>NW_027491161.1:0-1469469 GCF_021521415.1 Bidens hawaiensis
AATTAACATACTAGCCTAAGGAGTGAACACAAGATAAAAAGATAAAACTTGGAACTTGGGTCGGTTTGACCTTTGAAGTCAAACTTAAGCAAAAACATCAAAGAGAGCTCAAGAACAAAGAATTTTTATAATGATAGATGTAGCAAGGTAAGAGGTCATAGATATGAGCTTAGTTTATAGGAAAAAATAAGCCAAGGATGTTTCAACTTGATTAAGTTGGTCTAAGAATTAAATTGAGTTTAAAACTCTTTAAAAATTTTGAATGGATCATCAATTTGTAATTTTACCATAGAGGAAATGATCAGTGGGAGTTAATAGACTCATAACAAAGGTAATCAATATGGAAAACTAATCAAATTGGCCATGAATTGGATCGAATACTCGTTTTCAAACAAAATTCGTAACAAAGACTTTGGTAGTGTATTGTGACGGGCCGGGGGTGGCTCTGTCGCCTAGCGTGACCCACATGTATCTGTTGAGATTTTCTGAGTCTGTCGCGCTATGCGACGCGTCATATTTCTCAAATTTTGGATTTAACACATTTGGTCCCTGAACTTTGTTTTAAACTTAATAATGGTTCGAAACACATGGAATTCAACTTGTGATTAATATATATATATATAACAAATCTGAAAATCTAAAACGGGTCAGGTTTTCAGATTTAAAAATTAACGAATGTTACGTTATTCATAACTTTTAGAAATTTCGTCCTGAAATTAAAATAAAAAAGAATTTTAAAAAAGAAAACAACTATTACATAGAGTTGTTAAAAGTTTTAACAAATTTTTTATCACACCCCAACCTAAAGCGGAAATGCTGGGACGCGAACAGTTGGTTCACAGCTCACAAGGTACTATCATACAATTTAAATATGACAATATCTAATTATTTATTTATTACAAAATTTCAATCAAGTACACAAAGTTTAACAAATTACCAAAATAGTACACAAATATTCTTTTATTTCATTAAATAAGGTCTCTCTAAGTGTTTTTTCATCTTAGCTTCAACCAAATAATAACCTGCAAATGCGTACAAAATAATATAGACTTGTCAACACGAGGTTGAGTGAGAAAAGTCATCAGTTTTGACACTAATAATAATGTATAAGTAAAATGAGCAAAACTGATATTGTGAGTATAAATCAATCAAACCATGAGCAAATAAAAGGTGTCAGCTAACCATGCCTCTCGAACACGGGCTATGGCTACTATGGCAAAACAATTGCAAATAAGGGTGTCAGTTGACCATTGCCTTGCAAATCGGGCTTTGGCTACTAGGACGTTGTATGATCATACTTTAATGTGATTATGATGGACCTCTCCGAATGCGATAAAGTAAACAATTAAACAATTAAGCAGTTAGCATTTAATTGATAACACACAACACTCACAGTTTGGTAGTGCGAATAATATATAATATGTAAATACTTATAAGTACGTAAATGTCCCCAAAAAGTTAAAAGTTGTAAGGGAAGGACTTCTCACCTTGACGATTAAGCGAATAAGCCGAGAGATAGAATAAACGAGCAAAGTTAACTTAACAAGTTTTCTGATCCAACCAGAGCCGAGACTTATACAAAATAAAAATAGAGTTAAAACTGAGAACATAGCCGCTGGAAATTGGAATCAATCCAAACGGATATCTAGAACTCCGGTTATGAGATTTTCAGTAAATAAGCGAGCTGGTACTGACCAGAATCCGAACAGCGATTCAAAAGTTGATTTTTGGTCAGTACACTCAAAATTTCTAGATAAAACTAAAAGTCTTTTGGATCCGAACGCTAATTTTGACCAGAAGGTTGAGTAATCGAATAGTCACAGAATTTGACTATTATGCCCTTAAACGGGTCGGAAAGCAATTGACCGACAAAACCCCATCAATCAGAAAAATTGATTAAGGGCTTTCGTTAATTAAATAAAAATACACATTTTATCAGAAGACAACTTACCTGAAAAGATTAAGGAACAAGGAAATAAACGAGGTCAAAGAGCCTTGAAACTTGAAAGCCAACGGAGACTTGAAGAACTTGAATAATTTTGAAAAAACCGACAAGGGGGGGGGGGGGAATTTCGAGATTAAGAGATGATGGCTGATGTTTTCAATAACATTTTAGGGTTTTATGATGTGTTTTGATTAATTAAAACATCTCGAAATCGTTTATTAGGTAATTGCTTGTTTAAGGAAACCGAATAAACTTATTATGACAAAATCGAACCAATTAACTATCAAAATTCGTTTTTAATCTTGAAGTTAAGAAAATGGATATGTTATAATATTATATAACTTATCTTGGGCATACGTTGCGGGATTTGGGTAAAAAATAGTCCTTGAAGTTCCGAAAATGCATTTTTAGCCATTTTAAGCAATTTTAAAAGTTGTTAAAGACTATTTGGCATGATTGAAAGTTATAAAATTATAAAATAAGTTAAACCAAGTTAAATACCAATAAATACAAGTTTTAAATAGTTCGAAAGATCCGAATTACATTCCCGAGTCGGTTTAAACATAAACGAATACAAATATGAAAAATCCGAGATGTTACATTTTATATATATGAAAAAGTAATTAAATAACACTGATATTTGAATGACCCGAAAAACGCCACAATTGGGATATATGACAAGTAAACTTATATATAGGATGTAGGGATGAGTTCGGGATGGTACCAATACCGATCCCGAAATTCGGATATTTGGTACATGTACCGGGTACCGAAATGTTTGGTTTGGTACCAGTATTTCGTGCAAAATTTGGGAAATTGTACGCACCGACACCGAAAACTCAAAACTTGGTACTGATTCGAAACCGACGTACCAAATCCGTACTGACGGTACCAAATTGGTACAGAATTCGGTGTCGACGGTACCAAATCGGTACCGAATAAGGTACTGGTACCAATCGGTACGGTACCGTAAATGCTAATCCCTAATAGGATATACCAGCGGCGTATCCACCATACCCTATCATGCCGCATTTGTTCCGTCTTCCAAAAATCATTCTAAGTTGTCACACGCCAACCTACGGCGGAATATGCCGGTGCACGACATAATTGTATCATAGCTCAAAAGACACTAAAGTATAATACACGTGTCAATATCTAAATTATTTATTTCATATATCAAGTACGCAAAGCACAACATTGTCTCAAAAGAAATAAACATTACAATTAAAAAATAATTAATTTCATCTAAATGTCTTTATCCGTCATGCAACCTAAAGTCCAACTATTCTTTAACTCGCTTTCTTCATCCAATATAGCTACATGTGCCATGCGTGAAAATACATAGTTTGTCAACATAAAGTTGAGCAAGTAATCACGGTTTTTGAATATATATAATATTAAAATGACAATTCCTTGCGATAAATATGAATTACAACAACTAGCATAACAATAAATATAAAAATTGTCTTTTCACTCGAATCACATAGATAGCGAGCTACTCCAACGGCGTATGATCATACTAATGAGGATGAGATACCTACCACCAAAACATAAAATAAACACATAGTCACATTTGCACGTATAACTAATTGAGCAATATCATATAACGCAAATAATGGAATTGTAGTGTGAAATAAAGTGTTTGAGTTGTGAACACATAACGCCCCCAAAATATAAAACGATAAAAAGGGGGATGTGAATTACTTACCTTTAGCGAGTAGATTAGTGAATTTGAAACGACAATAGCAATTAAAGTGAAAACGGTCAAGCTCCTCGATATGCGTAAAGGGCCTATTTGTTAACAATAATATTAATAAACGAAGAACATTTAATGAGACATAATGATTTGGGATTTGTCATGTTATTATTGGTTTGATTATCGTTATTGCGGTTAATAATCGATTTGAAAGATTTAAAGTCGTTTAGGGTTTAATTTCATTATTATAATTATTAATTATTATTTAATATTATCATTACAAGTATTATTATCGTTAATATTATTATTTTTATTATTATCATATTTATTATTATAATTATTAATTTTAGTTTTGAATAAACATGGAATATTGCCAAATATTGTGTATAATAAAGTATATTAACGAAAAGATTAAACGAAATATATATAGTGAACTTTTATATATATATATATATACATATTCTATATGCGTATATGTTATAGATAAATTAATAAATTGAGGTTCACGATAGACTTTGGGGTTTGGTTTCGTTAAAATAACATTTAACTAATGTTATATACATATGTTATTCATAGAGTGAATTTTAAAAAAATTAAACTTAAAAACTGGGCCTGGGAGGCTCGAACCCGCGCCCCAGGCCGGTTCCGGCATATACACAAGCACACAGACCACCAGGCCAGACTGTATATTGGTTAATATCATGAAAACCATTAAATAAATAAACATCTTCAGCTGTTTATATCCAATTACATAAACCCTAGCTTTTAAATCACGTCAATGGTTGTTTGTTGATTCGAAATGAGTTAGGGTTAATGTTTATTGCTTCAAAACGAACTAAATGCACATTTCAATTATCTTTTAAGGATGCGGATTGAAGGTTAAGGAGCACAATGGTCACGGCTTCAAACTGGGATTCAATATGGGACTTGGCGACTTCATCTGTTGTAATTAAGTTAGGGTTTAGGTTCGGAATTTTGTAGGGATTGTGTGGCGTCACTTAATTGCATTATGATTGTGTTTATATAGCGTTTTAGGGTCGGTGAAAGCCGCGGATTATTTTAGGTCGATTAGCTATCAATTATCCGGTTTTTTCTATAATTAAAGTGTCGGTATGATCGTGTTTTTTTATGGAGAATCATTTTTGTAATGTCAATTTCGTGTTTTAGGAAGAATTAAACGAGTTGCCATAAGAAGGGGGGGGGGGGTATACGACCGTGAAGAAGGAATAAGGATATTTTTTTTGCTATAAATAATTTGCATTTTAGTCCTTGGGCTTTTGTGGTGGGTGCATAATGGGATTAAAGTTAGTTACGGGGTTGTTTTTGCCCATTCTTGATAGTTATTTACCATTAATAAGAAAAATAGTAAATAAAACTAAATTATATGTACTAAACACACTCGGGATTTTATTAATAAGGTAACCGAGTGCAAAGACGGGTGTCGTGAAATAAAGTTAGTGATCGATAATAATTTTATTAATTTGATTAAATAACAATAGAATAAAAATTTAAATGGGTCAGGTTTTAAGGTCCGAATTTGACGAATGTTACAGTATTCACAACTTTTTGAAAATTTCGTCCCGAAATTAGAATACAAGAAAAAAAATAAAATAAAATAAGAATAAACCAAAACACTAATTCATTTCCGTAATAAAACGAAACAACACAAATGCTCGAGTGACCCGAAAAACGCTACAAATGGGTAATATGACAAGTCCACTTAATATAGGATGTACCAGCGGCGTATCCACCATGACCTTGTCATATTATATATCATTTGTACCATTGTCCTTTAGTCCTTCGGTTCTAAGTTGTTCGCACACCAACGTACCAACCATGACTTCCATGCGAGGGTTTCGGTAATTATGCGTGCACTCATAATTACTTATTTCGTCGGATGGTCTGCATGTTTCATTCCGTTGGGTGGGTTAAAAATCATACATACACATTTAAGAAAAATCTTTTTTTTTTGAAAATTCAAGATAAAATTCAAAATAAAGGAGAAACAAAAGTTAACGATCATTAAAAAACAAAGAAAACCCTTGAGTCAAATATCAAGATATATAACTACTGTAACACCAAAATTCTTATAGTTAATATATATCGAGATAGAACGTTCGAAAGACGTAACAAGTTGTCGAGTATTTAAAACAAAAAATTCTTTTTATAGTAAATGAAAATAATCATCACAATAGTTAAGTCGAATATATGAATCCTTGGGGTCATGAGAGGCTAAAAATTGTGTAAACATATGATAACCACAAGCAACTAACTAATTTAGAGTAAACGAAAATAATCATCACAATAGTTAAGTCGAATATATGAACATTGGGGGTAATGAGAAGCTAAAAATCGTGTAAACATATGATAACCACAAGAAACTAACTATGTTAAAGAAATAATGACGCAAGGTAGTTAGTTGTGTTATTCCCGAAGAAGTTTAACCGTTACTGGGGGGGGGGGGTGCAAGTTTGTGACGCTCATATTGAGATAATGATAAATCGTAAATGAGAAATAAATCAATAAATAAAAATGCATGCCTAGGGCTCCTATTAGATAACTATGCCTTAACCAAGTGCACAGCCCCGGTTCAAAAGTGACCGGTCATAGGCATTGCAGATTACGGTTCCTATTAGATAACCAGGTACATAGCCATGCACATGGTCCCAGTTTCCACTAACGATTTCGCTTAAGGTCACCGATCATAGGCCATCAAATTAAGTTGATCATGAGCAAACAATTATAATTCTAAAGATAGGTATAAGCAATACGTTTCATGCTTTGTGAGGGGGGGGGGGGGGTAAGTGAAGATGGATATATCAAATGTAAACACCAATTCAATAATAATATTGAAAATTTGAGTACAAGGAGACATTATTCAAAAGAGAAGAACAAAAACAAAAGTAATAAATGCGAAAATAAAAAAAAATATGTTGCTTGCAGCGTTTGTCTTCTCGGGTTAGGTAAGTATTCGGGCATAAGGACTAGTGTGAAGTGGTGCCATGATTCCTAAGTTGCAATTCATTAGCGTTGCTGTAGTACACGCTTCCTTGCATGTTCTGATTGGCTTGATTTGTTTGGGTTTGCTCGGCTTGGTTTGGTTGAGGTTGAATAGCTTTGATGGGTTGGGCTTGCATTAGTTGGGCTTGGTCGGCTTGATCGGCTTGGGGTTGGAAAGTTTGGGCTTGATATATTTGGAGTTGATTGGTTGGGCTTGGGTAGGTTTGAATTTGATAAACGAGTTTTGGGCATGTGTTGCGAAGATGGTTTGGGCTATCGCAATGATAGCAGGCTCGTATAGTGGGTGCATTAGGTGAGACATATGATTGGTGATATGGTTGAATAACGGGTTGGGAAATGGAGGATTTGAGTTGTGTTTTCATAGGCTCTCGGCAATACTGGGTGAGGTCGCCGAATCGGTGGCAATTGGTACACACTCGACAAGTGGATTGGGTTGGATAGTGGCGTTGGCAAGTGTTGCAATATGGGTGAGGGCCGGTGTATGGTTTCTTGGTTGGAGGGGCTTGGTGGGCTTGTGATTGGGATAAGACATAGTTTTGTGACTTGGGCTTTTGTTTGTTATTGTGGTAATGAGATGAGTTATGGTTGTGGTTATGTTTAGAAGATTCGGGCTTTGAGGATTCGGGCTTGGACTCTTTAGTGGGCTCGGATACAGGCTTATCATTGGGCTTCTTGGAACTCTTTCGCGTCAAGGTCCCGGCCTTAACATGGTTTTCAGTGAGGGTACCGGCTAGGATAATGGCCTCATGAAGTTTCTTCGGGTCACGACTTAGGACGGAATCTTGGATTTGCATCGGCAAACCCGTGATGTACTTATCAATCGCACGCTCCAAGGGAGTGACCATGTGCGGGATGAGGACGCTCAATTCGTGAAACCAATCGTTGTAGGCGGTATTATCACCTCCCTCTTGCTTCAAATCCCAGAATTCTTCTTCCAACTTACAGAGTTCATATTTCGGGCAGAACTGGTCTAACATGAGCTTCTTGAGGTCATCCCATGGCAAGACAATGGCAACCTCAGCCCCAAGGTCTTTCTTCTTGCTATTCCACCAAGTAAGGGCACTCGATTTGAAAACACTTGATGCATACATGGTCTTCTTGTCATTCGGACATGCACAGTGGAGGAACACGCTCTCCATGTGCTCGAACCATTGAAGAAAGGTTGTAGCACGCTCAGTCCCAAAGTAATAGGTCGGGTTAGCATTGGTGAATTGCTTGATAGAGAAAACATTAGGTTCGGGTTCGCGGAAACATCAGCAGCGGCATTCACGGTTTGAAGTTGAGAAATGAGTGTCGAGAGGGCTTCCACAATTCCCTTGGCAATGCGAGATGACATGCGACGACCAGAGTTGCCAGCCCGGCAGGTACGGTTGATGAGACGGGAAGACATACTTCAGGGATCAAATTTGTAGAATTTATGAGACTTGGGTAAATGTTGTAAATGTATGAGTTTGTGTAAATCGATACTGGTGAATTCTATTTAACAATTTGAGGTTGAGTTTGTGTAAATTGATACTTGTGAATTCTATTTAACAACTTGAGATTGAGTTTGTCGTTGAGGTTGAGAATGAAGTCATTTATGAGACGTGATTTTATAAGTAATGAGGAATAATAAATAAAAATACATAAATAATTAAATAAATAGTCATAACATAACTTATAATTGAAACATGGGGTTTCATTTTTTTAGGATTTCATGAACCACCATGGTTCCTTCCAACGAAATGAAAATATCAAAAACCAAATAAAAGTTGTTGAAATATTCATGTACTAACTTAACAAAATCGATAAAAATTGAGTTTTGAGCGGTGTTGAGATAGATTGTTGAAGTACGTCGTGAACCACCCCGTATTTATGTACTTCTCCCAACTATTCAACACAATACGGAAAGCCGAGTTTAGCCACGTATCACCATGAATTCGGTTATAAATTAAGGATGTGATCGTCACATGACCACAATTGATACAATGAGGGTAGTAGATTCGTGAACGTTTGGTGTGATACACTTTGGCCTAACAAGTTTCACACTCACACCTCACCCTCCAGGAAGGCAACCAGGTCTCACGGCTAATTGAGATGTATGCGCATTGCACTTCCTTAGGCTCGCAAGCCTTGGTGTCAAGGGATCGGTGTACAGGTGTGTCCCCTTTACAGTTACTACGTATCCGTTACACAAATCATCCTCAAGGAGAGGGGAGGTAAAAGGTGGGAATTCATAAGGAATTTCAAGATTAAAAATCGTCCTAAAATTTTGAAAAATGATTTTGAGGCATAGCCTCGGAATAAGTGTGTGCTTTCGTGTATAATTGTATATGATAAAACAATTTAAATAAATTAAACTATGTACAAAATTTTAAACAAGTAGGGTGCACACGTATAGGAACACGTATAGGGACCCTAACCACCTATCTTAAACCCTTCGGCTCTGATACTAATCTATCATACCCCAACCTACGACGGAATATGTCGGTGCGCGACATAATTGTATCATAGCTCAAAAGACACTAAAGAATAATACACGTGTCAATATCTAAATTATTTATTTCATATATCAAGTACGCAAAGCACAACATTGTCTCAAAAGAAATAAACATTACAATTGAAAAATAATTAATTTCATCTAAATGTCTTTATCCGTCCTGCAACCTAAAGTCCAACTATTCTTTAACTCACTTTCTTCATCCAATATAGCTACATGCGCCATGCGTGAAAATACATAGTTTGTCAACATAAAGTTGAGCAAGTAATCACGGTTTTTGAATATATATAATATTAAAATGACAATTCCTTGCGATTAAAGTGAAAACGGTCAAGCTCCTCGATATGCATAAAGGGCCTATTTGTTAACAATAATATTAAAAAACGAAAAAAATTTAATGAGACATAATGATTTTAGATTTGTCATGTTATTATTGGTTTGATTATCGTTATTACGATTAATAATCGATTTGAAAGATTTAAAGTCGTTTAGGGTTTAATTTCATTATTATAATTATTAATTATTATATAATATTATCATTACAAGTATTATTATCGTTAATATTATTATTATTATTATTATTATCATATTCATTATTATAATTATTAATTTTAGTTTTGAATAAACATGGAATATTACCAAATATTTTGTATAATAAAGTATATTAACAAAAAGGTTAAACGAAATATATATAGTAAACTTATATATAAATATATACATATACATATATATATATATATATATATATATATTCTATATGCATATATGTTATAGATAAATTAATAAATTAAGGTTCACAATAGACTTTGGGGTTCGGTTTCGTTAAAATAATATTTAACTAATGTTATATGCATATGTTATTAATAGAGACCCTTTAAAATGAATTTTAAAAAAACTTAAACTTAAAAACCGGGCCTGGGGAGGCTCGAACCTGCACCCCAGGCCGGTTCCATCATATACACAAGCATACACACCACCAGGCCAGACTGTATATGGGTTAATTTAATGAAAACCATTTAATAAATAAACATGTTCAGCTGTTTATATCCAATTACATAAACCCTAGCTTTTAAATCACGTTAATGGTTGTTTGTTGATTCGAAATAAGTTAGGGTTAATGTTTATTGCTTCAAAACGAACTAAATGCACATTTCAATTATCGTTTAAGGATGCGGATTAAAAGTTAACGAGCATGATGGTCACGGCTTCAAACTGGGATTCAATATGGAACTTGGCGGCTTCGTCTGCTATAATTAAGTTAGGGTTTAGGTTCGGAATTTTGTAGGGATTGTGTGGTGTCACTTAATTGCATTATGATTGTGTTTATATAGCGTTTTAGGGTTGGTGAAATCCGTGGATTATATTAGGTCGATTAGCTGTCAATTATCCGTTATTTTCTATAATTAAAGTGTCGATATGATCGTGTTTTTTATGGAGAATCATTTTTGTATTGTCAATTTCGTGTTTTAGGAAGGATTAAACGAGTTGCCATAAAGGGGGGGGGGGATGGTATACGACCGTGAAGAAGGAAGGAGAAGGAATAAGGAGATTTTTTTGTTATAAATAATTTGTGTTTTAGTCCTTGGGCTTTTGTGGTGAGTGCATAATGGGATTAAAGTTAGTTACGGGGTTGTTTTTGCCCATTCTTGATAGTTATTAACCATTAATAAGAAAAATAAATAAATAAAACTAAATTATATGTACTAAACACACTCGGGATTTTATTAATAAGGTAATCGAGTACAAAGACGGGTGCCCTGAAATAAAGTAAGTGATCGATAATAATTTTATTAATTTGATTAAATAACAATAGAATAAATATTTAAATGGGTCGGGTTTTAAGGTCCGAATTTGACGAATGTTACATAAGTTTCGAGCTATTGCACACAACCGTACTTACTATGATTTTCATGCGAGGACTTTGATAGTTACGTGTCGACCCATAATTACCTTTATCGTCGATGATCTACATAATCTCTCACATTATGTGGGTTTTAAGATATAAACAATAAATAAAATAAACTCTTATATATCATGATAATTATATGGAAACGTGGAATTTATCACTATGAATCGTGATAGTCAAAACTAAAAAAATATATAAACGAACCTTTGAGGTCAAGGATAACGAGAACATATTAGGTCAAAATAAATAACGAAACTATCGCGATGATAAGGCGAGACAACATCTAAGGTTTCAATCCACCATGATGGTGAGTCGAGGCAGACGATTGTGAAGCGAGGTGGGACTAGGTTTGCAATCTACCGTGATGATGTGTCGAGGCAGATGACCTGACGGTGGCTAGCGGTGTATTAAGAGTACAACATAAAAGAGGAGTACACCATGTTAAGACAATGATACAACAAACTAAAAAAGGTGTACAACATCTTATGAGTGAAACCTAATTCCAAAATAACATATGGAGTAAATGTATTTGTGGAACCTTTGTTAAGTCCCTTTTTAATGTTAAGTCTTTTGTATTGATTTTGTATCTGTTGGGCTTTAGTTGTTTGTTTTGTATGTATAGGCCCAAGGGAAAAAGTTGTAAATAAGCCCATTGGGCATTGACAATAACATGTTTCTCATGCATGCTCCTCTATAAATAGGAAGCATGGCATGAGAAAGAACAACCTTTTGCCAAAATTCTCTTACTTCTCATACTCTTACTTTCTAGTTCTCTTACTCTCTCTTTCTAAACCCGAAAATAAATCTCAAAATCCAAGACTTCTTAGGTTGCTTAGTGTGATTTCCGCTAGCAGTAAGTTAGGTTGATCCAAGAACGTTATTAGATCCACCCGCCACGGGACCTACAATTGGCATCAGAGCTTCGGCTCACTAGTTGAGGGTTTTTGGATCAAAACCTTGGGTTTTGATCTTGGGAAAAGAAAAGAAGTGTTCTTAACAAGAAGATTTACAAAAACAAGAAAAACAAGAAAAATACAAAAATACTCGGCTACAAAGTTTATAAAATGTCTTAAGTGTATTCTTGTTGAAAACAAAAAGGGTACTTGCCTTAGATCCAAAAGTTGTGGGTTTAAAAGTGTCAAAATTGAGGTTACAGGTCTTAAAATTGTTAAAATTGACAAGTTAAAATTTCGCTTCTCATGACATAAAAATCAGTGCAACAACCTTTGACCAGAACTGACACGTTAGGCGAACAGATCCCTAGAAAGATTGCTTTTGGAAGCTTAAACTTTTTCGCTTCGCATAAAGGTTTTGCGCTTCGCCTGAAACCTTTTCGCTTCGCTTGGAAAGTTTTTCGCTTTGCTTCACTGTTCACGTTTCGCTTCGCTTGGAAACCTTTTCGCTTCACGTGGTTTTTCGCTTCGCTTGGCGTTTCACTTCGCACAGAGAATTTCGCTTCGCATCACTGTTCATTTCACACAAAGTTTTTCTCTTCGCTTGGAAAATCTTTTTCGTTTCGCTTGAAACAACATTTTCGCTTCGCTTGAAAGATTTTTTCGCACGAAAAATTTGTCTGTTTTGAAATTTGAACTGTTTGAGATATGTTAAGTGTTTGAGACTGTTGAGATCATGACGAGCACTAATTTTGAGCTATTGAAGGGGTATTTGTTATTAGAAAACAAAGTGGGAACTCCTCAAAATCTCCAAAGTATATGACCTTAGATGACAACTTTGCCGACTTCAAATGGAGGTTCATGAACTATATCTCGTTGACTGAAATTGAATTAATGAGATGCTTTGAACAAGGTCCTCATGTTCCCATGACTGTTACACAAGCTGGGGAACAACTAAAGACTCCTGAAAATTATGATCAAAACAAAAGGGACTTGTTAGCACAAGACAAGAAAGCATATCTCATTTTGACAGTTTGTCTTTCAAATGAGATCACTGAGACTTTACATGAACACAGAAGTGCAAAAGGTTTGTGGGATGCAATTGTTGAGAAGGTTGAGGTCAATGCTGAAATAAGGGAAAACAAGAAAGCCCTGTTGAAAGAAGAATTCAATATGTTCAACCATCGTCAAGGTGAAGGTGTGTTGGACTTGGTTAAGGGGTTTGAAAAACTAATGGTAAGAGTCAGAGCTGCAAGTGTCAACATCACCAACTCCGAGGTCAAGCACAAGTTGATGAATTCATTACCTTATAGTTGGAGTACAAACACAATCACAATCAAGAGAACCACCAATCTGAATGCCATGACAAACAGTGATCTGATATCCACTATCAAGTCATTTGAGATGGACGAGCAAATGAGAATGAACAATCATCTGAGATCTTTAAATCAAGCTGGGATGAGTATTGCATCCTCTAGTCCAACTGCTTTTCTAAGCAAAACCCAGCAGAATGTATACCCGGTGAACACTCCAAAGTACTCCTCAAGTGTTCCTCCACAGACTACTGCCTTTATCTCAATGGGAAGTCAATCTAAATCATCTGAGCCTAGCTCATTTCAAAAGGCAGTTGATAGTGCAGTTGAGCAAGCATTGAAGGCCCATGGAATTTCATCGTCATCAAAGAATCAGTCAAGCAAAAGCTCTAGTTACTGTGAAGCACTACCCATGTTGAATGACTCAAACATCTCAATAGTTCATGCTTTTCTGTCAAGCCATGAAGAGCTGATGCAAGGAAATCTATTGCCACCAGAATTTGAGATTGGGGATATGAGAGATATCAATCAAAAGTATCTCGAAAAGATGGATATCAAGTACCAAATGGCAATGGCCGTGCAAAGGGCTACAAACTTCATGAAGATGTATGGGAAAGACAGCTTCAAGGATTCAGACAGGAAGAGGATCGGGTTTGACAAGTCGAAGCTACGATGTTACAACTGCGGTGAGATGGGTCACTTTTCGCGAGAATGCACAAATCCGTCAAAGCCAGCCAATGATATTCGTGTGACTGAGGTGACTGAGGAAGAGAACAGTAAAGCTACTGGAAAGAAGCATGAGGTGCACAAGCCAAGCAGCTCAGCTCCAAGAATTGGTAATCATCCACACAAGGGCAATTCAAGCTCAAACACAAGGGCCCTTGTCTCCCAAAACGGAGGTCCAAGTTGGTATGGATTGGGATGATCAATTTCAAGAGCTGCAGAATCCTCTCAACATGGTAGGCATGGCTTTCACAACAAATAATGAAGCATCCACATCCACAGCTGCAAGTTCCGATGCGTCACCCATCGATAAGGTAAATCACAATCTTTGCTCTCAAGCTTGCATAAATAAGGTGACATATTATAGATATCTACAAGACGAAGTTTTGAAAGAAAGTGCAAAACTTCGTCAATTAAATGCTGAATATGTAAAAGCTGACAAAATTTATGTTGAAAAGATTAAAACTCACCATGATGATGTGGCAAATCTTAAACTTAAGAATTTTATAAAGGAGCAAGATGTCATCTATTATAAAAATATAATTAATGAGTTAAAAGATGAAATTGAGAAATTAAAACTTGATGCTTCTGATAAACGAGAAAAAGGAAAACAAGTTGAAAGATTTGAAGTGTCATCTGAGCAATTGGATGATATTATCAGAGCACAAAGAAGTACTAAAGTTAAAGCAGGGCTAGGATATGATTATTCAGCGGTGCATCCACCAATGAATGATAATTATACTAGTTTGCACCACTTTAGCTATAATACTTCTCCTGATGAAGAAATGGCATATGGGATTGGTAAAGTACCAAAACCAGTGAAATTTGTTCCTGCTGCCTCTCAATCAGCTACTCTAATTCAATCATCTGATAAGTCTAACGTCAACGTGTCTTGTGTAGCAGGTGATGTAAATGATGGTGATTGTGGGAAGGTTAACTTGTGTTGTAGGCCACAAGGAGTGTTAGAACCATGTTTTGAATCTTGTGTGGATCTAACTAAAAATATTAACAATCCAGTTTGTAATAAAGTGTGTGAGTCAATGTTAGAAAGTTTGATGTCAGGATCAAAAGCGGTATTTTGTGAAACTTCTAGTGATGAAAGTTGTACAAATGTTTGTGATAAAAGTGAATGTTTTTCATCTGATTCAGAATGTGAAACTATTTTTGATGAAACAATCGAAGCTAGGGTTGATGGAAAGAACAGTCCTAGCTGCTCATCAACTGATCATCATGTTGAGAACTTAACAAAACCGAAATCTAGTTTTGAAATTGAAAAACCAAGCACTTCCTGTAAATATGTGCCACCAAAGAAAACTTCATTTTTCTCAAAATACTTCTTATAACAACAGTGCTCAATACTATGATCGGCTTGATAATACCTATTACTATTCTCAACAGAAACCTAGGCATTCAAATTATTTTGCTTCAAAATTTTCAAATGTTCATCATTATTAGACAGATACAGGTTACAGATATGTTAACCCAACTACATCACCTCATCCCACATATCTCAGTGATCAAGATATCTATAACTGCAATCAAAGAAAATATTGCTTTGTTTGTGGCAATCCGTCTCATCTTGCAAGACATTGCAAGAACTGGCATAAGCAACGAAGAGACTTCAACAGCAAGTTTGGTCAGACATTTCCTAAGTTTCCTGCTCAAACTAAGAAAATGCCTAACCAAACTCACATTTCAGCCAGTGAGACGGATTTCAGACCCAAAAGAACTGAGAAACCCAAGAACCCTTTTTGGCTAACCCAAAGGGAAAGGAAGAGATTAGCGAAGGGATCTGAAGCTGAAAAGCCCAAGAGCCATTCAAAGGTTTTCACTAAGGCTAATCAAGAAGATCTTGTGGTTAAGCCTAAACCAAAACGAAGGCAATCCAGAAAACCGTTTCAAAACCGAGGAGATCATAATTCAAGTTACTCGAGGGATTGCTCTTCAGATTCTGACTCACCAAAAGACTACATTTTCAGAAATCATAAAATTAAACTTGGTGATTTTGTGTTTAATTTTCCCGAGACAAGTGCGTCTCGGGAAAACCTCCACTAACTAGTTGTTCGTGTGTGTAGGGTCAGCCTGGAAGGCCTGTAAATAGTATTTGGTACTTAGACAGTGGCTGCACCCGACACATGACAGGAGACGAGTCGCTGTTGTTTGACATCAAACCATTCGACGGCGGACATGTTTCCTTTGCTGGTGACATTGGAGGAGAGATAACGAAGCAAGGAAATGTCTCAAATGGTACTTTGACCTTTGATAAGGTCAATCTTGTGGAACAGCTCAACCACAACCTGCTCAGCGTATCTCAAATTTGCGATAAGAAATTCTCAACCCTGTTTACAGAAAATGAATGTCTTATATTGAAACCAGGTTTAAAGTCCCTGAAGAGTGGATCATGTTGCGTACTCCGAGGCACAACGATGCCTACATTCTGGACATGACAAGCAATTATTCCATGCGTTCTGCTTCTTGTTTGATGTCCAAGGCCTCGGAGAATGATTCATATTTATGGCATCGACGTTTGGGTCACGTCAACTTTAAGAACTTGAATAAGTTGGTTAAAGGTGACCACGTGAGGGGCTTACCTGTAAAATCTTTTCATTGTGCCGAAAAATGTTTATCTTGTTCTAAATGCAAACAGCACAAACTCCCTCACAGACCTAAGACTGTCAATCCCATAAACTCCACTCTCCAACTGTTGCACATGGACCTTGATGAGTGGGTAAAAGAATGCGTTTTTAATGTCTAATATCGTGTGCTTTAGCTATTTATATATATCAAACACGATTACTTTGAGATCTTTCATGATTGCAGGTGTGTTGGTGCTTAATGGAGCTAAATGGAGCTTAATGGAAGCTATTGGGATGACACTTGAAAGTTAAAATGAAGATGAACGAGGCCGATAGTCAAGATATAGAGAAAAAATGAAGAAGACCATGCAGGCCGCAAATTGTGCCATAAGGGCCGCAATTTGTGGTCCTGTCTGATAAGGAGGGCCGCAAGCAGGGGCGCTGATCAGGCAGTTTTGGTAAAGGAGGCCGCAAGTTGCGGTCCTCTGAGCACAAATTGCGGCCTAGCTCGTAAAAAGACGCGGATTTTAGGTTTTTACCTTCATATATAAATATAACCTTAGGGTTACGAAAAGGAGACCTCTCCCAGTCGTTTTGGGGTACTAGGAAGCCATTTTCTACCATCCTAACACCTACCAATCACCACAATCTTCCATGGTTTCATCCTTCCAATCCATAATTGAGCTCATGATGATGCAGAGGCAAGGCTAAACCACTCGTGACCACTTTAGGTGTAGGGTTTGTATATGAACTGATTATTTTTATGAACATTACATATATTGGGATATAGTTTTGATTAATCTTTTGGTTGATTGAATCTATATGTTTATTGGAATTAATTAAACAGTTTTGTTTCTGGAACTTTCGTTTGTCATCAATTATTTGGTTTGTGTTCATCAACATTTAGGATTAAGTTCTTACCGTCATTGAACCGTTTATCATTAATCATTGATAGATGCTAAGTTTTGTATTAATGAACTGGCAATTAGATAGACCGTGTTCAGTTGTGTCAATTCTTCGGATTAAGTTCTATGAATCATCATAACCAAATTATTGTGTCTAGTAATTATTTTCTATTTTCTAATAAATGAATTATGTCTATGTGATTTCCCAATTGGTATAAGTTTAATCAGTCAGTTCATTGCATTACCTGAACCTGAAGTGTGTCACTGTTTTCGCTAATTGTTTTACAACTAAATCAATATTTAATCTGCTTGACATTGTTTGTCCACCTAGCATAGTTAGTTACTAAGTATTGATCTTGATTAGCACTTTCCACTGATTCCCTGTGGATTCGACACCTTACTTGCCCTAGCTAGTAAAGGTAATTTTTATAAATGTTTTTGATTGACCTTTCGACATCGATCAGACCTCTTTGATCCAACTCAACCATTGGCAATAGGTCGGAAAGCCTATTGTCTGGTTATTACTGACGACTTTTCGCGTTTCAGTTGGACATTTCTGTTAGGGCACAAGGATGAGACATCACAATTTCTGCTCAGGTTTATCATGCTGGTTGAAAATCAAACTGACAAAAGAGTGAAGTGTATCAGGAGTGACAATGGCACAGAATTCTGCAACAAAGTGGTGAATGAATTCTACCACAACAAGGGAATCCTTCGTCAATTCAGCGCACCTTACACTCCTGAACAAAATGGGGGTGGCTGAACGACGAAATCGTACATTGGTTGAAGCCGCTCGAACAATGCTGTCATATTCCAAACTACCATTGATTTTCTGGGGTGAAGCTATTAACGTAGCTTGCTTTACCCAGAATCGTGTGCTTCTGAACAAAAGATTGAACAAGAATCCGTATGAAGTCTTCTATGGAACAAAGCCAAGGGTGAATTTCTTCAGAACGTTTGGATGTCCCTGTACCATACTCCAAACCAATGCTGGAACGACCTCCAAGTTTGCGGAAAAGGTGGATGAGTGCTCTTTTGTTGGTTACTCTGCTGACAAAAGTGCTTATCGGGTGTACAACAAGAAAACTAGAGTGATCCTGGAGTCGTTCAACATTGATTGGCAAGAATTGAACCCTACCGATGCACACAATGGTCCTGACTGGATGTTTGTTTATGAAAGTTTGTTCAAGCAGTTTCGTGGGATGTATGTGACACCCGTTGTACCAACGGTTTTCCCTGTTAGGTCCCTTTTTAGTGTTAAGTCTTTTGTATTGATTTTGTATCTCTTGGGCTTTAGTTGTTTGTTTTGTATGTATAGGCCCAAGGGAAAAAGTTGTAAATAAGCCCATTGGGCATTGACAATGACATGTTTCTCATGCATGCTCCTCTATAAATAGGGAGCATGGCATGAGAAAGAACAACCTTTTGCCAAAATTCTCTAACTTCTCATACTCTTACTTTCTAGTTCTCTTACTCTCTCTCTCTAAAACCCGAAAATAAATCTCAAGATCTGAGACCTCTTACGTTGCTTAGTGTGATTTCCGCTAGCACTAAGTTAGGTTGATCCAAGAACGTTGTTAGATCCACCCGCCACGGAACCTACAACCTTAGAGCATCCACAATAACATGTTTTTATGAGTTGTCTTTAGCTGTTTTTCTATGTCATCAATTTGTTTCTATTATGAGAGTCAATTTTAGGAGTGTTTTTTTAAATGAGTTCTTTATCAAGAACTAAAAAAAAATGAGATGAGGTGTGTCTAGAGGGGGTTAGTTAGTGCAAAAGTTGACAATGATGCGACAATGTTTTTAGGTGTTTTTAGGATTTCTTATGGGTGAGTTTTGAGTGTTTTTAGAGAATGCTATTTTTATGATGTGGCGGTTGACTAAGCATGTTTATGATGTTTTTGTGTCTTGTTATTATGGATGCTCTTAATTGGAACCCTAAGTACCTTTTTGAGGTTTGCATTTTGAAGTATAGATGAAAAGGCTATGAGTTGTGGGCAAACTAGAAACCTCTAGTAAAAGCGCCACGTAGACAGAAAGCAATTAACCAACCCTTAACTAATGCGTTGTGTTCTAACTAGAGATCAAATAAAAAAAAGAAAGAACTTTGATTGATGCACTTGGGGGTGGATCCCACTTGATTTGGCATTCAACCATTCGAGGCATCAACACATTAACGAAGGGAAAAAGACCCCCCCCCCCCCCCCCCCTCCCTCCCTTTTGGCGCCCCCTATGTTTGGAGCAGCGTGGTGGTTGGGGTGTTAACGTGCCAAGTTGGTATGCAAACGCCTTGGATATTATATCACAATAGATGGTTTAATAATTACGAAAATAATCATGCATCGATTGATTTATTGTAAACATTCCCTTTAAAATAGTTTTGAGTAAATTTCAATAATATTTTTTTAAAAGAGTATTTTAGTAATTTTATCAATGGTTAACAGAATATTTAATGGAATTTTTCCTTAAACCAAATGTTGTTACAAAATAAAACCAATGTCAAACCGTAAAGGTGTACTTAATCAACCTTAAAATAAAAAGAAAAAACTAAAATCAATAAACTTTTTTTTGAAAAGCCAATTTTATAAGAGAAAAAATATATAAGAAAATAGCACTGCAAAGTACCAAAAAGAATAGAGAATACAAATATCTCAGGGAAGTTAAAACAATTCCCAGCTCATTACAATACAGATTGCTCAATCTTAGAACTCCATCATTTCTCCCAGTCCATCTTTAATCTTATGTCACGATAAGTAGTCCAAATGAATGAGTTCATCTTTATTTTTCCCACCAATTTGCTTATCAATAGAGGTTTGCTATAAAAATGATCTCATTTCTTAATTTTCGACATCCACAAAGTGACCGCTAACACTGGGGAGAAACAAATGAAAATTTCAAATCACTTTAGAACTTCTTTGTAACAAAACATACATCAGTTGTTCCCAATGTTGTAAAAATCGGTTTTTAACTTGTACCGGTACAACCAGTTAAACCGGGTTGAATAATTTACCTTGTAATTCTAAATAAAGGCAACTTTAACTCAAAAAACAACCCAAAAATACATTAATAAACGTTACACATGAATCAAACATCACACATGAACAACGATCGAGTCAAATAGGATTATACTTTGTATACGAAATTAGTCAATCTCACAAGATATAAAGGAACCAACCTTGGATTTGCAGGATCCGAAATTGATTGATTAACGAATCGCCGTTTACTGTGTTTACTCGTTTTAGTTTTTATCCATGAGGTTAAAGTCAATTTTAAAAAATATGGGTACGTTCCAAAATAAATAAAAAATCTCTTGGGCTTAAAACCGGTTTCCCGGTTTAAACCGGCATTTTAATACCCACGGCTAGATGCTTTAGTAAATTGCCCAAAAATACTGGGCTCTAAAGTACCAGCTGCCTTACTAAAATCTAGTATAAACGGTTCAATCGACCGGTATGTAAATGTTTTTAAAACATTGGTTATTTCTTGTTTACAATTTTGTATCATTTAGATAAATACATGCCTAATGAGCATATATATGTTTCGAGTTAGTAAATGATCTTGTTTGTTCAATAAGCATCTTTTATATAAATAAATGATCAATTAATTTATCAAATCTTGCGTGTCGAAATAAAAATGAACATAAGTTATTAATATCTCATTGCAAACATAAAAGAAAGAAATCATGAACATCGTGAATTCATTAAACAGATATTCTTTTATATGTTGTAGTAGCTACTTCATGCTACAGTCGGTAGGCTTAAAATATATCTTTCGCTTTACCAAATCAAACCCTACCATCAAGTTTCTTTGAACTAAATTTCCAAGCATCCCCATATCCTCTGTCGATATTATAATCATGCAAGACACCCCTTTTTGCACTTCCATAAACAAGTTAACCGGTGACACCTCAATATCACCTCCGTCGAACCGCAAAGTCACAATTGGGACGCTGTCCACATTCAAATCCTTGTAGCATATTTGATCATACCCTAGTGGACCGGTCACCCTCTTACCATCTATGACACGGGTTATAATATAGGCAAAGCTAGAATACATGTCTTCGGGGAGAGCGGTCAATGCTGATTCGAAGTCTACGATCATGTTACCATTTCGACGTAATCAAGTTTGTCAAACGACGATTGGTTGTACGATGATTTCTCGTTTCCAACCAACACGTCCGTTAAGGTAATATGGTAGTATGTTTCTAAATATTTCTTTACAATGATGGGAGTTAAAAAGACGTTTGGCCCCGAGACAATAGCACGGTCACCAAAATGGATTTTGCTTGTTCGGTTTGAGCCGTCGTGGATATGTGAGATCAAACAATACGAAAACTTTCCATGAATGACTGGTTTTAGTTGACTGATTAGAGACAGCGACTTACCTCCGAGACCAATGATCCCGCTTGCATTTGCAAAAGGTTTATTATCATGACTACACCCAAACAAAACTTGTTTTACAGGCGTGGGTCCCAACCAAAAGGTGTCCTTAGAAAGAACACCTTTTGTGTAAAACCCACTCTCATATGAATATTCGTAATGACAAATATTTTGCGTGTCACATGGCAACTTGGTATCTTGGCAGGCTCGACATGCTTTAGATCGACATGGTTGTGTTTGATAAGTGGATGAAGAAGTGGGTACGAGAAAAGGAAAACCCACTTGCTTGCGACAATTCTCACATGGTTCACATTGGACCCACGTAAGGTCGGACACAAGGTTAACGCTCCCAACAACATTCACACGTGGTGTCCCGATTTGAAGTTTCATTAAAAAGTCTCCGGCTGCATTGCTGAATACATCTGCATAAGTAGAAACGGGCCTTTTCGAAAGAGGAAAAGGCCGAGATATAGACCGAAGAAAAGCATTTTTAAGGCGATCGGTTAGTGAATAGTTAGGGTTATATAGAGGAGATTGGGGAGAGTCTCTATGAATAATATCAACAGTAAAACCACCATCATGGTGGCTAGGTTTAGATAGAGAAACAGAAATGGTTAGGGAGAGAGTGAGAATAGTGAGGAAGTTCATGATCTAAGATGATTGTGCTGGGAAAAATGAATATTGATCCAAATTTATATTGTGGAATCAAAAGAGTGAGTTTGAAAGTGAATTTAAATAATTAATTACAACTGTTATATGCATGAAAATTCAGCTTTTCTTAACCATCATTTTATAATTTGGTTACAGATTTTGTCTTTTAATCAAAAGAAAATGGGACAGAATAAACTTGGTTTTGGATTATATGATTTTAAAGTTTTCTTTTGATTTTATATAATCATAATTATTATTTGTGGGGTAATACACCTTAATATATACAACTCATTAAAGGTTAGGCTAAACGTAACGTCTTCTTTTACTTGTCATACCCTCTTGAATAATAAGTAATACTAAAAACAGTCACATTTCATCTATGAAAGGATCTTTTTTTAAATGTTTTTATAAAAAAAGAATATTGAGAAACTCATACGTAAAAAGCACTAAATTTAACAGTGACATTTTAAGCTAAAATTGAGTGTATTTTGATACCCAGAAGGAACTTCAATTCCATTTGTTTCTCTTCTGTAAGTTATTGTTTACTGCTAAAGATGTGAGGTGCTTGGCTATTAATAATGATAGTATTTTTCAAATAAAAACTTTACCATCTTTTAGAAACAGAGGTGTTTCAAAAGAAAATCGAACGTGAAGTCGAGAAAAACTTCATGCAAATTTGATAAAATGCAGCAACCATGTTACAGATTAATATAAAATCACAGTTATAGATTAATATAATATCATAATTATATACAAATATTATTGGATGTTATTGTTTACTGTTATTAATAATAACTAGGTTAGTGAGTGAATAATGGGCGGATCTAGAGTTTAAATGGGTGGTTCCCGGGAACCACCCGAGTTTCGAAATAATAGTGTATTGATATCTAGAAAATATTAGAGGAACCACCTTATAAATTAGAAAGGACTACCTTGTTAATAGTATAAGTGCTGTACTAGTTGGTAAGTTCTAGGCCTTGAATGTGCAAGGTCATGGGTTCAATTCTATGCAGCAAACTACATAGTGGTTTTGTTATTTGTTAAATTTTAGTTTTAGTTTGGTAGTTTTAATTGTTAGTTTTTAATTTGTTAGTTTGTAATGAACTCTGCCCAAATCATCGAACCGACCCGAGATTTTTTATACATGATTCTATGAAATTGAAGCATATAAAAGTAGTGCACCACCTGAAAAAAATTCCTGGATCCGTCAATAGTGACCCGTGTATACACGGAAAAAAATTAGTAAATTCATCAGGTAAACATATATGATTATACATGTGTGTGCATGTGTGCGCGCGCGCATGCCTGCACGTGTGAACAATTGATTTTAAGTAAATATTATAATTATTATGTTTTTTGTACAAGAATAAATTGAATGAATAGAAATTATGAGAATTATAGGTTTACGATTTAACAATTTAATGAATTGTTTGTTAATAATTAGGTTTATAATGTTAGAGTATCACATAGTCGTTAGGACTAAATTATTTTTTGAAATAAACAATTAAAATATAATGTTGAAATACATAAAGTTACAAAATAATGAAATTACATATACTATAATGAATACAAATAAAAAATAATAAACAAATAAATAAAAGATGAAACTTTAATATAAAAAACTTCATATGCTTCCTTACGTTTTCGTTTAAAATAATAAACAAATAAATAAAAATGATTTCTAAAAGAGCTTCATCTATGCATTTGATTTGTTTTAAAGCATTGGCATTATCAATTTGAAGAACCAATAGTATGATGCAAACAACAATTCCTTTGGGCACGATATTGGCGCTTGAATATACTTTTAGAAGGGCAGATGGTTCATCTCCAAATAGTTCATCCATCAGAGAACCAATCAAGAGTCACCAAACAATAATTTTAACTCAACCAAGAAATTAACAAAATTAAGCTAGGGTTGGAACAGAACATAACCGAAATTCAAGTACGAATACCCGAGATACGCAATAGATGAATACCAAATGATTCATCAAAAAGAAGCCCAAACCTAGCAATTGAATTCTATAGAACTGAAAGGTAAGGGGTACCTGGAAAAAGCACATCAGACCAAAATGTTAATTAATCAAAGCAAAGTTGAAAGAAAGTTGGTTGATCATCACAGACTTGACAGAGTAAGTTACCATGAAGAACCCTGTCGCCGTCGCTGCGACGAAGATTCTGTCAGCCGCTCTCTCCTCTTGAACTATCCACCGGATTCACCGTCGATTTCACGTGAGAATGCGATTGCAATAAGAGAAGAAATGTTCAAGCGTTCAGTTCCCTTCTCTCTCTCTACACGTGCGATGAAACGGACGAATACGTGGACAAAATCTACTGCTAATAAGACTTGTACCAGGTGCAGTAGAAAATGTATATGTTGTACAGTAGCAGTTTGTGAGTAGCACCGACCTTGACAATTTATATATATATATATATATATATATATATATATATATATATATATATATATATTATAATTATTATGTTTTTTGTACAAGAATAAATTGGATGAATAGAAATTATGAGAATTATAGGTTTACGATTTAACAATTTAATGAATTGTTTGTTAATAATTAGGTTTATAATGTTAGAGTATCACATAGTCGTTAGGACTAAATTATTTTTTGAAATAAACAATTAAAATATAATGTTGAAATACATAAAGTTACAAAATAATGAAATTACATATACTATAATGAATATAAATAAAAAATAATAAACAAATAAATAAAAGATGAAACTTTAATATAAAAAACTTCATAAGCTTCCTTACGTTTTCGTTTAAAATAATAAACAAATAAATAAAAATGATTTCTAAAAGAGCTTCATCTATGCATTTGATTTGTTTTAAAGCATTGGCAATTATCAATTTGAAGAACCAATAGTATGATGCAAACAACAATTCCTTTGGGCACGATATTGGCGCTTGAATATACTTTTAGAAGGGCAGATGGTTCATCTCCAAATAGTTCATCCATCAGAGAACCAATCAAGAGTCACCAAACAATAATTTTAACTCAACCAAGAAATTAACAAAATTAAGCTAGGGTTGGAACAGAACATAACTGAAATTCAGGTACGAATACCCGAGATACGCAATAGATGAAAACCAAATGATTCATCAAAAAGAAGCCCAAACCTAGCAATTGAATTCTATAGAACTGAAAGGTAAGGGGTACCTGGAAAAAGCACATCAGACCAAAATGTTAATTAATCAAAGCAAAGTTGAAAGAAAGTTGGTTGATCATCATAGACTTGACAGAGTAAGTTACCATGAAGAACCCTGTCGCCGTCGCTACGACGAAGATTCTGTCAGCCGCTCTCTCCTCTTGAACTATCCACCGGATTCACCGTCGATTTCACGTGAGAATGCGATTGCAATAAGAGAAGAAACGTTCAAGCGTTCGGTTCCCTTCTCTCTCTCTACACGTGTGATGAAACGGACGAATACGTGGACAAAATCTACTGCTAATAAGACTTGTACCAGGTGCAGTAGAAAATGTATAGGTAGTACAGTAGCAGTTTGTGAGTAGCACCGACCTTGACAATTTATATATATATATATACATATAATATTATAATTATTATGTTTTTTGTACAAGAATAAATTGGATGAATAGAAATTATGAGAATTATAGGTTTACGATTTAACAATTTAATGAATTGTTTGTTAATAATTAGGTTTATAATGTTAGAGTATCACATAGTCGTTAGGACTAAATTATTTTTTGAAATAAACAATTAAAATATAATGTTGAAATACATAAAGTTACAAAATAATGAAATTACATATACTATATAAATAAATAATAAACAAATAAATAAAAGATGAAACTTTAATATAAAAAACTTCATAAGCTTCCTTACGTTTTCGTTTAAAATAATAAACAAATAAATAAAAATGATTTCTAAAAGAGCTTCATCTATGCATTTGATTTGTTTTAAAGCATTGGCAATTATCAATTTGAAGAACCAATAGTATGATGCAAACAACAACTCCTTTGGGCACGATATTGGCGCTTGAATATACTTTTAGAAGGGCAGATGGTTCATCTCCAAATAGTTCATCCATCAGAGAACCAATCAAGAGTCACCAAACAATAATTTTAACTCAACCAAGAAATTAACAAAATTAAGCTAAGGTTGGAACAGAACATAACCGAAATTCAGGTACGAATACCCGAGATTTGCAATAGATGAAAACAAAATGATTCATCAAAAAAAAGCCCAAACCTAGCAATTGAATTCTATAGAAATGAAAGGTAAGGGGTACCTGGAAAAAGCACATCAGACCAAAATGTTAATTAATCAAAGCAAAGTTGAAAGAAAGTTGGTTGATCATCACAGACTTGACAGAGTAAGTTACCATGAAGAACCCTGTCGCCGTCGCTGCGACGAAGATTCTGTCAACCGCTCTCTCCTCTTGAACTATCCACCGGATTCACCGTCGATTTCACGTGAGAATGCGATTGCAATAAGAGAAGAAATGTTCAGGCGTTCAGTTCCCTTCTCTCTCTCTACACGTGCGATGAAACGGACGAATACGTGGACAAAATCTACTGCTAATAAGACTTGTACCAGGTGCAGTAGAAAATGTATATGTTGTACAGTAGCAGTTTGTGAGTAGCACCGACCTTGACAATTTATATATATATATATACATATAATATTATAATTATTATGTTTTTTGTACAAGAATAAATTGGATGAATAGAAATTATGAGAATTATAGGTTTACGATTTAACAATTTAATGAATTGTTTGTTAATAATTAGGTTTATAATGTTAGAGTATCACATAGTCGTTAGGACTAAATTATTTTTTGAAATAAACAATTAAAATATAATGTTGAAATACATAAAGTTACAAAATAATGAAATTACATATACTATAATGAATACAAATAAAAAATAATAAACAAATAAATAAAAGATGAAACTTTAATATAAAAAACTTCATAAGCTTTCTTACGTTTTCATTTAAGTTTCGCCACTTATTCAAGCATCTAGGTTCTTTATACCATATTGATAAAGATAATTACGCTAGTGAAAAGAGATATGGAGAGGAATATTTTTCAAAATGACTTTTCTTAATATCCAAATGCTATCCATCTTCCACATAAATTTAACCCTTATAATGTTTTGGGTCTAATCTTTCTTTGGGATTAAACACCTTATTTGTGAGGTCACAACCCATAAAAAAATCTGTTTTTTTTTTCACACGACCACAACCTCCATTACATTACATGCGTTAGCCAAAGTGGTCTATCCTATCATGCAATCTATGCAGAGTCGGCCCGTGGGCCAGGAAACCAGGCAAGAGCTTCAGGCCCACACTTAATTAAAGCCTCCAAATTTATAAAAAAAAAACCCTTTATATATAAGTATATTATAATGGGCAGCTATATGTTGATGTAGATGTTGTGCTCTAATAAAAAACAAGTATTTTAGTTTTTAAATGCCTATAACTAGTACGGGTAAGTAAGTTCGTATTCACAGAGAATTAGTGGAAAGTGCAAGTTTGACACATGACTCAAAACTAATTAACTAAGGGGACAAACGATGTCAAGCAAACTTGAAAGATGATTTTAATGCGGCACGATTACTTTTATAATTTGTAAACAATTAAGAGAAATGGCGACACACTTCAGGTTTTGGGTTATGCAATCCACTGAACACCATGAACCCTATCAATTGAATAAACACATAGACATGTTTTGTTAGTCAATACTGGTATGCAATTACTAGACACAATAGTTTGATTGTGCTAATACACAAAACCTAATCCAATTAATTGGCACAATTGAACGTGGTCTGCTAAATACCGATTTATTAATAAGATTTTAGGTAAATTAATGATCGATGGTAACAACTCAATGACTATAGAACTTAATCCTAGCAGTTGATGAACACAACCTATCGATTGATGATAAACCCTAGTCCCAGATAAACAACCGTTTAAACAATCACAACTAACATAAAGAAAAATCAATTATCATTATTCAAACTTCAGTTCAATATAAGCAATAGAAAATACAGTTTATTTTCGGTTTCATACGAAACCCTATACCTAAAGTGACTGATGTGCTGAAAGCGGTCAATAAAACTTAACATAACCTAGACACTCTAGTTTTAATTTTATAAACCTAGACTCTCATAATGCTAGACCACTAGACAGACAAGTGTACCTATCGACTGTAGTAAAGCCTAATGAAGTCCGGGATATCGAACCCAAAGGACACTAGCGACACCTAAACTAGACTCTGACCAAAAACTTAAATAAATATATTTAATTGTTTTTTGTGTTTTTTATTTATTAACTATGAACTAAATAATACCTAAACTAAAACTGACACGGACACTAATTATTTTTGAATTTTTATTTATTTATTTTAAAAATAATAATTAATTTAACTAAATTAAACTAGAAAAAATAAAGCTCTAAGACTTAGATGAAAACAATAATGAGAAAAGCGTTACATAGGCTTGAAATCCTATTTGTGAATCTTGGATGCTTATCGGCTCTAGAGACTGTGATGGAACCGGGATCTAAAGATATGACGCCCTAAATATCCTAGTGGATCCCTGATCATTCTCTGGGTGTGACCTAAAAGGATTACTTAAGGGACGTATGACACAAACCGGTTGGTTGGATTATCTCTCAGTCTCTCCAACAATATTAAAGTACTCTAATGATTAGATCACCTCTCACTATCACTAATCACAATACATCCAGGAGTGTAAGGGACGTAAGGAGTAACTTAAAGATGCTCAAAAAGACTTAGGAAAGCAAAAATCAAAAGACATTAAGGGGAAAATCCACTCTCGTGCAATCTATACCCAAACCATCTAATGACCAAGACAACCCCAACTATATATTACCTCTCGGTCTCAAGATAAGTAGAACACTTAATTTCTCTAAAACCTTAAACAATAGTTCCTATGAAATATGTTGACTATAAACCCATAAACTAGTAACAAACACACAGTAGGTAACCTGATATGCATCTACACATGAAAGACATTCACAAAGACACATATGGAACTATTGAATAAAAGTAAATTAAAAATAAGCATGCGTATTCATCTTATTAAACATCAAAAACGTTTATTACAATAATATTAGTCCAACACCTATCACCCAATACCAAAAAGCAAACCAAAACTCAATAAATATTCATCCAAAGTCTAGGCAACTAAAAAGGTTTTAGTCAATAATCATGCTCAAAAAATTAAAATAAATAAGTTTAACAATGAAGTTTATAAAAAAATAAAAAAATTCAAAACAAAGATTATGATGTTTGGATGAGTTGAGATATGAATCCGAGTGCGTCAACTCAAATAATATTTGCGGTTCTTTTAACTTTTCTTGTTGGGCAATAATAATAAGAAGGTTCTTTGTCTTTGTTTGAAAGATATCTCATGGAAAACTTGTTTTGTCCCACCACCATTTTTTCATAGCAACATTTTGTAATCACTATATGTAAGTGATTCATTGCACACAGGTTTTTCTTGCTTTTGTAGTTTTGTGCATAGAAAAACAAAACCCGATGATTTTGCTAAAAAAACTCCTCCCGCCGTCCCACGACTATTTTTAAAGATGAATCAAGGAACTCACTTAGAGTGGTGAAGCTAGTAATATTTTCTTACGGGTTCGCTGTTATTTACGGAATTGATTTATTACTATCCAGTGTCAAAATTTTTGGGTCCGGTCGGGTCACATAACATACATTTGCTAGCGAAACCATATATTACCTTTTAACTCTAGAATTATTATACCCTAACTAAAACTCTAGAAACACAAAAACAATTATTAGTTAATAACCTTAACCCAAACATTTTATCAATAACTTGGTTTGTTTATTTTTAGCTAAGTAATTTTCCAATAATAAGTATGTAAATAGTAAAAAATACTCTTTGATTATGTATCTTATTAAAATGATAAAAAAAAAGGTTAAATAAGTTTTAACAAATCTAACTATGAAAAGCAAAAGGTAGTCCTCAATTATTTGTGAGAAAAAATAGAAAAAAAAAATGCAGCGAAAATCACATAACCTAATAAATATTCTAATTAAATATAGTAAAGGTTACATAAAATAAAATAAAAATTACCATACCAATATGTGAAAAATAAAATCCTAAAAGTCAACCTATTATTATCTCTCAAAGTAAAATAATACAAAATTAAAAACATTTTCTATATTTTGTCAGTGCTTTAGTAATGCATAGTGAATATATGTATCGACTATTGAGTACCTTTAAAGCCTACTTAACCTAAAATATTAAATTACCTACTTTATTTCTTCTTCAGCAAATAGATGTAGCTAGCAATTCCTCCATTGATGTTCCTTCTGCTAATAGGAAATATTTCTGATATGCTTTCTTCACCTTTTCTTTTCTTAATTAATGGGTTCGGTCACCAAAAATGAATGGGTTCGTTCGTTAATACACTACTATACGTTCTAAATAAAACCGAAAATAGAATGGGTTCGGGCGAACCCGGTGCCGTATGAGTAGCTCTGCCACTACCCACTTACCAGGTAGAATTAAAAGGCAAGATGTATGATGATGATGAGTTATGGTGGTAAAACAAAGTGAAAATGAAAACAGAAGAAGTTAGTAAAGCTTGGAGTAAAGTCGGTGGATTGAGACTAATAATTTAAAAAATAATGAAATATTCAATAGTAAAAGGAATAGTATTTTTGTGAGGGGACAAAAATCTTCTATTTAATATATATATATATATATATATATATATATATATATGTAGGGGATGGATCATGCAAGAAGTAATATTATAGCGAGAAGTCGATCTCAACCATTGATTATCTCTGATTTGTTCAATGCATTAATTCCTTTAATTACTCCTAAAATATTCTCCACATTAATTATAATAGAAAGTTACAAATTTGAATTATCTATTACCTACATATAAAAAAATATATATGTAGGTGAATTTTATTAAATTGATCACCTACACAAGTAACATAATAATTTACACATAGCTCATATTCAATTATACAAATTGTTAGTTATTTTTATTTTTATCAAAATATAACTCGTATTTACCAACACAACTTATTTTATCCTACACCAATTTTGTTTCTTTTATTTTTCGCCAACACATAACTAATATTTACCCACATATAAATCGTATTCACCTTCACAGCTTGCTAGTTCATTTTGTTTTCACCTACATATAAATAGTATTTATCTACACATAACTCGTATTTGCCTACATATAAAAGATGATTATAAAATAATTAAAATTATAAAAAAAATACGATGTGTTCCTACATTGTGAATATTTACAAGTTTATTATTAATTGTATGTGATATCATGAACAAGGTTTGTTTGTGTAGATTAATATTTTGATATGTGTAGGTAAATACAAATGAGTAGGCTATAACATGAAGTAAATTTGTATATGTAGGTTATTATTGTGATTTGTGTAGGTTAACATGAACTAGTTATGTGCACATATATAAATATTGTGATCTGAGTGAGTGATAACATAAACTAGTATTTGTATATGTAGGTTAATGTTATGATTTGTTTAGGTATTTGTTTTTATGATAGTTAATATATTTATATTTTTTATAATATGAGTATGATGATTTTGTTTTATGAATTGTTTAAAGATTAAATCAAATTAAAAATAAAAATAAATGTATAATCATTTGTAACTTAACGTTAATTAGTATTAATTACTAAAAGAAACTGCTAAACTTTTTACTAATATACTTCTATAATAAAATAATCTGAAATTAAAAAGAAAACTTATGATTGGCCAGAGTCTCGCACTTCTCGCACTAAAACACTTCTGAAATGAACTCAATTATATATATATATATATATATATATATATATATATATATATATATATATATATATATAACTCTTCTGTTCGTTTTTTTTATGGCTGCCCACAGAGAAAATAAATGTGATGCTGATGTCAACTTCTCCCGACATAATTTTGTAGGGCTTCATGTTGCAAACCTTATAGGCCAAGTCTAACTTAACTTAATTTATTCCAAGCCTACTAAATTGATTAGTAAACTTAGCCCACGTGCAAGAGTATTAAGCGAGCCCACTCTAAGTTGTTAATCCCTTTGGAACCGTGAACACGTTATTCAAATAAATAATTAGTCACATGGACTTGTATTTCCCTTGGTGGAATCTGCATATTTTTCGTGACCTGAGTATCAAAGGAAAAATATTAAAACATTAGAATTCATATACATACATTACATAACTTTATGTTTCCTTTTTTCCTTTTCTTTTTTTGTAATTTATGCACGAGTCATTTAGAAAAAATATTTTTCTCTATAAAAGAATATTAATATATGTCAAGTTTGTTTAACTTTTCGCTCGTCGGCTTCAAATTTAGTAAAAATGCTTTATTTTAGCTCATAGTCTCTTGAAACCATTTAACTCACATATGAACCAGTTAATACTAATATTCAATAAAAACAGACTACATCAGTGACCACAATATAGCCTTGCCTCTATATGACGATTTATTTGTAGAATGGATGAGAACATGGATTAATTTGACGAACCGGGAGCTCCGAGGTGATGCAAAATCGCCTTCTAGGTTGTCTATGGCTGCTAGTAAAGAAGATACCTCGAATAGAGGTTGAAAAGTGATTTAATATCAGTTAGGTTAATTTTTCCCGTGTTTATGCTTATTCGCATAGCGGGAACTTCTTCCACACTAGTCCTTCGTGTAGCGCGAAGGACAAATTAGTCGGGCTCTTAACTTTGGTTCTTTCGTGTAGCGCGAAGGAACACCCTTCCACCCGTCACGTAACGCGACGGTCCTTTGATGGTAGGTTTGTAGGTCCCCCGCCCCGGGGCGTCGCCGATCGATACGAGATCCGCACGACGTCTAGGAGTGCGGAATCCTCCTAGACTCGTTTATGGTGTAGAAGACGAAGAACACGATTACACACAAACACATACACGAACAAACACACGAGTGGAATAAACACATCTGCAGATCTTTTATATAATAACCAAAACACTTACATACCAAACATGAAAACAAATAACACGGCCGACCCGAGGTGAGCTCTACCTCGGGTCGTCCCACACGACTCTCACTCTTGGTTTCTTTCTAGACAAATAAAACTAATCACTAAACTCTCAATTTCTGGATTCCAAACCCTAAACACGACACACATATATATATAAACTTCGTGGGCTTGGGCCTGTAGGCGAAGTTGTTACAACTTCGCCTATGGCGAAGTTGCTCTAACTTCGCCTATGGCGAAGTTGCTCTAACTTCGTACTTCCACAACGCTGAACAGAATTGCATAGCGACGGTCACAAAACATGCACCAACAGACTCCCCTTTGACCGTTGCTCTCAATTCTATCAAACACAAAAGATCATCTGTTACAAAACATGCACCAACAGACTCCCTCTTAACTGATGATCTTCTGCTTGCCCTTCAACCAGCCGTGTCTGAAACTGTCATGTAGCTTCACAAATCTACAAATCACCCAGCGTCTTCCATATCAGATCTCCCCTTCAGTGTAAGCTTCTCCGACTAAATAGATTGAGGTCTTTGAAATGCATGCATCCCCGTGCCTAATTGATCATCTCAACCAATCACGTGAGTCCTTCTGACTTCACAACACGTGAAGTTCTTCTAACTTCACCAACACGTGAAGTTGGGCTCCCTCCACAACTTCACCAACAAGTCGGCATACGATAAGGTTTAATCTTCAACTACTCAACATCAAGTGATCAATTTCATCACAAAACCATCTTGACAGAATCTAACACACATGACCATTCATTAATCCGAAGCATCTTCAATCACCAGGTATAACGATCAAGAACATAAACACTTTAATTCCCGATTAAATCCAACTTGTTCCAGAATTTTCACTCTAATAAATAAGCATCACGTTTCAGGATCCAATTCTCGAACGCCTTGAAAATAACATAAATAATATGCTCTGACCGCAATCCAGTAATGACGAAAACCTTCAGTTCAATTTGACTTTCTTCAGTTGGTCAACCTCGAACAACAAATATTTCATTGCCCACAAACACCCAAATATGTGTCAATATCCAGTTTCAATCAATATCCCATTCACAAACTCAACTCCATATCCAGAGTTGACACGTATTTGTTCACACGTAAGACCCAGAGATAACAAGTTTCACTCGTTGACGGAACAACATCTCCGGTCTCACAATAATCGTGTACACCTGGCCATACAGACGAAAACTCCAAAACAGTCTTTTTTTTTTTTTTCTCGTTAACTTCGCCTGTCCATAACTTCGCCTGGCAATAACTTCGCCTGAGATAAGCGAACTTGTGAGGTAAGCGAAGTTGTGAATAACTTCGCTTAACCTTATATCTTCGCCTAAACCCTAAAATTTAAGCGACAACTTCGCCTGAACTCCATAACTTCGCCTGCGGCGCTGATCGGCCAGAAACGATCATAAATGTGCCAGAAACACCAAAACACAGATCTCGAACCATAGCAAAAGAGCCTAAGGCTCTGATACCACTTGTAGGTCCCCCGCCCCGGGGCGTCGCCGATCGATACGAGATCCGCACGACGTCTAAGAGTGCGGAATCCTCCTAGACTCGTTTATGGTATAGAAGACGAAGAACACGATTACACACAAACAAATACACGAACAAACACACGAGTGGAATAAACACATCTGCAGATTTTTTATATAATAACCAAAACACTTACTTACCAAACATGAAAACAAATAACACGGCCGACCCGATGTGAGCTCTACCTCGGGTCGTCCCACACGACTCTCACTCTTGGTTTCTCTCTAGACAAATAAAACTAATCACTAAACTCTCAATTTCTGGATTCCAAACCCTAAACACGACACACATATATATATAAACTTCGTGGGCTTGGGAAACTTCGCCTATGGCGAAGTTGTTCTAACTTCGCCTATGGCAGAAGTTGTTACAACTTCGCCTATGGCGAAGTTGCTCTAACTTCGCCTATGGCGAAGTTGCTCTAACTTCGTACTTCCACAACGCTGAACAGAATTGCATAGCGACGGTCACAAAACATGCACCAACAAGGTTAATTTTTACATATTTTAATTTGTTAGTTGCATATATGTAGTTGTTTATTGCATGAACTTTGGTACTTCATACACATGTGTATTGTTTCGTGTCACAGGTGAGTAATGCAACTATTTTGGACCCGCACGAGCACGGATTGAAGACCCAGGATGACCATCAAGCGAAACGAGACAAGAAATGAAGTTTGCCGGTGAGAAAACCGGTCGCGCTACGCGACGAGATGGAAGACAGTCCATCGCGATACACGATGGACTTTAATTAATGAATGCTGACTTTTTGGTCCATCGCGCTACGCGATGGACCTGGGAAGACCGCATCCCAAGACGGGAAAATTAGGGTTTGATATAATATGATATTTTGACGCATAAGGTCATCTTGTTAGTTAACATGATTTGATCATTGACATTAATATGTTAACTGAACATGAGATTACTGTTTATTTACTTGCTTAAACCCAGGGTGTGTTTTGTCTTTGTTAATTGCTTGACTTTTGCTCAGTTTACTTGCTTAACATTAAGCCAATCTTTTGCTAGTGTGATCAGCACTCATAACTGTTCACTTTATAATTTTAATTTGAGAAATTGATTATACATTACATTGACCGCATACTCTTTGTGATTCGACACCCTACTTACCCTAGCTTGCTTAAGGTGATTAGGAACATTGTTTAATATTGTATTTGACTAGATAGCGATAGTCTAGCATCAAAATGACGCCGTTGCCAGGGAGTTGATGCGTTTAGTATTTTAGTGTAATTTGATTTCTTTGTTTATTTTTAGTTGTTAGTTTTATTTTTTCCCATTTTAAGCAGGGTGTGTTATCTATGCAGATAACAGGTTTATGCACACCTGACATTCCGGAAGACAGTCTCCTCTCATTTTTGAACCATAAATCGAGAGAATAGCTCGGCATAACCGAGCTCAGCACCGAGGGTCAGCAGTGGAAGGCCAAAACCAAAACCAAAACCTGAACCAGAATCAAAACCAGATTTTGAACCTGAACATGAATCAAAACCCTAATCCGCTACCCGAAGACAACATATTCCACCCAAATTACAATAACAACCAAGATCAGCCCGAAAACAACCCAAACCCACCAGTAAATTCCAACCAACAACCAAACTCGAACAACTCAGCACGTCAATCCAGAACTCAAAATAATTCCCAACCTGGACCATCAGCCCCACACGCTACCCCTAGGCGTAGAATTCCAGCGAACCCAGATGAAGATTATATAAGTGTTCACACCGAGGAGGACGAGGATGAAGAGGAATGAAATGATCTAGATTAGGGGCAAGATGGTAGTAATGTGCCAGATTGGAGGAGTAGACATAATCACGTGTTCGAACCGTTTAATGAGAATTTAATTGATGGTTGGGATGAAGAGGATGAAGAACCGATAAATCAAAGGGGTACAGGGTTTGTGAACAGAAATAGGGGCAGACACGGTATTGGGAGAAACTGTGTTGAACGAAGTCAGGGAATTAAGGTTTAAAGAGGAGGTTTGGTTAATAGGGGGTGGATGTTGAAGCCCCGGCTCAAGGTGTAAATAGTTGGTTTAGACCGGCTACCTCAGACAGGGCCTCTCCAATAGTCCCGCAAGTGCGTGTACCTGGACAACGGATGTTCAGCTCGCGCTTGTCTTACATTAATATTGTGCCACATTTTCAAAGGATGGCCTTAGAGGACCCATATTCTCATTTGTCTGATTTTTCAGCTATTTGTGGGTAAATTGGTGGTGGCACGTATAATTAGGACGAGGTTCATATAATTAAGTGATTATAACAATGGTTTCTGATTATATACAATCAAAATGAAATTTCAAAACCCTTTGCACTTTATTTTTTTTTGAAAGAAATCAAGGCTGACAAAACTCTTGATTTGTGACATTTTTGCTTTTTAAGTTTTTGCATTTAATTTGTTTACGCGTATGTAACATGCAACTGAAAGAAAGAATTATGTGTAATTTTTTGTTGATATTGTTAGGAGTGAATAGGTGGATCGGTACGAAGCTTCAACCAGGGATGAAGCTAAAGTAAAAAAATTACTAGTTTGCATAAAAGTGTGATTGTCCTTCTCTGTCAATACCACATTTGATTCAGATTTCAGCATCAGATCGGTTTTGATTAATTAATTGCTATTCGAAGTGAATGTATTTGCGGGGCTTATTCTAATGTAAAAGCTGTTAAAACCGTATGATACACATCTTAACCTCCGCCTTGTTCACAGATATTAACCTCAGCCGCAGCGCGGCAGGTTTAAAAACTAGTTTACTATATAAGTTAAAAAATACGAACGGTCGGTGCCACATAAGTTTTTTAGTATATTATATTAAGTCTTTTTTTTCATTCTGGTTTATGGTTATTTTCTGCATTTTATTTTTCTTTTAAATTTATAAGTGTAGAGAATGGTTACCCCGCTAACTCGACGCCATAAAGCCTGGATTTTATCGACGACAAATTTTTTTTTTTGTATTATTTTTTTATATATGTTAATTTGACGACTTTATATATTAGATTTAGTTTCGGTACCGTAGTAAATGTCACCGACACCGACCTAGTTATTTTAAATATGTTATCTTTTTGTATTATAATTAGATATATGAGTGCCTATATTGTTTTGGATGTTTACTATTCCATTGTTTGTTTTTATTATCATTAATATATATAAACCAGTAAAGTGCCCGCGCGATGCAGGATGGAACAATACTTGAAGATTGCAAACGAGCCAAAGCGAGCTCAAGCTTGAGCAGAACTTCACACCGAGTTGACTCAACTCAGCTCAAAATTAAAGTTGAAATCTTAAAATCGAGAATGTCTTGATTATTTTGATATTCATATAATTTGAGTGTTTTTAATCATATTTTTGTAAAACATGCAAGAATAAAACAAAAAAAAAAGCACAAAAAAAAGAAAAAAGATGAGTAATATTTGAATAAGAATGAGGGGCCAAAGTTGTGCATTGCATAGTAGTATATATAAATAAAGGGTTGAATATGTAATGGACAAAGTTAATGTACAAATGAAATTAACGTGCTAATTGTTAAAATCAAGGGAGTAATTATATATACAAGTAGAGTAATTATGTAATTATATCATAGAATAATTATCAGTAGAGTAATTATGTAATTACATCATAGAGTAATTACATAATTATTATATGATGTAATTACATAATTACTCTACTTGTATATATAATTATTTTACTTTATTGTCACAATTAGCACGTTAATTTCATTTGTATTTGATCCAAACTCATATATAATTATATGAGAACTTGGACTTTCAATTATAAAAAGTTTGTTTATGTTCTTTTTCAAATACATAAAGGGCTAGATATGCAATTATGAGAACATGTGGCTGTAAATATTCACCTGTTAAAAAAATTGTGCATTCATTCATGTTGAAATGACTAGTACATTTTAAATCGTCCATTTGTTATGAAAAAAAAATTATATTGAAACGTCGACAAAAATAAGCCCGTTTAAATGGGTATGCTCGAATTTTTTTGTAACCATATATGAATATAAGATTAAAATAAAAATAAAAAAAAGGAAAAAGATGAGTAAAAAGTGGGTAAACATGAGGTTCAACGTTGTAAGTAATTCTTAAATTAACAAAATTTGAGTAAAGTTGAGGTACCATACTTATAATCTAAGCAGTTAATGCGGAAAAATATCGGATATCGGCCATGGACCGATATCTGAGATATTGGTTATCACAATGAGATATCAGTAATTTTAGTATCTTGTAAAATTTCATATATATAGCAATTTAACACTAATAAATCAGTATAGTCTTCTACCATTAATAAATTAACCTTTTACAAATTGCAAAACACTAACAATCGTAGGAAGTAGGAATTGATTAAGACTTAAAACAATAACATTGAACACTAAAAGTTTATAATTAAGACTTAAAACACTAACATCGGTGATATATCGGTCAAATATTAGTCCAATATCGGTCAATATCGTTGATATTATCGGTACCGATATTCTGACTTATATATCGCCAAGGGACCGATAACCGATATATCACTGATATATCGGTGATATATTTGCGATATCGACTACATTGGTTATAATTATATTTGTTGAAATCAAATGAATATGATGGGTAAATTGTGTTTAAAAGACCATTTTAACTCTTTTACCCATGGTTATGCATTGAGATTTGTAATATTCTTAAAATAGGCGTCAAGATTTACCCTGTACTCATACGAGTTTTAGATTTATTTTTGGATTTAGTGTTGATACCGTAACCAGCTTAATATGTTGGAACAAATTATCATAAGCTATACAAGGGGATATATTATTTTTTGTAAGATACGTTATACGAGTATCATATATTATGGGCGGTTATTAATTTAAATTTTTGGTTTAGTGTTGGCATTGTAACAAAACTAACCGATTCTGATTGAATACGTGTGGTTGCGTCTCCACGGCACAAGAGGTTCTCACGTCGCTGCACTGCCGGCATGTGAAAAAACTAGTTACAAATTAAAGAATAACATAAAATAACTGATGGTATCAATGAATTATGAGCTGTAATTATAACAAAGGAGAAAGCATATTCAACCCTATTTTTTTTTAAAAGTATACTATAAATAATATATGAAATATAAAAAAGAAAAAAGTAGGTATTGCTAATAGCAATAATATAAAGGTGCAAAACTTTAGTCAACACTCGATGTATATATATCCATGAATCAAATTAAACTTAAGTTTGGCATTAATAATATGAAGTGTATGTATACTTGTTCAGATAATTAGTCGACGTGGCACAAGTTTAACATGTTAATTATCATTTAGCGCGCCTGATTTAACTAGACTAAATTTGTGTCAATTTTCGTTATGTGAACGTAATGTTCCTCCTTTAACTAGGCGTTAATATTAATTTGATTAGGATATATTTGTCTAAAGTATATAAAATACGAGTATGTAGATGGTAGCTTAGCTATTTCGTAACGGCTAATAGTGACATTTTATCGCTCATTTAGAAACCTGGAAAGTTGACAACCCAACTAATAAGTTGTTGGCCATGCCTTGCATACCACCCATTATTATTGAATGTCACATTACCATTATGCCCCTGTGCATTTGAATAAGAAACACTTCAATTATTATTATTATTAACTCATCAATATTGCATTTTAGACACTTGTCAACTTACTTAAGTCGCTTATGAGAATAAGATGTGGAAGCTAATTCCATTAACCTGTCAGCTTCTAGTATTATTGTTTAAGTTTACTAGTTAAGGATAATTACCTGCATTTATATTGAAATGGATATTTAAATTATGTGTTCGGTGTTCACAATCAAAATGGTGTAAAGATGTTAATCATGTTATCAAAGTCTTTATGCATTTGCGAGTAATCACGACAAATCTTTCTTTTCACGATTCTAATCATAGATCCCAGCACTCGATCAAATCTTTATGTGCTTGATCAATATATTTTGTCACTTTCTTCGTAGCAGCGCGCGGTTGATGTCGATCGAGTTCTAATTCGCAGAATAATTTTCAAAGATTTCTTTGAGAACACCAATTAAGAGTTCAATTGTTTAAATGCATCATCATCGTACTCAGTATATCCCACCAATAACAAAGCTATGATAGAGTCTAAATAGGGTAAGAATTGAAGATATAAGTTTCCCATTTATCCTACAAAATATGTTATTAAGAAGAAAAAACATTGAGAACTCTAAAGCACACATATATTATCATACAATATACACTCCATAGCATACCACTTGTACTCTTTTCTTATGTTCTTACTCACAAAACACTCATATTTTAATACAAGTTTTTAATGACTATAGATATGGCAAATTAACATTTACATTTGATATTCTATCTTTTTTTTTCTTTTGTTATATATGATATTATGCATGTTTAAGGTTACTCCGGTGCCAAGGCCAGCGAGTGACCAAGAAACTCCGGTAACCACAACCCCAGCTACTGGGGGAACACCGGCGAGTACACAATATTTACGAACACAACCCCGGTTACCCAAGCCGGGGCAAGTGCAGTAAATAATCCTCCCCTGGGATTCACCGATACCCAGTTGGAGAGACAACAGACGAGGCTCCCCCGCCAAACACTTGATCAAGTTAAAGCGTGGACGGAAGCACGTCAGAAGGAATTCCAAGCTGAGTTGGATGAACGCTTACGTTCACTCCAACAGGCTGACGAATTCGGAAGCACTCAATAGCTCAACATGAGTAATGAGTGCGAGTATGATAAAGATTGGGAAGAATCTGACAGTGATGCAAACCCGCGCCATAGGGCGAAAGGGAAGCGTAAACAAGCAGACTTCCAACCAAGAAGGAATTTTGGAGAAACCTTCAAACCAAGGAACGCGGGGGGAAACCCACGGGACTTCTCCAAAACCTTTAGACCAACTGTTGCAAATGCGGGAACGTCCAAATTTGCAAGGGACATTGCGGAAGCAATTGCCCCGAAAAGTGCCAAACAAATGTCCAACATAGGCACATATGATGGTATATCTGACCCAGACGATCATTTGAACAGATTCATAGCGGGGGCAACCGTTAGCAATTGGACGGAACCCACGTGGTGTTACATGTTCCAAATGACGCTTGTTGGGGCAGCCAGAGCGCGGTTTGACCGTCTACCGGTCCACCACATCTACGATTGGGCAGACTTCCAACAGAAGTTCAGCCAACACTTCAGTCAACAAAGAAAGTATACCGAAGAGCAATGGACGATCCTCAACTGCATCCGAGAGGAAGATGAGTCTTTACTAGACTTCATCACTCGCTTCAACTCAAAGAAGCCGAGTCTGGGTACCATAAGCGAGGATCTTGTTCGCGCAGCTTTCATCCAAGGCGCCGAATACCCAGAGCTTATTCGCACATTGACGGGTAAAAACGGCATGCCATCCACATGGGATGCCATCATGACAGCAGCTAAACGCTTCGCGGAAACGGAAAAGCAACTGGGTAGAGATCTTCCCCAGAGCACAAACCTCTACACAAAAAACAAGAGAAAACAACGTCCTTACCGCCCGACAAAACAAAAAGAGGAAGCTTGGTATTTGGCAGTCAAGGGTAAACTTTGGCACCTCATCCGGCTCGCACCAGCGGTTAGGCGGAAAGGATAACAAGCAGTTGTCGAACCGGAACTCCAGATGGACGCCACTCACCAAAAGCTTCACCGAGATATTCGCCACCGAGAGGCTCCCATGGCCAGAGGCTCCAATAATCCGACAGCGTCCAAACGCTGATCAAAGCAAATCCTGTGACTTCCACAGGACAAAAGGCCACACCACGGAGGAATGCGTAGCCTTGAAGGACGTCGTCGAAGCATTTGTCAGAGATGGGAAACTCACACACCTCGTGGCGTAATGAACGCTAAGAAGGCTAATGCGTGTAGAACCCCAGTTGGGGAAAGCACGAATGAAACTGCAGCTTCAATGTTGGAGACTACATACTGCGTAAACAACGAGATTCCGAACCAGGTGCATATCTGCTCTAAAGGCTCGATGACACCCCCATCCCAAGAACATGGAAGGGAGCTCAATTACACAGGCTGCATGTAGATCAATTCCAAACTTGTAAAGAAAAGGCCTAGAGCCACTTCTAATGGAAATGATTCTCCTTATCACATTGACGCTGATGGTCTTACATTTATACTTATGATCTAACCACACTGATATGCCGGTATTCACCGCATAAATAAGTAGGGAAGTAAGTCGTTGCGTGGGGACGGCGGCAAAACCCGCATAAAGACAAAAAACGGCAGAAATTTCTAAGGAAAAGATGAGGAAAACCTTCACGCAGGTCAGTTATAGGTAAAGTTTGGTCATCCCACTAAATGAAAGTGACGGTCCTACCCGCACAATCATGATAAGAGGAAACCGAACATTAACCTATTGACAACCGCGCGTCGAAAGGTTAACTTATTCAAAACACTGATGCCGGTATTCACCGCATAAATAAGTGGGGAAGTCGTTGCGTGTGGACGGCGGCAAAACCCGCATAAACACAAAAAACGGCAGAAATTTCTAAGGAAAAGATGAGGAAAACCTTCACGCAGGTCAGTTATAGGTAAAGTTTGGTCATCCCACTAAATGAAAGTGACGGTCCTACCCGCACAATCATGAGAGGAAACTGAACATTAACCTATTGACAACCGCGCGTCGAAAGGTTATTCAAAACACTGATGCCGGTATTCACCGCATAAATAAGTGGGGAAGTCGTTGCGTGTGGACGGCGGCAAAACCCGCATAAACACAAGAAACGGCAAAAATTTCTAAGGAAAACATGAGAAAAACCTTCACGCAGGTCAGTTATAGGTGAAGTTTGGTCATCCCACTAAATGAAAGTGACGGTCCTACCCGCACAATCATGATAGAGGAAACTGAACACTAACCTACTGACAACCACGTGTTGAAAGGTTAACTTATTCAAAACACTTGGAAAATTGCTAAGTTAAACTAAAGTAGGCACGAGCGAATCATATATTGTTTGAGGCAAAACAAGTGCCAAATTAAACTATAATATGCATGAGCAAGTCATATAACGTTTATAAAGCAAGTCATAAAGTGAAAGTGACGATCATACCCGCACAAACATTTCAAACATTACAAGAATGGCCAGGTATCTACCCGCCTACAGAAATGTAAATCTATCCTAACGGTGGGAAGGGATCTCAAGGTTCAAACTTCAGGACCACTCCCTCCAAACCCACTCGAACCCGCACCATCAGTTGGCTGTGGCGGTTCAAGGAAAGCCTTGAGAATAGTTAACCCATCATCAGCAGCAGCAATTTCGTTCACCTTCTCCACCACTGGATGCGGGAAGGCAGCATACTGGTTCACTGCTTGGTCGTAAGTAGCTTCAGTGTCCACATCATAAAGAGGGAAGTTGGAAGGCGGGATGCCCTTCTCAACAAACCCCAGACCAAGCAAGAAACCAGCTTTTTCCCCATCCTCATGGGAAGCGTTGAGAGCTGCGCTCATGGCATCGTCATAACATGTGTTCGTGAAGATCCGATGCACAACCTACAAAAAAAAATATATGTATCAAAAACTTTTCTAAGTATAAAGAAAAGCGTAAAGATATTATGAAGCTACGCATACCTGCGACAACGCTTCTCGTAGAAGCCATTCCTTGGTGATCTGAGCTTCCTGGAGGGCAGCTTGAGCTTGGTCACGAACGCGTTCGGCTTCATTTTTGTTAAGGTTGGCAAGCAACACTTCCTTAGCAGCAGCCTCTTTAACGCCCTTCAGCTTACGCTCAGTGTGGTCAAGCATACCCCTCTGGTCCAAGATCTCTTGGAGCTTTTTGGCATCTTCTAAAGCCAAAGCATCATGAGCCTGCTGAAGCCTCTCTAGTTTGGCTTTAAGCTCCTCATTCTCAGCGCGCAAAGGCTCAGCAATGGCTTCAGCTCTGGTGGCCCTCTCGGTCGCGTTCCGCGCAGTTTCCTTAGCCAACCTAAGCTGTTCGTTAACAGCTTAGGTAGCCTTGGAACGGGCCTCGAGCCGGGCCTGAACTTCAACCTCGAGGGCCTTGAAGGCCTTTTCCTTCTCCGCAGCAATGGCGGCAAGTCTCCTGTTCTCCTCCCGGATAGCCCGCGCCTGAGACACTTCCTGGCTACGCGCCGCCTTTAACTTGTCGTTTTCACGACAAAGCAACTCGACGCGCGGCTGCATCCGGGCAAGGAGAATTCGAAGCTCATTCGTCAGCCTACCCTCCTGGTAGCTAGACATGGCTTCCCCCAACGCACCACTTGGGGCTGCGTGACGCGCCCACTCGACGCAGTCCACAGCCGTTCGAAGGGTTGTTCCCCGGCGGATGTTCCACCGTGGAACATACACCTCATTGGAATCCGAAACTGCAAAAACAAAAAGCGGTTAGGAAAAGATGATATAAAAAAAAAGATAATAGGCCAAAATAACCCTACGCACCTGTAGGGTCGACAACAGGCCGGTAGCCGCCAAACCCATCACCCGAACCTAAGGGATATCCATCCAAGAGGTCAGGCAGATGGGAAGGAGGCAGAGATTGGCTAGAAGCCCCAACCCTGAACATACCTGATGAACCGGCCGGGGACGAGGTAGTCGCCGGTGCCGGAGGCACGGTTGAAGCCGCCGCGGTAGAGACCATCGGAGGTGAACTCACTGGAGGTGAACTCATAACCGAGGCCACCGCTGCGGAGGAGATCGCAGAAAAAATCACCGCCGGCTCAGTGAAGGATGCAGTAAAGATGGCACTGACAGCCGGCGGAGATGACGTCACAATTGGAACAGTTGCCTCAACGAGATGAGCAACTGAACCAACACTGCACACAGGCGCAGCCGCCTGGGTCATCACCTCTGGTAGATTGACCAAACCTACCGTCATGGGTCCAGAGATGCTCCTTCCCGCTCCACTCTGGAATGCGGTTGCATCCACGCCTGCACGAAGACAAAATATTAATGGCGGAAAGAATTGCGGGTAAGATTAATTTATACTTACGAGTTTTCTTGAGCTTGAAGGTTCTGACAGGCGGGGACGAACCCGATGGAGCCGGCCTCTTCACGCCGGTCACCGTCGTCGTACTGGGTTGCCCGGAGGTGACAGCTGTCTCAACCTCCGGAACAGTGGTCTCACCATCACCAGGGTTCCCCACTGCCTCCTCGCTTTCGGTCTCCGAGTCGGACCGATTTCCGTGATCGGCGGTGGTGGCGACCTTCGCCTTGCCCTTCACGCCGGCAGCTTTCTTCTTCCTCACGAAGAAAGCCCCATCTGCGGATCCCTCATCAGAAGATGATAAAATTAGGGAAACTCCAGCAGAGTTTGAGCATGAAGAGGGCGAGGGTTAAAGAATCCCTTACCTGGCCGCGTGGCGCTCAAAATCTCGTGGCCCGGCGGGTAGACCTCCACGAACCTATCCGCCGTTTGCTCCAGGATGGGCAACTCGTTCTCATCAAGAGCACGAGTACCCAGCCGAGCGGGACCACCCTCTCACGCGGTTGCAGAAGAGATTGCAAGTTGTTTCCCTCTGAAAATAAACAGAAACAGTTAGAAAAACCCTAAATCAGCAAAAAGAGATGGAGCATACCGTAGGGAATAGAATTCGAACCGTATTCAAGGATGATAGGTACTTACGGTGTCCCAGAACCGGCATCCTTCCATACCCGGCTCATCCCGAGCATCACCATCCCAGACTCCGCAAAGCGGTAAACCGGAGTCTGGATCCGGGAGATCTTGGTAAACCATTCAGTCTCCTGGTAGTTGGAGGCGTGAAGGTTGGGGAGTGCCCTCCCGTTCTTGAACGTCATCGCTATGGGGACGACACGAGCGGAGATATAGAAAAACTCCCGCTTCCAAGACCGAAGACTGCGTTCGGTAGCACAGATCTTCAAACCCTTGATCCGAGTGACCAAGGTATACCAGCCCTGGATGCACCTCCAGGAATAGAAGGTCATCAGGCGGTCGACGCGGGGCTCAACGCCCAGAATGTGGCACACCCATTCAAAGTGGCGAACCTTTGCGATCGCCATCGGGTGCACCTCCGTTAAGTGTACATCGTGTTTCTCCAAAACACGGTACACAAACTTCGTCAATGGGAACCTGAGATTCCCATAGATGAAGAATGCATCATACACCCCTATCTTGCCCTTGGGGGCATCGTACACCGTCTGGTGAGGCTCAGGAAACTCAGGCTCGAAAAGCTCGAGCATGAACTTCTTGACGATGTACTGATAAAGGTCGACGGAAAGAGCACACTGGCACTCGCCAGCAGTACTCTTATCGTCCTTGTCAGACGCGGACATCGGATTCTCAGGGTATACGTCGGACTCTTCGGCAGTAACCTCAGGATCATGAGTAGAAGACATTTTGGAGGTATGAAAGAGAACGATTTCAGGAGAATGCTCGACGGAAAAGTTAGAGTATTCGCCGGAAATCGCTTAGAAGAAGAAGAAGGAGGTGAAGGTGTAAGTTGAGATGCATCCTCTTCCCCCTTTATATACCCATCGCAATGAATGCGATGAATTTAATGCGGAGGAGAGGGAAAAGCGCAGGCACAATGAGACAACGACACGTGGAAAGCAAGCTGGCAACAGCTGTCGACAGGACGCGTGCCGTAAAATTCGCGCCCACGCGCCCGAAAACTCGCGCCCACACGCCTGACAAAACGTCTGGAATTACCATATACTGTCACGTCGCCATAACTGCCTGCACGTCCTGAAACTGTCAGAAGAAACCGTCGGACGACGCTAACGTCCCTTCAACAGTTTGGACTGTTCTTATCCTTTCACCAACTCTTCGAATTTCAAAAACATTCAAAAAGATTCAAAAAGATTCAAAAATAAGAGGGACTACACCCCCTTACCTTGGTAACCAAGAAACCGTAAGACAAGTGCGGGTACAGTGTCAAGGCGAAACCCTTCACATACTTAGCACCTGCAGGGAATTGAAACCAAGAATACCTTGGGAGTCAAGTAGCTATAAGACGAGTGCGGGTACAGTGTCAAGGCGAAACCCTCACATACTTAGCACTCGCAGGGAATTAAAACCAAGAAGGATCTTCTGGGCCATGCTTGTGGAAAGGGAAATAACATCCCCGCATAGCGGGAACGTTGAGAACTAGATTGTTTGAAGCTCCAAGATGGAATTAGTTGTTTAACATAATTGATCACTATGTCTAAAACTACCAAAACCTCGTGGAGAATCTACACAAGTGAAACTCAACGCTCCTGACTTGCGAGGAGGTTACACACCTACCCGCATCATACCCAAAGATCAAGCAGAAAAGTCGGGAATTTCTGCACGTGACATTAGGGAAACCGCGGGAAGAATCCCCACGGACAACCTTAAAACTAAAAACCCTTTTAAAAACCCCTTGCTTAAGTCCAAAAGTTCACCTCACTTATTAACAATTCATGAGAAAAACATTGGACTGGGGGGACTTGAAGAGGTAGGTCCCAGCAGAGCCCAGTTGGACCCGCAAGACTCACCTTGAAGAGGGACGCCTGCGCAAAGACCAACTGGTTCCGCAGGATCCACCATGCTCAGAGAGATGAAGACCTTACGCGCATACGCCAGCTGTTCCCGCAGGAAAAGCCTCCCAATGGTGAAGTACCCCGCCTGTTCCCGCAGCTGCGGATACAAGCCATCAGCGGAGGCTACCCGCACTAATAGCAAGGCTACACGCACAAGGCACTAACTCTCAATAATTCAGTAATGTCACCTGAAGAAGGAATGAGCAAGCCGGGAATACTCCCGCCCAAATGAGCCAGTCCGTACGCTTCTGGAGGATCTTTTGTACTATACCTGCCAAGGTATGGACAAAATAGACAAGATCTGACCAAAGCAGCGACAGCTCACTGACAACAGTACGACGAGGAGCACGCTCTAGTACTTAATGTCACTATCAGCCGCTGCCTACTCACCAACCCTTGTCGTGGCACGTACATAGCCTGCAGTTGGTGGAAAAGAAATAGTACACGGCCGGCCATGTCACTATCAGCCGCTGCCTACCCACCAACCACCAGCATGGCATGTACGTAGCCCACAGTTGGTAGAAAAGGAATATTATACAGCTGGCTGTACCTGCTTGGAAACCTACCTTCGGCTATAAATACTCCAACACCTTGGAACGGTATGATCATCTTATATCTTATATCATATCTTATACCATCATATATCTGCTCTAGCTATTTCTCTTAATATACACATATTCAGAGCAATCTAGTCTGATTCTTACGCCGGAGGGTGGTCACAAGGAGGTACCCCCTCCCTTCTCAGTGACGAGCTCACGGTGTCTGTTTTGCAGGTCATCAGAAGAATAACCATCTTTGCTGGACCTAACCCTCGTGGGAAACATCTACTTAACCCCCAGATTATCCGTAATCTGCCGGGGTCACTTAGTGTTTCTTCAGATATTATGCATGTTTTAAACAAGTATTCTAAATTATAAAATAATAAAGCTAATCATTTCATGAAAAGAACACGGTCGATCTTCAAAAAGAAGCTTCCACGCAGAAGGGTACTTTGGTAATTTCACACGTCTTCAAACCATGATTTTAAAACTAATTTATAAATTGCAAATCGGCAGAACAAGGATATGGTTCATTTGGTCTCATCCTAGTTGTCTATAAGAGAAGAAAACCCTAAACAATAATAGATTGACACTTGGAGCCCTCCAACGACTACTTATACCTTTGATTAAAATTCAATTTTCATTCCCTTTATATCGTCAATCAATTCATCATATATCAAATAACATCAAATTCACAATTTTGGTCCCATTTTTTCCTTTGAAACTCCAACAACAATGTGGAAGGTCACCCCTTCTAAATCTTTGGTCATTAGGATCAATCTTGTTTTCCTTTCATGCTTTCTAATTATTTATGCCATCCTTCTTCTTCGACCATCGACCACAATATACCATGAAAACGCGGCTTCTTACATTCATTGCTCCCTCCATGACTGCCATCACAAGGTAAGGTGTGCATGTTTTCTTGCCAACACCCATTTTCAATATTTCGTATGTTTATGTAGTTTACCAACATGCATAAACTAAAATAGAAAATGCCCAGCTAACTAATATGATCAGGTAAATTACACGGCTTATATTGTATAGGTGTCCTTCAGATGGTTATGATAGGAAACCAGTAGAAACAATATTCAAACCAAATACCCCTAACATAGACGAATCAAATCATGTGTTTACCACTACATCAATGTTTTAAGATTAACATATTATTTTTGTTATCAGGTCGAAACCGGCTCCAAGATGAAGGCCGTGTTGTTAGAAGATCCAGTAGAGTTAAGCCGAAATCGATCAAACAAAAGTAGTGACCGAAAAATGGTGAAGAGAGAAAGGCCAAGTTTCTTGAATGCAAGTTTCATTGGAAGGGGGATGAGAATAGGGATGGTGAACATGGAAGGAGAAGACTTAAGCGATTGGACCGCAATCGGAAAGACAATTCCTGTTACATTTGAAAAGGTATCCGAGTACTTCGAATGGAAAGATTTGTTTCCAGAATGGATAGATGAAGAAGAAGAAATGCATCAAACATTGTGTCCCGAGATTCCAATGCCCGAATACGAGAAATACGGTTACATGGATATGATAGTAGTTAAGATACCATGCAAGTATCCGGCAGAAGGGTGGGCAAGAGATGTTTACCGGTTGCAATTGCACCTTATCGCGGCGAATATGGTGGTGAGAAGAGGGAGGAGGAGTTGGAGTGAGAAGCCAAAGGTGGTGGTTTTGAGCAAGTGCCAGCCAATGGTGGAGCTATTCCGGTGTGATGATATGTTAGTGCATGATGGCGATTGGTGGTATTATGAACCGGATATTAAGAGGTTGGAACAAAAGGTTTATTTGCCTGTTGGCACTTGTAGTTTGGCTCTACCACTATGGGGAAAAGGTAAACATTTTAATTTTTTAACCATTTGTCACAATATCATTTTGTTAAATTAATAATGTTATGAGGTTAATTAAGAAAAAAGAAAAGAATGAAATATAAAGATATGGTAGGGAGTTGGTGGTGGGTGCACATCAGTTTGTTTAGAGTAGTTGAGAGTTTATGCAAAGATATATGATTTGACATGGTTTGGTTCCAAGTCAATGCTAATATTATGCATAACTTAGTTTTGAAGAATTCAAAATACTTTCTTTGTTTTTTTTTTGGGTATAATTTCTTTCTGTAAAAGATTTATTAAATCTTTAGCTTTGTAGATTTGAACAACCCCCATATTTATTTTTCCAGTTCTTTTGAAAACCGACGCCACATAAATAATTTAATAAAATATTTACAATATCGGTATAGATTAAGCAATTTTAGTTATGTTTTGAGGCATATTTGTAAATTTAAAAAAGATATAAGCACTCAAAAGGTAACTGTGATCTTTTTCAACCAATGATTTCATCTTAAGACCATTGGTAACTTTACCTTTTTTTAACGTCCGATAATAACTAGTTGAAATCTTTGTAAAGAAAACAGAGAAAAAAATTTAATTCTTGGATAAAATTATTAATCTTTCTTAATTTTTTTATAACAGGAAACGATGAAGTGTACGATGTTGAGAAGCTTAAGAAAACCAACCCAAGAACCAAATCAAGAAAACGAGAAGCCTATGCTACAGTCCTCCATTCATCCGAATTATACGTTTGCGGTGCCATCATGTTAGCCCAAACCCTCTTGAAAACCGGCACCAACCGCGACCTCATCCTCCTCATCGACACCTCCATCTCCATCCCCAAGTGCGAGGCCTTAGCCGCGGCTGGCTGGACCATCCGAATCATCGAGCGCATTCGCAACCCACGAGCCGAGAAAGCCTCCTACAACGAGTACAACTATAGCAAGTTCCGGTTATGGCAACTCACTGACTACGACAAATTAATATTCATCGACTCGGACATCATTGTACTTCGTAACCTCGACATAGTATTCTCGTTCCCACAAATGTCGGCAGTCGGGAACGACAACTCGATATTCAATTCGGGCATCATGGTCATTGAGCCTTCAAATTGTACGTTCATGCATTTCATGCAACAAACTGAGGAAATAATATCGTACAATGGAGGTGACCAAGGGTTTTTAAACGAGATATTTGTGTATTGGCATAGGTTGCCTAGACGAGTTAATTTTTTAAAGAATTTCTGGTCGAACACAACGGTCGAAACGAGTATGAAGAACCAGCTGTTTGGGGCTGATCCGCCTAAGCTTTACGCTATACATTACTTGGGGCTAAAGCCGTGGGCTTGTTATAGGGATTATGATTGTAATTGGGATATTGGGGATCAAAGGGTTTACGCGAGTGATGTTGCGCATCGGACGTGGTGGAAGATTCATGACACGATTGATGCGAGATTGCAAGATCATTGTAAGTTAACGAAGCAAAGGAAGATAGAGTTGAAGTGGGATCGGATGCAGGCTGGGAAAATAGGGTTTGCTGATGAGCATTGGAAGATTAATGTTACGGATCCAAGACGCCGTGGTTGAATGGTTTTTAATGATGGTTATGGGTTTTGATTTTGGGGAATGGCTTGGAGTTATTATTTGGATGTACGTAGTGGATTCTTGATGTACATAGTGCATGAGTTATACTTGTATGGAGATAAAATATGTGCATTTAGTTATTGTTGCAATATACTTATGATTCAATTACAATGATTGATTTGTTCATGTTAGAACTTCTTCATATCGTTTGAGACGGTGGATGTTTACTTTTAGTCCTATTTGGACCTTCACATTATATTTTGGTCTTTTAATCTCAGTTTTTCGATGAACATGTATTTTGTTGTTTTGCAGTTCTAGCCTTGATTTGGGTCGATGATAGTTGTTTCACATCGACCGGAATTAAAGTTGTATTACCACCTTCAACTAATAGTATATTTGTTGTTATTGGTTAATTCATCACTAGCACTCTCTGTTTGTTAGTCAGGTCTTAATATGATCCGAGCTCGAGTAAAATTGGTAAATTACTAAATTTTGAGGCAAGGGTGTTTTTGTCATTTTAATTATTTGCATTCTATTTCAATTGAGTAACCAAACAAAATAATGGAATGGTAATGACCCATTTTATTCCGTTGTTTATTTCAATCTCTCGTTCATTCCATTCTCCCGGTCATTCCATTACTCCATACCAAACAGACCTTAAGTACCATATCGATCCGAAACCTTAAAAGGTCGGTACCAACTGGTACCGACGGTACCCGATTTGATACCGTACGTTACCGGCACCCGGTACCATTTGCTCATCCCTATTTTCAATAACTACTTAATTTATGAAAGGATTTTTACACATCAGACACCAGTTTGCGGTAGGTACTCGAAAGGCATCCGACGATTGTCTCGTGCTAGGTGCCGATTTTGATTCAGATGATGGTTATGCATGCGACGCAAGTTACTCTGGCAGCGCGTCAGAGGCTGTAGCGCGTGAAGTCGGTTACGCTGGTAACATGTCCTATTCTGAATACGTGTTTGATGTTGGTTATGCTGGTAGCACACCTTTGTAAGTTAATTAGGTTCCCGTCACACGTCTGACACTAGTAACCGACTACACATACAGTGTCCAACACTAAATGCGTGTCCAACCTAGGTGACGCGTTTGGCGCCTATAATGTGTGTGCGTCTATTACGTCTTTGGCACATGTTACGCGTCTAACGTATATCATTGATTACTATCTGGCGCTGGTTGCATTTGACATTGGTAAAAATCCTATAATAAAATCATCAATAAAATAGTTATTAAATAACTTAATTTTAATGAGTCGATGAATATCTAACATATACGTTGTAGGAATGGAAAATATGTAATTAGTTTTTTATTTTGGAAAAACATATAATTAATAATCTTAGAAAGAGAAATAAGTAATTGATTTTTTTACTTAAGTAAATATGTATATAATGATTTCCTTGAAAATATGTAAATGCTCATTATTTAGAAAAGAGTACAATCTATATCATGTGTTTCTTTTACAAAAACCCAAAAACAAAGAAAATTAGTATCTAGTTCGATGTGCGTTACCTTTTCGTAATCACAATGACCTAAAACCTCCTTACTGTTTCTCTTACACTGCATTTTCGGGTTCAAAATACAAGGAAAAAAAATAATAAGATTGGACAGTGGAAGAAAGGAAAAAAAATTATATACTTAAAAGGTAAAAGGCATTCTCGAGTTAAAATAAAAGAAAAGAAAGTGTTAATTACATTCTTGAGTTAAATCGGAAGGAAAAGATAGAAAAAAAATTGTAACTTTACAGTTATGTCCTTAACCAAATGGAAAAGAGAATTGACATAAGTGTTGGACTCGGTCTGCCCAAGACACATATCATTATTGATGTGGCTAGTACGTTATGATCCAAGTCGGGTCATACCCAATAACAAACACCAATAATATTTGTTTATATATGATATGATCATAACAAACAAATATTAACACTTGAGTTATTTGGAAAGGGGTTTCTAAATACATTGTACTTGTGAAATAAATAAATCATATGGGTGATTTATACTTTGAGAGAGAGCATTCTATAGTGTTATTTAAGATGGTTAAATAACAATATGTGAATAATGGTTACCAAGCATGTTACCTATATTGTGTTATATTTATTTTGGGAAATAACACAATGTGAGTTTTATGATATAAAACTTATTTAAAGACAAAAATATATATAAAATTTGAAATGGGTGAGAGGGTGCCCCCCTTACTCTCTTACACCTTTTATTTTATATTATTATGTTTTCTTTAGTGGAGACATGCATTGGATGTGAGTGGGTGCCATGGGTGGTGCTTCCATTAACTCCCTAACTCTCTTTCATTCATTCTTATAATTTTTTGCAGGTAACAAAACATTCCTCTCTTCCTGTTCTCTCCCATTTTCGGCCACAAGGAAGAACATCAAGGAGGAGTTGGTTTTTCAAGTGAATCCTAGCTAAACAAAGGTGTATTGTCGGAGGCTTGGGGTATGCTAGCTTGAGGAGCTTCCATATTCAAGTTCTTGTCTTTCAATCACTCTTTCTTCACCCGGTTTTTGGTTTACTTGAAAGGTAGTTTAACATGAATGAACTTATAGTGACATGCATGTGTTTGATAGTATGTATTTCGTATATGGATCCGGGTTTGGGTTTTGCATGTATAAAATTGGTTTTATACACTATAAACTAACAAGATTTAAAACATTTATCCGCTGCGTTTTTGGTAAAAGTAAGGTTTTATCACTTTGATAATCTTGTTAAAACCCAACAATGGCATCAAGAGCCGCTTATACGGATGCATGCTTCATTAAACCCGAAAATTTTTGGGTTTATGGTGGGGTTTTACCATTTGGCGAAAATTTTAGGGGTTTTAGTTACCCCATGGTTTTTCAAGGTTATGCTTTACATGCATGTGGTAATCTTGAAAAACTAAGTCATTTGGATGATTGATTGTGTTGTTTGGACAAAAACCCGAAACTTTCGGTTTGGTTGTTTTTTGGGCCGAAAGTTTGAGGGAAAAAGGGGAACCATATTGGTCTTGTATTATTGCACATTTGGATGTGTATTGGATGTTCATAACCTAGCCATGGCCTTGTGTTTGGTTGAATGATTGTGTTGATGTGTTTGTTTATTCAAGTGGTTGTTTGTTCATTCGATATGGTTGTAATATTTATTTGGGTTTGTAATCTATTTATTCATTCATTTGGTTTGTAATAATAAGTAGATTAGATGCATTTTTTTTACTAGAAAAATGTATTAGGACATATTTTGTAAAAGAAGATGCAAGGATAGAAGCCCAAATAAAGTGGAGACCACAACATGGGGTGAACACTTGGAGCATTTGGATGCGGGATCAAGTGGGAGTTCACCGACACAAGATTATGTCCTTTCGGGTTCCTTAAGAAAGATCTTTTTGACACACTTGTCTTCGGTCAACAAGTGTAGTCAACATTAGGAGGCTATGGTTATGAACTTGTGGTTGTATGTTTTATGCTTGCATGGTTGATTTTCTTTTGTTTTTGTTATTGCAATATGGTTTGCTAACTACTTAAAATTAACAACTAGCATAAAATTGGTTCCTTAGAAATCGTTAGGTAATAAAAATTGGTTTTATTAAAGTATAATGATTTCATAATAAAATGGGTTTTATTAATAGGAATTTTGAAAATGGGTTTTTCAACTTAATACCATACATTTGAATGCATGCAAATGAAAGGTACATAAAAGTTTTTCCAATCTAGAATTTAGAAAACTAAAATCCCTTTTATAAAATAAGTCGAACACCCTCCTTTTATACAACACTCGAATCACTTGGGAACTCGATATGGGATAAAGGTCACCTAACCATGTTGGAGGAAACTTGGGAGTTTGAGGTGGGTTTACCATATAAGTGGGATAAAGGTCACCTAACCACTTGTATATGTAAACTCACACGTGTGTATAAGTAGGACGACTTAAATTGGAAACCATGTGAATAGGGTCACCGAAGCATGGTATACAATGGTGTTGATGGGATTAAACATGCCAACTAAACATAAGATGTTTAACCGATCCCATAAAACTAGAAGTTGCAAAGGGTTGCAATTGTCAAACGTTGACTACCTTGTTAATTTAAATAGTAGGATAAAGATCACCTAACTACTATTTGAATGTAACGTTGGGTTCTAGATTTTAATCATTAATTGTCTAGGAGACATAAAGGGTATTAACGATTAAAATTAATTATTGATATCGAAAATACTAAAATTGAGCTTTGTTATATTTGTAGATGGCCGCAATCAACAATCCACCTAACGTTATTATTCCACCTGTTAACAACCTATCACTAAGATCTATTCTCAATAAGGATCGTCTAAACTATACCAACTTTATGGATTGGAATCGAAACTTGAGAATCGTTCTCAAGCAAGAAAAGAAATATTACGTGATAGACGAGCCTATTCCCGAAGAACCTAGCATTGACGATGCCGATAACTATAACAATTGGGTAATGCACAATGAGGATTCAGTGCAAGTTTCTTGCCTCATGTTGGGAACTATGATTCCCGAAATTCAAAAGGATTTTGAACTTCATGGGGCATACGACATGATCACCCAACTTAAGGAAATGTTCCTTACACAAGCTAGGGTGGAGCGCTTCGAAACGGTTCGAGCGCTTCATGCATGTCGTATGGAAGAAACCCAATCCGTTTCCTCCTATGTGCTTAAGATGAAAAGCCACATTAATCATCTCGAGCGCCTTATTTGTCGCGTCTCAAAAGAGTTAGCCACGGATTTGATCCTAAATGGGCTAACCAAGAAATTTGAGACTTTTGTTATGAATTATAACATGAATGGGTGGGACAAGAGCATTGGTGAGCTTCACGCAATGCTCAAGACGGCCGAGACGGGAATGGGTAAAAAGGTTTTACCCGTTCTAACAATCAATGAAGGCGGTAATAGGAAGAGGCATCACCCGGAACCTAAGGCAAAGGTTGCCAAAGGTAAGGGACAAGTCATGGCTAAGTTCAAGGGAAAGGCTAAAGCGGGACCACCCAAACCGAAAGAAAAGAAGCCAAAGGTTTGCGTGGAGGATCCGTGCTTTGGATGTGGGGAGATAGGGCATTGGATGAGGAATTGTCCAACCTATCTAAAAGAGTTGAAAGCTAAGAGGGATGCGGGGCAAACCTCGGGTACAACTTTCATGATTCATGTTGATCTTAATATTATTTCCTCTAACACATGGGTATTGGTTACCGGATGTGGAACTCATATTTGCAATTTGTTGCAGGGGTTCAAAGGAAGTGATGGATTTAAGAAAGAAGCTATTAGTCTCTTCATGGACAACGGAGCAAAGGTTGTTGTTGAAGCCCGAGGGGACTACATTTTGAAGCTTCCAAATGGTTTGGAAGTTATTTTAAATAATGTTTTGTATGCTCCTAGTTTGACTAGGAATATTATCTCCGTTTCCTTGTTAAGACAATATGGTTATGATTTTAAGTTTATGGATGATTGTATTTATGTTTTCATGATGATGTATTTTATTTTAAAGCAATGCCATCTAATGGCATTTATGAATTGGTTCAAAATAACACATCTTATGATAACATGTTATACCAATCAAGCACCAAAAGACTCAAAATGGATTTGAGTAAAACATATCTTTGGCATTGTCGCCTTGGTCATATAAACAAAGATCGCATACATACACTTCAAAAGAATGGTCTTTTGGAATCAAGTGAAGATGATTCATTTGATAAATGCGAGTCTTGTATGTTAGGAAAGATGACCGAGGACCCCTTTAGTGGGACAAACGAAGGGGCAAAAGACTTATTAGGTATCATACATTCGGATTTATGTGGTCCTTTTAAGGCAATGACAAAGAATGGTGAAAGATACTTCATTACCTTTATTGACGACTATAGTCATTATGGGTATGTGTACTTGTTAAGACACAAAGATGAAGCTTTTGAAATGTTCAAAATCTTCCAAAATGAAGTACAAAATCAACTCGATAAAACCGTCAAAGTACTTCGTTCGGATAGAGGAGGAGAATACCTAAGTGATGCTTTCCAAGATCATCTTAGAAGTTGTGGGATCATCTCACAACTTACTCCACCGGGAACACCACAACATAATGGTGTTTCCGAGAGGAGAAATCAAACTCTATTAGATATGGTTCGATCTATGATGGCTAGAAGCACATTGCCTCTATCATTTTGGGGTTTCGCTTTGCTCTCCGCGGCCCGTATTCTAAATATGGTCTCAACCAAGAAAGTGGACAAGACACCTTTTGAAATATGGAATGGAAGGGATCCATCATTAACATATTTAAAGGTATGGGGTTGTGAGGCTTATGTCAAGAACAACACCCAAAACAAACTTGAAAGTCGGTCCACTAAGTGTATCTTTGTAGGATATCCCAAGGACTCCATGGGATATTATTTCTACAACCCAACCGAGCAAAAAGTGTTCGTTGCTCGAAAGGCCGAGTTCTTGGAAACTAAGTTCCTTATGGAAGGTACTAGTAGAACAGTGGAACTCGAGGAGGATCGAGAACCACAAGCCGATACACGTTTGGTTGACACTAGCAATCAACAAGAGGTTGCTGAGAATGATGAAATGGTTGATCAAAACACACTAAACGTTCACAAATCCGGTAGAATTATACATCCACCCGAAAGATATGAATTTTTCATGGATGGATGCTATGTGGTAGATTCGGATGAACCCACCACATACCGTGATGCAATGTCACAATCTGATTGTGACAAATGGCTTGAAGCCATGAATGTAGAGATGCAATCCATGCATGACAACCAAGTATGGGATTTGGTTGTACCACCTCTTAATTCCAAACCGGTTGGAAGTAAGTGGGTTTTCAAAAAGAAAACCGATATGCATGGAAACTTGGATACTTATAAAGCAAGACTCGTAACAAAAGGTTTCACTCAAACTCAAGGGGTTGACTATGATGAAACTTTTTCTCCCGTAGCAATGCTAAAGTCTATTAGGATATTGTTTGCCATAGCCGCACATTATGACTATGAGATATGGCAAATGGATGTCAAAACCGCTTTTCTAAATGGGCATCTTGAGGAAGATGTCTATATGGTTCAACCCGAAGTTTTTGTCGATCCACAACATCCTAACAAAGTATGGAAGTTAAAGAAATCAATCTATGGACTGAAACAAGCATCTAGAAGTTGGAATCACCGTTTTGATGAAGAAGTTAAGAAATTTGGATTCATCAAAAATAGCGATGAAGCTTGTGTGTATAAGAAAGCTAGTGGGAGCATCATTACCTTCTTAGTATTGTATGTTGATGACATACTACTATTTGGGAATGACATTCCAACCATGGAAGGTGTAAAAGCATGGCTTGGAAGTTGTTTTTCCATCAAAGATCTTGGTGAAGCCGCCTATATTTTGGGAATAAAGATCTATAGGGATAGATCAAGGCAGTTGATAAGTTTAAACCAAAGTGCATACATTGACAAAATCCTGAAAAGGTTCAAGATGGAGAACTCTAAGAGAGGTTTGGTACCTATTCAAAGAGGAACGATATTGAGTGCGTCTCAATGTCCAAGCTCAAAGGAAGAGCAAGATAAAATGAATGGGATCCCATACACATCGGCTATTGGATCCATCATGTATGCAATGGTATGCACTAGACCGGATGTGTCATGCGCTTTAAGCATAACAGGTAGATTCCAACATAATCCGGGAAGTAGCCATTGGATGACGGTCAAGAGTATATTGAAATACCTTAGAAGGACTAAGGATATGTTTCTAATATACGGTTCGGGTGAGGAGGAACTCGTCGTAAAGGGTTACACGGATGCGAGTTTCCAAACCGATCGAGATGATTCTCGATCACAATCGGGATATGTTTTCGTTATGAACGGTGGAGCAGTCTCTTGGAAGAGCTCGAAACAAGATGTGGTAGCTTTGTCCACCACAGAATCGGAATAAATCGCCACCTCATTGGCAGCTCAAGAAGCTGCGTGGATTAGGAAATTCATTGCCGACCTAGGGGTGGTCCGTACCATTCAGGACCCTCTAGAAATCTTTTGTGACAACGAGGGTGCGATTGCTCAAATCAAGAAACCTCGTGCTCATCAAAAGACGAGGCACATTGAGCGGAGGTTCAACTACATAAGGGATGAAGTTGAGAAAGGAAAGATATGTTTTCGCAAAGTTCACACCGATCAAAACATTGCGGATCCACTCACGAAGCTCCTTGAAAAGCCAAAGCATGAAGGTCACACTTGTGCCTTAGGACTTTGATATTCTAGTGATTGGATATGATCTAATTTTGTATTTAGATATCGGAACAATTGTTATTTTCACTCATTCATATGATTATGGTTTATCATTATGACATTTTGAGTTGCGTTCCATTTTAGTATTTTTAAATCCATAAATAAGTTAATTATTCTAAATGTCCGTAGTCGCTCATAATTGTGGGAACAATTATGAAGGTAAGACTATTATGAACTTGGATTGGTAGATATTCATAAGGTATGAATATAGAGCAAAAGGTTGCTGCCAAGGTTTATAGATATTTATGGGATATAAATATTGGACTGACCCGCTCTCAAATGTTACTACATGGAATCTTTCTGATTGATCATAAGTAAATTTGAGTAAAAGGCGAATATCATAGTATCCTCCGACCTGAGATACATATTGGGTCTTGATATTCACCAACTATTATACTTTGACTTAGTTCTTCGCTGCTCTGAAACATGACAGTCCATAAGTCTAAGATCAGGTATAGTACAAGGTGATTGTGAGAGACGTATGTAGTCAAGAGGGGATTTGTCCCTCTTATTCGTTGAGAGTAAGATGTCTAAGGCCTACTAATTTAAATCAACAGAGAATGATCACTCTGTGTCTCTGGATTTGACATGACATCCGTGGCAAAAGGATAAATGATAGATTCACCTAAATCATTTCAAGTAAGGGACTTGAAGGGGATGATGTTATTGAATGGCACTTCGTCATGCGTATTAGGGGTAGTAAACCGTAGTTAGGCGGTATTTGCTACTTGCATCAATCTTCTATGTATCTTGTGCAAGTGGGAGATTGTTGGACTCGGTCTGCCCAAGACACATATCATTATTGATGTGGCTAGTACGTATGATCCAAGTCGGGTCATACCCAATAACAAACACCAATAATATTTGTTTATATATGATATTATCATAACAAACAAATATTAACACTTGAGTTATTTGGAAAGGGGTTTCTAAATACATTGTACTTGTGAAATAAATAAATCATATGGATGATTTATACTTTGAGAGAGAGCATTCCATAGTGTTATTTAAGATGGTTAAATAATAATATGTGAATAATGGTTACCAAGCATGTTACCTATATTGTGTTATATTTATTTTGGGAAATAACACAATGTGAGTTTTATGATATAAAACTTATAAAGACAAAAATATATATAAAATTTGAAATGGGTGAGAGGGTGCCCCCCCCTACTCTCTTACACCTTTATTTTATATTATTATGTTTTCTTTAGTGGAGACATGCATTGGATGTGAGTGGGTGTCATGGGTGGTGCTTCCATTAACTCCCTAACTCTCTTTCATTCATTCTTACAATTTTTTGCAAGTAACAAAACATTCCTCTCTTCCTTTTCTCTCCCATTTTCGGCCACAAGGAAGAACATCAAGGAGGAGTTGGTTTTTCAAGTGAATCCTAGCTAAACAAAGGTGTATTGTCGGAGGCTTGGGGTATGCTAGCTTGAGGAGCTTCCATATTCAAGTTCTTGTCTTTCAATCACTCTTTCTTCACCCGGTTTTTGGTTTACTTGAAAGGTAGTTTAACATGCATGAACTTATAGTGACATGCATGTGTTTGATAGTATGAATTTCGTATATGGATCCGGGTTTGGGTTTTGCATGTATAAAATTGGTTTTATACACTATAAACTAACAAGATTTAAAACATGTATCCGCTGCGTTTTTGATAAAAGTAAGGTTTTATCACTTTGATAATCTTATTAAAACCCAACAATAAGGTAAATTAGTAATATTGTAATGAGCTGTAAACTTTCATTCATAATTATACCATATTTGGCAAGAAAGTTTTGAAAGAAAAAAGACCCTCAACTTTTCTTTTCATTCTCTTTCTTTTTTCTTTAAAAAAAACTCAAAAATGAAAAAAAAAATTATCTTTTTTTTTTCAAACCCTTAAATAAAAAACTTAAGAATACAGTGTTAAACTTTATGGGTGGTAATATAAGTAATTTGGATATGTGACACAACCATATCATAACCAATAATACAAACGTAGAGTTATGAGATAACCAAGAACTGAAAAACTGTTTAGTGAAAATAAAAATTTTGGTTTGCCACCATATATAACCCCAAATACAAATGTTTTCGGGGTTTTAATATTGGGTCTAATTTGGTTTCTCGAATCATCATATACATCAATAACCATAGACTAAAAAAGAATTAAATCAGTTTTAAGCAAAAGTAACTCATACAATCACTAGTGTTTGGTTTGGATCACAATTGATGCAAAGACCGATTAGAAAATGTTCAGTCATTTAAAAAGCTTAGCAATTGGGATTACATACTTTCAAGAAGGCATAATTGGTTGACAGAGTTTAGCATCATATAAGCTTCATTATATTAATATCAATAATAATTGGTTCAACCCCCAATTTTAGGTGCGCCTACCGTGGATTTAACTATTTATAAGTATCACTAAGATATCCTTTTGGTAATATTTTGTCGCATGTTTGATATTTTTTAACATAAAAAATGGAAATAGTGGTTTGTTTTAACAAACAAATGGTTTGTTTAATGTTCTAAACATTCAACTCGGCATCCGGAGCCAGAGTGAAGGGTCCGATCACCTCAATCATCGGAATTCGCCAACCTTTTTTTTATATTTTAAAAAACTCTATAAGAAAATACGAGTTGGACACTTAGGTTTTGTTTGGTAGAAGGTAATGGAATGAAAGAGAAATGGAATGGACAATGGAATGAAATGAATCATTACCAATAACTTGTCTTGTTTGGTTAACCTATAAGAATAAAATGAAGAGTTAAGTGTCATTTTAGTACTTGTGGTTCAATTACATAACTTTAGTACCTTTTTTTATTTTATTGCAAATGACTACTTCAGTTTTCTGAAACTTGCAATTTTAGTACTTTTCTATAACTCCGTCTATTTTTGTCCGTTAAATCAGGGGTAATTTGGTAAATTCGTTATTTTCTTTATCTTTTTTCTTTTCTTTTAAAGACCTTCCCTCCTACTTTATATCCTGTAATAACCTAATCCCCAAATCAACATGCTAACACAAATTTAAGCAACTGTATATTATGGTTGCCACCCATAATCCCGAACCTGGGCTTCCTGGTTGTATATTAAACAGATCCTCCATCAATAATGAAAGAAATTACCGGTAACAAAATGAGCAAGTAGCTAATATTATTATAGTGGGTACTCAAATCAATCCTCTTTCCAACTACAAAACAATGAGCTTTCTAATTATCAAAGTGTTTACATCAACTACGGGGAATAATTAATTAACAAATGGATCTGTTTGATTATATCCTAAAAAGTCGGTAGGTACCTTTGCAGACAATTCATCAATAGAAAAATTGACTTCCTTTCCAATAATTACCAAGGTTGCAAAAGTCGCTAGGCGGATCCTAGGCGGTCGATTGGGGAGTTGGGTGTACTCGGAGTACTCGGAGAGTACTCGAACATGGTAAATATAAAGAAAATTAATTTTTGGATATAATATATATGTCAAATATCATTATTTTACTAATATTTATAACAAAAATATGTAAATATCAATATAAATAAAAGAAATACACAATAAATTATTTAAATAATTACTAATCATTAATTAAAAAATAATATTTGTTTTTTAATATTATAGATATAAGAATTATGTTGTATTTTTTAAGTCAAAATCGGCTCAAGTCCACCGACTAAATGTGATTCTGGCTGAGTTTGACAATCTTTGATCGATTATTAGTAACTAGGCAGAATTAAAGAAACTCCCCTCGGCAACGTACCTTGTAGCGAGTACTCGGGGAGTACTCAGCCTTGTAAACCTACTTTTACAACATTGATAATTACACAACCATATTCAGTTATTCATGTTCATACAACATCCCGTATAAAATACAACTGGTCATAAACATACACACCACGATTTGCTGAAACATGTTCTGGCCGGTGGCAGACCGCCGGTGATTGACCGGCTCCCCCATATCAAATGTTGGCGAACCAAATTAGAAAGCACCACGATTGATGAAGGAGAAAGTCTTTTGATCGATGAATCAATGGAGGAGAAAGACTTGATTTGGGGATTTAGGGTTTAGATTGATGTATGATTTGGGGATTTATGGTTGTACAGGATATAAAGGAAGAAGGCTTTTAAAGAAAGAAAAAAAAATAAAGAAAATTACAAAGTTACCAGATTACCCCTTATTTAACGGAAAAAAATAGACGGAGTTAGAAAAAAGTACTAAAATTGCAAGTTTTAGAAAACTGAGGTAGTCATTTGCAATAAATTCAAAAACGGTACTAAAGTTGCGTAGTTTGACAAACCACAGGTACTAAAATGACATTTAACTCTAGAATGAATTACTACTTTCATTAGTTTGGTAGAAAAAAACACAGGAATGAAATGCTAACGCAAATAACAAAGATATATACCTCAAAATAAAAAAAATAAGGGAATGACGATAGTGGTCAAGTAGTGGTAGTGGCACGGTGTTAGTGGTAATGGTGGTGGTGGCAGACGTCAAATGGTAGTGGCGATAGTCAGGTGGTGGTGGTTGTGTCAGGCGGTGGCGGCGGTGGTGGTGGCAGTGGCGGTGGCAGTAGTTGTGGTGGCGGATTGTTAGGAGGTGGTGGTGATGGTGGTAGTGGCATTCAGGTGGTGGCGTTTGTGATGGCAGGTGGTCTGGTAGTAGTGGTGGCGGCGACAGTCGTGGAAGTCAAGTTGTGGTGGTGGTGGTGGTGGTGGTGGTCAGGCGGTTGTGACGATTGTGACAAAGGTGGTGGCAGTGGCGACTGTGAGATGGTGGCGGTAGTGGTTAGATTGTGGTGGTGGTTGTCTAATGATGTTGTCTAGAGATTATTGTGAAGGAGGAATGAAATGAAAAAAGTTTGAGAGTGAGAATAAATGGTTTTGATGGAATGAAATTCCTCTGTGTAATGATTCATTCTATTCTATTAACCAACCAAACACCCATTATTTCATTTCATCACAGTTACTCATTTTATTCTCATTCCTGCATACCAAGCATGACCTTACAGTAAAAACATCAATTTATGATAACCCTAATCAATAAGTTTTCATTTTGCCACTCCTATCATCAAATTCGAAAGCTTGGCATACTCAAAACTGTTCATTGAAAACTTGTGTCAAATTGCGAATCATTAGTTGTTCATATGTCATCTAAACTTAGATTTGGTTTCTAGAAAACCCTTTCTTTTAACAACTAAAATTACTTCAAATATTCGAGTGAGACTTTCTAAATTATGATGTCAACCATTTATACTGATTTTGTTGCCGCATGCCTGATTCACCAAGGAATTTCATCAAGGTGGAAACTAGAGGTGGTCAAAAAAACCGGTCCTCGAACCGGTTTGCCGGTTTAAACCGGAAACCGGTTTTTAAGAAAACCGGTTTTTTGTAAACCGGTTTGACCGGTTTACAAACCGGCGGTTTATATATCGGTTACACAATTTGGAGCCAAAACCGGTTTTATAACCGGTTATAAAAAAAACCGGTTTTTTTTAATAACCGGTTATTAAAAAACCGGTTATTAAAAAAACCGGTTAACCGGTTTTTTTATAAACCGGTTTTTGACCGTTATAAAAAAACCGGTTAACCGGTTAAAAACCGGTTTTTTCCCGTTGAGTAACGGCCATATAGCCGTTTTTTATAATTTTTGACCGTTTTTTTTTTCCCCATTTTACCCCCACAAACATCTATATATAGCTTAGGTTGGGTATTGGTTAGATCACACTCGATTATACAACTCCAAACGCTCTAAACGTTTATTACATACGCGAGTTATTTTGTTATCTCACGCTCAATTATACCACATTACCACTCCATACGCTCTTATTTCGTAGTCGATTATCATGGCCTCCCAAAGTGCTGCTTCATCCGTCAACATGGGTGCCTCGAACACGGGAGAAACGGTCGTTCGGGTCATCCCCACGAAACGAAACCAAGATGTTTGGCAACATTTCGACCTATGCGAAATGTCTAACAGTACCCAAAAAGCTCGATGCAAACATTGTTTGAAGTTTTATGGCAAAGATGCAAACTCCACTTTAAAAGCGCATGTACAAAGGCCCTTTTGCAAGGCCTTGAAGGACGAATCGGGAAGTAGTTCGCAGCCGGAGATGACGAATCAAGGAACGGTGTTTACGTACGACCTTGAAGCGGACGTCAACAGTTTTCAAACTTTGTGATTCAAAATGCACTTCCTTTCAACCACTTCGACAACCCTCAATTCACGGAGATGATGCAAAAGTATGTTCAACCACGCTACCAACACGTAAGTCGTTCGACCCTTAGAAGAGATTGTCTTAAAGCTTGGAAAAACGCTAAATCCGAACTAATTTCATACTTTTCAAACTTACAAACTGGTGTAAACTTAACAACGGATGTGTGGTCGGTACCTAATGGTTCGCCCGACTCATACATTTGTGTGACGGCTCATTGGGTTGACCCCGGGTCGTGGCAAATGATGAAACGAACCGTTGCGTTTCAATTGTTTGATTACCCGCACACGGGTAGAAATATTTTTAAACTCTTGGATAAAGTCATTCGACAATACAAGATTGAAGATAAAATCTTTTCAATTTCGTTTGATAAAGCGTCCAACAATACGGCCGCGGTTGGCCATTTAAAATTAAAGTATAAACCTATTTGTGATGGAGCGTTTTTTCATAGCCGATGCATTGCACATATTATCAACTTGGCCGTGCAAGATGGGTTAAACGTGATCGAAACGCAAAGAAACAATTTTAAAAGAATGTTACGAGATGTTTTTAGCAACAATAAAACATTTTCAAGATACAAAAAATTTTGTGATGAAGCTAATTGTCAATGGTTGGGGCCCAATTGGGATTGTCCAACAAGATGGAACTCGACTTGTGATATGTTTGAGAAAGCCATCCAACAAAAAGAATCACTAATTGCGTTTCATCAAATAATGTCAAGTAGGGGTAAATGTGCACCGTACGATCCTAGAAACTGGTTATTGATTGAGATCGTTACGGAGGTCCTTCAAATTTTTAAATCTTGCACAACTAGTTTATCCGGGGTTTACTATCCAAAAAGCCCCATTGCTTTACCAAAAATTGCTGTCATGTGCACAAAGTTGAGTGAACTTCATTGTAGGGGTGCACCTTATTTTGATATGGGTGTAAAAATGAAAGAAAAATTTAGAAAATATTTTCAACAACTACCCGCTATTTTTTGACATGTGCTGCTGCGTTAAACCCTTGCATAAATGTTGGTGGTGTTGAAGCTTTAATAGAAAAAATTTGTGATGAGCTAGAGTTAAACGACGATCAAAACCCCTATTATAACCAAACTTTAAAGAATGCTTTCAACACCACCTTGTCTAACATGTATGATGTTTACCTTACAAAATACGGGTCGTCTTCCCAAATTCATGACTCGTTAAGAGCTGTTGCCCAATCCCAATCCCAAACCGACCTTGAAATTGGGATGTACTACATGATTTGGGAAGACGCCGGTAAACGTCAAAAGGTAAACACCCCAAGCAGTGAACTTGGAAGGTATGGTGGTACCAACTTTGTGAAACACATGACTCCAGATGAATTTAGAAGTCTTGATTTGCTGGCTTGGTGGAGAGGTAAGGAGGATGAGTTTCCGATCCTCGCCGCCATGGCCAAAGATTTACTAACGGTCCAAGCTTCCACGGTAGCTTCGGAGTCTGCTTTTTCTGTTTCTGGCAGGGTTATATCGATTAGGAGGACTCGACTCACTCCACCAGCTGTAGAGATGTCTATTTGCTACAAGGATTACTTGGACTCTTTAGATAGGGCACAACATCAACGCTCACTCGAGGGGGAAATGGACTATGAGGCGGGCTTGTATGAAGACGAGGTCAATCAAGGACACACTCAACCAATGACCGATGAAGAAGCCGCGTACGACGATTACCTAAGGAATAGCTCGGGATCGGGTAGCGAGGAAAATAATGAGTAAGAAACAGCAAGTTGTTAATGTAATCGTGTCTAAGCATTCTTTAATGTTTGTATTTTTGAGTTACGAATATGCGATAACGATTTAATGTTTGTATTTTTAATGTAAAAGCTATAAATGAAAGTTATGTGTTTTTAATCTTCCAAGCAAAGAACCCTAACAACGAAAGCAAAGAATGGAATCAGTCCGTTTTGCCTTGTAGTTACCGGTTTGCCATGTAGATACCGGTTTGTTTATACTGTGAAAAAATAATGGTTATTTAAAAAAAAAAAAAAAAAAAAAAACGGTTAACCGGTTAGACCGGTTATTAAAAAACCGGTTAATAAAAAAACCGGTTTATTAACCGGTTCAAACCGGTTCCTAAACCGGTCCTAACCGGTTTGACCGGTTATGGTTTTCATACACAAAAACCGGTTAATAACCGGTCCGGTTATTAACCGAACCGATTTTTTTCCTGGACGAAAAAAACCGGTCCGGTTAATAACCAAACCGGTTTTTTTTAAAAAACCGATTTGTGCACCTCTAGTGGAAACCACCACTATAGGAAAACCTTCTTTGAGTCAGGTTTCGAACTTGAGACCTTATGATCCCAATTCTTAACCATCACCCGCATATCATTAGACAAAAAGATCAATGCCATGAAAAACCTAATTTAAATGGCGTGAAAAACCTAATTTAAATGATAAAACGATAATGTGATGCAATAAAATTTTTTTTAAACAAAATGATATAAATATCCGAATATGTGTATTTGTTTATATATTAAAAAGTTTTACCTTATATTTTTAAGAAGCTAACATCTAAAATTTAAATAAGGAGTTATTCAAAAGGTTTGAAAATAGTATTTAACGACATAACGAATACATTATTTGATTATTACTTCCCTAAAAATTATTAATTCTTTTTCTTGCTTAAAAGGTTTAACAATTTTTTTTTAAAGATTTCTTGTATAATAAAATCAATTGTCAGGACATATATAAGTTGAAAAGTTAACATCAAAGTAAGTCGAATAATTAAACTAAAAGGGACATATTACTTGCTTCGAACTTATTGAAGAAGTTTGTGAACTCTCCAATCAAAGTGTGTCGTCCGCGTGCTACTATCTACATTTAAATATTACAAAAAAGATATATCAAATAATCATTGAGTTGTTCAGTCTAGCTACTTTAATAAATAAATTAAGGTTGACTCGACATACCTAACATAGTAATAATATGTTAAGGTTTTATAGAATTGGTCTGCAGATTAACACATTTAAATTGGCAATGCACTTAAGATAATTGGTTCATGGCATTCTTTGAAGGGACTAAGTACTTAAGTTGTTATGTTAGGAAATGTAGGTTTCAACCCGGATAGGATTCGACCGGTTTATGAAGAAACACTAATCGACCCCGGGCAGATTACGGATAATCAGGGGGTTAAATAGATGTTTCCCACGAGGGTTAGGTCCGGCAAGATGGTTATTCTTCTGATTACCTGCAAAACAGACACCGTGAGCTCGTCACTGAGAAGTGGGGGTACCTCCTTGTGACCACCCTCCGGCGTGAGAATCAGGCTAGATTGCTCTTGAATATAAGTGTATATTAAGAGAAATGACTAGAGCAGATATCAGATAATATATGAAGATATAAGATCATAAGATATAAGATAATGATACCGTTCCAAGGTATTGGAGTATTTATAGCCGAAGGTAGGTTTCAAAGCAGGTACAGCCGGCTGAATAGTATTCCTGTTCTACCAACTGTGGGCTACGCACGTGCCATGCTGATGGTTGGTGGGTAGGCAGCGGCTGATAGTGACCAGGCCGGCTGTGTACTATTCCTTTTCCACCAACTGCAGGCTATGGACGTGCCCCGACAGGGGTTGGTGAGTAGGCAGCGGCTGATAGTGACTTTAAGTACTAGAGCGTGCTGCCCGTCATACTGTTGTCAGTGAGCTGTCGCAGCTTTGGTCAGATCTTTTGTCCATACCTTGGCAGGTACAGTACAAAAGATCCTCCAGTATCGTACGGACTCGCTCATTTGGGCGGGAGTATTCCCGGCTTTGGGCGGGAGTGTTCCCGGCTTGCTCATTCCCTCTTCAGGTGACATTACTGAATTATTTGAGAGTTAGTGTCTTGTGCGTGTAGCCTTGCTGCGCGGGTAGCCTTCCCTGATGGCTAGTATCCGTAGCTGCGGGAACAGGCGGAGTACGTCACCATTGGGAGGCTTTTCCTGCGGGAACAGCTTGCGTACTGCGCGTAAGGACGTCGCGTCTCTGAGCATGGTTGGTCCTGCGGATCCAGTTGGTCTTTGCGCAGACGTCCCTCTAAGGTGAGTCTTGCGAGTTCAACTGCGCAGACGTCTCTCTTCGAGGTGAGTCTTGCGGGTCCAACTGCGCAGACGTCCCTGTTTAAGGTGAGTCTTGCGGGTCCAACCGCGCAGACGTCCCTGTTCAAGGTGAGTCTTGCGGGTCCAACTGGGCTCTGCTGGGACCTACCTCTTCAAGTCCCCCCAGTCCAATGTTCTTCTCATGAATTGTTAATAAGTGAGGTGAACTTTTGGACTTAAGCAAGGGGTTTTGAAAAGGGTTTAGTTTTAAGGTTTTCCATGGGGATTCTTCCCGCGGAAGTCCTAATGTCACGTGCAGAAATTCCCGACTTTTCTGCTTGATCTTCGGGTATGATGCGGGTAGGTCTGTAACCTCCTCGCAAGTCAGGAGCGTTGAGTTCCACTTTTGTAGATTCTCCATGAGGTTTTGGTAGTTTTAAACATAGTGATCAATTATGTTAAACAACCAATTCCATCTTGGAGCTTCAAACAATCTAATTCTCAACGTTCCCGCTATGCGGGGATGTTATTTCCGTTTCCGCAAGCATGGCCCAGAAGATCGTTCTTGGTTTCAATTCCCTGCGGAGTGCTAAGTATGTGAAGAGTTTTGCCTTGACACTGTACCCGCACTCGTCTTATAGTTACTTTACTTCCAAGGTATTCCTGGCGTCAATTCCCTGCAGGTGCTATGTGAAGGGTTTTGCCTTGACACTGTACCCGCACCCGTCTTATAGTTACTTGGTTGCCGAGGTATTCTTGGCTTCAATTCCCTGCAGGTGCTAAGTATGTGAAGGGTTTTGCCTTGACACTGTACCCGCACCTGTCTTATAGTTACTTGGTTGCCAAGGTAAGGGGGTAAAGTCCCGCTTACTTTTGAATCTTTTTGAATCTTTTTGAAATTCGAATAGTTGGTGAAAGGATAAGAACAGTCCAACTGTTGAAGGGACGTCAGCGTGGTCTGACGGTTTCTTCTGACAGTTTCAGGACGTGCATGAAGTTATGGCGACGTGACAGTATATGGTCATTCCAGACGCTTTTTCAGGCGCGTGGGTGCGAGTTTTCGGGCGCGTGGCCGCGAAGTTTACGGCGCGTGTCCTGTCGACAGTTGTTGCCAGCTTGCATATTCCACGTGTCATAGTTTCATTGCACCTGCGCTTTTTCGTCTCTCCCGCATTAAATTCATCGCATTCATTGCGATGAGTATATAAAGGGAGGAGAGAATGCATCTCAACTCACAGTTTCACTTCTTCTTCTAAGCGATTTCCGGCGAATACTCTAACTTTTGTCCAGCATTCTCCTGAAATCGTTCTTCCTTCCATCTTCCAAAACATGTCTTCCATTCGTGATCCTGAAGCTATTGCCGAGGAGTCCGAAGTATACACCGAGAATCCGATGTCCGCGTCTGATAAGGATGATAAGAGTACTGCTTGCGAGTGCCAGTGTGCTCTTTCCGTCGACCTGTACCAGTACATCGTCAAGAAGTTCATGTTCGAGCCTTTCGAGCCTGAGTTTCCTGAGTCTCACCAGACGGTGTATGATGCCCCCAAGGGCAAAATAGGGGTGTATGTTGCATTTTTCATCTATGGGAATCTCAGGTTCCCATTGACGAAGTTTGTATACCGTGTTCTGAAGAGACACGGTGTGCACCTGACGGAGGTACACCCAATGGCGATCACCAAGATCCGCCATTTTGAATGGGTGTGCCTCATTCTGGGTGTGGAGCCCCATGTCGACCGCCTGATGACCTTCTACTCCTGGAGGTGCATCCAAGGCTGGTACACCTTGGTCACCCGGATCAAGGGTTTGAAGATCTGTGCTACCGAGCGCAGTCTTCGGTCTTGGAAGCGGGAGTTCTTCTATATCTCTGCCCGTGTCGTCCCTATTTCGATGACATTCAAGAACGGGAGGGCGCTCCCTAGCCTTCACGCCTCCAATTACCAAGAGGCGGAATGGTTCGCCAAGATTTCTCAGATCCAGACTCCGGTTTACCGCTTTGTGGAGTCTGGGATGGTGATGCTTGGGATGAGCCGGGTATGGAAGGATGCTGGGGCAGAGGCGCCACAGATTCCCATCGTCCTCGAATACGGTTTGAACTCTATCCCTTACGGTATGCTTCATATCTTTTTGCTGATTTAGGGTTTTTCTTCTAACTGCTTTTTTGTTTATTTTCAGAGGGGATCAATTTGCAGTCGCTTCTGCAACCGCGTGAGAGCGGTGGTCCCGCTCGGCTGGGTACTCGTGCTCTCGACGAGAACGAGTTGCCCATCTTGGAGCAAACGGCGGATAGGTTCGTGGAGGTCTACCCGCCGGGCCACGAGATTCTGAGCGCCACGCGGCCAGGTAAGGGTTTCATTAACCCTCGCCCTCTTCATGCTCAAACCTCTGCTGGAGTTTCTCTAATTTTGTCATCTTCTGATGAGGAATCCGCTGACGGTCCTTTCTTCGTGAAGAAGAAGAAAGCTGCCGGCGTGAAGGGCAAGGCGAAGGTTGCCTCCACTGCCGATCAGGGGAACCGGTCTGAGTCGGAGACCGAAAGTGAGGATGCGGTGAGGATGCGGCGGGGAACCCTGATGGTGGTGAGACAACTGTCCCGGAGGTTGAGACAGCTGTCACCTCCGATCCGCCCAGTATGACGGTGACCGGTGTGAAGAGGCCGGCTCCATCGGGTTCGTCCCCGCCTGTCAGAACCTTCAAGCTCAAGAAAACTCGTAAGTGTAAATTAATCTTACCCGCAATTCTTTCCGCCATTGTTTTTAATATCGTCTTCATGCAGGCGTGGATGCTACTGCATTCCAAAGTGATGCGGGGAGGAGCAGTTCTGGACCCATGACGGTAGGTTTGGTCAACCTACCCGAGGCGATGACCCAGGCGGCTACGCCTGTTTGCAATATTGGTTCAGTTGCTCATCCTGTTGAGGCAACTGTTCCAACTGTAACATCATCCCCGCTTGCTGTCAGTGCGATCTTCACGGAATCCTTCACTGAGCCGGCGGTGATTGTTTCCGCGGGCTCCTCCGCAGCGGTGGCCACGGTTGTGAGTTCACCTCCAGTAAGTTCACCTCCGATGGTCTCTACCGCGGCGGCTTCAACCGTGCCTCCGGCACCGGCGACTACGTCGTCCCCGGCCGGTTCAGCAGGTATGTTCGGGGCTTCTAGCCAATCTCTGCCTCCTTCCCATCTGCCTGACCTCGTGGATGGTTATCCGTTAGGTTCGGGTGATGGGTTTGGCGGCTACCGGCCTGTTTTCGACCCTACAGGTGCGTAGGGTTATTTTGGCCTTTTTATATTTTTATCATCTTTTCCTAACTGCTTTTTGTTTTTGCAGTGTCGGATTCGAATGAGGTGTATGTTCCACGGTAGAACATCCGCCGGGGAACAACCCTTCGGACGGCTGTGGAGTGCGTCGAGTGGGCGCGTCACGCGGCCCCAAGTGGCGCGTTGGGGGAAGCCATGTCTAGCTACCAGGAGGGTAGGCTGACAAATGAGCTTCGGATTCTCCTTGCCCGAATGCAGCCGCGCGTCGAGTTGCTTTGTCGTAAAAACGACAAGTTAAAGGCTGCGCGTATCCAAGAAGTGGCTCAGGCGCGGGCTATCCGGGAAGAGAACAGGAGACTTTCCGCAATTGCTGCGGAGAAGGAAAAGGCCTTCAAGGCCCTCGAGGTTGAAGTGCAGGCCCGGCTCGAGGCCCGTTCTAAGGCTACCCAGGCTGTTAACGAACAGCTTCGGTTGGCTAAGGAAACTGCGCGGAACGCGACCGAGAGGGCCACCAAGGCTGAAGCCGTTGCTGAACCTCTGCGCGCCGATAAATGAGGAGCTTAAAGCCAAACTATAGAGGCTTCAGCAGGCTCATGATGCTTTGGCTATGGAAGACGCCAAGAAGCTTCAAGAGATCTTGGATCAGAGGGGTATGCTTGACCATACTGAGCGTAAGCTGAAGGGGTTTGAAGAGGCTGCTGCTAAGGAAGTGTTGCTTGCCAACCTTAACAAGAACGAAGCCGAACGCGCCCGTGACGTAGCTCAGGCTGCCCTCCAAGAAGCTCTGATTACCAAGGAATGGCTTCTACGAGAAGCGTTGTCGCATATATGCGTAGCTTCATAATATCTTTACGCTTTTCTTTGTGCTTAGAAAAGGTTTTGATACTTGTATTTTTTCTTGTAGGTTGTGCATCGAGTCTTCACGAATACATCTTATGACGATGCCATGAGCGCAGCCCACAACGCTTCTCATGAGGATGGGGAAAAGGCTGGCTTCCTGCTTGGTCTAGGGTTTGTTGAGAAGGGCATCCCGCCTTCCAACTTCCCTCTATATGATGTGGATACTGAAGCTGCTTATGACCAAGCAGCGAACCAGTATGCTGCCTTCCCGCATCCGGTGGTGGAGAAGGTGAACGAGATTGTTGCTGCTGATGATGGGCTAACCATTCTCAAGACTTTCCTTGAACCGCCACAGCCAACTGATGGTGCGGGTACAAGTGGGTTTGGAGGGAGTGGTCCTGAAGTTTGAACCTTGAGATCCCTTCCCACCGTTAGGATAGATTTATATTTCTGTAGGCAGGTAGGTACCCGGCCATTCTTGTAATGCTTTAATTTTTTATGAAATATAAATGTTTGTGCGGGTAGGACCGCCAATTTCACTGGATGACTTGCTTTATAAACGTTATATGACTTGCTCATGCATATTATAGCTTAATTTGGCACTTGTTTTGCCGTATAAACAATATATGATTCGCTCGTGCATACTTTAGTTTAACTTAGCAATTTTCAGTGTTTTGAATAGGTTAACCGTTCGACGCGTGGTTGTTAATAGGTTAGTGTTCAGTTTCCTCTATCATGATTGTACGGGTAGGACCGTCACTTTCATTTAGTGGGATGACCAATCTTCACCTATAACTGACATGCGTGAAGGTTTGCCGTTTTTTGTGTTTATGCGGGTTTTGCCGCAGTCCACACGCAACGACTTCCCCACTTATTTATGCGGTGAATACCGGCATATCAGTGTTTTGAATAAGTTAACCGTTCGACGCGCGGTTGTCAATAGGTTAAAGTTCAGTTTCCTCTATCATGATTGTGCGGATAGGACCGGCACTTTCATTTAGTGGGATGACCAAACTTTACCTATAACTGACCTGCGTGAAGGTTGTCCTCATCTGTTAGATATTTTTGCCGTTTTTTGTGTTTATGCGGGTTTTGCCGCCGTCCACACGCAACGAATTACTTCCCCACTTATTTATGCGGTGAATACCGGCATATCAGTGTTTTGAATAAGTTAACCGTTCGACGCGCGGTTGTCAATAGGTTAAATTTCAGTTTCCTCTATCATGATTGTGCGGATAGGACCGTCACTTTCATTTAGTGGGATGACCAAACTTTACCTATAACTGACCTGCGTGAAGGTTTGCCGTTTTTTGTGTTTATGCGGGTTTCCGTCCACACGCAACGACGTCTCCACTTATTTATGCGGTGAAAACCGGCATATCAGTGTGGAAAGTTCATAAGTATAAATGTAAGACCATCAGCGTCAATGTGGTAAGGAGAATCATTTCCATTAGATGTGGCTCTGGGCCTTTTCTTTACAAGTTTGGAATTGATCTACATGCAACCTGTGTAATTGAACTCCCTTCCATGTTCTTGGGATGGGGGTGTCATCGAGCCTTTCGAGCCGATATTCACCTGGTTCGGAATCTCGTTGTTTACGCAGTATGTAGTCTCCAACATTGAAGCTGCAGTTTCATTCGTGTTTTCCCCACCTGGGGTTCAACACGCATTAGCCTGCTCAGCATTCATTAAGCCACGAGGTGTGTGAGTTTCCCCCCGCGTTCCTTGGTTTGAAGGTTTCTTCGAAATTCCTCGGTTGGAAGTCCGTTTCCTTACGCTTCCCTTTCGCCCTATGGCGAGGGTTTGCGTCGGTGCCGGATTCCTCCCGATCATCGTCCGAGTACTCGCACCCACTGCTCATGTTGAGCTGTTGTCGAGTGCTTCCAAATTCGTCAGCCTGTTGGATGGAACGTAAGCGTTCGCCTAACTCAGCTTGGAATTCCTTCTAACGTGCTTCTGCCCACGCTTTAACTTGTTCCAAGTGTTTGGCGGGGGAGCCTCGTCTGTTGTCCTTCCACCTGGGTATCAATGAATCCCAGGGGATGATTGTTTACTGCACTTGCCCCGGCTTGGGTAACCGGGGTAGTGTTCGTAAAATTTACTGCACTTGCCCCGGCTTGGGTAACCGGGGTAGTGTTCGTAAAATTTGTGTACTCGCCGGTGTTCCCCCCAGTAGCTGGGGTTGTGGTTACCGGGGTTTCTTGGTCGCTCGTTGGCCTTGGCAACGGAGTAACCTTAACCATCTTTCCAGAAGTTTTGAAAAAACTGAAAAATTAGTTCTAGCTTTTATGCACGGATGGCGCCAATGAAGAAACACTAATCGACCCCGGGCAGATTACGGATAATCTGGGGGTTAAATAGATGTTTCCCACGAGGGTTAGGTCCGGCAAGATGGTTATTCTTCTGATGACTTGCAAAACAGACACCGTGAGCTCGTCACTGAGAAGTGGGGGTACCTCCTTGTGACCACCCTCCGGCGTGAGAATCAGACTAGATTGCTCTTGAATATAAGTGTATATTAAGAGAAATGACTAGAGCAGATATCAGATAATATATGAAGATATAAGATCATAAGATATAAGATAATGATACCGTTCCAAGGTATTGGAGTATTTATAGCCGAAGGTAGGTTTCCAAGCAGGTACAGCCGGTTGAATAGTATTCCTGTTCTACCAACTGTGGGCTACGCACGTGCCATGCTGATGGTTGGTGGGTAGGTAGCGGCTGATAGTGACCAGGCCGGCTGTGTACTATTCCTTTTCCACCAACTGCAGGCTATGGACGTGCCCCGACAGGGGTTGGTGAGTAGGCAGCGGCTGATAGTGACTTTAAGTACTAGAGCGTGCTGCCCGTCGTACTGTTGTCAGTGAGCTGTCGCAGCTTTGGTCAGATCTTTTGTCCATACCTTGGCAGGTACAGTACAAAAGATCCTCCAGTATCGTACGGACTGGCTCATTTGGGCGGGAGTATTCCCGGCTTTGGGCGGGAGTGTTCCCAGCTTGCTCATTCCCTTTTCAGGTGACATTACTGAATTATTTGAGAGTTAGTGCCTTGTGCTTGTAGCCTTGCTGCACGGGTAGCCTTCCCGGATGGCTAGTATCCGTAGCTGCGGGAACAGGCGGAGTACGTCACCATTGGGAGGCTTTTCCTGCGGGAACAGCTTGCGTACTGCGCGTAAGGACGTCGCGTCTCTGAGCATGGTTGGTCCTGCGGATCCAGTTGGTCTTTGCGCAGACGTCCCTCTAAGGTGAGTCTTGCGAGTTCAACTGCGCAGACGTCTCTCTTCGAGGTGAGTCTTGCGGGTCCAACTGCGCAGACGTCCCTGTTTAAGGTGAGTCTTGCGGGTCCAACCGCGCAGACGTCCCTGTTCAAGGTTTAGGATGGGGCGCAAGATAGGTTTGTCGGTCCTAGTCCTAGCATACCCAGTTTGATTTATGTGTTGCTTAAGTTAATCAAGGGCCTAAACCTAATTTAGTTTCCTATTTAATCTTATTATGTACTTGTAACTGTAATCTTGTATCACTCAATAATAAAAACCTTGATGTTACGGGCATGGGTGACATAAATGTTGTGACATTAATTTGAATACTTCAGCCGATTCATGGACTTTGAGGGGTGTCATGAGGGTTATTTCAGGTCTGAAAAAGTCGTTGATTTATGTCGAACAGTTGGATGATCATGGGAATGAGGCTATGTTCGGGAGGCTTTTAAAAGTAATCTTATCATGGCTCGAGGTAGAAAGAGGGGTTCACTGTATAAGGTCAGTTTACCATCTATGAGAATAACAGTCTCAGTTTAGAAGAAAGTCAAAGTCTGGTTCATAAAGTCTAATGTGCAGAAGCAGGTTTGTTTTGCAAATGATAAATACAGAGCCACGAGTTAAACTCAAATTGAACGTGCTAAGAAAAGTTCATGAAAAACGAGTCATGGACTTTATGACAATCGAAGCACATGCAGTCAATCAATCAAAGCTTCAGTCATAGTTACCAGGCAGTGAGTTAAGTAAACTAGTATTTCATCTGTCAAAGTCTCTCAAGAGAATTACTTGCTTTATTCTAGATTGTTTGTTTTAAAGAATCCTTATGATCAAGTAGTTCGTTTAAGTGAGAGCTAGTAGGAACAGAGAACGAGTTATTCATTGATGGATTGAAGCTCGGGGGAGCTTCAATGGGCCTCCAAGTTAATTGATGAGAATGTGGTGGCAACTAGGAGGAACTTACCTGCATGTAGGTAAGGCGAATAATCCATCCCTCTCCTTAGTTTCACTATGTTCAACTAAATGAGTTGATAAACGAATCCCTTTCCTTTCTTTCAGTCGAGCTGAATGACATTCACCCTCACCCGTCATCCAACATGGTTCGCACCAGCGTTATTTGACTCACTTAGTCCATAGCTGCTTGGCTCTACTTCAACCACAATTTTTCGCGCTCTTGCTACGGTTAAACGATCTTCTTCGGATAATTCGTCTAATCCAAGAATAGCTATAATATCTTGAAGTTCTTTGTAACGTTGTAAAGTTTGCTTAACCTGTTGTGCAGTTTCATAATGTTCTTCACTGACGATCCGGGGTTGTAGCATAGTTGACGTTGAATCTAAAGGATCTACTGAATTTACATTTACTGATCCAATCTTTTACGGAATCGATCCCCTTTTGACTGTACAAGAATATGTGGAGCTCAGCATGTCTGGAAGCACGAGAGAACGTTCTTTTGCTGATATTATTACCCAACAAATAAGTGCTTGGTCCAAAAAAATCCTGCCTAATGGCGAGATTGTTGGAGAGGTGACAAAACCTTATACCTTTCATTACAAAACCAATAAACCAGAAAAAGAAAAGAAGTGGTAATGGGAACATTTGTACTATATGTGCAAATCAAAATCGGGCGGATCTTTACCCGGAGTAGAGCATAAACCTAAAAAGATTAAAGAGGCCCATTTAAGCCACTAAGTGGGATATTATTGGGATATGTAGTCAACTCGATTAGGGTTTTGGTCGCTTTAGGATGAGACGTGGGATTGGGTGGCTGACCCTAGTCCTAACGGAGCCAGTATGATTTACTTTTTGCTGAAGTTAATCAAGGGCCTAACCATAATTTAGTTTCCTATTTATATCTTATCATGTACTTGTAATCTTATATCTCTCAATAACAAAAACCCTAGTTGCCTCAGGTGGATTTAAGTCGGTGTATGCCAGACCACGTTAAATGTCTTGTGTCTATTTCTTGTTTATTTCTTTCTATTATTGCTACAGTATTGGTTATGTGTGATTTATTCCTAATAGTTACCCTCGGAAATATTTTTCGTATCTATTCTTTCCGTTCATATAACTTTTATGAAAAGTTGTTCTGAAAAAATCTTATTTTTGGTTGAAATATGATATTTGTAATACATAATCTTTTATGGAGAATTAGATGATCTTCCTAAGCAGTCCTTTTATTTGATAGGCAACATCAATGAAGCTACAACGAAGGCTATGAACTTAGACATGCATGGAGAGTAATTTGAAGAAACGACTTTAAATCTTTTGTTACTAACAACGAACATCAAATGAAATAGTTTGGGATTCAGAAGTGAAATAAATCTTTTTATTTACTATTTGGTGACATCTATCATATGACAACACCCTCAAAGTTATAACCAATTATTGTTTCACCTTTGGTTGTGTTTGCTCGTTAATAGACATGTTAGTTGAGCATATATACATCATGTTTTAACAACTATAGTAAAGATTAGCATATTTGCAGGGTAAAATTTTCTTGTATAGAATTTTATTGAACCGTGTTAGCTTGATGAGAATGGTGTTCTTCCTAAATAGTCATAACACTGACCAACTTCTTCTTACCTAAGTTTAATTTTAGAATAATGGTGTTTCCCCCTTTTTAATAGCATAAACTTGTATATAGATTGATTTGCAAATGAAAGTCGTTTGTATTATTTAAAAGTAGTTGTCTATTATGGCCATATGTCGATCAAAGTATAATCTTAGTAAATTGCATGAGCATCTAATAGTTGATTGTATAATATTGTTAGATGTCAATAAAGATTTTTAACTCGTATAACTCATACGTTAAATTATAGAGTTCATTTTCTGAAATATCCCTGGATAAATTTCATATAAATTAGGTAGCGAGTGGATTGAAATGCTACTTTTGGAAACCATTATACGTGTGATCTAAGTTCTATCCAAGGCTATCAACCATCTAAAAACATTATCAGAATAAGAAAGATGTGAAAGTCATTGTTGTCGGATTTGTATGAGCTATAAGAGACTCAAAAATACCAAAGAACTTTTGAGTGAATTGATATCATGAGGATGACAAAGGCACTCTAAGTTAAAGGTTGTGTATGTTCTCGGTGCAAACTCAAGAGCATATACATCGAAATATGGTGATCCCATCGTCACACTTGGTAATACTCTATTAAGAAATAATAAAATAGTAACGCCATGTATCGTTGATTGCAGTATTTCATATTGTAACTATAATTTTAAAACTACTAACATAAACGATGTCTAAAATAAAAATAAAAAAATAATAATAAAAAAAAAAAAGACGCTTGGAACAGTCCATAAAGGAAAGGTTTAAGGTTGAGAGGTCAAAACTCAAAAGTACGGATGAGCAAATTCGGTATCAGTACCGATTGGTACCGGTACCGAACAGTTACCGATACCAAAATCGGTACCGATTTGGTACCGATTCAGTACCAAAATTTTGAATTTCGGTATCGATACAGTACCGGTATTTCCCGAATTTTACCTTAAATATCCTTAAACATCAGTACCATCCCCTACCGGTACCAATACCGAACCGAAAATTTCAGTACCAGTACCGGTACCAAGAATTTGCATTTTTCAGGATTCGGGATTTTCAATACCGGTCATCAGACCGATCTCATCCCTACTCAAAAGTGTCCTATATTCTTAACTCAATTTTAGTTTTAGCATATAGAGGATGTATGGATAGAGGTGGACAACAAAACCGGTTCCTGGAACCGGTTCGGCGGAACCGAACCGGAACCGAACCGGTTCCTACCCGTTTTTCGTAGGAACAGGTTCGGTTCCGTTTCAACCCGACGATCCGGGACCGGTTTGACATGTTTGGAGGTGGACCGGGTAGGAACCGGAACCGAACCGGAACCGGTTCTGGAACCGGTTCGACTGGAACCGGTTCCGAACCGGTTATAGCCGTTGGAGTGGTTCTAGCCGTTGGGAAACGGTTTTATGGCCGTTTTTTGACCGTTGGGGTCAAAAATGGCCGTTTTTTGGCTCCCCAAACACCCCACTACTAGTATAAATAGGTATTTAGTGTAATGGGTTCATCACAACACTCAAAACGCAAACCCGAACGCAAAAAAATACAAAAAAACGCTATTACAACGTTCTGAGTTCTCTAATCTCTTGTTTTCTCTTCTTCTATATTCATATTTGTTGTTATGGCTGCCTCACAATCATCGGTTGGTCAAGGTTCCACCGCCGGACCAAGTTTCGTTCGTATTGTACCTCATAATCGTAATCAAGAGATTTGGTGCAATTGGGATTTGGTTGAATTGAGTGACCATTCATTGAAGGCTCGGTGCAAGTTTTGTGGGATTTATTTAAACCCACTTTCGAATTCAAATTTGAAGAAACACATCGAAAGACCGTATTGCAGGGCGTTGAAACAGAACGTCGAGTCGCAACAAACGCAAATGGATAGTGAAGGCGGAATATTTACATACCAAATTGATCGAGTTCAAGATCGTATGGCGAAGTTTGTGATTCAAGAAGCTTTGTCGTTTAGCCACTTCGACAACCCTCGCTTAACCGCCATGATTCGAGATACGCTTCAACCACAATACACTCACGTAAGTCGTCATACTCTTAAACGTTATTGTTTAAAATTGTGGAAGAAGGCCAAAGAGGTACTAATTGCATATTTTGAAAATATAAATACGGGAATAAACTTAACTACTGATGTTTGGTCGGCTCCACATGGTCTACCCGAATCTTATCTTTGTGTCACCGCTCATTGGGTAGACCCGTCATCGTGGGAAATGATGAAACGCACCATTGCTTTCGAACTCTTTGAGTATCCACATACGGGAGATAATTTGTTTGAAATTTTAGATTATGTTATAAAAACTTATAAACTAGAAAATAAAATATTTTCAATTGCATTTGATAACGCGTCGAATAATACATCGGCGGTTGATAAATTAAAATTAAAATATACGCCGATTTGCAATGGTGTATTTTTTCACTCAAGGTGTGTTGCACATATCATTAATTTAATCGTGCAAGACGGACTTGCTTCGGATGAGGTTACATCGGTTATAAACGATTTTAGAGTAATGCTACATGAAGTTTTTAAGAAAAGTAAAAAAAGACAAATGGATTATAGAAAATTTTGTAAAGATACGGGAAGAAAAGCTTTGGGAGCTAATTGGGATGTACCTCATCGATGGAATTCCACTTGCATAATGTTTCAAAGTGCTTTGAAACAAAGAGACACTTTACAAATGTTTCATTCTAGTCTTGCCGAGAATGATTTGGCAATCCCCTTTTCAAATGAGAAATGGGAAATTATCAATGACTTATCGACTTTTCTTGAAGTTTTTAAAACATCAACTACGAAATTCCGATTCTTGCCACCATGGCCCGTGATTTACTAACCGCCCAAGCTTCTACGGTAGCTTCGGAATCTGCTTTTTCTCTTAGTGGCAGGGTAATATCGGTGAGAAGAACAAGACTGAATTCGGAGTCGGTGGAGATGTGCATTTGCTTGAAGGATCACTTGGATTCAATCGATCGTGTTCAACACGTGACCACTCTGGAAGACGAAACACCACTTGATGTTCGAGTGCACGACGAACAAGAAGGCGTTTCTACAAGTAATTCTGATGAATAAGTCGCCACTCAATAATTACGACGAACAAGAAGGCTTTTATAGAAATAATATGTCACAACTTTATATTTATAAGTTTAATGTTTTGTTAGTTTGTTTTTGAATATTTTAAAACATGTAACCTTTTTTTTTGAACTTCTTAAAGTAAATAAAATGAATTTTATGTTAATTGTTTTTTTTATTTAACATGTTAAACAAATACGAATCGTATAACACCGCTCTTGATTATAATTCAGCATTTGACTTGCGTAAGCCAAAAGACTATAATACATAGCAAACTCAACAAATGTAACACGATACAGATTTAAGTTCACCATTACACGATACACGATACAGACTAATCAATTCAAACACGCTGACACTCATAGCATTAAGTTCAATATGTTGTTTACCATTGCTCTGTGGGTGAACAACAAAAGTAGCATGAGCCTCTTCAGAAATCAGAAGAACACAAATCATCACCTACACAAGCAGCGGAAACGAAAAACGAAAAAAAAAATAATATTTTACACTGTAACCGGTTGGAACCGGTTACAGTGTAAGAACCGGTTTAGGAACCGGTCAGAACCGGTTCCACCGGTTCCGGGTCCGAGGGTTGGGGAACCGGTTCGGCTCCCTAACCGGTTCGACCATGGAACCGGTTTAAACAGTGATGTTGACTAATGGAACCGGTTCTGAACCGGTTCCGGTTCCTTTGACCAACCCGATTTGATCACCTATATGTATGGATAGAATGTGAAAGAAAGTGCATAGGGATGCTTACAAGCCGAATCAGGTAGTCAGGGTCAGCTCAAACTCAGCTCGTCTACAAACCGAACAAGCTTTAGCTATTTGAACACAAGCTTTCATCAAGTCTTTCGACTATCAAAAGAGGAACCATAATCACAGTTGAATGAACGTGTTAACTGAGAAGAAAAGCCCACAAATGGTGTATCCAAACTAAATCATGACATATAAACAAGGATAGAAAACAAACTGAAACACCACATATCAAACATACAAGAGTCACTTATCATCATGGCATCGAGTCTAGGCATACAATCCACTGGAGACGTGCTTATTATGTCACGTCGATTGTTAGAAGCTAGAATTCGTTTTGTGCTTACCATAAACAAAACAAAACAAACATATTGGACACAAGCTTAATTTAGGAAGTCTTTCATTGGGTCATCATGATGAACTTTCTTCATCCTATATGCTTCCATGTCTTCAGCTGTCACCTGAAATGGCAAAATGTATAAACCATAAAGCACAGGGCATTGTATAAACACAAAAACAATATTATGTGTGTCTTATGTTACACAAACCTCATCATTCCACTTGACATTGTATTTGCGCTTCCTTTCATCTTTCTCTTCCCTCCTCCTCTTGTCCTCCTGTCCAGATCAATAACATTAGCAATCGAGTGATGTCGGTTATAGAAACTTGCTAAAGATCTAATCATAATAAACTAGCTTTACATGTCTAGAAAATGCAACAACTTATGTTGCTAGAAACTGTGTTATGTTGAATACAAAACCAATGGTCATATCCAGAAAGGTTTATTTTCATAAAGTTTGGTTCAACTCGGATGTAAAAATAAACCCAGTGTTATGTTGGTCATTTCCTTGTATACAATAAGGAGAAAAAGAATTATAAGTCTCACCTTTTTAAGGGCTTCCGCAAGTTTTGTTTGGTCCAAAACTAAGTCATCGGGTATTTCAGTTCCCCAGGTAGCAAGCTGTTTTTCCTCGGTTGGGGCAATAACATCTGCCAAACCAAAATTAGTATATATTAGGTCAAGAAAATTTTTAAAAGCAAGACTATAACAAAAAAGTATTTTCCAGTCATTTTTTGAGAGTGTTGCTAGGTAAGGGAATGCATTCAGAATTGAACTTTAAGCACAATACCTCAAGGTGGTTGATGAATTAAAGTTAAAGCACAACAATTTATGCAAGCCTTTTCCTCTTAAGCATAGCACTTGGGTCTATAATTAGCAAAACTCATTGTTAAAATACCAAAATACAATTTTGGTTCACAAATTTAAAAGGCCTTTGGAGGTACTAGTTTTATTATGATGATATGTATGACAAAATGAATGAGTCAGGTGATGGATCAAAATAGGCAACTCTTTGTACCCGTATAAAAAAGTCAGCTTGGGTTGAACCTGAAACTCTGGCCAAACAAATTTTTCTACATCTAACTTGTATGTTAAAATAGATTACAAATTAAAAACATCAAATCTATACACCATTCATCTAACTTGTTCAAATACTGGTTAACTGCATAAGGCTCCGCATCATGCATGTGAATCATGTGATGAGTGCATTTTAAAACCAAGCTAGTAAATGGTCAGATTTACCACCTCTAACCATGTAGAAAAGAATTAAATTACCTTCAGACGCCTCTTTACGAGCAATGTTGGCCTTCATTAAATCTGCTGCAGCTTCAGCAGCTTCTATTCCAGCAGCACCAGTACAATAGCTGTTTCTAACGAACTGTTTGCAGCATTTGTATCCCCACTGATGATCCTTCCACCAAGAACCCCAAACCGCCGTGTGATTATTAATGAAAACGTCCTCTTCATATTTACTTTTTGGTAGAGCCATTTCCTGCAAACACACAAGACTCAAATCCATGTTTCAAACAATCCTAAACAATATAAATATATAGAGCTGTAAACAAACCAAACGTTAAGCGAACAGTTCGTGAACCGTTCAGCGGCAAGTTCATGTATAGAGCTGTAAACAAACCAAACGTTAAGCGAACAGTTCGTGAACCGTTCAGCGGCAAGTTCATTATGTTCGTTCGTTTAATAACGGAGAACATGAACGAATCCCATTCGATTAATTGAATAAACACAAAAAACCGTTGTGTGCGTGAATGTACGATAAGGTGTTCATTTATGTTCATTCTTTTAATATATGAACGAACATTAACAAGGAATCCTGACATCCTATTTGATTAATTAAATGAACCAACATCAACAGAGGTCATGTTCATTCAAGTGTGTCCGTTTATGTTCGTTCATTTAATAAATGAACATGAACAAGGAATCCCGTTCGATTAATCAAATAAACAAACAGAAACAGAGGTCGTACACTCGTGCTCATTCAATTATGTTTGTGAATGTTTGATAATGAGTTTGTTTTTGTTCGTCCATTAAACTTCGTTTACGTTTGTTAATCTTCATGTTTGTTTATGTTCGGCATTAAAGGGTTTTTATATTTTATAATTTTCAGTTTACTACTTTAGTTTTATTCATACATTTTAATGTATTGGGTATTAATTTTTATTATTATGTCAAAACTATTTCAAAAAATTATGTCAAGTACTTCAATTTATATTTATTTTGGGTGATTGTCTCTAATTGAGTTTTAAGAACGTTGATTTTAATTTTTTTAACCAAATATATCTGCCTTTTAATTCGCTTCCGTTCGTTTATGAAATGAACGAACGCAAATAAACAAAATCATTTTCTAAGTTCTTTTATGTCTTCATAAATCATGTGTTTGTCCGATAAATGCTTAATGAACAAACAAGAACAAGCTCTCGTTCCATACGGTCATAAACGAACGCAAATAAACAAATCATTTTCTAAGTTCTTTTATGTGTTCATAAATCATGTGTTTGTCCGATAAATGCTTAATGAACAAACACGAACAAGCTCTCGTTCCATTCGGTTTGGTTTAGTTCGTTTGCAGCCCTATATAACAGAAAAAAAAAACAAACTTTTCATATTTACCTGGCCTTTTATGATCCTACCAGCACGATCATATTCAACCTCTCTTTCACTTTGTCCCAATAAAAGTTCTCTTGGAAGAACTTCTTCATCTGCTGCATTTCCATACTTTTCAAGAACAGTTTCTTTCACTTTAGACTTGAGTTTTTCTTTATTGATTTTGTAGTTTTTGAATAATAATTCAGCTTGGGATGGAGCCGCTTGCATGTGCACATCATTCCCTTTATCATATGCTTCCCATGCGTGTATATTTAACTGCTTGAACTCCAATGCTTGACCACTTACTCTATTTTGATTATCACCCTGTAATAACAATTGATAACATCATTTGTAAGATAGATTGAATTAATATATTAATACAATACAAATAAATCATGTAACATAATACTATTAAATCAACTCACAGCATAGAACTTTTCATTTGGGTCCATATCTGGAAGTGGATCCTCACGCATAGATCGAGTTTTAGGATCGTAATGCGCAGAATTGACATCAAGATTAAGTAGATATTTCGCAGTATCTTCTCGAATACGCAGATTCCTAAACATAGACAAAACTTATTATAAAAAACTATTAAAAATGTAATAAAGATTTAAACGCAGAGGAGAAATGGGACCCACCTAACAGTCCCGGTGCTACCACCACCAGTAGTACGCACACGCTTCTCAACTTTTGCAAAATCCATCTGCTTACTTTCATCAACTTTGGCTTCATCAACCTTTAAGCCATCTTCATCATCATCACTATCTTCATTTTCATTATTATCCTTCTCTTCTAGCTTTTTAAGTTGTTGTTCTTTCAAATACTTCTTTCTAGCTTCATCTCTAGCTTCATATCTTTCAATAACATGAGCATATGATGCAGCATCATAACCGTTCCACCTATCCCGCTTCCCATCATAATCAAGCTCAAAAGTCTCCACTTTCTCATCCGGTGCAATATTTTTGCTGGTCCATTTTGCCCCTAGCTTTCGTGGCCTCTCCATGCACGTCTTTGTCGTGTGTGACATAGCTCCACAGCTGCGATAATCATATAAAATTTACAAACATTACGAACTTGTGATTTAAAACTTTACATCAAACATTTAAAACATTAGTTTCTTACTTTTCACATGCACCCTTTCGGTACTTATCCGCTTGAAATATCTTTGCACCTCTGTCATACCATGACTTTGTATAATTTGGATCTGATTTCCATTTCCTTTGATGTTTCAAACTCTGTAGGAAACAAAGGTTTCAATAATCCAACCTTCAACGACGTGTGCTACAAAAAATATAAAATTAAAATAACAATAACATACCGGTCTCTCTGCATTAAGATACCAAGGAGCAGAAGACATATACTGCGGAATATGAGGATTAATTTCCTTTCCATCTTCATCCACCTCCGCAGGTGCAAGTCCAGCTTTTCGTGCTTCTTCTAGCTCCATCTGCTTCCGGTGATCCTCTCGGGATTTGAAAGCCACTGATATTAAAAAAAAAAACAGATATAATTTACGAGGTAGCATCATCAAAGGGTACAGCAGGTGATTAAAAAGCTCATATCATCAACATCTTCATGGAAAATCCAACATTACTCAATAGCAGACTTGCAGTCCATTAATAAGATAAAAAAGCTGTGAATCACAATTCTTCCCAGCCCATCAAATGAAGAGAATTGCAAATTGGCAGTTGGCATTAGATGAGCAAATACCAGTTAACCGGTTTTGGAATATCAGTTACTAACCGTAACCGGTTATATGTCAAATGGCCAAAACTGGTTGTTGCCAATAACCGGTTAACTGAATCAGTTCAATTATTAGCCGATTAACCAAAATATAACCTATTAAAATTAACCTAATTAACACTAACCATATTAACCTATGTTCGGTTAAGCGATTTCTATGTAAAAAATTCTCCTAATACCGTTTACGATTTGCACCTCTATTTAGCATATAGAAATTAAAACAAGAAAAACAGGCATATATAACTTTACAGAAACCCTAATTTGTGATTAAGAATTAGGGGCGAAGATCAAAATCTTAGATTGAGTATTGGAATAAGCATGGAATTTACTCAATTCAATTAGCTAAAGCTCGTACTCTGTAATATACAAATGCAAGCCACAGGATTTGATATCTAAGGAAACCCTAATAAACAGAATTCATCGCGAGGGTATATATATAAAGTATATGAATAACGAAATCATCAAGCATAAGGAGCAATAATCAGCGTAAAATCAAATCAATCAAAGAATTAATTAAAACTGTAAAAATAAATCTGAACGAACCTGATGCGGTCGCCATAATTGAAGAGCAAAACTGTGTGTGAAGTCCCGAAGTGATTTGATTGATGGATGAAATAGAGATTTAATTTGAAGGAATGAGGATATTTGTAATGTAAACGAAAACAAAGGGGCTGGATTGGAGTGTTGAGCCGGTTGGTTATATGACAAGTGAGAACCGCCTTCACGAGGGCTGGGACGGATTGTTGACCCCGTATCAATTGTTTTTTTATATGCCTTTTATTTACGTTAGCAAGTGGTATTTGCGTTGAGATTAGGTTCGTTGTGGCATGGATCTAGCATTTTTTTGCCAATGGGTCCCATATTTTCGATGTTTAGATTTTTCGGGTCGGTCGTTGTTTAGGTTTGGTCAATAAGAGGCGAGGAATATAACAAAATAACCAATGTCATAATAAAATTTTCTTTTCAATCATCACCACCTGAACGGGTCAAAATAGGTCGGGCTGACACATAAACCCTTTTTTTTCCTTTCTTTCAAATTATATATCAACTTTATGCTCCTTTCGACCAATCACTTTGTTTAACTATATTCCGATTAACCCGCTTGAGATAGAATCTAGATCCACCCATTTATAAGCATGTGTCGAAAATCGTTAACTTAAACTAGTGAAAAATAAAACTGGTTGTAAGGCCCCGAACCCAGGAACCTTACTAATAGTCGGATTTACACTTGAACACATCTTAATTATCAGATATACAAAAACTTTCGCGAAATGTTTTTACATTTACATAATACTTTCTTTCTAAAACGACTCTTTGGATACCAACACAGTGTGGATAGCTCTGCTTGCACTCCAAGCTCCATTTCTTTCCGTAATCAACTATTTGCATGCATACTAAAAGTCAGCTACGCTTAGTGAGTTCTTGTTTTAACAGGCAACAAGTCATACTTACGCATTCATACGTTCGTATCCGAAGATATACATACAATTCTTAACCTGTCCACATTCATATATGTAATAAAGTGAATTCCAAAGTGTCTTTCTCATTCCAATCCCAATCCCAATCCCAATCCCAATCCCAATCGTATGTATACAAAGAATGACTATCAAGGAGCAATTTAAGCTTATAGAAAAGGAAACAAATAACTATATACAATAAATATTTGACCAAGAATATTGACTAGAATATTTACAATTAATACACCCCCCCTCAGTCGGTGCCGTAGATGATCGGAGGCATAGACTGGATCGAAAACACGTGAAAAGTTGTCTTGAGAGACCCTGTGTAAAGATATCGGCATATTGAAATTCGGAGGGAACATGTAGAACTCGAACTGCCCCTATACGAACTTTTTCTCGAACAAAATGGATGTCAAGTTCTACGTGTTTTGTACTGGATTTTCAGAAAGGTAGCATGCCAAAACATTGTCACGGTATACAATAGTTACCTTGCGGGTTGGAACAAGCAATTCAAGAAGTTTCGTAGCCAACTTGTTTTGGCAATCGCGTTAGCCACACCGCGATACTCAGCTTCGGCACTTGATCTTGATACTGTCGGTTTGCGTTTATATGACCACGGAATCAAGTTGTCCCCTAGGAAAACGCAATATCCCGATGTTGATCTTCGTGAATCAGGACATCCTCCCCAATCGGCATCGAAGTAGGCAATTAATTGGGTCGATTTGGATGGAGAAATGGTCAAGCCATAATCGAGAGTGCCTTTAAGGTAACGAAGGACTCGTTTCATAAACTGTAAATGCGAGTCTCGAGGGGCATGCATACATAAACAAATTTGTAATAATATATTCATGCAAACTTTATTAAATTCGACCATACATTATATATATTAGCACATTCACGTTCAACACTTACCTTAACCTACCAAGAATATGTACATAGTCCACCGTCTATACCTATACTCAAGGTCATGAACGTGTACAAGGTCCGCAGTCCTTACCTATGTTCACCATTCATGGTATGTACAAGGTATGCGGTCCTTCCCGATACCATCATACATTAACAGCCTTGGTTTAAAAAAGCGCGCCTGAGGCGAGCCGATGCGAGAGGCGACCTAAGGCGAGGGCCTCTTCGCTTTAGGCTAGTCAAGGCGAGCAATATTTAAAGGCGAGCCCGAGGTGAGCTTTTTAGGCAAAAAGCGACATAAGGCGAAGTTGAGGCGCTCGCCTTTTGTACACAAGTGGTTTTTAAGCTTCTAAATGTTGTACAATATGCTTTTTAGGTTATATGTATAGGTAGTTTATATATTAAGTCATATTTAATGGTTAAATATAGCTACATTATGGGTCGGGATGCTAAAAACCCATGATATATACATATATAAAAATTATATAAGTATGCTCGCCTAATGTACAAAAAGCTCTCGCTTTTGCGCCTGGCGCTTAACGCTTAACGCTTCTGTTTTATACCCCATCGCTTTTCTTCGCCTCTCGCTTTTTAAAACCAAGTTAACAGCACGTACAAGGTCCATCGTCTTTCTCTATGCTTTCACCTATATCATAGCACGTATAAGTTCTCTCCTAAGCTATCACATTACATTTAAAGCACGTATAAGGTCAGCAGTCATTTCCTATGTTGACGCCTATATCTACAGCACGTAGGTCCACAGTCCTTAACTACGTTATCACATGCCACGTCCATGTACAACAGAAGTTAGAGGGGTTTGTTGTCCTAAGGTACTATGTCAAACGTAGAATCCACATGCCATACATACGCCTGCTTACATGTACCACATATATAATAATAAATATATATAATGTACCAACATAAATAATTTGATATGTAGACACATTCTACGCTCTACATGCAACTACATTACTAATCAAGCAATATATAATATCAAACTACCACATGGAGTATGCACACAAAACCATAAACATAAAAAGAGAAAGGGGCTAGAAACTCACATGGAGCCTGTTTCTTTCTGAATTAATCGTAACACCTTTCCTTAGCTGGGCACAACTAATTGTATATCAAGTATAAGTATAGATTAATGATGTGCTAAAAGTTGTTATTAATTTATTAACTAAATAAACGCTAATCTAGACACTAAGTAATAATTCTAGACTCTTAAATTAACTAAAACTACCAACTGACAAGTGAACCGGTTGATTCTAATACAGCTAAGTAAGTCCGGATATCGAACCCACGAGACTCTTTTAATTACGTTAACTAACTAAATTAGACTTAACTACAAACACGACTATTTATTTATTATTATTTTGAAGGGGGGTTTTACTAAAATACTAATTTAAACTAATTAATAAAACTAAAGACGGCTAAACTTAGAACTTGGACTTAATTCAGATAATGATGGAAAACCACCTAGGCTAGAATCCCCAAAGTTTTAGTTATCACTTAATCGGAAAATGCTTGTTATGGAACCGGGATCATAAAATATTCACTTAAAAGAAAACCCAAACAGGACCCCTGACCCTTCTCAAGAAGACACCTATGGATTTCTATTAAGTTCTTAAAAACACCAGCTTTAATATTAAACTTCCTTACGGTTATCTAATTAATTATGAACTAGTACCTTTATACGAAATCCTACCTTACAGTGGGGAAATCAAAGGCAGTTTAATAAATTCATTCGACATTAATAGACAAAGCTGAAAAATCAAACATAGACGGACTCCTTACGAAGAACTAAATCTAGAAATCTTAATCAACCAAGACCTATCAAATAACCTAACAGAATTGTTTATTTGATTAATAATATTGTTTCTATGATCTTATTATAATATTGTTTCTATGATCTTATTTATTTGACTAATAAATAAGATTAATAATATTGTTTCTATGATCTTATTATAAATCAATCACAAACTAGTCAAGAACACACATTAAATGACCTAACAGAATCCTATTATATGAATCAATCACCAAAGACTCTGTGAAACAATAAAATTCACCAGATAAAACCAAGCACACATATGCATCGAATAAATAATATTAAACTTTTTACTTATTCATAAACCAATAACGAAAAAGCAAATCCCAAATAAAATAAAACGTCAATCAAATGTTCATCATAAGCCTAGGCAGTCTAATGGTTTAGCCAATAACCATACTCAAGACCAAAAGATAAGAAATAGGTTCAAACAATAAATTCATGACGAAAACAATAGATTCAAACCGAATAATAATAATGTTTGGATGAGAAGGTGTTGAGCCCTAACGCTCTCTGCTCGGACCAAAGTGCTAGCTCTCTCCTTTTTCTCTTTGCCTTCTCGACACAACAGGGCTGCCCCAAAACCCAACCGTGAACTTCTTCCTCCTGACTTGTTCGTCCGTGGCCTCCCCTTCCAAAACCTGAATAGACTTTCTTTATATAATTAGATAGATAAGCCGACTTACTTAATTAATTAGAGCCCAGCCCACGAATTTCTTTAAAGGACTCGTTAGTCCATGTTACCACTAAAACTCTCCAAATAGAGAACAAATAAATAATCCATGTTAATTCAAATTGATTTAATTTATGCTTCTTTATTTTCATCGTTTATCAACTTCTTTTAAACATTATTCTAAATATTTGAAAGCAAGAATCATTCACTTTATGCGAATGTGAGTTTATATTATTATTATTATTATTATTATTACTCGTTGTCTCAAATTTAGTAAAAGTAGCCAATTTTAGCTCATTGTCTCATAAAACGTTGAAAAACCCACATATGAACCAATTAATAATAACTTTCAATAGAAACCTGGCTCAAATGTGTTTAAAAGTGTAGAAAATATTTATATAATAATATGTATATTTTAGACCACATCAATTAACTATCCTTCACACCCCGACTAGCAATTACGGAAGGCATAAAACGAGAATGTAACAGACACCTCTGGTATAAACCACATTGTTTATAAAGAAACGTTACAAACTAATTTACAATATATTACGTCCTTCTAACTTCGTTTACAAACTAAGTGATACAGATCAAAACTAGTCCGTAAAACTGCTTTACTCCTTACTAATACCGTTGCATCTATTCAAACAGCATCGATCACAATCCAAACACGTAACACATAAGCATTTTACTCCAATTTCGGTATACCTGAAAAGCATGTTAAAAAGGGTCAACTACGAATAGTTGGTGAGTTTCATAAGTTTCAACGAAATCAGTTATGTGTAACCACAACAATCATCTTTTATATGTACACATGTATGTATATACGTTTGTACATGTGTTTATTTGTATGTTTGTGATGTAATAATGCTAAGTCACGGGTGAAACCTTGACTGTTCGTTCGTACCACGTGGACTCCACTGCCCATGTCAATCTCTTGGTCTCCACTGCCCACGTTATTCTCATGGCCATTACAGACCACGTTATTCCCAGGGCTATCACTGACCACGTTATTCCCATGGTCATCACTGAACACGTTATTCCTATGGCTATCGCTGACCACGTTATTCCCATGGCCTTTACATACCACGTTATTCTCATGGCCATCACTGACCACGTTATTCCCAAGGCCTTCAAAGACCACGTTATTCCCCCAATTTGCTATGTCTAGCACTACATAGCGTATTTGTATAAATATGGTCATGTGCAAACGATCTAATGTCTCGGCATTCGTGTCGGCTCAACGAACTTATCAATCAATAATACTATTCACATTCTAGCAACTCGCAGTCAATCATTGTGTTTGTGGGGACTTTTCGTGTATGGCCACTTAGATAATGCACATTATGAATCGTTTTCAACTAGATAGATGTATATAAATATGCTTTTCACCATAAAAGTTCGTAAAACAGTTTAAAAGAGGGGCCATGAAACTCACTTTATAGTAGTGTCCTCAGCACAGTATTGGTTCACTATCTGTTCAACTCGTTACAACTCGGTTTCTAAAATCGGTATTATATAATTAATATTTTAATATTATTATAGTCTCCAAACTAAACCATGTTGTATATCTAGTCTGGGTATAGCTGTCATGCCTAGAACATGTCAGTAGTCTTAGATTGTGACGTTGTTCAATGTCTAATGTTTAAAATCGAGCTTGGCTCAGTTTCACCGTTTCACGTGCTGGACCAAGTTGGTCGTTTACGTGTTTTGAAAATAGGTAAGATCACGTAAACTTGGGTAAACGTGTCGGTTGACAAAATGATTCAATTTATAAAGAAAAAACAGAGTTTAGATGTCTGGATTCGCTATAGGGCTCATTTCCGTTTTATACAGTTTGGTTTGGAGAAAAACACGCACAATTCATCCGAATTTCTCAGAAAATGTTCGGTTTTACTAAATTAACCTAAAAATATGATTTTTGGCCACGCTTGATGTTCTGATATTCCAGTGGGTTCGTTAACAACAAATCTACCAGTTTTTATTAGAATTGTATTTGTTTAACTTTCAAATTAGCACAACTAACTATCTGTTTATCGTTAAATTATGAAAATTTATACACTCGTTAATTAATATATGTAGATTTTTATAAAAATATTTTTGAAAATATTTACTTATTCATTAATTTATAAAAATTCATTTTATATGTTATTATTAACAGGTAAATCGTTCGTTTATACAAAACGATTTCCAAAAAATCCAATAAATTTTCTAAGTGATCCAGATGACTTCCAAAATCCCCTGTAAGATTTTTAGAACTCAAATACCTTTTTGAGCCATAAACGATCGTTAAAACCCGAATCTAGAAATCATAGCTAGGGTTCTCCAATTGACCCCAAATTTTACATTTGATCTTCTGATGCATTACCTGAGTTCTTCTAAAATTTCATAATTTGTCAAGCAGCTTAACTATTTTTCCCAAATAAACCCTAACAAACGGTAATAAAATAGCCAAATATTCTCGGATTATCGAAAAATTTTCAAATTTGGACAGGGACTCATTCATATGGTCCTTGATATCCCTGAAAATTTCATAGGCTAACAACAAGTACGTCACAATCTAATTTTAAACAGCCCCTAATCGAGTGTTTCGGGTGATACCTTTCTGGTTTTCGATTGTTTAGACCATTTTCTAGCTTTTCCGGGTTCTTGGCCTTCTAGCTAGTGTATCTAGAGGTCATATATCACAAAAACAAGCATGTAACATCAATCATCCAATCTAGAAACAAAGGATTTCGATTAGGGTTTCAAACCAAGTTTTTGAACAGTAAAAACACGATTTAAATTTCATAATCTGTGTTTCTGGCCAAAAAAGTATTTGATTCTGATTTCTAACCATGTTCAACATCAATTTATGTTTTTGGGATCATTTTAAAGGTTTTACATGATTAATCGTGGTTTTTACTAATCAGATCATAATCTTATGTATTAAAACAATCTTAAAATCATCAAAAATGAGACATTCACCTTAGCATTTTGGTAGAAGAAAGAATTTGGAAGATGGAGCAGACGTCTAATAAGATTAAGTGTGAAAATATAATGTTAAAGAGGCTTGTAAAACAAGACATCACAGGGGGGCCCCTCTATATGGCGGTCGCAAGTAGTAGGGGTCCCCTTGGGCCCCACTTTGGTCTATTTCGCCTTGTTTTGCGTGCCAACATGAAATCCCGAGTCCAAAGTTCTTTTTGGTTTGGTATTTAGCAAGAAAACTAGATTGGGTGCGACAAACATGTTGGTGCATAGATGTCAGTAGTTCATATGTCTAAAGTCTGTAATCGAGTCCGTAATATTGTTTATGTATTTGTTTGTTTAGAAGCGAAGTTGTTGACAAGTTCGCTTAGGCGAACTTGTTGAACGAGCGAAGTTATAGACAAGTTCGCTTAGGCGAACTTGTTGAACGAGCGAAGTTATAGACAACTTCGCCTGAGGCGAAGTTGTCGTGTATTTATATAGGCTTCGGGTCTACTGTTTAGTGTTGATCGAGTTGGTTATTTACGTGTAATTCAGTAAGTCTATAGACGTGAGGTCGAGAGTCTGTAAGTAACACGGTTCGAGTTATTAATATAACGTGGTTTTGTTCGTATCGTGTTCGTGTGTTCGTAAGCTTGTGTTCTACGTCCGTAACGATCTACACAGGGATTCCGCACCTGTGTATATCGGGATATCTCGTGTGATCCGTCCGGGGAACCTAAACAGCTCGAAAACAAGTGTTTTTCGGCCAAATTTTTGTAAATTAAGAAAAACATAACATTTGGTTGTAAAAATCCAAATATTTTCTCGAGTCGCTAAAAACATCTCGGATAAGCGTTTTGTAAGTCTTTTTCGGCTTGACAGATGATAAAATGCTTGTTTTGGAACTAGCTTTCACGTTTAAAGAGATAGCGTATTGTTAAACGAGAATCATTTCGTTTAACCAGCTTGCTATGCATTATGGCCATAATAACAATGTGTTAGCTTCTAATATACGCATATCACTTATAGATGGCTCCCCGAGCTATCCGGCTCATAACCAGTCTCGTTTGGTTATTCGTTTGTTTGTTACGCATTAAACGGTTAATTGTTTATTCAATATGTAAACACCTCAGTGTACCTGGTTTTGTCACGAATGTCACACTTCTATTTAAAAAATACTACCCTAGTTTGTGAACTAGTTTAACTTAGCTAACGGGTTTACTGCAACATTTGCTATTTTCCAAACCCGAAAATCCAACCCGTTTAAACTTTCAGATTTTCATTTATGTTCGTTTGCGTTAAATTTTATCAAATTAAGTTTATCTATATTTTTGAAATATTTTACAAACTCAATTTCTTGTATTTTATGCCATAATTGCAATTAAATAAAGTCCAGGAGCTTTTTATGAAAAGAAATCAAAGTTTTGAATTCTCTTGCGCTACGCAACGGGGATTCCTCAATCTGGTCGCATTACGCGACTGGGCGTCGGATCAGCAAACGTATTTTTGGTTCATTTCGTGTCGGTTTCGTTGATTTTGGCAACCCGATTTCGGGTTCTTCTTCCTAGCACGATTTGAATATGCCTTGGTATCATGCCAAAGCATATCCCCTTGATTCCTTGGAGTAAGGAACAAGAAATGATTTAATTTTGTTAAAAATTGATTTCTTTGACCATTTTAGTTATTATGCAGTTAATACACATTTATGACGATTCTTCACCTTCAAGCTTAGTCAAACCTATATAAACGACCATTGGCTTCTGCTAAATGATTACCCCAACTCATTTTACCTCCAATTCATGTTTTTGGTGCTCAATTGCTCAAGTTCTAGACGGTTTGACTTTTCACAAGTTCTCAAAGTTTGACTTCTCCGGTTCTAACCATTCTATGCACTTTTCGGGTAAGTGTTAAACATAAAAGATGTTTATTTTAATATTTTAAGAAAAAACCCTTGATCTATTTTGAGGCAATTTAATAACTCAATTTGGTTTTGACCCATTAGAGTTAATAAAGTAACTAAAATTAAGAATTTTTTATTCCACCGCTTTCTGATTAAAATTAGCTTTCGCTCCAGAAGAGTTTTAACTTTGTTTTCATATTTTACATTTGACGGACTAGAACCCGAACCTGAATTCACTGTCCGGATTCTGACCCGTCTCAGCTCGCTTAAATCTCTTTTTTATCATAACTTGAGAACCGTATGAAGTTTTCACGTGATTCCAGTTGCTAAATGCTCATTTTTAATTATATTATCATATGTAAAAGTTTTAGGTTTAGTTTCTGAGTTGGCTCAGCTCGCTTATTTTCGCATCCTCATCTTATTTAAGTCGCCTACCACTTAAAGGTGAGCAATCACACTCCCCCGTTTCTTTTTTGTTTTGGGGACTTTATGCGTACAAAACTTTATTATTTATTTATTATTCAAGTGTATACGCAACCACAATTCCATTATTTGCATATTGTGATATTGCTTGATTAGTTGCTAAATGTTATATGACTATACGTTTACAATTTTTATGGTTGGTTGGTATCTCATCCTCATCCTCATCCTCATAGTATGATCATACGTCGTACGAGTAAACATGTCCGAATATAGTGGCATGTTGAAAATACACATTTATTTTTATGTTTTGTTAGTTGATGTATGCATATTATCGCAAGGAATTATCATTTTTATCATTATATATAACTCATACTTGTGATTACTTGCTCACCATTATTGTTGATAAAAATATATCTATTTTTACACATACCGTAGGTAGCTAGCTACATGGGATGATTGAAGATGCAAGACATTAGTTATACATTAGGTTTAATAAAATAAAGAACAATTTACATGTATTAGTTAATGTAATAGTTTTGGGATGATTTTGATTTGTGAAACTCTTGTGTACGATGATTGTAATAAATAAATTAGATATTGACGCTTTATATTTATTTTAGTGTCTTTGAGTTATGATACAAATATTGTCACACCCCGGCATATTCCGCTGTTAGGTTGGGGTGTGACATTTACTGTTTAGAATCAGGTCGCATTCACAGGCCCACGAATCGCATTCCATGGTCATGAAAGAATCGCATCGCATGACCAGGAACGAATCACATCGCATGATCATGGAAGAATCGCATTGCATGGTCATGAATGAATCACATCGCATGGCTAGGAACGAATTGCATCGCATGATATAAAATGAATCTAATTTCCAAATGAATTAATTTTCAAACGAGTCTCATCTTATTTTCAAACAAGTGTCGTCCCATTTTCAAACGAATCTCATCTCATTTTCAAAATTTCTATTTCTAGCTTAGATCTAGAGCCACGTTTGGAACTGAATCCATCATTGTAACCCGATCTAAGGTTCTACCAAATTTTAGACCAACCCGGGTTCGTTTGAACCACCTTTTTAACCGTTTTCTAAGCCGACTAATGCGAGCTCTAGATCCTTTGGTTGATCTGAGGCAACGGATCATAATTTATGAACCCCTTTGGCCTGATCTACTATTCTAAACAACTTATATCTAATGTTAAACACAACCTTTAAGTGAGATCTTACCTTTTCTAACTTGGATCTTGAATCGAATGTAAGAACCAAGGTTAGACCTTGTTCCTTTGATGGATTTCTTGTACAAAATTAATGGCTTCTTGATTGTTGTATCTTGCACAAGGTGTTAATGAAATATCTTGGATTTTGAATCTTCAAAGAGGGAGTGTTTGCACGTGTGTGGAGGCAAAGATACAAATGAGCGGTTTAGGGTTTTTAGGGTGGTTTATGGTGCTTATATAGTGCAAGTCTATGGACTTTAGGCCCATAACCATCTCCTAATCCATCTTTATTTTCAAGCCCACAACTCCACTTATTATTGCTTAACATGGGGGCGCTTAACGTACGCTAATAGGCTATCATACATTGGTACGTGATAATCCTGAACGTACAATTAAACACGACTAAATTATTATAGACAATAATACGATACTATATGCCGGTTATCAAAAGGGTAATTCCATCCAGAACGTCCAATTATACTCCCCGTAAATCTAGTCTTCAATTCCCCAAATCTCTGTTCTGAAAATTCCCCCAAATCCGGCAATAAAAACCTAAACTCCCGTTTCGAACGGCGAGCAAAAACCCTATTACATACAAATGGAGGACAATGGACAGTCGAAAGCAAACCCTACGTTAAACGTTGGATTATTAAGATGAACAAGGAACGTAGGTCAAAAATTAACAACGACCGACCACAAAAAACTGCAAAATCAGGTAATTCCAATACGTTTCTGTGTGTAGAGGTTTATGTTTAAAGGAACGTAATATGAAATTCTTTAGTTGCATACACCGATTTGATTATCGCTGTGTGTAGGTGAGCATATTAGTTTAACTGAGATGATGTGAAAACCAACTTTTGTGTGGGTTTCAAACAGAAAAGTATTACGAAAACGTTTTAACAAAACGTATAAGCAACGAGTATTAGATGATCCCAAACGTTTTACATAACATATTAGCTTATGTAGTTGCTTATGTTAGTTTACTGCTTATACGTTGTTGTAATATGTTTGACTAGTTGCTATTCAAACAGAAACGTATTAGGAAAACGTTTTAACAAAACGTATAAGCAACGAGTATTAGATGATCCCAAACGTTTTACAGAACATATTAGCTTATATAGTTGTTTATGTTAGTTTAATGCTTATACGTTGTTGTAATATGTTTGACTAGTTGCTAATAAACAAAAAATGGATGCAAAATGAAAGCAATCTGAAAAAAAGTTGCAACAACAACAAATAAATGTAAAAGAAATGAAGGTGAAGAAAGGGACTCAGATTCAGACTTTGAAACACCAATGAAGATACGAAAACATCAAAGTGAAAATAAAAAATGAGATTTCAAGTTGATTTGTAAAAAACAGTTTCAGACTTTGAAGCACCAGCAAAGAAAGGTAAAAAATCAACCTCTATTAAATCATATACTAGAAAACCATTTCAAGAATACAGAGATACAAAAATTTGGATGAGGTGTTCGCTGGGAAATCTTTTCGAAGCAATAAAAGTAATGAATGAACAAGAAAAGAAATGGGTTGAAGAAATGGGATTTGGATCATTGTTAACAATGAACATTACCACCATTCCCACTCGTCTAGGATATTGGTTGGTTATGAACTATAATTATGAGAATGACGAGTTAAACATAGGTAACCATACTATTAAGATAACACCCCAATTAGTTCATGAGGTTTTCGGGATACCAGTTGGTGGGGAAGCAGTTTTAGAAAAGAACAGACCAAGAGTAGGGTCGAGCATGTCTACAGATAACTTCAGAAAGCAATTTGACCATTCAAGGATAACCATTCCAAATGTGTGGGACAGAATGAAAACGCATAATAGGAAATGTGAAGAGTTTAAGTTGAATTTTCTTGTGTTATTCAACACATGCATTGGACTAATAACAAAATCAACAACAGTCAATCTAATGTTTACGTCCTTAATTGATGACTTTTCAAACATATCAAATTTGAATTGGTGCGCGTACATGATTCATAATTTGAAGAAATAAAAAATGGAGTGGAGAGGTATAAAAGAAAATGGAAAACAAGAACAATTCAATGGCCCTGTAACCTTGCTTGCAGTACTATACACACACGAGTATCAGAGACGTCATGGGGCGTTTGGGGACCCAATAAACACCAACAATTAGCTACATAACAACAAAAACTCTTTTTACCATGGATAGCCACTTGTACAATAACGGTCCGTTAATTGATAACGAGGATGACGAAGAAGAATCTAGTAAGTACTATAATATGCTTAACAAAATATTTATTCTATAATAACGGTATGTTATTGATACTGAAAAAACAGGTGAAAATGCTGAAGCAACTAACAATGAAAGAGCGGGAAAAGAAAAGACAAAGCATAAAATATTGAAAAAAAAAGGTGAAACAAGCAGCTAATGAAGTTGAGAAACAGCAAATACAAGCAACTGATGAGGTTGAGAAAGAGAAGAAACAAGCAGGTGATGTCTTGGAGAAAATAAAGAAACAATCAGCTGATGAGTCGAAGAAAAAGAAAAAACATGCAGGTGATGTGTTGGAGAAAAAGAATAAACATGTAGCTAGTGAATTGAATAACCAGAAGAAACAGGCAGCTGATGAGTTGGAGAAAAGGAAGAATCAAGCAGATGATGATTTGGAGAAACAAAAGAAACAAGTAGCTGATGAGTTGGAGAAAGAGAAGAAACAAGCAGCTAATGCTTTGGAGAAACAGAACAAAAGAGATATATTAGAGTTGACAATTGATGAACAGAATGATAACAGTTTTGAAGATTATAATTCTTATGACAACAATTCACCATTGGATTTCCAGATGCCTATAGGGACATCAACGCAAGAAATAATAGACTACTATACTACCCCTGTACAGTTGTATGGTTTGTCAGCATATTTTCCTAGAAAACCGTTTACCGATGAGGAGAAGGTAAAACTTCTAACCATAAAAATTTTTTATATATTGACTCAAAAATTATAATTCGTTACATTAATTTTTATTGTAGAAATGGAATGAAGAAATGGACAAGAAGTTAGAAGAATTTGATAAAATCGTCTCTGAAATAAACGAGTTTGTGATGAAAGGGAAGACAAAATATGGATAAAATGTATGGCTATTTGATAAGTGTTGTGCTTGGGAAGCCAAGTTCACGAAAAAATCATATGAAAGTCAAAGTCAAACAGAAGGAGGTCTAAACGAATTAGGTAACGTAATACGTTTTCGTAACACGAATTAAATCCAATAGACTAACACTTTTGTTATATAGTTGCAGCAGTTGATCTGTCAATGAACGAAGAAGATATTCGTACATATGCTGAGAAAGGTATAATATGCTAATACGTTTTCCTGTTTAGTTTGTCTAAATACAAATTTTTATACGTTTACTTAATATGTTTTCAAGAAAATTATGTTGTTGAGAATCAAGGAGTTGGAAAAGATGTGTGTGACATAGTAAAGGCTGCTGCAGACAATTAAGGAGGCGACACACATGTGAGTAACATAGAACCAGGTATGATATGCTAATATGTTTTGTTAATCCGTTTTTGTTAGGGCACATGGTAATACGTTTTTTCTAATACGTTTTGTAGAAAGGGAGGATGTTGACAATCAAGGAGTAGGGGAAAATGTTTGTAACTCAGAGCCAGGTGTTATATGCTAATACGTTTTGTTTAAGTAGTTTGTCTATATCCTAATACGTTTTGTTTATACGTTTTGCTAAGACTTTTTTGTTAAGACACATTGTAATACGTTTTTCCTAATACGTTTTATAGAAAGGGAGGATGTTGACAATCAAGGAGTAGTGGAAAATGTTTGTAACGTAGAGCCAGGTGTTATATGCTAATACGTTTTGTGAAAGTGTTTTTTTTAAGACACATGCTAATACGTTTTTTCTAATACGTTTTACAGAAAGGGAGAATGTTGACAATCAAGGAGTTGGGGAAAATGTTTGTAACGCAGAACCAGGTATGATATCCTTAAACGTTTTTTTAATACGTTTTGTTAATCCGTTTTTGTTGAGACAGATGCTAATACGTTTTTTGTAATACGTTTTACAGAAAAGGAGGATGCAGTTGACAACCAAGTGTTTCAAGGAGGTATGAAATGCTTATACGTTTTATTAATACGTTTTTGGAAATGCCTATTCTTATACGTTTTCCTAATACGTTTTACAGAAAAGGAGGATGCAGTTTACAACCAAGTGTTTCAAGGAGGTATGAAATGCTTATACGTTTTTGGAAATGCCTATACTTATACTTTTTCCTAATACGTTTTACAGAAAGGGAGGATGCAGTTGAAAACCAAGTGTCTCAAGGAGGTATGAAATGATTATACGTTTTATTAATACGTTTTTGAAAATGCCTATACTTATACATTTTCCTAATACGTTTTCCAGAAAACACTGTTAAGGATAATCTAGTTGGTGAAACAAATGTTGGTAACAAAGAGGTCTCAACCGAAGGAGATGACAATGCCAAAGGTGCATTTCAAAATCCAGGGGTCTCATTCGAAGGTGACAGAGATAATGGTGAAACAGATGATGATGAGATAGTAAATACACTTAAACAAAAAGAAGTTAAAAGCTATTTAAAGTTAATACGTTCTTTTAATACGTTCCTATTACTATATATATACGATCCTAAACATACCTATTAAAAATTAACACTTCTAGTCAATACGTTCTATTAACACGTTCCGTTAATACGTTCTTATATTACGATTTTAATACGTTTTAATACGGTGTTAAGTAACTCGTTCAATTGTTTTACGTTTTCCTAATCAGTACACATAAACCAATTCATAAGTAATTCGGAAGTAATACGTTCTAATACATTTTTAACATAACTTCCAGTACACTCTATACAAACCAATTCATAAGTAATTCGTAATTAATTCGTTCAATTCCAATTCATACTATATAAGAAAACAGATTAAAATTACCATAACAAAAAATCGACTATCAATTAAGCTAATAAGCTCTAATCAAAATCTAAATATACTTACTTTGATGTTCGGAATACATAGCGTCCGATAGAAAAAGAAACAAAAACCAGCAAATCATCAAAATCGCCAAAATCGTAATCTCAATTAATAACGCAAAACGGTTTTTGGAAACAGAGTATAATAGAAACCGTTTCTAAAATTAGTAGCGGCGTTGGCGTTGAATTTGTTGAATTTTTAAATGATGTAAAAAGACAATCATGCCCTTTTGTTAAGTTACGATATCAGATTGTAAAAAGTTACTATCTACGTTCAATATCATCGCGTACGTAATGTACGATAACAAATTAGTGTATTATATCCTTTACCTGCTTAACATTGTTAAATAATAATACTTAATTAAGTAAATAAAATTCTTTTATTTATTATTGTTTTAAAAGTTGGATGTTACACTAGTATTTTAGAGGTGTTTGGATGTTTCCAAAGTTATTATTGCAACATTAACAATCAAAATGATTGATTAACACTAAAAAATTAACACGGCATCATTAATAATCAAATGATTCACACCAAGAAAACAAAAAATGAGTCTTTAACGCTTGAACTCGTGACATTTCAAAGATAAAACAAGTGGCTTTTCACCTAACCACACCAGTATTAATAGTATGGGTTTCAAGTATTAATTTTTATAGGATTCTCATAAAATTTAATATACCGCTCCTAAGAAATTTTTAAAAAATATTGGTGTCCCGAGAGCCGGGACCCCAATCCACACTATATGGGTCCGCCCCTAGATATAGCACCTGCATACATTGTAGCGACTGAAAAGAAAGCATAAAGAATAAAGTCGTAATGTGACTATATATGTATTCGGTTCGATTCCACACGTAACAATGATATTACAAAACAACATTTTCATATTTAAGATTTACATAAAAATTTAATAATTTTATGTATTGATATTTTTTCATCCCACACATGGATTCTAATTGGTAGAATATAAAAAAATGTACAAAATTTAAATTAGATTTTATATCTGTTAGTAGCCGTTAACTTGTACAAAAGGGAGAAGAACACTCGTTTGAGGGTTAGATTCAATTTCTTTCAATTCATTGTGATTTCATTCTTTTAATCTCTGATAGTTCAATTCAATAATATACATCATCATCATCATCGTACTCAGTATATCCCACCAATAGCAAAGCTATGGTAGGGTCTGAGGAGGGTAAGATGTAGACAGCCTTACCTCTACCCCATGGGGATAGAGAGGCTGATAGTTCAGTTCAATAATATACGAGTGATATTATCTTGCTCGTTTAAGTTTGATTCCTATTTATTCAGTTTCAAAACAAAATACGTTGATAACCAAACTTCATTTATTTATAGATTCTAATCTTAGTATGTCTATTAGTCTATATAGTGGCTCACATATAGTAAAGACTCATAGTCTCAGTCAAGCAATCATATATTTACGTATCTAGTGGTGTTCTTGAAACCAAGTATGAACATGTTCATAGCACATAATTATCTGTGTACATTGTACACTGTACACCCACATTCTAAGTTATAAGCCTATCATCATCACATTAATGTATTAAGTAACATAATAGAAACATCACTTCTACAATTACATATCTTAAACGTATTGGAAAAATATTCAATACAATAATGTCTTATCATACATTACGTACAAGATAACTTACGCCTTTAATTTCAAGCCCTTGAAATTACAACTACGCGAGATTGACGATTACTCCCAACACTACGCATATTTCAGACCTATAAATTGATTAATTAAACCTTTGAAAAGATCATTTCCCCTCAATTTGGTGATGCCCTTTTGACATCAAAAATGAGAATTTAGTCATATCACATATCACCTTCAAAAAAGTATTCACATAAAAAGTATTGCATTTCTTTTGAGAACTACGTACCAAATCACGTAGTCAACGTAATTTAAACTTCTTATATAACCAGTTTGCTTCCGCTGATTACAGTTGTAGGAACCTTACTAACCTTCCGCCACCGGTAGATGTAAGACTGAACTGCTGCAGTATCGTAAACTCGCCGCCGCCGGAACTTAACTTGCCGTTGATCTTGAGAGAAAACAATGAACTCGTGTTTCTTTACACCGAGCTCTGATACCAATTGAAGTTTGATAACTAGGATCGATAAACATGAAAACGATATTTAGATCATAAGCTCGATCTTTGTAATTCTCATTAGCTCGAAAATTACAATACACAATCTCTAATTCTTCATGATATAACCCACAAGCTCGGGTATATATACTAATTTAGATTTGAAAATCCAACTAGACTAGAATACAAAAACCATAATCATACTCAAATGCTAATTAGTAAAAACATATCTAAATAATAATTAATAAATAAATTCATTATTGTCCAAGTCATTTGCTTGACTTGTTCACCAAGTAATTTATTCCATGTAAACCAAGTCATGCGCTCAACTTGATAAACAAGAAACCAACTCATCATAGGCCCAATGAGTCAGCCCAACGGAAATTACGTCTAGCACTCACTTAGATTTGCATGTGTCTCCACCTCTTGATCTTTGCTACTTCTTTGTTGACACTTGACACCGTAAAGTCTAATTTGTCATTAGCGTGTAACTTGTACACAGCTGCATAACATATAACCATATGTAAAAGTTTACTACTTTAACATAAACATACTCCAATTATGTCTACTAAAGTGTTGGGATTTGCTTTATCCCATTCTAGTACTTATTACAGGATATGAAACCCTTGGTTCTTATTCCACCCGTTTGACCCGTTTCTTGTATAATTTTCTTGGTTTACCATATATAACATCCTAGGCGATATATTCTTGGTTCGTAAAGAATGTTCTGCCTCATATATATACCCAACGTGTTTGGGGCGCACTGGCTCATAAAATTCTACAGTTAAGCCCAAAATATTATGAGAGGAGAAAGAAAAATCAAAAAGCTCCTTTTAACTAAAATTAGAAGCCAAATAATAATTTAAGCTAAAATACACAAACCCCAAACAAAATCCTAAAAACAGCGCGCTTTTCATATCAAAATTGTGGTGAAATTGGTATTCTTTCTGTTACTATTTTATTTTATTTTTCTTTCTTTTTTTAGTTTTAGGATTTCCCTTTGGCTTTTCAGATCTTCATTTTGATTTGTGCTCTTCATCAAAGCTATAAGTTTTTGTGGGCTAATCATAATCCTCTGGATTTGATTCCGAGGATCTCCCAGTACGCGTTCAATCCTTCAATCATTTTGTATTTCCTATTTTATAAAATGTTCACATATTTATTATTAAATTAAATACATTGCATGATCATTTGTAAATTAAAACAATTTACAGTTTTGAATCACCGGCCCAGATTGGATGTATTTGTTATTTGTATGGATTGATTTGTTCCTAATTTTAATTAGAAAGTTGCTAATCACCTAAAGTTGATAATGTAGATAACCATTCTGGAATGGATGAAGCTGGTGGAAGATCGGCTAATAATCCGGTCAAGAATGGAGAGGTAGAATCTCAAACCGAAGCGGATAATGGTAAAGGCGAGTTTCATGGTTCTTCACCCGGACAAAATGCATCAGAGGGGTCTGCAATTGAACAACAAACATTAACCGATACAAAACCACCAGATTCTTCAATAGATGATTGGGTAAAGCCTTCCCCGGAACCTGCTATCCAGCAAACAGAAGAAAAACAATCGAATAACAAATCATTTGATGTAAAATTTGATTCTATGGGCCAAGATCATGTTCAAGAAGATGGTCTAATGGGTCAAGATCATGATCATGAAGATAGAGCCATTGGCCATGACCATGCCCAACAAGACAATGCTCATGAAGATGGTCCCGTTGGTCAAGACCATGCTCGCGAAGATGGTTCCACGAGTCAAAATCATGTTAAGGAAAGTGGTCTTCCGGGCCAAGACAATGTTTATAAAGATGGTTCTACGGGTCATGACCATGCTCAAGAAAATGGCCATACACGTCAAGATAATGTCCACGAAGATGGTCCTACAGATCAAGATCATGTTAAGGAAAGCAGTCCTACACATCAAGACGATGCACACGGAGATGGTCAAACAGGTCAAGATCATGTTCATGAAGATGGTCCCGAAGGTCAAGAACGTCCTTCTGGACTTGCAAATGATGAAATTGAAAATTATGAAGAGAAGAAGTTGGTTAATTCTGAACAACCGATTGAGAAATCCAAAAGTTTCAATGCAGAAATTGATACCACAGCGCCTTTCGAATCTGTAAAAGCAGCTGTGTCCATGTTCGGTGGAATCGTTGATTGGAAAGCCCATAAAATCCAGGTCGCCGAGGTATGATTTGAGTTTACTCATTCATCTTATTATAATAAACCTTAACTAATGTATTCCAACTAATACAAATTTTGCATACACATATTTGCAGAGGCGAAAGTATGTATTACAAGAACTCAAAAAAGCCAAAGAACAGATGCCAATTTTGACGGAACAATCCGAGGAAGCAGAGGAATCGAAACAACAGGCGTTAAAAGAGCTAGACAACGCAAAGAGGCTTTTAGAAGAACTGAAACTGAATCTAGAAAGAGCAGAAACCGAAGAACAACAAGCAAAACAAGACGCTGCGCTTGCAAAACTTAGAGTTGAAGAATTAGAGCAAGGGATTGAAGACGAATCTAGCATTGCTGCAAAGACGCAATTAGAAGTTGCACAGGCTCGACACCAAGCCGCAGTTTCTGAGCTCAAAACGGTCAAAACTGACCTTGAAAACTTTCGGGAAGATTACATTGTACTTCTGTCTGAGCGCGATTTGGCAATAAAGAATGCGGGGGAGGCCGAGTTTAATGCAAAAGAAATTGAGAAAAATGTCGAACAGTTGACAATTAAATTGATGACGATAAAAGAGGCGGTTGAGTCGGCTCAAGCTGCTCACTTGGAGGCGGAAGAAAACCGAGCCGGTATAGCTATGGATCAAGAACAAGAAGTTTTGAACCAGGAAGAAGAATTTAAGCGGTCGGAAGAAGAACTAGAGAAAGTCAACGAACAGATCGATGAAATCGGAGATCTAAAGTCTAAAATTGATACTGCTGCGGTTTTTCTTCAAAGATTAAAAGTCGAGTTAGCAACTTACATGGAGGAAAACCATAAAGATATGCAATCAGAGGTCGACTCAGCGAAAATCAACCTCGAAGAGTTGAAGAATAATATTGAAAAAGTAACCGAAGATGTTAACCGATTAAAACAAAACACAAATACGTTGAACACAGAGCTAGAAAATGACAAGGAAACGCTTATTGCGGCTAGGAAAAAGAAAGGACTTGCGCACAGTTCGGTTGAGTCACTTGAAGCTGATATAAAACGAACAATGTCGGAAGTTCAAAACATTCAAATGAAAGAAAAGGAAGCGCGGGAAAAGGCTTTGCAGCTTCCGGGCCAACTTGAGCAGGCGGCTGAAGAAGCGGATCAAGCCAAATCGTGTGTTGAAAAAGCACAAGAAGAGATGCAAAAAGCGAAAGAAGCTGCAGATCAAGCAAAAGAAAGTGAAAACAATATGATTAGTAAACTAAATGCTGCTTTGAAGGAGATTGAGGCGGTCCGTGCATCAGAAAGATTGGCATTCGGCACAATTAGTGCACTTCACGAGAGCGAGGAGGCTAGAAACAACAACAGTGAACCTGAGTCCGGGGTTACTCTTTCCGTCGAGGAATATTATGATCTAAGTCGAAAGGTTAAGGAAGCCGAAGATGAAGCTAACACACGTGTGTCAGAAGCCATTTCACAAGTCGATACAGCAAAAGAAGACGAGTTAAAAGCTCAAAATAAGCTTGAACAAGTGAACTCGGGCATTGCTTCAAAAAAAGAACAACTCTCGACCGCTATGCAACGAGCCAAAATGGCCAACGAAGGAAAGACGGAGTTCGAGAAGGAGCTTAAAACATGGAAATCCGAAAACATGAAAGCGAATAGTAGCGGGATTGGATCGTCTCGTGAAGTAAAGCGAAAGAAAAAGCGTCGCTCGTTTTTCCCAAGGTTTTTTATGTTTTTCACCAGGAAGAAAGGGCATTCAAGCAAGAACAGTACCTCAACATAAGTGGTCTGAACGTGATTCTTTGTTGTGGATGTAACATATTTTGTTAGATTTTATTGTCATAATAGTTACATATTACATTTTATTTAAGGTTTCTTTTTTCCCATACTGCATATTGTTCTCCTGAAGTAGCAAGTTGAAAGTTATCAGGAATAAGGTTTCCAAGATCCATCTTTGGCCCCATTTTGACCATGATTTTCTCATCAATACTTGCAACATAGAGCTCGGCTTCATACGCGAGTATCTTCACTTGGCTCATTGCAGTGATCCCGTTTCTTGATCTCACCGCAGATAACTTCGTGAGCTCGTCTTTCAGTCCCCAATCAAAGAAGTGGTCATAGAACTACAAAACATAGGCAAAACAAACAGTTAACATTAGAATGTTCAACTATACGGTAAATGCGCTACAAATCTTACCAGTGAAGGGGTGCCTGGATGGGTGAGAATATATGCATATCCTGGCATAACTTTATCAGAAGGAAATGGCGAAATCCTTTGGGTTGACCCCGTGTCATGATTATCAATAAACGTCACCGCATTTTCAGGCAAGACCCCAATCAGCCCAGGCGGCTTACCGTTCGGGTCAACCAACCTCCACAACTCACCCTCCACAGCTGCTTGAAGTATAAACTTTGTGGTAAAATCAAAAGCAGTTAACAAGCCACTACCACTTTCTTGCACCCACTTCATGATTTCGTTTCGATGCGCATCTTGGTTGTATGCCAGCTTACCGTCGGGTCCCATAGCCACCGAGTTCCAATACTCCCCGACCGCAAACTCAGGAGACGTGCTCGTCATATACACTTTACTAATACTCGAAGAGTAGCCTCTTGCGTAATCAAACCGCCACCCATTGAAACCTATATCGGTTTTCAACCAATCCATCCAATCGGATAACTCGCGTTGGACTCTTGGGTTAAGGTGGTCGATATCCGGGGCCGGTGGAAATGGCTCTCCGGTGTCCAGATTCCCATTTCCATCGGAGTACTCGGTGTCGTCTTTGCAGATAAAAGATGGCTCCCAGTCGAGGCGGTCGTCTGGGGTCCCGCCTTCGAATATAGCCCATTTTCCTCTTGCGTCTTGCCTTTCGGCTGTCCGGTGGTTTATAACTATGTCCGCGATCGCTTTGATTCCTTTGTTGTTGAATGATTTGATTAGTGATTTTAGTTGGTCTTCATTTCCGTAGCTGGATGCATTCAGATCATATAGTCTGCCTGGCATATATCCTGCAATAGTAGTAACACATATGTAATATGTTGTATGTTGTATGTTGTTGTTTCAGTTCAATAAATAAAAATAATTGTAGAATAGTAAATTACAAGGATCTTGTTGCTATATACTATGCCAAAATTTCACATTCCTAACCTTTGGGAAGTACGTGACATCTACATTTATGTTTATAGTTTTATAGTCTTCACTCCACCATCTCACCGAATTTCTTTCTTAACGTTAGTTTATTGAAAATGGCAATGTTACCCTTAACCTTTTTTAACGTTAGTTTATTCAAAATGGCAATTTTACCCTTGACCAAACCGAGAGTGGTGATATCCTGTCATGGTCTTTGTGGGGACTAAAAGCGTGATTGTCGAGTGGGCAATATGATAATAAGGCCGCTTGTTGTTTCACCCCATTGGGCACTCGCTTTAACATACATCGTGGCAACACTTTTGCAAACTGGTTGGCGTTAAGCGGAGTTTGAGGCATGATTGGCCAGCGTTAACTTTGGCAGTAATTAATGTGTTAAGTTTAGTAGAAAACAAAAGGTGAAATGCCGACGTAATAAATTCTATATATTTCATAAAACTTTCTGGATTAGAGTTCTTATGTTGAATTCTTCTAAATTTCTTAATTTTATAAATTTTGATTAAAATGCCCTTCCAATTTTTTTTTAAAATGGGCATGCAAATGTGTATAGTTTCTCGAAATTAAACACGAAAGGTGAAATTTCGAGATAACATAAATTAAGATGATTTGTGTAATTTACTCAATATAAATGTGATTCGTGTAAGGAAGAGAGAGACCTTCGGGTGCAGCAGATTGGGAGGGAGGTGGGAGCCAAACATGAGTAACTCCGGCAGCCGCAAGGTCATCAATGGAACCAACCAGGGAGTTGTACAATCCGCCTTCCTTTTTCCATGATTCCCAATTAAATCCCTGAAACAACAGTGTAGGAGCTGCTGCGGCCAAGGTTACAAGAAAACATGCGATAAAGATCGCACCATGGACAAAATCACTTCGACTCATGTTTTGCTGCTAAAACATGATTTGATGATACATCCAACTATTCAATAAATATAAAGCTAGAATGAGAGTTGAACACGGCAAGTTCCCATGTCTTAGCTCGTACGTAATATAATTTGTTGAAAATAGAGAGCGTCAATATGTATTTGTGGGGCCTTTTAAATTGTCCTATGTAGAATTATTGATTGTGTTTACACCACCATCTTGGGTTGGTCCATCATTAAGTTCTTTTTTTTTCTTTCTTTCTAGGATTCCCATTACATGATTTATGTCGTGCAAGACACGGTCATCTGGCTTGTTGACAACGCTATTTGTTGACCCCTTAAAATAATTATTCATTTGCTATTATTTGTGGACCCCTTTTAGAGCTTTACACTCTTTTACAAGACCTGCTGTAGTGGGGCACTTCCCATCCTCAAGGCGCCTCATAGTGTTGGGAACCCGCCCTGGGTACTATGGACGCTTGGGGGTGGGGTGAGGGGGGGGGTATGGTGCTACTTATTTGTCAAAACCGATATGAAAATCTCAAGATCCAGACTGAACAATTGAAAGACAGAGGTGTAATTTTTCATTTTAAGTAATAGCTCGAGGTGCAAAGAAGTCAAGCTGAGATTAAACCACCCTACGCTTGTCTGGTTTTACTTAGGTTTAACTTAAGACATTTCAAACTCAAGTTTGACTAGTTAAACGTAGAAGAGTATGAATTCAAGCTTGACTAGTTTCGAGCTCTACTTGTAAAATAAATGCAAGCTTAGCATGTTAGAGTTTTTCAAGTCAATGCTTTTATTATTTATTAATTCCAATCGTTCCATCATGAATTTTTTTTTTTAAATATATAAATAATCGAAGTTTTATATAATTTACTATAAAACGATTATAAACTTTCAATTGATATTTACTTCAACGCCTCCACTATGTTTGCGCCGCCTCTCACCATACAACACCTTCACCGTCTCCCTTCCTTCGTGCTCTCTGTCTCTCTAGGGTTTCAATTGATCCAATGTGTTGTTTCTACAGGTATCTCTAATATGTTCTCGGTTTTTTATTTCTATAGGGTTATTATGATATTGATTGTATTTGAATCAAATTCATCGTTAGTTATTTGTTGAAGTTATTGAAATTGTTTCCATTTTGCGTATGATTTAAATTGATTATGGGAATTGATTTCTTTGATTTAAGTATAGGGCACGATAAGATCATAATAATAATATCTCATTTCTATATTAGTGATTATATTTAACACATAATTTGTTGTCAGGATATTCTTGTTGATAACCATGACAGAGGAAGAAAATCATGCTGAGTTGAAGGATGTAAGATTATGCTTTTGTATTTTTTTATACTTTATATCAATTGATGGCATCATATCATATCATTGTTAATTATAATTACATGTTCAAGATCCTGTTATATATTGAACAATTGGTTGAGGAAACTGATAACTTATCTGGTAAATGAGTTAGTTTTTCCCGAATTTTATGGATTTTTTTTGACGTTTAGCGGTTTAGGTACTCGGTACTTGGGGATTGGCTTGGGATATTTGGAGGGACAGAACGATGATTGCCCAATTGGTTCGGTTTATAGTTTTATTAGTTTTTGGTTTTGGTTTGGTTTTAGTTTTTTTTATTGTTTTTGGTGTCATTTCGGCTTCGATTTTTCCGTCTTTTGTTTCTTCGGTTCGAGTTCCTCAACTGCACGAAAAAGAGCAGTCAGGAGGAAGATTTGGAAGTGGTGGTGGGTTTGCTCGGTTTTTACAATAACATAAAACAAAACCGTAGGTTTTTATTTTGGTTCAACTGTTTGGTTTGTTATTCTTTTTTTTTTCCGGTTTCTTGCACGCTCCTATATATGAGACTAATTTGTAAATCTCGTATGCTAACAGAATATTTAGAACTACTTTTCTTTGAGGGGTCCATATATGGCCACCGGATGGAGCATGAATATTCTGTACATGGTCTCCAAGTGTAGACGGATCTGGTAAGTTATTTATGGCAACTTCCGGGTATGAAGGCGAATTTCTATGGTTTAATGATTTCCAGTTTAACAATTGATAATTTGTGTTGCCCGCTTGTCTTCTGTTTCGATGTAATCCAATAAACAATTAATATTCACAATAATTTGTGTTGTGACACAGGTATAGATGTCAACACACATGACGATAGCCCGGTAAACTTAACTGTTTTTACTTGTAGTTTTTATATTCAGCAACTTAGTTGTTAATGGTATTTTCTTATGTTAACATTTAGGTACTCGATACTTGGCGACTGGGTTGGGAGATTTGGATGGACGGAAAAAAGATTACCCAATTGGTTTGGTTAAGTTTTATTAGTTTTTTGTTTTGGTTTGGTTTTAGTGTTTTTTTATTTTTTATTTTTGGTATCATTTCGGTTTCAATTTTTCCGTCTTTTGTTTCTTCGGTTCGAGTTCCACAACAGCAAGAAAAGGAGCAGTCAGGAGGAAGATTTGGAAGTGGTAGTGGCCTTGCTCGGTTTTTACAGTAACATAAAACAAAACCGTAGGTTTTTGTTTTGGTTCGGCTGTTTTGGTTTGTTAAGTTTTTTTTTTTCGGTTTCATGCACGCTCCTATATATGAGACTAATTTGAACATCTGGTATGCTAACATAATATTTAGAACTACTTTCCTTTCAAGATTTCCATATATGCAGTGGCGGAGCCACATTCTTTCCACCGGGTTCGGCCTTTTTTCGGTTTTATATATAACCTATAGTGTCGAATTAACAAGCGAACCCATTCTTTTTCGGCGAACGAACCCAGTACCATTCTAAAAGAATATAGTCGAACCAATTGTTTGTGAAAAATTTAGTTATATTCTTTTAGTAATAAATATTCTTTTTATAAAATACAAAGAGCTTTTAGAAAAACTATAAATTTTATTAACAAACATCATACATGGGCTAATAATAATCCATATATAGATTATTAAAAACCCAAAATTACTCATAAAATGGGTCAATAAGCCTAATCCAATTAGCATTTTTAAACATATTACCTAAATAATAAATAAACAAACAAACAAAAACATCGGTCATTGCTTCAGCAACCAATCAGCTTCTTTCTGTCGACCAAACGTTCATTGCCTCATCACCTTTGCCGGTTCGCCTCAAGGTTTCAACGATCGCCAACAACCAATATCCATTGGTCTATCATTTCTAAAATGTTTTTTTTCAATGAAGTATGTGAAGACGAATCTGCGTAATTATTTGGGTGACAATTATATGAATGATGCTTGTATTTGTTATATTAAAAATGAGTTCTTTTTTAAAGTCATGATTGAAGATATCGTTTTTAAAACATATAAGCGCGTAGAGAACAATTATGATATTTAATATCTTTTAATTTAATATGACTTTGTATTTTATTGATTGTTAAAGATATATTTTTGTTATGATAGTGATATTGTATTTTATTTATGAGACCCAATGATCGACCCGACCCATTCAGGTCCGAAAACTTTAATGATGGAAAAAAATCAAGCGCCAAAAAATTTCCGAACCCATAAGAAAAAATTTCTGGCTCCGCCACTGCATATATGGCCACCGGATGGAGCATGAATATTTTGTACATGGTCTCTAAGCGAAGACGATCTGGTAAGTTATTTATGGCAAAAATGATTAGATTCTATTACTAATTGATTAAATGGTGTTATTTGTGTTTTAGTGTAGATATGGGAAGTCAATTTAGAATGAAATCCGTGATCTATATGTCATCGTGCACTGCAACTGTGTTCGGGATAGTCTGGATATGCAGGAATGACTTCACTTACAACATTGACAATAATGTTACAGTCATGTCAAAGTCGAGAAACTTGAGTCGTTGAATCTATTAATTCTGATCATCATCATTATCATAATCATATTCATAATCATCATCATGATTTTTGTACGGTGGCTGCTGCTTTAAACTTGAAGATTATTAACTTTGAAGGCTATACTATGCCTCAGTTTTGCAAGAATGCTGCAGTTAACAACATAGAAGAAAGCCATTAAAGGATTGAATAATTCAGTGTCATTGGACATTAACTGATAATAATTATTTCATTGGAGTTACACCAAATGATGATGATCATGATGTGGTGTTAACAGACATAGATGACTTCCTACATGTTTGTTCAAATAATTAATATAACATCCCCTGCCAGGTATGAAGATAAATACTTCACAAATTTTTCGTGTTTATCTTTTGTTCTGTTTTGAATTAGTTCGGTTTACTTTCACCAGCTTTGTATTGGTTTGGCTTTAGCTTTCTTTTATTGTTTTTGGTATCATTTCGGTTTCGATTTTTCCGTCTTTTGTTTCTTCGATTCAAGTTTTTTGGTTTTTGGTTTCGTATTGGTAAGTTTTTTTTACCATTGTTGGTTTCATTTTAGTTTTTTTGGTTGTGTTTAGTTTTGTTTCGGTTTAGTTTCAAATTATTCGGTTTTTGGTTTCGCTTCGGTTTTCTTTTTTAGTCTCATTTCGGTTTATTCGGTTGTTTTGGTTTGGATTCGGTCTTTGGCCAGGTTACCAGGTCAATAGCAAACGGCCCGATTGGAAATAGCAAAGAGGGTTGGAGTATTTACATTACAAAATGAAGCAACTTGATTATATATCAAGATTTGAAACCACCAATTATTTTGTTGGGCGACGATTATGCTACAAAGTTATCAGATTTTGGGCTGGCATAGGTGGGTCCGCTTTAAGATAACTCTAAAGAAGAGTACAATTTACTCTTTTTTTTTTTACCTTTAATGTTATAACTTAAAAAAAAGGCCAAGATATGAACCTAAAAATAGATGCAATGACCACACTATATTTGACTAAACTGCACATCTATAAGCATCGGATCAAAACGGGTTTAAATGTCGATAACAAAACGAGCCGCTACTAACTGAAGCACAATTGTGTCCCCGCCGCAACGCGCGGGCACTCTTACTAGTATATATATATAATATAAATGAAACACCTAAAATACTACGTGTCGCGATGTGTTCGCTCCCCCTTTTATGGAAGCCACCAGATTGCTTGATTTTTAAATAGAGGTCTCTCATTGATTTAACCCAAATTCATGGGTATGGGTCTTACCAAAACCAGATAGCTCTTAAACGGGTTATAACATCTCATTAAATTAAAATTTAATCTAACCAATTATTTGATATGAAAATCCTATAAAATAAAGATATACTAAAATTTAATATCCAATTTAAAAAGAAAAATATATCATTTATAATTAATAAACAATTTTACAGTAAAAAACATAAGCGGGTCATGGGTCACCAAATCCAAATAGATTTTAAATGGGTTATAACATATCATTTATTTATGAAACCCTTTCATCATCAAACCCTAAGTATATTATTAACTTTCTTACAATAAAGAAAATTAAAATCAAAAAAATAAATATTAAAAAACAAAAAATGTAAAACAACCATTCTCTCAAACCATCAGGTTGTTTTATTTGTAAATGAAGGCTTCTCACGCATTTGAGCCGAATCCACAGGTAAAGGTCTCACCAAACTCAGATAGCTCTTAAACGGGTTTTAACATCTAATTAAATAAAAATTAATCTCATCAAATATTTGATATAAAAATCCTATAAAGTAGGATATACTAAAAATTAAATCCTATTTTATTTAAAAAAAGATATTATTTATAATTAAGAAACAATTTTATAATAAAGAAAATAAACGGGAAATGGATATCACCAAACCCATGATGAAAGCGGGTCATGGGTCACCAAATCCAAATAGATTTTAAATGGGTTATAACATATCATTTATTTATGAAACCCTTTCATCATCAAACCCTAAGTATATTATTAACTTTCTTACAATAAAGAAAATTAAAATCAAAAAAATAAATATTAAAAAACAAAAAATGTAAAACAACCATTCTCTCAAACCATCAGGTTGTTTTATTTGTAAATGAAGGCTTCTCACGCATTTGAGCCGAATCCACAGGTAAAGGTCTCACCAAACTCAGATAGCTCTTAAACGGGTTATAACATCTCATTAAATAAAAATTAATCTCATCAAATATTTGATATAAAAATCCTATAAAATAGGATATACTAAAAATTAAATCCTATTTTATTTAAAAAAAAGATATTATTTATAATTAAGAAACAATTTTATAATAAAGAAAATAAACGGGAAATGGATATCACCAAACCCAGATAGCTTTTAAACCGGATTATATAACATATCATTTATTTGTGAAACCATTTTATCATCAAACCTCAAGTATATTAATTATTAACTTTCTTACAATAAATAAAATTAAAATCCAAATATATATATATATATATATATATATATATATATATATATATTAAAAACGAATAATGTAAAACAACCTCCGTAATACGGGGGATAAAATCTAGTATCCATATATATATATATATATATATATATATATATATATATATATATATAAACCTAGTTATTTCTGTGTAATTTTTTATATATATAATAATTATTATCATGCAAATTTACATTTAACGCATTAAATTTGAATTATACAAAACCATCATAATTAGCATGCATGATAATCGAAACTTGGGTTTGAGCTTGTATATTAAATGGACACCAATGGAGGCACGCGCTCAAGCTTCGTCTAATTTAAGCTTGGCTCGATCTGAACTCTTAGCAAGTCGATCCCATCTGATTTTAGATTAGACGAAGCCATTGGAGGTGACAGTGGTTTCTAGAGAAATTGAAAAAGACTCAATTGTGGTTTAATTCTTCGTTTCCATAATTGGATGCATTCATATAATATGACCTTCCAAGCGGATATTCTGCAACAGTAGTAACACATATGCCGTTGTTCCATTTCAATAACTAAAAAATATAGAAGACAATCATATTTCAAGTTTAAACATCGATTGTATTATTGATTTTAAATTACTTGATTACAAATAACCGCTGTTTGTAACCATATAATTCTTTGTTAGACAATAATAGAAGAAAAACTAACTCAAAAAACCCAAGGTTTGTAAATACGACAATTATGTTCAAATACTTACACAAAATTACACTAATTAACAAAATATATAATAGTTAATTATCCGATCTCTGGTTTTGACTTTCAACTAGTGTTTTGAAACCCGAACCGGCGGTCTGACCGGAACCTGCTACAAACACCGGGCCGGTTCATGGTATTTAGCCCGTTTTCCAACAACCGGCCGATTCTTGCGGTTTGCAGTCTGCCTGGACCCGGTGAACCGTCGGGTGAACCGGTAAATGTAATTATATCCAAGATTTTAACCTAACATTGCAAAATCTAACATATTCCGACCGCAATTCAGGCTCTTTTCATCCGGCGACTCTAAAAACAAGCTGGATTGTGAGAAAAAGGCATAGGGTGTGAAGAAGATGGAGATAAAGATGGTGAGATGATTCAGTCATAGAGCCTACCTAATCTGTGAGATTAAATGAAGTTATGGTGGGACTCATGAGAGGAAGATGATAATGGCCTTTTTTAGATTTAGGTTAAAATGAGATTACATTGTTAGGTTTATCCTTCGGTATCTCAATCTTTTATTTTTTTATTTATAGTTTAAATAAATTAAAGTTTTAATATCATGGGCCACGTTTCAAACCTGACGTCCTATTTGACTATTTTTAATTTATTATTTATTTATTATAATTAATACTAATTGTATTAGTTTTTTTTAAATCCTTTAACTGCATTAGTTTGGTTTATATGTTTTAATTTATTATATATATATATATATATATATATATATATATATATATATATATATATATATATATATATAATTTATGACATGATCCGGGTCAAACACCGGTTCGTTCTTCCGGGTCGGTCCGATATTTAACCCGGTAATCCGTCCGGATCGATGTCCTGGTCGGGCCTGAAAACATTGCTTTCAACACCTATGTCCGCAGTTTTCCCTAAACTATCACATTTTTACGTTTTTGGGATTGGTATCATTTAAATTTAGTGTTAGTTTATTAAAAATGAGAATTTCATCTTTATAAAAGATATTAATTATCCAATCCGAGGGTGTTCATTACTTGATATTGAAGCCTATTAAACCAACAACCAAATCGAATTGAAAATGATTAAAACCGAACAAAATTACAAATCCTGTTTAAGGTTTTACAAAATCTGAGTTTGGTTCGAACCAAAATACCCAAATAATAATTATTAAAGGTTTGTCATTTAGCACAATCATATTACAAATATTGGCTGATCTTATGTAACTCAACCCAATTACAAATAATAAGTTATAACAAAAATAAAAATAAAAAAAGTTATTATGTATATTCGGTCAAAATTGAAAATGAATTAAATTCGGTATATAATTTGGTTATAAACTACCTAAACCCTTAAATTCGGTTTCGACCAAAAGGATCTTCAAACCTTTATTAGTTACTTTATTATTAGGGTAATAATTAGGTGGTGGTTGTTAGATGGTTGGTACAATTATGTCAGTCGTTAAGGCCATAGGATATGCTATAACCCGTTTTAATTCCACATAAACATCACATCACTCATTTTTCTCTCTTTTCCTCAAAGGAAATGTTTAATCCTTTTAACTCCATTTCACCCATATTAATTGTTAATTTAATATATTCTTTACCTTTTAACCCGTGAAAATCATAATCCTTGGCCCCTTTTTAATAAATACAACACAAGTGGGGAGTGGTTTAATCCATCTTTAAAATACCATCTAATCTTAATTTATGTTGGGGTTAGAGTATACCGACCTAACCTTAATCGTTATCTTCACCACCGTTAATAACGGTTATAAGATGGCTTTATATCTATTGTATATAAACCGTAATTTTCAATGTAATTTGTACCAACTTTATTCGACATTCTCTTTTCGTGTAAACCATAAACACACATACACTCACTTGTTCATTACCGATTACTGTTTGTATTTATAACATGTAATACATTAACATAAGTGGTATGATTCTTTATTGTGGATGTAACACATTTTGTTAGATTTTATTTAAGGTTTCTGATCCCATACTGCATACTGCTCCCCTGAAGTAGCAACCTGAAAGTTATCCGGAATAAGGCTTCCAAGATCCATCTTTGGTCCGATTTTAACGATGATTTTGTCATCAATAGATGCGACATAGAGCTCGGGTTCATATGCAAGTATCTTCATTTGGCTCATTGCGGTGATCCCGTTTCTTGCTCTCACAGCTGATAACTTTGTGAGCTCGTCCTTTAGGCCCCATTCAAAAAAGTGGTTTGTAGAACTTCAAAACATAGGAAAAACAAACAATTAACGTTAAAATTTTCAATTATATATATAGTAAGTGTGCTACAATCCTACCAATGATGGGATTCCTGGATGGGTGAGAATATATGCATATCCTTGCATTACTTTATCAAAAGGAAATGGCGAAATCTTTTGAGTCGAACCTGTGTCATGATTATCAATAAATGTTACCGCATTTTCAGGCATAGCACCAATGAGCCCGGACGGCTTACCGTTCTGGTCATTCAACCTCCATAACTCACCCTTCACAGCTTCTTGAAGTATATATTTTGTAGTAAAATCAAAAGCTGTAAGTGAACCGCCGCCACTTTCTTGCACCCACTTCATGATTCCATTTCGATGGCTATCTTGGTTGTATACTGGTTGCCCCTCTGGCCAATACTCTCCAACCGCAAACTCTAGAGACGTATCCGTCATATACACCTTGGTGATACTCGGAGAATACCCTCTTACGTAATCAAACCGCCATCCATCAAAACCTATATCGGTTTTTAGTCAATTCATCCAATCGGATAACTCCTTTTGGACTCTAGGGTTAAGGTGATCAATATCAGGCGCTTTTTAGAAGTTTCCTCCTGTGTCCAGATTTCCGTTTCCATCAGAGTATTCAATGTCGTCTTTGCAGATAAGAGATGGCCCCCAATCAAGGCGGTCGTCTGGCGTCCCGCCTTCAAATATACACAATATATTTCTTTCGTCTAGTTTTTCAGCTGTCCGATGGTTTATAACAATGTTGGCGACCGCCTTGATTCCCTTGTTCTTGAAGGATTTGATCAACGACTTCAGTTCTTCTTCGGTTCCATAGTTGGATGCATTCAAATCATATAGCCTTCCTGGCATGTATCCTGCAACAGAATTTAACTAATAATACATAAGTCGTCGTTCAACTAACTTAGATAAAATATACGAACCTTTTTCAAAGATAGGAAGAAAAGAATAGAGCAATGGTCTCTAAAAGCATCCACACTCATAAACCAATTCAAACCTCCACATCATCGTCACATCATACTCTAATCATTTTTTTAAAAAAACCCTTACTTTTTACTCTACCCATAAACCAATAAAAACCTCCATATAATCTTCCACATCATTACATACTTTTACTATTATTTAATATTTAATAAATTACTTTTACAATACATTAATTTTATAATATTATTATTTAAAATTACTTCAAAAATATTTAATATTACCAGAAAAAAATAATAAAATTAATGTTTAAAAAATTTATATATTTAACAATTGTTATAGTAAAATATAAACATACTAAAATATAAACATATCATTTAACAATTGTTATGAAATGAGTTAATTGTTTTTTTTTTTGCAGCCAAGAAAAATCAACGGTTCCCCCAAAGTATCCCCACCGACTCGTCTGCCTCCGTTCCCCACCGCCTCGTCTTCCTCCGTTTTCCTCCGAAAAACCGCCGCTCCTCCGTCTTCCACAAAAACCCACCTACCCTCCGCCTCCATCTTCCCCACCGCCTCCGTCTTCCTCTGTGGAGCGAGGTTTTGATTGCCGCCGGCTGGGCGACCCCAACAACGCCGGGGTGGTGATTGCCGCCGACACCGCCCGCCCTCCATGTCATCAATTTATTGTATTTTATTTGATGGTGGGCCCATTTCAAACTCCATCACAAACGTTTTTATTCTCAAACAAACACCCATCCCTCCGTTTTCCTCCACCGGTAAAAACTGCCGCTCGTCCGTTTGCTCCGGTCCACGTCAACACGATTTTATCCTGGTGGAGATGCTCTAAGAGAGAGAAGTTTTTAGTTTGGTTTTTGGACGATCCGCTATTTGAAATGACGAATCTTGAAGATGTTGTCGGCTATTTTCTTTGACATGGACATAACTAGTTTGAATTTTTTTTTCTATGATGTGAAATGGCAAATTATGCATAGTTCACTTAGACAAGTACATCTTTGATTTGATGTAATAGAGGATATGTCATTTCAAATGCCGAATCCTAGAAATTTCAATTTAGTCTCATCCTTTGATGGCAGAACACATTCGAAACTTCCATGTTACCAGACAATAGCTAACATCTGTACAATTTTTAGAATTCGGTATTCGAAATGGCTGATTATCTAGAAACAAAAAAAATAAAGATTAGCTCTAATAGAAATCATTTGCCCTCTTATTTTCTTTTTATTGAGGGGGAAAAAATCCATAATATGCAATGACATGTTTAAGGAAGAGAGACCTTTAGGTTCAGCAGATTGGGAGGGAGGTGGGAGCCAAACATGAGTAACTCCGGCAGCCGCAAGGTGAGAGAGCATATAAGGATCTAGATCTTGTGATTACATTGATGTTCATGTTGATTCGTTATACAATTTGGCTAGATATACGTTAGTAGGTGTAATGTGTGTGTTGAGATGGCAGTTGGACAAAGTAACGAGAGGATTCAAGGATAAATCAGAACTGTTATAATGAAATACATTACAGGGGTTTATATAGACGTTGACCCTTATTCGTTAAGATAAGCTTAACGAATAAGTCATTCGTTATAACAACTTAACGAATAAACACGCTTATTCGTTAATACTTTAAATGATAGCGAATGGCCCTCATTCGTTATCTCATTCGTTAAACAAGGTTAACGAATGAGCTTACATTTAGACGAATGTGTTACATTCGTTACGGGGTAACGAATGTAACTTACAATTGAGCGAATGGCATTTTTACCATATTTACATTATAACCCCTATACTTTTAACCTATTACATTAAAGTCCTGATAAAGATCGAGACGGAAAAAATATGCATCAACAAACTCCCCCTCGTCTCGAGCTCTTTATCTTTCATCTTTGGAACATCTTGGTCTTCCAGTCAACAAAACTGTGAATCTTGTATGCGTAACAGATTCTAACAACCTTCTGAAACTGCATAGCAAGTTCGTAGTCGCGTACGTTAGCAAACCTGATCTGACTTATAAATAACGCATCATTGTCAGACTCAGATAAGTTAACCAGCCACATCGGATCAATAACACATATCGTCTTCGTGTTTGAACCATGACCGAATACAATAACCGCTTCACCTGTATGATTGTCGTAGTACCAATAATTAAACGAGGTGAACCGAATCTGAGGAAAGATCTTCATTGGAACACTCTTCATCGTCTTTGGCGGTTTTACTTGTAATATCGTCTTTCTCCAGCCTGTGCGAGTATCAATCATCTATATACTTATGAGTTGGCACCTGTGGCTTGAAGAACTTGAAACCGAAACGGGTTTCATGTAATAACTGCATATAGAACCAACCAGCCCACTGATCGTTCCCACGATTCACGAACGGTCTGTTTGCTAGTGTTCTCACATCCCATCTGGGCATAGATAAGATATCGTGTAGGCGCTTGAAGTAATAAATACCGTGTTCCCATTTCCCGATATATACCTTAAGATCTGAATCATACTGCCATGCCACCAAATCACCTCTTACATCTTTAGCTGACTTGTACTTCTTCATTTGGTATGCTGATGCTCGAGCTTTTTCCACTTTGACTTCTTCTCGTTCATGATAACGAAAAGTCTCGATCATCTTGTTCATCTTTGCAAAATTATGTTCAAACATACCCTCCAAAGCACGTTTACGCTTTTTCTCAGTAGCAGAGACGTGACTTGTTCCAGCAGCTTTAAATTTATCTTTCTCTTCTTGCAAACGACGTTCTGCTGCATCAAAATGCCGAGTAGTGAAAAACGGAATACCTGAGTCGTTGTTGTTGTCGGTGTAGAACTCAGGATACTCCTCAGCAGTTACGTCTTCAACCTCTACCTCCTCAAAATCAGGCACATTCCCGCGTGCAATGCCTGTATTAGTACTTTCCTCTATTTCAATATCCATATCCACACTCTTTCCCAACACATCTATCTCTTCTTCATTTAGATCCAAAAGCAAGGCAATTTGTTCTTTTGTTAACGAATGATCAACAAATTCACCTTCTTCGATCTCATCCACATTCACCATACTATACACAACTCCATCCATTCCCACAAATAAAATCATGTTTGCTGGAATGACATCAATCGGTTTAGCTCTCGTGTAATCCTTGTATGGCACAATCTGCAACTGACTATCTCCAGATCCACCACCAACACTCGCATCAGTCTTATTTCCTGCCGACGGTGTGGAACTTCCGCCTGGTTGCTGATCTACCCCACCACCTGTACCATCTTGATCATCTTCATTATTATTTAACTTCTTTAACTCATCTTCTTTACATGTCAACTGAAGAATGATCTCATCCTGTTTTTCCAATCTCTCCCCCTGAGCAGCAATAAGGGCTCGACGTTCCCTGTTTTCACGTTGAGTGAATTGAATATGACGCAACAAATTTCGTTGTGCTAACTCATGGGCCGCTCTATCAGCTTGCATTTGAGTCTGTTGAAGGTGCAACAGATTCATCATATGAAACCATTGAGTCTGAAGATTCAAGCCAAGGAAATTTAGATGAACTGGTTGCAACGGACCCTGAGGACGAGTAAATGTCATAAACGAATGCTCAGGTCTCGGCAACTGTGTAGGAGTAGCAGGAGAAGTAAGAGTAGTAGGCTGCGGTGTAGGCATACGTGCTAAAACCGTCTGAGGAATATCACCAAACATAGGATCTATTCGTGTAGTTGTCATCAAGGTCATAGACGGAGGTACCGGAGACACTGGCATATGAATCGGTGTCGGTGACCTTGGAATCTGTTGAGGTGCAGGAGAAGTAGGAATAGGATCTGAAATAGATACCAGAGGAGTAGAACTAACAAACGGTTGACTAGGAATCTCAATTCCTTATCCACGTCGAACCCGTTGCTTCTTTACCTTATCACTCTTCTCTACCATCGGTTATTTTCCTTTATGTTTACGTTTCTGATCATAACTTAAAGTAGCCTGTGGTCCTGGACCACCATCACCACCATCATCATCATTTCCACCATCACCACCTTCACGTTCAGAGTCCGAATCATCATGAATCCAACGATCATTAGGCGGTGCAACATAATCAATATTTGCTAAATGACCAATCAATCGTTTAAACTTTGGTCGATCTTCCAGACTCTGCCCTCTATAAGATCTCAACCGTCTCATAGTTTCTTCGTTCATGTGTTCAAGCTTCATAACATCAGCTTGATCTTTCTCCAAATCCAGCACCAAATCATTGATCATCATTTGTAGAAAACGAGGATACATTAGAAATTTATGATGGCTCGAAATGTTCTCTTTCAGATGATAATAAACCAATTCTGAGAAGTTGAATGGTTTATTCAAAACAAGGGTAACAAAAGCGGACTGAAGCATTACTCGGCACTCGTCAAATCCACCCTTGCGTCCACCGAGACAGTGAATCAATAGATGAAGCAAATACTTGTATTGTTCACACAAGTTTGCTTTATTATACATAGATCTTCCCAAATCCCCATTATACTTTACACGTCCAAATAAACCACGTATCAACTCCCTATCAAACTCGCACCTGTCATCGATCGTATCACGAAATCCCAACGAATCTCGGATTACCCCAACATCAATCACTACTCGTTTATTCTGAATCACTGCCTCAATTTGATTTTCTTTCTCATTGAATCTCGCAGTATTCCAGAATTCTCTGATTATCGTTCTGATAAACCACCGTACGAGTCGTAATAGCCTTGTAAATTCTTGAGCGTATCAGAAAGCTAATCATACCCCCGAATAACGAAGAATCTTCAAAATTCGGCTCAAGATAAGCACAGATGTTGTGACTTTTGTTCCACGAAAGCATCACCGGAGCTTGTTCAGGTACTGGATTATCTGCGGGTTGTGGCTCGGGAACAGGATTTTGAATATTCTCGTCAGCCATATCTGTTTAATCAAACAATCATTAGTATAATATCCAAAAATATAATATTGATTAACAAATATCTATCTTATTCGTTAAGATGATTTAAACGAATAAGACATTCGTTAAACATGATCTATCTTTCATTCGTTACACATAACGAATCACACTCATACGTTAAAGACAACGAATCTGATATTATTATATTAACGAATCACTTCTGATTCGTTATCCTATTCGCTATCAGAAGAATACCTTATTCGTTACTTCTAACGAATCAAATAGTCATTCGTTACCAGAATTAACGAATCAGACCATCATTCGTTAAAACAATAACGAATTTGAATTCATTAATCACTTTGACTAACAATAGTCAAGTTTACACTTAATTTTGACTAATCTCAGTCAAAGACGACGATGAACATTGGAAAACCGTTTGATCTTCTAAATTGTTCACTAATTAACCATAACAAAGATGATCGAAAATCGTTTTAATACACCCAACACTGCTCATCTATCCTAACATTGATTCAACTATTAGGTTTGTAAGATGTTAATTAGTTTGGTGAATATGCAATAAAACTTTTATCAGTTATCCCGTAGACATCCAATGAACCTCCAATCAAATTATATCATTGTAATAGCTCCTACCTGTAGAATACAAATTGGTTAATCAATTGCGATTATGATCAGGTATAGGATTTTTATAAAATTTTGCAAGAGCTCTGTTAGAGAGACAATGAAATAGGAAATGGTGACTGAACAGCCATTCGTTTAACCTTGGGATTATAAACCCCAATAATTTCACACTTTCCAAGGACATTCGTTTAAAATTTGAACTAACGAACGACCTTATACGTTAAATTACGAACCTGATTCGTTAAAGATTTTAAACGAATAGGATTCTAATTCGTTAAGACTTTAACGAATTTTACATTAATTCCTCTTACTCGTTATCCTTTTAACGAACAAAAGAAGTCATTCGTTAACTCTTAACGAATGATATATTAAAACATTCCATTCGTTAAATGTTTAGACGAATGTCATCCATTCGTTATGCACAACGGAAGCGAATGTCTGGATAACGAATGAGAAACTCATTCGTTATGTTTTAATAACGAAAGGCTTTACATTCGTTAACACTTAACGAATCACCAAAACATCCTTAACGAATGAGAAATAAATTCTCATTAAGCAATTAAATAATTATTAAAACCAATTAGGGTTTTAATCAATGATTTAAATATTCAATTAAATCCAATTTAGGGTTTAATTGCATACATTAAAGATACCCGATCATTCACGGATCGGTAATATTAAACTTAAACGAATTTTTACGTTAAAATCACAACCGATACCAGTTGTAAGTTACGTTAAGCACGATTAACTTAAAATAATGGGGATCAATCTTTTTCTTTTGAATTATTCGCTCGCTTGGTAAATCGAAACAAATGACAAATAAGAATATAAAACTATACTAATAAAGCAGTACATATTTTTGTGAGTTGAGCAGGGAATCATATTGACAAAAATGTCACTAAGTAACACTTCAATTTCGATGATTATTATACACGTAACCCAACGATGATTGCAGATATAATTGTCCTCTTAAACTTTTCACAGACTTGCCGGAAACTTTACGATATGCTTTAATTTGGTTCAATTAGGCACAAAACCATATGTGGACCCCATTAATCAGATATAACATTTCTATCTCTTATACAATGAATATCATATGTACGTTTTTCTTTGATTTTCCAAATTTTGATTAACTGTGACTCATGCAAAAATAATAAAAGGAAAATAAAGCAGAACGTCAAAATTTTCCCTTAAGATCGGTATTACTACACGCAGATAAGGTTCCATTTCAACAAAATAAAAACATAAAAATAAGTTGAAGTTGCATAAAATCTTAACTCTCAATTCGGATAATCCCGTATTATCGCGCGGAGAAAGTCCAAGATTTTATACGAAACACCAAGAAAATAAAGCAGAATACTCAAATATTAACCCTCAGGTCGGATAATCTTATCGCGCAAGAGAGGATCCAATATTTGAATAAAAATAAAGAAAAAATAAAGTTGAATTTCTTTGCAAAATAAAATAAAAACAAAGCAGAATTTTCTTCAAAAATGAAAGCATGCACACAGAGTAATCATTTTGATTTTTGATTTTTCTTTAAATCAGATATAGTATTAATCTTTCAAGATGTAATTCCACTAGGTTCGGCATTCATTATCTTTATATCTTATCAGTTCCTATATAGTCTGTCAAGCCTATCTTAGCATATCATATTGCTGGCCTTACGGTAATTTTTAATCTATTTTATTCATGTACTAGATTAATCTCGTCAATGTACTATCATTTTCCCTTTTTGCTTCAAAACTCATTTTGAGGAGCATTTTTCATTATTTTTAAAATTTTTCAATATTTGAATGTTTTTGGAGTTTTTAATTTCTCTGTACAAACTGAAAACACAATATTTTTGGTTTTTATATTTTCTCCCCCTAAAAACGACAAAAATCGAAACAAAACAAGAAATAAAATGATTTAACCAAGCTTTTGAATATCTTTTAAAGTTTTTAAACCATTTATACCCAGTAGATATTGAAAACGTGTTTTGTCAAATGCTTTGGTATAAAGATCAGCCTTTTGAAAATCCGTGTGAATTTTATCAATTGATATTAGTTTCTTTTCAAAACAATCACGTACGAAGTGATAACGGATTTCAATGTGTTTGGTTTTTGAATGGTGAACCGGATTTTTGGTGATTGAAATTGCAGCAGAATTATCAATATAAATGGGAGTAGTAAGAAACATCAAACCGTAATCCCGCAAGTGTTGCTGGATCCAGAGAACCTGTGAGCAGCAACTCGAGGCCGCCACATACTCCGCTTCGGCTGTAGAAGTTGAGACCGTCGTCTGCTTCTTACACTTCCAGGAAACAAGCCGGTTTCCTAAAAATTGACATCCTGCTGTTGTAGACTTGAAATTGATTTTGCATCCTCCGTAGTCCGAATCAGTGAAAGCGGTGAGATCGAACTTATCGTCCTTGGGGTACCGTAACCCGATGTCTAGATGTCCCATCAGATAATGTATGATTCGCATTACTGCCTCCAGGTGAGTCACTCGGGGACTCGATTGGTACCTAGCACACAAACAAACAGCAAACATAATATCAGGTCGCGATGCAGTCAAATACATGAGAGATCCGATCATAGCACGATACAGGGTTGGATCTACGGTATCCTCCAATCCATCCGGTGATAGATTGTGACCTACTGGAAGAGGTGTCGAAGGAATTTTGCCGTCAAATATCTTGAATCGGCTCAAGACATCGTTCACATATTTTGTCTGATGGATAAAGATCCCGGAACAGACTGGTGAACTTGCAATCCTAAGAAAAAGTTCATCTCTCCCATCGAGCTTATCTCGAATTTGATTTGCATCGTCTTTTCAAAATCTTTACACAAGCTGTCGTTCGTCGAACCAAAAATTATGTCGTACACATAGATTTGGACGAGGAGCAAATCATCACCCACGTTCCTATAAAATAATGTACAATCCACAGTCCCTCTCGTGAATCCACTCTCTAGCAGATGGTCAGCCAACGTGTTGTACCAGACTCTCGGGGCCTGGTGTAAACCATAAAGAGCTTTGTTTAATCGGTAAACACGCTCTGGAAAGTCTGGATCCTCGAAACCTGGAGGCTGCTTCACATACACTTCCTCATGAATAGCTCCGTTCAAGAACGCCGATTTCACGTCCATTTGATAAACCTTAAAATTTTTATAGGCTGCATAGGCAAGAAAGATAAGTATAGCCTCCATTCGTGCAACCGGAGCATATACTTTGGTGTAATCTATGCCTTCTTGTTGATTATAACCAAGTACGACCAATCGTGCCTTGTTTCTCACGATTACCCCGCGGTCGTCCTTTTTGCACTTAAAGACCCATTTAGTTGGAATTGCCTTTTTCACGCGATCGGGTTTATCAATTAAGTCCCATACACCCAGTTGTATGAACTGTTGCAGCTCCTCCTGCATAGCTTCAACCCAAGACGGTTCCTTGAGTGCCATTGCGACACTTGTTGGTTCTATCTGTGATAGGAAGTAGGTGTATTGTGCAATACTAAGGATACTAGAAGAGTGCAAATCCGCATAAGCATAAACTATTAAATCCTCGGTAGGAGATACGTTACAATCAACTTGATCATCACATACATTATCTATTGGTGTCTTGTTCGAACCCCATCGTTCACATCACCAATTATCTGTTCCTGTGGATGACTCGAATGAATCCTTAAGGAAGGATTGACAGGGACAGATATGTTATCACCCAAATTGGTGATATTTTCCTCTACTGTGTCTAAAAAGACAGTCGGTGATTCATTAACAATTTGAATTGGCTCGTTTGTTTTTGGAGCTTCATCCAAGGGTACTGACGATGAATCCACGAAATCAGCACCATCAGAAGATTCAGAAACTTCATTCGACGTTTCTGATACATTAGGAGAGTCATTCACATCAACCGAAGAAGACCTTGACATCGGAAGACATTGTTCTTCCAGATAAGATCTAATAAGATCTTCATGTACTTCTTCAACCACTAACGTAAACGAATTAAATAAGCCGTCATAATCGAACATCCAGTCGGGACCTGTACCAGTTGGCGGAGTAGTATAACTTTGGCAATCAACGTGATACCATTCTTCCACACACCCCGAAGAGATATTGAAGATTCGTTTCTTAGGAGAATTGTATCCCAAAAAGTAACCTTCAAACGCTTTTTCATCAAACTTTCCAGCATCTCTTTTTAACACAGTACACGGACACCCGAATGGTTCCGAATACTTTAAGTTCGGTTTACGATTGTTCAGAAGCTCGTAACTAGTCTTCTTGAACTTCTTTACTGTTAGTACGCGATTCAGAGTATAACATGATGTATTTACCAATTCGTTCCAGAATTGAACGGGTAGCTTTGAACCAGCGAGCATTGTTCTTGCCGCTTCAATCAACGTACGATTCTTTCTTTCAGACACACCATTTTGTTGAGGAACATAAGGTGCACTGAATTCTCGCTGAATACCTTTCTGTATACAGAAGAAATCCAATACATTATTCTTAAATTCAGTTCCATTGTCACTACGAATTCGTTTCACTTTTGATTTTTAAAGTGATTCGATCTTAGTAATCAGATTCTGAATTAAGATAGTTGCCTGATCTTTCGATCCCAGAAATAGCACCCATGAGTAACGTGATAAATCATCAGTCACTAGCAAGCAGTACAAATCTCCAGCAATACTAGCACGATTCACTGGACCAAAGAGATCCATATGAAGTTTTTCTAATGGAGTAACAATCGTGTTGGGTGACTTTCTTGGATGTGATTTCTTCTTTTGTTTCCCCTTCTTGCACGCAACGCAATGATCATTGATCTTGAAATTTTTAAGGGATACACCATCCACCAACTCATTTGAAATAAGAAAATTCATCTTGCGTATGTGAATGTGTCCCATGCGTCGATGCCAAAGGATAGAGTCCTTTTCGGTAGCTTTAGACATAAAGCATGTAGTTGAGGGTGAAACATTGACATCGTAACTCATATCCAGTACATAAATATCATTCGATCGTGGTGATCGCATGACAACCATATCTTCAGGAATAGTGTATCCCGGTTGAAGGATAACACATTCCTTGTCTGTGAAGACAGTGGTAAACTTTTTATCACATATCTGAGAAACACCCAGTAAATTGTGATCCACCTTTTCACAATAATTTACTTTTTCAAACGTTACTTTCCCGTTTGAAACTTCTCCTTCTTTCGTAATCATTCCCCCATTGTTAACAGCAAACGCAATATAACCTCCTTGAATATCCTTAACATTATTCAGAAGATCGAGGTTACCAGTAATATGCCCAGAACATCCACTGTCCAAAATCCATTTATGAGTAGACATGGACCTGGATGAACTCTGCACAAACAAGTAAATGATTAGTTCAAAAAGGCAGCCCAAGCCTCAGTCTTGGGCTCTCTCTTTGATACTTTCGGAGAAAAAATTAACTTAACACTTTTAATCGGGATTTGAGAATATGTGACTGGTTTCTTGTTTTCCTTCTTTAGGTACCCGTCAAGAATAATTCCCGAATCAGTGTCTAAACAAATTGGTTGAGCACGTTCAACACATTTGTTTTTTACATTAAAAGACTCAATCGTAACAACTTTTCTTGGATTAACATCAGAATACATTATTAAACTTTCATCAACTTGGTTTTCTTTTGGTTTTTCTTTCAAGTCAGACTTACACTTTGATGACAGTTTGATCTCATCAACCTTTGTTTTACAATTTTTAGAAACATGTCCAGGTTCACCACATTTAAAACATAAGCGTGAATCTAAAGACTTATGTAGTGAACCACTAGGTTGATTTTCCTTCAGGGGTTGAATCTCAGTTTTTTGATGCTTCAAAAGTCACTTTCTTTGTACCAACAAATTTAAGTCCCTTTTTATTTTGGAAAAATTCAAGATTGGTAGAATTAGATGAATTCTCCATTCCAGACGATTTGATAAATTTTATGGGTATAAATGTGGTTTTCGTTGACTTTTCTTGAACATTTTTAATTTTGGATTTGGAAAATTGTTGTTCAACTTTAGTGACTTCTGAAATGTCATCTTGAAAGACACTTTCAATTAGTTCTGGATTAATAAAATTCAAAGGAACTTCCTTATCCGAAAACACCTTTGAAAGACCTTTTAATTTAAATATCTTCCCGCTTGAAGATTTTGGTTGAGGATTTATGAATCTCATCAATTCCTCATCAGACACCGAAGGTTTGTCTGATTGAGAAACATTAGGTAGTATCTTAGGAGTTTTCGAAGTTTCACCCAAAGATTATGAACCATAGACTGCCTGTTCAAATTCTTCGGGTTCACATAAAATGTGATTGTCAGCAGGAATATTCTTATTTTTGACAATCTCATTTTGTTCGACTAACTCCTCAACAGAACCATCTAATTCACTTTTGGTAAAAACGGAATTACCTTTAATGTGAATCGGTTCTTGATTTGATTGGGTTTGATCAACACTTTCAGGTTTAACTGTAATCACTTTAGGACATTGTTTAATGTCTGGAATGCTACAGTAATCTTCTTTAAAAGGAGAATGAATCTCAACAAACCCTAAACCTGCTTTCCCATTTTTCTTGTGGGAAGTGTTTACTTCAATTATTTCATTTAGTAAAAACGAGGAATCTCGAAATTTTCCAAGTTTATTTTTCAATTCCAAAATTTCATTTTCTAGTTTAGAAATGCAGGTTCGAGTCTGAGAATCTTCTGAAAATGTTGTTCAACCACTATAATCTTACATTGAATCTCAGCTTTAGATCATGATTGCTTTCAGACAGTTTTTGGATTTTTAAAGTTGATTGTTCTAGTAATTTTGATTTCTGTTTGTAGCATTCATTGATCATAAAAAGCTCTTTTGTGAGAGAACTGTTCTGAGTTAAAGCGATTTCTAGTTTAGATATGATTTTAGCACATTTAGAACATTTTAACACAACATTTAAAAGTTCAGTTATGTTAAGTTGAGGTTCAGGACATACCTCGTCAAACTTAGCCATGCAAGCATAAGATTCAATGTGATCAGAATTTGAATTGTCATATTTGGCTTGCACAGTTGAGTTATCAGATGAACTCTGATATGAATCAGTTTCAGAGTTTGATGTGTCACTCTCTTCAGATACTTTATCACTACTTGCATCTTCAAATTGTTCAACTGATTGAAATACCGCAAGATTGGCCTGATTCCCCAATAACCTCTGCGACCAATCAACCCCTTCATTAGCAACAAGAGCTTGATTGTTGTTTAACTTGTTCTTATCTCTTTCAGAGGAACTCCTTTTGCCTTGATCATTACCCGATGAATTCTTTCCTTGTGATCTCTCAGCATTGCGTGGACCGGAATATTCTTTTCTTGCCTTGTCACATTCTTTGGCAAAATGACCAAAGTCCCCGCAATTGTAGCATTTAACTTTCAACTTATCAAAACCAACTCGTTTATTCAACGTTGGAAGATCTTTCCCTGTTCTTTGCATGAACTTCTTGACCTTTCGCACAACCATAGCCATATTCCATTTTAGATCCATCAAATCAAGATCATCAGGATCAATTCGATCATAATCTTCATCGGTTAGATCATTAGTGGCAATTTTGCTACCCACCAATTGTTCCTATGATGTCATGAAAGCACATAGAAAAGCAAACTAATGTTCAGCTTCTTGAAGGTTTACTTTAGGTAATGTACTTGAAGCATTGGTGGTAGACTTGGATTTCGACCCTGATGCCATAAAGCATACATTAGCTGAATTGTTTACATTAGAATTCTCCTCTTCAGTTTGAGTGAAGAAAGCAGTAATTGGGACTGAACTTTGACTTGAAGAGTTTGCCGGCATTGCTCCACCATAAATTGAAGGATTCTGATTCTGATTGTCCTTCAATGATGTTTGACACTTTAATTCAAATTCCCTTTCCTCAATTTTGTTGATAAACTGGACTGCAGTAAGTTCAGTATTACGAAAGAAACCATTTTCTTTCAACACAAAGAGAAAAGTCGAATATGACGAAGGCAATGCATTTTTCAATGTATCTATCTTGTCAGTCTCAGTTGGTTCCAGATTAACACTGACCATTTCAACCACTAGATGATTAAAACAATTTATCATCTCTTTAACCATTTCATTCTTCATCAAAATAAAGTTTATGAATTGAAACTTTACAAGCGTTTTCTTGCTTTCTAATGTATTCCCTAGGCTTCTTCTTTTCAAGGTATCGAATAAGGATGCACAAATTTTTATGGTGCTGTATTGATGAAAGATTTGTTCAGGTAAAGCCATAGTGAGAGTTGAATAAGCCTTAGTCTCACTTTCAAAGTCTTTTAATTCTTGAGTTTCATAATTCTTGAATTCCTTAGGAGTCCAGCCGAGATTATCACTTCCAACCAACGGTGCAGCATACACAACATCTAGATAACGAACACTACTCGGATGAACGGATCCCAAGTGAGCACGAAATCTCGGTTCCCACCGAGCAAAGTCGGATAATTTCAACAGTTTTGGACACTTGTTGTGGCTCCCAATTTCATTGTCCATGGTAAGCATTTGCTGCATTAGGGCATTTTGAGACGCTAAAGCATAGAACGAGGCGTTTTGAGAAGCCATGATCACACTTGTTGAAACTTCAAGGACTAAAATTGTCAATACTTAAAACCTTCAGGTTACTGTTCACACAAATGGGAAAACAGTAACGAATGTGAATTGCTTAACGAATGAATGATATTCATTAAGATGAATGAACCGAATGAGCAATATAACGAATGAGTATCACGAATAGAGAATGAATAGCGAATGGGTGAACGAATGAGCTTTTAGCGAATAAGGTTTAAGCGAAAGAAGTTTGAGTAGCGAATGTGGTTTTTAACGAAAGTGAGGGATTAACGAATGAGTCGTTGAGTATTAGCGAATGAGCGGTTAAGTCTTAACGAATGAGTAGTTAAGATTTAACGAATCAGTCTTCATCAATAGCGAATAAGAACTCATATATTCAAACTTTTCAAACTCTCAGATCACAGTCTAAACTAGTCCGAAATCCATGAAATAGTTATCAATCAACTCGCAGATGAATTCCGAACCTGATCTCACTTGTCCGGATTCGCAAACAACAACTAATACGATCAATTAACCACCTCGTTCTTAACTAGTTTGTAACATCCAAACCACAACTCAATCGGAGCTTAATTCGTTATCAACTTAAACTCTAACCTCATTCAAACGAACTCTAACCTTCATGATTATCCAATTAACTGATCAATACTCCTAATTACGTTAATTACAGTTCCAATTTCAATGAAATACGATCCTCTGTTTCAATTCAACTCAATTAAGCTTCAAATCCTATCAATTCACCATGAGATGAATTATACGATTAACAACACGAGAATCATCGAAGATCAGATATCAGGCTCTGATACCACTTGAGAGAGCATATAAGGATCTAGATCTTGTGATTACATCGATGTTCATGTTGATTCGTTATACAATTTGGCTAGATATACGTTAGTAGGTGTAGTGTGTGTGTTGAGATGGCAGTTAGACAGAGTAACGAGAGGATTCAAGGATAAATCAAAACCGTTATAATGAAATACATTACAGGGGTTTATATAGACGTTGACCCTTATTCGTTAAGATAAGCTTAACGAATAAGTCATTCGTTATAACAACTTAACGAATAAACACGCTTAATTGTTAATACTTTAAATGATAGAGAATGGCCCTCAAGGTTAACGAATGAGCTTACATTTAGACGAATGTGTTACATTCGTTACGGGGTAACGAATGTAACTCACAATTGAGCGAATGGCATTTTTACCATATTTACATTATAACCCCTATACTTTTAACCTATTACATTAAAGTCCTGATAAAGATCGAGACGGACAAAATATGCATCAACACAAGGTCATCAATGGAACCAACGAGGGAGTTGTACAATCCGCCTTCCTTTTTCCATGATTCCCAGTTAAAACCCTGAAATAAGAATGTAGGAGCTGCTGCAGCCAAGGCTACAAGAAAACATGCGATAAAGATCGCACCAAGGACAAAATCACTTCGACTCATGTTTTGTTGTTGGTTTGGTGATTGATTCGAATATTCAATTTGTAACTACATTATGTAAACAACACTCCAAGTTGGGAAGTCTAGGTAGATTTTTGACAGTAGACAACGTCAATTAATTAATTTTAATTTGTGGGCCCTTTTAGCCATCTTTAGTTGATGCATCATTAATTTTCCCCATCATGATTTCTTTTATGTAAGACACACTCCTCTAGCTTCCTGACTACGTTAATTTGTATTTGTTAATCCATTTAGGGCATTTTTAATGGATTCTTTATCTCCGTCTCTAAAATTATACTAAAAGCCACTATATTTTCTCTCTTATTTTTAATTAAATAATATTTTTTATACCTTTATCATTACCTTTTCTCTTCACTCCATTTACAACCACTTTAAAAAAATATTAAAAAATTTCAAAGCGTAAACAGTGTTTCTCCAAATTTAACCATAAACAGTAAATTTTTTTTATGCTCTGCTCACAACCATACTCTAAAAAATGAAGAATACACTCACATAAATATGAAGATCCCATTGGAAATGCTCATAGAGCTTTAGACTCTTTTAGTACAAGACGAAAAAAAAAGTACATATAAAATCAATAAGAACAAAAAAACTCTTCGATTCCCGACAAATTACGATAAACAGTCTAAATAAAAAAAATAATACAAAAAATAAAAAGATTAGACTTTCATTGACAGAATTGTCCTGAAATAATTAAAGATGGATATTTCGAGCAGTGGCGGATCCAGGAATTTTTTTTAGGTGGTTCCCTCTTAATTTATAAGGTGGTTCCTACGCGTCTTCTATATATCCGTGCACTATTATTTCGAAACTCGGGTGGTTCCGGGGAACCACCCGTTTGTATGCTGGATCCGCCCCTGATTTCGAGAGATCCTGTGTCGTTAAAGGGGAAGATAAGATTTCAGACAAAATTTTCTCCTGCGTCGATGAGGGTGGGCATAAATATTTTCGTCAGATTATCTGCCGTAACGGCGGTGATACGATTCCAGATAACATTCTCGCTTAGGACTTTTTAGGCGGCGTTGGTGGGAATGATTTTAGAAAGTAGTCAAGCAGTAATCCCACTGAGATATTTAGTATATGCATTCCATCGTTTTCAGATGTACGAACCTTCTAATATGTATTCTCAATACTACTCTCCAAATAGTAGTCTTTGCTGGAAATGATAGTTTCAGAACTTAAATATGGCAAATGCGATGTATAATAAGGTGTTAGCTAGTTTGTTAAAATTGGTTCCCTTGTTCTTTAATTCTCTTGTTCTTGAAATATTTGATCAGTGATTTTAGTCCATCTTTCAATAACTAAAAAAATATAGAATAGTCACGTGCATGCCGTCCACATTTTTCACCAAACTATCACACTTTTCGTTCTTAGGATAGGTATCGACTAATTTTAGTGTTACTTTATTAAAAGTGACTATTTCGTCTTTAATAAAAGATATCAGTTATCAAAGCCGACTCTCATTCTCTTCATAGTTTTTCATTACTTAACTAGGTTTTGGGACCCGTGTTACGGGGGTTTTATTTAAGTTTTTGTTTTTAATCGTTTTCCTATTTGTATATTTTGTAATGATTTGTTTTATTTTTTAGTGTAGCTTTGTTTTAATTTAATACGCATATGGTAGTTTGTTACGTTAATTATATTTATTTAACGTTAGGGATATTTCAATTGAGATGTGTAGGTTTCTTAGATTTTTAGCGAACCAACAATGAATACGAATATGCTGATTTTTTTAAAAATGAACAAACATGAACATAAGTATTTGTTTTATGAAAAAGGGGCGGTTAATGTAGGTTACGATGGTGGGTGATACATGAGAGGGGAGGTTGATGATGATGGGTAGTAATCATAAGTAAACCGGTGATTGAGAGGATAAACCGGCGACAAGGAATATGCAGATGAGAGAAATTATATTAAAGTTTGATGTTAAAAGGGTTTCACAAATAAATGATATCTTATAACCCGTTTAGAGGTCGTCCGGGTTTGGCGAGGTCCATGACCCACGAAAATTATTGTTTGATGATGAAAGGTTTTATAAATAAATTAGATGTTATTACCTGTTTAAGAATTATCCGGGTTTGGTAAGACCCATACCCGTGAATTCGGGTCAAACGCATAAGAAACCACCATTCATGAATGAAGCAATCTGATAGCCCGAGAGGAAGTGAGGAGCAACCACATTATGTCACATAGGATTTTATGTAGGCAATTACATAGATAGAGATTTTAACCTGATTAAACCGAAAACTACATCGAATTGCAAATGATTAAAACCCAACTTAAAAATCCAGTTTGAGGTTTCACGAACTCTGATTTAGGTTCAAACTGTAAACCCAAATAAGCCCAAGGGCAAGCAATAATTATTTAACTTTTCTCATTTAGCACAATCCTATTACTAATATTGCCTAATACCCATATTCAGTTACAAAATAAAGATAATTTTTTTTATTAAATAACTAGGTTATTAACCCATGTATGACACGAGTGAAAATATAGAAATCGACAACTAAACACATATTATTTAAGATGACAAAAGTTTTAGTTATATGTTTATTGAGAGGATTGTTTAATATACTTGCAATTCAAACTTGTATGTAACCAAAGTACTTAAAAATATAAAGTTACAGAAAAAAAAAGTCATAGTACATTGTTTGGAAACATAATCTAAAACTTTAAAAATTGCAAATTCGTAAACTATTAAATATTTTTTAGTAAAATCATATTTTTTGTTTTGTTTGTAACTTTACTTGCTTATCTAAAATAAGCATTTTAATATCACATTTACTATTCATTCTTGATAAAGCTATATATATAGTAGACATGAGTAAAAACTGGACATCTCAAATATATTCCAACTCTTGCTAGAGACTGCATTTGAAATTTGTTAATGGTCATTGATCGATTGGATTAAGAAAACGCTTGATTGAAAGAGAAATGGAGGCTGCGATGACGGTGAAAGAATGTGGGTTAGTTGTTATTTATCATGAATAGGGTATAGGGTTAAAATAAAAAACAAACGGGTCCATCCAAAACATTAAAAACATTTTAATTTTGAATTATTTAAATTACAAGAAAACCTTAGAGCATTCTCATCCCACCCCCTATCCCTAAACCAAAAATTACACTAAAACTCACTTTATTTTCTCTATCCATATCAATTAATAATACATTTTATACCTTTTATCATTACATTTTCTCTTTCCTTCACTCACAACTACTCTTAAAATATATTGAAAAATTATATGGGGTGAACAGTAGCTTTTCAAATATACAGGAAAATCACTACTTTTTCTAAAATATAAAAACTTTTCACTCATAACACTCTTAATCACTCTCTAAATTATAAAAACACCCCTCACATTAAATGAGGGGTTGGATGAGAATGCTCTTAGAATGCATAGTATATATGGAAACTATAGGAGTTGGCCAATGAAAAGAAGACAAGTGTACAAAAATCTTATTGATTTAATAGTATAGGTAGATTGACCCGTGTATTACACGGGTGGAAATATAAAAATCGTCAATTAAACATATATAATTTCAAACGACAATATATTTTTTATTTGTTTGTTGGGATGGAAACATGATTTATAAATGCAAGTCATTCAAACAGAAATATAAAATTGAAAGATATAGACTTATAAAAGATTACATTACATAGTAGAATACTTATAAAGAACTTTTAAATGGTATTCAATATACATTGCCGCTACTCACAAATCAAGTTTCAAGAAAAGTTTGAAACTAATATTTAGTGTTATAATGCAAAGTTTACTATAAAAATAAGAAAAGAAAATAGTAAGTTATAATGTGGTTGAATAATTTTAAAAAGAAAAAAGATCAAAATAAATATACATGATGTATATAATCCAACCTCCTTGTCTAGTTCCTTAATTTTTAAAATAATAAACCAAAATTTTTAATTTTTGACTCTGTTTTCATCTTCTCTGATGTTGCTTGATTGTTGGAATATTAGAAAACATTTAACCATATATCACTAATTAAAAAATTAATATACTATGTAATAAAGTGTTGAATTTTACATAAAGTTTATCTATAAAATTCCATCTAGATTGAAGAATATTAACTAATTATAGTTGTAAGACATCTTTATTCTTTTAGAAATATATGTATACAAAGTTGAACTTTTAGCAAATAGTCATGATAGAAATATAAATGAAAACAAAGCCAAAATAAAATAAAAGAAGTTTGCAATGGTGTATATTGTGTATGAGAGGAAAGAAGACGTGTAGCTTTATTTAATGTCTTGAACCTGGTAAAAGAAAAAGACAACAAATAATTTCTAATAGTTAAGTTAATGAAATTAGACACACATAAAAGAAATATATAACCTACTTTTTGGGATTAATCCGTTTGAAAATTTTCTGTTGATTGAAGGACATTTAAAAATTAAAGTTAAATAGATAGAAATCCATGTTGTCCTTTCTTTTCATTTATTCAAAATTAGAAAGTAATATATGGTTAATAGACATAAATGCAAATTAGGTTTCAAAATGAATTCAAAATTACAAAGTAGCATATGGTTAATAGACATAAATGCAAATTAAGTTTCAAAATGACATTGGTGATTTTCAAATTTATTTTTGAATTATTATATTATCAAGAAATTCTAAGAATGCTTTGTGTTTATGGAAATTAATCAAATGAACCAATAGAAAATGAGCAAAACATGTTGTTTTAATAGATATATAGATATAGATGCCTTGAACCTGGTAAAAGAAAAAGACAGCAAATAATTTATATAAGTTAAGTTAATGAAATTAAATACACATAAAAAGAAATATATAACCTATTTGTTGGGATTAATCCATTTGAAAATTTTCTGTTGATTGAAGGACATTTAAAAATTAAAGTTAAATAGATAGAAATCCATGTTGTACTTTCTTTTCATTTATTCAAAATTACAAAGTAATATATGGTTAATAGACATAAATGCAAATTAGGTTTCAAAATGAATTCAAAATTACAAAGCAACATATGGTTAATATACATAAATGCAAATTAAGTTTCAAAATGATATTAGTGATTTTTAAATTTAATTTTGAATTATTAAATTATCAAGAAATTCTAAGAATGCTTTGTATTTATGGAAATTAATCAAATTGACCAATAAAAAAGGGGCAAAACATATTTTTTTAATAGATATATAGATACAAAGCCAAACTCTGAAGCCAGCGTGGGCCCGATTAAGACAACATAGTCTGGCCAGAGTGGGGGCATCAAGGCTCTCCAAAAATTTGGAGAATACAATAGCCTAAATATATGAAAGTCGCCGTTCTAAAAAAAATACAAATACAAATAAAATAAAAGTGAATATATTTATAAGGTCAAAACTAAAAACTAATTGAATTCGGTTTTTGGTTTTGAACAACATGAAGCCCCTGAATTTGATTCAGTTCGGTTTTTTGTGTGACCAAAATGATCTTCAAAACGAAATCCAGTCGTGGAGCAAGAAGTTTTCTCCTATGAGTTCGGGATTTTTGATTCAGAAGTTTTCTCCACTACCTTATATTTTTCATGTGGGTCATAGACCCAACTCCACGTCATCCTGAGTTACCTACACACATGAAACACAGAGATACCAAGCGTAAAATCAAACAAATAAAAGAAAAAAAAAACAAAAAACAAAACAAAACACTAAACTAGCACTTTGCGCATTGATTCCCCGGCAACGGCGACATTTTGATCGATGTCGAAAGGTCAATCAGAAACATTTGTAAAATACCTTTACTAGAAAGGGCAAGTAAGGTGTCGAATCCACAGGGAATCAGTGGAAAGCGCTTATTGAGCTTAATGTTTAATAAATAATTATGCTAGGCGGACAGACGATGTCAAGCATATTAAATATTAATTTAGTTGTAAAACAATTAAAAGAAAAGTAACCAAACTCCAGGTTTCAGGTTGTGAAGAAACTAGACCAATTGATTAAACTTATTTGGAAAACTCGTTTGCTTACACCTATAATCAAAAGACTAGATATTTGACCTTACTGATTGACAGAACTTGATCTGAACAATTGGTTTGGTTGAATAATAACCTAATTGATTACCAGTTTTAGGATTTGATAAATGTAAGTGATTTAATGGCTAGAGATAAACGGGTCAATGACTCTAAGAAACTAATCCTAAAAGTTGATGACCACAAATCAATTAACTGATAAAATATCAACACATTCAATTACGAAAAACTGTTGAATGCACAAACAAACGCATGATTAATCAACTATAGTTCCAATGCAAAGATTCAAAATACAAAAGGTCTTGCTTACAAACACAACCCTACTCCCGGAGATGGTCACAAAAGCTTTAGCCTTGCATCTTCATCTTGAATAGCTTGATTATGGTGTGGAAGGATGAAAGCATGGATGATTGTGGTGATTGGTAGGTGTTAGGATGGTGGAAAATGGCTTCCTAATACCCAAAAACGGCTAGGAGAGGTCCCCTTTTCGTAACCCTAAGGTTATATTTATATATGGAGGCAAAAACCTAAAATCCGCGTCTTTTACGAGCTAGGCCGCAATTTGTGCTCAGAGGACCGCAACTTGCGGCCTCCTTTACCAAAATTCCCTGATCTGCGCCCCTGCATGCGGCCTCTCTTACCAGACATGACCACAAATTGCGGCCCTGACAGCATAATTTGCGGCCTGTATGGTCTTCTTCATTTTTTCTCCATATCTTGACTATCGGCCTTATTCATCGTCGTTCTAACTTTCAAGTATCATCCCAATAGTTTCCATTAAGCTCCATTAAGCACCAACACACCTGCAATCATAAAAGATCTCAAAGTAATCGTATTTGATATATATAAATAGCTGAAAGAAACTTTAAAAAAAAGTTAAAAATAATTTTTTAGGAGTTTTCCCACTTGATCCCACCCCTATATATATATATATATATAGGGTAAGGTTAAAATAAAAACCTACTTGAGTTGTGAAAAACTCTAAAAACCCAATCTTAACCACGTGTTTTTAATTAAAGTTTGAAACTTGTGGTTCACAATTAAAGTTAATAAAAAAATGTAAATATAAATATAACTTTTTCTCTCTCTTGAAAACATATATAAAAATTTGTAAACAAATGTTAAAAAATAGCGAAACATATTTTTTAGTTTTCGATGTTTTGTATTAAATGTTACAACATATATTACGTGTGTAAAAAAAACAATGTTACATAGGGTTTTCACAACTCAACTGGGTTTTCATTTTATACTTCCCCTATATATATATATATATATATATATATATATATATATATATATAGGGTTAGGTTATTTTAAAAACCCTCTTTAGAGCATTCCCAGCCCGTTCCCTATCCTATATCTATATATATCATATAATCATACTAAAAAACACTGTATTTTCTCTAGCTTGTTTAATTAAATAATACCTTTTATACCTTTATCATCATATTTTCTCTCTCTTTCACTCACAACTACTTTATGAAAATATTAAAAAATTATCCAGAATCTTCAGTGAAACCCCAAATTTAACTTTCTCATATAAATTTTCTCTTTCTTCTACTCATAACCACTAATAACCATACGATATAATTTACAAATCCACCTCACATAATTTTAGGGAACAGATTAAGAATGCTCTTAGTTTAGAAAATCTTGAAAACCCTTTGTGAGCCCTTGATTGTTTAATTGAATGGCATAGATTCACCCAATTCAAAAGATGTCGAGGAGAGTCGTTTTAAATGTTATTATATTATGTTGAAGTACAATTAAGGGCAAAGTAGGTATTTTCATTGTTTTGTTTTTCTCTTGCCTAGTACATACAGACACCAAAAAGTGAACAATAAATCTAGTTGTCTGTTTTATTCTAATTTGGGATTGAATCCCTAATTTTTTTATTTGAATCTAATTTGCTTTTGCCTTTTAATGTAATCGGTTTTGGAATTACATATTTACGTATTTTTCTTTTTTTCACATATTTTTTTACACATTTACATATTTGCATATATATTTAGATAATTCTATTCACATATTATTTTTACACATTTACATATTTACATATTTTTTTTACAAATTTATAGATTATATTGTTTTTACATATTTACATTTATATTTTTACATGTTGTTTTTATAAATTTATATTTTTGTATTTACATATTTACATATTAGTTTTTATATTTTTACATATTTTTTATAGATTCACATATTATTTTTATATATATACATATTTTTATTTATAGATTTACATGTTTATTTTGTATATGAAAATTTACAAAGTTACATGTTTCTTTTTCTTTTTACAAATTTACATATTTAAATATTTACATATTGTTTTTATATATTTATAAATTTAAAAATTAATGTTTAAAATTATTCAGGTATATTAATAGCCATCAACGAATTATATTATATACATACAAATTAATTCAATGACAAAAATGCCCTTCTAGATGAAAAATGAAGAAGAAGAATATGGGGGATGTGGAAGATTGTGGACCACAAGTAGAGTTTTCAAGGGTTTTCATAAATGAAGTAGGTTTTCAATTTATACTTGACCTATATATACATATATATATATATAGGATTAGGTTCATTTCAGAAGTATTTTTAATGTGAGAAGTGCGAGAAGAGATTCTGACCAATCACATGATTTCTTTTTTATATTATGATTATTTATATGCAAAGGTATATTAGTGAAATATAAAATGTTTTGTTTTGTTTTGTAACCCATGCTCATTAATGGTTTAATGATTAATTATAAGTTACTAGCAAATGGTAAGTTAAAACTATTATTATTTTTTATTTCATCTAAAATTTGGACCATTAGAATCTGTTTAATCTAAAATCATTTTATTAAAAAACATGGTTTATTATTATCATCATCATCATTTGATCTCAAATGTAAAGTGTTCTTTTTCATTGATTTTAATCAATTAATATAGTGCAAGCTTATTTTATGTAATTCAAATATAGCTATGTAACGTGGTGTAAGTACACTTTAAAACATTGTGTAGCCATAATTAATGACGTGCAGACATATCTAATGTAGTGTATGCAAAACTAATTTTGTGTAGTGTAGACATACTTTTAAATGTTGTGTAGTTATAACTAATGTAGTGTAGGCATATTTTCAAATGTTGTGTAGTCATAACTAATGTAGTGTAGTGTAGGCACACTTTCAAATGTTGTATAGCCAAAGCTAATGTAGTGTAGGTACACTTTCAAATGTTGTGTAGTCATAACTAATGTAGTGTAGGAACACTTTCAAATGTTATGTAGTCATAACTAATATAGTGTAGACATGGCTAATGTAGTATAGGCAAAACTAATGTAGTGTAGACATACTTTCAAATGATGTGTTGTTATAACAAATGTAGTGTAGACATATTTAGTGTTGTGTGGGCAAAACTAATGTTATGTAATCACTCAAGACTTAGGTTTATGTTTTAAAGTACCATGTGTATGTATTAAACCAATATATGAAAAAATCAATAGTTCTTAAATGATGAAGAAAATGGAAGTCAAAAATTAATGACTGGAAGTTTCTAGTTAAGGAAATATTTAGATGAGATTTGAAGTAAAATATGATAGGGTTATTAATAAATAAACGTTTCATATTAAATGCCTAAACATTGATGACCATATTACCCTTTTTATTAAAATTCTTTGAATTTATCTTTCATATTTATTACAAGTTTGTCACTTGTATTATAAACCATTGATTAATTTATTGAATGGTCAAGATCTATTTCTCGCATTTCCCTCAAGATATATATATATATATATATATATATATATATATATATTATACACATCTCAAGTTTCGTTTAATATATTTTATATTCGTCGATATTTATTGAATTCGTTAACTCGACCCGATTTATCGTTTACGCGGATTCTTGTTCATTATGCATCGTTAACATTATATTCACAAGGATTTAAGTTGTGGTTCGTTTGTTTTCTTACTCATTTTAATCGATTATTAAAAACTCCGGGATTTAACGTTTTAAGGTTTAAAGTTTATTAAAGTTAAGCGAGTTACAAATTATCCGAGTATAATATAATATACAAAGTTTTATAACTTTTATTTCACTTTTAAATACATTTTAAAGTACAAGGTTCAATATTTAATTATAATTTAATTTATGTTCTTAATTTATCTTGAATCTTGAGGGACTTAAGTGTAACATTATTTAAATTTTAATATAATAAATTTCACCCAGCCCAATCCCCCTATTCTCGTACGTTCTCCCGGCGAGGTCGCCGCCCGCGACACCGTGACACTCCGAACCTCGCCGCCCGCGACACCATGACACTCCGGCAGCCCATTAACCCATTAAAAATGCAAATTAACACAATTAATGTTTCGTAACGCGTTTAGACCAAGCCAACGATCTCTAATAAACGAAAATAATGCATAATACCGATCTAATTTAGTGTAATTAAATCCTAAAACGGCCGTGAAACCTACCAGAAAAAATGTAAAACGCAATGACTAAATTTAAACATCAAACACTGCAATTAGACCTATAAGTAGGACTCAAGCATTCAACTAAACTTGCTCACACCTTTAAATCATCTTAATACACTCTCTATATCTCGATTTAAATCGTCAAAGTTTGTTTCCAACCAAACTCCGTTCACCGTTAAAACGATACATTACAAGGTAACTTTTATATGCATTGTTAGAGTTTCTGGCCGACAAGTAAAACCTCTAAACTTATTTAACCAAACATGGAACAGATTGAATCAATTGAAACCTAGGGTTTTGGTTAGGAAGAAGATGATATAGGACTTGTAAATTTATATATATATTTTTTTGTTTCTGTTTTAAATCAAATTGCTAGGCTAGCTCAGTTGGTTAAGTTGTATGCGTATGGGTTGAGAGACCTGGTTCGAACAAGGGTCAGATTATAAATTTTTACTAATTCTTTGTTTAGTTTTTATCTTTTATTTTATTGTTTTTTTTACCAAATTAATATATAATAAATTATTTAAAAATCATAATAAATTAAATAAAAATATTTTAAACTAAATAAAGTTTTTATAAATTAAATATAAATCATATATTATCTTTTCCCATCTAAAAACCAAACATTCGTAACCGTTAATTGTTGGTGCATGATGTCAGTAGTTCAGTGTCTAGTGTCTGTAATCGAGTTAGTTGAATTTGTATTTTGTATTAAGCGAAGTTAGCTAACAAGTTCGCTGATATAGGCAAACTTGTTAGACAAGCGAAGTTAGTGACAACTTCGCCTGAACATGCCAGGCGAAGTTGTCGTGTATATAATCAGCTAGGTTACGGCTGAAACAAAAAATTTTGAGTTAGAGTTTTCCAGTTTACGAGTTTGTGTGTAATCGGTGATCAGAGAATCACGTGTTTCCAGTTGCAATACAACGTGTCTTTGTTTATTGTAACGTGTGTTTAATCGTGTTAGCTCGTATCGTCTTCTACGCTCGTAACGTCTTACGTAGGGATTCCGCACCTACGTAGAACGAGATATTCCGTGTAGATCCGGCTGGGAACCTACAATTGGTATCAGAGCATTTGCTCGTGATTGTGTGGCTCGGGATTATCACGCGGGTGTAGAAATCGTTCTATTCGACTATTCGCGGGACAAGTTTACCGAGTTTTTGTGTCCTACTCACCTCCCACCATAAAAAACAACCCATTACACCTTCACATACCTCGCGAAATCCAGAAATCAAACCTGCAAAATCATCGTGTTCATCAGGCGAAGTTGCCGTCACTGTTAGTAGGGTTTCGGCGAAGATATAAGGTTAAGCGAAGTTATCCACAACTTCGCCTACCTCCCAAGTTCGCTTAACTCAAGCGAAGTTATCTACAACTTCGCCAAATCAGGCGAATTTAAAAAGGAAGCGAAGTTAAGAATTCCAGCGAAGTTAAGACTTAAGCGAAGTTATCCACAACTTCGCCTACAGTACTGTTAAGAATAAAATTTTTGTTTTTCGGGTTTCTTTGTGTTTCGTGAAAGATGACTTCAATAAACATTACGGAACTGGTGAAGATGGAAGTGGAAGCGGGTTCAGCTACTAAGGCACCGAAGATGCTGAAAGGAACCGATTTCGTGGCTTTGATGGATCGGTTTGAGCAATATGTCAAATACCAAGATGCTAAGATGTGGGTGTGCATTCAAGACGGTTACATTCCACCAACTGCTTTGTATGAGGGTCGTGAACAGATAAAGAAATACAATAAGATGGAAGAAGAAGAAAAGAAAATGTATGAGGTTGAAAGCAAAGCTCATGCTGCGATTACAATGGCTCTTCCACAAGAGATTCTTCACACCTTCAGGAAGTATAAAACTGCCAGAGAGCTATGGGAAGCGCTTGAAAACCGATTTGAGGGTAATGTGGGGATTCGTTCATCAAAGATTAAACTACTTAAAACCCAATTCTCGGTCTTCAAGTATTTGAAGAATGAATCACTTGATGATATCATCACTAGATATTATCACCTGATGACTGAACTTAGCAATTATTCCATTGCTTACAAAGAAGATGAGATCGTTGAAAAGCTTCTTGATGCTCTCCCACCGAAATGGGAGATGTACACTGTGTTGATGAGAGAAGACAAAGAGTTTGCCGACTATGACTTGGAAACAGCAGTTAACAAGCTACGAACTTTTGAACTTAACATGGTTCGAAAAGAGACACCTACTGATCAGGTTCAAGATCCGGGAATGTATGGTGCAAAAGTTAACTCAAGTTCAAGTTCGAAGTCTGAATCATCTGCTTACTACTCAAAGGGAGAGTCGGGCGCTAACTCAACACATGAAGGTCATGTATCTCTCAACATGAATGGTGATGTGTGTTTTGTAGCTGGTGGAACTAATGCTTCTAAACCTCAAGCAACCAAGGGTAGTTTTTCCCCAAGTGTTTCGAACAACAACTACTCGAAGATGCCCATGAGTGTTAAATCTGCTGAACAGCAGTTTGCTCTCTATGCATCTTTCATTGCCTCGTATGAAAATTACATTCAGGGTAAGATTGTTGATCCAGCAACTTTGGACGAAGACTATGATCAGATCGATGCTGATGATCTGGAAGAGATGGATCTGCAGTGGCAGATGGCGATGATTGTGAGAAGGGTTAAACGGTTTATGAAGAAGACTGGTAGGAAGTTTGTTGGTGAAAGACCAGGGTTTGATAAGTCGAAGGTTAGGTGTTACAACTGTCAACAGAATGGCCATTTTGCGAAGGAGTGCACAAATGAACGTGTAGAACGCAGTCAAAACAGGTCTACACAACAGAGTGGGGGTGGTAATGATAATAGAACCATGATATCCAGACAGAACGGGGAGTACAACTGGAACCTGCATGTTGAGGAAGTGTTCGAACAGGCAAATTTGGCGAACATCGAAACTGCAGGAAGTGAGAAAGTGACTGGAGAAAATGAAGCTTACATGGCAGAAGTGACAGACCAGCTCTCCGAGGTAAGTACTAAACTCCCTTGTACTAAATGTGAAAATCTGTCTGAACAATTGACAACTATAACTGATCAGTTTGTTAGTTTGGATGCTCAATTTAAAACATTAAAAGAAGATCATCATTTCACTAAAGCTAGAGAAAACAGTTATAAGGTAAAAATAAAAGCTAGTGAGAAAGATATTAGAAGTCTTAAAGCCAGTCTAGCTGAGAAAATACAAGTAATTGATCTTAGCTATGAAGTGTTAGAAGAGAAAACCAAACTAATAGCTAAAAGGGATAAACATATAGCTGATCACCAGGTGAAAGTGGTGGAACTAAACAGGAAACTTGAGCAATTTAGAAATTCCTCCGCTATACTTGATCACCTTGTTAGTGATCAAGGTTCCCCAGTTAAAAGGGGAGGAATTGGATATCATGAAGTTCCACCACCTTACAATCATAACTATACTTATGATCCTAGTAATCAGAAATCTGTTGATGTTGATTTTGGTCAGACAGTTCCGGTTAAGGTAACTATTAAAGATCCAGAAGTTAGTAAAGGCGAAACGAGTAAGCCTGTTTCTAATGTGAAGATTTCTGTTCCTAGTCCTGTCTCATCAAATTCGGACAAGACATCCGAGTCGAGTGAGACAAAAGAAGAGGCAGTGTTACCAAAAAGTGGAGAGAAAAATAAAACAACTGACAAGAATTCTCCACTAAACCCGTATGTTCCACCATATGTGAGACAAACGGGCAGTAATGCAGCCTCAACATCTAAAACAACTATTGAGAAGAAAGTTGAACACAGAAGTTGTTTCAGATGCAATCAATTAGGACACCTAATTGCTGATTGCCCTCTGAAGCAGAGATTCAGAGGTGTGAGGCCTTCAAAATCTGAGAAAAGAACTAACAGTAATCAATATAATGGTAAAAATGAAAACTCACCAAAGTTCAGAAATTGGACTAATCCAGGTTTTCAAAGAAATCGATCTCAGTTTTTCACTGCTAACAACCAAACCATATGTAATAATTCATTTAATTCACGAAGATTTGGATGGCCTCATAGTCAATCTACAAGAAGGTATCCTTTCAGGACTTACAGATATCATACTAATACTAACTTTGGACAGCCAAAGTACGGGATGTATCGACCCAAGACCAATAGGTCTTGGGTCCCCAGATTTTAATCCTCTGCTTTAATCGTGCAGGAACAGTTGAACAGGGCTGCAAACAATCTATGGGTTGTGGATAGCGGCTGTTCCCGGCACTTGACGGGTAACAAGAATTTGTTACACGACTGGAAACCTGTTCTGGGAGGAAGAGTGAGTTTTGCTGGAGAGAGCGGTGGAAGGATTACAGGAATTGGGACGGTGACTAATGGAAAAATGACTTTAGAGAAAGTGAATTTTGTTGAAGAACTGAAGCATAATCTGCTGAGTGTATCGCAGATCTGTGACAAAGAATACACCGTGTACTTTACCAAGAATGAGGCGATCGTGCTGTATCCTGGTTTCAAGATACCAGAGGATTGGATTGTAATGAAGGCTCCAAGAGAAAAGAATACGTATATTATGGATATGAGGTGGACTGAGATGGCCACAGAAGAATCGTGTCTTCTGTCAAAAGCAACTGAATCGGAGTCCGAGCTATGGCATCGAAGAATGGGGCATATTCATCTTCGGAAAATGAACTACATTGTCAAGAATGGGTTGGTGCTGGGTGTTCCCTTGAAGAATTTCTACTTTAAAGACCAATGCTTATCATGCAAAAAGGGAAAGCAACACAAGAAATCCCATCACACCAAGAAGGTTAATTCAATAGTCAGTACCCTAGACCTACTTCACATGGATCTCTTTGGTCCCGTGAATGTAAAAAGCCTAGGTGGAACATCATACTGCTTGGTGATCACTGATGATTTCTCTCGATATTCTTGGGTATATTTCCTGAAGTCAAAGGATGAAACGGTTCAGATGGTAAAAAATTTGATTACCAAGGTTGAGAATATCATGGGGAAAAGGGTTTAATACATCAGGAGTGACAATGGGACAGAGTTCAAAAACTATGAGATGGAGATCTTCTGCTTACAGAAAGGGATAGAACACCAGTACAGCGCTCCGTATACTCCGCAACAAAATGGAGTGGCTGAGAGGAAGAACAGAACGTTAATTGAAGGAGCCAGAACCATGCTGGCTGATTCGAAACTTCCTGTGGTGTTTTGGGCTGAAGCTGTTGCAACAGCCTGTTATATCCTTAATAGAGTGTTAACTGTTAAAAGATTGAATAAAACATGTTATGAACTTATGCATGGGAGAAAGCCCAACTTGAGTGGTCTCGAACCATTCGGGTCCCCGTGTTCGATATTAAAGACAAATTCTAAATTTGGTGAAATAGCCGACGAAGGTATTTTAGTCGGATATGTTGTTGGGACTCCCAACAGACGAGTCTTTAATACATCGACCAGCAAGGTTGAGGTGGTGTGTAACACTGATATCACAAGTTACAAATCACCAAAACCAAGCACGGGACCCGCTGGGGTTTTCGACTATGATAAACTTTTTAAATCTTTTAACATGCCTTACTTGGATTGTGCAGAAGTTGATGAGAGAATTGCTACGAAGATGATTTACGATGAGGAAGACACTTTGGTGCAACGACCACAGTATGATGAATGTCAGCCTTCCTCGTCAAATGCTGTCGATACCCCTGCTGCCTCTACAGAAGAGGAATTCTTCAATCCGTTTCACTCTCAACAACAATCACCCATTGATGAGATATCTTCGAACCTGGAAGACAATCTGCAACTCAGTTCGGTTCCGACTACGAGAGTTCACAAAAATCACCCTTTGGAGAACGTGATAGGTGATCTGTCCGACGGTGTACAAACAAGACAAAGCTTGAATGAGCACACCTGTGTTTACACAAGCATTAAAGAAACGGGCATAATCAACGAATGCTTATACACCTGCTTCATCAGCCAGATTGAACCAAAGAACTATCAAATGGCTCTCAAGGACAGCTCGTGGGTCGAAGCCATGCAAGAAGAGTTAGCCCAGTTCAACAAAATGGAGGTATGGAATTTGGTTGCAAAACCGAAGGATGTGCATGCGATTGGCACAAAATGGGTTTTCAAATGCAAGAGAGATGAGAAAGGGATTATTATCATGAACAAGGCGAGGCTGGTTGTAAAAGGTTTTAATCAGCAAGAGGGGATTGATTACAATGAGGTGTTTGCTCCTGTGGCGAGATTGGAAGCCATTCGATTGTTTTTGGCATTGTTGCACACAAGGAGATGAAGGTATTTCAGTTAGATGTGAAGAGTGCGTTCCTTAACGGTAAAGTCGATGAGGTTGTGTACGTTGAGCAACCTCTGGGTTTTCCTGACCCAGACTTTCCCGATCACGTGTACAAGCTAAGTAAAGCGCTGTATGGACTACATCAGGCACCTCGTGCCTGGTACTCAACTCTATCAGATTACTTGCTTGAGAATGAGTTTGAAAGGGGTAAGATTGATAGCACATTGTTCTTTAAGAGAAAAGGAAGCGACTTTCTTCTAGTGCAAGTCTACGTGGACGACATCATCTTTGCTGCATCAAAAGTCGCCATGTGTCAGGAATTGTAGGCCGTCATGAAAAAGAGGTTTGAAATGAGTGCTATGGGTGAACTAACTTTCTTTTTAGGACTGCAGGTTGATCAGAAGAAAGATGGGATGTTCATTCATCAGACTAAGTATGTCCATGATGTTCTCAAGATGGAGGACAGCACTCCAGTTGATACTCCAGTCTGCGTCAATCATAAATTGGGTGCTGATTCAGACAACGATGCAGACGTGGACCCAACCCAGTATCAGGCAATAATAGGTTCTTTAATGTACTTAACTGCTTCTAGGCCTGATATTATGTTTGCAGTTTGTCTTTGTGCTCGCTTTCAGGCAAACCCAAAGGAATCTCACTTGAAGGGTGCGAAGAGGATATTGCGCTATCTCAAAGGCAAACCTAAGCTGGGGTTGTGGTACACGAAAGGAGGAGACTTGGAGTTGGTCGCCTACACAGATTCTGATTATGGAGGGTGCAATCAGAATCGGAAGTCAACAACAGGTGGATGTCAGTTTCTAGGAGGCAGATTAGTGTCATGGCAATGCAAGAAGCAGACCTCAGTCGCCATTTCAACCTGTGAAGCAGAATACATGGTAGCATCCAACTGCTGCTCCCAGGTTCTTTGGATTCAACAACAGTTGCGCGATTATGGTCTGAATTTCACTCATACTCCTATTTGCATTGATAACACTGCTGCTATCTCAGTAACTAACAATCCCGTAAAGCACAGTAAAACTAAACATATTGACATCCGTCATCATTTTATACGGGATTGTGCTGAGAAGAAACTGATTGTGCTCGAAAAGGTTGATACGTTAGATAATTTCGCTGACTTGTTCACTAAAGCGTTTGACAAAACTCGATTTCAAAACCTTGTTGAGCTGAATGGGATGATCAATCCCGAGTAACCGTGCTTTTTGTTTTTGTTTAAAAAAAAAAAACGTCACTATCGCTTAGAATTATGTCGGTTGCCTCAGTTTGAAGGACATATCTTCGGATATGTTTGGTCCTCATTTCTACTTGTAGAATATGAGAATAGCCATTAACCAGATGACTGAAAGTGACCGGGGCGGTTTATGATGTGTTTTTATTCTTTCGCTGAAAATTAGTCGATCATACTTAGTTAGAAGGACACATACTTGTATGTGGTCGGTCCAGCTGATCCATTGGATCTTCAGGATAGCCGTTTACCTGAAAACTTCAACTTGATCGGGGCGATAGAAGTTAAAATTTTTTTTTGGGAGATGAAATTATTTTTCAAGTCTACTACTTCGTAAGAAATTCTGTTACTATGTTTAACAGAAAATTGATCTAACTTTGGAAAGTGATAGATATACTGATTCTGTGTGCTTAACTAGTGAAGTTATTAGGCCTAAAAGACTTTAGAACAGTCATTGTATGTCATGGTAGCTTTTTATGGTGCGTAAAAGTAGAAGTGATACTAACTAAATCTACTCAATTTACATGGAAACTCCTTAAGAGTTGTGCATGTCTCCATATATATCTTTCCGAATGATAGGCAGAAAAGTGATTACCCAGTCATACACGAGCCCGTGAGTGTTCTGATTCCAGTGAAGATAGCGTGTCGAGAAACTGCAGTGATCCAGATTCGGGACTTGCAGTTGTTTACTACTCTGAAGTTGTGTACATACTTAAAAAAATAAAAAATAAATAAATAAATAAAATTGTGTGTTATTGAAACAATCTAGAGTTCATAATGTTAATACTTCTCAATCAAGATGTACGAAAGAGGACGGGAAGAAGAGTCTAAAGATCGAAGAGTGCTTACTATTTAATCAGACACTATGGGTCGAGGTCAACTCGGGGTGACTTGGGGAAAGCCAAATACGCTTTGAGAATAGATAGGAGGCATCATAATCTCTGAGTTGTTGCCCATTTAAGTTTTGAGCTTAATTGAACCTAACTCGTATCACAGAAACGATGAAAACCATTTTAAGTTATTTACCTGCTTACAACCTGTTTCTTTATGTCATAATACAGCTGAACATGGATCCGTGTGACAGTCACGTAATTAGTATGATTCCTGTTCGGATTTTTTCTAAAACATGGTAGTCCCTGTCGAGACTGAAATTTGATCCCGTGTACTTTATTTTAAAATTTTTTCTACTTATGTAGTTGTATTATTTTATACCTGGTTACTTGGTCTTGATCGTATCATTTAATTCTTTAAAGGATGTTTTTAAAACTTAATTGCAAATTGTTCAAATTATAGGGGTTTGTTTTGTAAAGTTTAATATCGGCGAACTTGTGCATAACTTCGCCTGCCATAGGCGAAGTTATCCATAACTTCGCCTGTATAACTCTGACCCTATATAAAGGAATTTTAAGGTCAAACGGCTTATTATTTTCTTAAACCAGCGAACTTACTCACTGAAACCCTAAGCGAAGTTACATATCGTTCATCTGTGATTAATCTTTCTCAGTTCTAATTCGATTAAAGGTGTGTAGGGTTGATATATCATATAATCTTTGTCATGGGTGTAAATCAAAGGTCGTATTGACCCGATTCTCGACCTCGTCTTTCGAAACTTCAAATACCCGATTTTCAAACTTAATTTCACGTGGTCGTAATCAACTTGAACGTCTAGATCGTCTTAAAAGCTTGTTTTACGAGATCCTCAATCTCAAAATTCACCAACTACACGTCGATTCGAAAACCTAACTGTTGCCGATTCATATTCAGGCGAACTTACAGGTTAGGCGAAGTTATTCTAAACTTCGCCTGATAATTAATTATTCAACAGTATATGAGGCGATGTTGTGGTTAGGCGAAGTTATCTTCAACTTCGCCTGGCTCTTTTATTAGACATTTATTAGACGAAGTTCAAGTTGAAGCGAACTTGTTCCCAACTTCGCCCCACCTCTAACTTCGCTTATACAAAATAAATCATAAATTCGCTCATGGTAACAGGCGAACTTGTGATTTGCCTTGACGTTTATCTAACTTAGCCTGTTTGTTGCAGAAATGGCTGCTGTAGCTGGAGCAGGTGGTGCAGGTGGTGATGACGGTGGAGACAACCAACGACAGTTTTTCCCGGGGCACAACATGTACATCACGTTGGACCCGGATGCGAGCGGTGTTGATGATTTCCGCGAAATCATCATGTTTCTCTTACGCTCGCGTATATTCCACGCGATTACCACAACACTGCCGATATCTTTGCCAAACATTGAAGATTTCTGGCAGACGGTGGAATATGACTGTCGAGTCGAGCCCCCGGTCATGCGTGCAACGGTCAATAATCAGATAGTTCAGTTCTCATCTGAACAGATCCGGGCGGCTTTACAGTTTGGAGAGGAGACAAGAGACGATCCTACTGATTTTGTGGCTCCATTCCGAGATGGAGCGTTTCTGAGAATGGGATACTCTGGTCCCTTGGGGGATACTCAGAGGCGCAAAGGGTTCTTGCTAGACCAGTGGCGCTTTCTCATGCATGTAATGATCGTATGCATGTCGGGGAGAAAGGCTGGTACTGATGGTATGTGCGCGACCATGCAGTCGGCGATGACTGCTCTGACTTACAATAAGCGTTACAGCTTTAGTCAGATGGTTTTTTACGAGATTGACCGTCAGAGAAGAGCGGTGGCGCGTGAGAGATTTCTCATGTATCCAAGATTTCTACAAATGATCTTGAATCATGTTGCTCCCACGTTACCTCAGCGTCGCCCGATTCGATACGTGGAAAGTGTAAGTAAAAGGATCTTCGCTCAATGCAGATCATCCAGTGCGAGGAGCAAACCTGAGCTCCGTCCTCGACATACTCCACTATTTGGGTACTTGATAAACCCAGAGTATGTTCCTGCTCGTGGGGACGAGTTTCGGGATCCTCAACCACAACAGGCTGGAGCACCTCAAGCTATACCTGCTGCTCCTGTTGTGTCACCGGAGGAGAATGTAGACCTTGATGCACTGTTCGGTGGTCAAGGATTCTTTGATATGGACCGGGTTGATCCTGAAGAAAATGTACAGGTCTCGGTAGCCCGGGTTTCGAGTGTGAATGTTACTAGGACAGCTACTACGGTGGCTGATTCTGATTCTGATGATGATGTGGATGAAGCGAGACGAATTTTGGTAACCCAAGAAAGAATTCATGGGAAAAGAAAGAGAACCGATGATGACAGCGAGTCAGATTATGAGGAAGAAGTACATCAGTTGGTTCGCAGATCAAGAAGGGAACGGACAGGTGCAGGTTCGGGAGCTGGTGAGAGCTCAAGGGTGGTTCGTTTCACTCCACCCGCACTGTCCGGTATGACTATTGTTCATTCATCATTGCCAGTGACAAGGCCAAGCGCCACGGATGTTCCCGTGGTGGCTACCTCATCTTCATTTGGCCTCCCACCTATTTCATTCCAACTATCGGCTCCGGAGATTGTATCGTTCCCGCCTCCAACTCTTACTCCAACGGAGGTCGTGGCAAGATTTATTGAGTCGACGGTTGTAGCGACTGCAGGGTTGTCAGTGATGATACCACCTGCGGTTACGTTTATGCCTACTTCTGAGGTCCCGGTTACATTGGAAATCCCTCCTCAGTACACTCAAGATATATCACATCTGAGGTTTGATTTCGATGCAACCTTATCAGACTCAGAACGAATAGCAGCACTTGAACGGGTCGTGGCAGAACAATCAAGGGTGAATCTTATCCAGACCCATGCTATTCAACGCCTTGTTGCAGAGAATCAGATACAGTCGTCCCTGCTCATAGAACATGGCAAAATCATTGATGCTTTGAAGCAGTTCTTGGCAAATCAGGGGGAGATGAGCTGTAAAGGCGATGAGCTGAGGACGAAGAAGCGAAATGATCGAGACGATGATCCCAATGCATCGAAAGGTGCAGGTGGAGAGTTGCCAAGAACTGAACAAGCTCTTGGGACTTCCACATCTCAGGGGGAGTCAACAAGTGCAGCGGGCGGTACAGGTGATGAGGTGGTGGTCGTGGACGTTGAGGAGATGGATGATGAGTTTGTAGGTGATGATGATGTATTACCAGTTGAAGAGATAGAGAAGATTGGTGCAGAGATTGTTATTGATAATGAGATTGAAGAGGGAGAGATTGTAGAAGAGAATATTGAGCATGAAATTCCGGAAGTGGATAAGGCAGATATGAGTACAGATATGGGAAGTGATGAGAAGGAATGGGAAGAGCAGCCAAAATGGAAAGAAGGCTATGCTCAGTGGTTTGTAAAAACGAAGAAACCGGCGGTCCCTACTATGTTTAAGAAGAGTTACAACATTAGAGGTTATGCTGAATCGAGAAAAGGGATTATATGCTGGATATATGATGAGCAGTTGAGGCTCTTTGTGATTAAGAGATATGATGGTGTTCAGTACTTCAAAAGGATGTTGAGATCGTTGAATACACTGCCAGAATGTGAAGTGAAAGACTTAGCCAGATTGGGATTGATAAACAGGAGTGATGATAATATGGCTAGAGTCATTGGGAAGATTGTTTGGAAGGAAAGTATAAAGGAAAAGAAGTTCGAGCTGTTGAAACCACAAAAGGGAAAACTTATTGAAGACAAAGATAGAGGATTGAGAGCAGATGGCAAGCCTTGGATGATTATGAAGTATAAGCCGATCCGGTGTCTTAAAGAAGTGCCGATGAAACTAATGCCCAAAGATGTGCTCAAAGATCTGAAGTGGTGGTATGTAGATTGTGAAACAGCTGAAGCAGTAATGGAGGACGAAGATGAACAAGAGCTGCTGAGAGTGTATGATCCGATGCATCTAGTGAACTTGTCTCAAGCTGATCTGCAGGTGCTGAATGAGAAGAAGATATTTTATATTCCTGCTTGGAAGGACGAAGCGAAGAAATATTAAAGAGTTGTTTCGGTTTGTGTACGAGAAGGAGTTTATGCTTGAAGATGAAAGATACAAGATTGTTGAAGATTACAAGACACGTGCTTGAAGATAGAGATATGAAGCTACTGCCAAGGGGGAGTCTGTTGGTGCATGATGTCAGTAGTTCAGTGTCTAGTGTCTGTAATCGAGTTAGTTGAATTTGTATTTTGTATTAAGCGAAGTTAGCTAACAAGTTCGCTGATATAGGCGAACTTGTTAGACAAGCGAAGTTAGTGACAACTTCGCCTGAACATGCCAGGCGAAGTTGTCGTGTATATAATCAGTTAGGTTACGGCTGAAACAAAAAATTTTGAGTTAGAGTTTTCCAGTTTACGAGTTTGTGTGTAATCGGTGATCAGAGAATCACGTGTTTCCAGTTGCAATACAACGTGTCTTTGTTTATTGTAACGTGTGTTTAATCGTGTTAGCTCGTATCGTCTTCTACGCTCGTAACGTCTTACGTAGGGATTCCGCACCTACGTAGAACGAGATATTCCGTGTAGATCCGGCTGTGAACCTACATTAATCCATTAATATAATTCATTAATTAGTTTTTAATTCGTAAACTTATATTCAATAACTTAGTTATAATTGTTCGAGATAAAACTCCTATTTAAAATCCATACATTGTAATATCGTAACTCGCATATTAGTGTTGAAGTTATAATATTAAATAATATAGACCGTTAGGATTAGTTTATAATTTCGTTACTTTAAATTAATTGGTTAAGCTTTTAATTCATAAAATGCTTAAACTTTAATTCGTTAAATTTACTTAAAATCCTTTTTTCGCAAATATTATAATTCGTATAATAGTGTCAAATTATTAATTAAAATAACATTCAGAACGTTAGAATTCTGTTAAAGTCTAAATATAATATTTTAATATAAAACACCATAGAATGCTAATAAGAATATATTAAAATAATACAAAACCCCTTATTTAAATTACTCTTTAACTTTTTCAATCCCGTTAGTTAAGCTTCGTTTTTGTTTTAATTATAGTTCGAGAAGTTCAATCGTTTCAGATTCTTTAACGCACTTTCGGTTGCTTTGGTTTCGTTATTGTACTTTCGGCTTTTATTACAAGTTTGTCTTCGATTTTGAGGTGAGTTTTTCACACCCCCTTTTTAAAGTTTTTTACATTTTGGGGGTAGTATGCATATCCTATACAAACGATTACTTACTTTACTTATTCAAACTACAATTCTCATTATGGACTTGTGTTTACTTGCTTATGTGTGTTGTGCTATCCGAGTACGTTGGTTGTCCCCAACTGGACAGGACCTTATGTGCGTTGTGCTATCCGAGTACATTGATCGACCTCAACTAGAAAGAACCTTGTGTGCATTGTGCGATATCCCGAGTACGTTGGTTGTTACCAATTGGAAAGGACTTTACTGCGTTGATTACACGGTTCATAATTGTATGCCTTTTATGTGTTAACAAACTGTGATGATTCTCACAAACTACTTGTAGTTGACTTTTGTTTTATATGCATGCTACAGGTGTTGTGATTAGAGGTTGATTTCTTATCGAAAACACTAGCTTAAGAATAAAAGAATTTGTTAGAAAAACAAAAGATTATTTAAAATACATAAATATCACTTTTCCTTACTTAGGAGATATTCCAATCATTGTCAGCCAAGCAAAAACAGTTGCAGCCAAGAATCAAGGAACTCATAATCCTTTTTTATTGTATTTCCGTTATTTAGCTAGTGTTCTTCTATTTATTTAATTTCCCCTTTCTCTTTTGTAACACACACACAAATACAATCAATAATAATTTTTGGTTACCAGTCTCAAATCTGTTTTTTTGGTTATTCAAAAACTTTCACGCCATCGCTTCAGACCCGCTTTAACACGTGAACTAACACCATGGCTGGAAATAATAACAGCACTAGGGGCACGTGATGGGTTATTTCTTGGTTTCGTCCAGTCATTAATAACTTGATTATTTTTAGATAATAGCAGATAGAAACAACGCTTGTAAGGAGTCCTAATAAAACCAAGAAATATAGGCCTACCTGCCATCCACACCAGAACAAATAGAGTTTTCCAAAAAACCTGCTAGTGGAGGAAGACCTCCTAGGGATAAGAGACATAGGGCTAAAGAGAGAGCCAAAAAAGGATCTTTCGTATATAATCCTGCATAATCTCGAATGTTATCAGTTCCGGTACGTAGACCAAATAAGACAATGCAAGCAAAATGTAAGGCCCCGATCCCCGGGAACCCTACAGTTGGTATTCACACAAAGTACTTAAGAAAATATTTAAACTTGAAAACGGTTTCTTCCATTAAAACAAACATCTCAGAGTGTAAATTCAGCGAAAAACATAAATAGTAAAGTAAGTTCCCTAAAGCCCGGGAATTTTGCCCAAAACCAATTTTAAATCTAATTCATAAAACTATTTAAAATAAAATTGTTCAAAATACATTCTTCCATCCACGTATGCCATTCACCGTCCAAGTAGCTTCGTGCACGTCCAAGCGATAAGGCATCCTCTTCATAACCTGAAACTCACACCAACATGCACACAAAGTCAGCTTGAGCTGATTGAGTTCAAGTTTTAAGTAAATAATATCAGTAATAACAATTATGATAGTCATACCAAAAGTTTAAATATAAAAAGAGTGCATCCATTAAGTCATCATTCCGAAGACTAAACATTCTCATACTTATATATCTACAGAATATATATATAAACATCCTCTCAAATACATCCCTATATATATAACAATATATATATAACATCCACGTATAACATCAAGGTAGGCCAAACAACGCATGCAAACACAAAGTAGGCATACGCAAAGTAGGCATACGCAAACACGTAACATCAACGCATGCAAACACAAAGTAGGCATACGCAACATCCGTAGTCGAAACGACTACAACTCCGCCAAATATAGGCCAAACAATAATGTATATATGTGTGTGTGTATATATATATATATATATTTTAAACATCCCAAGGCCTACATATACTAGCAAGCCTATATAAAATCGTTTAAAACATTTCATCAAGTAAGAAAAACACTTAGGTGTGCATGCTAGCCCAAAATTTAAAAGGAGTTAAAAGGGGGCATCATGAACTGACCTAAGATCAACCAAACACCAGCAACAAGCTAGGAAATCTCTAAGTGCACACTCACAAGTAAGGGCTTGTAAATTGTAGACAACGCGTTACTAAACTAGACCTTAAGAACACACTTGCCTAACGGGCCGCTCAGGCCCAACAACTTGGCCCGAGGCCCAACCCATACTCTTTTACGTTACCTCAGCCCCTAAAACCTTTCAATTAACCAAATCCACCATACGATCATGGTCGGGGCTAACCATGATGCACAACTCACCCGTCGGTATGTAAATCGAGTCGAATACGCGCGTAATAAATCTTAAAACCAATTGTCAAACAAATCAGCCCCAAATGGACCAAATTCCCATCTTAATCTTTTCATACATCATAATTATGTCACCCGAGTTGATAGGGTCGACGGTTCCTTTTTACAACACTCGCTTTAATGTTTAAACGACAATTTGCGCACAACCGACTCGATTAACTAATCACCAACCTAATCAGCCCCGAATACCAAAAAATAATTTTTCCACAGCCCTTAAACCCCCTAGGTCTAAGCAAACTGATTCCGTTAGTCATTCAATCGATTAACGCATCAAACTCAACAATTGACGATTCTACACCCGATAAACCCTAGTTTTCGAACTAAAATCGATTGACTGACCTAAACACCTTCATTGAATATGGTTTTTAAGTATGATGTACCACACATACCTAGGAGGATTTTGGTGCAAAAACCTCACTCAAAACACGGAAACGCTCAATTGGACAACCACCCGGTTAACCTAAAACAAGTCGTTTAACGAACAATACGCGCAATATAAAGGTCAATTAAGGTGTAAAAGACATGGGGAATCATAAAACCGACCTTGAATTGAAGTTTTCACGGTTGAAACCTAGCTGGACAGAAGATTTTTGAGTAGGGGGGGCTTGAGTCCAATCGGCTGCGCATAGGGTGTTTAGGGTTAGGGTTTTTCATTATTTTATGATATAAAACAAATGTTACACATTAGCCCTCAAAGTTTAAGGGATATGGTAACTTGGAAGGAAAGGTTGGATAATTTAACGTACCAAGATGACGTAAAGACTCCCGAGAAACGTCGGTTAAATCCCGAGAATAATACATACTTTACAAGCTTTAACTCTTGGAACCGAAATTAACGAGCATTACACAAAAGTTCCTAGATTCATGGAGATATAGAACAACATATAAGTTATCATGCTTGCATATCCATCATTTGAGTTTCCAACAATTATTCCAATAATTACATATCCGATTTGCCCTGTGGACGAATATGCGAGCATACGTTTCATGTTGGTTTGAGTAATAGCAATGAGATTCCCCAATATCATGCTAAAAATAGCTAGGATTTCCATAATAAGATGTCATTCGTTTGATGAGAAATAAAAAGGAATATCATGAGTTAGCTTTACAAATCACCAACCTGCTTAAAAACAAGCCACACAGCCAAAATGGAACCCAAAAACAAAACCTCACTTATAACTCTTCAGCTCCAAATGGGTTGACGATAGTAGGAGACGATAAAAATGCCGAAAAAGCCCTCAGTTCACTCATTCAAAACAAGAACCAGAAACCCAATGGCACCCATACTTCCTTGACCAAATCGCTTTCTTTAATGGATGCAAAGCTCAATAAACCAGCACCAAAATCAAAGAAAGAAGAAGATGGTGACGAGCTTGTTGCTATGAAAAAGACACCCATCAATTTTAAACCTAAAGAGGAAGAATCTGAAAATGCAAAAACAAAGAAGGTAGCCGATTCTAAGGTGAAGAATCTTAAAGCAGTGAATGATAACACAAAGAGACCCATCTCAGAGGCTGCTGGTGACTAGAGCAATATCAAAGGAGGCCGCGACGGATTTGACGGCATAACATCAGTAGGAGAAGGAGAACTCACTGAACATCAGGCAGGATACAGGGGTAATGGACTTATTTGCAACCCTAATTTTATTAATCCTTTAGTTTTAGAACTATTAAATAAACCCCTTGAAAAATCTTTAAATTTTGAAATGCACTCAAGAGAACATAGTAATTTCGATACAGGCTAGGGGTTTAGGGTGGTTAAATATAAAGGACCCCGAGATTCTGATTTTTTAAAAACTAACCTAAACAAAATTGTGGGAGAAGTTAATATGGCCGAAACATGTGAAAAATTAAATAAATCAGATTTTTTACTGCAGTGCTACCTACACCATGACTTTTGAATTGTCCGACATAATTTCAAATTCTAAACCTAAAAATTAACTATATAAAAACCGCTAATGGTGGAATGGTTCCTGTAAAGGCAGAAGGAACTATTGAAATATCTCCCACCTTAAAACATTCAAACTGTCTTTATGTCCCGTCTTTATAAACTTTTATCTATCCAGTCATGTGACAAAAGAATTAAACTGCACAGTTTTAATGCACCCGACATTTTGTATATTACAAGATATCAGGACGGGAACAATTATAGGACGTGGCACTGAACGCCACGGATTGTACTATGTGGATGAAGTGACTCAACATGGTACTGTCATGTTGGCTCATGGAACTATCAATAGAGAGGCTTGGTTATGGCATAGGAGATTAGGACCCCCATCTATCGGTTATTTGCACCTTTTATTTCCAAAATTATTTCCTTTAAATGAAACAATAAGTTGTGAAATGTGTGTATTGGCCAAAATCCATACACATACCTTTAAACCTAATAACAAGAAAGTTAAATCTCCTTTTTCCCTCATCCATTCGGATGTATGGGGACCAGCAAAAGTTGTTGGAGGACAAATATTTCATTTTTTTCGTACTCTTTGTTAACGATTGCACTCGTATAACGTGGATTTATTTTTTAAAGCATAAATCTGAGGTTTTTGATAAATTTACTATGTTTTATACTATGATACAAACACAATTTAAAACCAATATCCAAATCCTTTGGTTCGATAACGGTGGGGAATTCATAAACGATTCAATGAAACAATTTTGCCAAACAAAAGGAATAATTCACCAAACATCATGCTCTCACACTCCTGAACAAAACGGCACCGTCGAAAGAAAAAACCGTATTCGTTTAGAAATAAATTGTGCCCTGGTGATTGAATCTCAAGTCCCTAAGTCCTTCTGGCCTGAAGCTCTCGCTACTGCTACGAATCTGATTAATTCACTTCTAACAAAAGCCCTTAACTTAAAAACGCCTCTTCAAGCTCTTTCAGAATTTACCAACCTTCCACCCACCCTAACATTAAAACCACGAATATTTGGGTGCTCCGTCTTTGTCCACCCATACGAAAAATCAATCGAACCAAACTTAACCCATGTTTTGAAAAGTGTGTTTTCGTAGGCTATGGGGTCAACCAAAAAGGGTACCGTTGCTACAGTCCAAAAACCCGTTATATGTACACTACCATGAACTGTGACTTCCTTGAAACCGAGTTCTTTTACACCTCCCAACATAGTGGTTAGGGGGAGAATGAGCATGACACACTAAGTTGGCTAAAATGGGTCCCAAAATGGGCATCATCATCCGAAGAAGTATATCACAGTACCCAAAAATGAGTCATGCACTTCACAACAATCTAGTGGACCAACAACTAGTGTTCCAGACTAAAATCCTCCTGATCTACCATCTGATGTCAATAATTCTCAATCATCAGAAGATATAACATATAAAGAATCTCATGAAAATCAAAATATTAACATATCTGACGATCATGAGATAGAAGTAGAACTAACAGTGCAGCAAGAACAAGAACAACCATTACAAGAAGGAACAAGACAAGAAGAACCAATACAAGAAAGGACCTAGAGATATGTTCTTCCACCAAGAGTTAACAGAGGCATTCCCGCAAAACTATACTCCCTAGAAAAACAATCTAAATCCACCAGATATCCCATAGCAAACATAGCCGATGGAAATCTTTCAAAAGAAGCCAAGGCATTTACGTCTTCTCTCTACACTGAACAAATCTCAACGTCTATAGAACAAGCTCAAGAATCAGAGAACTGGAAAAATGCAATGGATACCGAAATGGCGCTAATGAAAAACAACACATGGGAAAAATGTGACCTTCCCCCTCGGGAAAAACCGGTGGGATGTCGTTGGGTATTTACAATCAAACACAAACCCGTTGGAACTATTGAAAGGTATAAAGCACGACTAGTAGCGAAAGGCTATACCCAGACATATGGAGTTGACTACTCAGAAACTTTTTCCCCGGTAGCAAAGTTTGACACAATCAGAGTTCTTTTCTCGGTCGCCGCAAATGAAGGATGGCCTCTTCATCAGTTTGATGTTAAGAATGCCTTCTTACATGGAGAATTAGAAGAAGAAGTTTATATGGAAGCTCCACCAGGGTTCACACGAGATTTCAAGGCAACAGAAGTATGTCGATTAAAAAAACGCTCTATGGGCTCAAGCAATCTCCTCGAGCTTGGTTTGGCAGATTCACTATAGCAATGAAGAAATATGGATACCAGCAAAGCAACTCTGACCATACACTGTTCCTTAAAAGAAGAGGTAAACTTGTAACTTGTTTAATTATATATGTTGATGACAAGATCATTACAAGAAATGATGAAGATGAAATGAGGAAGTTAAAGACAAACCTTTTCACAGAATTTGAAATAAAGGACTTAAGAAGACTTAAGTACTTTCTTGGATTTTGAGGTACTAAGGCCCAAACGAGGGAGCTTTTTATGGCAGAAAAAGTACATTCTTGACCTTCTAGCCGAGACCGGGATGGTTGACAGCAAGCTTGTTGACACACCAATAAGGGTGAACCATAAACTTCGTATGGTAGAAGAAGCCGAGTTAACAAACAAAGAACGATACCAACGACTAGTAGGTAAACTTATATACCTCTCACATACTCATCCAGATATTGCATATGCAGTTGGAGTAGTTAGCAAATTTATGCACCAATCTCAAGTTACCCACATGGAGGCAGTAATGAGGATTATCAGATACCTTAAAGGAACAGTGGGTCATGGAGTTCTCTTTTAACAAAACAAACATCTGAAAGTCCAACTATAAACTGATGCAGACTGGGCGGGAGATCAAGATGACCGAAGATCTACATCAGGATACTTTACTCTGGTTGGTGGAAACTTGGTAACCTGGAGAAGCAAAAAACAAAAAGTAGTTGCTTTATCTACCGCCGAAGCTGAATTCAGAGGTATTGCACGAGGTCTTGCAAAAGTCATATGGATCCACAAACTTCTAACTGATATTGGGTTCTCTCCAAGCGAAACAAGTAAGATTATGTGTGATAACAAAGCCGCAATACAAATTTCAGAGAACCCTGTCCAACACGATCGTACAAAACACATTGAAGTTGACCGAAACATTATCAAAGAAAAACTTGATGCCGAAATTATAGAACTACCGTTTGTTCGATCAGAAGACCAACTAGCAGATATATTAACAAAAGCGGTCAACGTAAAAATATTTAGCAATTGTCTTGGCAAGTTAAGTATTGGAGGCCCTACAACTCGACTTGAGGGAGAGTGTTAGAAAAACAAAAGATTATTTAAACTACATAAAGATCACTTTTCCTTACTTAGCAGATATTCCAATCATTACCAGCCAAGTAAGAACAGTTGCAGCCAAGAATCAAGGAACTCATAATCCTTTTTTATTGTATTTCCGTTATTTAGCTAGTGTTCTTCTATTTATTTAATTTCCCCTTTCTCTTTTGTAACACACACAAATACAATCAATAATAATTTCCGGTTACCAGTTGAAACAGAATTAAATAGAGTTGTTGAAATAAATTGCTTTTGTATGAATTTGTTTGATTATTACTTGGAGACTTGTGTATTATGATGCTTTGAAACGAATTAATGATATTATGGTCACTTGATAGTGTCACGTGTGTTTGAGCAATCTGTACGTCAGGCGTTTCCGCTTAAGCCGGGGTGTTATATGGATGAAGAGTGAAAAAGTTAAGAGTGGAGGAGATAGAAACACTTTTGTTTACGAGTAAATTTGAGTAAACACTGTTCAGTCTCCATAATTTTTTACTTTTTTTTAGAATAGCTATGAGTGTAGAAGAAAGAAATAATAATGATAAAAGTATATTATTTAACTTAAAAAGAGACCAATAATATATTGTTTTCCATTATAATTATAAAAATTAGAGGAAAAGACGTTAGTAAAATTGCTATAAAAAGAAGATGTGAGTATTATTTAGTGGACTTGAGTATTATTTAGTGGCATGCTGACCATTAATAGCCTCAATATGTACATGTGGGCGCTTTTAATATGTCATACATAGTACATTGAATTTTTCACATTGATATCTACTCGTTCTTTTTTTCTTTGATTCACATTACATGAAATCTTTCGTGCAAGACGCGGTCATCTGGCTTGTTGACAACATTAATTTGTATTTGTTGAACCGTTTAGATAGTTACTGATCAGTTGTTATTTATTGATACCTTTAGAGCTTTACTTTCTTTGGAACAATTGAGAACAAAGGTGTAACTTCTCATTTTTAAGGAGTCCTCTTTAATAAATAATAAGGGGCGTTAACAAGTCGAGCCAAAATTAAGCCCGTCTAAACTCTAACTCAACTGATTTTACTTAAAAGAGTTCAATCTGGTTTAAGTTAAGACTTAAGAGAGTTTGAAATCGAGCTCAACTAGCTTGGGGCTCTACTTGTAAACTATATGCACAGCTCATAAGAATTCTTCATGCTCAAACACATTTATTATATATTAATTATTTTATTGACTTATACTTTTATTATTTTTATTATATATTTATAACTATAAATTTTATATATAACACAAAACATATTACTTAGTATTTTTATGATAATTTTCTTTAGAATAGTTATTATTATGACATAAATATGATTAATGTGTTAAATAAAAATGATTCTAATAGCAGTCCCGTTTAAGCTCACCATCATAACTGAGCTTGATAATTGAAGCTTGGGTTTGTGCTTGTATATGAAGTGAGCTCCAAATTGGATTGTGCTTGAGCTACGTCCAGTTTAAGCTCAACCCTATTTAAGCTATTAGGGAGCTGATCTTAAGCAGCTATGCAATTTTACACCCATACCAATAACTTTAGAGCATTCGCATTGGAACCTCCATCTCTATGTAAATTATTTAACAAAAAACCCATTTTTTTTTCCTCTTAATTTTGTTTACTTTTCAAAATTCTTAAATATCCAACCCTTTATCTTTATCTCCATCTTACTTACAAGCGTTTATTTTATTAGTGTTCCTCTTTTTTATAGACTCACAATAAAATATAGTGAATTGACCATGAGCCTCTAAATATACTAAATATAGAGGTGTACTATAATTTTCTATAAATTGTTCTTTCTTATAGAGAATCAAATGTGTTGTGTTTTAGTTGTTTTGTCTGCTTCTTTCTCTATATTATATAGAAAACATGAACATAGAGACTCAAATGTGAAAGCTTTTACACGTGTTTGTATCCAAGTTACACGAGTGATTTGTCTTTTGAAAGATTTACCTTTGTTCCGTCAATCCTTTTTTGGAGTGGTATCTTCTTTATTGTTGAAAAAAAGGGCTCTAGCGGTTTAGAACTTGTTTGTAACTAGTTGTGCAACTGCAAACCAGACCGGTCGTGGTACTTTATTATTTATCATTAAGTTTTCCATATATCAAATATGCAGTATAAAATATCCATGAACCATTTTTACCAATTTTAAATACTTAATCCAAACTAAGGATTATCAAATTTATTTAAAAAAAATGTTCAAACAAACAACACTACAAAAACAAAACCGTCTTGGCCAGTTGAGCTTGTCCGACCAATTGACCCAACCAACTCAGTTGGTTTGGTTTGCCATTTCTCAAAACCGTAGCCAATGGTTCAGCCTATAACTGTCGTCACAGCTTCCCAACTTAACTGAACTAGGCCGTGAACACCTTGACTACCTTTGATACCGATAGGCTGGTCGAAATATACAATACTCAACCACCCAATCACTTAACCCATAGGCAATTATACTAAAATCAACTAGAAATTCAACCAAAGGCTCAAAGATAATATAATTAAACATATAAAACCAATTAACTCCCAACACAAAACTAACAGCAAATGTTGAGATATATGAGACCAGAATGCATTATGCTCAAGCATTTGGTAACATGTCTTATATTACATCTTTGAGGGTTTAGGAAAAATGTCAGGGGTGAATTTCTGGGCTGCACTCAAACTTCCTTTCACCTTCATCTTACCCCTGCACATAGGAACCAACAAGCATTTAAGAAAACACTATTATTCAAATCACTATGAATGTTTGTTTTTATGAAGATTTATACCTCATGAAAGCAATTTGAGGATTCATTTTCCCAGTGGCAATCTTGTAGAAATCCTCATCTGTGAAAGAAAATGTAGCATCTGGCTTTCCTCCTTCATATGGACCTACATGTTGGCAAATCAATGATAAAAGTACAATCGTTATAATAATTATGATCAACCTAGGCCCTAGTCTAGCGGTGAGGTACTGGTTAGCGATCAATAGGGGATAAATCGGATTGAAAGTTTACTTGTGATTTTTCAAAAGCATATATATATATATATATACACAAAATTTTATATATAATTTCTCAAAGTAAGTATAATTTTTAAAATACTTCAAACATTCTGACTAATAGTTGTAGGGCTTCAACGGAGGCGGTAAAGTGGTGTGGTGTGGTAACGAGGCTTTAACATCACTCCGGGGCGGGGCGGTGTTAAACGGGTGTGTTAGTTTAAGCCCCACTGGCATTGGCGTGGCGCGTTAACTTACTCCCCACCACAAGAAGTTAGGGGCCGATTAGGTGAAATCGAATCAGGAGCTCCCAATTTCCGATTTGACTAATAAATGATCAAAATCCTTACAATTGGGATGAATCAAATTGATCAAAATCAAGTTTAACAAAAACCCTAAAAACGCTACAAATTCCCAACCACAAATCCATTAGGAATTGAATAAGTACTAAGCAAATAATTAATATACGTACCTTTAGTAACGTCTCCTTTCTTCAAATCAACGACGTAAATCTCCTCGTTGTACCCGATTTTCTGCAAAAGCAACATAATATAATTCCTCAAATTTAGAGTAAATCAAACAAACATTCAAACCTTAGGAGCGAGATGGATTTGATAAACAAGTCCGATCTTTTTAGTGAGAGCTTTGCCGGCATCAGTAGAAAAATGGGTCTTCATTTGGTCCATTAAGGCGGCTGATTTGAGATCCATTGTGGATAAAAGTAAAACATGAATTTGAAACTGAGTCTGGTTTATAAGCAATCGTGGAATGGAATGATTTAGGAGGGATGGAGATGACCGCAACCCAACAAGTTAAGCCCATCATCTTTTGTTTGCTTAGGGGGGTGGGTGTGGGGGTGGTTTAAAAACCATTACTTGCTCCCATCAATTACGGGTTTGTCACCTCACCCCACCACTTTCCATCACTAGTGATGGAATTTTGGTGGGGGTGGTGGTGTCGTGATGGAAATTTTTATTTTTTTTGATATTTTTTTACAACTTAAAAATTAAAAACAATAGTAAATTAAAAAAAAATAAAAGTTACATTAAACAATCTACTCCTCGTCCGAATTCGGAAATTCCAAACCTACAAGTTCAACTAGATCATATCTCAACCGATGGTGAATATCTTCGTTCCGCAAGTCTAATTGCACGTTCTCAGGAACGGGAACTTGAGTAGGAGGATCCGACACCCAATCTGAAGAAATTGCATGTCCGTCTTCTTTTATTAGCATATTGTGCAATATGATGCATGCATATAATATGCTAGAGATCATGAGTTTTTTCATTGCACGAACCGGTCGACTAAGTATGCACCATCTACCCTTTAAGACACTGAAAGCTCTCTCGACATATTTTCTTGCCGATTCTTGCAACTTCTTGAACGCCTTTTCCTTGACCTCGACAGGAAACGAAAAGGCTTTCACAAAAACAGACCATGCCGGGTAGATACCATCGACAAGAAAGTAGCCACGTCTGTAATATCTCCCGTTGACAAAATATGGACAGAAGGGTGCGGTACCATCTGTCACACTTTGAAACAATGGTGATGTGTATAGAACACTGATGTCGTTGTTTGAGCCAGGAACACCAAAATAAGAATGCCAAATCCATAAATCATTTGACGCAACCGCTTCAAGTACAATAGTCGGTCGTTTGATATCACCCCTAACATACGCCTCTCGAAACTCCCGTGGACAATTCCTCCATTCGATATGTGTACAGTCGATGCTACCGAGCATCCCTGGAAAATGTCATCTAGCCTCATGCGCGGCGTAAAGACGTGTAATGTCGTGTCTTGTTGGTTTTCGTAGAAACTCTTTGCCATACAATTTAATAATCGCGTTACAAAAGAATTGCAGACATTCACGTGAAGTTCTCTGAGACATTTGTAAGTATTCATCGAATTGATCGGGTGGGTTACCTGTCGCTAATTGACGAATAGTGGATGTGCATTTTTGAAGCGCCGTAAAACTTCGTTTGCCCCTCGCGTCGTAAGATTCTTGAAACCATTCTTCGCTTGCTTAGACGTCCGCTACAATCTTTAAAAATAAAGATTTCGGCAAACGAAACCGATCCTTGAACGTCTCGTCATTGTATTTCGGCTCCTCCACAAAGTAGTTGTTCATTAGCACTTCGTAGGCATGTATACGACCACGATCCACCATTTTTTTCTTTGGACGGCTCGGGCCTTCAAGTTCGTTATATAACAACGGGAACCATTCAACAATGTCATCGTCCGAAGATGAAGAGCTATCGGTGTCTAGCGAAAACGAGTTGCTCGAAAAATCCATATTTTTTTGTTTTGAATTGAAGTGGTGAAGAAATAGGTTTTTGTGTGATGTTAGAATGTTGTTTGTAGTAGAGGATTTGAGTTAGATTTGAGTTGGATTTGAGTTGGAATTGATTATATTTATATAGGTTAATTAAGTTTTATATATATATATATATTGCTTCAACGGTAATATTAACGTTGGAATTGTTGGGATTTGAGCACGTGATGGCCATCATGGCCGGCCCCCCATCACGCGTGATGGGAAGACCGGCGGCGGTGTTCAACATGCCATCACGAGTGATGGGATGTTCATAACAGACCACCCCATCTCCCCTTATGTTCGCATTGGTAACTGTTCATTTTTATTTTTATTTTTTTTAATTCTAACTAATTCCGATGCGATAACCATCGGATCTTGTATTTTTGTACGGTTGTAAAAATCTTGTTTATGTGTCGATTAGTCCTTGATTAGTCGCTAGCCAGTAATCATTGAAGTATTTTTTGTAACATTTGCAATCAGTAGCGAAGCTTGGACTAAGACACCGGGGGGACAGACTCAAAATGTATACAAAAATTCACAAACGATGGGGGGCCGACTCAAATTTCCGGCCGAAAACGCCTAAATTTACACTACGCATAAAAAATTTCGGACGAAAACAAGTAAATTTACACTACTACGTGAAAAAACCGGGGGGGGGGGGGGGGGGGCTCCCCCCGCCCCAATAAAGCTTCGCCAATAGTTGCAATTAGCGTGTATGCTGTTGATATTCTCTATTTAAAAACTTTGGTGTTTATTTAGGGTAAGACTAAGTACCAAAGAATGGTATCTTCGAACTCAAGACACCTACTTTTAAGACTTAGCCAAGGATAACCTAAGTTTGACACGATCAAACCAAACCGCTATGTGTATGTTACATAAAATGAATATGTTTTTAGTTGTTGATTAATTGGGAACTAAAACACCTATTTAAGACTTAGTTAGAGATAACCTAAGTTTGACGATCAACCCAAATCGCTATGTGTATGCTACATAAATTAATATGTTTTTAGTTGTTAATTAACAGGGAACTTGGACACCTATTTAAGACTTAGTCAGGGATAACCTAAGTTTGACACGATCAACCCAAAACACTACGTGTATGTTACATAAAATTGATATGTTTTTAGCTTTTAATTAATAGGTGTTTGTCACATTTGCAGATACTTGATTGATTACCAACTTGTAAGATTAGTACGTACTCCTCTCTTTTTACTTTTACGTGTTTTGGGGTTTAAAATGGTCAGCATGGTTTACATACAAATGACTGACAAACCATTTTGAGACAGCTTTAGAGTTTTGATACAAAGGCTACTAAAACCATTTTCAACATAGGTTCCATAGTTTGACATCCATTTTGATGGGATGTGATAAGCCTTAGAGCATCATCAATTAATAAATTTTTAGGTGTTGTTCTTAAATTTCAATAAGACACATGGCCCATCAAAATATACTCTCTCTCCTATGTTCTATCTTCTTGTAATATCCAACTTTTAAAAGTAATAAATAAATAAAATATATTTCGGGTTGTTTTAGTTATTGTATCGTGTGGCGTCGGTTAGATTGATTAAATAACATGTAGAGATTGGATAAGATTAAGAGATTAATGGACTTGAATGTGATTTGGGTCTAAAAGCCTTTGGGCTTTGCCTATTTAAACCCTAAAACCCTAATCCTTATCATTTTTACAATCATTCTCCAATCATTGTTACACACACTCCCATACGCAACAAAGATCCCCTGTACACAAACATTCCAAAATCCAATCTCATCCATTCAAGTTATTCAAGATCCAGTTCAATCAACCAAAAAGGTAAACATTATATCCATTTTCATTTCGAGTTTTCCTTTCTTTAGCATCGATAATAAACTAACAAGTTGAAGGTTAAAAGTGAACCGAGCCAACTAAAGGACCTATAGGAACCACAATCGAACCCGAATCAAGCCGTTATAAACGAGCATCGATCGAGCCGAATCAGAAATTGGTTTTGGTACAAAAATATATATATAGACATGAAACTAATCTACATATGTACAGATGTGTATATATATATGTATATGTAAAAATATATACCTATGTCTATATACGCAGGTGCAAGTGTATACATACATACATATATATATATATATATATATATATATATATATATATATATATATATATCTTCAACCATGGAAATCAAATAGACTCAGAGGTCAAAAAGAAAATGGTGAAAACTTGATCCGAGTCTGGAATCCGAACTCCGGCGAGGTGAAGACCTGGCTCCAATGAACAGGGTGGAAACACAAACTCCATATCCAAACCCGTATGCGACCCGAATCCAAAAAAAACTACAAATCGCATCCCATGCGATGCGAAATTCCAGCGTGCGACAAACCCACTTCGCACGAAATCCCGTGCGAAGCGAAATCCCCTTCGTGCGAATCGTTTATATTCCACATGTTCTGTCACACCCCAACTAGCACAATGCGGAAGCGTAAAACGGGAATGTAACAGACACCTCTGGTATCAACACATTGTTTATAAAGAAACATTACAAACTAATTTACAATATATTACATTTATTTGTTCTATCATTGTTTTACTGTCTAACACCCTTGCCTCTATTCACATAGTATCAACCACACATCTTGGGCAAGTAACAGATCACCAAATCATTCTAATTTAGGTACACCTGAAAAACAGTTTAAAACGGGTCAACTACTAGAGTTGGTGAGTTTCACGAGTTTCAAGAAATCAGTATTGAGTATTCATAAGTCAACACTTGTAATCATGAAATAAGTATGTATGTATGTAAATGATGTAATTATGCTAAGCTACAGTGAAGCCTTGACTGTATGTGCTGCGTGCATCCGTTTCCCACGCTCCATCAACCACTGTGGCCCCTTCCGCCCACAACATGCCCCGGTAGCTATGTCTAATGCTACATAACATGTTTGAATAAATATGGTCACGTGCAAACGGCGCTATGTGACACGGCAACCAGGCCGATTCCGTTTGGGTTTGTCAAACCAATAGTACCATTTCACAAGTCACCGGCTCGAAGTTAATCACTGTGATCGTGGGGACTTTCGTGTGTTAGCACTTAGATAATTCACATCAACACATGTTTCAGGTATGTATATGTAATCAAACTTGCTTTTCACCCCAAAAGTTCGTAAAACAGTTTCAAAGTGGGGTCATGAAACTCACGGTTTAGCAGATAATCAGTACTGTATCTGCTCGTGGTTTGTTCGGTCCGCTATCAGTAGTTCCTATAATCAATATTATAATAATATTAATATTTTAATATTATTATAATCTCAATACTAAACTGGGCTGTATAACTAATTTGGGTGTAGCTGGAACGCCCAGAAAGTGGCAATAGGCTTAGGTTGTGATGTTGTTCAATGTCTAATACTTAAAATCGAACTTGGCTCAAATTCCCGTTTTCCCAGCTGGGCCAAGTTGTTCGTTTACGCGTTCAGAAAACAGTTATGGGAAAATATGCATGGGTAAATGTATTGGTTAATAACATGATTAAGTTATAAAGAAAGATCACATACTGGGGTCCCGGATTAGCCACGGCGCCCGTTTCCGTTTATTCAGTTTGATTTAAGAAAAAACGCGCACAATCCACCCGGATTATCCAGGTTTCTCATAGAAAAGTTAGTTTTCACTTAATTAGTCCAAAAATATGATTTTTGATCACTCTTGGTGTTTTGATATTCCCGCAGATTCGCTAGTCGCAAACTTGCCGGTTTTTATAAAAACTGAATTTGTTTAATATTCAGATTAGCATAATTAATTAACCGTTAATCATTAAATTATGAAAATTTAGCCACTTATCAATTAAAATATGTAGATTTTTATAAAAATATTTCTGGAATTAATTACTGATTTATTAATTTATAAAAATTCATTTTCTCAGCTATATTTCGCCTGAAAATCGTCCGTTTACCCCAAACAATTTCCAAAAATTCCACAAAAATTCCTGAATGCTCAAATCATGTCCCAAATCAACTTGTATCAATTTCAGAATGTAAAAAGCTCGTGCGATATTCTTTTCGGCCCAAATTCGGCTATAAAAATTCACACGAACGCAAATAAACAAAATACCTTTAAACTTCTTCAAATGATCCCAAAATTCATATGTGATCAAAATTCATCAAATCTGTGTTCCCAGAAAATTTTCATAATTTTTGAAGTATTTTAGCTATTTTTCCCAAATAAACGTCCCAATTCGGTAATAAATTCGCCAAATATTCTCAGATGGTCGAAAAATTACCAAATTTGAACAGGGACTCAATAACATGGTGCCTAATGTCCCTGAAAAATTTCAAGGTCTAAAAATATGCACATCACAACCTTAACCTAAACAGCCCGTAAGTGAGTGTTACGAAATTACCTTAGCGGTTTGGCTCGTTTCCGACTTTCTAATCAAGTTTTCATGTTCTTGTACTTCTAAGCAAGCTAGATACAAGTCCTATATCACAAACCAAGCAATTTTTCATCAACATAACAGCCCTTAACTTAAGGTTGGGGCTAGTGCACAAAAACGAACTTTTGAACCGTAAAAACGCCGTTTCAACCCTTTAATCCGTGTTTATGGCAAAAAAAAACTATCAAAACAGGTTCCTTACCATGTGTATGATCAAAACATCTTTATGGACCATTTTTAGGATTTTTACACGGTTAGGAATGATTTTTAGTAATCAAAACATGTTTTTATGGTATTAAACGAGTTTAAACAAGACGAGAATCGATTATTTAAGACCTCTTTACCTTGTTTCTTGCTGGTTTCTGGCTGGAGCAGAACATGTGTCCAGAGTTTTCAAGAAATGATGTTAGAAATATCTTGTATCTAGTTTATATGTGAAAGGAAAAAAAATAAGGGGGTGGGGTGGCGGCTGCGGCCGGAACCCATGGGCCTCCCCTTTGGGCTGTTTTGGCCCAATAACCTGGTTTCTCAAGCACAAATACGAAAAGCCCGGTCCAAATTTAGTTCGGGTTCGGTTTTTGGCGCGAAAAACTTATCGGGTGCGTTAAATAGCGCGAAAACAAGTGTTTTTCGGCTAGTTTTGTGTGAAATTATAAAAACATACTATATGTTTGTAAAAATCAAAAATATTTTCACGGATCGCTTAAAACCTTTCAGTAAGTCTTTTTCGGCTTAACGGATGATACAATGCTTGGTTTGTAACTATCTTTTGCGTTTAAATCTATAGCGGGCAGTTAAACGAGCATGTTTTCGTTTAACTTGTTTGCTATCAAACTAAGACCATATTTCTAATATTTTAGCTTGTATAGATCGTATATCACTTATAGATGGCCCCCGGAGATATCTGGGTCATAACCCGACCCGTTCGGTTAATCGTTCGTTTGTTACGCAAAAGGCGTTTATTTGCTTAATCGGTAAATAGGTACTGAGGTATACCTTGTTTTGGCTCAAATGTCACATGTTCGGATCCTTAGGAGACCCGAATGGACTTCCAAGTGTAGGTTGGTGCACGGCCATGGTGGCCGGAAGCAAGGAAGAGATGGCGGCGGTGGTTTCGATGATTCGAAGAGAGAGAGAGAGAGAATGTGGGGGGGGGGGGGGGGTTATGTGGGTGGAATAGGGTGAGGTTGGGAAGATGTTTATATAATAAAATCATAATAATAATAATAATAATAATAATAATAAAGATCTTTAATAATAATAATAAATATTATTAATAATAATGATGATAACATAATAATAAAAGCAATACTTGGATATACGGACTTGATCACGCCCGAACTTAAACGAATTAGAGGGCACCGGGCCTAATAATAACCGAGGTATGTAGGGCACTGGACCCTTATAATATCCAAGGTAAGTAGGGATTGTATTCTAAGGATATCCAAGGTATGTAGGACACCGGATCCTTATTAATTCCGAGGTATGCAGGGTCTGGACCCTTATAATATCCAAGGTAAGTGAGGACCGGATCTTTATAGTATCCGAGGTATGTAGGGTCTGGACTCTTATAATGTCCAATGTAAGTGAGGACCGGATCTTTATGGTATTCAAGGTATGTAGTTAGCAAGAAGTATAAATGTATGTATGTACGTTTGAATAATAGATGAACAGGTAAGCATTAATACGTATCTTCAGACGCATATTAATAAGTAAGTGAATGTATTGTATGTTAATTAACTAGAACTCACTCAGCGTAGTTGACTTTTAGTATGCACGCAGGCAAGTAGAATGAGACAAGTTGCTTGATGAGGACCTGTGGCAATAAGAGGAAGACTGGAATCGCTATTAAGAAGACACCTGTGTCATTTATGTTTTATGTTTATGACTTATGTTATGTTATTTTAAGACAAGATGTTTATGCTATGTATGAATGGTTGACTTTTAATTCCGCGAAATGCTTTAATTAACTCTGATTTTACGAATTATGTGAATGATTAAATCCAACCAGCGAGAAAGTAGGGTTCCCGGGTTGGGGGCCTTACAGGTTGGTATCAAGGCATAAGTTCGAGAGAATACGCATCCTTCATGCTTAGACTCGAACAGAGAATGAGACAAAATGAAGAAAGAAAGAAGATGCCAGTCAGAGAATGTCGTGTGTCACTCAAGCAAGCTTAATACTTGAATTTCCCTATGTATAACGTAGGGATAAGTAAGTAAATTGTATGAGCTGTTAGAGATAATATTACTTGCTTATATTTGAAATGTTTGATTGTCTAACTGCTATAAGTAGAACCGAGCACAAGTAGACTCACGAAAGGAAGTGTATAGAACACTGAAAGTAACGTGAGCTGCTAATCTCAGCCGGCCACTGTTATTACCTACAACTTTACTATCCTTGTACTAAATATTTCCTGAAGTGACGGTATTTGTGTTTTTCCGTTAGAATTCGAATGGCTGGTGCTAAGACGACTGCTGAGCGAGGAGGGCACACGGGACGCTGTGGTAAGCCACGTGTTAACCAAATACCCTCTGAAGAACCGATTACAGACTCTTGTGAAGAGAGAAGCATGACTGTACGTGAAGAGGATATCAGCTCGAACCTGCCATTCAAGCTACCATTACTCAAGCGGTAGCTGCTGCAGTGAAGAATCTTAAACAAGAAAAGTATACTAAGGACCGTGCAAGAACTGTGGGGAAGAAAAAGAATGAGTGGATTTCTCCTGCTAAATCACCCGGTACGCAGATGCTGAATCCCAAGGATAAGAAGCAGAAGATGGGGAAAAGGTACTGATGTCTGCCTTAAGTGTGGAAAGGCTCATGGTGGAGAATGTAGACTAGGATCAAATGTATGCTATAAGTGTGGGAAAATGGGACACAATGCTCCGGAGTGTAATGCTAAACCCGCGTGTTACAAGTGCGGAAAGACAGGTCACTTTGCGAGGGAGTGTAATGAAGGTGAAGCTAGAGGTAGTGGAGAGAGAGATGCTGAGAAGAATATGCCAGAGACAAGGGCTTACATACGGACTCAGGAACAAGCCGAGCAAATTCCCGATGTTGTGACAGGTACGTTCCTAGTAAATGGTATTTTTGCTTCTGTTTTATTCGATTCAGGTGCTAATAGAAGTTTCGTAGACGTCACGTTCTGTAAGTTAGCTAAAATGACATGTAGTCGTGTGCCTGAAACGTTTATGGTAGAAACAGATAATGATACGTCTGTTAGGATAATGAGAATGGTTGAGGACGTTAAGGTAGAATTAGAGGGACGTGAGTTCCCTGTTACTCTTTTGTAATGACCATAGGAGGATTCGATATGGAAACAGAAACACATCACCATGGATTTCATAACTAAGCTACCGCGTATAGCTAAGAACCATGATACCATTTGGGAGATTGTGGACCGTTTAACTAAGAGTGCTCACTTTCTGCCTATACGAGAGGCCATCTCGCCAGAAACATTAGAAAATGTGTTCATTAAAGAAGTTGTAACGAAGCCTGGAGTGCCGTTGTCGATCGTATCAGACAGAGATACCTGTTTTACTTCTCGATTTTGGAAGAGGTTCCATGAAGCAATGGGAATGAGATTAAACATCAGCACGGCGTATCATCCTCAAACAGATGGGCAATATGAGCGGACTATCCAAACCCTTGAGGATATGCTACGTGTATTCGTGTTAGATTTTGGAGGAAGTTGGGATGATTATCTTCACTTAGCAAAATTCTCTCACAATAACAGATATCATTCGAGCATTGGAATGCCTCCTTTCGAAATGTTGTACAGTAGACGTGCAGAACTCCCATATGTTGGGGAGAGATTAGCCAAAAAGAGATAGGTAGTCTGGAAGTTGTGCAAGAAACCTCCTCGAGATTTGATCAAATCAAAGCAAGAATGAATGCTGCTCAAGATCGTCAAAAGTCGTATGCCGATAAGCGGCGATGACCGATCAAGTTTAACGTTGGCGATAACGTGATGCTTAAGGTCTCGTCGTGGGAAGGTGTCATTCGTTTTAGGAAAATAGAGGAAAGTTGAGTCCAAGGTACATTGGACCGTTTAAGATTATCGCACGTGTAGGAGAAATGGCGTATAAGCTCGATCTACCTGTAGAACTGGAAGGGATTCACTCTACATTTCACGTTTCTCATTTAAGGAAATGTCTTGTCGACGACACGTCTCACGTGCCGTTAATGGACATAGAGGTGGATGAGCGATTGAATTATATCAAGCAGCCAGTCGAAATCGTTGACCGTAAGGATAAGCAACCTCGTCAAAAGGTGATATGGAAACACCGTAAAGGATCCGATGCAACATGGGAAACAGAGGAGGAGATTGTGTAAGTTCTACACGCAGTTCTTTGTGTAATAGATAGGTTTCGGGGACAAAACCTTTTTAAGGGGGAGAGATGACGTAGGCTGTCGCGGTCTACTCAAAAATAATAATTAAAGACTTAAATACCTATAACTAGTACAGGTAAGTAAGGTCGTCTCCACAGTAACTCAAGGAAAGTGCTAATTTAATATTACTATATTAATTATAAAACTAAGGCGGACAGACGATGTCAAGCAATTTTGAGAAAAGATTTAATTAAAACTAAATGATTACTTAAAAAGGTTTATAAATAATATTAATAAAAAGCATTCATTCTAGGTTCGGGTTATGTGTTCCATACGTTAATCACAAATTCTTTGGTCTTTGGTATTATAATAATTGCTAGTCCTATGGTTTGATTTATGATGACAAACGATACCCTAACCGAATTGTTGACACAAATGCACCCGGACACCACAATTACCAATTCTATGTCTAAGATGATTAACTTAATGATAAGGTTTGATGATTCTAGTTCAATGACACTAGAGCTTAACCTAAGTGTTGATGAACAACCAAACAAACGTTACACAAATCAATAATCGCAAACTCAAGCTTTAATCAACCAAATACTAATTAAGCAAGACAAATCATATAAAATCAATCAAGCTATATTCATGAAGCACAAGAATCTGATCATAACAGTATATTACACAAAACCTTAGCCTAGAACGAACACACACGACTAGCCGGACGTCAACATAATCGCTAAAGCACTTATCTTGATGAACATACGATCGTAGGACAAACCGGAAGCCTCTGGATGGATGAAAGTCGCCTCAGGACACCTCTTCTGCCTCGGGAAGTCGTAATTAGTCGAATGGGGAGGTTAAGGGGTTTATATAGGGAAAACCTAAATTTTTGGCCGACTTAAGCATCTTCGCGTATCGAGAAGATGATCAACATGCTTCTTCGCGTATCGCGAAGGACAAAATCGTCGCGGACGGATTTCTGCAACTTCGCGTATCGCGAAGTTTCCGTAAAACTTCATATTTTCTATTTTCTTTTCATGACTGCCTCGTGATGCGTGCACGTCCAATCTCTCACTTCTAGATCTTCATTCCAAGCCTGTAAATATCCTCGTTAAGCTCCAAAGCTTTCCAATGTCCTGAAAACACATAACAACGCTTGAAGTACCAATGTTCATTCGATTATTTAACTAAAATTAACTAATTAATATATAAAATAAACTAACTTTTATCCAACCATCACATCCCCATACTTATCCTTTTTCGTCCCGAAAAAGATTTTGCAATGGAATCAGAATCAGAGATTATTTTCAAAATACTTCATAGATTATCTTAATTAAGCACCAAGAACACAAAAAACAACGATTGCGACCCACGCCTTAATACTTACCGGGAAAAATAAGGTGCAACAGTTGTATTAATTCATATGATTAAAATGGAACCCACACCTCAAAGCCCTGAAACCGCCTTACCATGCTTCATTATAGTTTTACCAGACCAGGACACCCCAACTTGACTTAAACCTTAAGTTTAGACGATCAAAATTTTGCACATTTGTACAATTTTTCAAGCCCATATGTAATAGCTAAGACAATCTGGATATTTTTATCGAACCAAAACCCAAACTTAAATATTAAAGTCTACCCAAATGGCCATTAGATATGATTAAGGTACAATTAGGTAACCAACTAGTAAATAGCCCCCACTACATGACATACCCCCGTTATCAAGCAATACCCCGAAGTCCATCACCGTACGTGAGCAGGCACGAATTAATCTGTAAGGCTTACATATGACGTGTCCCGTGTGGTCCATTTCTTAATGGTAATGAGAAGCGAGCACGAGGACCCCATATGACTAACAGCGTGGATGATCAAGTTAGTAGTGAATTTATTCTTTTAAAGCACTTTTTGTGATCATATTTATTGACTTATGAATTCGCAGATAAACTGCGGGTTTGCTCTTTTTAAGCTTTTTTTTTAATATGAATAAATCCACTTAGGATTTACGCATACCAGATGATAAACCGCATACCGACCCATGGTCTCTGTTCTCCGGGGCATCCCATCAATATAGGATTTAAGGCCATAAAACCATACACCTATGAAGTGTTAGCCACTTAACTACCAGTTTTTTCATTTATGTTTATATCACAAGCCATTTAGCATACTCTAATGTGAAGCCGATCCAACCATTGCACTATAGACTATTAATATTAAAATATATTTTTAGTGATCAAATCTAATAGTAAAGCTTGAGTATAGCCTAATCTTTCATTCCAGTCCTTACACAGGCTTAGCTAAACAAACAAAACCCTGAAGGCGTTTTCCACTAAAAATCAAGCATTAAGGTTCAATTAAGTCAACAACCAAATTATCCTTTCATTCTCAAAGCTAAGCCTACCAATACATCTCAAATTACGTGTGTTCTCATTCTCTTTATCTCATATTATTTAATAATTTTGAAAAATAACCCCTGATTTCTATCATATCCCATTATTGTGCAAAAATCTTAATTCAAAGAACATTAAAACTTTTTAAATTTCCAATTTTCTCCCCCATCCCCACACTTGAGACAAACATTGTCCTCAATGTTTAAAATTTAAGACATAAAATAGGGACGGGGTTAAAATTCACTTCGACAATTTAAAAATCGGGCCTAATGTGATGGTGGTTATTACTAACTATACACAAATTCAATTACACTTTTAACACAAATACTAATAAAACAAATAAGGTTACGAAAACGAAATCACCGGATAGAAAAGAAAACTCTCATGTGCAACTCTCGTGCCCTCGCTGATGCTCTCGGTGAACCTTACCTCCTCAACTCTCAAAATAAAATCTGCAAACTCTCAAACATGTAGAAGCAAGCTTCTCACAAATGTTAAAAATATAGGTCTTTTAAATCGTTTGCAAAACCATTAATTTTAAATTACCGACCGAGATTAATAAATTTCATAACCAAATTTGTTAAACAAGTAAAAATGTTAAAAGACCTAATTCACTTTCGTAGGAATTACGGTTGCATTTAGCGTATGCAACAAGCCTTTTAAACCCCCCGGTAGCCCAAGTGGATGAGTTGGTCTCGTGAGGGTTTATAGTGAACTACACCCACAAAGTTCAACTACAAAATATACACAAGCAACCACCCACAAGAATAAATCCCATCAAGTGTCCCAACCAAACCACCCATAAGCAAAATAATAATAATATCAGTACAACCCATAAGATAATAAAAACATAATAATAAAATAAACCAGAAAATAAAACCCAAAAACTGCTTCCATCAACTCCTACTCGTCAGAATCCTCCTGGTCATTATCATCACCATCTCCACCAGCTTCAGATCCTCCAGCACCTGCATAATAAAAATCACTCGACCCATACTGTCCAAAACTGCTATACCCAGATCCTCCAACACCATACCACCAAATCCACCATATCTTCCTCCATAATCATGCCCGGTACCACCCATATCAAAACCACCAGTAGCAGGTGGCGGCGGCTGTAAAGTACCCGGTAATGGAATGTTTCAGTGATCAAACATGGTACTGAAGTAACCTCGCGACTCATCTCTGTACTCTCTGAACTCGTCAAGATACCCATGCAATTCATCTCGCATTTGCAATTGCTGCTCTAACATGTAGTCTAAGGTCATGGGCTGCGGGTGCCGTGCCGGTGGTGGACTCGGCTGTCGTCGCCAACGTGGCTAGGCAGGTGGACTCTCCACACGGTGCCCCCTCGAACTACCCTCTGCTCTCGCATCTGCCATCCGCGGTGGATCACCATAAGTCATAATGCCCGCTTTTTGGGCATCGTCAAGCGTCACAACATCAGTATCCGGTCCCTCCGTAAAATACTCCTCCGGATAACGTCCAAATACACCCAAAGACTGACCAATCTGCGTGATCATGGGCCCCAACGCCAACTGAGTCGTGGCCGCACTCGCTCTTCGAACACCCCTAGCAAATGAACTTAACAACAATTTAGCCAGAATCACATTTATACCTCCAACCATGGACATCAAACACATCAAATCAAGATTATGACATTTATCTTTCCTCGAATGTCGTCCCGTGAATGTAGAAGCAATCACCCTGTGTAAATACCGGTGAAGTGGGTCCCGAATTTGTGAAGCGGCAACATTACTCGAATGATCACCATCACCAATAGTCCTCCAAAATGTAGCCAAATTAGTCGTAGAGATCCAGTGAGGCCGAGAAGCAGTCGACCCCGTGGTAAACCCCCTAATACTCTCCCGAAACTCAGGACCCTCAACCTCAAGTGCCCATACAAACCCGCAATTACCGCAAACCTGGGCACCGTAAACTGAAACAACTCTCTTCCCAACGCAAAACTAACCGCATATGGCTTATCAAAATCTTTTGGATTATACCTAAAAGTAGAGTAAAATTCGTAAACCAACTCCTCGTATTGCGTCTGCTTAAACCTCAAAATATCTCTCCAACATCCCGGTAACAACCTATTGAGTCTCGGAACTTGACCAATAGATTCCAACACCTCCCAATCAAACGTACGGTGTCAGAATATCTCCAAGTCGCGAATCTGTTTAAACAACTCATACTCGGGAGTATCGGGGAGAAACCGTAGAATGATGTGGTCCTCATCTTCTCCCCCAGCAATATCCTCGACCGCGGCCCTAAAAACCTCGATCTCGGGAACTGCGTATCTAATCGGTGCGCGCGTGTACTGCTGAGAAGTATTGTCAAACATCTGTTGTTGTTTTGACCGTTTCCTCGATATCTGCAAATAACTATACCAAGTAAGTCCGGGCGACAACCGTATAGCATTTTGGTCGCGGTTGCCCCCAATAATCTAAATCATAATAAAAATTATTTTTGAATTTTAAGAATTATATTTATTTATTTATTCTATTTTATTTTATTTTTTTTAAATAAAATCAAAGACTCACTAAATTCCTCAAAATTGCATGTGCAAAGACACATCGTGACCTAATCATACCCGACAAGATAACCAACAAACCAACAAATACTTGTCACTTTCAAAAAAACTTTTTACAATCTCGCTTTGCCGAAAAAATTCCCATCATTCAAAAACACACAACATCATCGACATCCTAGCAAAATACCGTCCCAAACTCACAAACTTTTGATAAACTTTTTCAAACTTCGACTCGAAGAATCGCCGGAAAATTATTCCGGTGATCAAAAATCTTTTGAAAACACTTTCCTTCATCAAAAACCTCAACATGAATCTCAAAATCCTGCCAAAACTTCAATAATCCGGTAATCCCGACCCGGAAAAGTCAACATTAACAACCCCTAAACAATCGAATCCATCAATGCCAACCAAAAACACACTCAAAACATACATTCCCAACCCCCAAACAATCAGAGATAACTAATTCAAACTCAACCCAAACCAATTGCTCACAAAATTAAACACATACCTTTCAATTGGATTTGACAGAGATATTGAAACTAAACAACGAGAGTGATGGTAATGATGGTGGCGGCCGACGACGGTGGTGATAGGGGTGGTGGTGGCCGGATTTTGTTTGTGTGGATAGGGTAAAGATAAGAGATGTATGCTGAAAGTGATAGGAAATCTGGTTTTGGATTTTTTTTTTCGTCAGATCCGCACATCTTCGCGTATCGCGAAGATGCTATGCCTTGCATCTTCGCGTATCACGAAGATGCAAGTTTGACCGTTGACTTTTTGACTTTGACTGGCGGTTTGACTTTTTAGCATCTTCGCGATACGCGAAGATGCACCTTTTCAGCAACAATTTTTAATGGTTTTCAGCTTAAAAATATTAATCTTTTAAGTGTTATTCGAGCTGATTTCCTCCGCCACCCGCTTCGGTCGCCGCATACCTATCACCTACATACCTGGGGCTCCCTCTAGCAATGCATGTGCTTACCAATTCCTCTCCAACGCTAATCATCGTGTCGCTTCCCCACACTCGATCCTTGCTCTACACTGCAGAATTTGAGGAAAATACTTAGCTAACTAGACTCAATATACAAAAATACAACTTACAAATGCCGGGTTGCCTTCCGGTTAGCGCTGAATTGAATGTCTACAGCTCGACACTCCTTGGTCCTTAATCAACCGAATAGACAGGCTCGTCCGCCAAAAAGCAAACCTCCGACTCATGTATCTCTTTGTTCAAATCCACATCCTCCAAATAAGGCTTCAACCGATGACCATTCACCACTTACCTTAGATGATCATCAAAATCTTCGATCTCAACTTCACAAAATTTTCCAACTCTCTTGACTTGATACGGTCCCGTCCACTTGCTCTTCAACTTGCCCGGGAAAAGCTTCAATCTCGAGTTGTACAACCACACTCGTTGCCCCTCCTCGAACGTCCTTCTTCTTAGCCTAGCATCGTGAACTCTCTTCATCTTGTCTTTATATGCGGACTCACACTCATAAGCTTCATCTCTCAACTCTTCCAACTCGCATATGTCAACTTCCTTTGTTTACATGCACACTCATAGTCTAGATTAATATTATTAACCGGCCATGGTGCACGATGGGCTAGCTCGACAGGTAAATGACACCCCTTTCCGTAAACCAACCGATAAGGGGTGGTTCCAATAGGCGTTTTATAAGCGGTCCGGTAAGCCTATAAAGCATCGTTTAGTTTATTTGACCAATCCTTCCGATCGGGCCTTACAGTTTTGGCCGACTTAAGCATCTTCGCGTATCGCGAAGATGATCAACATGCTTCTTCGCATATCGCAAAGGAAAAAATAGTCGCAGACGGATTTCTGCAACTTCGCGTATCACGAAGTTGCCCTTCTTTGCATCTTCGCGTATCGCGAAGATGTAAAACTTTAGATTTTTCTATTTTTTTTTTCATGACTGCCTCGTGATACGTGCACGTCCAATCTCTCACTTCTCGATCTTCATTCCAAGCCCGTAAATATCCTCGTTAAGCTCCAAAGCTTCCAATGTCCTGAAAACACATAACAACGCTTGAAGTACCAATGTTCATTCGATTATTTAACTAAAATTAACTAATTAATATATAAAATAAACTAACTTTTACCCAACCATCAAGAGACTTCTAACGTCCAACCTTTAGAAGTAATAAATAAATAAAATATATTTCGGATTGTTTTAGTTATTGTATCGTGTGGTGTCGGTTAGATTGATTAAATAACATGTAGAGATTGGATAAGATTAAGATATTAATGGACTTGAGTGTGATTTGGGCCTAAAAGCCTTTGGGCTTTGCCTATTTAAACCCTAAAACCCTAATCCTTATCATTTTCACAATCATTCTCCAATCATTGTTACACATACTCCCATACGCAACAAAGATCCCCTGTACACAAACATTCCAAAATCCAATCTCATCCATTCAAGTTATTCAAGATCCAGTTCAATTAACCTAAAAGGTAAACATTATATCCATTTTCATTTCGAGTTTTCCTTTCTTTAGCATCGATAATAAACAAACAAGTTGAAGGTTAAAAGTGAACCGAACCAACTAAAGGACCTATAGGAACCGCAATCGAACCCGAATCAAGCCATTATAAACGAGCATCGATCGAGCCGAATCATAAATTGGTTTTGGTACAAAAATATATATAGACATGAAACGAATCTACATATGTACAGATGTGTGTATATATATGTATATGTAAAATATATATACCTATGTATATATACGCAGGTGCGAGTGTATACATACATATATATAGGTATCTTCAACCATGGAAATCAAATAGACTCGGAGGTCAAAAAGAAAATGGTGAAAACTCGATCCGAGTCTGGAATCCAAACTCCGGCGAGGTGAAGACCCGGCTCCGATGAACAGGGTGGAAACGCAAACTCCATATCCAAACCCGTATGCGACCTGAATAAAAAAAACTACAAATCGCATCCCATGCGAAGCGAAGTTCGGCCGTGCAAAGTGAATGCGATGCGAAATTCTGGCGTGCGACAAACCCACTTCGCGCGAAATCCCGTGCGAAACGAAGTCCCCTTCGTGCGAATTGTTTATATGCGACATGTTCGGATCCTTAGGAACCCGAATGAACTTTCAAGTGTAGGTTGGTGCACGGCCATGGTGGCCGGAAGCAAGGAAGAGATGGCGACGGTGGTTCCGATGATTCGAAGAGGGAGAGAGAGAGAGAGAGAGAATGTGGGGGGGGGGGGGGTTATGTGGGTGGAATAGGGTGAGGTTGGGAAGATGTTTATATAATAAAATAATAATAATAAAGATCTTTAATAATAATAATAAATTTTATTAATGATAATGATGATAACATAATAATAAAAGCAATACTTGGATATACAGACTTGATCACGCCCGAACTTAAACGAAACCCGAACCCGAGACCCGACTCGTCTACGATCCGCGACCCGCCTCAAACAATGGAATGGAAGTTGAATATGAACCCACCCGTTAAATAAGTGAAATCCTTCATAAAGTTAGGTGTAGACCCGACACGAACCCGAACTCGCTTAAGGACGTTAACTCATAAACGCGTTAAGAATGTAAACTAATAATAATGAGATGAGTATAATAGTAAATATAAATATGATAATAAATATATATGATGAGAACGTGAACTAAGGAAGTCGGTCCAACAATAATGAGGTTAAGTATAATAAACTAATATGAATGGTTAAAGATGAATTCATGCCGGTTCAGTTAATTTAACGGTTAACCCCGTTAACTCCAGAAAAATAAATAATAAACAAATATAAAGAATTAATATGTGTACATTGTTAAGCAGTTAGCCGCGCACATTAACAGTGAACGCAACAGGATCCAGGTGAGTTCAAGCCCCTTTTTATGTGTTATACTTTCGGTGCTGTGTGCATACTACGATGTGTTTAGTTTTATACACTTAACATGAATGGTAAGTGTACATTAGTATTAAGTTTGCGTATGAATGTGAATGATATGGATTGTTTAACTAGTATGCACGTAGTTGTTATATTAGTTATGATTGAAGGAAGTAGAAATAATATGTAACGAAGGTAGAATGGTATGGTATGTTAGAGGGCACCGGGCCCAAAAATAACCGAGGTATGTAGGGCACTGGACCCTTATAATATCCAAGGTAAGTAGGGACTGGATTCTGAGGATAACCAAGGTATGTAGGACACCAGATTCTTATTAATTCCGAGGTATGTAGGGTCTGGACCCTTATAATTACAAGGTAAGTGAGGACCGGATCTTTATAGTATCCAAGGTATGTAGGGTCTGGACCCTTATAATGTCCAAGGTAAGTGAGGACCGAATCTTTATGGTATCCGAGGTATGTAGTTAGCAAGAAGTATAAATGTATGTATGTACGTTTGAATAATAGATGAACAGGTAAGCATTAATACGTATCTTCAGACACGTATTAGTAAGTAAGTGAATGCATTGTATGCTAATTAACTAGAACTCACTCAGCGTAGCTGACTTTTAGTATGCACACAGGCAAGTAGAATGAGACAAGTTGCTTGATGAGGACACGTAGCAATAAGAGAAAGACTGGCATCGCTATGAAGAAGACACCCGTGTCATTTATGTTTTATGTTTATGACTTATGTTATGTTATTTTAAGACAAGATGCTTATGCTATGTATGAATGGTTGACTTTTAATTTTGTGAAATGTTTTAATTAACTCTGATTTTACGAAATATGTGAATGAGTAAATCCAACCAGCGAGAAAGTAAGGTTCCCGGGTTGGGGGCCTTACACTTCTTTCTCATACATGTACCCTCACATACATTTTCTTGAAGATTTTTCCCCAAGAATTTTACTTTAAATTTCTCTCATCCACCTCATCATCTCTTTTCTCCAACTCATTCCCTCTCTCTTATAAGAATCTGCAAAAACCCCTTATTAGAGATGGTCTTAAACTGTTTCATGTACAAAAGAGATACATCTTAAGTAACTCGACAAGAACCTTTAACTCATGATGCTGTACTATACATACATGAGTACTACTTCTTAATCAGTGACGATGATCCCATTCTATCACCAGTTCCAATCGAGGAACTGCGAGTTTAGATACGAGGTTTCACTACTACAAAAAAGAAATTTAAAAGCGGTGGCCAATTTAGGTTAGAAGCGGTTTAGGTAAGGAACCGCTACAAAGCTATCCAAACATTTGAATATATATTAAATAAAAAAAGAAACCGCTGCAAAGCTTTCCCCTTTGAATTTAACAGCGGTCAATGCTCAAAATTCAGTTTTCAACGTGCATTTCCAGAATGGGTGTGGGTGTATTATTGACTTCTTCATTTCAAGTTTACCCAAAATAATGTTTTATTTTAGTTTAGGAAAAAGAAAAAAAAATTGTGTGTGTATATATATATGTGTAGGGGTGCAAACAAGCCGAGCCCAAGCTCGACTAGGTTTGAGCTCGGCTCGTTTCAAGCTCTATTTTCAAAGCTCGAACTTGACTTGTGAGTAGATTTTCAAGCTCGAGCTCGGCTCGTTTACTATGTATCAACTATTTTTTATATAATTTATAATAATTATTATTATATAATTTTTTCTTTTATAATTTTATGTATAAAAAAATATATATTATTTACCTACTTTTATTTATTTTTTCATAACATTATATATATATATATATATATATATATTAATAATTATTAAATATATATTTTTAAAAATTATATAAATGGCAGGCTCGTTTAGGCTCGCGAGCCGGCTCGAGCTCGATAAGTGAAGCTCGGGCTCGATTAAAGGAGCTTACTTTTAGGCTTAAGCTCGGGCTCAATTAAACTCGGCTCGATCGAGTTTTTTAACGAGCCGATCTCGAGTAGCTCGGCTCATTTGCACCCCCTATATATGTGTGTAAGCATTTATAGGGATGCAAACGAGCAGAGCTACTCAAGATTGGCTCATGAAAAAAGCTCGATTGAACCAAGCTTAAATGAGCTTAAAAGCAAACTCGTTTAATAAATAGGCCCAATCTTGTTTACTTATCGAGCTCGAACCGGCTCGTGTGCCTAAACAAGCATGTCATTATTAATATATATATATATATATGTATGTATGTATGTATGTGTGTGTGTGTATCAATGGTATATATTTTAACGGTTTTACATTTAAGAGAAAAATCGGTAATGATTTCCACAAACTCTTTCGAGTTTGCGGTTTATATGCATATTTGGGCAGTTAAGGATAAGTGTTGGTCTTTTTCTCTTAAATTACCAACTCGTTAAAATATACTACACGCAATTTATAAGTTTCAAAAAGTGGGTTAGTATTAACGGTCTTAGAGCACCGATTTAAACAATATACATATATTATTATAATTTTTTCCTGATGGATTGTAAAGAATGGATGTATGATCTTTTATCTACTAACAAAGCATATGTAACTGGCATTAAATGTTTTCTTAAGGTTGCCAGAGATAATAAAGTGAAAGTTAGAGATAAAATAATTTAACGTCCACTGTAAGGGTGGAGTCCACTGTAAGCTACGGTGGCTCGGTGGACCTGACCTACAATCTCGGTTTTTAGGTTTTTTCTTTCATATTTTAGCCCGGTTTAACCTTAATTCGAGATATCTTCATACCCTAGCCACCAAGGACGATTTTGGAGCTATTCTTCATCATCTTAACACCTTCCAATCACCAAATCATTCATGAATTTATCCTTCCAACCAAGAACCAAGAGAATCAAGTTGCAGAAGCAAGGCTAAACCACTTGTGATCGCTTCAGATGTAAGGTTTGTATAAACTAATGGGTTTTGTGATTTCTATCTATGATTTGATTGATTTTTTATTTAATCATTCGGTTAATATAGCTTTATGTTTAAACGAGTTGGTACTCACCAGAATCCGAAAAGTGAGTCGGAAGTCGAGTTTTGGTTAGTAGCCTTAAAATCTCGTTACGAAAATAAAAGTCTTATGGACCGAACGTTGGTTTCGACCAGAAGCATGAGAAAACGAGTAGTCAAACTTGTTGACTAATACGCCCTTTAACGGGTTTTAAATGATACAGTCCAAAGAATGAACAGCTTTAAGAACATAAAGGGTACAAAATGAAAAATACAAATCTTAAATACTTATAATTGTTTGATTTTATAAATAATAAGGATCCGAATAATGTTCCCGAATCGGGTCACATGTAAACGAATACGAGTACGAAAAATCCAAGATGCTGCATCTGGAGTCCTATACTAATAAACTAGTAATTAGGTTTACACAAGTCAACTTTTCATTAGATGCTATGCATTCGAACCATTCATTCTCGTGAAACAAAGTCACAAAGTGTTCTTTGTTGAAGACAGAGAAAACCAAAATACCACATTGTATTGCAAGGTAAACGACATATTATCTTATCGGAGTTGATAACGTCGTAGACAAGGAAGAATAAGACCAGTTTGATGAACTGCCACCACTTTCGGTCGGTATTCAACCGGTAAATCATGTAATGAACACGATATCGACATGAACGGACGTGAACTCAGTCGATATCTATGATACCATAACTAAACACCACAAACTACACGTATAATAAACACTTATATGTTGTTTGTTTTTTTTTGAAAAAGGTCTGCGCGGGCTCTTTGTCTGCACTACGCAGACCACGCACAGACATTGTCATCTGCAGCATGTTTGTTTTCTCGAAACTACTTTATTAAAAAACGTCTATGCAAGCTCTTCTTGGTGCAGCCTTGACTCATCTAGTTATGAGACCTTCTAAGATCTGCAGAGGGTTAAAACACCACACCCTACCAACACCCACTATGCACCGCCACCACCACCCACCCACTGTTTGTCACCACTACCGTCCACCCCCACCACCTACCACCCACCCATCGTCCACCACCCACCGTCCGCCACCACCACCACCGTCACCATCAACACCACCACCCACCACCGCCTTCTATCGCCACTACCAACCACCACCGCCTTCTACAACCACTGTCCACCACCAACCACCGTTCGCTACCACCACCTACCACTACTACCACTATCACCATCCAACACCATCACCGCCCACTACCACAGTTTGTACACCATCACAAATTTATTTTAACAGTCTACAAACGTTATTACAAAAGTTTGGTCAACCTTTCTTCTACGGATGTGTTTAGATATAGTCCACATACTGCAGACGCTTTAACATCGATAAAACAAACACCTTACAAAATTACAATATTCAAGGAGCAGGGCAAAGCCCGCCCAATATCCCAAAAATTTCCAAAAATTTTACAGTTACGCGATCTTCTCTTTAGCGCCCAGGATCTCTCCACCAAATTCTATTCGAACTTCCAAATCTCACAAAGAGAAGGTAGCGCCCAGGCCCAACCCTAATTTCTGCATTTGGAAGAACACGCGGGCAAATGAAACCAGACGAAGGTAGGTATTGTAAATTTCTTCTTTTAACCATTCAACCTGATTAAATCCATAAATTAGGGTTTTTATTTATTTATTTTTTTCTGTGTAGCTTCTGAAATTGCTATAATTGTTTTGATCAGCCAATTGAATTTTGTAATATGCATTAGCAATTATCATGGGATTCAGTGGAAATTTCTGTTGTTTAGTCTCTTTTGTTTTGGAAATGCATGATTTTTTGCATTGATGATATACTGTTTGTTGTTGATTTTGGCAATTTAGGAAAAACTTGCAGCTTCAAAATCATGGTAGACCTATCTGTGTATTTGAGACAACACCAACACCAATATCTAATAGTGCCTCGGACAGTGGTATGAAATTATTCTTTGGCTTATTTCATTGATAGATATGATGAACAAAAGGGAAAATCCCCACCTTAATATTACTTCATGGGTTAGGTTCAGTGAGTGGTTGTGAAGCTGCGAACCAGTGGCAACAACATTGTATGATTCCACAGGCTGCACATACTTTGTCGGCACCAGAGGCTTAGTCAGGTATTGGTTTATAGATGGTTAAAGAGTTTAGATTGTATGTATCATGAAAAAGTATTGAACTTTATTAGTTTCAATAATTAAAATCATCCTTTTCAGTTGAGTGATTAGTTGGATCTGGTGTTATTATCGCGTAGAGCTGGAGAGTGCATTGAGGGCATCATATGTGTCGAAAGCAAAATTGTTGTTTGCTGAGATGAATGAAAAAGGTTTTAACTCGTGAATGGTAGTGTTGTTTTGGTTTATATGTATATGCACGTTCGCGTTTTCAATAAATACATCATTGTTTTGTTGGTGTGTTATCTGCATGGTGCATATCAAATTTCATATGTAGTCTGTTTGAATTTGACATTCTTTTAATACCAAACTTTCTGTTGGTGATTGTTAGAAAGCGCCCAAGAATTACCTTTTGCAAATTCACAAATGACCAGTCGGACCCAATTGATGTTGATGCAGATGACAACATGGACATGGTGACTAAAGGTATTGCCTATTATCATTGATCATTATGGTTGTTATTGATATATTTATGATATGGCAACTGGACTTTAAAAACACAGTGTCTTATAATTTCATAACATTTTTCAAGGAAAGCAATAGGAAAGGAAGATCTCTCATTTGTTTATATGTTTTTGACAGGGTAAATATGTTTGTTGCTTGCAAAAACCTGATAGTGATATGTTGCTAAAATTCGCGATAGCTGAATTGGAGTTGGTGGATATCATTTTTAAGTTTTTGTTTAGGACAAATGCGCACTTTTAATACTATCGTCAATGCCGTCGAACTGAGATTTTAAACCTGTGGCACAATGTGCGAGTCTCTCGGTAACGTTTCAACTTCAGTTTTTGTCATGCCTTTATATGTTTATATACTTTGTTTAGTACACTATATGTTTGAACTACCAAGTCGGGTTTGTTGCTCGGGCTTTGGTCGGGTTTTATGGTTTTCGGGTATAGATATAATTGAAAAAAAAGCGTTTAGTTGTTCCGTTTACGTCTTTAGATATAAATAAAAAACGTGTTTGAGTTGTTCAGTTTCGGGCTTACATATGAATTAATAAAAAAATGTTCGGTTTATTTGGGTGTTTAAAAGTAAGATGATAAATGTTTAGGTTATTTTTTTTTTCGGGGTTGGGTTGGTTTGGGTCATGGTGTTCGGTTTTCGTTTGTGTTAGTTCGGGCCGGGTTTCGGTTTGTTCGGGTTATTCTAACTTGCATTTATTTTTTTAGGATTGGCAAGACTCGACATCGGCTACAATAATGGAACTCGACAATATGATTATGAGATTAATGACAACACTTTTTGATAGATTGTTTGTAAGGGCCCAATAATTTGCGTACACTTTAATCTCGGATTTATGTATTTTGTTAATGTTACTATGTTTAAATCTGTAAAGTTTGTTTGGATTTTTGAAGTTGCCGGAATAGCTTTTAATTTTATGAATATGGATTGTTTTACTTTGTTGTTGCTGGATAATATTTATTTATAGGTATAAAGCTGAATATTTTATGCTATAAAGCTAAATAAATATATGCTGGATTTTTTATTCTAAAACCGCTGGAAAGATAAATTAGTATGAACCGCTGTGAACACAATATGAAACTGCTACAAACACGGAACCGCTGTAAACACAAATATGGAAACCGCTTTAAACACGGAACCGTTGTAAACACAATATGGAAACCGCTTTAAACACGGAACCGCTGCAAAGTTAATATTTCTTCTAATAAACAGTGATACCCAACAAAGCGGTTGAGAACCGCTCCTAACACCATAAAAAACCGCTACTTAGGGGCTTTTTTTGTAGTAGTGTTTACTCTAACCGCAAGGTGTTGAACCCAAATATGGCCAATTATGGTATCATGTGTGTGTTTAGACAGGGTTTGCTCTAGGGTAAATGTATCCTCCCTGGTGACTGTTTTGAGAAGGACTTGACTTGATCATCAACCATCTATTATAGTTTTCCTCATATAAACGATTGATTAGTCTTTTACTTTCTAGTCGACTGGTCAACTTACATAACAAGTTTCATGTTATTTATATTACCTCACGGACTTACTAGCTTATCCTTGACATTTTACTTTCCTTTGAGTATGCTTCAAGTTTGAATTAGCTAGGAAGATCTAGAGTGATCTTTCATAGATATGTGCATAGTCAAAGCGCATGGTGTCAAGTGAAGAGATTAATTCATAGCTTGGTGGGCTTTAAACAACCTTTTGTTTGGTTAAGTGAAGTTGAGAACGTTGCATAACACCACTTGCATTACTAGTTTGTAAATTCATGATAAACCAACCACGAACAAAATAGTCAACCGAAACTTTATGAACAACGCCATCGACAAAATGACTAATGGTACATAATGATATCTCTCCATATCTTTCATAGATACTCATTCACTATACTTCATGCCTTAAATAGCAAACACAAGTGTTCTGTTATCATTTCTAATACGCAAAGAAAACGAATAATAAAGAAGTCCATTTCACGTATATGTTGGGTTATGTTAGCTAGTGATACGCGAGTGCCCATTCACTTTTGACATGGTTTTAAGCATGTATTGTTAGGTTAAATAATTATGTTTAGCGAGTGAAAGCTTATACAGAAGTAACAATTCACATGCCTCATGACTACGTTATTCGTCTTTCATGTTATAACACAATCGACCTAATGACTAGATTTCTGATTTTCTTAAAATTAAATTAAGCTGTCTTTTAAAAAATAAAAGAAGGCAGCTAACACATGTAGCTAAAGTTAGTGGTACATTAGTTTCAAAACATAAGAACTCTCCAAAAATGTACATATAATATGCTGTCATGGTACAGCTTCTAAACTTTAATAAAGATGCCAAACCTTTTATAAATTTAGCGGTTGAGATACTGTTTTGTCATATTTGGATTTCTCTAATTAATTATTCTTCTTTAAGGATCGTGTCATCAAGCTAAAAACTATTATGAAAATGAAATTAACTTACGTACCCATCCAACACATAAAATTAATATAGAAATTAAGAGATTGGCCATCTTGAGTGCACTTCATAATTTATACAAATCTTGACCTCTTAAATATTCATATCTCAAGTAATTTGATTGTTAGGCTGTGTCGTGAGATAATTAGCAAGAGTCGTGTCATGTCACTGCTATGTAAGCAATAAGGCAATAACCAGTCACTGTTTAATTTAAACCTTGTTGGTTAACTAGGTTTAAATAATTTTTTTTTTAATTTTAAAAATATAAAAAAAAAGATTAATTGTTAGTAAGGGTAGTCGTGAGCGTTATTGTGATTCTGCCGGGGGAAACTAGCTTGTGCTGGAAAAATATTTAAGGTGTTGTGTACCTGTGGTATGTCGACGCTTTGAGGTGGCTGGAATAATATTTTCAACTATTGGTCAGCTTAATATTATTTTAACTTAATTTTTCAAAGTCAAAAATGGTTTTGAGATCTTGATCAATTCTAGATAGCTGCCTATACATATATATATACATATATATGATAGTGCCAAATGAAAGGTGCATGAATTGTGGTCAGAAAATATTATTTGACCAAGGGGTCTTGCCCTCAGCTGGAGGGCACCGCCTACATCTGGTCCTTTCACAATCACACCGACATATGAGAAACGTGGCATTAGTCCACTGGAAGATTCGGTCCATTGTTTCTTTAATAATACTAGATACCTCCAGAATAAGATTTGCATCGATAGAGGTGGTACACAATATTGCAATAATGTAGACCAAAAAGTAGGAATCTTTAATCCTTAGATATAACTTAAATCTTCTAAAAAATGATAGCTAAGTTTAGGGAGGGGATAACATCTACTTTCGACTTTCTACTTTATATATATAAGAAGATACACCACATATTGCTTTCTTTTCTTGAATAGCTGATTGTTTATGAAATCTTGCAGGAAGTCCATGCATTGGCATCGGAAATGGTCCATACTGAATCCCACTTTCACATCCCTCCACTTCCCATCTGCAACATTAATAATTATCATGAATATCATAAAAGTTAGATCATATTCATTTTCTAAAGGATGAGGTTATACACACAACACCTAGTCCACTAATCAACACCTAGGATCAAATACAAACAAATTTAACGTGCTAAACATATAAATAACTATAGTAATTATGCTAACACTAGAGTAATTTTTATTACTCTACAAATTTTAAACTAGAGTAACTATTATTGCTGTACTTTTTTTTTTTAACTTAATTACCCTAGTTCAAAACTGTAGAGTAATTAATAATAATTATTGTAGTTATTTGTATGCTTTGTATACTATTTTCATTTGTACCGGATCCCACCCCTATATCATTGATTTTGAGGGGCTATACACCTATTTACAAGATTTGCCAAAGGCTTAATGCCAGCTTATATGACCTCACAAGGGCTGCACGCCCATTTAAAAGGAATCGTCAAAACTAACGCGCATTTAAAAGTTGAAACGACTGATATGACTGGCGACGAGGATGTGGTGCAGAGGACACCATTAAAGAGACATATATAAACACCTTTTTAAAACCTAATTAATTTTTACATTCATATGTATTTCACTCTTACAATTAAAATCACACACTGCTTCTAACCTTAAGCAACTTTTATGGTTACTCATATTTGGGTCCGAAAAGCTGAAACTCTACCTGTATCTAGTGACTAGATGGTGAACCATGATGAGCATTTCTAGCTTGGCAAGCTCATTTCCAGGACAAGCATGAACACCACTTCCGAATGGCATGAACGTATTTGGTTTTGGTGCGACCTACATTCATAATAAGGAAGATATCAAAATATAACTACACATAAACATAATGATGACAAGAACCCACTAATCAAATTCCTGTTGAATTACATACCTCGAATCTTGAAGGGTCGAATTGCTGAGGATCGGGAAAGAATTCAGGATTATGATGGATATTCCTAAACAAAGGCATGACCTTCCAGCCTTTCGGTATTAGGTAGCCTGTTTGAAATCATTTGGTACATTTTGTAAAACATGGTAGTCAAATAAAAAGAGATGAACAGTAACATAGACACAAATAAGGCACAAAAATCTTCAACATATATAGTATCATACCCTTGTATTTTACATCTGTAACAGCCTCTCTAAATGTGAATGAAATAATGCTTGCCATTCTCAAGCTCTCCAATATCACCTGATATATAAGCACAATAAGGGAATACTCAGAACTATAGTTCCATAATGATTTGCACCTTGTGCATGAAAAAGTTGTACCAAAACTATAAGTGCATACCTTATAAGTAATTGGCATATTCCTAGTCTGGGCCCACGTCAAATGAAGATTACCATTATCATTAAGCTGGTAGATAACCTTCTGTTCTTCCTACACAAACATAAAGGTCCATTTTTCATAACATCAAAATCCTTTTTCAAAATCCAGCTGTCACTTTAAAATGCACATGTTTTAAATCCTTACCTTAACAGTGTCTAGAAGTTTCGGATGATCATGCAGGTACTTTAGAATCCATGTCAATGCGCTGGCTGTGGTGTCTTGAGCCGCAAATAGAACTCCGATAATGTTATCGGCAATCTGATCTTCACTCAAAGTTTCATCATTTTCGTCCTTCGAATTCAGCAGACATCCCAACAGATCTTTCTCTGTTACCCTCTTTTCTTTCCTTTCATAAATGATTTCTTTCAAAATCTCCTGTAGCCGTTTCCTGGCCTGCATAAAAGCGTCCGTGTTTTATTAGTTTTCCGGTAACAGATTCTCATAGTTGAAAGATAAAATATATGATAATCTTGACTTACCAAGAAAGCCTTTTTGTAGGGTGTGCCTGGTAATTTTGTTGGGAAAGAATTGTAACCTTTTTCTACTATGCTATAGTTTCTCTTGAGTTGTTCTTTCTGGTTGGCCTCCAAGTGTCCGAATATTACGATTATTCCAACCTCGAAAGATAGCTGAAATTAACCACAAATAATTGTCAAATTCAACATAGATACATCCATAAGTACATATATATGGAGACAAAACTATGATGTGCGTCCTGGTTTAAATTAATCCAAATGAAAGATGACATAATAAGAAGAAAAACATACAAAAAAAGACAAACCTTTTTCATTTCATGAAATGTGTTGATGACTTGGCCTCCTGCCCATGATTCCAAGGCGGAGACCGCGATATCTTCAATATCTGGAACTAGCCTACGGAGATTATCAAGTGATAACGACCCTTGGACGAGCTTCCTTAGGCGAGTGTGGTACTCGCCTTGATGAAAAAACAGCGCTAGTGGACCTATCAAGTTTTCTTTGCTTTTAGGATATGTTGGCTTGAACAAGTGAGCTTGGTTAACCAGCACGAACCGGGCAGCCTCAGGACTAGCCAACATGATGCTAGGACAACCTAAGATGTGGGTCTTAAAGATTTCGCCATACCTGAATATCAATTGAAACCATATCAATATGGCTAGACTAAATGTGTTGTTAATTAAGGGAATTGAATTTGACAAACATATATATTATATACGTACCTTTTATGCTTATTAGCAAAGAATACATTTGGATCTTGTGAATAAAGTTGAAGTGTTTCACCAATATACGGCCACCCAAGTGAACCTGGAGGGAGCTTAGCGGTGTCGGATCGGTTCCGCTTTATGAAAATGTACAAACTAAGTGCAACAAGAAACAAGAAGACATGCATTAGCATGATTCCTACCCCTTCCTCCATTAATTCAAGTGAATAAGCAGGTATTTTTGTTACTTTCTGTACCAGAATGTGTGCCTTTGCCTATGGTTATAATATGATGGATGTGGAAGGGGCCAAGGGGGTTTATATAGAAAAGGAGAAGGTAGGCCACAAATAAAGACAAAATCTCCAAAAAAAATATATATATATATATATTAAACATTCAATTATATCAATATATTAATTCTGAAGCAATAATTATTTTCCATAAAAGAAAGACTCGAAATTTCCCAACAAACACATCATCAAGTATATATATATGGCTTTTATCACACTTTTTTAATATTATGTATAAATATGCACCAATAATTTAATATACTACACTCTTTATTAATATATTAGTTTTAGAGCCCGTGTCACACACAGGATAATTCAAATTATAAAATTTTAAGTAAAACAAATAATTACATAGTATAGATGTGTACATAAATTGATTTTATTTATATCACAAAATGATTTTTTAAATGAACTTAATAAAAAAAATGTCGTGCAAAATCGTACCTGAGAATGCTTCTTTTTATTGAAAAATTCATTCTCGGTATCATATATATATAATTGAAAGAATTTTGGTTATGAACAATTTCGAAAATAAGACTTCTCATACGATTGTAGTTCTAACTACTCAGCCTAAATACAAAAGAGGCGTTACCTTTATTGATATATTTATCATTTTACCACCCATCAAAGAAAAGTGAGATATTAAATTGTAGCAATGAATGTTCTTCAAGAACTATGTTTTTATGAGCTACACCATGAATATGATTTTGATAAGTTTTAAAGAGCTTCTTGACAACATAAAAAATAGCATATTAACCAATTCAATTTTGTGAATATTTTGATCACCATTGAAGGAAAAATTAATGTTGACACAAATATTTCAAATTTAATAAAAGTTAGAAGCATTGATAGGCATGGGGGTGGCATGTCGAAAGTGTTCGCAATCTTTTCTTAAATTTTAATAGTTGAGGGAAAAATAGTCAATTTGCCAAATCCTAAACCTTTAGATTATTTCAAAAAATGCCCTTAAAAAATAAACTTAAAACCCGAATCATGTTTAAAATTCTAACTTTCATATTTTTGACATTTTAAAGTCAACATTTTGAACTCATAACAAATTTAACGATAAATCTATTTTGCATTCTCAAACTTTTAAAAATACTCAAAATTTTTATTTTTAACCCGTAACAAATTTTGACCCAAATGTAGTTAACTTGTACCAAACAATGTATTTACCAACTTTTGACCCATAAAATCAAATTTAACTTCCAAAAAAACCCGAAACAATTTTCATTTGAGAAACATGATTTGTTGTTGAATTTTGGAATTCATCAAGTATTTTGAAATATATGTAAAATAATATGTTAATATTTATATTTATAAAAATATATAGATGTTATATAAATATAGTGTAAAAGGAAAGTGAATAATTATTGATTTATTACATATATTAGGGTATATTAGTTTTGGAGAGAAAAAATTTGTAAGAATTAACCAAAACATAACAAGTGTTCCCATTTATTTTACTTTATTAGAATAGGTAGATAAATTTATTGATACACTTACTTTAGCATGCTGAAACGTACGTATGAAGGAACTAATTATGCAGATAATTGTTTTAACTTTTAAGCTTTACAATTAAAAGGGTGTGAACACATTTTCTAACTTTCTACACATTGTAGGAAGATTTTAAATCTTTAATCTGCACACTTTTAAAATCTAAAAACCTTTCAGTAGTTATTGGTTATAGAAAATTATAAATATTGACTTTTCTGCTATGAACTTTAATATTTTTTTTAATTTAACAAAGCCATATATTAAACTACAACCATTAACTTAGTCTAACAGTAAAGGTGTATGTCTTAGAATCAAGTGGCTGTGAGTTTCAATCTCACTTAAGATATGAAAGAAAGATGAAAATAGAAATTAGCTATTAAAAAAAGCTACATGCTAAACTCATTTAATGATATATACGTACATAATTAAACTGTTGTAGATATTAAAACTAATAGCTCATTTAATGATATATACATACATAATTAAACTGTTGTAGATATTAAAACTAACAGAACATTTGTGCTTAGGTTGATATGCTTTGTTTGTTTGACTTAAATTATTATGTGTAAAAGCTTCATGTTAACCTACTTTTCCTTACTTAATTACACTAAATGAAAACTAGACATTCATTGACGGATTAAATGCCGTATTTCATCATAAATATACCAATGGATCTAGCAAATAAACCATTTTGATTTGAACAACCGACGTTATTCTACAATGGTCCAGTAGTTATCGGTGATCCGTTGGCCACAACAGGTGATGTATATAAAATTATACGTCCTTTCAGTACTAAAATATCTCAAAAATAGTGTAATATTGGCAATAATATTAGAATAAATAACCACTAATATTTATAATTTCTATTTCTAGGTAAATATAGCCCTAAAGAATAAAACGAGCTGATATACGAAGAAAAATGAGAAAAACTGTGAAAACCAATTCAAAACACACCATGGTGAAGCAATGCATGGCCACGTTACAAGCATACGAGGAAAAGACAAAATTCAGAAGTCACAACATGGCCCATGTTGACACCAACACACCCCATGTTGAAAGTATAAGAAGAAAAGACAAAATAGAATATTCTGAAGCTCAACGCGGACCATGTCGGCATCAACATGCTCCCCTGTTGATAGTACAAGAGAAAAGATAAAATAGAAGCTTATTGGATGAACACAGTCGTGCCCGGGCTCAACACAGGTTGTGCCCAGACAAAAACTCTCCTGCTATACTTTCTGACAACGAGCATTTACAGGCCGTGTTGAGAGCTCAGCTTGGCCTATAAATTGAATGCTCATCCACCACATTCAATGGACTTGAAGTGACTTGAAGGATCACTTAATACACTTCACCCACTTACTTTCACCACCATTAATAAGGTAATTATCCCATCCATCTAACCATTAAAAATGAAAGAGTTAAAGCTTTTGAAAGAAGTCATTAGCATCAAATATTAGTCATCCAAATTGGTTAGATTGTTTTAATTTGATCATGTTTGTATTTATTATTTTGATGCATAACATTATTCTTAGTATTGGCTAAACTTTCATACTATCATCTTGTTTTATAATGAATTTTAACTAAGTTTAATAATATTGTTAAACATGTGATTGGTTTATAAAAAATAAAAGTTATGTTGTAATTATCACTTGATGAGGAATACTAAAACACTTTTACAAGATATAACAAGTGCCAAGCTTGACAATAAGCCGGGGAATTGCCACTCTTGTGAGGTCTTGGTTGATAAAATACGAACCTTAAAAGAGACACGAAGTACCGAGCTTAACGATAAGAGGGGGAACTGCCACTCTTGTAGAGCCTTGGTTCATAAAATGTAAACCTTAAAAGAGACACCAAGTACCGAGCTTAATGATAAGCCAGGGAACTGCCATTCTTGTAAGGACTTGGTTGAAGAAAACATAAATCCTATTATAAACATGGACCAAATGAAGTATTAGTAGTAATTGATCATCTTTAAAATGGGAATGTTGACAATGTTGTGAAAACGGATTGTTGACGTTAATACACCAAAATTGGTTGATTACTTGTCAAGTGAGTGTACTACATAATCTACTTAAAACAACTCTTGGATGATTAATGCATGAGCTCTATAATTCCAAGAGTTGTGTGGATTAATACTTGTTAATCATGGTTGATCCTTTACAACTTAACTAATCTTAATTGATATTTTAAGAATAATACAAAGGCTATTTTTACTAAAATATTAAGGAAAATTCACTTAATAAATAAAGGATTGTCTCATCTAAAGTAACTTATCTTATAAATACTTAATATAAACCACTTGTTCACATAAAATGATGTTTTAGCGGGGATCATGAAGTTATACATATCTCTTCCTTTAATTATTATGGAATAACTTGACTTAGAAACAAGGCGTCATTCTCATATGTAATTACCAAAGCAAGTTTATATCTCATGTTTACCAATTAATTGTCAAATCAATTTAAGAGAAGTTCTAACCAAGATGATACACTTTTATCCTTGATAATCTCCAAAAAAAAAAAAAAACCTTAACATATTATCTTTAACTTATGCTTTTAAATTTCTGTTAAAGTTTGCTTGTTAAACCAAAACTACTATGAGGTTTACTTCTGGATAAATAAATACAACGATTTAGTAGTAAAAATCAAACAAGTGTGTCCGTGGATTGATATTTGGTTCTTGCCTATAATATACTACATATTTGATAGGTACACTTGCCTATTTGTGTGTGGTTTGGTATAAAAATCATTTTTAAAATTTAAAACTTGGCATTGTGTGAAACAAACATTTTAAAAAAATTAACAACTTTTCATACCATCACGCAACACATCAAGAGGCAATTCATGTCTCAGGCAAGGCTTTTTCAGGTTTAATTGTTAATTATTTGTTTGGTATCGGTTATCGAAAGGTTACGTGTCTGTAGATTTGTATTTTCATATATATACATACTAGTTTTAGAGCCCGTGTCACACACAGGATAATTCAAATTATAAAATTATAAGTAAAAAAAATAATTACATAGTGTATATGAAAAAAAAATGTATTACATCTATGCTTATATCTATACAATGTGTACATAAATTGATTTTATTTATATCACAAAATGATTTTTTTAAATGAACTTAATAAAAAAAATGCTCATGCAAAACGTAACCGAGAATGCTTCTTTCTATTGAAAAATTCATTCTCGGTGCCATATATGTATAACTGAAAGACTTTTGGTTATGAACCAATTTTGAAAATAAAACTTCTCATACGATAGTAGTTCTAACCACTCAGCCTAAATATAAAAGGAACATTACCTTTATTGATATATTTATCAATTTACCACCCATCAAAGGAAAGTAGAACATTAAATTGTAACAATGGATGTTGTTGGGTCGGATTTCTTAATAAGGAAGATTGGAATCTTCTCAACCTCCTTAGAAACGGCTAAGTATGGAATACGAGCAAGCCCAGACGATCGAGCATGGTTTTTACTACTTCGAGCAAGGTTCTGAATCTTAAATGGTTAAGTGTTGAAGGCTTCGAGCAAGCTACACTTCAACGAGCAATGGTATTCTTCTATCTAGCATGGATTGCCAATCGAGCAAACAGCTTGATCATACAAGTTCAAGCCAAGTGTTTCGAGCACAGGATGATCGAGCACATGGGGACGAGCATGGATGCAATAAGAGGATGTCACGTGAATCAAAGCAAAGACTTCGAGCACAGTTCAGTTACCGAGCAAGATTTACATCCGAGCATGATAAGGATTGCTGAATAAGAAAAGCTGAAGACATCAAGAAGAATGAGCTTGCTCGATGGACTTATTCGAGCAAAGTTTGAACAATCAAGAGGAATGAAGCTTACTCGAAGAGAATATGTATTCTCCGAAAGAGAATATATTCTAAGTAAAGTATGCTCGAGGACACTCCGAGCACACCTTGTATAGGAAGCTTGCTAGAGCAAGGTATATACCTTGCTCGAGGTCTGAAACACTTGTATTAGATTTATCTTTCATTATGTAATGTCTAGAACGTATACATGGAATGTTAGGGTCTATATATAGACATCCTAGGGTACGACTAGGAGACGGGGTTTTTTGGCACGCATACTGACAATCTTTGCAGACGAATATCAAAAGCCGCCGTCACACAAAACCCTAGACATTCCATTAACTGTATCATTGACGTATCATTTAATATAGTGAATCTTTGTCGTTGAAATAGTCTTTACCGATTATCATTTATTGTTTTGTGTTTGATAATTCTCCACAAGCTTTCATTCTCAATCATTGAATATCCTGATTCCGCCGGGATACTCAATCGGTCTTTGAGTAATTAAGTTAGTGTGTTCTTGTCAAACCTTTGCAAAGGTTACACCCAAAAGACGGTCTTGACAGATGTTCTTCAAGAGCTATGTTTTTTAGAGCTACACCATGAAAAAGATTTTGATAAGTTTCAGAGGGCTTCTCGAAGTTATCATAATGACAACATAAAAAATTACATGTTAACCCATTCAATTTTGTGAATATTCATTTGAGCATAGTTGATCACCATTGAAGAAAACATTAATTTTGACATAAATATTTCAAATTTGATAAGAAGCATTGATAGGCATGGGGGTGGCACGTCGAAAGTATTCGCAATCTTTTCTTATATTCTAATAGTTGAGGGAAAAACAGTTTGCCAAATCCTGAACCTTTTGATTATTTCAAAAAATGCCCTTAAAAATAAATTTGAAACCCGAATTATGTTTAAACTTCTAACTTTCATACTTTTGACATTTTAAAGTCAACACTTTGAACCCATAACAAATTTGACGATAAATCTATTTTGCATTCTTAAACTTTTAAAAATATTCAAAATTTTCATTTTTGACCCATTACAAATTTCAACCTTAATGCAGTTAACTTGTATCAAACAATCTATTTAACAACTTTTTACCCATAAAATCAAATTTAAGTTTCACAAAAAACCCGAAACAATTTTCATTTGAGAAACATGATTTGTTGTTGATTTTTGAAATTCACCAAGATTTTGAATAATATGTTAATATTTATATTTATAAAAATATATAGATATTATATAAATATAGTGTAAAAGAAAAGTGAATCATTATTGATTTATTACATATATTAGGGTCTATTAGTTTTGAAGGAAAAAAATTATAAAAATTAACCAAAACATGACAAGTGTCCACATTTATTTTACTTTATTAAAATAAGTAGATATATATATATATATATATATATCCCTATAAATTTATTAAATATCATATATGTCCCAACCAAAAAAAATTATCAAATATATCATTCCTTTAATCTTTTTTTATTGACTCACTTAACGTTTTCAATTCATCATCATCATCATCATCATCATCATCATCATCATCATCATATTATTATTATGAAGCTTAAACTCTCAATCTCCTCTTTATGTTTATTCAACCATTTTAATGGTGAGTGACAACAGTTCCTCACTTAAATCCACTTAATAAGATGAGCATCTGTTGAAAAAACCCAGGTAATGTAGCCTCATTATCATTTAAATATTATATTTAGTCAAATAACCTAATTGGGCCCATAAGATATATGGGCTATTTGATGGACATACCCATATATATATTAGGGTTTTTCTTAGATGTCACATAACAACAGAGAAAAACATACACCAATAACCTTCTCTCTAAGATCTCCATCAATCAATGACATCATAATGGAACCAAATCAGGAGTCATCATGACATCATCATCCTTCTCTATGATCTTGATTTCTACAAGTAAGTTCTATTATTATGATGTCTAATTATTTATGATTGAATCATTATGTTAGGGTTTATGTTTTGCACATGTCTCAACGAAATAATCAACTTGTGATATCAGAGCTATGTTGATTATATTGATTAAATCCTAAGCTAATTATTTAGATAATAATGACGTTATTAATAATCTTTTGGTGATTTGTTCGAAGAAAAAAAATCGATTGAAACAAATGTGCTTTTAAATATGTTAAATGATTTATTTGATTATTCGATTTTGAAACTGTGAATGTAATAAAACCTTTTGACTTTATGATTCTTAAATTAATTAGGTCCACGTAACTTTGACATTAAATTTGATGGTGGAGTATGCTATTTTCTTATTTTAAGAAAAGTATTAACTTTCCATACACATAAAAATTCTAAAGAATCAGTTTAAGAACAAACTACGAATCGGTCATGATGCATGTGTAATTTAGATTGCAAACAAAAGTTTCAGTTTTGTTTGTTCTTCACGAAACAAACTATTATTTTGTTTCGTTTAAGTATGAATAGAATTAGTTTAGTTATTTGTAACCTCATTATTTTACTTGGTCCACATTAATTTATCATAGCCCTAATTTTATTTTTAAATGAGCTCAGTTTCATCTATACTTAATTACTTTATTAGTTTCGGATGACATTTATCAGTATTTAAATCTTTGCCTTAAACGAAACTTATATATTTTTAGTGAAACTTAATAACTTTCGCTTCAATATTCAAATGGCCTAGTTTCGCTTAACTATACGAAACCTTACTTTCGTGTGACTCGAGATAGCGAATAGCCAAAGCTTTCGTCTGATCGAACTCGTGAATGGTCTAACTCCCGTATGCCACAAACTTTCGAGTAAACGAACATAAAAATGTCAATTATTTTGAATATTATTAGTTTTGCACGTAAATTTATTTATGTTTAGAATCATAACTTTTGCACAAGTTTCGCGCAAGTTAGAATTTTAATGGTAATTTTGATGAATGATTAAGTGATTGAACCAACGAGATATCATTTAATTTGAAGTTGAAGTTTAATGACACCATTTGATGCAATTATGTGTTTTGTCAAAACAAAATAAACCCAACGGCTACTTGTTTTGATGTTATAAATAATGAACTACTGGCATTAGTTACGTAGACATTTCATTTTTGTCCAAAAGTGATGTGTGATGTTTATGAGCCCTTACTTTATTTACGTGTGTTCATTATATTTGAACTTTGGTCATAGCCAACGCGAAGCCAACGTTCAAGTAGAACCTTACTCCTTATGTATGTTCATAATATTTGAATTTTGGTCATAGCCAACGCGAAGCCAAAGTTCAAATAGAACCTTAAGTCAGTCTTTTATGTTGGTGTCATAATTGACTTCATCTTCAACATATTGTTTTGTCTGCTTTGTTGATTACCCCTAATTTAGCTTAATTAAACTTTTCTATCTATATCAAGCCAGTATCCACTTTAAGTCATAACATGCAATTGAACTTTACCACTTAGACGAACATGGTTAAAATCACTCTTGGAACGATGGATCTTAATTATACGTGAAGACACGACAACCTCGTAGCTCTTACTGCTTAAAGTATTGTAGCTAAATGGGAGTAGTTGAACATAATGTCTTTTATGATCGCCAATAATTCCATCTTAAGTGCTATTATGGGAGCTATACCTGATTCAAAGAATTATAAAGTTTATTGGATTAAAAAAAAAGAGTATAGATTAAGGTATCTTTTGAAGCGCATGCGAGCACGATGAAGTTAGTGGTGTGCGTAAGCACATTATGATGATGAGAAACATGTCCCGTAAGTTAAATGGATTAGACATGGAGATCGGTAAACGTTTTCTAGCGCCTTTTATCATAACTTCTCTTCCTGTACGTTTTGATGCTTCTAGTATCAACTATAACACTCATAAAAGACAAATAGTCACCGAGTGAGTTGATAAGCAATATGCGCGCAAAAGGAAGAGCGATTGAAAACTAGAAAAACCGAAAGTTGCTTACGTCGCTACTAGTAACTCGCATAAGAGGTAGGGGAAATTCAAAGAGGAAAGTTTTAAGGTCCATAAATCTAAATCAAGTACTATTCTCGATCGAAATGTCTCTAACGGACAATCACATGTCAATTGTGCCATAATAAAGGACACATGCGATGGGATTGTCAAAATTCAAGGTGGGACTAACTATGAAAGGGATTTCTTACAATTCAGAAACTTATTAAAAACCAAAGAACTCTTAAAATGGGAGTTGGTGGCGAACTTAATGTTGTCATAGAAACCATGCAATTTGTTATGAAAAACTTGTCATTATAGTACACTTTATGATACCTTAATTTAGTATCACTATCAAAGTCAAACAATGATGGTTATGAAGTTTTGCATGGGTATGACAAAGTCACTATTAGTTTAAACTCTCAAATTCTTGGTCGTGTGTGCCATGATTGAAATCTCTATAATTTATGCGTACTTGTATTTAGTTTAGAAAAAAAAAATGAAATGAATCATCTGACATGTTTTAAACCTTTATGGCTAAAGTTAAAATTCAACCTAAGCATAAGATAAAGGTAATCTGATCAGATAAACGAGGTAAGTATTATGACCAACATACGTATTTACCACTACGGGTAATTCTCAACACAACAGCATCTTTGAGAGAAGATATAAAACCCTTGACGATATCATAAGAAGTATGTTTGCAAACTCAAATTTCTTAAATTTTATGAATCGAGGCCTTAAAGACAATTGTTCATATATTTAACAAGGCTCTTTCTAAATTTTTCCCTAAAACTCCTTTAGAGATTTGGACAGTAAGGAGCCAAGCTTACGATATATGAAAGTATGGGGTTGTCTTGAAAAAACTAAACCTTATAATACTCTACAAAGAGAACTTGTCATGAGGACTGTTAGTTGTTACTCAATAGGATATCCCAAAAATTCAAAGTGATTTAAATTTCTATTACCTTTCGTATATAACTCGCAAAGTAGAAATTCGTAATGTTGAGTTTCTAAAGAACTCTAATATTAGTGGGAGTAGTGAAAGTGAAGTCTTTGATTTCCAAGAAGTGCAAGAGGAGGGGGGATGGGCTCTTCAACTTTAGCTCCTATTATACCTCTTGTACATAACACTGCACCACCTAAGTTTCCTCATAAAGTAATGCTTCAAATATTCCTTATAACGAAGGCACATCAAACACACAAGAGTAAAACCCTGAACCCATCAATGATCATGAACCTGAAATTCAGTTTAGGAGGTCATCTAGGTCTAAAGGGCCTACTAACTTTGATGCTTATATAACCTACCTTAATGAAGCTGATTTTGGATTTAGGAAAGTATAATGATCCAACCTCTTATAATGAAGCCATTAGTAGTGATCAATCTTGCGAATAGAATAAAGCTATAATTGATGAGCATGATTCTATTAGTAAGAATGACGTTTGGGACTTGGTTAACCCGATGGTATGAAACCTGCAGGTTGTAAATGGGTTTATAAAACCAAATTGGACCTGAATGAAAACATCGGATATTATAAAGCAAGATTGATTGTTAAAGGATATACCTAAAAGAGGGTATTATCAGGAAACTCTCACCTGTATTACATAAGGAATCCTACAGGATTTGTATGACATTTGTAGCAATTATGACTTAAAGCTACGTTAGATGGATATCAAGAATTATTTCCTAAGTGATGACTTGCATAAAGACGTGTTCATAACTCAACCTAAGGGATTTAATCCCAAAGGTAAGGAACATTTAGTCTATAAGCTAAAGAAATCCAAAAACGGACTAAAACAAATATTGCGTCAATGGTACTTAAAGTTCGATGAAATTATTAAAAAAAAATGCTTTATGAAAACCAAGTTGATCAATTCACCTACCTTAAAATGAGTGGGAGAAATTTTACTACACTTGTCATTTACACGAAAGCTATCTTTCTGGAAAGTAATAGCTTAGATTTATTGCATGGGTCAAAGCGATCATTCTCGCATAATTTTGACATGATAGATCTATGAGAAGCCCCTTACGTATTACACATCAAAATACACCGGGATCGTATCTATGAGACATTAGGTCGGTCTCAAAAGGCTTACATTAATCGTGTTCTTGCATGATATAGCATGCAATGTTGCTTTCCATTAGTAGGTCCAATAATTAAAGGAGGTCTTTTCGTTTCATTTTAAATGTCCGAAAATAGAGGGTTAGAAGGAGTGAATGAAATTGATACATTATGGTTTAGTAGTTGGAAGCGTGATGTATAGTTAAGTTTGTTTTCGTCAAGTTATCACATTTATTGTTGGAATGTTAGACCGTTATCAATCTCATCATGGTCTAGATCATTGTAAGACAATAAATAAAGCATTGTGATATCTATAAAGAACAAAAGAAGCTTGATAATTTGAAAGTAATTTACTCTTATAATTCTTACTTTACTGAATGCAAAGATAAGAAATCAGATTTGGGGTACCTCCTTATGTCGATAGATGGACTAATGTCATGGAGGAGTCATAAGAAACAGCTACCAAGCTCCATAATGATGGCTGAATATGTTGCAGTGTACAATGCAACGTGCCATGGAATATTTTTAGAAAATTTGATAAGTGGACTCAAAATTGTTTAACTCCATATCATGAAAATTGAAGATGTACTTTAATAAGTCAGTTTCCATTAGTTTCTCGAACAGTAAATGTTCGAGTGGCGCTGCATTATGTTTTGATGCAAAGTACTTGTTCGTAGTCGTACGTGAACGAGTAGAGGAAAATAACCTTTGTATCGAATACATTAACACTATAAATATGCTATAAGGATCCGATAACTTAAGGTCTCCCGCCCATAAGTGTCTGATAACTTATAATGCGGATGTGTATAAGTAGAGACATTGTATAATAGCATTGTTATGATTTCCTCGAATGCTATGATTTTGTCTATAATAAAGTTTATGTGCACATTATGATCTATAGACAAAATTTATGCAAATTAATTAATTACCTTAAAGGGTTTATTCCTTTTATTTGACACTAAGTTTTAAATGTTGTATGTTGAGACTATAGTATGACTGTTGGGGATCTCGAGTTATCAATAACTCGAACGATTGTAACTATCTACTATAGTTTTAATGCACAATTTGATGAGTGTTTAACTTGGCCACTAATTTAACGAATTACTCATCATAAATGGTTATTCAGCCAAGTGGGAGAATGTTGGAAAAACCCATGTAATGTGGCCTTGTTATCATTTAAATATTATATTTAGTCAAATAACCTAATTGGGCCCATAAGATATATGGGCTATTTGATGGACATACCCATATATATATATATATATATATATATATATATATATATATATATATATATATATATATATATATTAGGGTTTCTCTTAGATGTCACATAACAACAACAAAGAAAAACACACACCAATATCTTTCTTTCTAAAATCTTCATCAATCAGTGACATCATAATGGAACCAAATCAGGAGTCATCATGACATCATCATCCTTCTCTATGATCTTGATTTCTACAAGTAAGTTCTATTAATATAATGTCTAATTATTTATGATTGAATCAACATCTTAGGGTTTATGTTTTGCCCATGTCTCAACGATATAATCAACAGCATCTCTCTATATCAGATTAGAAAACCCAAATTAGAAAAATAGTGGGTTTGTGGCTCAAATAGTCAAATCCACCATTATCATCGCCCGTCGTCTTATGTCTCGCAAAGCCGAATCTGACCGGGAACTAACACCATCACTACACCGCCGTCGATACTTACCCTGGAGCCAACATCGTTGTTGCCAATGTTGCATCGTCATCGGAGTTCGATAGTTGCCTTCAATCGAGTTGCCCGCCATGAAGGACAACCAGAAAAGATGGTTGGTCGACCCCTTTCCTGTCTCTCTAAATTAGTGTGTGCAGGAAAATGATGAATGCGTATCCTTGTGGTTGGTGTAAGTCTTTGGTAGCGGCAGTGATTTTTCGGATCTACAACCCGATTAGGCTAACGACAACGACGGTGACACCCGGAGATGGTGGTTGTTGGTGGTAGTTGACTGGTATAAGGTTGTGTTGGGTACGAACAGAAACGAAACAGTTTACTTGAAATTTAAAAAAAGCATTTGTTTCATATAAACGAGGGAAAAGGGTTAATTAGTCATAAATGAAAAAATCATTAAAGGAAGGATATATTTGATATTTTGTTTTTGGTTTGGACATATATGATAATTAAGAAGTTTATAGTGATATATATGAAAGTCTCCCTATATTATATACATCTCATATGCATACATATGCGCGTATACTTACCACATATATATTGCACCTATGGATATCACATACATATCATATACATGTACGTATCACATATACATATTATTATAACCGACGGATGCCTGTCGGTATAATCCCTCACTAAGTTATATTCAATTTAACAAATAAAATTTGTGAGAAATATGCTGTTAGTACAAATTGAATGCTTAGAAGTCTCCGCATGCACACTCTCCCCTTTTCTCGCTTTCATTTCTCACCCTCTAGCGCTTCTCTGCTACCACACCACCTCCATAGCTGTCACCACCAACGCCATCACACACCACCTTTGTTGTCCCGCCACTGCGACTTTCACATCGCTGTTAAAGGTATATCTAAGACCATAGTTTTTGATTTTGTGAATGTTTATGATATAATGCATGTCTATGTTGTATGTAATGCATATGGATATACATCCCATATATGTATGTGCAGGCATATATATATATATATATATATATATATATATGTATGCATGGTATATGCATGTTTATGCATTGTATGTGCATATATGTAACGTATATGTACGTGTATATATTGCATGTGTATATGCACGGTATATGTGTGTGAATGTATATGTTTGTGCATGTGCATGTGCATGTGCATGTGAATGTGAATGTGAATGTGAATGTGAATGTGAATGTGAATGTGAATGTGAATGTGAATGTGAATGTGAATGTGAATGTATATGCTTGATAACATACGATACATGTGTGCATGTGTATTTATCGAACTCTAAATAATGTCTTTTGATTTCTGTATAAAATTGAAGTATAATCACTATGACGTTTCTTGATTTTATAACTGCCATAGCGGATGCGAAGGACTTCTATAAGCAAATGATGGAGGATCGAGTCCTCATTGAGTTCATAATTCTAAATATTGTGATTGTCCCAACTCTATATAATTAAGTTACCATCTTTGTCCTGACAAAGGCAAAAATTAACTTTAATTTATTAAGTTCTCATTGAGCTCCTTACAAAGACAAAATATGTAAATACCATGCACAGAAAGACCTCTAATGTGCTAAAAGTGATCTATATATAAAAACTAACTGAAAACTAATATAGATACAACTAGCAATAAACCTAGAACACTACAAGAAAACTACGTATTAGCGGCGACCTATGTCGCCGCTAATAGTATGATAAATCGCCGCTAATACTATTAGCGGCGATATTTCGCCGCTAATTAGTCGCCGTTGATAATTTGTCGCTAATAGTCACATGTCGCCGCTGATAAGTGCCTGTCGCCGCTAATACTCTTTCGCCGCTAATAATATCTTTCGCCGCTAATAGTAGCAGGCAGGCAGGCAGTCCACACTGCTCTATTTTCGGTTCCTTTCCTGACCAATTTTCCTGCATTTTATGATAATTTCTAGATTTTCAATACAACACAAATCCAAAAAATTTCATACGCATATATCATAAACATAAAACATCGTCTAAGTAGTTAAGATAAAACACGAAAACAACCGTATTAAACGTTATAATCGTCTAGATAAAACATCGTCCAGTATACTCTCACTCTTCCTCATCCATGTCGTCTTGGTCGAATAGGTCATCATGATTCCTTGATACCTTGTTCGATAAGGCCGAGGCATTATGTTGTGACATACGAGCTAGAAACTCTGGGTCGCTAAAAATTCGATCTAGTTGAGCCTATAAGTAAAAAGAATAATTAATTACTAACATTTATGGGTCAAAATTACCTAACCAAATTACCAAGATAAAATATATATATATTTTTACCGGTGTAAAGAATGGTTGTGGTGTCAGCTCCTTATCACATTGATCCGCGACACTCGAAGATGCAGCTATAGCAGGTTTGGCCCGATACCTCTCGTACACCCGCGTCGACGACCCAACACCTTTTCAAATATTCCGACCGCATTTGAAATCGGCCCATCAGTTTCTTCAAATTCGCCTTCGCTATTAGGGTCAGTTTGTTCCTCGATCTCGCTCCTTAATTCATTATATATTTTACAACAACACAAAAGATGATTAATATATTTGAAAAATATACTTTAATAAATATATGTGAAAAATATAGTTTAACAAATACATACATATTGACGCTCCGCCACCTCACTATCAAAAGTGCCATCACGTCGACAATGAGCTTTCCTAAAAACTTGGAGCTCGTTCAGGCGCTGTATAACATTAAATATTAATATGCAGACAATATATATATATATATATATATATATATATATATATATATATAATTTTTGTATGTGTGTGTAAAAATATAAATCATTACATTTTTGTAGCCATAGCTACTATAGGATGCTGTCCCCCCCTCCCCCCGGTTTGTGTATTGCTGCTTTTGTCGGTTTGCTGTGTTGATCGACGACCAGTTTTCATGTGACACGGTCTGGAAAAGGTCGACAGATTTCTTCCAGTTTTCTTCACTCATCTCCGTGGGGGGTTTGCTCTTTGTTAAGTCTATATTAGCATTTCCACCCACAGCCTAATGGCCTTTTGCTTTGCTTTTTCGATCTTTATATCGCTTTGAGATCACAAAGTCAATGCCACCCTTTAACAGATATTTTTGTGGATCTTGCTCTATCTCTTGTAAATTGAAGTATCGCTAGGAAACAAATAAAAGAAACTAGTTAATTAAGAAAAAGACAAATAATTAAATGAAGAATATTCAAATTAACAAATCACTTACACCAAGATGCTCGAACAAAGCATTTTTCTCCGCTTCACACACATTTGCCCAACTTTCCTTGTCAAAGGTGATGTTCCTTCCGATGTATATTCCCACCTCGCGAATAAACATGTCGGCAACCTCACCAATCGGAATGAATGTAGCACTCATGTCAAATATGAGAGACAAGGCCCCCCATTTTTCTTGTATGCGGCAGCCAATTTCTTATTTTTGGCAGGACCTCGTCCCTTACGTCGAGCAGGTAATGCAACAAATAAAATTAAAATTTATTAGTCACAACATGTATATTTATAACAATATATCTATTTATAATAAATGAATAAAATATAGTAAATAAATAAATTATAATAACCCTTACCATACTCCTCGTGAACACCTCGCCAAAAACCACCTGGAGGTGGCGGATCCTCGGCACCATCGCCGCCATATCCTCGAGGCATGACGTCCGCCATGATCTGAAAAGTTATAATATATGCAATACAAATATATAATACCATTCAAGTTTTCTATTGCTACATAAAAATACAAAGTTTTCTTATAACCACATACAAATACAAATTACAACTATTATTTTAATCAAACTCTCCCTCAGATTCTTCAGTGTCTGCCTACGATCCCTCAGTGTCGTACTCAAAATCATCCTCGTCATTATCACTCTCGTCATCAGACAATGTATTAGCGGTAACCATTGGCGGATTAACTTCACTTGACTTCTCACCCACAGTGACATGAGAAGACGTGTTTAACAAGTATCGAGTAAAGTCAATGGAAAGTAAACAATTAGATGAAGAATTGTTATGAACAACGTCAAGATCTTCTACTAAGTCATTGTCAACATTTTGAGCATTTTCAATACGGCCATCGTTTAATGTAGGTAGATCCAAATTTTTTTGATGATTAACATTCTCGACAACTCATCGGTGGTTATTATTTTGGTTTCCTCGACAAGGTTCTTGAATGTAAAACACTTGTTTGACTTGCGAAGCAAATATGAGTTGATCTTCTTTGTCCCATTCGTGCTTTGTGTTGATACTGGTGATATTATTATCATGTCTAACACCCCTTCGAGTATCAAACCACTTGCACCGAAATAGGACAGTTGAATACCTATTTCCATAACACAACTCAATGATCTCTTCTACTTGGCCATAGTATTTCTCATGGTTCACTCCTTCTGCTAGAACCCCGGAGTTTTGCGTTGTTCATTCTACGTCACGACAACGCACCATAAACCGAACACCATTGACTATGCAAGCACTGTAAGTAAAGGCATTTATTTCCGCACCCATTGAAAGAGCATACAACTCTGGGTGGAATTCAGGAGAATTTTGTACTTTCATCGAATATAACTAACAAATATAGAATAATGTATTACTTCATCAGGTAATGCATAACGAAATGAAAAGGGAAATACCTAACAGATTATATGAATTACCTTCTTGAGAAACCACTTCGGAAATTTAGCTTTAACGTCATCTTGGGGATGTTCGTATTTGAATTCACTAAGTCGACGACAAAAATATAGACCCAATAAGGAAAGAGAAAATACTTAACAGATTATAAAAAGTTAAAGAGATGAGCACTTACTTCATATAGTCCCTAACTTCTTGACAGCTATCGAGGACAAACCATTCGAAATTGAGCTTCTCGTTGATAGTAAGATATTTGATCTGCTTTGCACTAGTCGGGCGACATTTAGACTCAAACACCCACAACTTAGTTTTTTCGAAAACAACATCTTCGTTTCTGTCGGGGCGATTGAACCGAGTTTGAACATCTCGAAGATACATCGAACAAAATGATAGAGCCTCTTCAGCAACATAACCTTCAGCTATAGAACCTTCTGGCCTTGCCTTGTTTCTGACATAATGTTTTAGTTTTTTCATACACCTTTCAAACGGATACATCCATCTCACACAGCCACAGACTGGACCTCCACGAAGTGCTTCATCTGGTAAATGCAAAACTAAATGAACCATAATGTCAAAAAACGCTGGAGGATGTATCAACTCTAACTTGCACAATATCAAAAGAATGGCTTTCTTTTCTTTCTTCATATCATCTACCAATAGTGTTCTTGAACAAAGCTGCTTAAAGAACGTGCAGAGGTCAACTATAGGTGTATAAATATCTTTGGTCAAAAACCCTCGAACACCAATCGGTAACAAGCGTTGCATGAGAATATGACAATCATGAGATTTCAACTCAGTAATGTTTGAGTTGTTATCTGTGACTCTCTTGCTGATATTAGATCCAAACCCATCCGGCAGTTTAACATCCTTTATAAATTGACAGAAAAACTTTCGATCACCGACCTTTAATGAGTATTTTGGGCGGGGCCTATAAAACTTGTTACTCTTTCGTTCCAACCATTGAGTTCTTCGAATATTTAGATTTTTCAAGTCGACTCGTGCATTTTCCATGTCTTTGGTTTTATCGTTCATTAGAAGAGTACCCAGTAAACTATCACACACATTTTTTTCGATATGTATTACATCTATGTTGTGCTTCAGCTGGAGAGAGGACCAATACTCAAGTTCAAAAAATATGCTTCGTTTGTTCCAGTTCAACTAGAAATCCTCTTGTTTTCTCTTAACACCAACAAAATCAGGATGCTTGCCCAGTACACGATAAAGTAGACGACTGAGTTGATCTTCTAAGTCAGCAGCACTAAATTGTTTTGGAGGGGATCTTGTCTCGGGCTCGCTGTTAAAGTCCAAACTTTTTCTCCACACATGGTTAGCATGTAAGAATCGGCGGTGACCGACATATATGACTTTATTTGTTACATGCATTGAAGGAGTGTCTTCATTACAAGTCAGGCATGCCTTGTAGCCCTGCCCGTTCCAACCAGATAGACTACTACGAGCTGGAAAGTCGTTTATGGTCCATAATAGCACCGCCTTCATTGTGAAGAATGTGTTTGTCGCCGCGTCTTTAGTACGTACGCCTTCTTGCCACAAATGCTTAAGCTCACACACTAAGGGCTTAAGGAAAACGTCCATTTCCTTTCCGGGTGATTTAGGGCCAGGAATTAGCAAGGATAACATGAATGAGGACTCTTTCATGCATAGCCATGGAGGCAAATTGTATGTGGTGAGTACAATTGGTCACGTGCTATGAGCCAAAGACATGTTACCAAACGAATTGAAACCGTCAGCTGCAAGCCCTAGGCGAACATTTTGGGGTTCCCTTGAGAAATTAAGGTGCTTTTTATCAAATTCTTTCTATGAAGATCCATCGACAGGATGACGCATCGTACCATCTTCTGATCGTCCGGTACTATGCCATATCATTTCTTTTGCCGTATGCCTCGAACAGTACAAACGTCTTAGTATGGGGTCAAAGGAAAGTATCGTAACACCTTGTGAGGTACCTTTTTGCCTTTTGTTTTTGTATCAACCCACCGACTCTTGTTACAAACAGGACAATTCTGCAACGATTGGTGTTCTGCCCAGAAGAGAGCACAGTCATTTTTGCACACATCTATCGACTCATACCCCATGTCAATCTTCTTTGATGTCTTTTTCGCTTCATAATGCGAAGCGGGAATCTTGTTGCCTTCTGGATGTGAAGATTGCAACAGCTCGAAGAGCTCATCAAGCAAACTATTAGTCCATTTGTTTTTCACCTTTATATGCATAAGCTTTGCTAAAAAGTCGAGGGAAGAAAACTTGGTACAACCAGGATATAATTCTGACTGGGCTTCCTTTAACAACTCTTCAAAATCATTACGGACATCGTTACTGTCTGAACCCGAATCCCTATCATCAACATTGGTATCCTCTTCCCTACGCTCATTCATAACGTCTTCGATAACGTCGGCCATATTGTTAGTTGGCGTAATCTCGTCTACACTCACAACCGGAGGAATTAAACTTTCGCCATGATAGATCCACTCAGTGTACATCCGACAAAATCCATATGCACGCATATGACCTTTCATAGTTTTGTAAGGTATTACTAATGAATTCTGACATTTTGAACACGCACATCTTACAAAGCCTCTGATATCAACTTGGTTTTTGCACATCTCGATAAAAGACTGGAGTCTTTGCTGATACTCAGTTGATCTAATGCTTGGATTGGTAATCCAATTTTTATCGGCGGACATGATCATACAACTAAAACATAATTTAGGGTTTCATGCTATGGGAAAATATTAGAAGATTGTTTGGACGGCCGATTAAGTATTTACAAGGGTAGGCTGCTAAACCCACCTTTTGAATACTTTATCTCATATATGAATATGTATTACACGATAGTTTGTTTAAGAAAAATTCGGTAGCATTTCCCCTTAGCTCCCAAGTATATATATATATATATATATATATATATATATATATATATATATACCCGAGGAGCAAAAGGAAAATGACAACTGAATCTTTCTTAAATGAACAATCATGTAATACACATTCACATCCTAAATGAGATAAAGTATTCAAAAGGCAATCCCAAAACGGGGACAACCCAAAATTGATTTCTAAATCAATTTTGGGCGGGTATTCTAAGTTCGTGATGATTAAAATGAGTGGCCCGCTATTCTCTCTAGCATGAGATTCTCATGGTTCTTTGATAAGTTCTTATTTACATATTGGACATATGATTGTATATATTCTAATAATTCATTTCAACTAATCATTTGTTTAGAGTAGGTAGCCAAACGAGTCATTTTTACATTTTTAGTACCGTCTAAGCGGGTCGGTTTAATCTTTTATTTTTTTATAATAATTTCATTACACTAGTAATATTTGAATAATAAAATAATAAGTAAACTTTGAAAACTTGAATAATATTTAAATAATCGGCAACGTTGTTTATACACACAAATCTGTTCTAATTAATAGCGGTGTTCACGGTCCGGTTTTGACGGTTTCTAGGTCAAACCGTGAATCAAACCGTTAATCACGGTTTTTTATTTTAAATGAACTCTTCCATGAAAAAGAAATTATTAATGTTTATAAACACTAAAAAATTAACCGAAATGTAATGTAATATATCTTTTACTACAATAAAATAAAGTCAATACTTAAAAAACAATTAAGTAAACGTTTTCGAAACAAAAGAAAAGTGTGAAAACTTACTAAAATGTACAAATTACATATACAGTCTAGCTTCATGGTTAATTTGTTTATATGGACCAAGGGTTAAAAAAGTAATATTTCATCAATTTAACGAGATAAACCGGTTTTTTACAGCCGGTTTACGAGATAAACCGTTCGCTACGGTTCCAAACCGAACCATGAACCCCTACTAATTAACACCACATATCAATCTAATTTACACCATTGTTCAAACACAAGATTAGTCCTAATTAAAATGTTAAAATAAACAAATCGGTTCACTTTACTATTTATAAAATAAACAAATCAGTCCTAATTAACATGTTAAAATAAGATCGGTTCACTTTGCTAATTAACACCAAAATCAGTCCTAAAACTATAAACAAATGAAGATTAAAACATACATTTCCCGGGTGTCGGAGTGGTGGCCAGCAAGTGGTGGTAGCGTCGGAGTGGTGCACTGACTGTGGCCGGCGGTGGAGGTGAGCTCAATCACAAAAAAAAACAAGAACTGTGAGATGCAAAACACACCAAAGAGGCCGGCAAGTGAAATAAAACATACCTAAGAGGGCGTTGGAGTGGTGGCCGGCGATTAGGATGTCTGAGCTGCAAAAACACGTCGGAGTGGTGGCCGGCGAGGGTTTGGCCAGTGATTAAGATGTCAGAGAGGTGGACGGCGAGCGTTTGGGATACGACAGCGGCGATCGAGGGTTTGGGAGAGAAGAGAGAGGTGTGAGATCTCCAAAAAGAGAGGGAAGAAAGATATATTCCCGGCAAACTATTAGAGGTGACACCTTATGAGAAAACCCTAGCCATTGGATCCACACCACAATCAACGGCCCATATTTGTTTAAACGCGGATCAAGGTTGTCGCCGCTAATACTTCACGTCGCCGCTAATACGCAGTTTTTTTATAGTGGAAAACCCTAAACTAGATCACTAATGACAGGCGAGTATACCTATCAAACGTAATATAGTCAAAGGAAGTCCAGGATATCAATATGTAGAGATACTACGAATAACAACACTAGACTCTAAATATAAATTCAAAAGATTTAAAAGATTGATTAATGTGGTTTTATGAGAAGATTAATTAAACTGAAGATTGAAGTAATTAGAATTACTAATATCTATTAAACGAATTGACAATTTAAAGAATTCAAGCATGGGAAAAGTGTTAGAATCTTTGACTTCAACCAGCTATAGAAACTATGATAGAAACGGGATCTAAATAATATGACACCCCTTGACAACCTAATGAATCCCTGATCATTCTCCAGGTGTGACCAGAAGGAAACCTGTTGGTCAGATTACCTGTTAGTCTCTCTAATAGTGCTAAAGTACCATTGAATATAGATTATCTTTCAGTCTCACTATCTCAAGACACCCGTTTCTCGACTCCGATGTTCAATCTTCAGCCCCAAGCAATTTCTCCACTCCTAAATCATCCTAGGTTAGTTGTAAAAACGGCTAGAAGAAGCACCCCAATCGAATAGAATGGTTAAAATCTTTTATGATTTTATTTGTAGGGTTTTTTTTACCGATTTTAGGGTCCTTCATGCGTTGTGAGGGACATGGCCTGGATCTTCGTGTGGCATCGAGGACGAAATAGTTGGTCTCCTGATTTTTCAATAAACAAAATAGTTGGATCTTCCCATCCTTTACGACACGTGAGCGAATGATTTTCAATTTTTTTTCTTTATTACAATTTCTCGTGTGAGCGATCCTTCCATGATTTAGCTTCGCTTTCCGTGTGAACATTGGTACCTGTAGAACATAAATGCATAAATAAAAATTAGAATTGAATAAAAACAAGTAATTTCATACTAAAACGAACCAAAAACGAATTTTAAAAACGGATATTTTGCAATACACCAACCTCGGGAGTATCCTGATAATGACGTTGCCTATAAATGTCACACCCGACCTAAGGGGCCTAGCCATGTGAGAAATAGTTGGTACCGGTTCCGTTAATTTATCTAAGTGTGATTACGCAGCGAAAAATTTTTAATAAAATATTTGCTTTCATAACAAAGATAATTAAGTACCCTTTTTTATTTACAAAATCAACTTGTTTAAAAAAACAAGTTTACATAGGCTTCGTTAAAAAATTAGCTGAGCCATGAGCTATATCCTATGCATAGGGATCTTCTCTCTTCACTAGCATTTCCATTTCTATGCCTTGTTCTTGGAGACCTAAAAACACTTATAAAAATACGTAAGCTATATGCTGGTAAATAACGCTAACTCAATAAAAGGCTTTCATAGTTCGTTATGACATAACAACACCTATAGCGTTCAACGACTCAGTGGGTCTCAATCCCATCTCATCGGAACTAAACATACACACAAACCACTTAGAGGACGGTCACGTTCCCCAGTGACGGTTATGTGTCCCATGGTTAGTATGCTTGTAGTGTGCCCACTACAGTTTATATATGTAAGGATCTAAATACATGCATGTATATTTTAATCTGAGTGTTTAATTACTACCTTGTATTAAAACATTTTAGATTATTTGAACCAACCCTCATGTAAATTCTTTTTCGAGTCTTTAAAGATAGATAAATATCCATAATTTTAAAAGAGTATATGCTTTGTAAAAAGGTATAAGTATTCACGCAAAAATGGCTGAGTGTACTCACCTTTTGATGAGTTGTTCAATTAGCAATTTCTCTGTAGTTGATGAACGATTGCCTCGGACCTATAGTTCAAGAATAATAGTTTAATAATTTATTAAGATCGAATGATCTAGCTTCAAATCTTTAGTCCGATTTATAACTTTAAACCTTGATACAACATTCTTTTGATATAAAAGTCATTTTTATTCAAAATGATTACTTTAGTTCATATGATGTTTGGTGTGGCATGCTTTGGCTTAATAGGTTCGAACACTCTCATCAAGCTGTCCAAGAAAGTAAATGGGTCCTGCGGTTGATTGGGATTTATACGAATTACGTTCTTTAGACAAGAAACTCGACTACCGGTATTGTCACCCTTCCAGTTACTACATGCCTGTTATGCTTTTTCTGTTTAGTTATTCATAAATATCTTTTATATAAAAATTAATGTTTCTTTCTTTAGAAAAAGTCAATTGACATTAACTTTTGTATGTAAAACTTGTAGGTTCCCTGGACGGATCACACGAGATATCCCGATATACACAGGTGCGGAATCCCTGTGTAGATCGTTACGGACGTATAACACAAACACACGAACACACGAATACGATACGAACAAACTCACGTTATATTAATAACTCAACACGTGATATAATCACAGTTACAGACTCTCGACCTCACGTCACTTGACTCACTGATTTACACGAACTTGAACAACACCTAAACAATAATCCGTAACCTATATAAATACACGACAACTTCGCCTCAGGCGAAGTTGTCCATAACTTCGTTTGGTTAACAAGTTCGCCTAAGCGAACTTGTCAACAACTTCGCTTGGTTAACAAGTTCGCCTAGGCGAACTTGTCAACAACTTCGCTTTAAACAAACAAATACATAAACAATATTACAGACTCGATTACAGACACTAGACATATGAACTACTGACATTTATGCACCAACAGACTCCCCCTTGACAGTAGCTTCATATCTTGATCTTTCAGCTCTTGTCTCGTAATCCTGTAACTTAAACCGTGCACTCCTTCTCTAACGCACACCGACACAACCCTTTGATATTTCCTTGCTTCATCCTTCTAAGCAGGAATATAAAAGATCTTTTTCTCGTTAAGCATCTTCAGATCAGCTTGCGATAAGTTAACAAGATGCATCGGATCGTAAACTCTAAGGATCTCTTGTTCATCCTCATCTTCCATCACTGCCTCCGCTGTCTCACAATCAACGAACCACCACTTTAGGTCTTTGAGCACATCCTTGGGCATAAGCTTCATCGGTACTTCTTTAAGGCAGCGGATTGGTTTATACTTCATAACCATCCAAGGCTTTCCATCAGCTCTCAAACCTCTATCCTTGTCTTCAACAAGTTTCCCTTTCTGTAGTTTCAACAGCTCAAACTTCTTTTCCTTTATGCTCACTTTCCATACGATTTTCCCTATGACTCTAGCCATATTATCATCACTTCGATTGATCAACCCCAATCTGGCTAAGTCTTTAACCTCACATTCAGGCAGTGTGTTTAACGATCTCAACATTCTTCTAAGGTACTGAACTCCATCATATCGTTTAATCACGAAGAGCCGCAACTGCTCATCATAAATCCAGCATATAATCCCTTTCTTTGCTTCAGCATAGCCCTTAATGTTGTAACTCTTTTTGAACATGGTAGGGACTGCCGGTTTCTTCGTTTTGACGAACCATTGAGCGTATCCTTCCTTCCACCTCGGCTGCTCTTCCCATTCAGTATCTTCAACTGCCGTCTGATCACCCATATCTGCCTTCTCAACCTCTGGAATGTCATGTTCGACATTTTCCTCTACTATCTCGCCTTCCTCAATCTCATTCTCAATCTCAATCTGCTCACCGATCTTCTCAATCACATCACTCGGCAGCACATCCTCATCAAATAACACATCGTCACTGAACATATCATCGTCAAGTTCCCTCAACGCATCAATCACGTCATCATCAACCAACACCACATCATCACCACCAGAACCACCAGCCGCGTCGGCAGACTCCCCCTGAGCTGTGGAAGTACCAAGAGCTTGAGAAGTTCTTGGCAGCTCACCACCTGCATCTTTCGATGCATTGGGATCATCGTCTCGGTCATTTCTTCTTTTCGTCCTTAGCTCGTCGCCCTTACAGCTCATCTCCCCCTGAGATGCCAAGAACTCCTTCAAGGCATCTATAATTTTCCCATGCTCAACCAGGAGGGATGACTGTAGTTGATTTGCTTCTACTAGGCGTTGAATAGTCTTCGATTGCTCTGCCACGATCCGCTCTAGTGAAGCTATTCTCTCTGAGTCTGACATAGGCGTAGGCGAGACATCAGAAGCAGGCGTAACCGCAGGTGGTACCATACCTGATAACCCTGCAGTAGTGACGACCATTGACTCTACAAATCGTGCAGCTACCACCGACTGAATAAGCGTTGGGGGTGGTAGAGACACAATCTCCGGAGTCGACATCTGGATAGTAGTGGTAGATGGAATGCCAGCAGATGATGTAGCCACCACGGGAACATCCGCAGCGCTTGTACTTGTAACCTGTACAGAAGTAGGAACGATAGACATACCAGACAGTGCGGCCGGAGCAAAACGTACCATCCTTGAAGTCTCTCCAGCTCCCATACCTGCACCTGTCATTTCCCGTCTTGAACGTCTTATCAGCTTATGTATATCTTCTTCCTCTTCTGACTCATCATCATCCTCCGTTCTCTTTCTCTTCCCAAACGTTCTCTCTCGAGACACCATCAACCGTCTCTCCTCATTCATGATCTCATCCAAATCTGAGTCAGCCATCGACGTAGCTGCTCTAGTAACACTCACACCCGAACCCTGTGCAGCAGAGACCTGCACCTCTTCATGTGTATCAACTTGATCCATATCGAAATAACCTTGACCTCCAAAGACAGCATCAAGATCTATATCCTCTGCAGCCGACACAACAGGCACAGCGGAGGCAGCTTGAGTTGCTCTTGCCTGTCGTGGTTGAGGATCTCTGAACTCGTCCCCAGCAGCAGGAACATACTCTGGGTTGATTAAAAACCCAAACAGTGGAGTATGCCTTGGACGACGTTCAGGGTTGCTCCTCGCACTCGAAGTGCGGCATTGAGCAAAGATACGTTTGCTCACAGATTCCACGTATCTGATCGGTCGTCTCTGAGGTAGATTCGGAGCCACATGGTTCAATATCATCTGGATGAAACGTGGATACATAATGAACCGCTCCCGAGCCATCGCCCTTCTCTGTCTGTCAATCTCGTAAAAGACCATCTGACTAAAACTATAGCGTTTATTGTAAGTCAGTGCAGTCGTTGCGGACTGCATGGTCGCACCCATACCGTCAGTGTCCGCCTTCTTTCCTGACATGCAAACTATCATGACGTGCATAAGGAAGCGCCACTGACCAAGTACAAAACTCTTCCGTCTCTGTGAATCGCCTAATGGACTAGAATAGCCCATTCGGAGAAACGCTCCATCACGAAACGGAGCCACAAACTCAGTTTGGTCGTCCCTCGTCTATTCTCCAAACCATAACGCCACCCGAATCTGTTCAGAATTGAATTGAACCTGTTGATTGTTCACAGTCGCTCGCATGACCGGGGGCTCAACACGACAATCGTATTCTACCGTCTGCCAAAAGTCTTCGATATTTGGTAAGGATATCGGCAGAGTGTTCGTGATAGCATGAAAAATCCTCGAGCGTATGAGGAAAGTAATAATCTCGCGGTAATCCTCAACGCCGCTCGCTTCCGGGTCAAGGGTGATGTACATATTGTGACCCGGGAAAATTGCCTCTGATTGTCACTGTCGTCTCCTCCTGCACCTCCAGCACCAGCTACTGCAGCCATATCTGCAACAAACGAACCAAGTTAGATAAACGTTAATGAATAACACAAGTTCGCTGGTTACCATGAGCGAAGTTGTGATAATCTGTTTATAGGCGAAGTTAAAGGTGGGGCGAAGTTGGGAACAACTTCGCTTCAGCCTTAAGTTCGTCTATTTAACATTCAGTAAAATTGATCTAGGCGAAGTTAATGTTAACTTCGCCTCATCACAACATCGCCTCAGGCGAAGTTAATGACAACATCGCCTCAGGCGAAGATAAGCCTCAGGCTAAGTTACGGATAACTTCTCCTAAACCTTAAGTTCGCCTGAATCTGAATCGGCGACAATAAGGATTATGGAACAACGTGCAGTTGATGTTTTCGTGATTAAGGAATCCGGAAAACATGATGTTAAGGTTATCTAGACGATCAAAGTGGTTCTTAACACGTAAAAACAAGTTTTGAAAATCGGTTTTTAAATTTCGATGGTCCGAGGTTTCGAAATCGGTCCAAACGACCCCTGATTAGCATGAATGAACATGGAATATATGATAAATCGACATCTCGAACCTTGAATCTTAATGAAATCTGGGAAAAATAACTCGGAATCGAAATAAACAATAAGTTCGCCGGAAAATCAGTAAGTTCGCCGGAGAATACGGATAAGTTCGCTGTTTTTGAAAAGTGATGAACAGTTTGACTCTTGAACATCCTTATATAGGGTCTGGGTTATACAGGCGAAGTTACGGATAACTTCGCCTAGGCGAAGTTATTCACAACTTCGCCTGTTTAACAACATCGCCTATATTTACAAAATCAAACCTTATAATTTGAACATTTTTCAATTAACTCTTTAAAACTTCCCTTTAAGAAATAAATGACATGATCAATTCCAAGTAACCAGTTAAAAAATCATAAAACTATCTAAGTACAAAAACTTAAAAAATTTAAAGTATAAGGGATCAAATTTCAGTCTAGTTAGGGACTACCACGTTTTTAGAAAATATCCGAACAGGAATCATACTAATTACGTGACTGTCACATAGATCCGTGTTTAGCTGTATTATGACATATAGAGACAGGTTGTAAGCAGGTATAACTTAAAGTGGTTTTCATCGTTTCTGTGATACGAGTTAGGTTCGATTAAGCCTCAAAATTTAAGTGAGCAACAACTCAGAGATTTTGATGCCTCCTATCTATCCTCAAAGCGTATTTGGCTTTCCCCAAGTCACCTCGAATTGACCTCGACCCATAGTGTCTGATTTTGTAAGTACTCTTCTTCTGGTTCCCGTTCTTCTTCTTACTCTAAGATTGAGAAGTCTTGATATTTTCAGCTCTAGAATGTTGCAATACTCACAAATTTTTTTTTTTTTTTTAACTCACAAATTTACAAAGACTTCAGAGTAGTAAATAACTGCAAGTCCCGAATCTGGATCACTGCAGTTTCCTGAAACGCTATCTTCACGGGAATCAGAACACTTACGGGCTCGTGTATGACTGGGTAATCACTTTTCTGCCTATCATTCGGAAAGATATATATGAAGACATGCAAAACTCTTAGGGAGTTTCCACGTAAAATCAAGTAAATTTAGTTTGTATCACATCTACTTTTACGCACCATTAAAAAGTTACCATGACATACAATGACTGTTCTAAAGCCTTTTAAGCCTAATAACTTCACTAGTTAAGCACACAGAATCAGTATAACTATCATTTTCAAGGTTGGATCAATTTTCTGTTAAACATAGCAAATGAACTTCTTACGAAGTAGTAGACTTGAAAAGTAATTTCATTTCCCATTTCTTTCAAAATTTTAACATTAATCGCCCCGACCAAAACAAAGTCTTCAGGTAAACGGCTATCCCGAAGATCCAATGGATCAGCTGGACCAACCACATACTAGTATGTGTCCTTCTAACTAAGTATGATCGACTAATTTTAAGCGAAAGAATGAAAAACTCATCATAAACCGTCCCGGTCACTATCAGTAATCTGGTTAATGGCTATCCTCAAAATCTACAAGTAGAAAATGAGGACCAAAACATATCCGAAGACAAGTCCTTCAAACTGATGTAACCGACATATTTTTAAGCGATTAGTGACATTTTTTTTTAAATATCACAACAAAAGCATGGTTACTCGGGATTGATCATCCCATTCAGTTCAATAAGGTTTTGAAATCTGGATTTGTCAAACGCTTTAGTATATAAATCAGCGAAATTATCAAGCGTATACACCTTTTCAAGCACAATCAATTTCTTCTCAGCACAATCCCGTATAAAATGATGACGTATATCAATATGTTTAGTTTTACTATGTTTCACGGGATTGTTAGTTACTGAGATAGCAGCTGTGTTATCAATGCAAATAGGAGTAAGTAAGAAATTCAGACCATAGTCGCGCAACTGTTGTTGAATCCAAAGAACCTGAGAGCAGCAGTTGGATGCTGCCATGTATTCTGCCTCACAGGTTGAAATTGCGACTGAAGTCTGCTTCTTGCATTGCCACGACACCAATCTGCCACCAAGAAACTGACATCCTCCAGTTGTTGACTTCCGACTCTGATTGCACCCTCCATAATCAGAATCTGTGTAAGCGACCAGCTCCAAGTCTCCTCCTCTCGGGTACCACAACCCCAGCTTCGGCTTGCCCTTGAGATACCGCAGTATCCTCTTTGCACCTTTCAAATGAGATGCTTTTGGATTTGCCTGAAAACGTGCACAAAGACAAACATCAAACATTATATCAGGCCTAGATGCAGTTAAGTACATTAAAGAACCTATTATTGCCCGATATTGAGTTGGGTCCACATCTGCATCACCGTCTACTTCAGCACCCAATTTGTGATTGACGCAGATTGGAGTATCATATGGAGAACTGTCCTCCCTCTTGAAGCGCTTGAGCACATCATGAACATACTTTGTCTGATGAATGAACATCCCGTCCTTCTTCTGATCAACCTGCAATCCTAGAAAGAAAGTTAGTTCACCCATAGCACTCATTTCAAACCTTTTCTTCATGACGGCTTCAAACTCCTGACACATGGAGACTTTTGACGCAGCAAATATAATGTCATCCACGTAGACTTGTACCAGCAGGAAGTCGCTTCCATCTCTTTTGAAGAACAACGTGCTATCAATTTTCCCTCTTTCAAAACCATTTCGAGCAAGTAATCTGATAAAGTTGAATACCAGGCACAAGGTGCCTGATGTAATCCATATAACGCCTTGCTCAATTTGTACACGTGATCTGGAAAGTCTGGGTCAGGAAAACCCGGAGGTTGCTCAACATACACAACCTCATCAACTTTCCCATTCAAAAACGCACTCTTCACATCTAGCTGAAACACCTTCATCTTTTCATAAGCAGCAAACGCTAAAAACAATCTTATGGCTTCCAACCTGGCGACAGGAGCGAACACTTCGTTATAATCAATCCCCTCTTGTTGATTAAAACCTTTAACGACTAGCCTCGCCTTGTTTCTTATAATAATCCCCTTATCATCTCTCTAGCACTTAAACACCCATTTTGTGCCTATCGCATGCACATTCTTTGGTTTTTCAACCAAAGTCCAAACTTCCATCTTCTCGAATTGAGCCAACTCTTCTTGCATGGCTTCGACCCACGAGCTGTCCTTTAAAGCCATTTGATAATTCTTCGGTTCAATCTGGCTTATAAAGCAGGTGTACAGGCATTCATTGATTATTCCTGTCTCCTTAATGCTTGTATAAACACAGGTGTGTTCATTCAAGCTACTTCTCGTTTGTACACCTGAGGACACATCACCAATCACATTAACCAAAGGGTGATCTTTATGAATTCTCGTGGTCGGAACAGAACCGACATACAAATTATCTTCCAAATTAGAAGAGATCTCGTCAATGGTTGTTTCTGGCTGAGAGTGAAATGGATTAAAAAATTCTTCTTCAGTCGAGGCAGCAGGGGTACCAGTAGAGTTTGATGAGGAAGGTTGACATTTATCAATCAGCTGTCTTTGCAATAGATTTTCTTCCTCATCAAGTATCATCTTCGTCGCAACTCTTTCTTCTTCTTCAGAAATTTCCAAATCCGGTATGTTAAAAGACTTAAAAAGCCTAACATAGTCGAAAAGCTCAGCAGGTCCATTGCTTGGTTTTGGCGGTTGGTAACTTGTGATGTCGGTGTTACACACCACCTCCACCTTGCAGGTCGAAGTATTGAAGACACGTCTGTTGGGAGTACCAACAACATAACCGACTAAGATTCCTTCATCGGCTACTTCGCCAAATTTAGAATTTGTCTTCAAGATCGAACAAGGGGACCCGAATGGTTCAAGACCACTCAAGTTGGGCTTCCTTCCATGCATAAGCTCGTAACACGTTTTATCAAGTCTCTTAACAGTTAACACTCTATTCAGAACATAGCAGGCTGTAGCAACTGCTTCAGCCCAAAACATCACAGGAAGCTTCGAATCTGCTAGCATAGTTCTGACTCCTTCAATTAAAGTTCGGTTCTTCTTTTCAGCCACTCCATTCTGTTGTGGAGTATACGGAGCGCTGTATTGGTGTTCAATTCCTTTCTGAAGACAGAAGATCTCCATCTCAAAATTCTTGAACTCCGTTTCATTGTCACTCCTGATGAACTTAACTGTTTTACCCATGACGTTCTCAACTTTGGTAATCAAATTCTTCACCATTTGAGCCGTCTCATCTTTCGATTTCAGAAAATATACCCACGAATATCGCGAGTAGTCATCAGTGATCACCAAGCAGTAAGAAGTACCTCCTAGACTTTTTGCATACACGGACCGAAGAGATCCATGTGAAGCAGTTCTAGAGTACTGGCAATAGAGTTGACCTTCTTGGTGAGATGGGATTTCTTGTGTTGCTTTCCCTTCTTGCATGCTATACATTTGTCTTCAAAGTTAAAACTTTTCAAGGGAACGCCCATCACAAGTCCATTCCTGACAATGTGGTTCATCTTCCGAAGATGAATGTGCCCCATCCTCCTGTGCCACAGTTCGGATTCCGATTCGCTTGCTTTCGTCATTAAACATGATTCTTCCGTGGCAATTTCAGTAGACCTCATATCCATTACATAAGTATTTGTATCACGTGGAGCTTTCATCACTATCCACTCGTCTGGTATCTGAAAACCAGGCTTCAACACGATCGCCTCATTCTTCATGAAATGAACAGTGTACTCCTTATCACAAATCTGCGACACACTCAGCAGATTGTGCTTCAACTCTTCTACAAAGTTCACATTCTCAAGAGTCATTTTTCCATTGGACACCGTTCCTCTTCCAGTAATTCTGCCTCCACTTTCACCGGTAAAGCTAACTCTCGCTCCTTGAACAGGTTTTAAGTCGTGCAACAAGTATTTGTTACCCGTCATGTGCCGGGAACAGCCGCTATCTACAATCCAAAGACTGTGGGCAGCCCTGTTCAACTGTTCCTGCACAATAAAGCAAAGGATTAGAATCTAGGGACCCAAGACCAATTGGTCTTGGATATATACATTCCGTACTTCGGCTTTCCAAAGTTAGCATCTGGATAATTCCTGTCAGTCCTATTAGGAAATCTCCTTGGAAATTGAGTGTGAGGCCTTTCAAACCTATGTGTATTGAAAGTATTATATCTTGCGGTTTGGTTATTAGCATTGTTAAACTGAGGTTTGTTTCTGTGAAAACCTGAATTAGTTACATTTCGGAACTTTGAAGGGTTTTCATTTTTAGCAGTATTAAAATTACCATTAGGCTTATGCTCAGTTTTAATAGGCCTCACACCTCTGAATTTCGGCGTCAGAGGGCAATCTGCAACAAGATGTCCTAACTTATTACACCTAAAACAACACCTATACTCCATTTTCTTTTCAAATGTTGTTTTGGATGTCGAGGCTGTGTTACCGGCCGTTCGTCTCACATAAGGTGGGACGTACGGGTTGAGTGGAGTACTCTTTTTATAAGTTTTTTATTTTTCTCCACCAGTGGGTAACACTACCTTCTCTTTTGTCTTTCCCGATTCGGACATCTTATCCGAATCTGATGAGATTGGACTTGTAACAGAAATTTTCACACTTGAAACAGGCGAACTCGTTTCGCCACTACTAACACTTGGTTCTTTACTCGTAACCTTGATTGGAACTGTCTGAGGAACTTCAAAATCAAAAGATTTCTGAACACTAGGGTTAAAAGTGTAATTGTGGTTATAAGGTGGTGGAACCTCGTGATAACCAATTCCTCCCCTCTTCGCAGAGGAATCTTGACCACTAACAAGGTGATCAAGAATAGCTGAGGAATTTCTGAACTGCTCAAGTTTTCGGTTCAGTTCCACCACTTTCACCTGGTGGTCAGCAATCTGCTTTTCTCGTTCAGCAATCAGTTTAGTCTTTTCTTCTAAAACCTCATAACTTAGATCAATTACTTCAATTTTTTCAGCAAGTTTTGTTTTTAAGCTTTTAACATCTTTTTCACACGCTTTTATTTTAACTTTGTAACTGTTTTCTCTTGCTTTCATAAAGTGATGATCTTCTTTAAGAGTTTTAAATTCAGCATCTAAACGAACATACTGATCAGTTATGGTAGCAAGTTGCTCAGACAAATTCTCACATTTAGTACAAATAGGTTTAGAACTTACCTCGGAGAGTTGATCCTTGTTATCTGCCATGAAAGCTTTTTCCTTACCAGTAGCTTTCTCTTCTCCGGTAATCTTCTCACATTTTTCATTCTCTACCTTAGCCATATTTGCCTGCTCACTAGTTTCATTCGAATGCAGGTTCCAGTTGTATTCACCTGCTTCTCTGGACATCATGGCATTGACTTCTTTACTACTCCCAGTGTGCTGTGCAGACCGGCCTAGACCACGTTCAACTCGCTCGTTTCTGCACTCTTTGGCAAAGTGCCCGTTTTGTTGACAGTTATAGCACCTCACCTTAGACTTGTCGAACCCTGGCCTGCCACCAACAAACTTTCTCCCCGTCTTTCTCATAAACTTCTTCACTCTCCTCACTATCATGACCATCTGCCATTGTAAATCCATTTCCTCCAGATCATCAACATCGATCTGGTCATAGTCTTCATCCAGCATCGCTGGATCAACAACCTTTCCTTGAATATAGTTTTCATATGAAGCAATAAACGAAGCATAGAGGCCAAACTGCTCTTCAGCAGATTTGACGCTCATTGGCATCTTAGAGTAATTATTGCTTGAGGAACTTGAAGATCCACTAATCTTGCTTGCTGTCTGTTGAGTACCACTTGATCCACCGGCTACAAAGCAAACATCCCCATTTGAGTTTACTGACACATGCCCCTCCTGTGAAGACTTGGCACACGACTCGCCCTTCGAGTAGTAGGCGGCAGAATCAGTCTTTGAACTTGAATTTGAGTTTACTTTAGCACCGTACATGCCTGGATCTTGAACCTGATCCATAGATGTCTCTTTTCTGACCATATTAAGCTCAAAAGTTCTGAGCTTGTTGACAGTGGTTTCAAGATCATAAGTAGGGAAGTCCTTGTCTTCCCTCATCAGCACAGTATACATCTCTCATTTTGGTGGGAGGGCATCGAGAAGCTTTTCCACAATCTCTTCTTCTCGGTAGGAAATGGTGTAGTTACTCAATTCAGTCATTAGATGATAATATCGAGTGATAATATCATCAAGAGATTCGTTCTTCAAGTACTTAAAGACTGAAAATTGAGTTTTGAGCAACTTTATCTTTGAAGCCCGAATACCTACATTCCTTTCAAATCTGTTCTCAAGAGCTTCCCAAAGCTCTCTAGCTGATGTATACTTTCTGAACGTATGGAGGATCTCTTGTGGAAGAGCCATTGTGATTGCAGCATGAGCCTTGCTTTCGGCTTCATACATCTTTTTCTCCTCCTCTTCCATTTTACTGTATTTCTTGATTTGGTCTCGACCCTCATACTCCATGACTGGTGGAATATATCCATCTTGGATGCATACCCACATTTTCGCATCCTGGTACTTAACGTATTGTATGAACCGATCCTTCCACGCGACAAAGTCGGTTCCCTTCAGCAACCTTGGGGCCTTTGTAGCTGACCCCGCTTCAACTTCCATCTTTACAAGCTCCGAAATGTTGATCGACGACATCCTTCTTGAAGACTAAGAAACCCGAAAAATTCTGAGTAGGCGAAGTTAAAAAATTTCCTCTGAACAGTACTGTAGGCGAAGTTAAGGAAAACTTCGCTTAAGTAATAACTTCGCTGGATCTTTCGCGTGACTGGGCGAAGTTGAGAATAACTTCGCTTAGGGTAAGCGAACTTAGAAAGTAGGCGAACTTGAAGAAAAATTCGCTGAGCTAGGCGAACTTGATGAGAACTTCGCTGAGTTAGGCGAAGTTGAGGAGGTAGGCGAAGTTGTAAATAACTTCGCTTCTCCTTATATCTTCGCCGAAACCCTACGTATCCTGACGGCAACTTCGCCTGATGAACAGCAACTTCGCCTGACGAACTCAAACTTTCTGCAGATCTGAAAATCGGATTTTAACGAAGTTTTTGGCGGTTTAAAGGCTTGAACACACTGGTAGGAGGCTAGAATGAGCAAAAACACCAAAGACTCGTCCCGCGAAAAGTCGAAACGGGACGAATTCTACACCCGCGTGAATATCTCGAACCACACAATCGAGCAAAAGCTCTGATACCAATTGTAGGTTCCCTGGACGGATCACACGAGATATCCCGATATACACAGGTGCGGAATCCCTGTGTAGATCGTTACGGACGTAGAACACAAACACACGAACACACGAATACGATACGAACAAACTCACGTTATATTAATAACTCAACACGTGATATAATCACAGTTACAGACTCTCGACCTCACGTCACTTGACTCACTGATTTACACGAACTTGAACAACACCTAAACAATAATCCGTAACCTATATAAATACACGACAACTTCGCCTCAGGCGAAGTTGTCCATAACTTCGCTTGGTTAACAAGTTCGCCTAAGCGAACTTGTCAACAACTTCGCTTGGTTAACAAGTTCGCCTAGGCGAACTTGTCAACAACTTCGCTTTAAACAAACAAATACATAAACAATATTACAGACTCGATTACAGACACTAGACATATGAACTACTGACATTTATGCACCAACAAAACTTAATGTTTCTTAATAATAAAGAAAATTTTATTTTTGTAAACTTTTTCATACAATAAGCTTAAATATATATATATATATATATATATATATATATATATAAACTTTCCAAGGCTTAGGCTATGCCCTCGGCTAGGATGTAAGCTATGCATTGAAATATCTTAAACATAACTCTTACCTTAAAATAAGTATAACGTTTAAGGACGAACAAGGAGTACTTCGACTATGCGTAGGGTGTTGTGGTATGAAACGTCGAAACTCTAGAGTGACTTTGGGACTCCAACTCGGTGGCACAAACTTTAAGAAAGTGAAAGTGATTTGGTGTTTTGGATGCCACAAATGAAAAGCCCATGACCACTATTTATAGTCGTCTTCTTACACCCTCGGTCGAACCGTCGCTCGCCACCATGCTACATGTGTTGTTCTTGATGATGAGTCGTGTAATAAGGTGTTTATATGTGGCATTCATAAGATTAGTCATCTACCACAAGCTACTTTGCGAGGATACATGTCGTTATGCGTTGACCTGTGTCATTCTATCCGATGAGTCATAAGACACGTATCGCTTCCGTATAATTTTAACTAAATGACTAATTAGTCCATCAACTTTTTAAATTGTCAAAATTGGTATAGAAGTTTTCGAAATGTCACAATAAATACCGCACCATAAAAGATATGGGGTATAGTCGAGACTTTGTCATAAAGGTAACCGCAAAAAATGGGAGCACATTATATTTTTTATTGCAATTTGAGATTCTGAATTTTGTATTTTAAAATTTTGTATTTTGAGAGCTAAAGTTCTGTATGTGTTTAGTTAGAAACAATATTATTTTAGAAACAGTTAGAACCATATAACTCTTGTATGTTATACTTTAATATTGGTAGTTTTCTAACCACATCCATCTTTTGTCACTTATGTGTCCCAAATTTTTATTTGACATTTTACAACCATATTTATTTGCTGGTTATATGAACATGTGCATGCAAATCTGTACCGAAAATTAACTTCTGAATTGTACACAAGTGTAGAAAAAAGTTTGGCAAGTAACTCCATTACATATTCATGAATGTTTTTAAGTTCATGATGGAATCATCGATGAAATCAGAGAATTATTGTTCATTTAGGTTAATAATGTTTAACCTAAGTAAGTGTTGTAGTTAGGAGTCCTAAAATTCCATCTTTGGGGTGAAGTATATGTATTTTTGTGGTAGATGGGTGAACCGTGAGATATAAACCAAACATAATGAATGAAACCGGGGGTGGCTCAAGGGCCGTTATAAACAAGCTAGGAAGGTTAAGCCCCCACTTGAATAAGGCCCCATTTTTTAAAATATTTAAATACATATTTAATGTATATTATATATTCATTTTTGAGAGTTACACGCCTAAACCAATGCTAGTGTATTGGTAAGACTTTATTTTTGCTCTTGGCGGGGGCAAGTTCGAATCCACAGTTTCCAACTTTATTAGTATGTGTTTTTTAAATCTTACAAAAATGAATTTCGAAAGTACAAACCAAATTTTTTTAAATTAAAAAAAAAGGCATTGGGAAATTGTTTTTTTGCTTAAGGCCCCTATAACGGTTGAGCCGGCCTTGGACGAAACGTCGTATAATTGGTTAAAAATATCCTCTTTATGGCTGATAATTGTTTTGAGTATAGTCATGGATGATGATAAATGCCAAGCTATATATTGGTGATAGAAATTTGGGGGTATTTAACCTAATTGAGTGTAAGTTGGAGATTTATGTGAGAAAGGATGTGGACCGTTCACTAATTTGATTATAACAACGATTGCTAATAAAGAACTAAAATAAGCAGTTTTGATGAATTGATCACCAAACAAGTCATTTATAGTAATGCTATTTCTCATTAAAATCAAAACGATTACAATAAAGTGGCATGCAAATGGATAACAAGCTGTGCCGCAATCCCCTTTTGAATAGCAAAACCAATTCTACTAAAAACAAAGCGTTGGGTCGTAAGAGACGAAAAAGTACTATATACGACACGCTGAACCCTGTTTAGAAAATTCACAGCCTCCGGGGCCAGAAACCCAAATGTATCAAACGCAAAAGGGAGAAACACATGTTGATTTTCTAAACAGGCTTTCTCGTGTTTGACAACTTTGCCCGATTCGGCCAACAACGCAGCCTGACCCATAACAAATCTGCGGTCCCTGAGCCCGACAAGAGGAGACACTCCTGTAAGGTCCACACAAGCGTGTTCCCCCCTGCCCACCCAAACACAAGAATATCAGCCGGTCGTAACGTGGTCCTCCCTTCGAGCGGATCTGTAAGAAAGTTAACAAGGGCCTCCTTTTTAGCAGAGATCTCTGCCCGTTTAAGAACATCACACAGAACATCCCTAACCAAATCATGTCCGTATTTAAAACTAGGCAATTCTTTGCAATGCACCGCATGGTCTCCAAAGGAATCCAAACAGACTTTGCGGCAAACTGGGCAAGGCTCATCAATCGGAAACATAGGGATCATTAGCCGGTACATAAGGATAGCCCGGTACTCCAACCCTGACATGTGCTGGCCTAATCCTTCAACAGGGATGACTGTTAGAAAATCCTGAGCCCAAGGAGCTCGAAGGCATTCAAACACCGCTTTTTGGCGAGGAGATAGATCAAACTTCGCTTCTAAACTCTGGACGATTCCACTAAATAAGGCACTCGCCAAAGCATGTTGGGCTTTAGGGGGGCGGTGCTCTTATTAGAGAAACCGCTAAGATCAAAATCAGGAAGTGAAGTATGTAAACGATCCATCGCACACCCATAATCAATGTCCAACCCATCAATACCACATCCCCGAAGAATGTGGTCTTGCAAACTCCATGATTGTGCTCTCGAAGCCACAAAAGCGTATGTAGATACATCCCTGGCCGAACATAAACCCAACCCCCCAAAACGGGTCGGAAGTGATGCCAACCTCCATTGGAAATCCCCGAAGAACGGCCCCCGACAAACCACGCCCCCGACAAACCATTTGTCAAGACAAAAGGAAAAAAAATACATAAGGCCTAATATTGATGTTAAAATTGTTGGTATACAAGTCCTAGTGTCTTGTTTAAGATGCATTCAAGATGGGTTGGGGAAGTGATGAGTTAAATTGACCCATAGGATTTGAAATGGTGACATTAAGCTAAAATATGTTAAACTTAACGAACTCATATCGTTGGTAGAAGAATATAAACAATAGAGTGAAACTATTTGTATACATTACGTGTGCTTAAACTTAAATTTGATGTGTATTGTGGTTAAACATTTATGCTAATTGAATGGTGAATGATATATGAAATTGGTGGAACATTGGGCAAAACATGTATTACAGCGAAAAGGTGAATGCAATATTAATCTCATGTGGCCGGGAATGTGATAGGTCACAATGGTTAATGTAATTGAAAAGTAAAATTGTAATGTTGTGTATTAGAAAAGAGATTGGTTCTTGTTTGATACAAAATGCTTGAACTAGATTAGTAACATAAAATAAAACTGTAGTAAAATATTTTGCATGCTTGTTTATGCATATTATTCAGTTGCCTTATAATTTTTCACTTTTGTTACTTTTTTTTTTTTTTTTGCAGTAAACCATAGTTTATACAAAAATAAACGACAGTTTATCATAATAATAATTTAACCCCTGTAATAGATTGTATTGTTGTAATTAGGATTACATGAGGTGTGGTTTATATAGGCCACGGTAGTGAATGCTGTTACTATCACTAAACATAATCTTGTTCTAATATTCAGGACTTAACATTAATTTAATTTAACCGTACTACATTATACAACCTTCATTCATGTGTTCATGTCGGCAAATTAAGACCAATATGTCTAGGTTTCTTGATTGTCCTAGAAATATATGACTTCTGTTAGCAACGTTATATATTTCAGAAAATGTTTAATCAATGTTTCTTGGTTGTTAAGATGAGCGATCGGTTTAATTGTTCACCTAGAAACCACTAGTGATTTCTATTGACTTTATTGTCGTCCCTGTAACCTACATGTGTTTTCCATCCATGTTTTGCTGTTTTTATAAGTTCCCACGGTTGTAGTTGTTTGGATTTTGAGTTTGTGCTCATCTTATCTTATGCAATCACAACCATTATGTAAATGATTAATTATTTCTTTCATTAAAAAGTAGTGTTTACATTGAACAACAAGTTGTGCCGCTAGCCCTTTTTGAATAGCAAATCTAAGTTGTATAAAAATAACATTCATTGATCTTCGGTTCATAACATTACTATTCATGACTCGTTTGACATGACTAAGTAGCTCTACAGCTATAGGCACATGATACAACTTTAGGCACAGGAAACCAAAAGGTATCAAACGCAAAAGGTATAAACACGTGTTGGTTTTCATAACTGATAGAACACGATACACACAATATTGGATTAATTTCCTTGCCTTTCCTCCTTCTCATTATCTCCTTATATAATCACAAAATACATCAATTATGCCTTAGATTTAGGCCGTAAATAAGGGAACAATCTTATACAATATATACCTATATTATGAATAATATTTCTATGCTAATATACTCCCTTAGTCTAAGGAGGAGATCGCGGATGCTTAGACTATTGCGAAAGTCTTCAAACAAGGCCCGAAGTAAACCCTTTGTGAAAATATCTGCGAATTGATACCGAGAAGGAACGTGTAAAACCCGAATCTGACCACGTTGGACATGTTCCCGAACAAAATGAATGTTTGATACATTGATGTTGGACCGGATTACCTGAAAGATATATATCGCTTACATTATCACAATAAACAACGAAGGCCCGAGTTGGTGATTTGCCTAGTTCAAGCAAAAGGTTTCTAATCCAACATATTTCAGCGATAACGTTAGCAACCCCGTGATATTCTGCTTCAGCACCTGAGCGAGAAATAGTAGACTGTCATTTGGATGACCAGGATATAAGATTGTCTCCAAGATGTAGACCTGTGGGTATCCGGGCAGCCCGCCCAATCAGCGTTGGTGTAAGAGACCAAAGTAGACACGGAACCACGGCGTAGATATAGCCCTTTGGTCAAAGTGCCTTTAATATAATGTAATATCCTACGGAGTGCATGCATATGATCGGTGCGCAGGGCTGCTGAACAGCGTATGAGATGTCGGGAAGTGGGAACGTCAAATACTAAAGAGCCCCAGCTAGCCGTCGATAAAGGGAGGGGTTTTTCGATGAGATCACTGACGTTGGAACTTAATTTTCCGACAGTGTCCACGGGTGTATGGGCCGGGTTGCATTGAGCCATGTTCACACGGTGAAGAATGTCCAACGCATATGTCGTTTGAGATACGAAGATACCATCCGGATCCCGGGAAACTAATAAACCCAAAAAATAGCTTAGAGGACCAACGTCTTTCATTGCAAACTCACCCGAAAGACGTGTCAAGATTCGTTGTTTTAAAGAATCCGAAGATGTTATGAGAATGATGTCGTCTACGTACAATAAGAGATATGGCGTCTCATGATCGTGTGTGTAAATAAATAATGAGTGGTCACATGAACTCTGTCGAAAACACAAGGTGGTCGCATATTCGGTGAACCGTTGATACCAAGCTCGGGGGCCTGTTTTAAACCGTACAAAGATTTCTTAAAACGAGACACGTGATGTGGTGAGTGGGGATGACGAAACCCCATATGCTGATGCATAAACACTGTGTTAGTTAAGTTCCCATGAAGAAATGTGTTTTTGACATCAAGTTAACTAATGTCCCAACCGTTATGTAATGTAATAGCCAACACTGTGCGAATTGTTGTTGGTTTTACGACCGGGCTAAAATTCTCGTCGCAATCAACTCCCACCTGTTGAGACCTGCCATCACACACTAATCGGGCCTTATAACTTTCAAGGGATCCATCCGATTTAGTTTTATGTTTAAAAATCCACATACACCGAATAATATTCATGTTTGGTTGACCGGGTACTAACTCCCACGTTTCATTTTCAATAAGCGCATTGAACTCTTCTGTCATTGCATGGGTCCAAATGGGATTGGCTAAGGCCTCGGATGGGTTACGGAGAATAGGTTCAAGAGTGGTGTGAGTGTGGAGATTGAATATGGGTTTGGCTTTGGTAATGTCTGCCATACTAGGAGTTGTCATTGTGCGGGTGGGTTGTGGTGTATGTAACACCTTGGCTTTAAGCGGAATACACCCAGGTGCAACATACATATCACTCATAAGTTCGTAACACTATTAATAGTGACAATATATTTATTATATTCCTTAACTTCGCGAGTACACAAATAGTCTGATAATAACATTAAATCTAAATGAAACAAATATTATTCATTGAAATAATCCTAAGGCATAACTAGTTTTCTTGTCCTGACACTTCATCGTATCAACCTAGAGCACGTTTAAAATAATATATTTTGTCAACAACACATGTTGGTGAGTTTTCATAAGTTTTTGCGTATATAAATATATATAAAATGCGCGATTCAACGATCGTCATGCAATATATATTCAAACATAATTGAAATGAAATCAAATAGTGTCATCCTCCCGTTCATTTAGCCGAAGCCGTAGAAGTCGAGGAAATGAGAACCACCTTACATAAACAACCGAAGACGCAACGTTAGACGGCGCAGGTACGTCCCGTCGGACCCTTCCGCTATGTGTATGCGTTTACGTTTGCGTAACTTCCACCATAAAAACAATAAACACGTTGCAAGCAAGTTCACGTATAAGCATAAACAATATGCACAAATAATATTAACATGTATGATATAAGTGAATCGGTTTATAAACAAGTGCATAACTAACGAAAGAAAAACTTGTGACGTGCTACACCCCAAAATATTATAAAGTTTTAAAAATGGGGTTATGAAGAACTCACCTTGAAATCAAAGATAAACGTGCAATAAAAGCCGAAAGCACGATAACGACACTGAAGCAACCAAAAGTACGTTACATAATCTAAAACGATTGAATTTCTCGAACTATAAATAAAATAAATACGAATATTTAAATACTAACTAACGGGATAATACGAGTTAATCATTTGTTGGGAAGATATTTTATTAGCATTTGAGGGCATAATATAATATTATTTTTAAGCATAACGGATTATAGTTTAACGGAATATAAGCTAACGGTTTAAAGGCTAACGAATTAATGTTAACAAATTTATAGAGTAGCTTTTAACGGTTAACGAATTATAAAGTTAAAGAATTTAACGTAACGAAAATATAAGCTTAATTTTAACGGTTTAAATTATTTTAATACTATTTAATTAATAATTTATTTTTAATAGGAAACTTTACTAATTACGAATTTTATCGGTATAATATTATTCCTAATATGGTTACTTAGCGTATATAGATTTTAACGGAATGAATAAATAATAAAATATTATGTTTAACAGGTTTAACGAAGCCTTAACGAATATGAAAGTGTTGGGTTTTAAGTTGAAAATGATAATTTACATTTTATAAAAGTTTTATTTGATTTAAAAATGATTTTTGTTTATTTATTATGATTTTTAAATAATTTGTTTGATTACTATAGTTTAATAAATATGTTTTAAAAATATAAAAAAGACATGCCTGACCTAGGTTTTGAACCCTGGTTTTAGGCTGCTCATGCAAGGGTTCTAACCACCAGGCTAATGGTTATTTTGTAATGTCGTTAGAAGTGAAATATATATATAAAGACATGTTACACTTCATCATCTTCATTCAACCCTAACGAATTCACTTGGTTAACCTAGTTTGTGTTTGTTCAAATTACGTTAGGGGTTTCAGTTGTCGATCAAAAATGAATGAAACCATATAAAGTTTTACCCGGAAAGATGACAGTTGGATGATGAACACGAGCTCGCCGGAGACAAACTTTGGAGATCAATTTAACGATTATAGAGAGAGAATATGTGTATTTTGATTATTGCATTGGTTATAGATTGTTATCAGCATCATATTTATACTAGTAATGGAGCGTATATACGATTGATGTCTGTTAATGAGTTTTAATTGTAATTAAACTGGTGAATATTATTTATTATCGACGAATAAAGCCGCTACACGAGTTAATTGGTCAAAGCGCGAGATTTGGGGCTGTTTATAGGTCGCCGGAGGTTTAGTGGCGTCGTCGGAAGTTTCTACTCCGGAAAAACGTATCCACGGGAGCTGGGTGCTGGATTTTATACATTTATATTAAAATTATAATTTTGTCCCTCATGTTTAAAGTTATGATAAAACATATTTTTAATATAGTTACACAAGTAACCCCTATAGTTTCATTATGTATCAAAAGAATTTAAAGTAAAGTACACATTTAATCTTGAACTTTGTTGTGTTAAAATTCTTGGATATTATTTATATTTTACCCGAATAGTTCGCAACTCGTTTAAATAAAAACTTAAAATCTCGAAAGTTCGTTAATTCAACAAAATGAATAAAAAACGAATGAACAATAACCGTAACTAATCGTGATCATTATATTAATAATGAACGTTGAACACGAATATAGTGAAACGACGAAACCGGTCAGTTTCTACTAATACAAGAGCAAATTCAAATACAAAAGAAATTTACGAAGAATAAATACATTAGTTATATATATATATATCTCTATATCAAAACCGAAAATTTAAAAATGGGTCGGGTTTTCGGGTTTGAAAAGTGAAGAATGTTACAGTGTAGTCGACGAAGAAGGGTTGTTTGTGTCATTTGATGGTGGAGTTAGTTGAGTGGGAGAGGTAGTTTGATGGGTGGGTGAAGCAAGTGGTGTGGGTGCAGATGTGGTAATGGTTGGTGAGTGGGATAAGGAGGATTGGACATTGTGTGGGGAGATGGGTTATGGTGTTTGGGTAGGTGGAAATGGAGTGTGGGTTGTAGGTTGTGGGTTGGAATTAGAAGATTTTCATGAGTGGGTCGTAGGTGAGTGGGGTTGAGGGGAGGATAAGTTGGTTTCCTTTGTGGTGTAGTAATTGGGCCAAAATAGGGGTGAGGAGTCAGTGAGAGTGGAATGGAGAAAATGATAGGAGGGTGAAGGTTTTTGCATTGTGGAACTGGGTAAATGGACTCATCAAATACAACATGTCGGGATAGGATAATTTTCTTGGGGGTATTGTCGTAGCATTTGTACCCTCGATGGTGAGTAGGGTAACCCAAGAAAACACATGGAGAGGAACGACTTTACAATTTGTTTATTGAAGTGGATGGGTGAAGAGGATAACATAGACAACCGAAGGTGTGGAGATGAGAATAAGTAGGATGTTCTTGGTATAAAAGTGTAACGCCCGTTAAATTCCGGTTAAAGGAATTTAAGCCTATAATGTATGTATATTTCTCGGGATTTATCTAGCCTTTCTCGGAGGCCCTCTCGTCTTTCCGTTACGTTAAATTCATTAAACTTTTCGTTCAAGTTGCTTTATCCTTCAAATTGGAGGGGCTAGAGTGTATCATTTTATATTATAACATAAAACAAAAAAAAAATCCTAGCTCCCTCCCCACCCTACTTGCCGATCGGAAGTGATCAGCCCCCCCAAGCCCCGATTTTTCTTTTTTGCAGCCAAGTGTTGGGCATAAAACTTCAATTGAAGGGTAGTTCTATGTTCCCCCAAGTCTTTTACACCTTAATTGATCATATTAATGCGCTTATTGGTCGTTAGGGTTGAGTTTTGGTTAAAACGATTTCTGACAGATTCGTACTCGTTTATTATTCGGTCTGTAACTCGATTAAAATATACTATTTTTGATCGATTCTTGTTTCTAAGATGTTCTACTTTAAGTCTAATTTCCAGAAAGGTATAATATGTAATTTTTGGACGAGATTTGAATGCTTTTTATGATTTTATAAGATGAGTGTCAAAGCTGATGCGGGATGACGGATTCTGGTCTGTCTTCCCGACATAATAACCCTTTTTTTACAAGTCTAAATTGGCTGGTTCCACTTGTAGAAGTTATTGTTTCGAGTTAGGAACCAAACCCAATTGGAATCATTTAATTTGGTAGGGTAATGATTTTTGTAAAAATAAACCCATTTTGTTGCGCACTGAAATAGCTGCACATACCCTTCTGTGTTGGCGGAATTTTTATGATTTTTTTGTCCACTAGAAAAATATAATAAAAATATTTTTATAAACCTAAGACATTTATTAAAATCTGGTAAAAATTTAATAAATTACTTCAAAGGTTATCCTATGTAATTAAATGCATCTTCGCATGCTAAAATCTGCACGTTTTACTTGTTATTGATCGACAAGTTCGTTTTAGGCTTAACCGGTAGATGTTCAATTGTGTTCTTGTCGGGGCTGTTTGAAGTGAGTTGTTGCACCAACATATTCCTAGGTATGTCTAGTACTACATACTTTAAAATTATATCCATTTGTGTTCGTTTGATTGGTCAACTAGTTGTAGTTTGAAAGATTGTTTTCGGTTGGCTAGAATAGTGTTTTGTTGCGTTTAACGCGAGGGATGAAGTAAGTGATAACCAATTCAGTTCGGATAGTTTCGGGTTAACGTACGGGCTATTGGAAAATGATTTTTATGGGTATTGGAGTTGAATTGGTTGTCGGTTACTCAAATGGGTCGTTACAACGTGCATTCGCGTTTATTGAATAGTTAGTGCGTTGTACATGCGAATTACTGTCACACCCCGACTAGCACAATGTGGAAGCGTAAAACGGGAATGTAACAGACACCTCTGGTATCAACACATTGTTTATAAAGAAACATTACAAACTAATTTACAATATATTACATTTCTTTGTTCTATCATTGTTTTACAGTCTATGTGATACAAACAAAACTAGTTCGTTAACTATACATTCTTACTACTAACGCCCTTGCTTCTATTCACATAGTATCAACCACACACCTCAGGCAAGTAACATATCACCAAATCATTCCGATTTAGGTACACCTGAAAAGCAGTTTAAAACAGGTCAACTACTAGATTTGGTGAGTTTCACGAGTTTCAAGAAAACAGTAATGAGTATTCACAAGTCAACACTTGTAATCATGAAATAAGTATGTATGTATGTAAATGATGTAATTATGCTAAGCTACAGTGAAGCCTTGACTGTATGTGCTGCGTGCATCTATTTCCCACGCTCAACCAACCACTGTGGCCCATTTCCGCCCACAACATGCCCCAAGTAGCTATGTCTAACACTACATAGCGTGTTGTATAATTATGGTCATGTGCAAACGGGGTAAAGTATCAGCAATATATGCCGGCTCCATTTGGGTTTGTCAAACCAATAGTACTATTCACAAGCCACCGGCTCGAAGTTAATCACTATGTTAGTGGGGACTTTCGTGTGTTAGCACTTAGATAATTCACATCAATACATGTTTCAGATATGTATATGTAATCAAACATGCTTTTCACCCCAAAAGTTCGTAAAACTGTTTAAAGAGTGGGGTCATGAAACTCACGGTTTAGTAGATAATCAGTACTGTATCTGCTCGTGGTTTGTTCGGTCCGCTATCAGTAGTTCCTATAATCAATATTATAATAATATTAATATTTTAATATTATTATAATCTCAATACTAAACTGGGCTGTATAACTAATCTAGGTGTAGCTGGAACGCCCAGAAAGTGGCAATAGGCTTAGGTTGTGATGTTGTTCAATGTCTAATACTTAAAACTGAACTTGGCTTAGATTCCCGTTTTCCCAGCTGGGCCAAGTTGTTCGTTTACGCGTTCAGAAAACAGTTATGGGAAAATAAGCTTGGGTAAATGTATTGGTTAATAACATGATTAAGTTATAAAGAAGGATCACATACTGGGGTCCCGAATTAGCCACGGGGCCCGTTTTCGTTTATTCAGTTTGATTTAAGAAGAAACACGCACAATCCATCCGGATTGTCCAGGTTTTTCATAGAAAAGTTCGTTTTTACTTAATTAGTCCAAAAATATGATTTTTGATCACTCTTGGTGTTTTGATATTCCCGCAGGTTCGTTAGTCGCGAACTTGCCGGTTTTTATAAAAACTAAATTTGTTTAATCTTTATATTAGCATAATTAATTAACCGTTAATCATTGAATTATGAAAATTTAGCCACTTATCAATTAAAATATGTAGATTTTTATAAAAATATTTTTGGAATTATTTACTAATTAATTAATTTATAAAAATTCATTTTGTCAGCTATATTTCGCCTGAAAATCGTCCGTTTACCCCAAACAATTTCCAAAATTCCACAAAAATTCCTGAATGCTCAAATCATGTCCCAAATCAAGCTGTATCAATTCTAGAATGTAAAAAGCTCGTGCAATATTCTTTTCGGACCAAATTCGGCTATAAAAATTCACACGAACGCATATAAACAAAACACTTTTAACCTTCTCCAAATGATCCCAAAATTCATATGTGATAAAAATACATCAAATCCGAGTTCCCAGAAAAATTTCATAATTTTTGAAGTATTTTAGCTATTTTTCCCAAATAAACGTCCTAATTCGGTAATAAATTTTCAAAATATTCTCGGATGATCGAAAAATAACCAAATTTAAACAGGGACTCATTGACATGGTCCCTGATGTCCCTGAAAAATTTCAAGGCCTAATAATATGCACATCACAACCTTAACCTAAATAGACCGTAAGCGAGTGTTTCGGCATTACCTTAGCGGGTTTGGCTCGTTTCCGACTTTCTAATCAAGTTTTCAGGTTCTTGTGCTTCTATGCAAGCTATATACAAGTCCTATATCACAAACCAAGCAGGTTTCATCAATAGAACAGCCCTTTAACTTAGGGTTTCGGCTAGTGCACAAAAATGAACTTTTGAACCGTAAAAATACCGTTTCAACCCTTTAATCCGTGTTTATGGCCAAAAAAGATCATGATTCTGATTTGAAACTAGGTTTAACATCAAAGTATGTTTTTGAATGATTTTTGAGAGTTTTACATGGTTAACTATGATTTTTAACAATCAAGACATGTTTATATGTTGTTAAACGAGTTTAAACGAATAAAAAATCGATTAATCATAAGGTTTTTACCTAGTTTTGTTGGTACATGTGTGTCAGTAGTTCATAGTCTACCATTTGTAATCGAGTCTGTAATGTAATTATATTTATGATTATGTTTATGTTTTTGTATGTGCGAAGTTGTCAACAAGTTCGCTCAGGCGAACTTGTTGAACAAGCGAAGTTATGGACAACTTCGCCTGAGGCGAAGTTGTCGTGCTTATTTAAACTGTTCAGCCGTAACAGTTTAGTTTTGATCAGTTGAGCGTTTTGAGAGCTAGTTCATTTCGTGTATCAGTGAGTTACGTGTTTTAGAGTCTGTAATAGTGACCTCGAGTCACGGGTTCGGTTATCTATATAACGTGTTCGTTCATTGCTCGTGTGTTTGATTCATACATATTCTGCACTCGTATCTAACTACGCAGGGATTCCGCACCTGCGCAGATAGCGACATCCCGTGTACGATCCGTCCAGGAACCTACAATTGGTATCAGAGCCATCGGCTAGATTGTGAGGTTCGGGATTTCACGCGGGTGTAGAAAACGTCTCGTTTGACCTATTCGCGGGACGTGTTTTTATTGGGATTGTGTTATACTCGTGTTTGACAGTCATTTTCAAGCCATTACATCGATCGGAAACTGCTAGATTGACGAAATCATATCTGAACAGTTTCCTTGTTCATCGGGCGAAGTTACCGTTCTTCAGGCGAAGTTGCCGTCACTGGAAGTAGGGTTTCGGCGAAGATATAAGGATTAAGCGAAGTTAACCACAACTTCGCCTACCTCATAAGTTCGCCTAAGCGAAGTTATCCTCAACTTCGCTTACCTCCCAAGTTCGCTTACCTCCTAAGTTCGCTCATTCTAAGCGAAGTTATTCTTAACTTCGCCCAGTCAAGCGAATTTAAGACCCAGCGAAGTTACACTTTCCAGCGAAGTTAAATTTCAAGCGAAGTTATTCTTAACTTCGCCTACTGTGCTGTTTGGAAGATTTTTTTTAATTTTCGGGTTTTCGGGTTTTCGCAAAGATGTCGTCAATTAACATCTCCGATTTAGTCAAGATGGAAGTAGAAGCGGGGTCAGCCACTAAGGCCCCGAGGTTGATGAAAGGAACTGACTTCGTGGCATGGAAGGACAGATTCATCCAATACATTAAATATCAGGATGCAAAAATGTGGGTGTGCATCCAGGATGGATATATCCCTCCAACAATGCAATACGAAGGTCGTGATGTGGTTAAGAAGTACAGCAAAATGGAGGACGAAGAAAAGAAAATGTATGAGGCCGAGAGCAAGGCCCATGCAGCTATAACTATGGCACTTCCTCAAGAGGTTCTCCACACTTTCAGAAAGTACACTTCTGCGAGAGAGCTTTGGGATGCTCTTGAAAATAGATTCGAGGGGAACGTGGGTATCCGTGCATCAAAGATTAAACTTTTGAAGACCCAGTTCTCCGTCTTCAAATATTTGAAGAACGAATCACTGGATGATATTATCACCAGATACTATCATCTAATGACAGAGCTTAACAATTATTCGATTGCTTACCGAGAAGAAGAGATCGTTGAAAAGCTTCTCGATGCTCTCCCACCGAAGTGGGAAATGTACACCGTTCTTATGAGGGAAGACAGAGACTTTCCTAATTATGATCTGGAAACGGCAGTAAACAAGCTCAGAACTTATGAGCTTAATATGGTTCGAAAAGAAACACCAACAGATCAGATACAAGACCCTGGTATGTATGGTGCAAAGGTTAACTCAGGCTCAAGTTCGAGGCCTGAATCTGCTGCTTTTTACTCAAAAGGGGAGTCAGGTCCTGACTCTTCTCATGATGGAAACGTTTCTGTGAACTTGAACGGTGATGTCTGTTTCGTTGCTGGAGGATCAAGTACTTCAAAGCCTCAAGCATCCACAAGTGGTTTCTCTGCAAATGCCTCAAGCAATAATTATTCCAAGATGCCTATGAGTGTAAAATCTGCTGAAGAGCAGTTTGCAGTCTATGCATCATTTATTGCTTCCTACGAAAACTACATCCAGGGGAAGATTGTGGACCCTGCTGTTCTGGATGAGGATTACGACCAGATCGATGCTGATGATCTGGAGGAGATGGATTTGCAATGGCAAATGGCAATGATTGTGAGGCGAGTTAAACGGTTTATGAAGAAAACTGGGAGAAAGTTTGTTGGTGGTAGGCCTGGATTCGACAAATCTAAGGTAAGGTGCTATAATTGTCAACAATACGGGCACTTTGCCAAAGAATGTAGAAATGAGAGGGTTGAACGAGGACAAGGTCGGCCTACACAACACTTTGGAGTTAACAGAGAGATTAATGCCATGTTGACCAGAGAAGCAGGTGAGTACAACTGGAACCTGCATTCAAATGAATCTGGTGAGCAGGCGAACATGGCTGAGGCTGAGGTTGAAGAATGTGAGAAGGTTGATGGAAATGAGAAAGCTACTGAAGAAGAAACCGCTTTCATGGCAGATGACAAGGATAATCGCTCCGAGGTAAGTAATAAGAATATTTGTACTAATTGTGAGAATTTGTCTGAGCAACTAACAACAATAACTGATCAGTACGTCCGTTTAGATGCTGATTTTAAAACTATTAAAGAAGATCACCATTTTACGAAAGCAAGAGAAAACAATTATAAAATTAAAATAAAAGCATGTGAAAAAGACATTCAAAGCTTAAAAACTAAACTTGCTGAGAAAATTGAAATAATCGATCTTAGTTATGAAGTTTTAGAAGAAAAAACAAAATTGATTGCTGATCGGGATAAACAGATTGCTGACCACCAGGTGAAGGTGGTGGAACTGAACCGCAAACTTGAGCAGTTCAGGAATTCCTCGGCCATCCTTGATCACCTCGTGAGTGATCAAGGTACCTCTGCAAAGAGGGGAGGAATCGGTTATCACGAGGTTCCACCACCCTTTAACCACAACTATACTTATAATCCGAGTGTTCAGAAATCTGTTGATTTCAAGGTTACTCAGACAACTCCCATCAAGGTTACAAATATAGAACCAAGTGTTAGCTGTGGCGAAACGAGTTCGCCTGTTTCAAATGTGAAAGTTTCTGTCTCGAGTCCAGTCTCATCGGAATCGGATAAGTTGTCTGAATCTGGTCAGACAAAAGAGAAGGTAGGGTTACCCACCGGTGGAGATAAAAATAAAATTTCTAAAAATAGTTCTCCACTCAATCCGTACGTCCCACCTTATGTGAGACGAACGGCTGGTAACACTGCCTCTACATCCAAACCAACATTTGACAAGAAAAAGGAGAGTCGGTGTTGCTTTAGATGTAACAAATTAGGACATCTAGTTGCAGATTGCCCTCTGAAGCCGAGATTCAGAGGTGTGAGGCCAAATAAAACTGAGGATAAGCGTCATTTTGTTACTGCTAAAAATGAAAACTTTTCAAAGTGCCAAAATGTAACTAATTCAAGTTTTTATAAAAACAAACCTCAGTTTTTCAACCAAACCACAAGATATAACACTTTCAATTCATATAGGTTTGGGAGGCATTACACTCAATCTGCAAGGAGATTTCCTAACAGGACTTACAGAAATTATCCTGATGCTAACTTGAGAAAGCCAGGGTACGGGACGTATCGATCCAAGACCAATTGGTCTTGGGTCCCAAGATTCTAACTCTTTGTTTTATTGTGCAGGAACAGTTGAACAGGGCTGCCAACAGTCTTTGGATTGTAGATAGCGGCTGTTCCCGGCACATGACGGGCAACAAACACTTGTTGCAAGACTTAAAACCTGTTCAGGGTGCAAGAGTTAGTTTTGCTGGTGAGAGCGGAGGAAGGATTACTGGTAGAGGAACAGTGTCGAATGGGAGAATGACACTGGAGAATGTGAATTTTGTGGAGGAATTGAAGCACAATCTGCTGAGTGTGTCGCAGATTTGTGATAAAGATTACACTGTCCATTTTACGAAGAATGAAGCGATCGTGTTGAAGCCTGGTTTCCAGATACCAGACGAATGGATAGTAATGAAAGCTCCACGTGAAAAAAATACATACGTGATGGATATGAGGTCTACTGAAATGGCCACGGGAGAATCTTGCTTAATGACGAAAGCAAGCGAATCAGAATCTGAATTGTGGCACAGGAGAATGGGGCACATTCATCTTCGGAAGATGAACTTCATTGTCAAGAATGGGCTTGTGATGGGCGTTCCCTTAAAAAGTTTTAACTTTGAAGACAAATGTATAGCATGCAAGAAGGGAAAGCAACACAAGAAATCCCATCTCACCAAGAAGATTAACTCTATTGCCGGTACTCTAGAACTACTTCATATGGATCTCTTCGGTCCCGTGAATGTAAAAAGTCTAGGAGGTACCTCTTACTGCTTGGTGATCACTGATGACTACTCGCGATATTCGTGGGTATATTTTCTGAAAACGAAAGATGAGACGGCTCAAATGGTGAAGAATCTAATTACAAAAGTTGAGAACGTCATGAGTAAATCAGTTAAATACATCAGAAGTGACAATGGGACAGAGTTCAAGAACTTTGAAATGGAAATCTTCTGTCTTCAGAAAGGAATTGAACATCAATACAGCGCTCCGTATACTCCGCAACAGAATGGAGTGGCTGAAAGGAAGAACCGAACGTTAATTGAAGGAGCCAGAACTATGCTAGCAGACTCGAAGCTTCCTGTGATGTTCTGGGCTGAAGCAGTTGCTACAGCCTGCTATGTTCTGAATAGGGTGTTAACCGTTAAGAGACTTGGAAAATCTTGTTACGAGCTTATGCATGGAAGGAAGCCCAACTTGTGCGGTCTTGAACCATTTGGGTCTCCTTGTTCGATTTTGAAGACTAATTCGAAATTTGGTGAAGTAGCCGATGAAGGAATCTTAGTCGGTTATGTAGTTGGGACTCCCAACAGACGGGTCTTCAATACTTCGACTTGCAAGGTGGAGGTGGTTTGTAACACCGACATTACTAGTTACCAATCTCCAAAACCAAGCAATGGACCTGCTGAGCTTTTCGACTATGTTAAGCTTTTTAAGTCGTTTAACGTACCTGATTTGGAAATTTCTGAAGAAGACGAAAGAGCTGTGACGAAGATGATACTTGATGAGGAAGAGAATCTATTGCAACGACAGCTGATTGAGAAATCTCAACCTTCCACATCAAACACTATCGGTACCCCTGCGGCCTCAACTGAAGATGAATTTATTAATCCTTTTCACTCTCAGCCAAAAACAACCATTGATGAGATCTCTTCAAATTTGGAAGATAATTTGCATATCGGTGCTGTTCCGACCACGAGAATTCACAAAGATCACCCATTGGAGAATATTATAGGTGATGTGTCCTCAAGTGTACAAACCAGAAGTAGCTTGAATGAGCACACCTGTGTTTATACAAGCATAAAAGAAACGGGTATAATGAACGAATGTTTGTACTCCTGCTTTATTAGCCAGATTGAACCGAAAAATTATCAAATGGCTCTTAAGGACAGCTCGTGGGTCGAGGCCATGCAAGAAGAGTTGGCTCAATTCGAGAAGATGGAAGTTTGGACTTTGGTTGAAAAACCAAAGAATGTGCATGCTATAGGCACAAAATGGGTGTTCAAATGCAAGAGAGATGATAAGGGGATTATCATAAGAAATAAGGCGAGGTTGGTTGTTAAAGGTTTTAATCAGCAAGAGGGTATTGATTACAATGAGGTGTTCGCTCCTGTCGCCCGGTTGGAGGCGATTAGATTGTTTTTGGCATTTGCTTCTTTTAAAAAGATGAAGGTATTTCAGTTGGACGTGAAGAGCGCGTTCCTAAATGGGAAAGTTGATGAGGTTGTGTATGTTGAGCAACCTCCGGGTTTTCCTGACCCAGACTTTCCTGATCACGTATACAAGTTGAGCAAGGCGCTGTATGGATTACATCAGGCACCTCGTGCCTGGTATTCAACGTTATCAGACTACTTGCTAGAAAATGGTTTTGAAAGAGGTTTGATCGACAGTACGTTGTTTGTGAAAAGAGAAGGAAGCGACTTCCTACTAGTTCAAGTCTACGTGGATGACATCATATTTGCTGCATCAAGAATATCCATGTGTCAGGATTTTGAGGCTGTCATGAAGAAGAGGTTCGAGATGAGTGCTATGGGTGAACTAACTTTCTTTCTAGGATTGCAGGTTGATCAGAAGAAGGACGGGATGTTCATTCATCAGACGAAGTACGTTCATGATGTGCTCAAGAGATTCAAGATGGAGGACAGTTCTCCATATGACACTCCAATCTGCGTCAATCACAAATTAGGCGCTGAATCAGATGGTGACGCAGATGTGGACCCAACTCTGTATCGGGCGATAATAGGTTCATTAATGTATTTAACTGCTTCTAGGCCTGATATAATGTTTGCTGTTTGTCTTTGTGCACGTTTTCAGGCAAATCCGAAAGAATCTCATTTGAAAGGTGCAAAGAGGATACTACGGTATCTCAAGGGCAAGCCGAAGCTGGGGTTGTGGTACCCGAAGGGAGGAGACGTGGAACTGGTTGCGTATACTGATTCTGATTATGGAGGGTGCAATCAGAGTCGGAAGTCGACAACAGGAGGATGTCAGTTTCTCGGTGGAAGATTAGTTTCCTGGCAGTGCAAGAAACAGACGTCAGTTGCAATCTCAACATGTGAAGCTGAATATATGGCAGCATCCAACTGCTGTTCACAGGTTTTGTGGATTCAGCAACAATTGCGCGACTATGGTCTGAATTTCTTACTCACTCCTATTTTAATTGATAACACTGCAGCCATCTCAGTAATTAACAATCCCGTGAAACATAGTAAAACCAAACATATTGACATTCGTCATCATTTCATACGGGATTGTGCTGAGAAGAAACTGATTAAGATCGAAAAAATTGATACGCTCGAAAATTTCGCTGATTTATTTACAAAAGCGTTTGATAAATCCAGATTTCAAAACCTAATTGAGCTGAACGGGATGATCAATCCCGAGTAACCATATTTTTTGTGTTTATTTAAAAAAAAAAAAAAAAAAAAAAAAAAAAAAAAAAACGTCACTATTGCTTAAAATTAGTCGGTTACCTCCGTTTAATGGACATATCCACGGATATGTTTTGGTCCTCGTTTCTACTTAGAAAATGAGGGTCGCCATTAACCAGATGACTGAAAGTGACCGGGGCAGTTATGATGTGTTTTCTTTCTGTCGCTGAAAATTAGTCGGTCATACATAGTTAGAAGGACACATACTTGTATGTGGTCGGTCCAGTTGATCCATTGGATCTTCAGGATTGCCGTTTACCTGAAGACTTTGACTTGATCGGGGTGACTGAAGTCAAAAGTTTTGTTAATGGGAAATGAAATTACTTTTCAAGTCTATTACTTCGTATGAAGTAAATGTGCTATGTTTAACAGAAAATTGATCTAACCTTGGAAAATGATATATATACTGATTGTGTGTGCTTAACTGGTGAAGTTATTAGGCTTAAAAGGCCTTAGGACAATCATTGTATGTCATGGTAACTTTTTATGGTGCGTAAAAGTAGATGTGATACAAACTAATTTTACTTGATTTTACGTGGAAACTCCTTAAGAGTTTTGTGTGTCTTCATATATATCTTTTCGAATGATAGGCAGAAAAGCGATTACCCAGTCATACACGAGCCCATGTGTGTTCTGATTCCCGTGAAGAAAGCGTTTCAAGACACTGCAGTGATCCAGATTCGGGACTTGCAGTAAAATTCTACTTTGAAGTCTATGTTAAAAAAAAAAAAAAAAAAAAAAAAAAATTTTGAGTTATTGTAACATATTAGTGATCATAAATTCAAGACTTCTCTATCTTAGAGCAAGATGAAGAACGGGAAACAGAAGAAGAATACATACAAGATAATCAGACACTATGGGTCGAAGTCAATTCGGGGTGACTTGGGGAAAGCCAAATACGCTTTGAGGATAGATAGGAGGCATCAATATTTCTGAGTTGTTGCCCACTTAAATTTTAAGGATTAATTGAATATAACTCGTATCACAGAAACGATGAAAACCATCTTAAGTATATTACCTGCTTACAACCTGTCTCTATATGTCATAATACAGCTAAACACGGATCTATGTGACAGTCACGTAGTTAGTATGATTCCTGTTAGGATCTTTTCTAAAACATAGTTGTCCCTACCAAGACTGAAATTTGATCCCTTATTTCGTTAAATTTTTATAAGTTTTTTTTTCTATTTTTGTAGTTGTATTATTTTATAACTGGTTACTTAGACTTGATCATTTTTGTTTAACTCTTTTTGGAAGTTTCAGATGTTAATTGCAAAATGTTCAAACTTAAAGGGTTGATTCTGAAAATATAGGCGAAGTTGTTGAATCAGGCGAACTTGAGCTTTACTTCGCCTTGGAGAAGTTATCCTTAACTTCGCCTGACCAACACTGACCCTATATAAGGCTTTTCAAAACAAAAAAAAAAAATCATTATTTTTCAAAATTCTACGGCGAACTTGAGCGATTTCCGGCAAACTTGATTTTTCTTTCCGATATCGATCTTTGATTCCAGTTTCTATTATTCATTGAGGGTATGTGTTGTCGATATCCTTCATAAACATACTCGTTCTTTATAGTTTTTACCCGGTTCGAGACCTCGGGTCATCGGACCTTCAAAACCTAGTTTTCCAACCTGGTGTTACGTGTTCATGGACAAGCTTTTCGTCTTAATACCATTATTATGTTGTGTTCTTCTCTCCTGGATCGTCAATTAGTGCGAAAACATCGGATCTATGGCCTTATGAATCGGAACAGTCGCCGTTTCAGATTCAGGCGAAGTTAGGGTTTAGGCGAAGTTATCCACAACTTCGCCTGAAGCTTAATTTCGCCTGAGGCGAAGTTACCTTTAAGTTCGCCTGTAAAGGTTTAATCACATCTTCGCTCGTGGTACAAAGCGAACTTGTGAGTTGCTTAACCGTTTTCTAACTTGTTTTGTTTTGTGCAGATATGGCTGCTGTTGGCGGTGCTGGTGGTGATGACGGTGATGATCAAAGACAGTTCTTTCCGGCCCATAACCAGTACATCACGTTAGATCCAGACGCAAGAGGTGTGGAAGACTACAGGGAGATAATCACATTTCTCCAGCGCTCAAGGATCTTTCATGCGATCACAAATACCCTGCCCATTTCACTGCCTAACATAGAAGACTTTTGGCACTCGGTATATTATGATTGCAGGCCTGAGCCCCCGGTGATGCGAGCAACCGTAAATGGTCATGATATACAGTTTTCTTCTGAAGATATACGGTTGGCTTTGCAGTTTGGAGAAGAGACAAGGGATGACCCAACGGAGTTCGTAGCTCCTTTTCGTGATGGAGCGTACCTGAGGATGGGTTATTCAGGTCCGTTGGGGGACACACAGAGGAGGAAAGGTTTTTTACGAGATCAGTGGCGCTTCCTAATGCATGTCTTGATTGTATGCATGTCTGGGAGGAAGGCAGGAACTGATGGGATGGGCGCGACGATGCAGTCTGCCATGATTGCCCTGACCTACAACCGACGATATTCATTTAGTCAGCTGATATTTTACGAGATTGATCGTCAGAGGAGGGCTGTGGCGCGCGAGCGATTTATTATGTATCCTCAGTTCTTACAGATGATCCTCAATCATGTCGCTCCGTCGCTACCGCAGAGACGCCCTATAAGATACGTCGAATGTGTGACGAAACGTATCTTCGCTCAGTGTCGGACTTCGAGCACACGTAGCAAGCCTGAGCTGCGTCCCAGGCATACTCCACTGTTTGGGTATCTTATCAACCCGGGGTATGTTCCGGCAGGAGGGGACGAGTTCAGAGACCCACAGCCACATCAGGCGGCAGCACCCCATGTTGTACCCGCTGCGCCTGTTGTATCTACGTTTGTTTCTGCTGCTATGCCAGCTGCTGCATCTCCTGCTGTGCCTACTGCTGAAGAAGTAGATCTTGATGCTGCTTTTGGCGGCCATGGATTGTTTGATATGGATGTCTCAGGTTCTCAGGTTATGGAGGTTACTAGAGCAGTTACTTCGGTAGCTGACTCCGATCTTGACGAAACATTTGCTGAAGCGAGACGACTAATGGTGTCTCGGGAGAGAACGACTGGAAATAGGCCGAGAACTGTTGACGATGATGATGAGGAAGTTGATGAAGAAGAAGCAGTTCAACTAGTGCTCAGGCGTTCAAGAAGAGAACGGACAGGTATGGGTTCGGGAGCTGGAGAATCTTCAAGGCTGGTACGTTTTGCTCCACCTGCCTTGTCTGGTATGTCTCTTATTCCTTCTACAGCACAAGTTACTGCCGTCGAGACGTCGGCTCCAGCAGTTGTGTCTCTACCACCCCAATCGGTTACTCCACCGGTGGTAGTTGCACGATTTGTTGAGTCGACCGTCACTACTACTGCAGGGTTACCAAGTGTACCACCTGCGGTCACTTCTGCTGCTGATGTCCCGCCAACTCCAACGCCTACTTCTGACTCCGAAAGGATTGCATCGCTAGAGCGGATCGTTGCTGATCAGTCAAAGACCATTCAAAGCCTAGTGGAATCCAATCAACTGCAAGCCTCCCTCCTGGTTGAACACGGGAAAGTAATAGATGCCTTCAAGGCATTCTTGGCATCTCAGGGGGAGAAGACTTGTAGGGGAGATGAGTTGAGGACAAAACGGAGAGAAGATCAAGACGATGATCCCAATGCACCGGAAGGTGCAGGTGGTGAGCTGCCAAGAACCTCTCAGGCTCTTGGGGCTTCCACAGCTGAGGGGGAGTCTACAAGTGCAGCTGGTGTCGAGGTGGTAGCGGTTGATGATGATGATGATGTCGAAGATGTAATCGACGCATTGAAAGAGTTGGATGAGGATGATGATGATTTTATGCTGGAAGAAGGTGTGCTGCCGGTTGATGAGATTGAGAAGATCGGTGAGCAAATTACTGTTGAGAATGTGATAGAGGAAGGGGAAATTGTAGATGACTCCGTGGAACACGAGATTCCGGAGGTTGAGATGCCAGAGATGGGTGATAAGACTGTTGAGGAAGATACTGAATGGGAGGAACAACCGAATTGGAAGGAAGGTTGTGCTCACTGGTTCATAAAGACGAAGAAGCCGGCGATCCCTAAAATGTTCAAAAAGAGTTACAATATTAAGGGATACGCAGAAGCAAAGAAAGGTATTATCTGCTGGATATATGATGAGCAGCTGCGGCTCTTCGTGATCAAAAGATACGATGGAATTCAGTACTTCAGGAGAACGTTGAGATCTTTAAACACACAGCCTGAATGTGAGGTAAAAGATTTAGCCAGATTGGGATTGATAAACCGAAGTGAAGACAACATGGCTAGAATCATCGGGAAGATCGTGTGGAAGGAGTGTATTAAGGAGAAGAAGTTTGAGCTGATGAGACCACAAAAGGGGAAACTTGTCGAAGACAAGGATAGAGGTCTGAGAGCTGATGGAAAGCCTTGGATGATAATGAAGTATAAACCGATCCGGTGCCTTAAAGAAGTACCGATGAAGCTCATGCCCAAGGACGTGCTCAAAGATCTAAAATGGTGGTTCGTGGACTGTGAGACAGCGGAGGCGGTAATGGAAGATGTGGATGAACAAGAAGTGCTTAGGGTTTACGACCCGATGCATCTTGTTAATCTATCGCAGGCTGATCTGAAGATGCTCAACGAGAAGAAGATCTTCTACATTCCTGCTTGGAAGGATCAAGCTAGGAAATATCAACGGGTGGTGTCGGTGTGTGTTAGAGAGGGAGCGCACGCGTAGAGATGCAAGATTACAAGACTCAAGATTTGAAGATCAAGATATGAAGCTACTGCCAAGGGGGAGTCTGTTGGTACATGTGTGTCAGTAGTTCATAGTCTACCATTTGTAATCGAGTCTGTAATGTAATTATGTTTATGATTATGTTTATGTTTTTGTATGTGCGAAGTTGTCAACAAGTTCGCTCAGGCGAACTTGTTGAACAAGCGAAGTTATGGACAACTTCGCCTGAGGCGAAGTTGTCGTGCTTATTTAAACTGTTCAGCCGTAACAGTTTAGTTTTGATCAGTTGAGCGTTTTGAGAGCTAGCTCATTTCGTGTATCAGTGAGTTACGTGTTTTAGAGTCTGTAATAGTGACCTCGAGTCACGGGTTCGGTTATCTATATAACGTGTTCGTTCATTGCTCGTGTGTTTGATTCATACATATTCTGCACTCGTATCTAACTACGCAGGGATTCCGCACCTGCGCAGATAGCGACATCCCGTGTACGATCCGTCCAGGAACCTACAAGTTTCTTGCTGGTTTTAGCTGTAGAAGAAGAGTTCCAGAAGTTGAGTTTGAAAATATGTGTAAAAATATCTCAAATCTAGTATATATGTGAAAGGAAAAAAAAAGGGGTGGGGTGGTGGCTGCGGCCAGAAGCCCATGGGCCCATTTTGGCCCAAGTTTCTGATTTCTCAAGCCCAAATACGAAAAGCCCAGTCCAAATTTAGTTCGGGTTCGGTTTTTGGTGCGAAAAACTTATCGGGTGCGTTAAACAGTGCGAAAACGAGTGTTTTTCGGCTAGTTTTGTGTAAAATTATAAAAACATACTATATGTTTGTAAAAATCAAAAATATTTTCATAGATCGCTTAAAACATTTCAAATAAGTGTTTGGTAAGTCTTTTTCGGCTTAACGGATGATACAATGCTTGGTTTGTAACTATCTTTCGCGTTTAAATCTATAGCGGATAGTTAAACGAGCATGTTTTCGTTTAACTTGTTTGCTACCAAACTAAGGCCATATTACTAATATTTTAGCTTTTATAGATCGTATATCACTTATATATGCCCCCCCGAGATATCTGGGTCATAACCCGACCCGTTCGGTTAATCGTTCGTTTGTTATGCAAAAGGCGTTTATTTGCTTAATCGGTAAATACGTACTGAGGTGTACCTTGTTTTGGCTCAAATGTCACATTCTCCCCCCATTAGAAAATTTCATCTCTGAAATTTGATTATTCAACTTTGTCTTTGTTTGGAAACAGGTGCGGGTATTTCTTTTTGAATTCAGATTTCCGCTCCTACGTGAATTCGGGTCCCCGTTGTGAATTCCACCGAACTTTTACTAGAGAGATTTTGTTGTGTCTTAATTGTTTTATTTTTCCCTCTAATATTTCCACCGGTTCTTTAACGAAATTCAGTTTTTCATTTATGTTTAAGTCTTTTAATGGCACGATTTCGGTTTCGTCGGTAAGACACTTTTTCAGGTTCGAAACGTGAAAGACATCATTAATAGAACTCAACTCCGCAGGAAGTTTCAGTCGGTAAGCTACCGGACCTATCTTAGAAATGACTTCATATGGTCCAATGTATCGCGGAGCTAGTTTACCGGTTTTCCCGAATCGAATGACGCCTTTCCACGGGGATATTTTCCGAAAAACTTTGCCGCCTATTTCAAAGGATAACGGCTTTCTACGAACATCAGCGTAGCTTTTCTATCGATCTCGGGCGATTTTCAAATTGCTTATGATTTTACGGATTTTGTCAGTGGTTTCTTGAATCAAGTCGGATCGTGTAATTTGGGTATCTCCTACCTCAGTCTAACACAAGGGTGATCTACATTTCCGCCCGTACAGCGCTTCATATGGTGCCGCTTGAATGCTACTATGATAGCTGTTATTGTATGAGAATTCAACTAGTGGAAGATGTTGATCCCAGTTTCCACCGAAGTCTAGTACACAAGCGCGAAGCAAATCTTCTAAAGTTTGAATGGTTCGCTCAGATTGACCGTCGGTTTGGGGATGGTAGGCGGTACTTAGGTCAATTCGGGTTCCCAAAGCTTCTTGTACGGCTTGCCAGAAACGAGAGGTGAAATGGCTATCACGATCAGAAATAATTGAAACGGGTACGCCGTGTCGGGATACGACTTCATTTATGTAAATGTGAGCAAGTTTTTCGGTTGTGTAAGTGGTTCGGATTGGAAGGAAGTGTGAGGATTTGGTTAGTCGGTCAACTATCACCCATATTGCATCATTTCCCCGGGAAGTTTTTGGGAGGTGTGTTACAAAATCCATGGTAATTTGTTCCCATTTCCATTGTGGTATTTCCGGTTGGTGCAACATTCCCGAAGGCTTTTGATATTCGGCTTTAACCCTCGCACAGGTTAAACATTTACTGACATACGTGGCTATATCCTTCTTCATACCGGGCCACCAATAATACTCCTTCAAGTCCTTATACATCTTATCTGTTCCAGGGTGAATGGAGTATTTGGACTTATGGGCTTCGTCCATGATCAAGTCACGCAGATTGCTGAAAGTGGGAATCCAAACTCGATTTTTGTAGTATAGAATTTCGTCAGTTCTTTCTTCAAAATGTTGTTCGGTCCCATGCAAGTTTTCATCTTCTAAGTGATCTCCTTTCAGAGCTTCGTTTTGAGCAACACGAATTTGTTCGGTGAGACTGGTTTGGACGATCATTCCAAGTGCTCGGACCCGTAGTGGTTTGATCCTGTCTTTTCTACTCAAAACATCTGCTACTATATTAGCCTTGCCCGGATGATATCGAATCTCATAGTCATAATCGTTCAACAGCTCTACCCATCTCCTTTGCCTCATGTTTAGTTCTTTCTGGTCGAAAATATGTTGTAGGCTCTTGTGGTCGGTGTATACTGTACATTTGGTGCCATACAAATAGTGCCTCCAGATCTTAAGTGCGAAAATAACTGCGCCCAGTTCCAAATTATGGGTGGTATAATTCTTCTCGTGCACCTTTAATTGTCGAGAAGCGTATTCTATGACTTTATTTCTTTGCATTAGTACGCATCCCAACCCTTTCCGAGACGTGTCACAATAAACTACCAGATCATCAGTTCCCTCTGGAAGACTCAGTATCGGGGCTTGGCATAGTTTCTGTTTCAGCAATTGAAAGGCAGTTTCTTGATATTCTCCCCAAATATAAGCACGATCTTTTTGAGTCAAAAGGGTTAAAGGTTGGGCTATGCTGGAAAAATTAGCAATAAAGTGCCGATAATACCCAGCTAAACCCAAAAATTGGCGAATTTCTTTCGGTGACTTTGGGGCCTGCCAATTTTTAATGGCTTCAATTTTGCTCGGGTCTACATGAATACCGTGTTGGTTAACAACATGCCCTAGAAATTGTACCTCTTGTAGCCAAAATTCACATTTCGACAGCTTGGCATACAACTTTTCCTGCCTCAACAACTCCAAGATAATTTGTAAATGCTGTTCGTGGTCCTCCTTGGTTTTCGAATATATCAAAATGTCATCAATAAACACAATGACGAATTTGTCGAGGTACGGTTTACAAACTCGATTCATAAGATCCATGAAAACTACGGGAGCATTAGTTAGTCTGAACGACATAACTAAGAATTCATAGTGGCCATAACGAGTTCGGAACGCCGTTTTAGACACATTTTCCTCTTGAATTTTAACTTGGTGGTAACCGGATCGAAGGTCAATTTTCGATAAATAGTTTGCCCCTTGAAGTTGATCAAATAAGTCGTCTATTCGTGGAAGAGGGTTTCGGTTTTTAATGGTAACTTTGTTTAACTCCCGGTAATCGATGCACATTCTAAAACTTCCATCTTTCTTCTTTACGAAAAATACCGGTGCTCCCCAAGGAGAATAACTAGGACGAATGAAACCCTTATCTAACAACTCCTGTAACTGGTTAGATATTTCTTGCATTTCAGAGGGTGCCAACCGGTAAGGTGCCTTAGCAATAGGGGCTGATCCTGGTATTAAGTCTATGCGGAATTCAACCTGTCGGTTCGGTGGTAATCCGGGTAAATCGTCAAGAAAGACATCGGGGTATTCACGTACAACGGGAATCTCTTCTATGTATTTCTCATCAGGGTTCTTTATAGTCACGTTTGCCAGGAAAGCTATACAACCTTGGCGTAAACATTTCAACACTTTGAGATGAGACACGAGAGGTAATATCGAACCAGACTTCTCTCCTTGTACCACAATCACCTCACCATTCGAAAAGGGAATTTTAACTGTCTTGTCATTACACACAATCTCCGCCTTATACTTGGTTAACCAGTCCATGCCGACAATAACATCAAAACTTCCTAACTCTACCGGGAGTAGGTCAATAAGGAATGGGTGGTCATTAAGAATAATGGAACAATTTTGGATTATTTGGTTGACATTTATAGAGTTACCGTTAGCGAGTTCTATAGTATAGGGATTTGTTAGTTCACTAATTGGCATGTTACCCAGGGATACAAAGCTAGAGGAAACAGAACTTCTATCGGCACCAGTATCAAATAATACAGAAGCATATTGATCAGAAACAACAAATGTACCTGTTACTACGTTCAGGTCTTGTCGTGCTTCTCCAGACCCGATAACAAACGCGCGTCCCCGAGACGCCCCAGAGGTTGATGCTTGGTTCCGACCGGTGACTGCTCCTTGATTCAGCTTGGGGCAGTCTTTTCTAAAATGCTCCGTGCTACCACATTCATAGCAAGCACGACGGTTTGCTGGTGCTGTAATTTGTTGTATATGTTGTTGACGAATCGGTTGCGGTCTAGGTGGTTGTGGACGACGAGGTTGAGTTGCTTGGGTTGGTCGGTTGACAATTCCCATACTGACTCTACAACTGGGGCCATTATGCCCCGTTCTCCCACATTTCTGACAGATTAACGACCTGCATCACCCACATGATGAAAACTGCATTTATCACATTTTGGCCATGGTCCCTTGTACCTGTCTCGTATCACCTCAGAACTACTCATGGCATAATTTTGTATTGTCGGGCGTGCACGTTTACTTGCTGGCCTTCCTTGTGACCCTGATCCATAATTAGTTCGCTTCATACTCGATGATTCCCCGGCCATTCTCAACACTCCGCTTCTTACCAAGTCAAAAGTTACGATGCCGGCCTGAGTCACGGCATTTTCAAATGATGTATGGCCAACAGAGTTCACCAAACTCCTCACTTCTGGGGCTAAACCCCAGATATAATGTTCAACTCGTTTGTCCTCGGGAGTTACTAACCATGGTACTAGGCGAGCCAGTTCGTTGAAGCGGTTGGTATACTCCAGATGATCCGCTCCTTTCATTTCCAAACTGGTATACGAGCCAGTTCTACCACATTAATGCGTGATTAGTAAATGTAGAGGCAACATACTTGACAATGTTTTCGGGTGGACAATTGCTGATATTGAGGACAGATTCAGTCTTTTCGATCCATTTAATCAGCCCGTTTGGCCCTTCAATGCCTTTGAATTCGATCGGTTTACAGGCCATAAAGTTTTTGATCGAATATTCCCTTTGATGGGGATTAGGGTTGTTATTGTTATTGTTTGGGTTCGGTGGCGGATTATTGTTGTTGACATTATTTGCATCAGGTGGGGGATTATTTGTATTGGTAGGGGCATTTGTATTAGGTGGGGGATTGTTATTTATAACTGTTTCATTGTTGGTTGGGGGAGCATTATTGATTTGTTGCTGGTTTGTTTGTATATTGGCATTAACACCAGCAGTTACTTGTGTTACAATAAGTGGGATTACTGCCTGCATTTTCCGAGCAATCATCTCGGCTATTTCTGCCTCAGTCATAGGGTTTGCTTTCTTTGGGGCCATTCTATAATGCAAAACAAATATAAGCCAATTAGTATTAATTCCAGTCTACGGCACTGTGTAATAATAATCACAATAAATGTTGTACAGGTAAACCAGATAACATACTGACATTTCACAAATTGTTCCGTACATTGATATCAAAAGGTACATAGACTTAGCCTGATAAAGGCCAGTGCTTGCATGTATATATCAAAATCTGTCACTAAGTGACGGTTAGACTTAACCCTATAAGGGTCAGTGCTTGCAATAATGTATAAAATTTTGCCCCATATTAACATAACATACTACTATATACATACATGGAATATCAAAAGATCACGTACACATATTTGTAATATTCCGCATCTATCCATACAGTCGATAGGCTAGCCACAAACATAAAAATAACAGCACCGTAAGCACCCAGTAACAGTTCCACAGCCTAACTGTCACCCTATCCAAACACCAGTGGTGGTAGGCATCTGACTGCTGCAAGTTCAGTACTATCTGATGTAACGTCGATAAGTACTGGGTCACGTCCCTCCTCTCCTGGTTAATGTTAGCTATGGCTATCGAGTGGTCTATCACACGGTCAGTCAGGACAACCATCCAAGAGTTGTTTCCTGCGTTTGGGAGGTCAGGGCGAGGGGTAGGTATACTCAATGAACGGGAAGATGAAGTATCTGCCCTAGGGCGTGAAGATCCTCCCCGGTCGTAGGTAGATCTGAATGGAATCGAGGTAAGGTCAATCGGGGTTACCCGAATACGAGCAGTCTGTCGGACTCGCGCAGTAGCTGAAGTCGTCGGCGACAGGTGAATGGGTGGAGTGGGTGATCGGGCTACTCTAGCAGGTGAATGATACTGACTGTTAACTTCGTTTTGATCCCTGTGCGGTGACCTGGGTGGATAACTATCGCATCTGTAGCCGGATAGATCAGGCACATTCCTGGGTAGCTCTCTACAGTTAACTTCTTCTTCCACCTCTTCCTCCTCCTCCGGTTCCTCCTCTTCTGGATCCTCCTCGGATTCCTCCTCTGGATCCTCCTCAACAGAGATTACCGGTTCTTCTTCCGTTACGTACTCGTTATTCCTTGACATGACTCTGCACAAAGGTTAGTTATAAGAATAATAACTATTGCTAGCGCTAACTATTGTCGAAAAGATTAATTAATTAAACCAAATTTAATATTAGTTATATTAAAATATAATTTAGTTTTATTAAAATTTTAATTATTATTATTTAAATCATTATTGAATATAAATGAATATAATATTCATAGTAAAATTTACCGTCATCAACAGTATCCAACAGTATCGTACATACACGTATTCATACACCTTGTTCCAATTAAGCACGTATGAGTGTTACACATATATATATACTTTCACATTACCTTTTATACACATATGTTGCCACTTTTACCTAACCACACGTTCCGCGACTTCTCTCCGAATTCCCTCATACAAGCAAGTCTGTTATTATGTTCCGGACCACAATAACTCACTTGCCCTACAAGGTCATCCCGACATCCATCAGTATATAATATTAAATTATTATTTAAATATTTCTCAGAGTTAATCGAGCCTACGGTTATATTTTAGGTACCCTAAGGGATAACATAATCTTTTATAACCAATGGCTCTGATACCAACTTCTGTCACACCCCGACTAGCACAATGCGGAAGCGTAAAACGGGAATGTAACAGACACTTCTTGTATCAACACATTGTTTATAAAGAAACATTACAAACTAATTTACAATATATTACATTTCTTTGTTCTATCATTGTTTTACAGTCTAGGTGATACAAACAAAACTAGTTCGTTAACTATACATTCTTACTACTAACGCCCTTGCTTCTATTCACATAGTATCAACCACACACCTCAGGCAAGTAACAGATCACCAAATCATTCCAATTTAGGTACACCTGAAAAGCAGTTTAAAACAGGTCAACTACTAGATTTGGTGAGTTTCACGAGTTTCAAGAAAACAGTAATGAGTGTTCACAAGTCAACACTTGTAATCATGAAATAAGTATGTATGTATGTAAATGATGTAATTATGCTAAGCTACAGTGAAGCCTTGACTGTATGTGCTGCGTGCATCCATTTCCCACGCTCAACCAACCACTGTGGCCCCTTTCCGCCCACAACATGCCCCAAGTAGCTATGTCTAACACTACATAGCGTGTTGTATGATTATGGTCATGTGCAAACGGGGTAAAGTATCAGCAATACATGCCGGCTCCGTTTGGGTTTGTCAAACTAATAGTACTATTCACAAGCCACCAGCTCGAAGTTAATCACTATGTTAGTGGGGACTTTCGTGTGTTAGCACTTAGATAATTCACATCAATACATGTTTCAGGTATGTATATGTAATCAAACATGCTTTTCACCCCAAAAGTTCGTAAAACTGTTTAAAGAGTGGGGTCATGAAACTCACGGTTTAGTAGATAATCAGTACTGTATCAGCTCGTGGTTTGTTCGGTCCGCTATCAGTAGTTCCTTTAATCAATATTATAATAATATTAATATTTTAATATTATTATAATCTCAATACTAAACTGGGCTGTATAACTAATCTGGGTGTAGCTGGAACGCCCAGAAAGTGGCAATAGGCTTAGGTTGTGATGTTGTTCAATGTCTAATACTTAAAATCGAACTTGGCTCAGACTCCCAATTTCTCAGCTGGGCCAAGTTGCTCGTTTACGCGTTCAGAAAACACTTATGGGAAAATAAGCTTGTGTAAATGTACTGGTTAATAAAATGATTAAATTATAAAGAAGGATCACATACTGGGGTCCCAGATTAGCCACGGGGCCCATTTCCGTTTATTCAGTTTGATTCAAGAAGAAACACGCACAATCCATCCGGATTGTCCAGGTTTTACATAGAAAAGTTCGTTTTTACTTAATAGTCCAAAAATATGATTTTTGATCACTCTTGGTGTTTTGATATTCCCGCAGGTTCGTTAGTCGCGAACTTGCCGGTTTTTATAAAAACTGAATTTGTTAATCTTTAAATTAGCATAATTAATTAACCGTTAATCATTAAATTATAAAAATTTAGCCACTTATCAATTAAAATATGTAAATTTTTATAAAAATATTTTTGGAATTATTTACTGATTTATTAATTTATAAAAATTCATTTTGTCAGCTATATTTCGCCTGAAAATCGTCCGTTTACCCCAAACAATTTCCAAAAATTCCACAAAAATTCCTGAATGCTCAAATCATGTCCCAAATCAAGCTGTATAAATTTCAGAATGTAAAAAGCTCGTGCGATATTCTTTTCGGCCCAAATTCGGCTATAAAAATTCACACGAACGCATATAAACAAAACACCTTTAACCTTCTCCAAATGATCCCAAAATTCATATGTGATAAAAATACATCAAATCAGAGTTGCCAGAAAAATTTCATAGTTTTTGAAGTATTTTAGCTATTTTTCCCAAATAAACGTCTCAATTCGGTAATAAATTTGCCAAATATTCTCGGCTGATCGAAAAATTACCAAATTTAAACAGGGACTCATTGACATCGTCCCTGATGTTCCTACAAAATTTCAAGGCCTAATAATATGCACATCACAACCTTAACCTAAATAGCCCGTCAGCGAGTGTTTCGGCGTTACCTTAGAGGGTTTGGCTCGTTTCCGACTTTCTAATCAAGTTTTCAGGTTCTTGTGCTTCTATGCAAGCTAGATACAAGTCCTATATCACAAACCAAGCAGGTTTCATCAATAGAACAGCCCTTTAACTTAGGGTTTCGGCTAGTGCACAAAAAGGAACTTTTGAACCGTAAAAACGCCGTTTCAACCCTTTAATCCGTGTTTATGGCCAAAAAAGATCATGATTCTGATTTGAAACTAGGTTTAACATCAAAGTATGTTTTTGAATGATTTTTGAGAGTTTTACATGGTTAATTATGATTTTTAACAATCAAGACATGTTTATATGTTGTTAAATGAGTTTAAACGAATCAAAAATCGATTAATCATAAGGTTTTTACCTAGTTTCTTGCTGGTTTTAGCTGCAGAAGAAGAGTTGCAGAAGTTGTGTTTGAAAATATGTGTAAAAATATCTCAAATCTAGTTTATATGTGAAAGGAAAAAAAAAAGGGTGGGGTGGCGGCTGCGGCCGGAAGCCCATGGGCCCATTTTGGCCCAAGTTTCTGATTTCTCAAGCCCAAATACGAAAAGCCCAGTCCAAATTTAGTTCGGGTTCGGTTTTTGGCGCGAAAAACTTATCGGGTGCGTTAAACAGTGCGAAAACGAGTGTTTTTCGGCTAGTTTTGTGTAAAATTATAAAAACATACTATATGTTTGTAAAAATAAAAAATATTTTCACAGATCGCTTAAAATATTTCAAATAAGTGTTTGGTAAGTCTTTTTCGGCTTAATGGATGATACAATGCTTGGTTTGTAACTATCTTTTGCGTTTAAATCTATAGCGGATAGTAAAACGAGCATGTTTTCGTTTAACTTGTTTGCTACCAAACTAAGGCCATATTACTAATATTCTAGCTTGTATAGATCGTATATCACTTATAGATGCCCCCCCGAGATATCTGGGTCATAACCCGACCCGTTCGGTTAATCGTTCGTTTGTTACGCAAAAGGCGTTTATTTGCTTAATCGGTAAATACGTACTGAGGTGTACCTTGTTTTGGCTCAAATGTCACAATTACCGACCCATTCGACTCGTGTAGCGTCGTGTGGACTCGTTGGCTGTGAATTTATCATAATGGGTCCACGCGGGGGCTGATTTGGATGTTAATCTCCTAAACAACTCTTAAACGCGCGTGTTAGTATCACCTAGTGCTTCCGAGGGTAATTTGGGAATTCTTTATTCCCGGGAGTATCTAAGGGTCGTGTTGGTGAATGTAAGGCCCCGGGGGCTGTTATGATTGAGTTTGATGAGGTCGAGGCTTTAGGTAACTCGAACCATGCTAGAACGTCTCGTAGGATAAATGAGTCCTTTCGGTGTCGTTAGTAATGTTTGTATGTAAACCGACAAGCTTTTGAGTTGTGGGGATACTTAGGGGTTCTCTAGCTCGTGGTGAACTCGTGCCTTGTGTCAGGTGAGTTCACACACACTTAAGCGATTTTGCTTGATGAACAGTTTAAATTATTTTGTATGGGCTTACTTGTATAGGGTAGTCCTTGGGATGATGTTATTGTATGTTTGTACATATATTATTGTATGGCCAATAATTGGCGATGTTATTTAGTCGTTATCGACTAAGGATGTTTACATATGCCTACTTTGTGTTTGCATACGTTAGATGAGATGTTACGTGTTTGGGTTGTACGTGTGCTCGACCCTGATGTTAATTAGTCGCTATCGACTAAGGATGTTTGTGTATGCCTACCTTGTGTCGCATACGTTGGATGAGATATTACGTGTTTTGGTTGTAAGTGTGCTCGACCCTGATGTTATTACTTGGATGATATTTATAGGGATATAATCATATAGATGTATATGTATATAAGTATGACTACTTATTGTTGATGATGGCTTAACTGTTCATATCCTGTTTTATCTTAAAACTCTTGGAATGATTATTATAAATGTTAAATTATTAAAACTTGAACTCACTCAGCTCAAGCTGACTTTGTGTGTATGTTAGTGTGAGTTTCAGGTTAGGAGGAGGATGCTTACCGCTTGGACGTGCTCGAGACTACTTGGACGGTTGAAGGCATATCTAGTCGGAGCGTTTCAATAATGAAAGATGTTCTTTTAATTATTACTAGATATATTTAAACTTGGTTTTGGGCCTAATTCCCGGGTTGGGGAATTTGTTTTAGAACTTATGATTTTCCGCTGATTACATACTCTGAACCGGTTTTCAAATAAAATGTATTGTTTTGGGTTAAACTTTTGTTAAGTTTTGGGATTCTTGATACTTATTATTCCGCTGTTATTTACTCTGAACTTGTTTTAAACAAAACGAATTTTCTTGGTTTTCTATTTTTATGAATTTTCGGATATGATTACCAACTGTAGGATTCCCGAGATTCGGGGTCTTACAAAAAGAATGTAGGAGTTTGACTGTTTTTTAGTTTTGCTAGGTAGAATATTTATAAGGTAGGTGGCGAGTTGGAGAGCATGGTGCCAAAGATTCTCAGGTACGGAAGCATGAGTGAGGAGTGTTCGAATGATATTATTAATGAAACGAATTTTACGTTCGACTTTACCATTCTGAGATGATGTGTAGGGACATGAAAAACGGAAAGTCATGCCATTTTTTGAGCAAAATCACGAAACGTCTTATTGTTGTACTTAGTACCATTGTCACATTGGAAGGATTTAATATTGATGTTAAATTGTGTGTGTATGTATTTATGAAAATTGAGAAATATAGAGAAAGCATGAGACTTATTCATTAATGGGAAAGTCCATAGGTAATTGGTCAAATCATCTAGAAAGAGGATATAGTAACGATGACCCCACGCTAAGCACAGGAGAGGTCCATAAATCACTATGCACAATATCAAATGGAAGATGCGTTGTAAATAAAGAATCATAAAAAGGTAGCTTAACATGTTTGCCAAAAACACACGACTGACATATAGTTTATTTAAAGGTTTTTCAACATAAATGACATGTTTATTCAAAAATATGCAGTAAATCAGTGCCAGGATGCCCTAGTTTTTTGTGCCAAAGATCCTGTGAGAGAGCAGCGAAGGTGGTGGGGCTAGTGAGCTTGGTGTCGGTGGTCAAGGAAAGCGGGTAGAGGTCGCCAGTTCTATTGTTACCGAGGATAGGAATCCGCGTTAGGTAGTCCTTCAAAAGAAAATCAAAAGGGTCATATTCAATAGATATTAAATTATCAATAGTAAGACGGCGAACTGATAACAGGTTTTTGATAAGATTTGGTGCATATTAAATATTATTGGCATGCATGGGTTTAAAAGGGGTATGAAATTTTGTATAGCCACCGTGGATGGGAATTTGAAACCCGTTGCCAACAACAATATTGTTCAAAGTACGATTTTTGAAATAAGAGGAGAGAGTACCCATGGTGTTTGTCATGTGGTTTGTTGCGCCGGTGTCAAGATTCCACTGAAGATCTGGATTGAGAGTCATAGTGTGTAGGGCTTGATCAATATTTGTCGGGACATATTGATTTGCGTGTTGGGTATAGTGGGCTTGGGGTGATGGAGGTGGGCCGAGGATACCATTGTAGTAGTTGGATCCTTGCATGGCTTGAGGTCGGTTTGATGGAACAGTAGGATGTGGTGCCGGTGGGGTGTGGAAAGTGTTGTATGGTGTGTTGGCTGATGGTGTGGTATAACCCCATGGTGTGTGTTGAGATGGGGGATAAATTCCCTGAGTGGCCTGGGTATGGGGAAAATGGCTAGTAGGGTAACCTCGTCCGTGAGATCGACCCCGACCCTGACCACGAGAGCCACGCCCACGACCCCGTTGAGAAGAATTATAAGACCCACGGGTGTCATGCACAGCCCGATTATCATTACCAGTGCTAGGTGAGCTACGACCATGAGAATCTCTAGTGGAGTCGCGACTCGGATTGTTTAGAGTCGTAAGAAGTGTTGTACCTGCTATTGGACCGGAGCTAAGACCTGCCCTCCTTGTTTCTTCTTGTGTAAGCCGAGACCGGGCCTGAGAAAAGTAGGTAACGGAACAGTTTAGCTAATAAACATACCAATGACATCGTATTCAGTGTTTGCAAGGCCGGTAACCATTTGTAGGAGTAAATCAGCATAAAAAATCGGAGCTTTGCCATTCGCTAATTGATCAGCCAACACTTTTAATTCTTGACAATAGGCGGAGATAGAGGAAAAGGAGTCTAGTTTAGTGTTGTTTAAACGAGTCTTCAAGGCAATAGCACGTGACGCTTGATTATCTTGAAAGAGATGGGTAATGTCGTCCCAAGCTTCCTTTGCGGTGGCTTTGGGTTTGATAGCCGTAAGCAGCAGGTTATTAGAGATCGTGCTATAGATCCATTTTTTGACAATAGCATCTAAGTGATCCCATGAGAGTCGGCTGTCGTTGTCTATGCTTTTCTCGGCTTTGGCTTTTTCCATATCTGATGAAGAGGAAGAAGAAGTAGATGACGGGATGGGTGGTATGATATGATCGAGTAGTAAAAGACGGTACAGTGGATTGTAAATAATTCCACCCATGAGGTATACTGGCCGGTTTCTAGATCAAGTGTTATTGGAACAAAATTCTTGATATTCGTAACTGTTAGGGCAGGGTGAATACTGGCCATAGGAGAAAGTGATTAGGGATGAGTTGGGGAAGAGGTTGCAGGATCGTGAATTAGGGTTTAGAGAGTAGAAGGCGTGATACCATGATAGAACACGATACACACAATATTGGATTAATTTCCTTGCCTTTTCTCCTCATTATCTCCTTATATAATCACAAAATACATCAATTATGCCTTAGATTTAGACAGTAAATAAGAGAGTACAATATATACCTATATTATGTATAATATTTCTTTGCTAATAATGATGCGTTTGGCTGAGCTGTTGAGTCGATTTAATAATTTTATCGGCGATCCTCCACCTTCGGTGAATGAATCACAGTTATGTTTATTATAGTTGTAGTGGAAGTTATAAACATTACGTATTGTATTTAGCTAAACAAGATTTGCTAATTGTAATGTTTTGCTAACAGGATTTGTTCAGCCAGAAATGCGTAAGGAAACTTGAACCCAACATTTGTAGGAAATTGATAGCAAACATAGTTGGTAGGAAACTGGTCGCAGGCATGGTAAAGAACTTGTTGAAAAAACATTGGAAGGATGATGGTCGCAAAAAAATTGTAAACACAATTCGTAGGAAAGTAGCCGCAAAAGTCACTGATCAGAAAATGGTTCCAAACCTTGTTGAAGGAAATCAGTCGCAAACACCTTTTGTAAGTAATAGCAGGGCCGGTCCCATGGGGGTCAATAAGTAAAGAAAGGGTTTGGGTCCTCAAATTGTTAGCCCACCCACACACACAATTTTTGTACAAAAAAAAATTATATATGTTAATCTTTATCATGATTCGCTTAAGAAAAGATAATATTAGTGTAGCCTGTGGTAAAATCTGAAATCTTTTCTTCATCACCAAATGCTCGAAACCAAGAAAAAAAATATCAAATTTTTTTTTTATTTTCCAAACACATTCTTTTAATTATTCTTTCTTTTTCTTTCTTTTTGCAATTTCTTTATGGTGACGCCAAGCATTTTCCTTTGATCTACTTTTAGTTTTATACCAACTTTTTTCTTTTCTTTTATTTGCATTTCTAGCCATATTTTAATTTTAGTATGTGCTCTACAGTTTTATAAACTTTAATGATAGAAAGACACTGGTATTAGAAGCATGACGTTTATATTGTTGATAAAGTACCACTATTCTCTCTAAATGATTAGGATTATGGGATGCTAAATGTTTTAGAAGTTATTGAAAACAGTTATGAGAAGGTTACCCGACCGGCCAACTCATCCGTTTTGTCAGTCTTATTTGACCACAAAGGGCCTCAATTTTAGAGCTCGTTTTTAGCCTACAAACAGGTTAAGCCGACATGAGGTAAAAAATTACAAAGGTAAGGGTAAGAAATTGGTCGGAAAATTTCTTCGCGAATTGGTCATAAAATAGCTTACTACAAGGCCTATTCCGACAAAAATATTTTGGTCCAAAACTACTCTGAAACGTTCGTTTTCTAGGTAGTTTGACATATGAAATTGTCCAATTTTCTGAAAGTGTATAATAAGACTTTTTGATATTTATAAGAAGAAACAATTGCATAATGGAAATAGTGTATGCCAAAGACAAGTGTGCATGACTACTCGTCCAATGGTTGAGTGCTATGTGTCTAATGTTTAAGGCTTGATGCAAAACTACTATCGAGCTGAGGGTCACACTGGAAGCAGTCTTTCTATTCTTACAGATAGAGGTAAAAATGTCTACATCTAATCCTCATCAAACTATACTATAGTTTTGCTATTGACGGGATTTATTGTGTACGATGATGATGAAATATTGTGTGCAAAAGGAATTGATATATGTAATATGTATGATGAATTAAACATGTTATTGGTTTGTATATTATATATATATATATATATATATATATATATATATATATATATATATATAGATTAACGGAATTGAAATGCAATGACCCGATGGCCATGATTAGAGTGGGATGGTAAGTTTTAAAAACGAGTAAATTGCTATTTTGAATACTTTAGTTTATCTGCTATAGCTCATCTAGTCTGAAATACAAACTTATGGCGAATTAGTTAACTTTTGATTTTAGTTGTGAATTTGTGATTTTGACTCATGAGACTATAAATGATAGGTTTCTTTTATTCTATTTTGTTTCGTTTCCTTTCTTTTTCTTTTAATTCTTTTTTAACTTTTATTTTATAGATTTGGCAAAGAAAATATATTAATTTAACCAACTTATTTATTTTTAAAAATAGATATTTTTTATACTTTGTTATCTAGTTTATTTATTATCGTTTAATTGAATAAGCTATATTTTCTTCTCACCTTTATGTTATTACACAACTTATTTGTTTTATAAAGATATATTTTTACACTTTTATAATATATTTATTTTTGATATTTTTTTAGTTAATCGAATAATGTTTTCTTATTTGTATTCGTCCATTAAGAAAATGAAGATACATAAGATCATGTGTAGTGACAACTAAGCATATAAGGGGTTGTACGATACGTGACGTCCTAGTCAGCAATGACTAATTTTGCAAAAAAGTGGCATAGTGGTAAAGCTTTCATGCAATCATTATTAAATTATTGTTTTCTATTTTTCTTTTCTAATTTTTTTAATAAAACTAAAAGAAATAATATTTCATTAAAATAGAAACAAATTACATAAAAATTAAAAAAATAAAAATACTGAAAAAAGTCAAAAAATAAAAATAGAACAACATAAATGGGTACATGGCCAGAGTTCGGGTATCAGGGTCGGTATCAGGGATCAATGTCCTTAAAATTTCAAAATATCTTTTTAATTCATTTTGTTTCAATACCTTGGCAACCTACTTATTGACTTTAAGACATTCATACCCAAAGTCGCGTATAACTTAGAGTCAATGGTTCATTTAATCGAATTGGCTTGTGTAATCATCACCCGCACTCACACCCAAGGATGACCCGCCCCTTCCCCTTCCTCTTCTTCTCATTTCACTTTGTCATAACTCATTTACGAAAATTATTTGTTATTCTCTCAATTTGGTGTTCTTTTCTAACTTTGACTTCAAAAGTTAAACCGATCAAGTTTCAAATTTCTTCCTTTATTCTTTGTTCAATCCTAGGGTATGCATTTGTTATTTTTCTGCATGATTTCATCATCTAGAATGTGATGCTATGTTAAAAAATTAATTTAACAATAGTGTCGGTTCATTAAACAAACTTGATTGGATTATGCAACCAGTTCGGTTAAAGTTTGGAATTTTTCATCTTTAAACATTTAAAACTAACATTTTCTTATGCAAACCTTAAAAATAATATTTTTTTACATCGAACCAAACCCGCCCTAAAGTCGATTTCGTAACATCCTAGAAGAATCCTACATAGGCCGTTGTCAAGAGAGATCATTGGTTCATAAGTAAATGCCCCGCCTCTTAAATCACCAACGCATTTTGGGCCTAATGCTAGTGGACAAGAGGAGAGTTTCACAGTTAAGCATGCTCAGGTGGGAGTAGTATCAGGATAGGTGACCTCCTGGGAAGTCTTCACCTGGGCAACCAAAAACAAATTCGTGAACTCTTCGTGGGCAAAGCGGATAATATTGGTGGTGTGAGGGGTTGGATGCTACAAGTGGTATCAGAGTCACTCTTGTGCCATTTGGGATGGTGGAGTAAACCTCATCAAGGATGGTGAGTCCTCGTGGGTGTCACGAGGTACACCTTAGGCGAATCCCACATCCTAGATTGGATATTGGGGCAAACCTATTGAGGACGATGAGTCCAAAAGGACGGTGTTTGTAACATCCTAGGCGAATCCCACATCGACCATGGACAAGAGAGATCCTTGGTTCATAAGTAATGTCCCGCCTCTTAAATCACCAACGCGTTTTGGGCTTAATGGTGGATGAGAAGAGAGCTGTACAGTTAAGCATGCTCCGGTGGGAGTAGTATCAGGATCGGTGACCTCTTGGGAAATGTCCACCTGGGCAACCGAAAAAAAGTTTGTGAGCCCTTCGTGGGCAAAGCGGACAATATTAGTGGTGTGAGGGCCTGATATTACAGAGTTTGTGTCCAACAAAATACGAGTTACTCGCTTAAAACTCGATTTTTCTACATTTGGGCCTGCTTCGGATTTTTCTCGAAACGTTCACCTTCCTTATCATAATTAAAACATATTTCATTAACAAACGTTTATAGAATACTTTAAACCTAACCTATCTAAAAGTTATTCTTATAAAATATAATAACTAATTGTAGTGAAATATATATTTTCTTCTTTTAACTCTTTCAAACTTCAAACTTTGAACTAAATCCATGTATTTAACTCATTCTTCCATTTTACATGAACATTATTTTTGATCTTGTAATTATTTTCTAGTATCCCGTCTCGAAACAAACTCGTCCAGTTCACTTGTTTACTCAGTTCGTCTTTCGCTTGCTTAACTTTACCATGTGAGTTTTATAACTCATTTTTCTATGTTTTATTAATATTTGGGTTGTAGCATGTTACCATGTTTTCTTGATAATTCATACTCTTTGTTTACCAACCGATTCACAATGATGTCATGCATGTTAATAATATTTCTTTCATATTGTTTATTGTCACACCCCAACCTAAGACGGAAATGTTGGGGCGCAAACTGGTTGTTCACGGCTCAGAAGACACTAACATAACAATATTAATGACAATATCTATATTATTTTACTAAATCAACCAAGTACACAATTCGAAAGAATAATACAAATAGAATCTAAATCAATCAAATATTCTTGTATTATAATAACCTAAAATTCAAATAAACTAAGTTCTTCAATCACTCCAACCATCCAAGACAAACACCCTGCAATATATGTAAAAATAGGTTTGTCAACAACACATGTTGAGTAAATAATCACCAGATTTTGATGATAAATATAACATATAAGAAATATGCAAATCAATATCATGAGCATCAACAATTAAATAATGATCAACTAATTGGTGTCATTTGACAATTGCCCAGTGAATCAGGCTTTGGCTACTAAGATGAAATAAATACAAATAATGATGTCGGTACCGGTGCCTAGCAAATCGGGCTATGTCTACTAAGACGACGTATGATCATGCCAATTGTGATATATTATGATGGCCCTTTCTATATGCGATAAATAAACAAATAAGCAGGTAAGCATGTAGCATATGAGCATTCAATTGATTAACCACATAATAATCATGATTTGCAAGTGACGTATTAAGATATATAAAATTATTATAAGGTATGCATAAGGTCTCCAAAAGATTTAAAAACAATAAAAGAGGGGAGTTATGACTCACCTTAATGAATAGGTGAGATAAATAATAAAATAAGAATTAAACGAAGCTCAAGTCTTTAATGTGCTGATTGATCCGACACAAAACTGAAACTTTGAGACAATAAAGTAAAATTAAAAACAAGTACACAGCCGCTGGAATTAAGTCAAAGTGATGAATAAAACTCAAGATATGAAGTTTTTAGTATTTAAGCGAGCTGGTACTGTTCAGAATCCGAACTTCAAATATGGAGTCGAGTTATAACCAATACACTCAAAATCCCATGACAAACAAAAAAGTACTCTTGCCCGAAAGCTAGTATTGACCAGAAGATATAGTAATTGAAAAATCACAAAAGTTGACTTTTATGCCCCTTAACGAGTCAGGATCAAATTGACCACCAAAAATCCCTCAATCAGTGTAATTGATTGGGGGATTTTTTAAGTGAATGAAAACACATGAAAACACATAAGATAACTTACATGAACGATGATTAAAACTAGTAGATAAACAAGGTCAAAGAGTCTTGAAGATTGAAAGTCAAACCGGAATATGAAAGTCTTGATGAAAACACAAAAACACTAAAGGAGAAAGACTTTGAACAATGGAGGCCGATGTTGCAGTAATATTTTTAGGTTTTGGAGACTTGGGTTTTAAGAAAAATAGTTTAAATTCATTTATTAATAGTACAGTAAGTAGACAAACTTGTTTAGGGAGTAAATCAAACAATAAATGACAAAATCGGGCCTTTTCACAATCAAATTAATTTTTATTATTTAGGAAATGAACTTGGACATGTAACAAGACCAAATAACATTTCTTGGGGCTTGATATTTGTTATTTGGGTTAAAAATAGGAAGATTCAGTGATTAAAACGAAAACGAAAATATTTTGTTGATTTGGCTGTTGGTCACGCTACGCGACCAACATATGACCAATCGCATCGCGTACTGTAACGGGTGTATGTTAACATGATTTTCAAAAATGTCATAGTTAGTCCCTGAACTTCTATAATTTAATTTTTAGCCATTTTATGTTATTTTTTAAAAGTGAAAATAGGTCCAAATATCTATTTAACATTTTTAAATATTTTTATAAAATTTATAACCCAAAAATTTTAATGGGCCGGGTTTTCGGATCTTTAAAATTCACGAATGGTACATTTATGATGACTATACGTGACTATGTGTAATGTGTTTACTGTTTTTAAGGTGATTATTCACAAACTTAAATACAAAATGGGAGGGTCCGACAGGATGTGCCTGCGCTACCTATTCGTCAACTTCGGTTGAAATGAATTGTGATATCATTATCATTCCCCTAGTGGTGGGGCATCATTATCATTTCCCTAGGTTGGTCGTTATTTTTGGTTGTATTTAATTTACTTTGTGATTGGATATATATTACATTGTGACATGTGAATCGACAATCATTTTTATTTTATTTATGTATCAACTTATGAAATTTCATCAATATGCGTATTGACAAAAATATATTAGTTTAAATGTGATGGAGGTTGAAGTTTAACTTGAGGATTGAAGATTAGATACTTAGACTTTTAGGCTACTAGAAACATATATTGCAATTTAAATTTCTTGTATTGTTATTTGATCCATGACAAAATTGTGTACTTGTGATTTAATGAAATAAAGTAACTATTATTGCCACTTTAACAGTGTCTACGAGCGGTTACAATAATCTTTAATGTACAGCCCCGGTGTATAATCCGCCCGAGGTCGGGTTGTTACAACGTTGACATACCTTTTTCTATGATGTTCATGTCACTAGCACCACTACCCTATCACACCCTCATTATTCGACTAACGGGGTTTTAACGTGAGACATGTGACATACTAAGATCTAGGCATGTGTCATTCCGAACAACTATTTAATAATGACAGCTATCATTTAATATTGCTCATCATTAATGAGAAAATATAGTTAAAATACAAATTGCGTTGGTGGAAGCATAAAACAAGTATAACACTTTAACCAGAGTGCGTAACTAGGTGCCCAGACATAACATTTCATGAAAAACTATAAGCATACTTTGATGCTTGTTGTAACATCTCGGATTTTTCGTATTTGTTAAACCAATTCGATAATGTAATTCAGATCTTTTGAACTGTTTAAAACTTGTATTCAACTTGGTTTAACTTATTTTATAATTTTATAACCTTCATTTATGACAAATAGTCTTTAGAAACTCTTAAAATCGCATAAAATGACTTAAAAATGCATTTTTGGAACTTCAGGGACCAAAACTTCCAAAAATGGAAATCTAGTATAAGACCCCCCCCCCCCCCCTTTTTGCACGGCGCGAAGGAGGAGCCTTTGGTTCTTTGCAGTAACACCCCGGCTAAAGCGGAAACGCCTGAGTGTGGCGTACAGATTGCTCAAACACACGTGACACTATTAGGTGACCATAATAACATTATTTCATTTAAATCATCATATAACACAAGTTTATCAAATAAACCAATAAATAAATAAATGATAAGTTGTTCTTTGAATATCCTATAGGCATGCTATGTGTCTTCTAACTTTCATCCTCATATCTCTACACCTGTAACATATGTATAAAATAACATATGTACAAAATTAAGTCAGCTATGAACATAGTTTGTGAGATTCCCACAGTTTGATATAATACGTAAAAGTTATACAATTCCATGAAACTTGTGAAATGAGCACATAAGGGTTCTTTACACTCGATGCAATGGACCTGAGTGTAAAGAACAAACGAAGGTCCTTTCAGTTGGGGCTGCCAACGTACTTGGATATGGGGTCTCTTTTCCACTCGATACAAATGGACCTAAGTGCAAAGGGGGGCGTATGATCATACTAATTGAGGCAACCACTTGAAATCCACGTATATAACAAATAAGCAAGTAAGCACAGAAGTCCATGATATAAATTGTAGTTTGTAAGCAATAACGTAAATACTTGAAGTTTTGTAAGATACATATGCTACACCAAAATATGAAAACGTTTAAAAAGGGGTTGTGAGAAACTCACCTCGAAATCGAAGAAAACTTGTAAAAAAAGCCAAAAGCACAATAACGAAACCGAAGAGATCAAACGTCACGAACTATAAATGAAAAATAAATACAAAATTTAAAGACTAACTAACGGGATTATACGGGTTCATTATTTAGTTTTAAAGATGATGCAATATATATTTTATATTATTTTAAAGCATGGATTAATTTAATATTATTTTTAAGCTTAACGGAATTTTAACGGTTTATTTTATTTAATATTATAACTTAATACTCATACGAAAATTATGGTATTTACGGGTCATCACTTGAGAATAATTATGTTATTGGACAAAATATAAAACCAACAAATTTTAGTTAACGAAATAAAGTTTAATGATTTACAAGCTAATGAATTTAAAGCTACCGGATTAAGGTTTGAGAATTATAAGCTGTAACATTTCGGATTTTTCAAACCTGTATTCGTTTACGTTTAACCCGACCGGGAATATTTTAGATCTTTGTTGATAATCAAAAATCAAATGTTTATAAGTATTTAAGATTTATATTTACAACTTATACCCTTAACATTTTCTAAATGGTTTATTGTTTAACCTAACTTGAAAAATAATCAATTTTTAAAGAATTAATAAAATTCAAGGGCTAAATGTGTAAAAAATGAAACTTCACCTTAAACTACCCGGAGCGGCGCGTGGTGGGCATCCCCTTAACCGCCACGCACCGCCATGGCCTTGCTGTGCAGATTCGTTTGATGTCAATTGCTATGTAGTTCGATTTTTTGCCCGAAATCGTTTATTTTAGGACATAATCAAGTGTTTTAAGATCCAAGAAAAATATTATAGCTTACATACATGTTCATACTCCTTAACCCTTGGTCAAGAACGAAATTTGTTGGTTATAATACTGAATTAATCATTAAAGGCCCATTTGGTTCTAAAACGAGTAAGTTACCATATATAGTTCGTTTCCATGAACCCTATATAAACATATCATATATTCTCTGTCAAAAATCATCCCTAAACCCTAATTTATCATTCCCAGCCATCACCTCCTCTGACCATCGTCATCCTCTTTGGTTTTTGCCTATTTGTTAAAGATATGAGTTCGTTCGTTTGACTTTGCTTATAATTGGACCTTTGACTCTTCGTTGTGGTTGATTCTTTCACTTTTATGGTAAGTTGTAAACATAGGAATCATTCATATACATTACCTAGTCAATAACCTTCAATCAATTTCGGTGGTTAAAGGGTGTTGACTGGTCAATTCGCTTAAAACCCGTTAAAGGGTAAAATAACCAACAAGTTTGACTTTACGTTTTCTCATACTTCTGTTCGGATTCAACGTTCGGTCCATAAGACTTTTATTTTTGTAAAGAGATTTTAAGGCTACTGTCCAAAACCTGAATTCTGACTCGCTGTTCGGATTCTGGTCAGTACCAGCTCGCTTAAACGTTTAATTCAACATAACTAGAGTTCTACTTGTCCGTTTGGATTGATTCCAGCGGAATTAAGTTCGTTTTTATTGATAGTTTCATATCACAAAGTTTCAAGTTCTATTCATTAATCTCATTTGACGCGTAGCGGGCGATTCGCTTATTCATTAACTCGTTTATCGTATTTATTAATCACTTGCCTTCCATCTAAGGTGAGTTTGATCATTCCCCTTTTTATATACTGTTTTCAAACGTTTTGGGGACATATGCGTACTTATTTATGTTTTCTATCATATATATATCTCAAACAATCGTAAACATGATCATTGTGTGTTGTATCAATTAAATACTATTTGCTAATTGCTATTTGTTTAAGTATGTTTGTATTCTATCAAGTCTTGGATTCTCATTAGTATGATCATACGACCGTCTTAGTAACCGGAGCCCGATTCGCTTGGCGAAGGTAAACCGACAATCTCAGTCATTGTAATCAATGCCCAATTAGCTTGGCAAACGATTCATTGGCACACTATCAAGTCTTTGGTTGTGATTTGGTTATATACATGTTTTGTTATGATTTGATTGATTATTATCACATGGTTGGTTTGCGCATTTATCACTTATTATTTATCAATTATCTATCATTTATCATATATATTATTTGTTGTGTCAAAATTGGTGATTATCTCACTCAACATGTGTTGTTGACAAACTCCATTTTCTACGCATATGCAGGTTGTTAGTATTGAAGATGGACATGTAGTCAAGACTTTAGGATATGATCAAGTTAAACTTTATTTGAACTTATATTCGTGTATTTTAAATTGTTTATTGTATTTGAGTAATGTGTGTATATTTGAATAAAATATTTAATTAGATATTGTCACATATTGTCAATGATAGTATCTTTGAGCTGTGAGCAATCGGATCACGCCCCGGCATTTCCGCCTTAGGTTGGGGTGTGACAGACTGGTATCAGAGCCGAAGGTTATAAGATAGGTCGTTAAAAATTGTACTAGACATATGTTAGGAACCCTATACGTGCTTATTTGAACTGCCTTATGTGCTATTAAAAATTGTTTACAGCTTGCTTAGATTAATTATTTTTTATCTTATTTATGTATCGCACACACACACACACGAATTCCGAGGTTATGCCTCACTTTCAAAAGATTTTTAAATCCTCTTAATTTTAGTAGATTACCTTTTATTGAGGGAAATTCCTTAAGAATTCTCTTGTTATGTTTTGTTTCTTCACCTTGAAGCATTGGGGTATGACCAATGTCATACAACCATAACTTTAAGTGGTACCTGTAATCGGCTAAACGGTTGTGTGGTAAACATAACTGGCTAAACGGTTATACTTCCAAATTGTGTTTTTTAAATTATTTTAAATGCTTGGTTGGGTGATAAATCCATGTAAATCCATGGGCACTCCAATTATCCATTTATTAAAACCATTTTGGATTTGATTTTTGGGTTGGAACGTGTCGTCTAGGGTGGTTCCCGAGATACACCAACTGCTCATATTTGATTCGTTGATTCGATATTTAGTTTGGTTGGTTAAATGCCATGTAACGCTCATGGTCCAGCCAACTCCATTGATTTGATAATTCGTTAATTAGTTGAGTCAGTTAAATGTCATGTACACGCTCATGGGCTAACCAACTCAATTGTTTTTACACCTTATTTGAATTGGGCCAACAAATTGCCATGGAACGCTCATGGGAGGCCAATTCACAAACTTTATGTCGCTTTATTTAGTTGGGCCATTCAAATTACCATGGAAAGCTCATGGGAGGGCAACTCATTGAACATATTTCGTTATTTAAATTGGGTTTTGAGCTACCATGGGAAGCCTATGGAAAACCCAACCCAATAACATTTTACTTTTGAATTTTTGTAAACATTAATTATTAAATTAAATATCTTGAGAAAATTATTTACATTATTTTCAATCCCGAATCGTCCTCGAGTCTTGACTAGTACTAATTCATATACATACATATACATACGCAATCCCCATTATTTAATATCAACTCATTCCTACAACTCACTTGTCATCTTACACATTGTCATCCTTGGTCCTCGTAGAATGTTTTCCCTAGGAAATCATCGTCATAATTAGCGTCGTTCACATGCTTCTCGTGATTGCTGTTCGACTACTAGAATCGACAAGGAGTTTGCTAACGTATTCCGTTAACCAAAACGACCACCAATCTCAACAAAACTAAAATATACCGAACAAGAAATCTTATACTAACTCATATCTGTTAAAATATTATTTAAATTATATTTTTTTAATTATATCCATATCCTTGAACTATAAATTTCTAAGTACATTTAAATCCTTATCCTCAACTTTAACTATAAATATTTTATCATCTCTTGTTTTCCTCAATATCATGATGGTTTTCATAATTTATTTTCCACTCTATAAATCTTTAAAATTTAATTTTTGTAAATTTTATTATTATTAAACTAAATTATGTATTCTCTAAATTTAATTTCCATTTTTAAATTAAAAGGTTTCCATTAATTAATTTTACTTTTATTATTAAATTGACTTTTGATTGAACCTTCATCGTAAATATTTCAACTCCCTACTCTGATTTTAAAATTTTTTTTTGAATGTTTTAAAAGATAAATTCGTAGTTGTTAGAATAGTCATGGTGGTTCATGCATTTCTAGCCTCGCATTTATCTCAATTTATTATATGCTTCCCTTTAATTTATAATTTATTATTCACTCAAATTTCCATTATTGATAATTTAAATTACTTACTTCCTAATATTTATAATGATTTTATGAAAACAAAATCCACGAATTCCCAATTTAATCTGTTAACGATTTAATTCAAGTACGTATATTTTCGCATTATCATTAATATTTAAATTATTAACTATTATAATATTTTAGAATATCTTAATCGAGTTAATTCTATCTCAAAATAACAACTTGAAAAGCTATAACTTTATAGTAACTTCTCTTTAAATCTCATAAGTCTCAACTAACTAAACTCGACTCACCAAATAAATTTATACTCTTGATCTTAAGAATTTTATCCTAATGAATACGATCTTTAAAGATTCCGCATGCTATTAACTATCTTAAGAATTGTTATAAATTAAACTTTTGCGCATACTATCTCATGAATAAAATTCCTTTATTTATCACGATTAGCTTCATATTCTACTCTTAACTTATTCTCGATCATCATAATTCATTTCAAACGTCTGCTTCAAGATCTCCATGTCACTCTCCAAAATTTGTAACTTTCCTAATCAAAAGATATAATAGAAATCACCTAGTTTTATTAATCAAACCCGAACATTTAATAAGTATCTCTTGAACTTATATATAAAGTTACCAAAATGTTTGTTTCTTACAAAATGATGATTTTAAATGTTTTATAACCCACATGATGAAATGAGTTATGTGGACCATCCGACGATAAGAGTAATTACGGTCGCGAACATAATTATCCGAGTCCTCGCATGGAAATCATAACGCGTACAATTGTGTGTCATGATTTAGAATCTAAGATAGCCTGGGTAACGGTATAAATGATGAGATGATAAGGACATGGTGAATACGCCGCTGGTACATCCTATATATAAGTACCCTTATCGGATTCTCATTTGAAGCGTTGCTTCGATTATTGGAAGTTCTATGTTATGATATTTTCGTTAAAAAAATTAAATTGTTTTCAAAACGATGATGTTTTGGTTTTCCTTAATTTTGGGACGAAATTCCCTAAAGTAGGGGAGACTGTAACATTTCGGATTTTTCAAACCCGTATTCGTTTACGTTTAACCCAACCTGGAATATTTTAGATCTTTGTTGATAATCAAAAATCAAATGTTTATAAGTATTTAAGATTTATATTTACAACTTATACCCTTTACATTTTCTAAATGGTTTATTCTTTAACCTAACTTGAAAAATAATCAATTTTTAAAGAATTAATAAAGTTCAAGGGCTAAATGTGTAAAAAATGAAACTTCACCTTAAACTCCCCGGAGCGCCGTGTGGTGGGCATCCCCTTCACCGCCACACGCCGCCATGGCCTTGCTGTGCAGATTCATTTGATGTCAATTGCTTCCTAGTTTGTTTTTTGGCCCTAAATCGTTTATGTTAGGACATAATCGAGTGTTTTAAGACCCAAGAAAATATTATAGCTTAGATACATGTTCATACTCCTTAACCCTTGGTCAAGAACGAAATTTTCTGGTTATAATACTGAATTAATCATTAAAGGCCCATTTGGTTCTAAAACGAGTAAGTTACAATATTTAGTTTGTTTTAGTGAACCCTATATAAACATATCATATATTCTCTGTCACAAATCATCCCTAAACCCTAATTTATCATTCCCAGCCGTCACCTCCTCTGACCATCATCATCCTCTTCGGGTTTTGCCTATTTGTTGAAGATATGAGTTCGTTCGTTTGATTTTGCTTATAATTGGACCTTTGACTCTTCATTGTGGTTGATTCTTTCACTTTCATGGTAAGTTGTAAACATAGGAATCATTCATATACATTCCCTAGTCAATAACCTTAAATCAATTTTGGTGGTTGAAGGGTGTTGACTGTTCAATTCGCTTAAAACCCGTTAAAGGGCAAAACAGCCAACAAGTTTGACTTTATGTTTTCTCATACTTCTGTTCGGATTCAACGTTCGGTCCAGAAGACTTTTATTTTCGTAAAGAGATTTTAAGGCTACTGTCCAAAACCCTCTGACTCGCTGTTCGGATTCTGGTCAGTACCAGCTCGATTAAACGTTTAATTCAACATAACTAAAGTTCTACTCGTCTGTTTGGATTGATTCCAGCAGAATTAAGTTCGTTTTCATTTATAGTTTCATATCACAAAGTTTCAGGTTCTGATATGACGCGTAGCGGGCGATTCGCTTATTTAGTAACTCGTTTATCGTATTTATTAATCACTTGCCTTCCATCTAAGGTGAGTTTGATCATTCCCCTTTTTATATACTGTTTTCAAACGTTTTGGGGAAATATGCGTACTTATTTATATTTTCTATCACATATATATCTCAAACAATCGCAAACATGATCATTGTGTGTTGTATCAATTAAATACTATTTGATAATTGCTATTTGTTTAAGTATGTTTGTATTCTATCAAGTCTTGGATTCTCATTAGTATGATCATACGACCGTCTTAGTAACCGGAGCCCGATTCGCTTGGCGAAGGTAAACCGACAATCTCAGTCATTGTAATCAATGCCCAATTAGCTTGGCAAACGATTCATTGGCACACTATCAAGTCTTTGGTTGTGATTTGGTTATATACATGTTTTGTTATGATTTGATTGATTATTATCACATGGTTGGTTTGCGCTATCACGTATTATTTATCAATTATCTATCATTTATCATATATATTATTTGTTGTGTCAAAATTGGTGATCATCTCACTCAACATGTGTTGTTGACAAACTCCATTTTCTACGCATATGCAGGTTGTTAGTATTGAAGATTGAAGTTGGACATGTAGACAAGACTTTAGGATATTATCAAGTTAAACTTTATTTGAACTTGTATTCGTGTATTTTAAATAGTTTATTGTATTTGAGTAATGTGTGTATATTTGAATAAAATAATTAATTAAATATTGTCACCTATTGTCAATGATAGTATCTTCGAGCTGTGAGCAATCGGATCACGCCCCGGTATTTCCGCCTTAGGTTGGGGTGTGACATAAGCTAACGGAATATAGTCTAACGAATGAATTTTAATGAATTAGAAGTTTAAAGAATGTAATGGAATTTATAAACCTCAAATTTAACGATTTAAAGTTAGTAAAGTGACGAAAATATAATTGGTTTTTAATGGTCTAACGAAATATGAAAGTTAAGTTTTAGTTGAAAATAATAATTTAAAAAAAAATTATTTAGTTTTTAAAATAATTTTATATGAATTAATAAAGATGATTTTTGATGATTTATAATAATTTTTAATAGATTTATAGAATTTACATAGGTTAATATACATATATAATGACTTGCAGAAATAAATGAGTTAAAAGGGCCTGGCCCAGGTTCGAACCCGGGTCACCATGACCACATACACACGAACAAACCATCTGAGCTAGAAAGACAATTGATTTGGAAACAGATTTGCTTTAACATAAACATACATATAAGTTCATCATGTTCCCTACAAACCCTAGGTTCCAATTCTGTAAATCTGGTTCATGTTCGTTTAAATTATGATAGGGCTTTTGATTTACGGATTACAAAGATCAAAATACATATAATAATTACCTGAAAAGGTTTTGGGAACACGGCAAATGGCGGTTGGCCGGAAACAAACTTTGACGGACTATTCGAGATATAAAGAGAGTATTTCATAAAGAGATGATGTTTGGGATAAGTTAGGATGAAGATATGCGGCCTATTTATACTACCAATTTGAACGAATATGGTTAATTGTTCGTTAATCGGATTTTGACCAATCGGCTGGCGGTTTCGCAATTTAATTTGTATGTTATAATCCGTTATTAGGCGTTTCTACGATTACGCTTTTTCGTTACGTTCTACGAGTTTTAAAAGTCATTAATTTGGTTAAAATGAAAGTTTTAATGGTGTTTAGGACTGCCAAAAGTTCCGCCGGATTCTCGGCCGGAAAACCGTGAAGGAAGTAAGGTGAGGGCTGGATAATTAAATGAATATAATATAATTTACATAATTTACCCTTAATCTTTCATATTAATTTAAAACATAATTTAAATTATACTTACAAATTAAACCCTAAACTTTGAAATATGTTTAAATGAAACAAAGAAGTTATAATTCTTGAATATTTTACATATTATACCCGATAGTTTGTAAATCGCTTAAACTTAATAAATATTAAGCTTCAGAGTTTCGTAGATTAGTCAAAACGAATAGCAAATGAACCACAATAAATGATGAAAAGAAAGAAAAGAAAACGAAGAATATATATATATATATATATATATATATATATATATATGTATGTATGTATATTGAAACGCACAAAACGGATCGGTTTGACGAATATAATTGCCAGTTCAGATAAACATTAACGAATTTTACATGAAATGAACTTGAGAATATTATATTATTTATATATATTTATAAACAAAAACCGAAAAATCGAAATGGGTCGGGTTTTCGGGTTTGAAAAGTAATGAATGTTACATTTGCGCGGCGCAAAGCGCGACCAGATCAGCCAAATTTGGATTCAACTCTCGTTTAATGCTAAATCTTTCCCTAAACGACCCTAAATCAAGAAAATTGAGCTAAAAGTTAACTAATATGCTATTATAAAGTGTCCAGGTTCAATCTCTGCAATCCCATCAATATATTAAAGATCACAAGACTCGATTCTATCATCAATATATGATTCGGTTACTTAAACGGGCTTTTTAACTCAAATTAACCTGTGCTTACCTATCCTACATAAACAAGGCATAAATCATCTGCCAAATACTTCCCTAAACCCTAATAAAAACCCTCCTAGCCGTCATCCTCAATAAAACATACGATTCCACCTTCATTTTTGCTATATTACTCAAGATATAAGTGTTAGTGTTTGACTTACAAGCATTCTCAACCTTTGACTTCCGTTTATTAGCAATCTAAGCATTATCCGAGTAAGTTGTCTTCTGTAAAGTTGTTCATTATTACTCACTTGTCAATAACGCTCTATCAATTTATGAGATTGAGGGGTATTGACAGGTCAATTTAACTCAAACCCGTTTAAGGGTATATTGGTCAATAACTTTGACCAATCGTTTTCTATCACTTCTGGTCGGAAATGACTTTCGGTCCAGAAGACTTTTATTTTTTTTCGGGATTTTAAGGCTACTGACCAAAACCCGACTTCTGACTCGCTGTTTGGATTCTGGTCAGTACCAGCTCGCTTAAATGTTAATTATCTCATAACCGGAGTTCTAGACATCCGTTTGGATCGATTCTATGGGCTATATTCTTGGTTTTAATCATAGTTTATTATCACTAAGTTTTAGGTCTGTTCGGTTTATCTCAGTCAGCACGTTAATTAACGGTTCGTTCGTTTAATCGTGCTTTTATTCTATTTCTCACACACTTGCCTAAGCAATAAGGTGATATATCATTCCCCTTCTATTTCTCACACATCGCCCAATTCGCTAGGCGATGGTCAACCGACAATCACATTTGTATGCTAGTCATAGTAGCCAATGCCCGATTCGCTAGGCAACGGTCAACTGACACACTATTTGCTCACAATTTGATTGATTATTACTCACATTATTTTGTTTGCGCCTTTATCGTTTATTTTATATATATGTATATATACATTATATCATGAAAACTGGTGATCATCTAACTCAACATGTGTTGTTGACAAATCTTTGTCATTTTCTACGCATATGCAGGTTACCAGTTGACTTGAAGCTAAGGTGAAGAACACATAGAAAATTCTTAGAAATAAAATCAAGAAATCTTTTCATTATCATTATTTTATGGATTATATAATTTTTCAGTTTGTAATTTGTGCACACATTTTAATTTGAAATAAATAAATTAAATATATATTGTCATATTTCATCTTGTATCACGGTTCATACCCCGACATTATCATTATTTTATGGATTATTTAACGGTTCGCACACCTTGTGAGCTGTGAACCACGGTTCACACCCCGACATTTCCGCCTTAGGTTGGGGTGTGACACTTGATGAAATCCGTGCATCCATGAATCAACCTAATTTCTTATGTGCATCATAGTGATCTGAGAAAGACATGTTAAATAGTGTCAAGACAATGGTTGGTGAGTTCACGGGTTTGTAAATAAATAAATAAGCGTTCTATTGTTACCAACAACGCAACAAAAAAATTGTGGATTCTCAATTCATGTGCATGCGACTAATAGTGGTTCGAAACCAAAGCTGACTGTTTAGTTTTTGTGCCTCCCCCCATGTCTTACCAAAACAATGGCAATGTGTTAGGATAATTTACACCCGTTCGACCTCTAGTCGAGTTTTAGCGCATGTGGGGTTTGTTAAATCTTGTAGTACTACTCAAATCTCCTCGGTTTCTAATACTAATGGTTCGAGGTTGTGTGAGGACTTTCAAGTTGATAATGTGCCACTATAGTACGTATGTGATGTACAATATTACAAAACCAAAAAAAATGTTTGTGTGCATGATTTCTCCCCCCCCCCCCCCCCAAGGAAAAGTATGTAAAAGATCACCTCGAATGCGTGCTATGTAATTAAAATTCAATTGTTAGGCGGGTAGTCTCTCGTACAAGTATCCTATATTATACTAGTACGTAAGTATACGTATACACGCTAGTTTTTAGAACCCCTAGTATCCAAACAATCCCATTGTTTAATGTTTTTGACCCAGTCAAACCAAGTTTGACTTTTTGGCCCATGTTTGACTTTTTGACAAAATTTGACTTTAACCAAAGTTTGACTTTTTTTGAACTTTGATCAAAATGTATGACTTTGTTGACCTTCGCCCAAAAGTTTGATTTTTGTTGACCGTTGACCAAAGTTTGACTGAGTTGACCTGACGACACCTTGGTGACTTATATTAATGTAATAAGTGTGAGTGAGGTTTTAGCATCAACTATACACCAAGCAAAGACAAATAAACAAAATATACAATCGTTTAAAACAGCTAAACTTACGATTTATATTGGCAGATTTTGACATACAAACACGTATATTGTAAGCTAACTAAGCCACAGAGTTTTATTATTAAACTTTTATCACAAAAGCTTAAATGTCTTACATTTCCAAACTCATTTTTGTTATATTTTTTCAATACACACAAAAAAAATGAAAATTCATCTAACACAGAAAGGCACATGCAGCTATTTCAGTGTGCGGAATAAAGTTTTGATTTGGTTAAAATTTTATACTTAACCAAATCAAGAAAGGTCAGTTGGTTTAGAAATATATATAACTTAAAGTATGAAATTCCAGAAGGGGAACCAATCCATTTGGCCTTGTCAAGAGGAAGTTATGATGTCTGGAATCAAGGTCAGTGAATTAATCCTCGTAACAGCCTTGACGCACGCTTTTGTAAAATCATAAAAACTATTCAAAATTCGTCCAAAAATCACATAATTTACTTTTCTGGAAACTAGACACAAAGTACAACATCATAGAATGAATAATAGATGAAATTTTTTTTGTTATTATCGAGTTATGGAAACTAGACCCATTTTTGTTATTATCATTTTTTCCAGTTTAGTTTCGTTTTAGTGTATATTTTGTTTTTCTTGTGTTTAGTTTGAGTGTATTGAAAAACTTGCATTAAAGATAAAAGTTGATGACTTTGTTGATCACAATTTATAAATATTTTAATAAACTTTTAATCCTCATGACAAATTATGATCATATGATGTTTATGATATGCTTTTTTGTTTATTTTTTAGGGAAGCTTTGGTTTCGGTTCGGTATTGTTATTTCAGTTTCAATTTTGTTTTTTTATTTTGGTTTGCATTTTGGTTTTTGGTTTTGGTTTTAGTTTTTGCTATTTTGTTTCGTTTCAGTTTACTTTTAGTATTTTTTTTTGTTTTGTTTTTTATGTCTATTGAAAAGTTGTACTATGTTGTTGGTTTTAAAAAAGTGAAAAACTTTATTGACAATTGTTTATAAGTATTTTAATAAACATTTTGTAAGACTCCGAACCCGGGAGCCTTACTAATAGTTGGATTTACACTTGAGCATAGCTTAATTATCAGAGTTCACAAAAACTTTCGTGGAATAAAATTACATTTATAATATACTTTCTTTCTAAACAACTCTGTGGACGCCGATGCCGTGTGGATAGTCATGTGTGCACTCCAAGCTCCTTTACTTTCTTTAATCAACCACCTTCGTGCACATTAAAATTCAGCTACGCTGAGTGAGTTCTAGTTTTAGCAGGCAACAAGTCATACTTACACATTCGTACTCATTCGTATCTGAAGATACACATACCATACTTACCCTGCTCCACATTCATTCATTCATACAAGATTTATTAACATTCAAATCATGCATACTTAGAACATTCACGTTCAACACTTACCTTAGTTAACCAAGGGTATGTTCATATTACACCATCTATACCTATACTCAAGGTCATAAACACGTTCAAGGTCCGCAGTCCTTACCTGTGTTCAATGTCCATGGTACGTACAAGGTCCGCGGTCCTTCCCTATACAATCATACATTAACAGCACATACAAGGTCCACCGTACTTCCCTATGTTGTCACTTTCCATTTTGAAAACACACACGCCACATTACATTTACAGCAAGTATAAGGTCCGCAGCCCTTTCCTATGCTGACACCTATATCTACAACACGTATAAGATCCACAATCCTTATCTACATTAACGTCTATCATCTATAACATATATAAGGTCGACAAGTCCTTAACTACGCTATCACATGCCATGTGTATGTCCAACATAATTTATAGGGATTTGTCATCCTAACTTACTATGTCACACGTAGAGTCTGCACACCGTACATACACCTGCTTATACGTACCACATATATAATAAATATATATATAATGTACCAAGATAAATAATTTAATAGGTGTACACATTCTATATTCTACATGCCAAATATATTACTAATCAAGCAATATATAATATCAAACTACCACATTGATTATGCACACAACCTTGGAAACATATACACAGAAAGGGGCTAGAACTCACCTAGATCCTTCAAAGCTAACAGTAATCCCCTTCCTTAGTTGTGCACGGATAACTTGAATAGGTTTAGATCTTGAATGTTCTTCTTGTTTTCTTGAAACGGGTTGGACTCGTTCTTGCAAATTCTTGGAGTCAAGAGGCGTGTGTGTTTTCAAAATGGAAAGTGACTAGCGTTTAAGGGAAGGTTTAAGGTATATATATATCAAGCCCATGGACCCTTAAGCCAATCTCTATTCTTTTGAGTCTAGAAATTTCTAAGCTCAACACAATATTTCTTATTTAACACAACAAATACTAAATAATAACACCCAAAAATAATAAATTCTTTATTATTATTATTATTATTATTATTATTTATTTTAATATTTAGGATGTTACACGTTTTTAATCATCGTTTATGAAGATTCTAATAAACTTTTTATTCTCTCGACAAGATATGATCATTTCTTTATTTCCATATTAAATGGAGATGATAACAACATAATGATTATGATGTAAAATAAAAGTAAAAATCAAAAGAGAAAGTTCAAAATAGTATGTTTGTCCAGATATTATTTACATGAATTTCGAATTTCAATCATTATTACATCTTCTTATGCGATGTCTTAGTGTTTTTTTTAAGTGTATGAGAGAATCGTTTCATGTATTGAACTAACTTGATTTAACGTTGGAAAAGAATATCTCATCCATTCAGAAACTTCTGATCAGCTATAGATTGGGAAGTGGCATTACAATGAGCTATTTATTGGAATAAACACTTTTGAAATCATTTTTTATTCTCATTAGAAAATAGATGTAGATACTTTGTATAATGATTCCATTTAAGAGTTAAACATTTTAAATATTGATGATTGTGCAAATATCAAAAGAAACCATGACATGTGTACCAGATCTATGGCTGTGCAAATACTTAAAAAGACAATTTTTTAATACAACCAACTCTTAGTCATTGTAAAGTAAGATTGTAAATCTATGACAACACATTTTTTAAATAACATTTTTATACACACAAAATGTAACATGATAATATCGGTATGAATGTTTTATTTTTAAAATAAATTAAAACACCAAGGTTTAGTTTGCAATTTAAAATTAATAATGCAAAAATATATCAAAACTTATTAAAAAGTCATAAATAAAAATTATTATATGGAATAACTGAATTTACGTATTACAAATAATAATTTTTTTTACTTTTATTATATTTTCCACCGTGTGTACCACAGACTTTAACCTAGTGAATTATTATTTTAAGTTTTTTGTTATTCGGAAAAATGTATGAATGAAAAATAAATAAAAAAAATACTCCTATCTCAAAATATTTTTTTACCAAAATAAAAAAATTGCAATGACAATGGTGATGGTAGCTCCAGTAATGACAATGGTGGTGATGGTGAAGACGGTTGTGCTGGTAGCGGTGACGGTCAGCGACAAGGGTCATGATTGTGGTGGTGGCGGTGGTAGCATTGGTGGTCAGGTGGGGATGGCGATGGTAGGGTTAAAGTGATGGTGGTGGCTATCTGGTGTTCGATAGGCAACAACAGTGGTGGTGGCGGTAGTGGTCAGGCGGCGGTGTTGATAATGGTTGCAGTGGTTACGGCGACGGTGGTCGTGGCGATGGCGGTAGTAGCTGTGGTGGCGATAATGATGTCGGCATTGGTGGTGGTCCCGTGGTGGGGGTGGTGGTGGTTGTTTTCAGGTGGGTTGTTGAGAAAGTATGGTGAAAGAGAATAGAATGAATAAAAAAAAGGGGGTTAGGAGGGGAGGGGAGGGGAGGGGAGGGGAGGGGAGGGGATGAATGGTTTTGATGAAATGAGGCTCCATGTGTAATCAGTGATTCCATTCCATTAAGTAACCAAACGTCACTTTTCATTCTCATGCATTGAATAATTCTATTTTCTCTATTGTTCTGTATACCAAACGTTACCAAGCAGTTAGTATAAAGGTTTTTTATTTTTATGAATTAATGAGTTGTAACTTAAAAGAATTCTAAGGAATTACACCAATGATATAAATTATCATTTTTTATGTAAACAAGAGATCGTGAGAAATCTTTTAATTTTGTTGTGTAGCACTTAATCAAGCTTTTAAATCAACGATTATATGTTTAACACGTATCTATTGTGTTTGTTTGTATATACCTTCCGTACAAATGGAAATGACAACCGCATGACCAATAAGAGACTGGCTTCCAAAAATAAATTATATCACTAAAACTATTTGCAACATCTGGATTCTTCAAAAGTAATGCAAATATGCAATATGTTCATAATAACTTGTTATATCATACAAGTTTGAGTCATTCGTGTTACCAGGTTTATTTAGCCTTGTTTTTAATTGTTTTACTATATTATGTTTTGTATTGATTTGTTTTATTTTTTAATATAGTTTTGTTTTAATTTATTACGTATATATTATATTAGATGATACGTATATATTATATTAGATGATACGTTCATTATATTTTTAGTGTTTTGGCTCTTTCAATTAAGATGGGTACATTTTTTAGATTTTTAAAAAACGAGCATACACAAATAGAACATGCTTTTTTTTGTAAGCGAACAAACATGAGCATAAATACCAGTCTTATGAAAAATTGTCGGTTGATGTAGGTGACAATTGTGGTTGATGCATGAGAGGGGAGGTTGGCGATGGTGGGTGGTAATCGAAAGTTAGCTGTTGATGGAGAGGATAGACCGGCGATGGAGAATATGTGGAGGAAAGAAATTAAATTGGGATTTAATGATGAAATGATTTCACAAATAAATGAGATAATCCTTTTAAAGGCTATTCGGGTTTGGTGAGACTCATGACCCACGAAATTATCTCTTGATGATTAGATGGTTATTTCACAAATGAAAAAAATGTTATAACCCGTTTAAGGAATATTCAGATTTGGTGAGACCTATGACTCACAAAAATTATTGTTTGATTATGAAAGGATTTCACAAATAAATAAGATGCTATAGCACATTTAAAGACTATACGGGTTTGGTGAGACCCATACCCACGAATTCGGGTCAAACGCATGAGAAACCTCACATTACAAAATAAGAAATCCAGTAACTTGAGATGAGATGGAGACCAGAAAGTGACACATATTGCGAGGTTGCTTCACATTATTTGTTTCTTATTTATTGTAAGAACGTTAGTAATATACTTAGGGTTTGATAATAAAAGAGTTCACAAATAAATGACACGTTATAACACAGTTTAAAAGTTATTTGGGTTTGGTGAGACCTATGACTCGTTTATTTTTTTAATATAAAAATGTTTCTTAATTATAAATAATATCTTTAAAAAAATCGGATATTAATTTTTAGTATACCCCTATTTATAGGATTTTCATATCAAATATTTGGTAAGATTAATTATTAATTTAATGAGATGTTATCACCGTTTAAGGGCTATCTAGGTTTAGTGAGACCCATACCCGTAAATTTGGGTCAAATTCACGAGAAACCTCCATTTACAAATAAAGTAATATTGTAAATCGGGAGAATACAGAGAGCTTTAAAGGTTTCTCTATATTTATTTAAAATTAAAATATCAATATTAAACTTGAATTTTAGAAATTTGTGTTAAGAAAAGAAACCGCATTTTCATACTAAAAATAATTATAGTCGTATATTATTATTATTATTATTTTTAATTATAATCATGTATTTTACTTGTGTTTTTCTTTTTTCCCTTTCGTTCAGAGTTTTTCTTCGTTTTCTATTTTCCACCGGGAACGTTTCTTTTAATTATTTTTATGTTAGTATTTTCTTAAGCGTTTTTAATAAATTACGAGAAAAGTTTTTCGACGTTAAGTTTCAATGTGCATAGCTAGCCGCCGCTACAATGAACCGAACAAATGTGCATAGCTAGCCGCCGCTACAACGAACTGAACATGTGTAGATATTGCTTTGATGATATTATGACTTTATTTTTGGGTTTGTATTTCGGTTGCCATTTCACATGTAGGTATGGTACCAATACCATAACGAACTGAACCGATACTATTGGGTTTTAACAAGATTATCAAAGTCATAATTAAACTCCCAATTTTATGAAAAACACAGCAGATAAAAGTTTTAAATCTTGTTAGTTTATATTGCATAAAACCGATTTTACACATGCAAAACCCAAGCCATCAACTACACATCCATAGATACCAACATAAACATCCAAACATAATCTTTAGCCATCAATCATCCATAACTTTTAATCAATCATGCAGCGGCATCCTCCAGATGCAGATTCAAAAAAGCTACTAGCAGTCACACACATTCATCCTAATCGAATGCCACATTGCAAAACTAATCAAGAAAAACAAATTTGAGTTGAATGCACTTTTTCAGGCGACTTTACTATCGCATAACATAATTTAATTACAAGATATACCATAACAAGTAATCAGACCTAGATGTGTTTATATGATATACATCCAATAGAAAGCTTCTTGAATTCAATCAATAACCTAGACAATGAACATCCACATGGAAACAGAACTTCAATCAATACGCAAGCAGCACACAGATCCAAATCAAACACGTTATCAGATCTGGTCCATTTCTAAATTCTAGTTGGAAAAACCCATTTTGAAAGTTCCTATTAATAAAAACCATTTTATTGTGAAATCATTAGACTTTAATAAAACCAATTTTTATTACCTAACGATTTCTAAGGAACCAATTTTATGCTAGTTGTTGATTTTAAGTTGTTAGCAAACCACATTGCAATAACACAAACAAAAGTAAATCAACCATGCAAGCATAAAACATACAACCATAAGTTCATAACCATAACCTCCTAATGTTGACTACACTTGTTGACCGAAGACAAGTATGTCAAAAGGTCTCTCCTAAGGGACTCAAAAGGACATGAGCTTGTGTCGGTGAACTCCCACTTAATCCCGCATCCAAATGCTCCAAGTGTTCACCCCCCTGTTATGGTCTCCATCATTTTATTTGGGCTTCCTTCCTTGCATCTTCTTTTACAAAAATATATCCTAATACATTTTTTCTAGTGAAAGAAATGCATGTAATCTACTTATTATTACAAACCAAATGAAATAAATAAATAGATTACAAACCTAAATAAATATTACAACCACTTGAATGAACAAACATATCAAAACAATCATTCAACCAAACACAAGGCCATGGCTAGGTTATGAACATCAATTACATATACAAATATGCAATAACACAAGACCCAAAATGGTTCCCCTTTACCCCTTGAAACTTTCGGCCAAACAAACCAAAACCGAAAGTTTCGGATTTTGTCCAAACAACACAATTAATCATCCAAATGACTTAGTTTTTCAAGATTACCACATGCATGTAAAGAATAACCTTGGAAAACCATGGGGTAACCAAAACCCCTAAAATTTTCGGCCATATGGTAATCCCCACCATAAACCCAAAACTTTTTGGGTCTAATGAAGCATGCATCCGTATAAGCGTGTCTGGTACCATTTTTGGGTTTTAACAAGATTATCAAAGTCATAAAATCCCAATTTTATGAAAAATGCAGCGAATAAAAGTTTTAAATCTTGTTAGTTTATAGTGCATAAAACCGATTTTACACATGCAAAACCCAAGCCCGGATCCAAATACGAAATACATACTATCAAACACATGCATGTAACTATAAGTTCATGCATGTAAGGCTACCTTTCAAGAGAATCAAATCCGGGTGAAGGAGAGGATGGTAGGAAGGCAAGAACTTCAATGGGAAGGTCCTAAAGCTTGCATACCCCAAGCCTCTTCATGTCTCTCTTCATGTCCCCTTGTTCCTTCTCTTGGCCGAATCCAAACAGAGGAGGAGGAAGAAGAAAGTAGAGGATTTTTCCTCTTGTATCTTGTGTTATATTTTTGTGTTGAGAGAAAAAAGAGAAAGAAAGAAAGAAATAAGTCTTTCAAAGTGGCACCACCCATGGAACCAATCACATCCATTGCGTGTCTCCACTATCATTCAAATAATAATAAAATAATAGATGCAAAGAGAGGAGGGGGGGGGGGGGGGGGGCTTCCTTCCTTGTTCTTCTTATTATTATTTTTTTGCAACTTTCCATTTATACACATATATGTTATAACTTATACCATTATAAATATAACACATTACATGTAACATACAAGGTAATGTTTTCTTTTTTCACATATTGTTATTTAACCATCTTAAATAACATTATGGAATGCTATCTCTCAAATTATAAATCATCCATATGATTTATTTATTTCACAAGTATATTGTATTTAGAAATCTCTTTCCAAATAACTCAAGTGTTAATATTTATTTGTTATGATCATATCATATATAAGCCAATACTACTGGTGTTTTTCTAGCTTGTTATTGGGTATGACCCGACTTGGATCATGACGTACTAGCCATATCAATAATAATATGTGTCTTGGGCATACCGAGTCCAACAGATACCAACCTAATAATCATCACTGTTGCAACGTGCGGGTTTAATAACACTATTTTAATTGAAGTAATAATATCTTTAATGATAATTATACAACATGAATTAATTGTACAAAAATATTGATGATCTAATATCGTAAACTATTCAATGAAATCAATAAAATAATATATAGACTAAGGTATATGGATAGTCTATGTGGTATGTTCATATTTCATTTCTTGTCTTTCCATAACTTCATCGTAAGGCAATTGGTCACTGACAGGTTTAGATGTGAAAGTTTTCTATTAAATTATATATAATGGCAAATATGCTGTAAAATTTTATAAACAAAAAATAAATTATAAATTGATTTCTTTGTTGGTCCAAACAAAAAGAACTACCGTCGGCCAGGAAAGAGGTCTGAACCACCACCACAATCTCTGTTTCTCTCCCCCCATCTTAATGCTTAGCCGCATGTCAAGAGGGAAGCTGTCGCAGCGGGAAGGGTGGGGGTGGATGTAGCCCTCCTTGACCGTGTATTCGCTCTCCCTATCACGACTGTTAAAAGCATTCCTCATAATTGTCGTATGGCTTTTTCCCAAGTCTTAGGGGCTTCTATGGGTAAAGTGGCGGCTATGACAGAGTCTGTTGAGGGGTGGGTGAAACTTTTGTTGTTACCGCATTGCACCTTACGGGTTTTCAGACTATCTACTCGGCAGGAGCGCAGGTCTGGTAATAGGAAGTCTCTGCAATGCCATAGTATTTAGCGGGCGCTGGCAGCCTGGGGTGATAGTGACGATTTCCTTGACCTTATATTATCTTTTTTTGACCAACCCTTAGGGGGTGCTTCATGGGGTGATACGTTTGTCCCCAAGTCTGGCAGTTCCGGGTTGTGCGCTAACGTTAAACAATGTTTACGGAAAGTTGTGGATGGGCATTTCACTGCTGCGGTTAAAGTTTTATGCTCTTCAGGGGTTGCCCTTTCGGTAAGGATACTTTGGACGCGTTGTTGTCTAAGCATCCTATCCAACCCCTCCGAGTATGCCTGTTCCTTGCTATCCGATCCTCCCCTTGTTGTGGACGTTGATTGTGTGCTCGGTTGCACTAAATCTTTCCCTAAAGGGACTTCGTGTGGGCGGAACGGATTGAGAGCCCAACACATTTTAGATGCGCCGTGTGGAGAGGGGTCTCCTATTGCGGATAGTTTGCTCAAGGCTATTTCTGTGGTTGTTAATTTATTTTTGAGGGTAAGGTGCCCTAGTGTGTTGGCAGAGTTTGTTGCATCTGCCCCCTTATGCCATTGCTTAAACCGGACAATGGGATTAAACCAATTGTCGTAGGGGCCATTTGGAGGAGATTGATCTCTAAGGTGGCTATGAAGGGTGTCGGAAAGGAGATTGCTAAATACCTATGTGACTTTCAATTTGGGTTGGGAGTCTCTAGTGGGGCAGAGGCCGTGCTTCATAGCGCGAACAAGTTTTTAAATCAGTTTCACATGGATGGGTCATTTGTAAGGCCTCGAACCCCCGGGAACCACACAGTTGGTAATCCTTGAAAACACTTGCAAAATAGTTAAACATAAAAATGATTAATTTCATTAAAATAAGCAATTCAGAGTATAATTCAGCGGAAAACATGAATAATAAAATAAGTTCCCAAAACCCGGGAATTTTGCCCAAAATTAACATAGTTATCTTTAAGTAAAAATTTTCAAAAATAAATGTTTAATAGCAAAACTTCAATTCCCGTATGCCCTTCACCGTCCAAGTAGCTTCGTGCACGTCCAAGCGATAAGGCATCCTCTTCCTAACCTGAAACTCACACTAACATGCACACAAAGTCAGCTTGAGCTGAGTGAGTTCAAGTTTTAAGTAAATAATATCAGTAAACAATAGTTATGATAGTCATACCAAAAGTTTTTTTTTTTAAAGTAAAAGGGTGCGTCCATCAAATCATCATTACTGAAACTAAACATCCTCAAACATACATATACAAAATGTATATGTAAACATCCTTTCAATTACATCTCTATACATATCACAGTATATATATATATATAACATCCACGTATAACATCAGGGTCGAGCAAACGTACAACCCAAACACGTAACATCAATGCATGCAAACACAAAGTAGGCATACACAACATCAGTAGTCGAAACGACTACAACATCGCCAGATTTAGGCCAAGAAATAATGTATATACACATATATATATTTAACATCCCAAGGCCTACCATATGCTAGCAAGCCTATATAAATTCGTTTAAAACCTTTCATCATGTAAGAAAACACTTAGGTGTGCATGCTAGCCCAAAAGTAAAAAGAGTAAAAAGGGCATCATGAACTCACCTGAAATCAATCGAACACCTGCAACGACCTAGGAAATCCCTAAGTGCACAATCACAAGCGAGGGCCTGTAAATTATACACAACACGTTACTAAACTAGACCGTAAGGACACTCTTGCCTAATGGGCCGTTCAAGCCCAACACTTTGGCCAATGGCCCAACAACTTGCCCTAAGGCCCAACCCTTGGCCCAAGGCCCAACAACTTGGCCCAAGGCCCAACACTTGGCCCGAGGCCCAAAAACTTGGCCCGAGGCCCAACACTTGGCCCAAGACCCAACAACTTGGCCCAAGGCCCAAGGATAATCAAATCGGGTCGAATGCGCGTGTAATAAACCTTAAGACCATTTGTTAAACGAATCAGCCCCGAATGGACCAAATTCTATTTTAAATCTTTTCATTAATCAAGGTTATGTCACCCGAGTTGATAGTGTTGACGGTTCCTTTTTACAACTCTTACTTTAACGTTTAAACGAAAATTCGCGCACCGCCGACTCGATTGACGAAGCACCAACCACAACAGCCCCGAGCATCAAAAAAATAATTTTTCCACAAACTGATTCGGTCGGTCATCCGATCAATTAACACATCAAACTCAACAATTTGCAATTCTACACCCGATAAACCTTAGTTTTCGAACTAAAATCGATTGACCGACCTAAACACCTCCAATGGCCATGAAATTATAATATGATGTACATGTCATACCTAGTGGGATTTTGACGCGAAAACCTCACTCAAAACAGCCCCGGAAAAGCTCAATTGGGCAGCCACCCGGTTAGCCTACAACAAGACGTTTTTCGATCAATACGCGCAATATAAGGATCAATTAACGTGTAAAAGACTTGGGGAATCGTAGTACATACCTTGAATTGAAGTTCTAAGGCTTAGAATTGGCTGCAAAAAAGAAAATCGTGGGTCTTGGGTCACCTCCTACCTGCCGATCGCAGAAATGGTGGGGGCTAGGGTTAGATTATGTTATAACATAAACTATTACACTATAGTCCCCCCAGATTGAAGTGTAAGGCAAAATGGAAGGAAGAGTTAGGTTTTTTAACATACCGGGATGACGTAAAGCCTCCCGAGAAACGTCGGTTAAGTCCCGAGTGTGACATCTGCCCAAATCCGACCCGACCCAGGTACCCGTTTTCGAATCCGATTCTTTTTATGATTTAAAATTTGATTATTTATCTTTGTAAATTTAACATTAAATAAATTATATATATATAGATATTTTTATATTACTTACTAATAATAATAATTCCTTTCCGCCGTCCCGCCTCTTTCTCTTTCTTGTCGCCGTCCCGCCTCTCTCTTTCTTGTCGCCGTCCCGCCTCTTTCTCTTTCTTGTCGCCGTCCCGCCTCTCTCTTTCTTGTCGCCGTCCCGCCTCTTTCTCTCACTTGTTGCCGTCCCGTCCCTCTGCTTAACCCTTAAGCCTTGAAACCCCCTTTTCTCTTAACTCTTTGCTTGTCCTTTGGTTCTTCCCGCCTAAGGATGTCTGCGCAGCTCCACGCGCCAGACTCCTTACAAGGAAGCCTGCGTGAAGACCAGCTGTTCCTGCAATACGTGAGGCGAACTATTCCCGCGACGCGCCAAGGATTTTAGTTCTTCCCGCGACGCGCTAAGGATTGTAGTTCTTCCCGCGACGCGCTAAGGATTTGTAGTTCTTCCCGCGGCACGCGAAGGATTGCCGTTCTTCCCGCGGCGCGCTAAGGATTGTTCTGTCTGCCTTCGCCCTCGCGCTGCGCTCGAGTCTTCTCGCGCTAGACCTTAAGTCTTTTCTTCAGTTTAGGTCAGCCTGTATGCTTTTGAAATATCTTATCTTTTGTATGAGCACTGTAGGTCAGTTACGACATCTGTCCGAAAAGCCACTTTCGGCGCAGCATGCGCACCAATCCTATTGGTTGACAGAAAAAGTGACTGGCATAATCTTTTGAAATCTTCTTTTGCATGTCTTGAACAGTGCTTTATCTGACACCTCCCATGCTTTGAACTGTAACCTGTCAGCTTTTCCCCATCCCCTGCAGCTGCCGGCATATCTTTTGATATCTTTTGCTTTTGGTTTCTTGTGCTTTTTAATATCTTTTGCTTGATTTGATAAGATCTTTTCCCCTTTCAAGGGATTGTGTTCCCTTGGGTTTTCCTATAAATTAAGCTAATTTCTTGTTTATTAACACTACACACACTACACTTAAACACTCCCCAAATCTCTCTCCCTTTGCTCTCTGCCGTAGTTCCTCAGCAACGCCACTCCTCTCTTTGCCTCCGTCTTCTCTTCTGTTCTGCCCAGAATCTCGGTAAATATAAATATATATATTTTGTTTTAACTTGTTTAACTAACAAAAATCGATACTTACTGCATATATTCAAGACATAAAAACCAATCGTTAAACCAATAACCTCTTATTTATAGGTTAACTTGTGCTTGTTTAAAATTTGGATTCTTGCATTATCTTTCAACGCACCGTTTACATGTGAGTAATCTCGTACTTAATCCCCTTTTATTTTTAACATTTTGGGATGTTCATGTGTTTGTACAACTTGAGTCTTAAACTTGTTTATGAAATTTATGTGCGCAAAACCCCATGTGTTATGGACGTTTACTTGGCTGTTTATTTCTATGTGTGAATCATTAACCGCTTTGTTCGGCCTATTCCGAAGTTTTCATGGATCCATTAGATGAACACGGGAGACCTATCGTTTATGGTTTTCTTGTTTTGTTTACACATGCACGTATGATTATTTGTTTTTGTGCTCGATTGGGAGCACGGATTGAACTATGAGCTATGATCTATTTAGGCTTGATCACAATCTGATTACACCCTATGTTAAACCCCAGTTAAGCACATGTTGCGCGCAGTGTTTGTTATTATCTATTTATATCTATTAAACTTGATTTCTCACCGACACGCAAGTGTTGACGTTTTATTTTAACACATGTTCAGGGTTGCTGTAGCTGCTTTTGGGAATCTCTAGGACACGTAGGATGTTTTCTTTTTCTTTGGACCTAGATTAAAATGTAACAAGACAAATTATGTTATTTGAATATTTTAAGTATGATATGATTTATGTTACTTTACGATTTGTGTTCTGCGCGTGCGCAATGAAAATGTATTTATTAAATATTGACACCCAAATAGTGTCACGAGTAATGAAACAATACGTGGCGCCCCGATGTATAATCCGCCATCGGTCGGGGTGTTACACCGAGAGTTATACATATACTACAATCTTAAATTCTTGAAACCGGAATTAACGGGCATTACAAGTCCACCCCCTTACAATGGGATTCGTCCCCGAATCCCGATGCGACAGGAACATCTGCGGATAATGCTTCATCATCTCGTCTTCGGCCTCCCAAGTGGCCTCGGAACCCCTATGGTGTTTCCACTGCACCTTCACCTGTCTAACTACCTTATTCCTCAAACGTCTCTCCTGACGGTCAAGAATAGCAATCGGTTGCTCAACGTAGTTCAGCTTACTATCGAGTTCAATATCATCGAGAGGCACATGGGCCTCTTCATCCGCTAAGCATTTCCTCATATGGGACACGCGAAAAGTAGGATGAATCCCCGCGAGCTCCTCGGGCAATTCCAGCCTATATGCTACCTCACCGACTCGGGCCAATACACGGAACGGGCCAATAAACTTCGGACTGAGCTTCCCCCTCTTACGAAAACGAATAATGCCCTTCCAGGGAGAAACTTTTAACATAACCCGATCCCCAGCCTCAAACACAATAGGCCTTCGCCTTTTATCTGCATAAGACTTCTGACGATCCTGCGGGCCTTCATAAATGCTTTAATCTTGTCGAGCTTCTCAGTCGTAGCCTCGACCACCTCTAGACTACCCAACTGCTTTTGACCAATAGACCCCAACAGAATGGAGTCCTACACTGCCTACCATACAACATCTCAAACAGTGGCATCCCAATCGTGGCGTGATAACTGTTATTATACGAAAACTTCACCAACGGTAAGTGACGGCCCCAACTACCACCAAAGTCGATAACACAAGCCCGCAACATATCCTCGAGAGTCTGAATGGTCCTCTTGGACTGACCATCCGTCTGCGGGTGATAAGCAGTACTGATGAGGAGTTTGGTCCCTATCCGAAACAATAGATACCTGCACCCCGTGCCTAGAGACGATCTCACGAACAAATACATCGGCCAGTTGCTCAGAATTAACGGTCTCTAAAATCGGAAAGAAATGAGCGATCTTGGTCAATCTATGCACGATTACCCAAATGGTGTCGTAATTACCCCTAGGAGTACGAGGCAATTTAGTCACGAAATCCATAGTAAGATGCTCCCATTTCCACTAAGGTATTTCGAACGGCTGAAGTTTCCCAAATGGCTTCTGATGCTCGGCCTTAACTTGTAGACACGTCAAACACTTACTCACGTACTGAGCCACCTCAAATTTCATCGCAGGCCACCAATAATTTTTCTTCAAGTCCTGGTACATCTTAGTCGCTCCCGGGTGAATAGAATAGCGCGACTTGTGTGCCTCATCCAAAATTCTATCTCTGAATCCCCAATACCTCGGTACCCATAAACGACCATCCTTATATTTCACCCCGTCACCGACGTCTTCCAACAATTTCTCCTGACCCCAAACACGTTCTGACATAATCCATTCCACCTGTAACACTTCATTCTGTACGTTGGCTATTTGTTTCAAAACGTCGGGTTTGAGAATAAGCTGGTAGGATTTCACACGGATCGGCTTCGGTCTCTCCTTCCGGCTCAACGTGTCGGCCACCACGTTGGCCTTACCGGGGTGGTACATAATATCCAAATCATAGTCCTTAATCAACTCCAACCATCAACGTTGGCGCATATTCAGTTCCTTTTGTTCAAAGAAGTATTTTAAACTCTTATGGTCGGTATAAATAACGCAAGGAACACCGTACAAATAATGTCTCCACAACTTAAGCTCAAACACCACCGCCGCCAGCTCCAAATCATGGGTAGGATAATTCGCCTCATGAGGCTTCAACTGCCGTGAGGCATAAGCGATGACTCGACCTCGCTGCATCAAAACACACCCAAGCCCCTGATAAGAGGCATCAGAATACACCACCAAATCATCGGTGCCATCAGGTAAAGCTAAGATCGGGGCATGCGTCAATCTGTTCTTCAACTCGAGAAAAGCCTCCTCCTGTTCCGTACCCCAAACGAACTTAACACTCTTCTTTGTCAGCTTGGTCAGAGAAGAAGCAATTTTCGAAAAATCGGTAATAAAGCGGCGGTAATACCCCGCCAAACCCAGGAAACTACGGATTTCGGTTGGAGACTTAGGAGACTCCCATTCATTCACGGCTTCCACCTTTGCAGGGTCAACCAGAATACCACTCGGGTTAATAACATGGCCTAAGAATTGAACCTCACGAAACCAGAAGGAACACTTAGAAAATTTCGCATACAATTTGTTCTTTCGCAGAGCCTCCAACACTTCCCTGAGATGACCGGCGTGATCGGATTTACTTTTGGAGTACACAAGAATGTCGTCGATGAACACAATAACCGAACGATCGAGCATCGGTCTACACACCAGATTCATGAGATCCATGAACGCAGCCGGTGCGTTGGTCAAACTGAAAGACATCACCAGAAATTCGTAATGTCCATAACGAGTGCGGAAGGTAGTCTTAGGAATATCTTCCTCCCGAATCTTCAGCTGATGATACCCCGACCTAAGGTCGATCTTCGAGAACCAATTAGCCCCTTGGAGTTGATCAAATAAGTCGTCGATCCTCGGGAGCGGGTACCGATTTTTAACAGTGAGCTTGTTTAATTCACGATAGTCAATGCACATCCGCATGCTACCGTCCTTCTTCTTAACGAACAGGACTGGGGCACCCCAAGGTGAGATACTCGGTCGAATAAAGCCCTTATCGAGCAAGTCTTCCAACTGAGCCATAAGCTCCTTCATTTCATTCGGCGTTAGGCGGTAGGGAGCTCGAGCAACGGGTTTGGCGCCCGGTACAAGGTCTATCTGGAACTCGACCTCGCGATCCGGCGACACATCTGACAAATCATCTGGAAATACATCCGGGAAATCCCGAACAATAGGAACATCGCCGACGGTAGCCACCTCGGTATTCACATTCATAGCATACGCCAGATACGCCCCGCACCCCCGCTGCATCAACTTCCCCGCCTTAAGCATGGATATAATATGCGGCGCCGCAACATTCCGATCACCGAAGACCGTAATTCGAGTCCCATCCGGGGCCCTTAGACAAATGAATTTCTGACCACAAATGATCTGAGCATCAACATTCGCGAGCCAATCCATCCCGAGCACCACATCAAAACAACCAAGCGGCATAAAAAACAATCGCACCGGAAATCTATAACCAGACAACTCGATGGAACAATCTTTAATAGCCCTAGACATGGACACAGATTTTCCTACGGCGACCTCAACCTCAAACCCATCGACTACGCGCTCGGGTGATTTATTCAACAAGGAACAGAAAGTGGTAGACACAAAACTCCTACTGGCGCCCGAATCAAATAAAACTGACGCATGTAACTCATCCAGTAGGAAAGTACCTGGGAGGATATTATACTACTACTTAGCTACACGGTAAACACATACGATTTCAAAGGAACAAGAAATTATAACAGTAGAATGAAAGCTAAATAAAGAAAAAGTACCTTAAACGACATCCGCATCCTCCTTCGCTTCCTTCTTAGAGATGTTGAAGGCCCTCGCCCTGGCCTTTGGCTTCTCATCCATCTTCCCCCTCGAGGAAGTCCCCTACCCGGAACCCCCCCCCCCCGCCTTACTGGAAGGACAGTTTGATGCCAAGTGACCCGAACCCTTACAGTGGAAACAGGTCAATGTCGGATACTCGAAATGAGGGTGTCCTACCTTATCACAACGAAAACAAGTGCCAGACCCAATCCTACATTCCCCCTTGTGCGGCTTCCCGCACTTCTTGCAATTACCGAACTCCGCACCCCTTTTAAACTCAGAAGTCTCAGTCTTTACCATTTTCTCAGACGGATTAAAATTGCTTCCCCCAGGCCGCTTACCGTACGAATATGAGTTCCATGCCTTCCTATTCTCGGGCGGCGGTAACTTCTCCCTCTGATCATACAGCGTACCTGCTAGAGTGACCACCGAGTGAAAAGAGTTCATGTCGGTAGTCAACACACCCCTACGAATATCCACCGGAAGCCCCTTCACGTACTTCTTAATCCTCTTGGTTTCGGGTGTAACCAAATCGGGACATAAACGAGCCATCTTGTTAAACTTGGTGGTATACTCCCGATGCGACATAGTACCAGCCTCCAAGGTCAAGAATTCATGCTCTATCTTATCCAATTCATGCGGAGGACAAAACTGATCGAGAACCAATTTCTTCAACTCATCCCACGTCATCCTCCTAATCGAACGATCACCCATAGCTTGCGCCAAGTTATCCCACCAACATAGTGCCTCGGAACGAAACGAGGCAGTAGCATAAGTTACCATATCATCCCCCTTGCACTTACTAACCCTCAGAACAGCCTCCATCTCTCTCACCCACTGATGTGCTGCCAATGCATCTTTAGTACCATCGAAAGAAGGGGGGTCACACTTCTTAAAGTCACCATACGAGCAACAACGGGTCGATACACAAACTGTACGCACCTCATCTTCATCCCCACTCGGCACATACACTTCCTCTTCCTCTTCGACCTGTACCTCCGTACCCTTCCTTCTCCTATTCGAACCTTTACCAACCAGTGACTCCTCCATGGCCCTGACGGCCTCAGCAACGATCTCAAGAATGGCGCTATGGAGCACCTGATAAACCTCATCCGCGATAGCCGTGCGCATAGCAGGATCTAAAGCGGGGTTATCCCCCTCCTCATGAATCGGGGTGTCCTGCTGGGAAGTAGGAATCTCACTCTCGGATTCGGCACGTGGCTTACGACCACGACCACGAACACTAGAACCACCTCTCTTAGCTGCTCGAGTATTAACCATGACTTATCCCTACAAAGACAGAATTTTAATATGGTCAGGTACAAGTGGCATTTAGAACATGTAAGGTAAGGATAAACTTCTAATGAAGTTGATCAAGTGTAATTAGTCGTTTACTTTACCCGCCCGTCCTAATCACCCCCTGCCCCTATCCACATTAGCCTTCTATCTAACACTTAAACAGTTAATCAAATACTGGAAACTTTTAAACTTAAAGGAATGACTAATAATCTAAAGTTACCTCTTGGCGTGCAGCTACTTGCGGTGGGCATACCGGTCTCTTTTCTTACAGTTCGAGTCCAAGCATTCGGGGATGCTCGGAACCCTCAAACCAAGGCTCTGATACCAACTTGTAAGGCCTCGAACTCCCGGGAACCCCACAGTTGGTAATCCTTCAAAAAACACTTGTAAAATAGTTAAACATAAAAATGATTCATTTCATTAAAATAGGCAATTCGGAGTATAATTCAGCGGAAAACATGAATAATAAAATAAGTTCCCAAAACCCGAGAATTTTGCCCAAAATTAACATAGTTATCTTTAAGTAAAAATTTTCAAAAATAAATGTTTAATAGCAAAACTTCAATTCCCGTATGCCCTTCACCGTCCAAGTAGCTTCGTGCACGTCCAAGCGATAAGGCATCCTCTTCCTAACCTGAAACTCACACTAACATGCACACAAAGTCAGCTTGAGCTGAGTGAGTTCATGTTTTAAGTAAATAATATCAGTAAACAATAGTTATGATAGTCATACCAAAAGTTTTTTTTTTTTAAGTAAAAGGGTGCGTCCATCAAATCATCATTACTGAAACTAAACATCCTCATACATACATATACAAAATGTATATGTAAACATCCTTTCAATTACATCTATATATATATTACAGTATATATATATAACATCCACGTATAACATCAGGGTCGAGCAAACGTACAACCCAAACACCTAACATCAGTGCATGCAAACACAAAGTAGGCATACACAACATCAGTAGTCGAAACGACTACAACATCGCCAGATATAGGCCAAGAAATAATATATATACACATATATATATTTAACATCCCAAGGCCTACCATATGCTAGCAAGCCTATATAAATTCGTTTAAAACCTTTCATCATGTAAGAAAACACTTAGGTGTGCATGCTAGCCCAAAAGTAAAAAGAGTAAAAAGGGCATCATGAACTCACCTAAAATTAATCTAACACCTGCAACGACCTAGGAAATCCCTAAGTGCACAATCACAAGCGAGGGCCTGTAAATTATACACAACACGTTACTAAACTAGACCATAAGGACACTCTTGCCTAATGGGCCGTTCAAGCCCAACACTTTGGCCCAAGGCCCAACAACTTGCCCCGAGGCCCAACACTTGGCCCAAGGCCCAACAACTTGGCCCGAGGCCCAACACTTGGCCCAAGGCCCAACAACTTGGCCCAAGGCCCAAGGATAATCAAATCGGGTCGAATGCGCGTGTAATAAATCTTAAGACCATTTGTTAAACGAATCAGCCCCTAATGGACCAAATTCCATTTTAAATCTTTTCATTCATCAAGATTATGTCACCCGAGTTGATAGGGTTGACGGTTCCTTTTTACAACTCTTACTTTAACGTTTAAACTAAAATTCACGCACCGCCGAATCGATTGACGAAGCACTATCCACAACAGCCCCGAGCATCAAAAAAATAATTTTTCCACAAACTGATTCGGTCGGTCATCCGATCAATTAACGCATCAAACTCAACAATTTGCAATTCTACACCCGATAAACCCTAGTTTTCGAACTAAAATCGATTGACCGACCTAAACACCTCCAATGGCCATGAAATTATAATATGATGTACATATCATACCTAGTGGGATTTTGACGCGAAAACCTTACTCAAAACAGCCCCGGAAAATCTCAATTGGGCAGCCACCCGGTTAGCCTACAACAAGACGTTTTTCGATCAATACGCGCAAAGGATCAATTAACATGTAAAAGACTTGGGGAATCGTAGTACATACCTTGAATTGAAGTTATAAGGCTTAGAATTGGCTGCAAAAAAGAAAATCGTAGGTCTTGGGTCACCTCCTACCTGCCGATCGCAGAAATGGTGGGGGCTAGGGTTAGATTTTGTTATAACATAAGATATTACACTCTAGTCCCCCCAGATTGAAGTGTAAGGCAAAATAGAAGGAAGAGTTAGGTTTTTTAACGTACCGGGATGACGTAAAGCCTCCCGAGAAACGTCGGTTAAGTCCCGAGAGTTATACATATATTACAATCTTAAATTCTTGAAACCGTAATTAGCGGGCGTTACATCATTGGCTATGCTCACCGTTGCTTTCTCTAATGCCTTCAACTTAGTCGATAGGACAGCCCTTCTACATGAGGTACGTAGTCGATGTCCTTCTATTTCCTTATGGGTAGATTTTTTATATGGGCAATCGGCTAGGTTATATGTGGGGGATTCTTATATATGGTCCACCACTGGGGTTCAGCAGGGGACCCTCTTGGGCCTCTTCTCTTTGCCTTAGTTTTCCATCCACTTACTCACCGAATCAGAGATCGTTGCAAACTTCTTTTCCATGCTTGGTACTTGGATGATGGTACGATTATCGGGGACACTAAAGAGGTGGCTAATGCATTAGATATTATCAGGGCCGAGGGCCCTTGGTTGGGTCTTGAATTAAACGTTAAGAAAACAGAATTATTTTGGCCAACGAGCAATGGGGAAAAGGTGCGGGAGGGGTTGTTCCCTTGCGGGATTGGAAGGCCAGTGCTTGGTGTGAAACACCTTGGTGACGCTGTAAGTCGGGATGCGGGGTTTATCAGTAGTTTGGCTGTGAAAAGGGCATCTAGTGCTGTGGAATTGATGAGTTATCTCCCAACGCTTCGAGACCCTCAATGCGAGCTTCTTTTGTTTCGCTCATGTACGGGGGTCGCAAAGCTGTTGTTTGGCTTAAGAACGTGCCAACCTATGTACGTGGAGGAAGCCGTTTCTATTTTTGATAATGGCCTTCGAGGGGCGATTGAGGACATCGTGGTTTGTCGGGGGCCGTTCTTCGGGATTTCCAATGGATGTTGGCATCACTTCCGACCTGTTTTGGGGGGTTGGGTTTATGTTCGGCCAGGGATGTATCTACATATGCTTTTATGGCTTCGAGAGCACAATCATGGAGTTTGCAGGACCACATTCTTCGGGGATGTGGTATTGATGGGTTGGACACTGATTACGGATGTGCGATGGATCGTTTACGTACTTCACTTCCCGATTTTGATCTTAGTGGGTTCTCTAATAAGGACACCGCCCCCCTAAAGCACAACATGCGTTGGCAAGTGCCTTATTTAGTGGAATCGTCCATAGTTTAGAAACGAAGTTTGATCTATCTCCTCGCCAAAAATCGGTGTTTGAATGCCTTCGAGCTCCTCGGGCTCAGGATTTTCTAACCGTCATCCCTATTGAAGGATTAGGCCAACACATGTCGGGGTTAGAGTACCGGGCTATCCCTAAGTACCGGTTAATGATCCCTATTTTTCCGATTGATGAGCCTTGCCCAGTTTGCCGCAAAGTCTATTTGGATTCCTTTGGAGAGCATGCGGTGCATTGCAAAGAATTACCTGGTTTTAAATAGAGGCATGATTTGGTTAGGGATGTTCTGTGCGATATTCTTAAACGGGCAGGGATTTCTGCTAAAAAGGAGGCCCCAGTTAACTTTCTTACAGATCCGCTCGAAGGGAGGTCCACGTTACGACCAGCTGATATTCTTGTGTTTGGGTGAGCAGGGAGGAAACACGCTTGTGTGAACCTTACAGGAGTGTCTCCTCTTGTCGGGCTCAGGGACCGCGGATTTGTTTTGGGTCAGGCTGCGTTGAAGGACGAATCGGGCAAAGTTGCCAAACACGAGAAAGCCTGTTTAGAAAATCAACATGTGTTTCTCCCTTTTGCTTTTGATACATTTGGGTTTCTGCCCCGGAGGCTGTGAATTTTCTAAACAGGGTTCAGCGTGTCAACCATGGTACTTTGTCTTTTCCTACGACCCAACGCCTTGTTTTTAGTAGAATTGGTTTTGCTATTCAAAAGGGGGTTGCGGCGCAACTTGTTGCCCGTTTGCCTGCCACTTTATTGTAATCATTTTGATTTTAATTTTAAATGATTTAAGTATGAAGTATGATCTTTTCGCTAAAAATAACGCTTAGTTGATTCATAATCACTGTTGCGAACGAAATTGATGATGGCTAGCAGTAGTTTCATCATTATTGTTGCCCAACCATCACCAGCCATTTTCATTTCAAATCCATCATCTCCCACCCCTTACTTAGTCCAGCTTCATCCTCCCATGAACTGCTTTTTTTTTTTGGCAAACTATACGTTGGTGAGTTAGAAACCAAGAATCTGTATAGGGTGAGGGTGTGTTTCGGACGGCTTATTTAGGCTACTTTATTATTTATTAATTTTTGAAAAAGTTAAAAGATGTTTGGTATTGTGATTTATTACAAGCGGATAAGTTAATAAGTTACAGTATTTTGACTTAGTAACTTTTGAAGAAAGGTTATAAGGAGGTAAAATAAGAATCCTAAAGACCCCTTTAGTTTGACAATTTGGTTGTGTGGATTGGGTCTCATAATCAACTTCCCCCTCCCCAATTCTTCTTCCTAGATTCACCATTGGCCTTGGGTTTCATGCACCCATTCATAACAGCATAAGATACTGCTCCACGAAGTTGTAGGCTTTGATGAATTTAACTGACAACGACTTTAATTTAGGGTTTCAAGCGAGAAGGGTTGAAGAAGGTTGACGAGGGGGTGCAGGAAAATGTTGTGGAAGGCCGGTGGCAGTTCTAGGAATTTTAGCCAGTGGATTCCAAAAAAGGTCATAGTAGAACCGTTCAAGCCAAACTAATACTGGTCAAACCAAAATAGGTCAAGTCAAATCAAAAGGGGTCGAGCTTAAAAATTGCATTAAATAAACTACATATATAAATGTAAGCAACAAATTTCATTAAGCATAATAAACAAAATACTTATTACAATTGATATATGTGTGATCTCATCTTTTAAAAACGGTCAATTGCAGTTTCATTCATAACATTTGCAAGTGCTTATTTTTTAAACGCCGCATATTATAAAATTTTCAATCTTTCATATTTCAGACACTACAAGTGTACATACTATGATGGGAAATGACGTGCACCTGTTTGTATCCCCACTCCCGTATAAGTTCCAAAATCCAAATAAGGAAGTCGTCATACAATTTAAGCAATATGAGCATAATTGTTATTCTTCAAACAAAATTAAACCTGTGCTTCAAAAGTTAGGCTCAAAAGTTAGTTTTGGGCGCAAAAAACATTTAGAGGGATTGGTCATGATTTATCATATTGTAATTCCCAAATTATATATATATAAATTTTCAGATTTGACCAATTTTGACTAAATATCGATTAATTAGCAATTAGTTGGTAGGGTACCGACTAACGATTGCTCAGTGCCTACTATGGTGCCATCAACTATATAGTTTATATAGCTTTTGTTGTTTAAACTTAAAAAGGGTGGGTCACAAAATATAGTAACCGCTTTGTTTTAACTTTTAGAGGCATTTTGGTTATTGAACTTATTTCACACAACTTCACAGAAAAACGTAACCGGTCATCTACTTTATAGACAAAACATATTACGTTTATACATAATTTTGGACCAATTATGCAGTTCCAAAAATTAAGGATAATATAAGTTCCGACAGTATCTTATAATATTCACATCAAATTATCGTATACTAGATTTTACCCCCCGTATTACGGGGGTTGTTTTACATTATGTGTTTCTAATATTTATATATTTTTTTTGGGTTTTAGTTTTATTTATTGTAAGGAAGTAAATAATATACTTAGAGTTTGATAATGAAAGGGTTTCATAAATAAATGATATGTTATAGCCTGGTTTAAAAGCTATCTGGTTTTGGTGAGATCCATGACCCGCTTATTATTTTTTTACTATAAAATTGAATCTTAATTATAAATATCTTTCTTTTAAATCGGATATTAATTTTTAGTATATCCCTATTTGATATGTAACAACCCGAAAATTTCGTGTCAAATTTGACAACCTTTAAAAGTTAACGAAGCCAGGGAATAAGAAAAGGCATAAAAATGCGAAAAGATAAAGTTCAGACCTTCGTTTTCATGTTTTATAAGTTGAGGGACCAAACTGTCATTCTGCCAAACTTAAGTCCAGAGACTAATCTGTAATTTTCTAAACTTCAAATGACACAGATCGTCTCATTATTATACGGCCCATCTCATCCGTAACTTGTCTACTAAGTTTGTTTTGAGACGGGTGTCTCATTCATCTATAATTTTGTGACAGCCCTATTTTACGGACCATGTCATTGTTAGACGATTCGTCTCATCAACTGAGTCAGCAAAAATGTGTTAAAAAACCAACTCTAACGTGTCAGCTCGCATTTGTGACTCATCTAACGACCCATGAACTATAAATAGAGGTCCTAGTTCGACCTTAACACTCACACAACATCACAAATCATTCTCAAGCATCTTAAGTTAGTTTAGCGAGTGTTTTGAAGTGTTAAGCTAGTGAAAGGCCAAACCAAGGTGTTCTAGTCAAGAAGGCTCTGATCATACGCCCTAGAGGTGTTAGAAATATTACCAAGTTGTTACTAGGTCATGTCATAGCTTGGAAGTAAGGTATAGTATCCCTTAACTCGTTTAATTTCATTTATCATATTTAAGCAAGTATCCAAGCTATTATCGATCAATCCCCGAACATAATAAATTATAGAAGTTTTGTTAAGTATTTTAAGCATGTATAAAGTCTTAGAACACATAAACAGACATCGGACTGATGTCGAAATCATTTTTATCCTTAACGGGCCAAACAAAAGGATTAGATGGACCGTCTAATCATGTGACGGCCCGTCTCATCCTAAATTTTGATAGGGGTCAAGATTTCATTTATGATGGGTGTCAAACATGTATGGACCGTCTCATCTTGATATGGTCTGTCTCATTTTAAATTTTGAAATTAAGTTTTGAACCTAAAAATCGAACCAGTATTTACAAACAAGGTTTGAAACGATAAAATCAGACCAGTGTGATCTGTAGCTGGATCAAAGTAGAAGATCCAGACACTTATATAAATCCATTTATGATAAGTTAAGCATCCGAAAAGAATATTAAAATGAATTCACTGACATAGCAGAAACGTGAGTACGTTATCCCTTTTCAACAGTCATACTCTTATGAAACAAATTGGTGTTTGTCTCGGAAGAGTTAAAACAGATTTACAAACATGAAAACCTTTAAACAAATTCACTAAAAAGCCGAAAGGTGAATATGTTTAATTTTTTAACAAACCGATTTTACTCCAAAGACAAAGGCTGAACATATTTATTTTACTCTGAAGAGATAAATATGTCATTTGTCTTAAAGCTGAAAAGACAAATAAACTGTTTATCTTGACAGTGTTTGTGAGCGTTTATAAAAACATTATAACACAAGATAGAAAATAAAAGCACTCAGACTGAGTACACATGTGCTTGGATACAAACATAATTGACAAGTAGCAGACATGCTATGCGACAGTCTCAGACCAAATCTCCAGATGGGCGCAGATTCCGGAGATATTGTTTGTATGCTAGTGGTACTCCCCAGGGACAAAGCAGGAGCCTTACTGAGCTGTACAGAAAACTATATTTGTGTTGTAACAATATTTCAGAAAATGTTTTAGAGTCAACGATTCACTAGCATATCGCTGACATATTTTCCACCCCATTTTACAGGAAATCAGACAAGTTAGACTAGTCAAGCAAGACATGATAGAAGATTGGAGATATAGTCATTAGATGTTATGTGATGGGTCAGATGTTTGAAATCATAAATATTGAAAATTGTATTTTCTCAAACATGATTTGTAAATATCAAACGGGTATTTCAAAACCAACATTTTATAAAAGAATATTTTATTTTAAAGTTTTTCCGCTAAAACAAACCCGCAACTCTAATATATTTACAAGACAAGTACCAACTATTAGTCACACTTCTAGGTCTTAAATTGGGGTGTGACATTATATGATTTTCATATCAAATATTTGCTGAGATTAATTTTTAATTTAATGATATTTTACAACCCGTTTGAGGGCTATATAGGTTTGGTGAGACCCATACCCGTGAATTCGGGTGAAATGCATAAGAAGCTTCCATTTATAAATAAAGTAGTCTGGTGCCTTGAGAGGAGGTGAGGAACAACCAGAGAGCTTTTAAAGGTTTCGTTTATATACATATATATATATATAGGAAAGGTTAACGTACAAAAATCTCTTAACGTACATTACGTACATGACATACGTTCAGCTAAAAAGTTCAGCTAATACTTTCAGCTAAAACTTTCAAAGCTTTAAAAGTTCAAGCAAAAACTTAAACGTTTAGCTAAAACGTTCAAACCTTAAACATTGAGGCAAAAACTTTATACGTTCAAGCCAAGTCTTAAACGTTCAATGTCAAAAACCATCATTTAGAACTCAAAACTGATCGATTGAAGCTTCAAATTGATGATTAATTGAATCGATTTCAAAGATTAATCGATTGCTTCGATTTCAATTTCAATTCAACTAAACAAACATGTGACAAGTTTTGCGTTTTTCCGATGAGTTCGTTGTCGACGGCGATGATGGTGACGAAGAGTGTTGATGGAGCCGGCGAGGTGGAGATGGAGATGGATTAAGCGTAGACCGTTTTTCCGGTGACGACTCACACTTAGAAGATCGTTGGGCAGTGGAGCTGATTTAAGGTTTCTTAAAATCAAGGGTAGAGGAAGTCGCGTACCTAATGCACGATAAGAGATTAATGTATTGGATCATTTATCTCTCTCTCTCTCTCTATATATATATATAAGATTTCTTATTTTAATCCTTTTAATTTATATTCTTGCCATCCTTCAATTGGTTAATGTAGAAAACTAGATTGGGTGGGGGGGTGTTGAATAGTTTTTCTTAATTTTAATCAAATTTTAGTGAGCTAATGACTTTGTTGAACTCTTTTGACAACTTATAAATGTAAATAAGAGTTAAGGGTTAGAGATAACACAATCGGATTTATAGAGGTTCAAGTGAATACTAAGTAATTTACTCTACGTCCTTCCCTAGATCCCTGATCGAGAGTTTTCTTCACTAGTTGTCTCCTTAAAATGGCAGGGATCACCAATACAAACGTCTCACTCTTCAAAGGAAGTGATCACCTTCTTCACTAAGCAAACCAAGTACTTAACTTAACAATTTCTTCTAATCTCACTATCTCAAGATAGTGAGCCGTCACCTTATAACTAAACAACTCTATATTAAGATAGAGTTCCTAACCCAATACAAAACAACACTATATCAAGATAGTGTGTGTAACATCTTTGATTTTTCGTATTTCTATTCATTTATATTTTACCCGACTTGGGTGTTTAATTCGGGCCTTTCGGATTATATAAGGTTTGACTTTATTAATATATATAACTTGTTTTATCCTATTTTATATCGTTATAACTTTTAAACTCATCAAACAACCCTTAGAAATCCTTAAAATCACTTATTTTGGCTTAAAATTGCATTTTTAGAAGTTTAGGGTCTAAAAGTGACAAAATGGGAAAGTCAGGTTATTCCCCACCCCGCACCGCGCGTAGGACAAAGCCTGGTCCTACGTGTCGCTTGTAGCAACTGTCTACACCATATTTGGTCCGTTTGACTCGTTTATTTGTTTTTAATGCCAAATCAAGTCTATTATGACCTAAATCCCAAAAATTTAGGTCCAAGTTAAGTTATCTAATGTTATAGCATGTCTAAGTTCATTTTCTTGTATTCATAACCGAAATCTTTAGGTTAACTGACTCGATTTCGTCATCAATTGCTTATTTCGTTTCTCAATCAAGTTGGTAACCTAATAAACAAATTATAACCCTTAATATTTAAACCAAGCTAGTCCTAAACCCTAAAAACTACCGCAACTCAGCCATCATCCCTATAATCCACTAATTTCTTCTCCTCTATTTCGATTTCTTCAAGATCCAGGTTTTTCAAGCCTCCGTTGACTTTCAAATTTGATGACCCTTTGACCTCAATTATCTCCTAATTCTAATCATCGTTCAGGTAAGTTGTGTTATGTGTTTTCGTTTGTTTTCATTCACTTAACAAAAGCCCTCAATCAATTTCAGTAAGCGAGGGAGTTTTGGTTGTGAATTTGATGAGCGTAAAAGTCAACTTTTGTGATTTTTCAATTACAATATTTTCTGATCAAAACTAGCTTTTGGGCCAGAAGACTCATTTGTTCATCATGATATTTTGAGTTTACTGGTCAGAACCCGACTTCAGATTCGAAGTTCGGATTCGAAACAATACCAGCTCGCTTAAATATTAAAAGCTTCATATCTTGAGTTTCATTTATCCGTTTAATGTAATTCCAACGACGTTATTCTCGATTTTAATTATACTTTATTGTCTCCAAGTTTCAGGTTCATTCATGTCAGATCAGTCAGCAAGTTAAATTCCACGTTTAATCTTATTTTATTATTATCTCGCCTATTCATTAAGGTGAGTAATCATTCCCCATCTTTTATTGTTTTAAAAAGGTTTTAAGGATGTTATGCGTACTTCTTAAAGTTTAAGTATTATATATTATTCACAAGAAGCAAATCATGATTATTGTGCTGAACGACTAAATGCTTATTTGCTACCTGTCTAGTTGATTTACTTTATCGCAATCGGAGAGGTCCATTATAATCTCATTCTAGAATAATTGTACGACTATCATAGTAGCCACAGCCTGATTTGCTATGAAATGGTCAACTGACACTAATTACTTGCTCAGTGTTTAATTGTTGATAGTCACAATATTGGTTTGCTTATATCTCATATATTATATTTAGTGTCAAAATTTGGTGTTACTTACTCAACCTTGTGTTGACAAATATATATATATATATATATATATATATATATATTGTACGGATAATACAGGTTATCATATGGTTTGAAGTGAAGGTGAAGATCATATAGGATGGACTTTTGGATATTATTGAATAAAAAGACAAGTTGTTTTTTGATTTTTGTTTCTTTTTGGTTTTATCTGTAATTGGTTGAAACATTGTGTACTTGATTTAAAATTTAATAAATAAATTAGATATTGTCATAATAAATTGCATGATAGTGTCTTTTAAGCTGTGAGCAATCAGTTCATGCCCCAACATTTCCATCTTAGGTTGTGGTGTGACAAGTTTTTTCCTTCTTGAATCACCACTAATGGTAATTCTTCACTTAAAATAGTATTGACCCCTCAAAAATACAAGTAAGATATATGGTTTGATAGCTTAAAGAAATTCTTCTTTTTCTCTACACTTTGATCTATTCATTAAACAATTTGAAAAGTGTGTATATATTTATTGTAGAGAAAAAGGTTGAAGACTAAGTTTGAATTAGCCTTCTATTTATTGCCAAGTGTATGTGAACATGGCTAAGTGAACTGTCAACCTGACGGTCGCTTCCGTAGTTGCTTCCAGCAACCGTAGACGTCCGGTCTACTTTCACACTAGACTTGCCAATATGAACGTTGTGTATGGTCATTGTCTTGATATATGGTTGTGTTGACCATCACATGTGAGAATATGTTACCATCACTTTTCAATTCTCCATTCAACACAACTCAAATATTTCACCCATTTGGTTAAACATACTTTATGATCTTCAACCAAACTTCAACCCTTTCCATGTTTGGGTTTTACATACCCCTTTGGTAGATTTGTTTATCCAATGCTTAAAGGAGATGGAAGACTTACCAAGGGTGGAATATGTCTTTCAAATATTTGATATTTAAACAAATATGTTTAAATATATATTTTTATAAACTTATCCTAAGTTTATAAAAACTAACAATTTATCTTAACTAAGTTGGCAATTAGTCTTGTGATTCTTCATCTTCCTGTTGGTGTACTTGATTTAACCCTTGGTAGACATGACTTAATAATTTTGATCTTTAATCTCTGTAGTCTTGATTAAGTCTTGTGTATGCATAAATATGACTAATGATGATCAATCAAATGGTTAGGGACATGTGTGTGACATATAGTTATCAGTGGTGAACTAAAACTATTTTATGTTACATTATCTTAATTAAGTCATTATCAAAACATAAAGGTTGATTAAAGTTTAAACCATTGTTTTCGTAATATTTAGTATCACGATTAGATAGTCATTATTTTTTTAAACAACGAACACTGGCTAAACTCTTGGTGAACTCTCAGAGGGTTTGATGTCTTGAGGTCTAATCCACATAGTGTTGCTTTACCTAGGCTTAAACCCGGGAATACAACAAACAAGTGGGATTTGAACCAGGGTCGTCTCCGACAATTTGTTACCTCGACCAAACTGAAATAAAAGGCCCGTAGGCCCTAACGAGTAGTGAAATATATAAGATGATTTTTTAAAATAACATTAACGTTATAACAATTAATATAGCAAAGCTATAGTAATAAAATCAAATACAGTAATAGCTAACGGCTAATCGACGATTCGTGAAGCTCTCGTAGCATTCTTTACCAAATGAATTTTGGTCTGGACCCAATAACCTAAACTTTACCAAAGTGTTTATGAATGAAAAATATTTTTGGCCCGATAGTTTTAATATGATCAAAATCCAGGAATATTATCTAATTATTATATTTTTGGAGTTTGGTGCCACAAGTTGTTCAAGGTTATTTTGTTTGTATATAGGATTTATTTATGGGACTAAGATACCATATCTGTTGGTGTTAGGGTGGTCTTTGTTGCTTTGCTTAAGTTTGTAATCGGTGTGCGAGCGGGTTCCAAAATTTTTTGTGACATTTGTATTTTGTGAACATTCTATTACTGGTGGGGTCCGACGATGTTAAACCTTTCATTTTGGATGGCAAGTGTACAGACCACTTGCTGCGTTCAATTTAATTTTTTTTTCTTTTACTCATATGCTCCTTTTTTAGTTGATCGGTTGCATGTTGTCTGCTTCACACATAAATCGTTGATTGGGAGTCTTAGGTTAGGTTTCTGTTTGTTTCATGCATCTATTTGTCTTTGCCATTCGTGTTCAAGTATTGTTTAAAGTTGGGGTTTACTTGTATTCCATGTTTTGTTTTTAGTCAGGTTTTAGTTTTTGTTCAGAATCTAATCGATGCAATTCTAAGGTTTTGTCACAGTGCCTTCGGTTGTTGTTTCTATCTCGACTGCTATAAACGGAAAAGTTGCTGGGCTTGGGCTGTTTATGGGTTTGTATCTCAGGTAACAAAAATCATCCCTATTTTGTAGGTTTTTTCTAAGGTTTTTGTATGATTTTGATAACTAAGACGTTAATTTATGGAGTAGACTTTTTTATTAGAATTTTGATCTATTTTAGGGTTTTTATAAGTTAAAAATCTAAATTAGTCATAAATCATAAATTTTCTAACTCAAATTGGTTGTTTGAGAACAACCATGATCGATTGTCTACAAATTCGATACATATTCTCCTTTTGTAACTTGATTGTTTAATTTATAACATGTTATCTTCTGTTTTGATATGTTATTATGTATTGATGAACATAATTCTTGTATGTTAGTTTGGTGATGATCATCATTGCAGCCTAAAGATGTATAACACGCTTGTGGATAGATGCTTTACGAATTGTGTGGACATTTGGACACAAAACATTGGATAAGCTAGAAGAAGTTTGCGGAAGAGATGTGCAGAGAACTTTATGAAGCATTCGATGCGGGTCAGGATGATATTTGTGATCAGGATGAGATTTGTTGAACTCAACCAAGGTGCTGCAACTCCAGACTAATAACAATAATAATCCATGGTTAGTTTAATGGAATTTTGGTTTAGCTTTCTAAATAAATAGATCATTATTGAAGGTCTAAGCTCGCTTGGTATGCAGAATAGACTAATGATCATGCTTTGTCTAACTTTGTTGGCTAATAATTTTTGTTATTCTGCATTATGGTCAGTAGATAACAACAACAAAGAGCTGAACCATTTACAGTAAAACCTCTCATCACTTATTGCAACTTGTAGGCTTTAGTTTCAGGCTATCTTCGCTACGGGTTTTGTTTGCTGCTTTTATAGGTAAATCTTAGAGATTAAATATGTTGGTCTTAAGATTTACTTTTCACTATGTGTAGTAGTTGTTGTACCGTTTATGCGTTTATAGGTATTTTGTAAATTATAAATGGTTAAGAATTTAAAACGCTTATGTTCCAAACATTAGAACACGCAATGATATGGTTTTGTAGATCAAATGTTACATGTTCCAAGAATTCGAAGAAATAAGCGGCCCGATACGCCGGTAAAAAACTAGTTAGAGTAAAGTGCCATTTTTGTCCTTAGGGTTTGGCAAATAATGCGAATTTAGTCCAAAATGTTTATTTTTTGCATATGGACCATCCACATTTTCCAATTCTTGCTAATTATATCCGAATCACTAACCCCGTTAAATTGAATCGTTAAGTCAGGGGTAGACATGTCTTTTCACTCTTTCTTTATTATATGAGTCAGTGTCAAAATCGTCCCTGATGTTTGGTCACGTTTGCGAATTTCGTCCAAAAATATTTTTTTCGCAATTAGACCCTCGATGTTTCCCAACCGTGCCAATTTCATCCAAATTGTTAACTCGGTCTAAATTCAACGCTAACTCAATGGTGTTATTGTCCTTTTACATGTTTTTTTACATTATAATAATAATAATAATAATAATAATAATAATTATGATTATTATTATTATTATTATTATTATTATTATTATTATTATTAAACTGAGCTAAACCCTTTATATGACTAAAAATAAAGAAGAATAAACAAACAAATACTATATTGGATCCAAACATAGGAATCGTGAGATGTTATTTATGCCATCGAACAAACACATAATAATAATAATAATAATAATAATAATAATAACAATAATAATAATAATGTAAACAAACATGTAAAAGGACCGTAGCACCCTTGAGTTAACGTTGAATTTAGACCGAGTTAACAATTTGGACGAAATTGTCAATAGTTGGGAAAAAACAAGGGTCTAATTGCACAAAAAATATTTTTGGATGTAATTCTTAAATGCGACCAAACCTTAGAGACGATTTTAGCACTTTACTCGTAAAACAAAAAAAGAGTGAAAAGACATGTTACGTGCAATGAACCAAAACGAGGACTATGCAAGCCTGTTACATGAAATGCACCAAAACCAAAGCAAGCCACACTTGCAAGAAATAAATTTATTCCAAAGATCTTGGCCAAATCCAAAGAGGGTTTTTCTGTACGTTCATCATAAAATTTTTCGAGATCCCAATGTACCCAATGCTAGGAAGCTGCCAAAAAGCACAACCCATAAAACAAAATATGCGCTCCAGCCACACCTACCCCTGACTTAACGATTAAATTTAACGGGGCTTGTGATTTAGATGTAACTGGAAAGAATTGGAAAACGTGGATGGTGCATATGCAAAAAACAAACTGTTTGGACTAAATTCGCATTATTTGTCAAACCACAAGGACGAAAATGACACTTTACTCAACTAGTTATATGATGTTTATATGCATACATACATATATATATATATATATAGGGTGGGTTCTAGTGAAAACTCCTCTTAAAGAGAAAACTTAAAAACTTCTAAAAAACTATTTTTAACTTTTTTTAAAATTTTTTTTAAGTTTCTTTTTTTTCCATTATTCTTATATGTTGTTATTGGTTCAAAAAAAAAACTTGTCGGTAATCTCGTCGGTAGAGTGCGCATGTGTAACAGTGTGCATTGCATATATGCAAAAGTGTTTGTATTGCATAGAATACAACACTATTGCACATATTTGATAAACACTATTGTATATATGCAATATAAGACTAATACACACATCGAATACACATTAGTACGTATGTGTAATACAACATTAACGCACATATGCACCACATCAACTTTTATTTTATTATTTTTTTTTCTATATAATACAACACTACTACACATATAAAATACACAAATATTGAATATATGCAATAAAACACTATTAAACTCAAAAATACATAGTAATACACATGTGTAATACAACGGTATCGTACAGTAATACGTATGTGCATTACAGCGGTTTTTTTTTTGTTTTTTTTATTTTTTTCGAGTGAAATATAAGAAAATATAAGAATAATTGCTAAAACAGAATTTTGAAAATATTTTTTTTATTTTTAATTAAAAATAATTCTTTAGGAGTTTTTAAGTTTTCTCTCTAAAGGTGAGTTTTTTCTTGATCCTCTCCCTATGTATGTATGTATGTATGTATATATATATATATATATTGGTGGGATCAAATGAAAACTCCTCTTAAAGAGAAATATTAAAACTCCTATAGAGTTCTTTTTAACTGTTTTTTAAAAAATTTTATGTAGTTTTTTTTTCCCATTATTCTCATATGTTGATAAAAAAAACTCATCGGTGTAGTGCATACGTGTAATAGTATGTATTGCATATATGCAATAGTGTTTTATTGCATAGAATACAACACTATTGCACATATTTGATACACACTATTGTGTATATGCAATATAAGACTAATGCGCACATGATCGAATACACATTGGTGGGTATGTATAATACAACACTAATGCACATGTGCACTGCATCGACTTATATATATATATATATATATTGCATATAAATACGAAACTACTACACGTATACAATACATAAATATTGAATATATGCAATTAAATACTATTAAACATAATAAAACACAGTATTACACATGTGTAATAGAACAGTAACGCACAGTAATACGTATGCGAGTTACAACGTCTTTTTTTATTTTTTATTTTGTTATTCGGTAAAGAGTAACAAAATATAAGAAGAATAGAAGAAACGAAGATTTGAAAATCTTTTTTAATTTTTAATTAAAAATAATTCTTTAGGAGTTTTTTAGTTTTCTCTCTAAGGATGAGTTTTTTCTTGATCCTCTCCAATACACACACGCACACACATATATATTTATAAGTTTTGCCCCCCCTCCCCCCACAATAAAAGTGCCTCAGCCAGGAGTTCCGCTCGCACACCTCAGGAGTTGGCCCTGATTCAACCTATCGATGTCAAGCAGAAGAAACCCTTAGATGAACCTAAAGTAAAAGTACTAATTAATATACTAAAATGAAGATAACAATTAAATAATCATTATAAAACAAGCTGAATATAATATAAAGGATAGGGATAATGCCATAATGTAACCCTTTAATGTTTTTGTTGATTAAATTGAAGATTACATGTAGTGAAAAACTAAAAAATATATGCATAATTCATATAGACCTATATGACTCGTATAGGCTACTACATGAATGGTATAGACATATATGATCTTTCGTTTTAATTTTTTTCTATCTATACAGATTGTATATGTTTATACAGCTCGTTACTTTTCTATCTATACAACTCATATAGATGACTACAAGAGTTCACCACTAGAAAATGAACCTTTAATGACATACTTTTAATGACACGCCATGAATAAATGACATGTAAAAGATGTGTGCCATAAAATAATGTCATCTTTTGAAAAACGTAAAGAAATAATGACACTTACTTTTATGTGTCATTATTTTAGTGTCATAAAAACTTTAAAAAAACACGAAACTACAAAAGACACTTTGATTTTGTGTGTTATGTTTGGATGTCCCTTTATAATTTTTCCGCGCCACTAACTAATAAACACGGGATACAGTGCAAACACTCGAGTTCCAAGTGAAAACCCTAGAGATACGATCAAATAGAAGAACCCTAGAGATCCAATTGATTACGAATCGAAGCGATTCCTTTGATCACGAGTTCAAAGCACTCCGAACAAGCTCTGATTCCATCGATTACTGCTCTCGATTATGAATTGAAGCTCTGATTCCATCGATTACTGCTCTGAAATGCCCAAAACTCTATTTTAATGGAGCCTTTGATTCCAACGACGCCGAATGCCGGAGCAAACGACGGCGTTAGATGTGTTAACTTACGTGAGTAACGTGATGACCGATATGTTCTTCTTCCTCCTCTCTACTTTCCAATTCAATCAGATAGTCATTCGTAATCGGTACATTTTTCTTCATTCTCGCTGATTAAATCGATTAATCAATCAATCAGCTACTCAATTGTTCGTTTGTTACAGTTTTAGTTTAATTTTTGTTGTTTTGAATATACTTTAGGTGTTTCTCGAGGTATAGCTTCCGCTAAGACGAGGGTTTGTGACATGATTATTCATTAGCCTCATGATCATTGTGTTGCGCTTGTTAATCAGGTTTGTTTGTGTGTTGTTATTAAGTTTTGGAATGTGGATGTCCTGATTGATTGTTAGATTCGGTATTTTTAGTACAGCAGTGAGGTTTATAATTGTGTTTTCATGTACTGATCATTAGACCATTGTTAAATGTGTAAGAGTATAATTGATGTTCTGTTTGATGCTTAAGGTTATCCTTTGGCATATTATTGTTATAGCTATTTTGAGGTTGATGCCTGGTGTATAGTTACAATTTTCTTTAAAGGTTGAGTATTAATGTGCTTTCTTAACTGACTCATGCTACTCTTGATAGATACAGAACTTATATTGTTTAGGTATTTTGATCAAGTTATGCATGGAGTATCTTCTGTCTATGATCTTCACTTCATGATTATTATTTTTTGTTGCAAATGGCAAACTTCTATATTGAGTGAAAGGTCTACCATATTCTAATATGCCCTTTCTTTTATGCAGGTTTCATTTTATCGTGGTCTTACAATCTGAGCGTGCGCACGAGTATAATTTTGACTACCCTGGCAATATTCTTATTAAATTTTAATTTCTGTTCGTTTTTAATTTGCATTATATAATGCTTCCATCTCACAATGTAAAATACAAGATTCGTGTATCATTGATTTTTCTAACTATTTTGTTATGTTATTGTGATAAGTATGTTGATATGACCATGTTATTAGCTGAAGTGAAGATACAATTTGGCTTATATCAGTATATCCATTTGTATATTAGTGGTACAAAGGGTACAATGTGAACTAACGTCACATCTTTCTCATTTGCTGACATGTATTTTGATTTTTTTTTTTTGTAATTATGCTATGTATATGTGTAGCAAAGTGATTCAACTAAGCTCATTAGTGGCGACTTTTTATACATCACAAAATTTAGTATTAAAGCACCATAATCATCATTTACGGAGCTAAATTTTGGTCATTTGGAATTACTGCCTTGGAGTTGGCTCATGGTCATGCTTCTTTTTTAGAATACACTCCAATGAAGGTTAGTATTTTTGATAATATATTGAATGTATATTATATATTTATGCCCGTTATACATTTATGTTTCTTCAAGTAGTTTGTTGCTTTTGTGCTTCAGGTCCTCTTGATGACCATACAAAATGTACAGCCAGGATTCCATTGCGATCGGGATAAACGGGTAACCACAACCTTATATAGTAATGTCTAATATGCTAATATTAACTCTTTTTGATATAGTAACCACAACCTTATACAATAATGTCTAATCTGTTTATTGACAATTTATTGCCTTTATTTGGTGAAGTTTATTGTGAGTGCAGGCGACAAGTGTGGGGGCATTTTTCAGATTCTATTCAATGATTTTTTTTTCTCCAGTTTCATGCTCTATCAGACCAGTTTTACTGATCACCAAAGCATCATAATTTGTGAGACGACAATTGCTTAATCAGGTAATCTTTACTTCGCGTTATCTCTTATATTATAGAACACGAAAAAGTTGTAAAGAAATTGTTTTATAAAGAAAAATTATTTAAACAGTATAGAACATATTTCATGTTTGTTGACTTTGTTGAGTTTGATGGACAGCGGGTATGATATTGTATCTAGTGGAACTGATAAGCATTTGGTCTTGGTAGATTTAGAAACATCGTATATCTGCTTAATAAATATGCAGAATATATTTGCCCATATTTTTTCATTTTTGGAGGGCAACTTACACATTTTCTACTGAATACAGGGTATCGATCAATGGGTCAAAAATACAGTTCCCGGTGTCATATCTGCCATGGTGCCTGGTGGCATTTGCAATGGTATATTCTAAATCTTGCATACATTTACATTTTTAAATATTCAAAATTTAGATATTTCGTTATTAATTTGAAAGATTTTTCTTTTTTGTTCCTTTTGTTTTTATGGTTCAGGAACTCTTGGATCAACATCCATGGGATTACTTAAGGATGATTTTGTCAAAGTTGCAGAGTTATTTGATGCTACAGTTAAGTTGGCCCTTAAAATTTAGGTTACTTCTACAGATTAGAAATACTCGTATCTTATCAATTGATAAATGATAACTAGTTCAGTTGACTAGTTTTCCACTTTAAAGATTGAAGAGCTCTCTAAATTGATTGCATCACTAGAAATGAAAATATTTAGGCTTTGACGGTAAGTAAGCTTAGAAACAATCTTGTAGGTTTGACCTCAAAAATCTCATATTATGTATTTTACAAAGGACCTCCCGTAACCCTACCTCCCGGCCGCCCGCCTCACCTCCCGTAACCCCGCCTCTCTTCCGCCCGCCTCACCTCCGACAGTCTCCGCCAGTCTCTCTCCCGTAACCCTACCTCCCGGCCAGTTTCTCTCCCGTAACCCTTCCTCCCGACCGCCGCCACTATTCCCTCTCACCGGAAATCCTCCCCTCCACCTCACCTCCCGGCCCACCACCCTCCACAGTCGCCGCCCCGACCCAGCCTCACCTCAGTCACCACCACTATTCCCTCTCTCCGCCTCACCTCAGTCACCCCAGTCCCCCACCCTGCTGCTTTGACCACGACCCTTGGCGGCATGGATTCAGAAGAATGGGAACATCCACGTAATCGGAAAGGGAAACGGAATGGTCATCAGGCTCAAGGTAATAACAAGGTTTTATCGAAGTTTTTTGTCTCAAATCTTCCCCCAAAGTGTTCTTCGCAAGACTTAAAAGATGTTATGGGTAGCTTTGGTCGTTACGAAGGTTCCTATATTGCTAGGAAGCTGGATAAATGGGGCAAGAGGTTTGCTTTCGTATCGTTTTCCGAGGTGAAAGATGTCAAACGGTTGGAAGATGAGTTATCAGACGTATGGATCGGTTCGTATAAGTTGTTTATTGGATTGCTCGGTTTGTGGATGGTGGGAATCTACATAGACCCGATTCTGGTAATAGGAGGAAGACGGCCTCGGTCCCTGTTTATAGGCATGCAAATCCTAGTGGTCAAACAAACCCTAGTTCCGAAGGATCCGATAGGAATGGGGTTCCTTATACATCAGTTGGTAATGGGCGTTCCTTTGTTGATTCCTTGTTAAATCGGAACAAAGTAGATGAGATTAAGGTGGATGATTCGGTGGAATGGTTTTCTCATTGGAAGGGATGTGCTCTTACGGGGAGGGTGGTGAATCTTCACACGTTAACGTCTCTGAAAAAGTTGGTTCGGAAGCATGGTTGGAGATCATTAGAGATTAAGTATCTGGGAGGGCTTTCAGTGGTGTTGGTATTCTACGTTAGTGGGGATAGGGATGCCTTTCTGAATAACAAAGACAAATGGTCAGATTGGTTTGAGTTTTTAGAACCTTGGTCTGATAGAAATGGAGTGGAGGAGGGTCGGATCGCCTGGCTCCAAGTTCATGGGGTTCCGGCTCAGTTGGTGTTAGACGAGGTTTTCGATTTGATTGGAAGCAGATTTGGCAAGGTGGTTCAACCGGCTTCCTTATCAGGTGAAGAGAACAACTTATCGTATACTCTCATCGGTGTGTTGAGTAAACAGTGCAAACGGATTGTGGACCGGGTGGACATTAATTGGAGGGGAAAAATTTTTAAAGTGTGGGTGGATGAAGATGTAGGGGAATGGATACCGGAATGTGTAGTAGAGTTTGAAGAGGATGATGGTCCCGTTTTACCGGAGGAGGATAAGTGTGATGATAATATCGTGCAGGATGAGCCCCATAATGTGCATCGTGAAGAGGGCGAAGGTTCTCAAGCTAACGAGTTTTCTGTCAGGGAACATGCTGTTAATGGGTTGGATGGTTGTGTGAACGATAATTCTAACGTGATGGTCGGTGAATTTTCGAACTCCTATGATCTTTCTAATGAGGAGGCGGTTGAGAATGGTAACGTTGATAGCACTAACGTTTCTGTGTTGAAAGGCAAGGGACATAAGAAGTTCAGACGGAAGTCTTTATTTTCTAATCGAAGTGGGGGTAGTGGTTCTAGGGAGCGTCCTAAGAAGAGACCAAGGGAGGATAAAGATATGTTTGATCTTGATAGGTTTATCGGTATTATGCACGTGCCTTCGGATGTTACTAGGGGTATCGAGACAGGTGTTGAAGGAGAGTTCTTAACACCGGATCTTAACAAAGGGATGTCTACTAATACGGAGGTGGTTCGAGACATCGAGGGAGAGTCTGAGGAGGCCTCGATGATTGGTAGAGGTATAGATCCGGTGCAACATCAAGGTCCGATTGAGGTGGAGTTGGAGAAGACCATTGAGCTGAGTAAGGCGTTAGGCGTTGAGAATTTGCAAGATTTTGTTTCTAATGTTAGAGAGGTTCTTGTTTCCTAAGGCTATCAAGATGGTGTTCAATGAATGTTTTTTCTCTGAACATCCGTGGGTTAGGGAGTTCTAGCAAAGCCGATTGGATTCGAGGTCTTCGAGTCCATCACGAGATTAGTTTTATTGTCTTACAAGAGTCGCAATTTGTTTCCTTGGATTCTGTGGATGTGGGTCGGTTTTGGGGTTATGGTGAGTATTCTTTTGATTGGGTTCCTTCATCTGGAAGGTCGGGTGGGTTATTATCGATCTGGGATTCTCAAGTCTTTCGTATGGAAAGGGTGGTCAAGAATAATAATTGGCTTCTTGTTTCGGGCACTGTGAAAGGAAAGAGTAGCTCATATCATATTCTCAATGTTTATTCTCCTCAAAATCTAGTTACTAAAAGAGCTCTTTGGGGGGAAATTCGTGATTTGATCGAGGAGGGTAATGGGAGGTGGATTGTGGCAGGAGATTTTAACTCGGTTCGGTGTGCTGAGGATAGGCGGAATTCTTTGTTTAATGTGGGTGAGGCCAATGAGTTTAACGACTTCATTGATGATTCGAATCTTCACGAGTATTCCTTGAAAGGGAGGCGTTTTACTTTTGTCGCAGGAAATAAATTAAGCCGTATTGACAGAATCTTCGTTAATTGGGATTTTTTTATGGAATGGCCGTGTGCGGAGTATATTGCTCTCGAGAGGAATAAGCCGGATCATAGTCCGTTGGTTTTGAAAATTGGTTCTTCCAAGAACTATGGTCCCAAACCGTTTAGGTTTTTCAATTCATGGCTTGGTAGAGAGGATTTTGGGACGTTGGTTAAGAAGACGCTTGTTGATGGCTCGTTTCATGGTTCTCCGGACGCGAGATTGCTGTATAAATTTAAAGCTTTGCGTGCTGGTATTACTAGATGGGCGATCGATTGTAAAGCCAAAGAAAAGGAGGAAAGGGTTTTATTGGAGCAAGAGTTGCGGGATTTGGACCAAACCTTGGAGGTCCGGGATTTGTTGGAAGAAGAGACATGGTCTTTAAGCGAAATTAAAAGACGGCTAGGCGAGTTGGATAATCATTATTACCGGGATTTGAAGCAAAAGGCTCGTTGTAATTGGGCGATTCATGGAGACGAAAATTCTCGATTTTTTCACGGTTTTATTAATAAACGTAAAGTTTCAAATTATTTTCCGGGTTTGGAAGTGAATGGGGCGTGGGAAACAAACCCGGTTCTCATTAAAAAGGAAGTTTTGCGTTTCTTTGCTGGTAAGTTTAAAGAATCTATTACACTCCGGCCTCGGTTGATTGGATATGGCTTTTCGGTCTTGTCTTCGGTGGAGGCGGATTTTTTGATCAGTGATTTTTCCGTGCATGAGATCAAGAAGGCGGTTTTTGATTGCGGTGGTGACAAAGCTCCTGGGCCGGATGGTTTTAATTTTAGGTTCATTCGGTTTTTTTGGGAGTTGTTCGAGAAGGATTTTGTGGATATTCTTGATCATTTTCATAAGGTTAAAAGTTTTTGCTCGGGGGTTGGTTCGTCTTTTATCACCTTAATTCCTAAGGTAAACAATCCGTCTTCTTTGGGGGATTTTAGACCGATAAGTCTCATTGGTTGTATCTTAAAGACTGTGTCGAAGGTGTTAGTGAATCGACTCAAAACGGTTATGAATAAGATTGTCTCAGAGCATCAGTCGGCTTTCTTATCCGGGAGATATATTCTTGATGGCCCTTTGGTGGCTAGTGAGGTTATTGCTTGGGCTAAAAAGAGGGAAAGAAGAATTTTTATGTTCAAGATTGACTTCGATAAAGCCTTTGATAATGTGAATTGGGAGTTCTTGTTGTCGGTTCTTTCTCAGATGGGTTTTCCTTCGGTCTGGTGCGATTGGATTAGTGGTATCTTGTTGGCGAGCAGATCGTCTGTTCTTGTTAATGGATCTCCTACTTTCGAATTTGGATGTCATAAAGGCATTCGTCAAGGTGACCCGTTATCGCCTTTTCTTTTTATTATTATGATGGAGGCTTTTTCAGGTATGTTGAAACAAGCCTGTGATATAGGTGCGTTTCATGGTATTACTCTTCCTAACGAAGGTCCTACTTTATCCCATCTTTTTTATGCGGATGATGCTATGATTATGGGAGAGTGGTCTTCTTTTAATTTTGATAACTTGAAACGTATTCTTCGCATATTTTACTTGTGTTCGGGGCTAAAGATTAATCTCCATAAATCAGTGTTATTTGGAGTAGGTGTAGAAGATGGTGAGATCGATATCCAAGCCGGTTTCATGGGTTGTAAGCCGGGTAGAATCCCGTTTACTTATCTTGGGATTATGGTTGGAGCTAACATGAATAGGGTGGTTAATTGGGAACCGGTTGTGTCCAAGTTCAAGAAGAGGCTTTCTAAATGGAAAGTTAATTCGTTATCTATTGCTGGTCGGTTAACCCTTATTAAATCGGTGCTGGATAGTCTTCCCACTTATTATTTTTCGCTTTTTAAAGCACCCAAGAAGGTTACCAATGATTTAGAAGCTTTGATGAGAAGGTTCTTATGGGGAGGTTCGGATGAAGTGAGGAAGATGTCTTGGGTGGCTTGGGAGGTAGTCACCAAACCTATAAAAGAAGGGGGTTTAGGTATCGCTCGTTTAGAGGTTAATAATCAAGCGCTGATTACTAAATGGCTTGGGAGATTTCTAAATGATCAGCACGCGATGTGGAGAAGAGTAGTGTTGTCTATTCACGGGACCTCGCGCTGTTGGGGGCTTGCTCCGGTTAATAATGGGGTTCCCGGGGTTTGGAAGAATTGTGTTAAGTTCTGGAACAAATTTAAGGTTGATGGTGTGGGTTTTAATAGAGTGATCCGGGCCACAGTCGGGAATGGTCGCCAAGTTAGGTTTTGGACGGATTTGTGGTTGGGTTCGGCGCCGGTTATGGACAAGTATCCGTCCTTATATGCGGTAGAAAAACATAAAAATGTCTTGTTAGCTGATCGGTTGGTGGTCACTGGATCTTCTCGTCGCATTGTGTGGGATTGGCTTAGAGCTCCTTGCTCCCATCAGGAGGTGAGCGAGAAGCAGGAGTTGGAAGATCTCCTTCAAGGGGTGGTGATGGTTGACCGTGAAGATTCATGGTCTTGGGCGGTTGGTAGCTGCAAAGAGTTTGAGGTTTCGGCGATTAAAAGATGGATGGTGCGGTCCGTTGTGGACGCTGGGAATTCCAGTTTCCAATGGAGCGATTGGGTCCCGAAAAAATGTAATATTTTTATGTGGAGGGCCGTTCTGGATAGCCTTCCAACCAAGCAGGCTTTAGCTAGACGTCATTTGTATTGTGATGATCATGGTTGCGCTTTATGTGAGAGTAATGAGGAATCGCTCGAGCACTTGTTAACCGGGTGTTCCATTTCTATGGCCGTTTTGAATGCGATTGGTTCATGGTGCAACATCCCTAGACTATTTGTTTTTCATGTCAATGATTTGGTGGAAGTGCATAAGGTTTGTGGTGCGACGGGGAATAAAAGGTTGATTATTCATGGAATTGTCATCATTACTTGTTGGAGGATTTGGCGGGCTAGGAATGAAAAGTTTTTTCGGGCAAGAGCACTAACGTGGCAGAAATGGTTGCGGATATAAAATCTTTGGGTTTTCTTTGGTACAAAAATAGATCTAAGATAGGGGTGGTGGATTGGAAAAGTTGGTGTTTATTTGATGTAACGTGATTGTTGGTTTTGGTTTTTAGATTTCAGCGTCTTTCTCCGTCTTGGTGATAGTCGTTGGTTGTGTCTTTTTTTAATGAAAGTCAATTTTCAAAAAAAAAAAAAAAAAATGTATTTTACAAAGCTCTTGTTGTACTGTACTGCATATGAAAATAGTGGTACTTTTACTTTAGATGTCAAACTTGTTAAGTTTCAAACTTTCAACCCAAACATTTTGAGAAATTCTGACAGTAGTCTGAATGTCATCTTGTGAAATTGAGGCTTAAAAATTAAAATCAAGTAGCTAGGCTTTTATTTAGTTCTAAATCTAATTTTTTTTACTGATCCAAAATTTTCTCAGGATAGAAGAAGGAAAGATACTGAAATAAATGAAAATTGTGAAGAATGGCCCGACTTTTATGGCAAACTTCATTTTTCGGTGAAATTTTGTATCGACATTAATGAAATGTTAACATTGAAATGTTAATATGTATTTTATAAAATATTGTATGAAATGGATTTTTTTGGCTATATATGTATATTATTTGTATTATGAGACATTAACTGTCATTTAGTGTGAAAATAGTAATTCTATAAAAAATATATATATTTTTAAACACTTAAAACCATAACACGCAAATGCATGTCAATAATGTATGTCATAAATGCGTATCATAAACAGATGACACATAAATACGTGTCATCTTTCTTTTATGACATGGCCTTCCTTGACACGCTTCTGCATGTCATCTACCCCCTTTAATGACACGCATTTGCGCTTCATTAAAGGTATATTTTCTAGTAGTGGTTGTATAGGCTTATACAACTAGTTACCTTTTTTTTAAAATGTTACTTTTTATAGTTTAGCGTAGGTCTTATAAGTTTTTTTTTTTACAATATATTTTATTACCAAAATTTATAACTTTTTATTGCTTAATATAGGTCTATACAAGTAGTTTTTTATAAATGTTTTCTTTTAACAAGTGTTTTTTTTTGGTTTACTTTTATAATTATATATATTTTTTCATACAACATAAACAACCAATATAAGTAACAAACAAACTATAACAAATAAGGTAAACATACATATTCCACTAACACTAGTCCTCATAATCTAGAGGCGGTTGTGGCTGATATACATATTGTCGTGGCGCTAAAGTTGAGGAACAACAAAACCGTCAAGACGCATTCACTTAACCTACCACTCATAATATTTTGTCAACATGTAATCCATCTAGTTTACACGACAAGTCCTATGACGAAGCGTGACATTTGCATGGTATGGAACTGTCATAAATTTGACAACATGTCGATGATTAGACGAAACACTGGAGTCGAGAATAAGGGTAAATAGATTAACATTGAGCTAACAAAATATAAACAAGTAAGTCGATAAAGCGTTGGGTTCGAGAAATAAATAGATAGATGAAACTTTGATGTCAAAATATCAAAATAGAAGTTCTTGGAATCAATGATGACACTTTAAACAAATAAAAATTTCAAATAAAATAAAATATCAATGTAAATAAAGGCAACTTTAAGATTAAGAATATCAAAGTATATTTGAAACTTCGATATCAAAATAAAACATTGGCCTTAAATTGATGAAACATTGAGATCAAGAATAACAAGATGATTCGATGAAACATTGAGCGGAAAGAGAACCAAGCAAATAACCAAAACAATTATAAACCCAACATGTATACGTGACTTCTATTAGATAGCTATAAACATAGCCCCGGTTTTAAGTAAACTAATTCGTTCAGAAGTAGCCGGTCATAGATAGTCAATGCAGGAATACGGTTTCTATTAGATAACTATGTACATAACCATGTTCAAAGTCCCAATTTCCACTAAACAATTACATTTATGAGAAATCGATCATAGACCGCAATTGAGATAACAAAAGTAAACTAATTCAATAATGTAACGATGTACTATAAATGAGGCATGTATTTGTGTGTTTCGTGCTTGAAAGTGAATACCAACGAAAATAGCTCAACAATCAATAAATAACCAAACTTAAATATAAATTTCATAAACAACCTTCAAAAGAATTAAATACATAGAATTATTTCAATTATATCCAAATAGAATTATATATATAAAAAATATACATGAAGAAGAAGGAAAGAAAAACAAAATAAAACTTGCGATACTTGTCTTCTCGAAGGTAGGTTTGTGGTATGAAAGTTAATGTGGGGGCGGTGCTATGATTTCTTAATTGAAACTCATTAGCATTGACAAATAGGGAAAAAATGATTTTTGATATATTCGTTTTAGTTTGTGAAAATCGGTTGCAAAAACATGATGCTTTTGTAACTCAAGGTAAAACAAATTATTTTTTTATTTTATCATTATGATATACAAAAAGTCCTTGGTTAGCACTAAAGCTTGCGAAACTTTGTGAAATTTTAACATAAAACAAAGATTTTGGGCGGCGTCCTAGAAAATTGAGAATTACCAGATAAAATGGACTTGCTGTAGAAAAATAGCCTGAAAGGGCTTAAAACTTGCTTGAAGCAAAATAATTTATTTTATTTTAAAGATTTCATTGGAATAATAACAATAATAATTATAATAATAATTATTATTATAATAATAATAATAGTATATAATAATAATAATGATAATAATAATAATAAAAATAATAATAATAATAATAAACCATTTGATTTGGCTTAAAGTTCTCTTGAAAAAAATCAACTTGATTAAATATTTTTTAATTATTTAAAATAATTGAGAATTTGAAATTATAAGTGTGAGGTGTTCATAAAAGAAATAAATGTGGAAACGTATGCATGGATTAAAAAAAATAGACATGCTTGATGAGTATGAAGGGACTAAGTATTGATGTTAGAAAACGAATGAACTTTAAGTGGACAACGGATCCGGGGTAAGATATTGCATGGCGGAAACATGTTAGGCGTTTCTAAGTATTGCGGGTGTGCTCGGGTCACTACAATGGTGGCAGGCTTGCATGGTTGAATATGCTTGAGCATAAGGTACGACATTGGGTTGAGTAACGACATAGTTTTTGCATTAATTGTTGTGGTTGGTGTGGGTTTTGATGAATTTTGGGTTATCATGGTCGGGATTACAGCAGCCAATTGCTTGATAATCTGGGCTACCATTTTGCGGGTTATGTTTCGAGGGCGACATTGAGGAAAACGAGAAGACATGCTACTAAGCTTGAAGAATTCGCATAACATGGAACGTAAATATAAAATTCGTATTTACAACCAAAAGAAACATTACATAAAACATTCCTAAAATCAAAATCAATCTATATAAATCATAAAATTAAATAAAGAAATAAAATCATGAAACAAATTTTGAAATCGAAATGTCTACGAACCACCATGAGTTTTCGCATTTCAAAAACAATTTCATAAGTTTCCGAACAACCATATAGAAAACTATATCACATTTGAAATTAAAATATCCATGAACCACCATGGATCTTCGTATCCCAAACAAAATTAATATAAGCAGTGAAACCGAATTGAAAATCGAGTGTTCATGTACTACCACGACTTTTCAGATTTTCAATTCAAAAAATAAGAATAAATAGATATATACTAATAGAGGAATGTTAAAATAAAAAGTGAAAGTTTTGTAAGAAGGGTAGGAAAAGATCTGGGTCATTGGATTGAATATAACACATAAGGGCATTTTAGGTAGAGTTATAATGTTAATTAAAGCAATTATTGGGTTGTTAATAAAAATTGCTATTATTACTGATTTTAATTTCGTGAGTAACTTTCCAGATTTTGATTTGTTCAACCATTATCTTCCTCATTAACAACAATCATTTTCTTTTCTATTAAAAAAATCAAGATTAGGGAGAAAAGTCATGCCATCAATGTATGTATATAAAGGAACTAAATTTTATCCCCCGTATTACGGGGGTTGTTTTACATTATACGTTTTTAATATTTATTATATATTTGGATTTTAATTTTATTTATTGTAAGAAAGTTAATAATTAATATACTTAAGGTTTGATGATAAAATAGTTTAGCAAATAAAGGATATGTTATAATCCGGTTTGAAACTATCTGGGTTTAGTGATACCCACTACTCATTTATTTTCTTTATTATAAAATTGTTTCTTAATAATAAATAATATCTTTTTTTAAATAAAATAGGATATTAATTTTTAGTATATTTCTATTTTATAGGATTTTCATATCAAATATTTGATGAGATTATTTTTTAATATAATGAGATGTTATAACCCGTTTAAGAGCTATCTGGGTTTGGTGAGACCTTTACCCGTGAATTCGGGTCAAATGCGTGAGAAGCCTTCATTTACAAATAAAGTAATCTGATAGCTTGAGAGAATGTTTGTTTTACATTTTTCGCTTTTTAATATTTGTTTTTGGATTTTAATTTTTTTTTATTATAAGAAAGTTAATAATATACTTAGGGTTTGATGATGAAAGGGTTTAAGGGTTTCATAAATAAATGATATGTTATAACCCGTTTAAAAGCTAACTGGATTTGGTGACCCATGACCCGCTTGTGTGTTTTACTATAAAATTGTTTATTAATTATAAATAATATATTTTTCTTTTTAAATTGGATATTAAATTTTAGTATATTCCTATTTTGTAGGATTTTAATATCAAATAATTGGTAAAATTAACTTTTAATTTAATGAGATGTTATAACCCGTTTAAGAGCTATCTGGTTTTGGTAAGATCCATACCCATGAATTTGTGTTAAATCAATGAGTGGCCTCCATTTAAAAATCAAAAAATCTGGTGGCTTCTATTAAAGGGGGGAGCGACCACATCGCGACACATAAGATTTTTAGGTTTTCGTTTATATATATTATAGATTATTTCTAATTTATTTTTTTTTTTCATTTTTTCACTTATTCGATGTCCTTATTTGGATTTAAGGAAGGAACTGTATATTGGGCAATTTTCTTTTTTCCTTCGCTAACATTTCAATTTTGATCGTTCGATTATGCAAGAAGGTATTTTACAAGAATCAAATTGGTTGCGAGTATTAAAACACAACAATTAATCCGCCGCTCCGTCGGAGAAGTTATTAATTATTGCAGGATCTAGGGTTTATGATTGGCGACGCACGGTTGTCGGTGGCGGTGTGGCATCAGATCCGGACTACGTGACGAATTTTCAGCGGTTATCTTTTTCTGACATACCGTAGATCTTCTGGCCAAAGAACGGAGAGACTAAATAGATATGGTGTATTTATTTATTGGTATGTTTCTGTTAATATGTTTTAATTAATCTCCTTTGTAGTTTGAATTTATAGTTATTGTATTTTAATTATTATAGTTTTTGTTAATATGTTTTAGTTAATCATCTTCATATATATATAGTGTGTTATTGTTCATCTTTCAACCGAGTGTGTTTTTGTTCTTTGTGTTGTGTTTTTAATTTGGATTAAAATTTGGTGTTGTTATTAAATAGAGATTATTATTTGATTTAAAACACACTATAATATTTCTTATGAAGTTTTTTGATGTGGTCTAAAATATAGATATTATTATATAAATATTCTCTACACTTCTAAATACTTTTGAACAAGGTTTTTATTCAATATTATTCTTAATTGGTTCATACATGGGTATTTAAGGTTTCAAGAGATAAAGAGCATATTAAGCATAATTTGCTAAACTTGATATGAAAAGCGAATATGAAATCCATTCTTCTATATTTATACTTATTGTTGACATATTTTGTTTAACATGAATGTTGATTTTTAACAATAAAAAAATATATAAATTAAAAATTCAGATTATTCATGGAGCACATGAGTAAACAAATAAAAGAAAGAAGTTTGGTAGTTCACTTGGGCCGTGACCCATGTGCTGATTTGGAAACACAATAAAAAAAAGAATTAGAAGACGAATGGGAAGATTTGGAGAGAGGCGGCTCAACATGGATATAAATCATTATTATTGATTGGTGTTGAAAATTTTCTTTTTATTTAGTCGAATTGGGAAGAACCCTACGAACAGGAGCTAATCGCAAAGAAGAAGAGGAAAAAGTAAGAGAAAGCCCTTGGTTTAAGCAGAGAGGGTTTGAGTTCAACACCTACTATGCCAAACATCATTATTATTCGGTTTGAATTTATCATTTTCTTTATGAATTCATTGTTTGAACCGATTTATTTTCTTTTGTTCTTGAGTATGGTTGTTGGCTAAACCCTTAGACCACCTAGGTTTATGATGAACTTTTGTTGATATTGGATTTTAGTTTGGACTTTTCTTTTGTTATGGTTTATGATTAAGTAAGTGGTTTCTTGTTTTTTTTCATTCGATGCATATGTGTGCTTAGGATGTTTGGTGAATTTTATTGTTTCATGGGTTCCTTGGTGATCGTATGTCATACAATAGGATTCTGTTAGGTCATCTACTGGTGTTTTTAAGAACTTAATAGAATCCATAGGTGTATTCTTGAGAAAGGTCAGGGGTCCTGTTTGGGTTTTCTTTAAGTGAATAATTTAAGATCCCAGTTCCATAACTTAGCATTTTCCAACTATTTGATAATTGATACATTACGGATTCTAGCCTAGGTGGTTGTTTATCATTATCTGGGTTAAATCCAAGTCATAAGTTAAGTCATCTTTAGTTTTATTAATTAATTTAATATTAGTTTTTAGTAAAACCTCCAATAATAATAAATAAATAGTCGTGTCTGTAGGTTAAGTCTAAATTTAGCTAGTTAAGTTAATTTAAAGAGTCCCGTGGGTTCGATATCTGGACTTACTTAGTTGTACTAGAGTTGACCGGTTCGCTTGCCGGTTAGTAGTTTTAGTTAAGTTAAGAGTCTAGAATCTATTACTTAGTGTCTAGATTAGCGTGTTTTCATATAACTACTTTTAGCACATTAAGTTTTTGACGCCGTTGCCGGGGACTCTTGGCGATTGCGTTATTAGCTTTGATTGGCCTTACTTGTTATACACGTGCTATTTGTATTTTGTTTTGTTTTTGAGTCGTAGGAGTCAAAGTAGTTTGTTTTGTATTTAGTATTTATTTTAGAGTCGTAGGAGTCTAATTGTCCGTGTCTTTTATTTATCTTGAGTCTCGTAAATATGTGTGAGATTTGTGGTGGGACCTGTTTTACACTTATATGTCCGCAATATGTTGGGTGTTTGTCCCATTATTATACTAACCTTCCTGTGCAGCCGCAAAAAGATTTTCTGCAGGAACCTCCGCCGTATTATTATGATAATCTATATCAGCAGCCTTAGTATAATCAGGGTCAATTCGATGATCAATATTCTAGCAGCAACCCTGTTGAGAGTAGTGTGTTCGAGAAGGTGAATAAATTGGAAAAGATATTGACTCAATATCTGGCCTTAGATTCCCAACAGAAGTTAGCCGAGCATGCTATCATCTTGAAAAATCGGTAGAGCATTATTACAGATCTCCAACGTACATTAGAGAGCATTACTAGGAGATTAAATAAAGAAAAGGAGGAAGAAAAGAGATTGGAGTTATTGGAGTGTCTTGGCGAGTACGATGAAGGGATCACTCAAGTAACGGAGACGAAAATGGACAATGAAGTCCCACCTCCGGTTCACAGGTTACTATTGCTAATTACTAGAGTGACTCTGATGATGAGATCGACGAAGAAGATAGGCAGCTTATTAGAGGTCTTTAGTGAAGAAAAAAGAAATATAGGAGGAAGTGGATTTGGGAGATTCACTTGAGTTGATGTTTGGTGTTAAAGAAGAAATAGAGGAAGAAGTGGATTTGGGAGATTCACTTGAGTTGATGTTTGGTGTTGAGGAAGAGATTGAGAATAAGTTGTGTGAGGAGGATGAGTTTTTGGATTTGGAGTTAGAAGAGTTGCCTGAGTACGATGAAATAGCTGAGTTTGATTCGGAGGGTGACTTAGCATTTTTTGAGTCCCTACTAGAAGATATAGAAATGGTGGTAGTGGAAGACCTCCATAGCTAGCCCATGGCACTTATAATAAATGTTGCTCATAAGTCAAAACCACGGGAGAAGGCGAAGAGAAGAGCATTTGTGAACCGAAATAATTTGCAAGTCAGAAGATGATCTACAGGAAAGAAGAAGCCATTGAAGTTCAAGAATGACCAGTCTTCTCGATACATGTCATGCATCCGGTTCTTGCCAGGTAAGTTTGAATTTTGGTGGTCTGACCCGTTAAGGATTTTTAAATCATTTTTCAATTCCATCGAGAAAATTTCAATGTTTAACAAGTATCGGGTGGAACTGAACGGGTTGGATAGGGTCCAAGTGAAAGAGAAACCTCCTTATTAAGTTCAAGCATGGGGAGGTTTTGCGGAGTTTGTATAATTGTCGAGTCACTAACGTAGTCTTTTGTAGTTTTTCTTTGTTTTTGTGTTTTTAAGTTTTGTAGGATTTGAGCTAAAAGAGTATCCCTATGAAGTGTAATGAAAAATTCAAGTATGGGGATGGAGCAACAGGAGCCGTATACTTTTTATTTATCTATTTGCTGCTATTATTCATGTTTATATATTGGGTGGGTTGGTTGGTCTGGTGACATGTTTTTAATGTTGAATATCTATCGAGCTGATAAGATATATTTTTAGATATTGTTTGTTGAATGTTTGCCGACTCCGTTTATGTGTGAGAGAAAGAGATATTTGTGTGGAGTTAGAGGGCATTTATGGCGAGAAGACTTTGGCATCATGTTGTCATGCGCATATTACCAGCTAAGTCTTTTCCATTATTTTATCTTGCTTGTTTATTTTTATTTATTTTTGTTTTTCTTTTTAAATTTTTAGTTTTTTTGTATTCCGACTTTATTTTTTATTTTTCGTCCTTATCCTTGCATTGAGGACAATGCGAAATTTAAGTATGGGGATAGGACAATTGAGTCATAGTTAAATTTTATAATTAAAAAAAAATGAAAAAAAAATGTCCCTTGAATATGGTTTTTTGCATTATAATGGAAGATAATGCTAATTATCGGAAATTGGTTTTTGAAACTACTAATACATATGAGATAATAAAAAGGAAAGCGTACTAAGCTTGGGATGTGTCGGTAGGCCCAACTAGTCTAGAAAGGTTTTCCATTGCATATTCTTAATAAACCTAATTAATCTTAGATTTTGTGGGTTCTCATCCTAAAGGGGGACAGTGAAGCTGAAATTCGATAAGGTATAGAGAGTTTAACCATAAGTTGATTACCTTAAGGTGGTGAGAATTGAATGCACTTTAAAATTAGCACGCCACTCCATTTATGAAAATAAATAAAGAGTGGTGGCGCCCCGCAAATGTCCAATTTTATACGAGCTTTATTCTTTAGTTATATATTTTTAGGTAAAAGATGCCTAAGTGCACAATACAAAAAATAAATAAATAAAATAAAATAAATAAGTATTCCAAAAGTCGGTCCTAAAAGAAAAAGTGAGAAAATTTATGTAATGAAAAATGCCAAAGAAGCATTCTCAAAAATAGAAAAAGAGGCCAAAGTGCACATACTAGACGAGACTGAGAGTTTACGTGTTACTAAGGGGATGGCGACTCTAAGGATACACTATTGAGGCTCGAAAGTTTCTAGTCAATAAATATTTTCTTAGGGCATATATAGGACAAAGTCCAATAATATTTAGGGCATGCTCGTACGAACTTACTTGACCTATCATCCATAATTCCATCTAAGTGTATTTTCTTCTTACCATTAAGGGGTTCTTATCTTACGGTGATATGTTGAACCAGTTTGCTTCAACTCGATTATTTTTAAATTGTCTTTACTATGCTTGAGATGGGGTAGGTGGATCTTAGCTCCAAAGTTGTGAGACCCATAGGTTTTTGATATCACATGAACTTAAATGCTTAATGTGTGTGGGGGCTTGATAGGTTGGTGGCTAGGTTTAAGTGAACAACAATATCGGCAATCGCGGTTTTTACGTTTATCTGAGCTTTAAGATAAACTTATATGTTTTTAAAACTGTATTTCTCCGATACTGATCCCATTGCAATGAGACTTTTTCAGGGATGAAAAAGATTTAAGTGTGGGGATATTTGATATGGTCTAAAATATACATATTATTATATAAATTTTTTCTACACTTTTACATACTTTTGAACAAGGTTTTTATTCAATATTATTCTTAATTGGTTCATACGTGGGTATTTAAGGTTTCAAGAGATAAAGAGCATATTGAGCATAATTTTCTAAACTTGATATGAAAAGCGAATATGAAATCCATTCTTCTATATTTATACTTATTGTTAACATATTTGTTTAACATGAATGTTGATTTTTAACAATAATAATATATATAAATTAACAATTTATATTATTCATGGAGCACATGAGTAAACAAAGAAAAGAAAGAGGTTTGGTAGTTCACTTGGGCCGTGACCCATATGCTGATTTGGAAACACAATAAAAAAAGAATTAGGAGGCGAATGGGAAGATTTGGAGAGAGGCGGCTCAACATGGATATAAATCATTATTATTGATTGGTGTTGAAGATTATTTTTTTTTATTTAGTCGAATTGGAAAGAACCCTACGAACAGGAGCTAATCGCAAAGAAGAAGAGAGAAAAGGAAGTAAGAGAGAGCCCTTGGTTCAAGCAGAGAGGGTTTGGGTTTAACACCTACTAAGCCAAACATCATTATTATTCGGTTTGAATTTATCACTTTCTTTATGAATTCATTGTTTGAACCTATTTATTTTCTTTTGTTCTTAAGTATGGTTGTTGGCTAAACCCCTAGACCACCTAGGTTTATGATGAACTTTTGGTGATATTGGATTTTAGTTTGGACTTTTCTTTTGTTATGGTTTATGATTAAGTAAGAGGTTTCTTGTTTTTTTTTCATTCGATGCATATGTGTGCTTAGGATTGTTTGGTGAATTTTATTGTTTCACAGTTTCCTTGGTGATCGTATGCCATATAATAGGATTACGTTAGGTCATCTACTGTGTGTTTTTGACTAGTTTATGGTTGATTTGCAATAAAATCATAGGAACAATATTAATAAATCAAATAGACCTAAGTGTGCTGCTAATCTAAATAGCTGTAAGGTGTTAGATTATTGATAAGTCTTGGTTGATTAAGATTGCTAGATTTAGTTCTTCGTAAGGAGTCCGTCTAGGTTTGATTTTTCAGCTTTGTTTATCTAGTCGAGTGAACATTTTGAACTACCTTTGATTTCTGCGCTGTCAGGTAGGATTTCTTATAGAGGTACTTGTCATAAAATAATTAGCGACCGTAAGCGAGTCTAATTAAGCTGGTGTTTTTAAGAACTCAATAGAATCCATAAGTGTCTTCTTGAGAAGGGTCACGGGTCCTGTTTGGGTTTTTTAATTGAATAATTTAAGATTCCAGTTCCATAACTTAGCATTTTCCAAGTATTTGATAATTGATACATTAGGGATTCTAGCCTAGGTGGTTGTTTATCATTATCTGAGTTAAATCCAAGTCATAAGTTAAGTCGTCTTTAGTTTTATTAATTAATTTAATATTAGTTTTTAGTAAAACCCCCCAATAATAATAAATAAATAGTTGTGTCTGTAGTTAAGTCTAAATTTAGCTAGTTAACGTAATTTAAAGAGTCCTGCTGGTTCGATATCAGGACTTACTTAGCTGTACTAGAGTCGACCGGTTCACTTGTCGGTTAGTAGTTTTAGTTAAGTTAAGAGTCTAAAATTAATTACTTAGTGTCTAGATTAGCGTGTTTTTATATAACTACTTTTAGCACATCATTTTTCGTGTTATGTTGTAAGTTTGAATTAAAAAATGATAATTATAGATTTGATAATGTTTCCATATATAAAATAACACACTGGACAATTATGCTCCTAGATATGTTTTAAAACAAGTACTAAAATAAAACACACAGCCTAGAAAACACATTTTTCATCTAGACCATCAGATCACCAAATCTAACGCACCAGATTACTCTTACACTTTTTAGACACATTCCACTTCTTATTATAACTCCACCCTATACTAATATTGAAAACAAATTGAAACTCGACTATTCATGTATCACCATGACTTTTTGAATTTTCAATCAAAACCACAATAATAAATGGATATATATAATGAAGAAAAAGAATTGAAACTCGACTATTCATGTATCACAATTATTTTTTGAATTTAACTAAAAACCACAATATAAACAATTGACTCTTTAGAGTCATACCTTGCATGAACTACCATGACTTGCATGCAATTTTAAGAGTAAGAGTGCGACCTTTTTCTATTCACAAAGGAAAATGGTCACATTTGACAGCTTAAAGTTGTGATTCGTATGATGTTTGGTGTGGTAAGCTTTAGCCTAATAAGTTCCAGCACCCTTTTCTAACCCTCCAGGTAAGCAACCGGGTCCCGTAGCTAATTGAGATTTATACACATTGCTTAACCTTAGGTTTAAGAACCTTGGTGCCAAGGGTTCAAAACACAAGTGTGTCCCTCTTCCAGTTACTTGATACCCGTCACGTAAAACCATCTATAAGGAGCGAGAGAAATCGAAATATGGAAACACGAATTTTTAATTCAAACATCACAAAATCACAAAAAATATCCAAAATATTATAAAATGGTATAGACATAAGCCTTAGAATTTTTTTGTGAATATGCGTACATGCGACATTATAAAATATTATAAATATACTCGAAGCATATGAACAATCTTAAAATTTGCGAGCACATAGCACATAGGGTATACATGCAGTTAGAGCCCTAAAAATAAACTATAACTATAATAGGTTGTTATATCTAACCACCTATCTTATAGTCACGACTCTTATACCAATCTGTAACACCCCGGCTTTAAGCGGAATACGCCTGGGTGCACGTACAGATCACTCATAAGCTCGTAACACTATTAATAGTGACAATAAAATTATTTTATTTTATAAATTCGCAAGTACACATATAGTTTGATATTAAGACAAATACCATTACATTGTAATAAAGCAACTATTATTCTTTATTTAAATATCCTAAGGTTGACTAATGATATTCGTCTTTAGTACATCATTAAATTCAACCTGCAACATGTTTAAAACAATACATTTTTGTTAACAATCCATGTTGGTGAGCTTTCATAGGTTCTAGGTTTAATTCCGGTACCATAACGAACGTAACCGATACCGGCCAAATTTGTGTCTCGCCGCCGCAATGCCCCTATTTTACTGACCGAATGAATGTCGTTTTAAATATGTTAATTTTTATAGCAAGCTATACGGGTGTCGTTACTATTTTTTTTCTAGTTTTTGTTTTAAATATGTTAATATGACAAATTTGTGTTCAGGTTTAGTTTTGGTACCATAAATAACATAGTCGATACCGACCAAATCGTATCAACTCATCATTGCAACGCTCGTGCTTTATTGACCGAACTAGGTTAGTAGCCTGTGTATGACACGGGCTAAAAAATGATATAATGTTATAAAAATATGTTTGCATATTTGATACAAGTTATATGTGAAATCAAACATGAAGTATATGTCGTAGCATATGAAACAATTATAATATACTAGGTTAGAAGTTAGAACTCGTGTAATACACGGACTCGGACTGATAATAAAGTTAAAATAAAACTAATAATATATATAATTGCTTGAGTCCAGCAATTGTTGTTCACATAATGCATTTTCTTCCAACTTATTGATTTAAATTCCTCTAATAAACCAAAACCAACTTAGGTCCAGCAAGAAAGACGTATTCACCCCCAACTTATAGGAAATATCGAAGGAACAATTCTATGAATACACTGAAGACTCGCCCAATCAATCAAATCCCACAGCCCCCTTCGGTAATCTTTGCAACACCGACATGTTTATCCAAACACTTGAAATATGAATCACCAAAAAGTTCTCATTAAATTTCCAATATAAAAAGCTTCAAAATTTGCTATTAGCAGGATCTAGGAAGTGGGAACGTGAGGTGTAGGCAAGCCTTACCTTTATCTTATGAGATAGAGTTTCTAACATAAAAAAACTCAATTAAATGATCAAGTGAGCACGAGTTTTAGTTAAATTTTATAAAAATTATGAAATTTACCATGTTTTCAAGCAAGTTATTCCATGCTTTCCTACTAAGGATATAATGAATGGTGAATTTCATAAGGTCTAGATGGAAAGCTTTACGAGATTCTATGATACTAACCCATCCCTACCCGCTCCCTTGATTCTTGAAAATTCCCATTCTACATGCGCTACCATTAAATTAGTCACCTAAAAGATTACATTTTTTTTATAAAAAAAAAAAAAAGATGCAAGGTATATATAAAAATATGAAAAATGCCTAACTTTTCGAAGTAAGAAATTAACAAGTAGAGAAAAGTGATCATTATAACTCTTTTTTGCGCCATTTTGTTGCAAATAAAACTTTATCATCAAGGTTTTATAAAATCAAAGTTTGAAAGTAAATTCGGATCTAGTAAATAATTTTTGAAAAAGTATGAAATCATTACAACACAGACTGCACATAGTTGGCTGATAGTTTACTGTACAATTATAATTGTACATTTAATTGACACAATCTACTAAAATTAAGGTTAGAGGGTTCACATCACAAGGATGATTAAGAATTTTTTAAACGAAATACCAAAAAAAATCATGATGAGGATCTAATGCCACCACATCAATCACTAAAGGAAACAACAAACAAATATATATATTTAGGGTTCACGTTTCTTGAAAGAAAGACAAAATCAAATCGATTTAATACCTATCATTGAAGTAAAAACATAAGATGCTAAAATCGACGGTTACTTAATCAAAACGAACCCTTCAAAGCCCCTAATATTTCGAGGTTAGGGTTGTTTCGTACTAAAATGTTTGTGAATCAATTGAATCGCCAAACAAAATCAATGGAAAGTGTGTTATTGAAGAGTTTTACTTTTACCTTTAAAATCTGAAAATTTTTTGTCTGAAGAGGTATTATCAAGGGTTTGTAATTGGAGAGGGGTTACGGTTATGTTGAATGAAAACTTGGTAATAACAATTTATAGATCCAAAATACATCGTCTGGGTCAGGTAGTTATCCACGCTGGATTCGAAAATGAACCATATAATGAAAATGGGTTTTAAAAAGATGAGGAGGGTTGAGAGAATGACAAGTGGCACGAATTGGTATTCTTTTATTAGAGTAGATAGATATTTAAAGCAAAACATATTTCCATATAGCCTTCAAATATGTCATCCATATTGATGTAATTAGATATTGTTAATAATATAATTTTAAGAAGTCATAATTGGTTTAATTGAGATAAGTATTAAATACTAAACAGTAATAAATGTATTAATTGTTATATCATTTAAGACATAACATCAATAGACGAATTTTATGTTTGATCGTTTTTTCAATGGGCGTCCTTTAGCAAAAGAAATGGCAGAAAACATATTTCATGTTTCAAATTCCTTTGGCGTTATGTCCTTATCATGTGCAATGCACATGAGGGTATTTTAGTCTTCTTACTCCTACTGATAAATAAAATATTAAATAATATTTTAAAATCTAATATATATAAATATATACACACACATATATACATATATATTTATTATGCATACACTCCCTTTATCTTTCTAGTTTCTCTCTCTCTCTACACAACCACCAGACTATCGGACCATCACACCACAAGAGATCGCTGTCGCCACCAATCTATATCCCTTTGTGTCACCTCGTCGGAAACCTAGAAATGGCCAAAATCATACAATTTAGCCCCAAAACACTTAAATTACGAGGACTAAGGCTTTACAATTACCACCACCAATCTATACTCCCCATACCCCCTGTTCATGGATACACCCAATTTCTCACCATTACTCCTTTCTTTCTGTCTGACCATCGCCTAATCGATGTCGCGTCCGACCAAATTGAAAACGACAAGGCGATTAGATATTGAACAATTGCAAAAATGGTAGTTTTATCCAAAACTAAAAGGGCCAAGAACCGATTGGTTTTGCTGTTGGTGAATTGGGCGAACACAGTGACCACGGTTATCGGTGGAGATTATGGCGGGTCTGTATATCTCGTTCACCCGTGCCGCCGCGCTTGTTAGTGATTTGGATCTATACGTGTTTCCGGAACTCTAGCTTCATCCTCCGGAAAAACGATTGTGGTTGCAGGTGCGGCGGAACTCTAGCTTCGTCTGTGTTGTCGGGGTTGGGGAACCATCGTCGTCGATGGTTGCAGGTGTGGCGGTGATCGTCCGGTGGTTCTTAGTGTTGACTGTTGAGAGAGAAAGGGAGGAAGAGAGAGAGAGAGATGGTTTGCGTTTGAGAGAGAGAGAGAGAGAAAGTTATTACAAATTAACATTTTAGTTTAAATATTAAATAAATTATAAAATTACAAGACTACCCTTATGTGCATTGCACATGATAAGATTTAACGGAAATATTTAACTGAGTTAGGCACGAAGGACATAACGTGAAAGGAATTTGAAACATGAAGTATGTTTTCTGCCATTTCTTTTGTTAAAGGACGTCCATTGAAAAAATGATCAAACATAAAGGACGTCTTTTGCTATTTTGTCATCATTTAATATAAAAAGTTATTAAATTGAGGAATGACAATTAAAAAATTAGTTTATTAGGTGGAATATGTATAAATGGAAATTGATTAGTTGACATCCCATGTGGATGACATATTTGAAAGTCATGTGAAAAACATGTTTTGCTTTAATAGATTAGTTAGATATGGTTAAGTTATTCTATAAAGGGGGACAAAAATGAAAAGGATTTGTAGCCATATAAAAAAAACCCCTAAAAAGTAATAAAAAAACCATAACTCAAAATTTAATTAAAAAACGAAAAAAGTAAAAACACAAAAAATGTTTTCACCGTCTTTCTCGTTCTCAAACAAAACACACACACACACACACACACACACACATAGCGTTTAGTGAAAAAACATCATTGTGTCTTTTTGTATATTATTGTGTTTTGTGTTTATTTTCGTCATTGATTGTGTCATTTTTCCATGACATTGTGTCTTTATTCTTGAGATTGTGTTATATTACTTAATATTGTGTTATATTTTGCGATCTATTGTGTCTTTTTTTAGTTATAATTGTGTTATTGTTCATTTTCGTCATTGTGTTTTTGATCTCAGCATTGTGTCTTTTCGTCAGTTATTATTATTGTTGTTGTTGTTGTTATTATTATTATTATTATTATTATTTTACGGGAATGACGGGGGAAACATTTTAGTTGTTTTAATTTTTTTCATTTTTTATTTATATTTTGAGTTATGATTTTTTATTATTTTTTTTGAATTTATTTTTAAAGGTTTTTTGTGTGGTCAAAAATCCTTCTTACATTTCTTATTTTTGTCTCATTTTGTATTTTAACTTTACCCTAGTTAGATAAGCATAGTTTTAAATATAACTTTTCTGTATCATATAATAAACGAATGCCGCTACTGTGTTGATTAATTTATGTTTTTGGGTTAAAAGTTTGTGCATAACGAACATAACTAATATCAACTAAAGACATGTCGTTTTGATCATAGGTTGTATGTCGTACTATTTTGGCCTGTAACGTAACAAAATTAACCGATACCGACCATATTCTTCTCGCTGTACTGCCGCAACGCGGCGGGTTTGCTACCTAGTTAGATTATTAAGTTCCACACAAGATTGGAAACATGTATATTGCAGGGTCCAAAAATATTGTGATATCTAATTGCAATCATACGGACCACTTTGAGATTCCTTTAGCATAATCAATGGAGAGCAAGCCAATAGGAATAAAACACACCAATTAGGAAGACCCAAAACCGAACATGAGTATGTTATAAGTCTTCTAAAAGAGGACACATAATTCACTGTCATAGGGTACATGGACCTTAGTGTCCCAAACACCCTAAATCAACTTACTCGTTTTCATTGGTTATATGGATTGTGTTGTTCCAAACAACCCAAATCAAGTTATTATCTTGTCTTATAAGTGCCCATAATGTGGCAGATGAATACAGGGCAAGACCAATTCAGTCTTTGAGACCTATCAAGTCATACCTAAGAAACAATAAGTTCAAGCATATATTTCAAATAGGCAATCATTACGTAGTGACTAAAAAACTTAGGCCTCTCAAGTCTCAACTCTTATCATATTAGTTAGTGGTTAAGATTAAAGGAATAGCAATTTTGTAAATTATGCTATATTTTAAACCATTTATTTTGTCAATAAAGGATAGTTGTGTCTCTTACACCATCTATAACAAGAATGTAATTTTAAAGATAAAACTCCTTTAATCATCTCTACTAATATGAAAAACACTACATTTGAAACTTAGTAACTAAAGCACCCTATATAATTAAAACACCATGGTCATGCTTCTTACCAATATCAAATCACCTTTTGCCAAACACTATGTTTGAAACTTATGAAATAAAACACACTACCAAAACCAAAACACTATAGTCACATTTCGTGTCATTGTAATCTCAATCCCAATTTGAAAAACACAATGTTTATAACTTTTGAAGTAAAATAGACTGCTGAACTAAAACACCATAGTCACGTCTCTTTGTCAATGTCATCTCTACCGATTGAAAAACACCATGTTTGAAACTTATGAATTAAAAATATCATTTTCACTATTGTGTTTGTCATGATCAATATAAGTCTTCGGGGAAATCGAATTGAAAACCAGAAACATATGATAGATGTATCGTGTAAGGAAAAAATAAATAACCGTGCATTATATTCTTTAAAAAATGAAATATATTTCTAGATAATTATCAAATTTAAACCTTGAGAATAAAAGACAATTTTACCCTTTCGTGCTATATTTGAAACATGGCATGTGGGACACGGTTAACCATCTTAAACCCTATAGTAAAATCTATCCTTTAAATATACTAGAGTGCAAATGGAAACACATTACCATAGATTTGATAACTAAGCTATCCTGCACAGCTAAAGATACTGACACCGTTTGCGTGGTTGTGGACCATTTGACGAAGAGTAATCACTTTCAGTCAGTTCTTGGGGACTTTTACTTTGGAAATATCAAGGATAATAATGAATACAATCCCACGAATCATGGCTAGTCAAAGATGGAGATATTCTCTCCATAAGTTATGCCTTACATATAATTGTAATTAAATGTATTCCTAGAATTAGCTTCCAATTCTTATATATATATATATATATAGGGGTTGGATCAAATACAAACAAAAATATTGTACAAAGCGTACGAACTGAAGGATTTGCAAATTTTTGGCGGTGGCATTTTTGTAATTAAATGGTCTCCTTTCTTTCATCCTCCTGCTTCAAACATATTGATCAATTAAATCTTTCAAGGTAACAGATCAAATATAAATTACCTAACCGATCAGTTGTAAATACCAAATCAATCGTCAATCGGTCAACTGTAAATACATAATCAATCTATCGATTAAAGAATCAATTTCATGAACAAAATTTCACTACAGAGACAAATTAAGGCTTACAAATTGTACTAATCCATCAATTGAAACTTGTGAATTGAACTAATTGAGAAACTAAAGCTTTTTGCAAATGAAATTAATTGATCATTTGAAGCTTGTAACTGAGATTTTTTAAAACAACAAAAAATTCAAAAAATAGAGTATAATAGTTGCTGGTTATTACACTTCAAATGTTTTCAAATGATATCTAGATTAATTATTTTCTTAAATAGAGTAATTATATAATTGGATATTATAACCTAAACATATAACTAGAGTTTGTCATAAGTAGAGTAATTATGTTACCGGTATTGTGAGTAATCATAACAGTAGAGTAATTTTTAATTTTTTAAGTAGCCTATTTTATATTATAAGTATAGTAATTTTCAAAATCAAGTAGTATAATTTTATTACAAATAGAGTAATTTTCAATTTTAAGTAGTGTAATTTTATATTATAAGTAGAGTAATTTCCAATTTTAAGTAATGCTTATTACAAGTAGAGTAATAAACCTTTATAAGTAGAGTAATTATGTTATCGATATTGTGAGTAAACATAACACTTAAGTAATTTCAATTTTAAGTAGCGTAATTTTATATTATAAGTATAGTAATTTTCATTATCAAGTAGTGTAATTTTATTACAAATAGAGTAATTTTCAATTTCAAGTAGTGTAGTTTTATATTATAAGTAAAGTAATTTTTAATTTCAAGTAATGTAATTTTATATTACAAGTAGAGTAATAAACATTTATAAGTAGAGTAATTTGTGAAACAGGGGGTTCTATTGGTACCTTAATGGTTCGTTCGTCAATTCTAGATTAGTTTGTGGTAATTGTTTGATTTTATAATTACTCTAGTTATATAAAGAATTACTCTATCAGAGTAATTATCATTATATTCTTCTACACCTGAACATCATTTAAAAACCCTAAACCTTCTGAAACTTTAAGCGACTGGTTAGCTCATTATGTGAGTTCAATCGAACTATCGCAAAACTTAAATTGAAGTGTGCGACTCATGATGCTGGTTCTAAAATCAATTTAATTTGATGATTTCGGTTCTAAAATCAAACTAATTTGATGAAGATGCCTGGCGATGTTAATGGAGTTTGGGAAACAATTTTATGGAAGTGATCAAATTTGATGAAGATGTCGATCTATTGTATTTGTGAAGGTGAAGAATCAATTTACTGTTATTTACAATTATGCCATCTCCCAAATTTCAGTTTTTATTCGGTGCGCACGTTTAGTACAAGTTTTCACTTTGTATGAGAACCTTCCCTTACATATATATATATATATATATATATATATATATATATATATATATATTATTGTAATAGACAAAGTGTATTTGATTCTATTCTTCTTCTAATATTGTGATTGTTCATATTCTTCATATAATCGTGGTTTTATAATATATTCAAAACGTTAATAGGAAAGACTAACAAAGACGTTCATAAGTGAGATAGTTGCTTGACATGATGTACCATTGCCAATGGTATTTGACCAAGACACGCAATTCATTTCCATGTTCGATCTAGAAGATGTTATGAGTCTTTGGGAACTATATTTAATATCAGCATAGCATAACATCCTCAGACATATGGACACGCAGAAAGAATCCTTCAAACCCTGGAGGACATGCTCCATGTTTGCGTTATTGATCTATATACGTAACTGGATCATGAGTTCAAGGCATAGTTATTAGAAATCATATAAGTTTATATTACATAATATATTATCGAGCTCATTGAGATGGATCCAAATATGAAATAACCACTAATTTATCCTTTACGTAATATATTATCAAGCTCCTTGATATGGAACTAAATTCCTTCAATTTATCACACTAGCTTTTTACAATCGGGATATAGTATATATTCTAACAGAATTCGCGGGAACCTACTTGATATTTCAGGTTAGTTTTACCGGAGCCGGCTCAACTTAGTTGGAGGCCTAAAGCTATCTAAAATGTTGAGTCCATTTTTTATGTTTATAGTATTACTACATTAGAGAGTATCCAAGAATTATTGAACATAGATAGGGATAATAGATACGAGACACTCCTACTTATCATCATCATCATCATCATCATCATCATCATCATCATCGTACTCAGTATATCCCACCAATAGCAAAGCTATGATAGGGTCGGAGGAGGGTAAGATGTAGACAACCTTACCTCTATCCTATGACAACAGAGAGGCTGCTTCCTGTGTGACAACCTTACCTCAATATATCCCACCAATAGCTTATGGCCATCACTTAGTTACTAATTCTACAAAAAACTACTATCAAAAACCCAAAATTCATAATCGCTCTTTTAAATAGAGGCCCTATAAATTAAACTGGAGGCCTAAAGCCGTGGCCTGATTTAGCTTATCCATAAAACGGCCATGAGTTTTACATGTGTTTTTATCAACTTAAAGTTAGACACATGATGTTCCAAACGTCTCACCTCTCAGAAAAACTCACTAGGGTGTTGGAGATATTTCGAAACGATGTTTGAAAAAAAAAGAAGAAAAGTTTAGACATTCATCATGCATGGCAAGTGTGCAGACCCTTCGTATATCATTTGTGCACACACGTCATTTTATTATATATCAATGGTATAGGCTTGCTTGCCACATAGAAAATAAAATCTTGCTGATGGGATATGAGAATATATAGATATATTTCAACATTAGTTTGAGACTCGTTTATTACACGAAAATTAATGAGAATTTTAATCTTTAAATATCAAGTAACATACAATAAACACATAATTATTATACATTGTTAATACAATTACAATTCACATTAAAATTACAGGAATTGTGAAGCAAACATTATACAAATAGTTTACAAATAACAAAAAATTTCCTTTTACACTACATTTGTAGTTGTATTGATCAATAACATTGTTATCAAGAATAAATATCTTTAGTCAGTGTCTATTTGTAACTCTTGACAAGACAACGTATTGTTGTCCATGTGAGAATACAGGTTCTTTCAAGTACAAACCAACCCTAAATAATGATTAACCATGGCTTTTGTTTATGGCAATCGCGAAACGCCTTACATCTTTCCAAATAATCAAAGAATTCGGATATTCAAGTTTAAGCATGGTAAATGATTTGACCAGATTAAAAAAAATTGTGATTATAGCTTTCCCGGATTAAACCCTTTATTTCTTTCCTAAAATATATTTATCTAAAATAATCTTTTTGAAACAAATCTACCAAAAGTAATCTATTGATTTATATTTAGAAAAATTTGAAAAATTAAAATAATCTTTTATTGCTTAACTGGTCAAATGAGTAGAAAATTGTCCAAAGTGAGTTTTAATGCAACTCAAAAGTGATTTATTATATTGTTTGGATGATAAATGTATTAATATAGCTTTTTCATCATATTAAACACATTGTAATTCCTTTTTAAAAATTTGACAAAAAATGTTCCAAGGTCAGCCTGACATCTATTAAAAAATTTCAACCTACTGATGCAATGAGCCAATGATGCAACACATGAAATCAAATCATTTCCTTTTTAACTTCAAATGTTAATGCACAACTAATTAACTGGAATTATAAGTAGCATATATGCAATTATTAATTTATAGAGATTGAAAGGTAAAAATTGATTCTTAGTTTTAAAACTAATAATGAAAGGTTTTCAGGTTTTAATCTTAAAAGTTAAAACCGGATTTGCAGGTTAAATTAGATAAAAGTAATAATGGTTTTAGTATTTAAAATATTTAACATTAAGAGGATTTCTACTATATTTATAAATATACATAAAAAGTTGCATTTAAATTAAACCAAAATCACCATGAGTGTAACTTATCACATATTTAAAAGGGGGGGGGGGGACCTACCAATAGTGCAATACCACGAGTCAGCTTCATTACCTAAAATTGCATGTGACAGAACAAAATGTATTAATAAAAGTGGAAATCAACAACTAAGTTAACAACATTGATGATCAAGTTGTTGAACTAATTACCTGAAGGTGTAGAGATCAAATAGCCCTCCACATAATCAAGATGTTGAAGCAATTTTTCTTTCAAAAGTGATTTTTTTTCTAAAATGATTCGGTATTCAAAGTTTTATTAGGTGCATGTTAAAGATGCATAGTAAGTAGGTTGTACAGTGATAATGCATTACAACATATAAGCATAAAACAACTAACCGATGCCTACTTCAAAAGGTAACATCAAAATTTTGGTGAAATTATAAAACATGACATTGAGAAGAAGTTGCTTGATAATAATACCGTGCTTTAGTTTATTTTTACAAAATATCCATCAGAGATGCTCATTAAAAAAATAGAAAAGAGCTGGGCGGCACTGAAATTTAAAAGGAATTAAATAACTGACTTGGAATTTAGTTCAAGTTTAATTTAAAACTAAAGATCTAGATCTGATAACAAAAAATACAACACACTATAGAGGCTGTGATAACGAAAAAAGATCCAGGCTTTTGGTGAATGAATATAAATAAACAGATTGAATTGGGAAATCGGGACAAAAGCATAAAACCTAATATATACAATAACTCACTAGGGTTAAAACTAAACAAACACGACCTCCATAAAATTGCAAATCAAATCATCACTTCCAATTTCTGCAAACGAAACGAAGAATTGATTAAACATTGACGCAGTTGAACTGGATTGGAACAAAAGTGTAAAACCTAACACATACAAAAACTCGCCTACGGTGAAAATTAAGCAAATACACCTCCATAGAATTGCTAATTAGTTCGATACTTCTAATTTCTGCAAACGAAACAAAGAATTGATTAGACATTTACGCAATTGATTTAGCATACAAAAGAAGAAATCAGAAAAAAGATGTACCGGCTTCATATGAATCCAAGCGAGGTGAATCGAATGTTGGATGAATATGGTGGAGGATGGTGTGGGCCGCCTTGAGATAAATTGAGTGGTTGGTCGCCGGATTTCTTTGTTTCTGGCATGTAAACGGTCAGAGAGTAAGCTAGGGTTACATTCTATTGAAAGAAAAATAAAGCGGGTCAAAGAAAACATATAGATCCGAAAAAACATGTTGGGTCAGGTAATAAGCCAAAATGGATCCAGAAAAATCCATATTTTGTAAATGGGTTGGAAAAGGGTGAGGGGGGGCTGAGAGAGTGACAAGTGGCAAAAGGAGGTATTCTTTTATTAAAGTAGTAGATTCATAGCGTATCGTATAATTATTTTCAACTAATATTTTACCCGGCGCGTTCTAGTCGGATAACGTGCCGGATATGTTGAATTTGTTTATGTACCCCTTACGTTGCAGTTGTGTATTACGGCGGGCTCGGTTGATTAACATATAAAACATTAAAATATAAAAAACGACATTTGTTCGATCAGTAAAACCCGAACTCTGTCAGTCTCGATCGCTGCCACAATGAGTCGGCAAAACTCTTGGGCATTGGTAAAACCTAAGTGTTGCCAATCCCGGGCATTGTAGCGGGGAGTCGACGCGAATTCGGTCAGTTTTGTTTACGTTCGTTATGATATCAGAAGTAAACAAAAAGGTCGATAAAACTCGGGCGTTGGTAAAAACCTAATATTGTGTATTCCGGGCATTTTATCGGTGAGTTGAGTCGAATAACTGTTTAATTATCAACTTAAAAAAGACAAATCAATAAAATGATGTGAACCACTTTGGTCGGTTTGTACTCATAAAACTTACAAAAGTTAAGAATACAAGGTTGACATTATTTCAAGGCTGATTGCAAGAACAAACTTGATGTTGTTTATGAATATTTGAGTTGTTCACATCCCGACCCTTAGGGTGCACAGAGTGGTCACGGGGATGAGGACAGTCCCGGCAGGGACACCGTCCCGCCCTCCTCTGTCCCGACAAAAAACAAACCGATTGGAGTGTGTATGCCGATGCTCTCGTGCTTCAATGGAAAAGGCCGTTGTGAGGCACAAGCTTTAGTGAACTTGTGATGATATTAACATGGTGAACTATGAGCAATCTTCGTCAGTGATAATTACGTCGGTGGTCGTTTATTATCTGTCAAATTACATTGTTTTTGCATAGTTATGCTGTCTCTCCTCTATTTTAGAAATGGAGGGTTCAAAGTTAGTGTTTTATGGAAGTAAGCTAATTTGTTGTCAAAAAAATCCATTATACAATATATAATATTCTTTTTAATATTTATTATTTTCAAATTAACGTTCTAAAAGTTAATAAATAATCACTTTTAAATTATATATTTATATAGTATACCAACACTATACACACTATTTCACCTTCATGGGACCATCAATCACCTCCTACTAATAATCTAAAATGAAAGATCCCGTTCCGGTCGTGTCATTGTCATGGGATATTTAGGTTCGAATAATTAAGGAATCATTCACCTTTGGTGCTCATTAGTTGTCAATAGGATCAAACCGAAGATCCCTTGTGGTACCATCCTAACCCATAGGGCAAAGCATGTTTCGAAGCAAAAGTAGCATCCATACATTCCAATATATGATATATCCCGTGTCACTTTAAACATCACATGGCAGAAAAGGGAAATAATAAATAAAACTGCATATACTATCCATATTAAAACAGTAATGTTGGATACGGGTAGTAGTTTATGTTTTATTAGGTATGAGTAAAACTCGTAATTAAACCTTGATTTCTAGAGATGTAGCTGGGATCGAGAATGGGTGACATTCTAGTGATCTTTGTCTCATATCAAATTATAAAATTGGTCTAGTTTTCAAAACTTACGATAATATATATTGTTAGTCAAGATGATAGAGATTGCTTCGACTTATGCTTATGTGTGGGTTTAAATAACATGTAAAGAAACGTTTCTTTTTATAATCTTTTATAAAACAACAAAAGCAATCAAAGGTTGTGATTTATGAAACAAAAAAGACAAGAGATAACATCTCAAACATATATTTAAAACAATACTTATAATTTAACTGCAATATTTCTCAATTTATGATCAAGTTTATTATTTATAATATATTATAAAGTTCGGGAAATACATGTTACTTACTTTTGAATTTTAAATGTTTATATAGTATAAGATTTGATACATTCAACTTAAGTAATATTAACTTTACAAGGGTAAAATTGTCTTATGTAATCATTAATACTTAGTATACATTATTTAATAAATATTTAATTCACTAATAATATACATTCTTTAAGGGTAAAACATCAATACATATTTAATCAATGTCTAAGACAAGCAGGGTTAGAGGTCTAGTTAAACTTAATTTACCTCTTAGAAATCCGCAGCAAAGCACATACCACCTACTAGTTTTGTTAAATACTTTCCTATTAATCATCTAGGCCTTAGTCCCTACCCTTCCCTTATATGTTTCTTTTTCTCCAATAATTCATTCAAAAAAGGGTGTGTAAACAAATATCGGAATATATATACATCTTTCTTTATCTTATCGGTGATTTAGTGGACCACATACTATTGAGATTTATAGTCCACAGCATAAATAAACTTGTGATCAGGCCCGGTTCTTGGGCAGTGCAGCCCGTGCAGTGGCACGAGGCCTAAACGTTTAAAGGGCCCAAAGGTTTTTGTAACTTTTATACAATATATAAGGATTAGGGCCAAACCCAATTTGATTAAGTAAAGATGAAGACCTGGACGCAGACATAAATTGGACCACTACTAGTTAAATTTTAAATAATAACTCATGTTCAAACTTAGTGGATTCGTAATAGATCATAACACGGCTCCTGTCCAATTAATCTAAAGAGACCAGATTTTTTGTTTTTTTTTTTTAGTTTTGAACATTTAACTTTTGTCTAGAGGTATTATTGGAAGAAAAACTTCAATGATGGAATTATCAAAACCCCGAACAAGCCTGTACTTGATTTTTCAAATAAATTGAATAAATTTGACAATAGGTTTATAAAGCCAAATTAATAACTGATATGTAATATAATAACTGAAACTTTAATATTTTTGTTTTTGTCTAGAAATCACGCCTCACGTTCCTGAACACAAGCACCTCTCCAGTGCCCAAAAGCGTAAATTGAAGTTAGAGGGGGGGGGGGGGGGGAGAGTGGCTGACAAAGGGCCTCGTATACACGAGTTTTTTTTCTCAAAAAACCTCCATACATTAGTATTGTGATTTTTTTATATATAATTGATGAGCTTATATTATAAGGAGGCCCAAGTTTTATCTCGCACAAGGCCTAAATTCTTTTTATCATTCTCGGAGACGGCCCTGCTTGTGATACACTCGTTCATCATCATCATCATCATCATCATCGTACTCAGTATATCCCACCAATAGCAAAGCTATGGTAGGGTCTGAGGAGGGTAAGATGTAGACAACCTTACCTCAACCCCATAGGGATAGAGAGGCTGCTTCCGGTGAGACCCCCGGCTCGATAGTAGTTTTGCATCAAGCCTTGGACATAAGACACATAAGACACAATCATCGGGACACCGGCTGATTGGTGCATGTACCATTGTCTTTCGGCTATCAACGCCACCACATGATGCCTGATTAACCTTCCGCCACTTTTAACGTTATTTTCACGAGATTATTAAAATAACGTCAAAATTAGTGCAATTTTACTTTTGCCCACCCAAGGGTTCACACTCGTTCATACATGTACTAATGTAACCGTCGAAGGATGGTCCAAAGACCATGTCTCTGACCCCTTCTAATAGATTTCTTTTGTGTTAGCATTCAGGCAAGAACCAAGAAGGGCTAGCTCATCTTGTAAAAATGCCATATGGAGACTGGATGCGAATTGAACATTTTATTGTAAACAATGTCATTCGGATGTGAAATATGATAGAAATGCCCGACCCTGATAAATGATGACTCTTCAACAAAGGCCAGTCTTTGGAAAAGGAAAAACTCATGAATCTAGAAACATTTTATGCAGAGCATTTTATTTAGGAAATTAAACATTTGAAATATGAAGAAATAAACATGGTAACATTTAAAGAACGTAAATTTTAATTTGTTATGAATTTGATTAATAATACTTGGTTGTAAAATTGTTAAAGAAGTGGGAGTGTGGTGGTCACTATGATGGTTGTATTTCTGGTGGTGGTGGTGGTGGTGATGGAAAATTGGTGGTGGGGACGGTGGTAGTGGCAAGGCCAGGAGTGAACAATCTAAGTTGCTTGTGAGCTAGCTAGCTACTCACAATGACAGATTTAAAAGAAAAGTTGAGTGGTAGCGCGGGTTAAATATTTTTTTTGTTCTGACGTAACCGATACCAGTGGCGGATCTAGACTTGAAACTTAGGGGTAGCACTAAAAAAAAAAATTCCCACAGTTCATACAATGCTAACGAAACAAATATAAAAAAAACGACAACAAATAAATTTAAATACATAGGCTGTAAATTTCTCCTCTTCGGTTTTTAATCGCTTGAAATCGAGCCATTACATCTTCTTCATTTTCTTTATCAAACGTCTCTTTTTCGACCGCACAAATTAAAGCATTGTTCAAATACTCGTCACCCATTCGATTGCGCAAATCCGTCTTTATAAGCTTCATTTTAGAAAAAACATATTTCAACGGTTGCAGTTGCAACCGGTAAAACAAATGCTAGCTTCAATATTCGATAAACCAAAGGAAAAGTTGTGTGTTTTCCGGTTTCCACCATTACATGAGCAAGACCACTCATTCCACCCAGATTTGCAAATTTCTCATCTTCCTTTAAAGTGTAATAAAATGTGGTAAGATCACTCGAAATACACCCTCTTTCTTCGTTAGTAAAATCGTTCTGATACATCTCTGAAAAAGCCACTATCTTAGATATGTCAAACTTAGAAAACGAATCACAAGGATTAAACCCGACATATTTTCTAACAAACTAGTCGAGACCTCACTAAATCTATTTCCGAGTTCTTGAATTTGCAGATCCAAAACCGTATTAAAAACTTCAACCTCAAAATGATGTCGATTAGTAATGGCATTCTTTCGGTTTCTTTGATTACCATAACTTTCCGTCATATCTAACATCTTAATTTTGTTTTTTTCACAAAAATATGTCACTTTTGCCAACATCTTGTCAAATCCGTTTTGACTTAGATTATTCAATGCTCGATTTGTCCAGCTTATCAACTTAGCCGCTTCTAACAAATCTTGACTCATTTTTTGAAGATGTTTTGCTAGAGCACTTGTGAGGCCTAAAATTTCATCCAACAAGTGTATATAAAACACAAATTCAAGTTTCTTAAAATAGGATAGAATACCTTTCGCATTGGATCGTTGTTGCACGCTCTCTCCATCTACTTTAATAAATTTAAGTACCTCAAAAACTTTTGGGAATAATTTTAACAAACTTGTGATTGTTCTATGATGAGAACCCCATTGCGTGTCTCAGGCTCGTACAAGGAAACCTCTTGGTTTAATCCTTTTCCTGTTTTAATCTCACCAAGAAGAATTTCATTTTCCACTCTCTTTTTTTAACTCCATCATCATATCTTTTCTTTTGCAAGAAGCAACAACCGTATTAACAACCATGCCAAGAGATTCATAAAATTCTTTAACACCGGTATGTTTTTTTACAACAGCCACAATCACTAACTGAAGTTGATGAGCAAAGCAATGTATGTAATGTGCTGATGGATTATCTCTTAAAATCAAAGCTTTTAATTAATTAAACTTTCCTCGCATGTTGCTTGCACCATCATAACCTTGACCCCTTACCTGTGTAAACAATTATAAACTATAAGATACATAATTTAAAGTTTATGTAACAAAAGTCTTAAACGAATTACTTACTTGATCAATGCTCAACTGGTTATTTGATAATAAAGAAACGATTTAAGAGTTGCAGAAGATGTATTATTTACGTGAGCAACTCTAATTAAACTCTCTTTAACAACCCCGCGTTTATCAACATATCTCAAAACTACGGCCATTTGTTCTTTTTGAGACACGTCACTAGACTCATCGGCTAACAACCCAAACACATCATCTTTAATTTCTTCACAAAGCTTTTTGGTTACTTCTTTCGCAAAGCAATCGATAATCTCTTTTTGTATTGATGGAGCTGTTAACTTGTTATTCTTTTTTGCTTTCCCTAAGCAATACTTACCAATATCCGGGTTGCTCTTACAAATCAACTTTAAAACCGCAAGAAAAAGACCTTTATAAAAAGAGTCTTCAGATTCATTATGACCACGAAATAATAAACTATTTTCTAACAAGAATCTAGAACTATGAACAGAACCCAATAATCGATACCAATTTGCAATCTTTTCTTCATTACTATGCTAAGTGACATTCGCCTCATAGGATCGCTTTTGGTTCCAAAGATAACCACATTTTTGCATCACTTTATTATGAGCACTATTAACTTCCCCAACATGTTCCTTTAAGGCATCCGGTTTACTCCAATTACAAAAGCCTCCACTAACAAACGCCTCCCTCCCACCTTGATTACCAACACTTCCATTAAATAAGTAACAACATAAGCAATATGCTTTTTCTTGTTTAGTGCTATACTCCAACCAATCATATGTATCAAACCATTTGACACTAAAACGTCTCCGACCACTAGAATATTTTTTCCATTTAAGTCATGACCTTGTGGTTGAAAAGCCTTTTTAACAAGATATGCTCTTCTTATGTCATCTATTTGATTAGGATGATAACTAGCAATAGGTGGTCTATGAGCGGGATCTCCGAAGGAAGATCATCCAAATTGATTTTAGAACGTATTGAAGGACTTGAAGCCGAAGGAATATTTGAACTTGGACCGATATCTTCATTTTCTTGCAAATCATTAACCATATTTGAACTTGAAGTTGGAATATTTAAACTTGGTAGGGAACCGATGTCATCGTTTTCTTTTCTTTGACGTTTAAAAAGGTTGCTAATAAGAGATTGTTTACTCATATTCAATTCTTCAAAGTTCCCTAAACAAAATTTAAACAAAAAACCTAATATCAATTCCAATTTACACATAAAACTAAAAGCTAAATACCTAATCAATTCTAATTTAAACATAAACCCTATATCCCAAATTAATTCCAAATATTAATTCCAAACATAAACCCTATATACACAATAAATCTTAGTTATCTTAGTTCTTACCAAGAAGAATCAAAGATGGAGAGGTGGTAAAGTGGCGGACCGCAGACTGGTGGGTGGTGGCGGTGGACTGGCAGGCGGCGGCGGAGGCGAACTGTTGGCGGTGGTGGCTGGTCGGCGGTTGCCTGGTTTGGGCGTCTAGGTCGGGCGCTACAGTGGCGATTGATCTGCTTTGGCTCTTACAAGACCTACAGTGCGTCTGTTTCTTTTTATTTTTTTATTATTATTGTATTATTTGGGTTTTTTTGTTTTGGGCTTGAGCTTTGTCAATTTATTGTTTAATTAATAAATTGATTGGGCTTATTTTTTTCAGGGGTAATGTTATTTTTTGTTCAGGGGTAACATTATTTTTTTCCAGGGGTAACGAAACACGAAAAACAAACAAAATTTTTTTTTACACTACCGGTAAGACGTCTCCGCTACCCCTCCTAATACTATATGTCCGCCATTGACCGATACATAAAACGAAGATAAAAAGCGGGCTAATTTTTTTTTCAGGCTAAGCTAGCCGATATATAAAACAAAGAAGAAGAAAATATTGCATTAAAAGGTACTTCCCCAAGAAAGTTGACGATTAGCACGGGGTACCCCAAAGCCTATGGATATTAAACGGGCACACTCGCTAAATTCTCAAGCCAAATGGATATTAAACGGGCATGAACCGGAGCTTAAAAATAAGCTAGCTTAATAAACATGTTCAATCTATAAAGCTTCATCATCGAGCTAGCAAGCTCGTAAGCTTACCCGAGCCTCTTATATTCATATATTACATATTAAAAAAAGTAATATATATATGTGTAATTATAAAATATAAAAATAACAATTATATAATAAATGAAAATTAGAATAAATAATACTACATTTTGTGTATTGGCCGATAATAATCTCACTTTTAAAAATCACTATCAACGGTGCAACCTTTCAACTATTTTGTCTCAATGAACCTCTGTTAAAAAACACTTGACGTTGTTAAGTTTTTTCCAAGTTTCAAACCAATGTTTTAGGGCTTTTGATTGGAAGAAGGATACGAGCCGATTGATATAAAAACATATCTCAAAATGGTGATTCAAATGGCTTGATTTTTGTTAATTGGAAATTCAAACACCCTAATTGAAACACTGTTGGATCGCTCTTTCATGATAAATTTTACATCAGTCGGCTCGTATCCTTTTTCTGATCAAAGCCCTAAAACATCGGTTTGAAACTCGGAAAAAAAACTTAACGACGTTAAGTGTTGTTAAACGGAGGTCCATTGAGGCAAAAATAGTTGAAAGGTTGGACCGTTGGTAGTAATTTTTAAAAGTGACATTATTATCGGTTAATACACAAAGATGAGATTATTTATTTCCAATTTTCCTATAATAAAATAAGTTTGTCACTTAAATAACTAATAACAATAAGCAACTCAAACCCGATTGAACCAAGCTTGAATTCGGTTAAACTAAAAAAATTTAGCTTAACCTTAGGCGGGCTAGAGCTTGGCTCTGCTAGACTACATCCCTAGAAGCTAGCCACAACGATGGCATTAGTGATGGTTGCGGATGAGATTTGTACCGTATCTGTACCCGAAAGTATCCATATCTAAAATCAGTAAATCTGCGTACCCATACCTGTACCCGATATTATGGTGCGGGTACGGGTACTGGTAGGGATAAGATCGGTACCGGTACTCGAAAATCCCGGTCTCGAAAATCGTAAATTTTTGGTACCGGCACCATAGGTAAAAAATTCAAGAAATACCGGTACCGGTCCTGGTCCCGATACCGAAACTCAAAACTTTGGCATCGATTTGGTATCGACGGCACCAAATTGGTACCGATTCGGTACCGGTACCCACCGGTACCCGTACCGAATTTGCCTATCCCTAGGTACTAGTACAATTATGGGTACAGGTACTTTCAGGTACGGTACTCTCTTTGGTACCACTTTGTTCTTTTTTTAAAAAAATCCCCACTAAACTTGGTATACGTACCTTACAATAACGACAAACAATTATCTATAATACTACAACCAAAACCTTAATAATACAACCAAAACATAATATTAATTAAACTAAAAATGAAATAAACCATAATTTGAATCCATCCATGGTCAAGTAATGAATTCCAAAACATACAAATCTCCCTTTTTTTTATAAAAATGTTTAAAACAAAACTAACTTATGTAAAGAAAGTTATCATTCGTTTAGTCTTCGCTAGTCATCTTTCCATTTGCCATTCTCCTTTTTTTTGTTTATTGCTTCCTCAATTTCTATAGAAAAATAAGAAAGAAAGTTAATACATGTTATTTAATGATATACACAATTATACATACATGAAATAAAAATAGCATGAATACACAATATATGTGTATACACATATAGATCGAGAAGAATTGGTTCAACTGATATACATTAGGTTTTGAAAATCTCACATGAAAGTTAACTCATGAGTATTAGAAACCTAAAAATTAAAGCCCCACATATTCTAAACGGGTACCAGTACCCGTAATACCCATACTTGTACCCGAAGGTACCCGTACATAAAATCAGTAAATTTGGGTACCCGTACTCGTACCCAATAGACACGTACGAATACAGGTACGGTTACTAAATGGGTAAGGGTGCATGTATTTGGGAAAAAATCACATCCCTAGTTGTGGGAGGGAGCTAACACAATGTCGACAATGACATGGGTGGTAGTAAAGATTAAAAAAGCAACCGGGAGGCGATTGTGGCAGTGGTAAGAGATGGGGGGGGGGGTGCTAGTGAAGGCGTTAACTGTGGAGGTGATGGTGCTTGCCAAGGGATTGAAAATAGGAACAATAATGAAAAGGGCGGTGAAGAGGTATGTACCCGCCTCAACACCGAGCAAGGCGGGTCAACCCACAAGATAAAGACATTATGAAGGCACAAAGCCAAAACCTATGCGCATGGCGCATACAAAACATGCTCAGGCATCATATGCCCAGGCACACATATGCTCGCGCATCACATATGCGCGCGGCGCATCAGCGCGCGGCGCATATCACATGCTCGTGCATATCACATCTGCCCAGACACACATGCTCGCGCATCACATATGCGCGCAGCGCATCAGCGCGCGGCGCATATCACATGCTCGTGCATATCACATCTGCGCATGAAATATCTGCGCGTGAGAATAAAGAGAAGACCTCGCGCATCCTCAGGATGGGCGCATATCACACGTGCGCATAATCAACCTCGTCCTTATCCAAATCAGGATTAGGGCAACCTTGATTGTGCACGTCAGACAACCTTCCAGAAGGCATCTTTTTAAGGAGTAAGAATATGCTGATGTTGACAGCTGCCAAATGAAAGGTCGACAACTCAGCATGACACATGTGTTACCACGTGATTACAACCAACGAGAAAGCGCCAGGTGTCCCAGAGGACATGTGGCGCAGTGCGATTGGAGGAAGCCAACGAGATTGAGCCCAACCGGTGGTAACCCTAGCACTATAAATACAGCATCAACTCCACTTTGATGACACATTCATACTCAATCATTGACAGTTACAAGCAGTGATAACACATTCAATCATATTGAATCACATTCACTCACAGTCAGTTACATACAAACACAGTCTCACAATCAGAGGGCATTGAGCTACTAAGCAATACTCTTGAGATTCCCTTACACACATTATTATCTTCTCCACAAATTTACTGATTCTCACGCCGGAGGGTTACCCCAAAGAGGACCCCTCTGTCCCTTTCTGAGGGGTAAGTAACGGCGCTGTTCATTTTGTAGGTGGAAGAACACAGATCCAGAAGAACCATCGGTGAAATAGTATAATCAAACCCGAGGAAAGTAGATCTGCTACCAGTGAGTAGATCCACGTTTCTTCATTGGCGCCATCCACTGTTACAAACGGCAATCAGATCTCATCAGATCTATAAAAAAAAATCAATCACCATGGTTTCTGGAGTTCGTAACGTTGATCAAGCTCTGGAGGATATTGAACGTGAGGGTGTTAACGACGGACAGCAGGTTCTGAGGGTTCCGCGTGATTCTACGCGTACCACCAGCAACCGTCCCTTCGTCACAACCCCTCACGGCCAGTCTGAAACTCCTCCAGACGATCTCACGTTACAAAATATGGCCGGCGCGAAACTGAAAGGACCAATGGGTCCAGAAGAAGAAACAAATGATCCGAATGAATGGCTCATAAACGAGCAGCGGCGTCTGATGGAAAAGTACACTGAAATGGTCAAACAGAAGAAGCTAGCCGACCAAACACAAAGGCAAGCGTTTGATAAACAGACTACAAAAAGGCCGCGCGCGCCGGAAGAAGGACATTCTGTTCACACTGCACACAGTGAGTTCAGTGATGAAGAAGTGCATAGTATGAGGAAGACACGGGATACTCATGCAGGAGGCTCACAGCCCCGCGCGCCTGTGAACATGGCGCCTGGAGCCAGAGCAGATCTGGATCTGCACATGCCGTACAGCCCACCGGTCAGAGGGCAAGTGGACGTAACCACGCCCTACAGACCAGCCATCCTGGTAAAACACTCAAAGTTTACTGCGCGCATCGCGCAGGCTCCCATCCAGCACAAGACAAAGATGCCAAGTGGTCTGGGCAAATATGATGGCACAACAGATCCAGATGACTTTTTGCAAGGTTTCTATAACACGGGAAACCTAGAGAGCTGGACGATGCCAACATGGTGTCATATGTTTGCTCGCTGCCTCACGGGCGCAGCGCGGGTATGGTTCGAGAGCTTGCCGACAGGGCAAATTGATGGGTTCGAGGAACTATTAGAAAAGTTCCAAGCCCACTTCGTACAGCAGCGCAGGCACACGCGCGATCCTGATGACATCATGCACTGCATACGCAGGAATGATGAAACGATTGAAGATTACATCACTCGTTTCAATCAGGAATCCCTGGCAATCGGGGGTATAACTGAGCAGCTCCTGCGCGTGGCCTTTATACAAGGCGCGCGCAGTGATCAACTCCGCCGGGCTCTCGTAAGCAAAGATGGTATGCCCACCACGTGGGCCAAGTTAATGGAGGCATCGCGAGTTTTCGCGAGAAATGAGAAACAGATTGCCCAAGATAGGGCAAGAGAAAGAGCGCATCAGGCAGAATCACCGCGCAGCAAAGAGAAGAGGGCCAAACAGAACTCTATATGGTCCAGGTTGCAGCCAACAAGTTTTTCTTCCGTGGAAAAACAAGCGCAACCAACCTCACCCCAGCCCCAAAAAGAAGTTCGTAATCGCGGGGAGGGTGACAAGAGGGAGGGCGGCAGAGATCCTAGCAGACCTCTGCCAAGAATATGGACACCCCTCACTAAAACACCTTCACAGGTGTTAAGTACTGAGAATGTCCAATTCAAGCCCCCCAAGCAACTACACTATAAGGGACCGCAAAACAGTGGCAAATATTGTGAATTTCACAGGTCCCCGGGCCACAACACCGACGCATGCCATCATTTAAAGGATGCGATCGAGAAGGATGTAAAGTCAGGCAGGCTGGCTCACTTGGTGAAAAACCAAAGAATAGAAGATGAGCAACCGGAAGGAGCCTCTGCCAGCAAGAAATACAAAAGAATCTGTGTGGCTGAGGGGGGACGACAAGGGCAGACGTCAAAAAAGAGAAGCGCGCAAATCCACGGAGATTGGCGCGAGCAGCAAGTCATCTTCCCAAGAATCAGGGGAGGCCCTTCAATAGCAGTCCTCTCGTCATCACCACACACATCGCTCATTACGAAGTGTCGAAAGTCCTGGTGGACACTGGAAGCGAATCTGACATTATGTATGAGTAGTGTTTCAGAAAGTTAGACCCGGCAGACCAAGCGCGGCTTGAAATTGTGAACGCACCAATCTGTGGTGTTTCAAATGAAATCATCCATCCACTGGGCCAGATTCAGTTTGAATTGACTATGGGGGATGATGAGCACAAGCGAGCAGAAGTTGTCAACTTCTTGGTCTTGCCTACCACGTCATGCCACAATATGATCCTGGGTAGGGGAACGATCGCCCAATTTAATGCTGTACCGTCGCCAGCGCACGGCGCTTTGGGGTTTCCTACACCAACGGGCGTAACATTTGTTTATCGCGATCATTTGTGCGCAGTGACAAGTACGCCGCGGGAGGGGAGAATGAAACTTCAAATGGCGGACAATGCGCCAGAGAAGTGGATTTTAAACCCAAAATTCCCCGAGCAAACGGTCACAATTGGCGCTACTATTTCAGATGAAACGAGATTGAGAATGAAAAGGTTGCTCACAAAATACACGTCGGTCTTCGCGTGGCAACACTCCGATATGACTGGGGTCCCGCGAGACTTGGCGCAACATTCTCTTAACACGTTCAAGTCGGTGGAGCCAATTGCTCAGAAAAAGAGAATCATGGGGGATGAAAAGGCGAAGGCCATGAATGAGCAAGTTGAGGACCTGTTGCGCGCAAACATCATCCGCCCGATCCGATACCAGACGTGGGTAGCCAATCCTGTGATGGTAAAGAAAAGCAACGGGTCATGGAGGATGTGTATTGACTTTAAGGACCTCAACAAAGCATGTCCGAAAGACTGTTACCCCCTCCCAAACATCGACGCAAAGGTGGACTCCGTGGCGCCATTCAAGCTCAAATGTTTCCTGGATGCCTACAAAGGCTATCACCAGATTCAAATGGCACCACAGGACGAAGACAAGACTGCCTTCAGAACCGACAGGGGTGTTTTTTGTTACACAAAAATGCCCTTTGGTTTAAAGAATGCAGGTGCAACCTATCAGAGACTTATGGATTCGGTTTTCAGTGAACAAATCGGAAGAAATCTAGAAGTCTACGTTGATGATTTGGTGATCAAGAGCAGGGAGGAGAGACAAATGCTCAAAGACATCGAGGAAACTCTTCAGCGCCTAACGGAAGTTAACATGAAGCTCAACCCGAGCAAATGTACTTTTGGCGCGGAAGAGGGGAAATTTCTTGGTGTAATGGTCACTAAGGATGGTTTCAAGGTGAACCCTGAAAAGGTGGAAGCCATCCTTGACATGCCTTCACCATCCACCATGAAAGAGGTTCAGAAGCTGAATGGTAGACTGGTGTCAATCAACAGGTTCCTAGCGAACCACGCCAGCAAATCTACTCCATTCGTTAACACTTTGAGAAACTGCTTGAAGAAGAGCCAATTCAAGTGGACGCCTGAGGCTGAGCAAGCTTTCACTGAGATAAAAGAATGTCTCATAAAGCTGCCCGCGCTCACAGCTCCACTTCCTGGCGAAACCCTTACATTGTACTTGTCAGCTGGAGATCGCGCCATCGGCGCAGTATTATTGGTGGATCGCAAGGGGATCCAAACGCCAATATACTATGTGAGTCGGGTGCTCACAGACCCTGAGACGCGCTATTCCATCATGGAAAAGTTAGTTTTGTCATTAACACACGTGTCGCGCAAGCTCCATAGATACTTCAATGGTCATCCTATTGAAGTTCTGACTGGTTACAACATCCAGCAAGTCTTGCGACGTCCTGCGCTATCCGGAAGGCTGACAAAGTGGGCGCTGGAATTAGGTGAACACACGATCACCTATAAGCCCCGTCCAGCAATAAAGGGTCAAGTTTTAGCGGATTTCATCACGGAAATCCCAGAGGGAAAGATTGAAGAAGCTCAGCGCGAGGTAGACCCTCCGCGAGCAAATGATGAAGAAGATGTTTGGAGGCTATTCACTGATGGAGCCTCCAACAGCGAAGGGTCCGGCGCAGGCCTCAAACTGGTGGACCCTGATAATCATGAATATACTTATGCTATTAGGTTGGACTTCAAGAGTACCAACAATGAGGCTGAGTATGAAGCCCTGCTGGCTGGACTGCGCATTGCGCGCAAGTTTGGAGTTAAAAGGCTAGAGGCACATGTTGATTCTTACTTGGTAGCTGCTCAGGTCAATGGCCTATATGATGCCAAGGAGAACACAATGCCTCTATATCTAGAGCAGGCAAAAAAGCTCGTCGAGCAGTTTGACTTCTTCAGAATCATACACATCTCGCGCAGCGAAAATAAGTCTGCTGACGCGTTGAGTAAGATGGCTTCAACTAATTTTGATCACTTTGGCAAAGATGTCAGGGTGGAAGTGATGAGCAACCCGTCAGTGCAAACGCAATCTGTTCTTGTAATTCATACAACCCCTTCATCCTGGATAACTCCAATAATGGAATTCCTGAAGGAGGGGAAGTTACCGGACGATCGCGCACAGGCGAGAAAGATAAGACACAAGGCGCAGAATTATGAACTACTTGATGGTACAGTATATCGGCGCTCTTATCTTGGACCGCTCATGAAATGCCTGGATGCTGAAGAAGCAAGCTATGTGATTAGGGAGATTCATGAAGGAATCTGTGGAATACACGCTGGTCCGCGCATGGTGGTTGCCAAGGCAATGAGCTCAGGCTACTATTGGCCAGGCATGTACTTGGATGCGCTAAAAGAAATCCAAAAATGCAAGGCATGTCAGAGCTACGCGCCAAACACCATGCGTCCAAAGAACAACTTGATTCCAGTGACCTCCGCATGGCCTTTCCACAAATGGGCCATTGATATTGTGGGGCCCCTGCCGCAAGCGCAAGGGCGAGTGAAATTTTTGGTAGTGGCGATAGACTATTTCACAAAATGGGTTGAGGCCAAGCCACTAGCAAAAATCACAGCTGAGGCGATGAAGCAATTTATCTGGAGCCACATCATTTGCCGTTTTGGCCTTCCTATGGAAATTGTGAGCGACAATGGCAAACAATTCACTGACAGGAAGATATCCAGCTGGCTCAAAGAGTTGCACATCAACCAAATCTTCACTTCGGTCTACCACCCTCAAGGGAATGGCCAAGTGGAGCGCGCGAATCAAAGTTTGTTAAATGGGCTGAAGAAAAGATTGGAGGGAGAATCCCATTCTTGGGTCGAAGAGTTACCTAATGTCCTGTGGGCGCACAGGACATTAAGCAAAACTAGCAATGGCGAATCCCCGTTCAGCCTAACCTATGGGACAGAGGCTATGATCCCAGCAGAAATTGGATGCCCATCCCATAGGGTACTCATGATGAGCAAGACTGATAACGAGCGCGAAAGAAGATTGGACCTCAACTTGCTTGAAGGGCGCAGAGAAGTGGCTATCATCAATGAAGCCAAATACAAGAAAAAGCTGGAAAAATATTATAATCAGCGCGTTAAAGAATGCCACTTCAAGAAAAATGATTTTGTCTTTTGAAACAATGAAGCTAGCCGCGCGATACCCCCAGGAAAAATGTCCCCCAATTGGGAGGGACCCTATCAAATTTCATAAGATTTGGGGAAAGGCGCGTACACTTTAAAAGATTTGAATGGAAAAAAGATACCGCGCGCGTGGAACGCGGCACAACTTAGAAAATGCTTCATGTAAAAGTTCAAATATGTAATCATGGCTTTTAAGCCATCATGAATGATGATTCGCGCTATCTTTCAATATTTGTTCTATTACCTTTGCATACATGTTTCACACTTCCTTTATTAATTTGGAGCAATATGACAACACTATATTGACTTCAAAACAAAATAAAACGAAGTAAAACATACATGCGCGAGCCTTAGCTCAAACGCGTTAATGAGTCTTAACTCTAAAACGTCAGGGCCTTAGCCCAAACCTACGAGCCTTAGCTCAAACACGTTAATGAGTCTTAACTCTAAAAAAGTCAGGGCCTTAGCCCAAAACAAAGAGCTTTAGCTCAAAACACTCACAAACATCCATCTTACATCACGCGCAGCCTGATCATAAAAATCCTTAAACACAACTAAGGCAAAGTACATGCTAAATCATAGTTGTTAAGGTCTCAGGTCGAGGTCGCGCGCGGAATCATAGTGGATATCTGAGTAACACATGCTGACATGTAATGGCTAATACTCATACTTCCATGTAAAAACAGCGCGACTACGACGCGCGAAAAAGGAATTGTGAAAAGTTATCGCGCATGTCAGCATAAACAAGATACTGCGAAACCACTTACAAAATAAGACTATGGTTAAGTGAATAATTGCCTTACAACCTTGTTCTTATTTTAACGTGCAAGCATATCTTATATCTATACAAGCAAACATGAAGAGATGAATGGAAATGCGCAAGATGTGAAAAAGAGAACAAGTTTCATTCCATTGCATTGAAATTTACAAGTATGATGAGTTACAAATTACAAGTATAAAAAAAAAATATTTACAAAACTTGATGAAGGGCTTCTCAAGTCTCCACGTCGACGTCAGCCACTTCATCACCCTCATCATTTCCCGCGGCATCTGGCACGGCCTGCTCCTCATCTCCGAACTGACCATAGTCAAGTTCTTCCTCCTCATCGGAGTCTTCTATCACGACGGTGTCAGGAGCAGATTCTTTCGCCGCGCCAGAGCCGCTGGCAGGGGCAACATCCCCCGCGCCACCATCATCGCCACCAGCCCTCTCGCATTCATCGAGCAACTTCTTCAGCGCGCCGAGGTCGGACTGGTCAGCAAGCGCAGCTATCTGCAAATCATTAGAAAAGTATTGAGTACAAAACACTTGGAAAAATTAGTCAAGTAAAACTCATTAAGGTCAAGGTACCTGCATAAGAATGGGGATGGGAGTGTTCATATACTTTTCCCCCACCGCGGCCATGTCCGCGCAGGCCGCGTCGCTCTTGTAAGGGTACTCGGATGGGTTCTTCTTCAACATGCCATATTCATACCCATCCGTAAACCCTTCAGCTTAGCCCACCAAGCGCGCGGCGGCATTGCAGTCCATCACAAGGGCCTGAAACTCGGCGGAATATTTCATCGCCAAAGCGCAGCGAGTTATGCCCTGTGACACCAGCCATTGGCGATCCTGCGCGAGGCCAGCAACAGACGTCTCGAGGACAGGAACCTGGGAGTTTAATAACTCAACAGTTTCCTTAGTCTTTTTTAGCTCCTCCTTATCAGACGCTGCTGCCGCCAAAATTTTTTCTTTCTCCGCCTGCGCAGCACCAAGTGCTTCCTGGCTGGACGCCGCCGTCGCCAAGGCCTCATCTCTATCGGCCTGCGCGGCCGCCAACTCCCTCTTCAGGCGCGCAACCTCGCTCTCCAGTGATGATTTTTCAGTGATACTCTGGACGATAGCTTGGTCACGCGCCTCAGCCTGCTGTTCCAAGACACGCACTCTACGCGCGTACTTGGCAACTTCGGCCTCCGCCAACTGCTGCTTCTCCCGCGCAGCTTGGAGCTCATGCCCGCGCTTAATATAGGCGGTGTTGGCGCTTGCTCGGTTTTCGCTGAGCTCCGCCTGGAGTTTCTCAGCTCGTGCGCGAGCATCAGAAAGGTTCCAGGCAGCCACCTTAGCCTCTAGCTGGGCTGCCACAAGAGCATCGCGTACTTTAATATAATCGCGATGAAGCTCTTGGGAGGCAGCAAAGAAAGCTGACCCAGCGAAAATGTGATCGTTGAGCAAGTCAGCGCGGATGCGCTCCTCCTGATACCTCCTTTCAGTAGGAGGCACGGCATGAGCCCAGAAGTCCTCGCATACGCCCATGGATTGGAAGGAACTGTCTTCATTAGTATTCCATCTCGGGCGATAAACGTGGTCACCTTCCTACAAAACACAAGAAATGTTCTAAGTCATAAACATACTTATATGGAGGTACGCGCAGCGGAGCAACAAATTAAAACATACCTGCGGGGATGAAGCAGAAAAGTCAGCGCCAGCCCCACCAGAAGTATGCGCTGCGAAGACTTGTGGCATCGCAGGGCTGGCGCGGTCTCCAAAGGAGTCCTCAGCTTGAGCCCCCTCATCCTCCTCATCTTCTTGAATAGGCCTCTTCTCCTGCGACCTGGGGGGCTCCAAACCAGCCTCGCGGAGAGGGCTGCGCGTAGGAGGAGGCGAGGGAGGTCTCGACGCCGCCAATTCGGCGCGCAATACGGCTTCCTGCTCCTTTGTAACCCCAATAAGGGGAGAATCAGCACTAGCAGGAGCAGGACCAGAACCAGCGGCGCCGCCAACGGCGCCAGGAGTGTCGCCAGCAACTTGTACGCCAGCTACAACTCCTATGAACAAATCAACAAGGAAAAATGGTTTATGACTGAATCCAAAAGAAAAATAAAGAAGACAAGTGTGCAAAACATACCTTGGCGCAATTCTGTTCGCGCGGCGAACATCGCCATAAAATTCATTCTACCCTTTTCAGAGGGTAGAACAGGGGACTCCGAAGCAGCCCCTGGCGCAGCCTCAGCACCTTGTGGCGCCTGTGGCTGATCTGCTACCGTCGCCGGTTCTGCAAACATTCAAAGGAGGAAAGGTTTAATAACAATTCAGCCAGATGAAGATAAACAAAGTATACCTGTTGCAGGCGCGGCACTGCTTCTCTCTTCAGCCGCGCGAACGGAGGAAGTGACGCCACCATACCTCAAGTGGACAGGAGGTCTGCCCACTCTCACAGGCAGGGAAGCTAAAGAAACCTTGGTGGTAAACACCTGGGTTTCCTTAGGTCCCTTCGTTTGAGCATGGGGATGAGCAACAGGGGTGTCATTTTTCTTCTGTTTCTTACTGGCCCCTGCGCCAGATTTCCCCTTAGCTTTGCGCTTTAGTAGGGGCGCCTCCTCTTCCTCCTCCTCCTCTTCCGCGAGCTCCAGCTCGTAGTTTTCAAGCGCATCTGCAAAAACAACCAACAGAACTGTTAATAAACTTGGGTATTCTAAAGGAATGAGCATAAGTGCGAAGGCTTACCAGGCGCGTCACTGTCAAAGTCAAATTCCAGATCCACTGGGATGAACATGTCATCGAAGCGATCTGGGAAACCAACTTCCCCAGCGCCAAGCGCGACGGAGCCACCCTCCACTTGTTCATCATAAGCGGCAAGGACATAATCCTTGGTGACTGCGCAAAAACAAGTCAAGTGATATCAGCAAAAGAATTATGTTCGCGCAGAAAAAATAAATAAAGCAATGAAATAAACTTACACAACCCGTCGACTTGGATAACGGGCTCAAGCGCGCTGTCGGCCCAAAGCTTACTCATGCCGACCCCCACCAGCGCCTCCTCGCAAATTTTCTTCGCGGGGGATGGTTCGGCGGTCAGTTTCTTAACCTAGGCGCCAGTTGGGTTCTTGAGGACACCCTCATCCGCAGGCGCAGAAGAGATAGAGCGCATGGTCATACGGATGGGTATCACACCAGCCCTAATGTAAAAGAACCTCTCAGACCAGTCATGAATGCTCTTGAATGAAACAGTGGAGCACTTCACCTTCTGACTGCGAGGAATGAAAGAGATCCAATTGTCCTGGATCTTGGGCTTGTAAAAATATTGAAAGCGCCGAGGAGTGGGTTCCTCGCGCTGGGATTTGCACATGAACTCAAAGTGAGTCACGCGCACGAGTCCAAACGGATGGACTTGGGATATATGTATCCCATAGAACTTCAGCAGTGCACCCACAAACCTTGTCATCGGGAGACGAAGGTTGCAGTGGGTGAAAAAGTGGCTATATAGGGATATATAGCCGGCAGGCGGGTCCGCCGCCGTTTGCCCGGACCTAGGCAACATGCAGCCAAACAGGGTGGGAAAGCCCTGAGAGGCGATGAGGTTGTCGAGATCGGCCTGCTTCAATTTGCAGAGGATTTCATTCCACCTTTTGGTGGCCTTGGTCCTCCCTACTTCCTCCGATGTGGTCTCAACAACCCTCTTCCCCTTCCCCTTTTGCTTCAATGTTGACATCACCACAGACTTCACACGGCGTCTTCGAGAGGCAACAGAGGTGATTGAGGGGCTAGACGAGTCTGAACTATCAGACAGACAACTGCAGCAGCAGATAATCGAAAAATCGAAAAGATGAATATACTCAATTCAGAATATGAAAGGCAGAAAATAGAAAATTTGAAACAATGAAGATGAAGATAAAAATTTCCTAAGGGCCTGCTTTTATAGGCCCAGGAGAGAGAAAAGTGGTAACTGATGGGATTTCACGCGCCCCCACTCGCAGGTGTAAGCCAACGAGGGCGCGGCACGTGTCCCTAACACTGTTGAGGGGACATAAAAACGTAACGGACCTGCCACGGAGCAGAGACGCGCCCCCACTCGCAGGTGCTAACCAATGCGAGTGCGACACGTGTTCAAGACAGCTGTGTGAGGGGACGTGAAAGGCAACTGTAGCACCTCGAGCACACGAAACGTCTGACATGTTTACGGCGCACGTCACCACCAACTAACCACGTGTTCGGACCCTTCGTTTTCAACCCTTCGTTTTCAACCAAATGGATAGAACTTCGCGCAACGATGGAAACAACCAATAAAACGACAAAACCCCTTTAATAGAGCAAATCAGTAAGTCTAATATCCATCTTACCGCGCTCGCGCGAGATAAGACACACATTAGACTGGGGGGGCTTGAAGAGGTATGTACCCGCCTCAACACCGAGCAAGGCGGGTCAACCCACAAGATAAAGACATTATGAAGGCACAAAGCCAAAACCTATGCGCATGGCGCATACAAAACATGCTCAGGCATCATATGCCCAGGCACACATATGCTCGCGCATCACATATGCGCGCGGCGCATATCACATGCTCGTGCATATCACATCTGCCCAGACACACATGCTCGCGCATCACATATGCGCGCAGCGCATCAGCGCGCGGCGCATATCACATGCTCGTGCATATCACATCTGCGCATGAAATATCTGCGCATGAAATATCTGCGCGTGAGAATAAAGAGAAGACCTCGCGCATCCTCAGGATGGGCGCATATCACACGTGCGCATAATCAACCTCGTCCTTATCCAAATCAGGATTAGGGCAACCTTGATTGTGCACGTCAGACAACCTTCCAGAAGGCATCTTTTTAAGGAGTAAGAATATGTTGATGTTGACAGCTGCCAAATGAAAGGTCGACAACTCAGCATGACACATGTGTTACCACGTGATTACAACCAACGAGAAAGCGCCAGGTGTCCCAGAGGACATGTGGCGCAGTGCGATTGGAGGAAGCCAACGAGGTTGAGCCCAACCGGTGGTAACCCTAGCACTATAAATACAGCATCAACTCCACTTTGATGACACATTCATACTCAATCATTGACAGTTACAAGCAGTGATAACACATTCAATCATATTGAATCACATTCACTCACAGTCAGTTACATACAAACACAGTCTCACAATCAGAGGGCATTGAGCTACTAAGCAATACTCTTGAGATTCCCTTACACACATTATTATCTTCTCCACAAATTTACTGATTCTCACGCCGGAGGGTTACCCCAAAGAGGACCCCTCTGTCCCTTTCTGAGGGGTAAGTAACGGCGCTGTTCATTTTGTAGGTGGAAGAACACAGATCCAGAAGAACCATCGGTGAAATAGTATAATCAAACCCGAGGAAAGTAGATCTGCTACCAGTGAGTAGATCCACGTTTCTTCAGGCGGTGACGATGATGTGGTGATGGTTGCTGCAATAATGGTAGGGTGATGTTGTGAACGAGGGAACTGAGGACGACCTGACAAGGTAGGGATGGAGATAACGACAAGGGTGACGACGACATTGGTGGCGACCATGACTTTGAAATTCCTTGGTTATTTTTTTCCTTATTAAAATTGAACATCGAATTCCTTTAGGTGAAGGACTTCGTTAAGTTTGTTACAATTTCAATTTCTTCCAATCAGGAATGTAATAATTTGAAATTATATTTATAGAGTTTTTCCAAAACAAATGGGAAAAGAACATAAGATTTTCTAACGAAATTCGGAATCAAACGCACCTAATTAATATATTTGATTCATTTAGTTTTTATTTGTTTAGACTACAAACATTGGGCCAAGTTATTCTATAAAGGGAGACAAAAATAAAAAAGATGCGAAAGATTTATAGCCACACACAAAAACCCTTAAAAAATATATAAAAATTAAATAAAAAATCATAACTTAAAATATAATAAAAAAACAAAAAAAAGTAAAAACACAAAAAAATTTTCACCGTCTTCCTCGCTCTAAAAAAAATAATAATAAAAAAAAGAAAAACAATGTTGACGGAAAAAGATCATTGTGTTTTTTTGTTTATCATTGTGTTTTGTGTTTATTTTCGTCATTGATTGTGTCTTTTTTTTTTGACACTGTAAGTTTTTTTTTCTTGATATTGTGTTATATTACTCAACAGCGTGTTATATATTTTGTTCGGCATTGTGTTATATTTTGCGATTTATTATGTCTTTTTTTAATTATAATTGTGTCTTTTGTTTATTTTCGTCATTGTGTCTTTTGTCTTTACATTGTATCTTTTCAGCGTTATTTTATTTTATTTTTTTGGAATGAGAATGACGAGGGAAACATTTTTGTTTTTATTAATTTTTTCGTTTTTTATTTATATTTTGAGTTATGAGTTTTTTATTAAATTTTTGAATTTTTTAAAAATTTTCTGTGTGGTCATAAATTCTTCTCACACTTCTTATTTTTGTCTCCCTTTATATTTTAACCTTTCCCTACAAACATTACCACACATTTATAGTGTTTATTAGAAGGTTCTATATCTACTGACTTTTCCTAACGTCTAATTGATTTATTCTTATCAACATGTTTCTACGATAAATAGATTTTTCTATTCAAATAAAGATTATCGGCTGAATTAGTGATTCGTAACTGAATCAAATGACCGTTAAAAAATAGATTTTCACATCCATTGAGACAAAAAAAAAAAAAAAAGATTTTCACATCTTTTAAGCTTCTTAAGTCATACATGCCTTGTTGAAACCTCGATTAAAAGTTCATCGGAAAGTTTCCAAGCATTTTAACACTTTTTGAGTTCTTTTGTACCGAATCCAGTGACTTGATCAAAATCCACAAGAAAATATCCATCGACACATTTATGGATATGATGAGATGATCAAAGTTTGCAACTAAGGGGGTGTTTGGTACAGAGAATGGAAAAGGAGAGAAAATAGAAATGGAAATGGAATTGTAGAGAAAGAGAATTGGTATGGAGAATGAGAATCATTTCTCTTGTTTGGTACACGAGAAAATAAACAGAGAACTCTACCATACCCAACCCCACCTCCACCCAACCTGACACCACTCACCACCGCAGCCCCACCACCACAGCCCCACCACCACCACCAGCCCCACCACCACAGCCCCACACCACCAGCATCACCACCACAACCCTTTCTTCAACCACAGCCCACCACCACCGGCTGCCGCCACCAAATCCCCTTCTTCAACCACAGTACACAAAAATTAAAAAGATTTAAATTTTTGGAACATAAGATATAGAAAAAGGAGGCTCAGATCTGTCATCACTGCCTCTTTGGAGATTTTGTGGTGGTGGTTGTGGTGGCGATGATGATGATGATAATCAGAAGCCACCTGCGACCACCGCCGATTTCCACCACCACTGTCACCCACCTGCGACCACAATCACCCGACCATCTGAAAACCCTAACCTACCACGAACCACCACTTGAAACCCTAATCTCCGTTCACCCGTACCACCTGCAACCTACAACCGGTTACCATCTCTGTGTTCACCACTGCGAACGGCGGAGACAGGGTGGTGGTTGCAGACTTGGAGACGAGGTGGCGGTTGCAGACTTGGAGACGAGGTGGCGGCCGGAGACGGGGTGGTGGTCGGAGACGAGGTGGTGGCCGGAGACGAGGTGGTGACATGCTATGAGGAGGCTGCTGAGAAATGGATTTCTCTTTGTTTTAAAGAGAAATGGAATTCTCTAGTTTTAGAGAAATAGAAAGAGAAATAGAAATGAAAAGTGGAAAACAAACAAAAGAAATATTTCTAATTCCATTTCTCCCCAATCAAATCCCTCTACCAAACACCCCATAAGTGGAAAATAAATGATAATCAGGATATGATTTGTTACACACTATGTAATGCCCAACAAATATACCCCTCATTGTGAGACTAACTACCAGGATATGATTTACGTATTTCAACTAGAAAAAATTCCATGTAAGTTTGGTATATTTCTTAATCGAAAATTTTGTGAATCATCATGAAATCACTTTCATATTCGTATATCACGTGTGATGATATCAATAATCGGATTACCAATATTAAAGTATTTTGCGTATAATGGAATTAATAATCGGATTACCCACACCTCCTAACTCTTAGCATTTCTTTTTCAGATTTCTCATTAGGTGTACAAGTAAATCTCGATTATCAAAAATAGAATGATAACACTAAAATCACCGACATAAGTTTTGATGATTCAAGTTTTACGAATTCTACGTCGGAGTTTCGTCAAGAAGTGTAAAATGCATCCCTGTCTCACCTTCAAAGGGCCAAAAAAGGATTTTTCAATCAACGATAAACACAAAAACCAGCTGGGATGTTCACAAAAGTGAACGAATTATTGCACAGTGTATTTTAGGTATGGTACCTGGCTACCTATAGATCATATACAGGCAAGAACAATGTTTTGCATGCGAAGGATAAGATTTTGACAGCTCCTAAGGTTCCCACTCACTGATAGTATCTTGATTCTTACTTGGTGAATAATAAATCCTATGTTCTGCATGCACAAGATCCACCACCATCTCCAGTACCCACCTAGCATTAACTATTCCAAGAACGATGTTCAAGTATTTAACTCCTATGTTAAAACTATTACACTTAGATAAGATTGTGATTAACTTAATCGTAGTTCGAAAATCTGACGGGATTAAGCTTACCTATGTATTCTAAATCTGTTGCCCATATTTGATCTTTACACAACTTGATCGATTAAGAAACAAAGATGAAAAATAATTGAAATAAGAAGACTTTTATTAGCAATTGATGATACAAACTTTATACAATTATGAATGTTGACTCTTGAACATTGACCCCTGTTTATAGATTATCATAATCAATCCTAATATGGCATATGTACATGGAAGTTATAAACTTTCCATTTGACACTTCTAGACACTATACTTACATGGACGTTCCATATACAACATAAACATACTTTGACATTATACACTATAGCCCCTAAACTTTGACTCCCATGAATTAACCAAATTATTTGGCAATTCACATCCTCCCCCCCCCCCCCCCCCCAATTTGTTAATCCGTGGCTTCAACATCTTCAAGTTTTATCTTCAATCTTCAAGGGAATGGAGTTTTCATCTTCCTCTTGATTTTCATCTCTTACCCTTTGATTCTTCTTCTGATCTATATAATCATCTTGTGTTTCTCTATCTTCATCTCCGATAATTGCCGTTAAGAGTGTTTGTTCCTCGTCTTCTTGCACCAAATTGGACTCTTCTTGTGCTTTCCTTGGACAATCTCTTGCATAATTTATGGCAATTATAACATTCTGTTTCTCTTAGATTTCTTCCAAATCTGCTTTGACCTCTAGGGTATTTGCTTCTTCCATCATGGTCACCATAACTGTTTCTGAACTTGTTGCGTGACATTTTTCTTCTCTTCCCTTTCGTGAACGATTTTCTTCTTCTTCATCATCTTCTCCGTCTTCGTCTTCTTCTCTAGAGTACTTTTCCTTACGCCAATTTACTCGTGATGGATTAAACCTTCTTCGTTCATGATTTCCAAATCTTCTTTCACGTCCTAAGTTGTTGTCATCACGTGCATACAACAACCTATCTTGATCATCTCCAAGGCTGCCCTTCTTGAGCCTTGTTCTTTGTTCATAAGTTTTCAACTTCCAGATAATATCATCTATCGAGACTTCATCCAAGTTGATACTTTGCTCTATCGATGCAACAATCTGAATAAACTGATCCGGTACGGATTCAATGAGTTTTCGTACAAGCATGGGTTTATCCAAGGATTTTCCCAATTCCCTAGCCTTAGTAGCATATGTGTTAATCCTCTCCATGAAGGCGTCTACTGATTCGTCTTCCTTCATTTGCATCATTTGGGACTCCACCGTTATGATTGTAAACGAGCCTTCTGCACTTGTTCAATACTGACATGTCTTTTCCTCAACGCTTCCGACACTTCCTTCACCGTTTTGCAATTTGCCACTTACAAAATAACACCCTCCGGTATCGCTAGATACAGGTACGCAATCATTTCTTTGTCCCTCCAGACATCTGGTTGCGTATCACCCGTAGGTTCTATCGTTTCCCATAAATCATTCGCCTCAAGAATAATATTGATTTGAATCACCCAAGCCGTGTAGTTTGTTGAATTTAAAATAGGGCATTGATAATCAGTTAACGGTCTAACTTGTTTGTGTGTAACCATTGCGTTGGTATTACTCGGTCCTCCCGAATATTACATACTTTCTACGTGTATAACCTTCACTTTGACCGACTAGGGTTTCCAAACTATTTGTATAGACAAACCTACCTGTTCTATATATAAAAATACAAAAATTCAGAATACAATTTTGCAAACCTGATGTATTAACCGAAACCCACAACAATTTTTTAGTCACCCTCGATTATTCTAAAGCGATAGTTGTTTCCTCTTGAAACGTGTTATACGAACTGATCTAACCAAACCAGCCCTTGTTTATCTCCTTGATGGTTTGAATTCTTCAACAAAACCTCCTATTTTGTTGGAATAGATCACTCTTGATCTTCAACCTCGGTTTCTTATTCGTACTCAAACACAAACGAACCACCTTTGTTATTGCCTTAGTTCACCGGACACCCGCTGGAATTACTACATCCCGCAATACAACTACCATGCTGCCCTTGACTTTCGATTACCCCACCGGAAATTCACCACCGACGCCCTTTTTATACCACTGAAAAGCGCAGCCACTACCCACAACAAATTCTCCCTTAATTTGTTGAATTTGAAACCGAAAATTCTACAAACCTTCAATCTATTGACGGAATACACTACAGCCAATCACCGTATGTTTAAATTTCACCAGAAAACCTTGTTAATCATTTCTGCCCGGAAAAACGCTATTATCCGAACCCTAAATCGCCGGAAAACGTTGCTGCCTAAAGATCGCCAGAAAAACGAGTTCGCCCGATTGTACTCGCCGGAAAACCGTTTTCGCCGAAAAAAATGCTATTGCCATTCTTTTCTTTTGCCAGAAACTTCAATATATTGTCAGAAACTACGGATAATTGACACCGTTCTATTTCTGCCAAAAACAAAAACCCGCCGGAAAAACGAGTTGACGGAATTTTCGCCGGAATCTGCTGTGTCGCTAGAAAAACGCTGATTTTTTTGCGTTTAATTTTCTGGACGGAATTCACAATCAACTACCACCATGCCTCTGGAATCCACAGCCGCCACTGCCTTGCACCACCGGAATACCACCACTTGATACCTTCTCTTATTTGCCAGAAATCTCAAACGAATCCACCGTCGTCGCTGTCCTACACCACCGGAATATCACCACTGATGCGTTTTTGTTCATCGTCAATCACAACCGGTTACCACCATAAATCACACTCTGATTTGTTAAATTAAATTAAAACTGGAATCATCACCAATCTTCAATTTATTGTCGGAATCCACCACTAATAACCACTAATCTTCAATTGATCTATCAAAGAGCCTGATTCTCTAATACCAATTGTTGCCCAGATTTGATCTTTACATAACTTGATCGATTAAGAAACAAAGATGAAACAGAATTGAAACAACAAGACTTTTATTAACAATCTGATGATACAAACTTTATACAATTCTGAATGTTTTGACTCTTGAACATTGACCCCTCTTTATAGATTACCAGAACCAATTCTAATCTGGCATGTGTACATGGAAGTTATAAACTTTCCATTTGACACTTCTAGACCCTATACTTACATGGACATTCTATATACAACATAAGCATACTTTGACATAATTACAGTATAATCCCTAAACTTTGACTCCCATGGATTAACCAAATTATTTTCCAACAAAACCAACACCAAATTATTACTATATAACAAATAAGAGGTTTGGTGACGTGAAGCCCTATTGGGCCACTTGGCGTCACCGAACTAGTCCGCAAATTTTTTTTTTTGATTTTTTAGTTCAATCAACGTAACGAAAAACGACCGAACACCAATTTTTTTGTTTCTGTTTTTTTTTTGTTTCAGTTTTGGTACCATAATGAACGTAACGGAAACCAATCAAATTCTCGTAGACTCACCGGCTCAACACTCGAGATCGACCGCGGTTACGTTTACCAATACTCGAGATTTACCTACCGATGCCACCCTAGTGGTCCACCCTCAATTTTTATAATTTTTTTGTTTTATATTTGGTTTTAATTTCGATACAATAACGCACCACCAAAACAGACCGAATTCGCGCCGCCTTATTCACTTAACGCATGGGTTTTAACGCCATTCGATATTTACTGACCAGCCCCCCCCCCCTCCGCAACTCGCCGGGTAAAAAACCAGTTCACATATAACTAGGTTTCGATGCTAAAGATATATGATCAGGATTCATGGGTAAATACGTATTAGGAGAACCAGCCCGACAAAATGACATGGCATGTGGGGACCACGAGGAATAAAAGGAGTGTTCCCCTTTTGACCGACAGAAAAAGTGATGTTATCATACTTGTAACATCGGCCATACTCCGCTTTTAAACGGGGTTGAGAATCCGGATCTACACACAAGACAAACTTAGAGCACTTTTATTTCCCCAAATCTTCAAACTTTATTTCCAAAGCTTCAATGGATATTCAAAACTTCAAGAAATTAATGTCTAGGTTAAGGTAATCGCATAATTAGAACCAGAATATCAAGAACAAAGTTGAATAAGATGACTCAAACCCACTATGATACCAATTGCAGGTCTCCTAATAACCGGATCTAAATATCGAATGGATTAGCTCTTGATAATTGATCGAGATGGGTGCAGTGAAATCAAAAGATCGAATAAATAATACAAAGATAATATAAAGGATAATGAAAGACTCCGTAATCAGTTTAAAGACTCATAATATTAAAGAGCCGATCCCACCCAAGGTGAGCTCCCCTTGGGTGGTTGATTACACCATGGAAAACACACACATATGAATTACAATAAATTCCTATTTATATCAAAATCACAAACAATCTAAAAGCTTTCTTCTCATTAAAGATAAAAGCGTGCACCGAAGCTCTCGTCTCAGATCCAGATTACTCGTCCACTTTAATTATTCGCTTGACCAAAATATATTTAACGAATTTTTGGCCTTATAGTTAGACATTCATGCACACAAAAGAAGTTAATTAGAACATATTTGAAACATGCATTAAGACATTAATCTTGCATCATCATTATTACTTTTGTTATAATTGATAAAACATTTGAAAATACTTACCGCATAGGGTTTGAAGAAACAGTGCCTGCAGGTGGGAGGTAAGCGAGAAGATGAATGTGATTGTAAAAATGAATTCAAAATGCTTTTGGTGAAAATGTAAGCATTACAGTGGGGAGTTAATAAATTTTGGCGTTGTGAAGAGGTTATAACTCAGGCACTAAATTTAACCGATGTATATGGTACAAATTATAAATAGCTGTCTCTAAATCGGTGTAAATTGATTTAAAAGATTCATAAAATAATATGCAGTGATTTCCTAAGTTTTAACCCCTCTTTATTTTGATTGTATTTTACTACATATTATTATTATTATTATTATTATTATTATTATTACTATTTTGTGTTTATATGATATGAACTAAGTTTTAATCGATCTTTATCATTATTTTCATTGGTACCAATTTTTTTATTTACTACTTTTTAAATGTTTATATGTATGATAATGAAATAAATTCATATTAACAAAAAACATCAATTTTTCAGTAATAAAAAAAAGTAAAATATGTTCATATTTTATCTTCATCCATCGCTTTTGATTTATAACTAGTAAGAAGTTCTCCTTCATCTTCATCAGTAGTAGCAGCAAAAGCTTCATCCTCCTCATCCACATCCTCATCCTCGTCCTCATCATGAGCAGTAGCCAATTCTCTCATCAAACTCACCACCTCGACTCCTCGAACATCATATGTAGGGTTGACCAATTCAAGTGTGTTGAGTTGCTTCAAATCAATCTTATTGAAAAGATCTATATTGTTGGGACGGTAGAATTTGAATGAGTCATCAGATTTACTCACAATCACCTTCCTCGTATACTCATTCCATTCCCACATTGTGATTGTGGCTGAATTCTCTTCAACTTCAACCTCATCATCATCATCATCATCATCTCACTGACGGGGACGAAATCGGGGAACCGGTGCATAAGCTCATTAGAGGCTCTACATGTGCCTTCATAAGTCACCCCATAGTTGTGCATCTGCCTCAACACACTCTCCGAGCACATCACTATTACCTGCCTATGAATTTGATAACAAATTCACCATGTGAATGTTTCTAGTACATAAGTTGTAGATTTGCCATAATAGAGAGAATTTTAATTTGTAGAGAGTTTTTGGAGAAAATTGAGAAAATTATGCAAATATTTATCTAATGAATGTGATCATTTATAGCAGTTATTCTACTGACACTTAATGCCGTTTATCAAGCGATACACTCGATTAGGTGTGATCGTTCAAATTAACGCGTATACACAAAAGCATTAATTTAATTGACAAGATATTCATTTATGATAAAAACCGATGACAATTTTACCGGTTTGATTTTGAAATAATGAACCGTGTGAAAATTAGACATTAACAGCGGTGTTTTCAAAACCGGTCTAAATTATTCAGAAAAAATAACAAAAATTACATAATAACCATTGTGTATTAGGTCAAATGTTGTTATTTTAATATAAGATTTTGTAAAATTGACATTATATAACTGTATTGTCACATTAACAACTTTTTTTTAAAAAACGGTCTAAACTATTTTGAAAAATTAATGAAAATTACAAAATAATTGTTGTATATTTGTTCAAATGATGTTATTTTAATAGATTTATAAAATTGACATTGTACAACTGTGTTGTCAAAAAGGGTGTAAATTATTTAGATAAGTAACATAAATTTTATATCATAAAATTGCTTTCAATAATTTTTTTATGTTTTTCTTTTAGTTTTTCGTTTTTATAAAAAAATTTATTTACCAAATAATTTTCAATCTTCAACAAACCTTATCAAAAATTAAACCAAACAGTATACAAAATATTACACAAATTGTATCACAAAAAATCAAGCCAATATTTATGCAACCAAAAATAATGCAAATATTATTTTAACATTACAAAGGTGACATCAAACTACACAAAATTTATCGATGTGAATCACATGGCTTGTCCTCCTGATCCTTTTGAGCACGCCCAATGAAACCACACCAAGCAACTTGAGATCAAGAAATGGTGGTCTTAGAACACAAGGATTTCAACATGTATTCTGAGACCACCAATTCTATCGTTGTTGTACATTACCACCGCAACATCGCTTGTCCTGCGTTGCCGTCTGTAGTTTAACTTTTCCGAGATCACCAATCCCAACATATTTAACATGTCTTAGACAAGGATATGGTGATTTTGGAAGAGGAAGAAGTTGGATATTATCGATAATTTCTAAGATACACATGCATATGTTAATTTCAAGCCAAGTATGATAAAACTATGCAATTGTGTTCTATTCGTAACTAAGATTTAGCAAGGTTTTAACTAACTCATTTAATTTTTAATTAAATGTAGGGTAGTTGGTAGATGACCCATCCAACTCATTATATATATATAACATCATAGATATAAATTAATGTATGTATGTATGCATGTATGTGTGTGTTTGTATGTACGTACGTACGTATGTATGTATGTGTGTATGTGTGTATGTATGTGTGTGTGTATGTGTGTATGTATGTATGCATGTATGTATGTATGAATGCATGCATGCATGCATGTATGTATGTGTTTTGGTAAAAAATTACACGAGGATAATCAAGTAACCAAACTTTGATTGAGGTGGATGCTTGATATTGTAGACGAAATAATAAGTATGTGATGCACGTGACACCACGATTTAGCGAGGAAAAACCCTTGATCCTTAGAGGATCTCTGGCAAGAAACATCGGGAGGGGAAAACTATCCCGCTGCCTCAATTATATGAATAAAATTTGATGATTACAAATGTTGGAAGTGCTTGATCGCTGCTCTGAGTACAAGAGTGTGTACTGCGGTGTGTGTGTTATGTCTTATGCGATCAAAGACTAATCTATTTATAGTTACAATGGTCTTAACCAGTAACAACAAGCAACAACTAGTAATAATATGCATTAATTTTCTTGTATAGGATCTTATGGGCGTTACGGATTGCATATCTTTGCCTTAATCGTGCTGTTACAGCCGCCAATGTCTATAATCTTCAATATTTGACCAAGTATTCAGTTTAGTATTTGATTGTTTGACCGTGCCCGCAAGACTAAATAAAGGGTGAAAGGATAATGATAGTTAATAACGTTACTTACTGAGGATCATGTTTACCTGTGATCCTGATGCACTGTGAGTATTCTCTTGAGGATTCTGCCTGGCAAGATCTTGGATTTTTTTCCCACAACGATTGCCCCCAAAATTTTTTCAGCTGTAATATACTTTATATGGCTGTGAATATTTCAAAATTTAAAAATCCTTCTTAATAAAGATGGTTATGGAAACTGATTTTTATGTGGAGCGGTAATCAAGGCGTGATCATCGTAATTGTGGTTTATTAACTTCTCTCCAAGATCATAATATTTCCTTGCTTGTTCTTCATTGCTCTCTAGGTAATATTTTATCTTTTCTCTTGTTCCTTTTTTTGCTTTTTCCTCCTTTAGGTCAGGGGAAAAAACGACTAGATCTCATCCACCTACTTCGGTGTATCAGTGGATGAGTTCATCGATCAACACATTCTCGAACTTTCTGACCAAGATAAGTACTCTTTTACTGATTCTGACATTGAAGCTTTGAAATCTTCCTTTGCTTTCAATGAAAATGTCGTTTTTAGATCTTTCGACCCTAATTCCAAATCTAACTTAAAATCGAAAAAGTGGGCCTATTTCCCTTATCATCCATTTTAGATCGGTTTCACCTATCCATTCCCCAGCTTAACCACTGAGTTTTTTAAAGTTACTGGCTTGAGTTTTGCTCAACTCATGCCGATGGACTAGAGGATCGTTTTTTTTTCTTGAAGGTCTGATTCAGTATCTTATCTTGACTTTGGTATTTCTATATTTGCTTATTCTTACGATCTTTGTCCCCATGGTTCTTATTTTTAAAACCAAACCCGGCCAAGAACCCCTCATCTTGAAAAGCACTCAAAAATGATTCAAACTGGAAGAGTCAATTCTTCTTTGTGCGTAAAGATTCTATAATCAATAGAGAGAATTTTCCAATTCTTTGGGTTACTAAGGGTAGGATTCTTAGGTTCTGTGATCCTTATCTCTTATCCTTTGCTGATCTTGATTATTTGTGTAGGTATAAACCTTTCCAAACTCGCTCCCCCCCACGAGGATACTGTTGATAGGGTGAAACACATTTTTGATCTTGAATCTGCTGAAAGGAGTTTTCTACCAAAAACCCCAAGTGTAGAAGTGATTTCTGAATCTCAGCCTTCCCATTCTGCCATGTCTTAAGGTGAGGGTATTGCATAATTTAATTAGTATGTATAAATGTATTTAAATAAGAGGCTGAACAGATATGATCCTTGGCAGGATCCAAGAAACCGAGTCTCGATTTTGATGATATCGAAAGTATCCTCTCTTCTAGGGGAGTGATCATCTCAGAAGAGAAACCTATTCATGCGACCCGTAAACCTGTGACGAGGAGCACTCCACCTGTACCTCCCAAGCCATCCTCACAAAAAAAGAGGAAGGTTCAGGATTCTTATGAGGACTTGAACCATGAGGAGACTCTAGATAAGCTGGAAGCCACCCATCGCGTGGTAAGTTCTTATACTTTGGTCTTTATCCGTGATTGTGTGGCCTTATTCCTTCATGTCTTGCTGAAATAATGTTGTATGGAATGGATCATCTTCGTTCCATCTAACAAGGGATAGAAAAGCATGCTAGGAGAAATGGATGTGCTAAATGGTGAGAAGCTCGCCCAAGCCAGAAAGGATAAGATGGATCATCTAACCAAGGAACTTGATTATGTGATGAGAGAGTGTGGTCGATTGAGGTCTCTTAATGCTCAGGATAAGAAGGATATGGACGCTTGGTATGCTCAAGATACGGAAGCTACTATTATCATTGCTTAATATAGGCTGAAGATGGCTAAGGAAGAATTAGCTAAGGGTCTGGATATCTCTTTCTGGGATACTAAAGCATGAGAGAAGACCTTGGCAACCCTTAAGGGTGAAGGATCTTCGGGTGTGAAGGATCTTGAGGTTGAGGATAATGATGGGGTTAAGGATGGTGATGATGCTGAGTTGGTGAAGGATAATGAGGCGGTGATGCAAAGACCTGAATCATTTGGTTTGATGTTTAAGTGTTCTGGCCCTGTGGTATTTTTTAAACAATTTGGTTTGTATGCCCTCTGTTTGGCTTAAGACAATTTCTTTTTCTTGTTCTTGAGATAATGGTGTCTTGGGTGGATGGATCCTCCTTTTGGATGAAGCCCAAAGTCATCTTTTTTAATTTCCTTGCACCTTTATATATGAAACTTTTGTCTTTAAACCTTATGTTCTTGGTAGTTATTCACAGGATTGCCCCATGCATGTCAATACTTGAGAATATGTTAGGATCTAGGGATCCATAAAGATATTTTTCTAAAAGATTTTAGTTCAAGGACCCTTGGGGACAAGCCCAAAAAATTTACAGTTTTTGGATCAAGGATCCCTAAGGACAAGCACAATCTTGTGTATTTTATGAATCAAGGATCTCTTGGGACAAGCCCAATCTTGTGTATTTTATGGATCAAGGATCCCTGGGGAGAAGCCCTATCACAGGTGACATGTAAATGCCAAAGTTCTTGTTTAACAAGATAATATTAATTTTTGAAACGGGACACGCCCGTATTTCTTGAGACTCCTGTCGAACTTTGGTGACATGTAAATGCCATTATTTTGGAGTGACACGTCCGCCGTATTTTAAACTTAAATCCTCAGTATAACCAACAATAATGAAATTAATTGTAACCGTTACTGTTTTGGTCAAAAATCGTTCTAATGATCAAGTAACCAAATTCGTGTGTGAGGATTGGTGCTTGTATGAACAAATATGATCAAAATAACAATTATAGAAAATTAACACAAAGATTTATACGAGGAAAAGCCCTTGGTAACTAGTATCCCGCCGGCATAAAAACCTCGGGCAGTGAAAAATATCACTACCGATTATATTGAACTCGAAAAGATTACAAATGGTGGAATTATAGCCGATCGTGAGTACAAAGTGTTTGTTATGAACTATTTGTGCTAAAGTGTTGTGTGTTGTGATCAATTATAACTCAATATATATAAATAAGATTACAACGGCTAATAACTAACTTCGCTATAATCTCGGCCACGTTTTGTTTACTATTTCCTCTTGACCGTTTAAGTGTGTGGGTGAGAAGGGCATACCAAGTAAAATATCTCATCCGTAATAATAGGAATTCCAGTAAGCACGTGTTATACATGCAAAAAATAGATTAGAATGTAACTGAAGTCGATTGTTGAGGATCCTTTAACCACTCAAGATCCTTAGTCCTGGTGACAGCTGCCAAGAGTAACTGATTTTCGAGGATCAAAGATCCTAGTCCCAACAATTGCCCCCAATCATGTCAGTTGTGAATGGATAACAACTGTCATGTTTATCCCAAGAAAATTGTATCGCAACCGTCGGATCGAATTAGATGTGACCTTCGCCTGCCACCATATAATTAGGCCTACTTGATAGAACCGAACCGTTATATCTCCCTCCCTCATCGGATTATAAGTTTATTTCTGGCATCATTATCAGGTATCCTTCTCTTTCTTTCTATTATCTTCTACTTCTTCTTCATCTTTCCGTCACAATGCCTAAAAGAAACCGGAGTATTATCTTCAGTTCCTTCCCGAGAGAGATTATCCCTGAACCTCATAGTCAAAACCTTCTCAAGGACCTAGCGTCTGAGATTTGTAAATTTACCGACGAGGAAATCCATAGCATTTCCGGCTGCTTTCCTGAGGGCACGGTGTTCAGACCTTATGACCCCCAGATAAAAAGCAATCATATTTCATCAGATTGGGTTTGCTTCCCGGCTCTTCCGTTTCTCTTCGGTTTTTTGTTTCCGTTTCCTGATCTTACAGATACTTTCTTTTCTTTTACCGGCATTAGCTACATCCAAGCTATGCCGATGATGTGGCGAACTCTTCATACTCTCGAAAGATTGATTGTGGAATAGAACTTTGATTTCAACCTCTCGTTATCGACTACGGATGTTACGTATGCCTACTTTGTGTTTGCATACGTTGGATGAGATGTTACGTGTTTGGGTTGTACGTGTGCTCAACCCTGATATTATTACATATATATATATAGGGATGTACTTATAAAGGTGTTTATATATACATGTATGTATGTATATATATATATATATACATATATATATATATATGTATATATATATATATATACATACATACATGTATATATAAACACCTTTATAAGTACATCCCTATATATATATATATGTAATAATATCAGGGTATATATGGATGATTATTTATTGATGATGATGGCCTAACTGATGTATCTCTTTTATATTTTAAAATCCTTGAAATGGCTATTATGTTTATTATTATTGATGTTATTTATTAAAATTTGAACTCACTCAGCTCAAGCTGCCTTTTTGTGCATGTTAGTGTGAGTTTCATGTTAGTAGGAGGATGCCTTACCGCTTGGACGTGCACGAAGCTACTTGGACGGTGAAGGGCATACGTGGATGGAAGATTTAAATATTAAACATTTCTTTTTAAAAAAGTTTTATCAAATACATTTAAATTGGATTTTGGGCATAATTCCTGGGTTTTGGGAACTTATTTTATCAATTATGGTTTTTCGCTAAATTATACTCTGAGTTAGTTGTTTTAATGGAATGAACTGTTTTCAAGTTTAAGTATTTTTATAAGTATTATGGATGAATACCAATTGTAGGATTCCCGAGATTCGGGGTCTTACATGATCTTCGGCCTTCTTTGATTTTACCACCATGTCATCGATGTAGACTTCCATGGTATCTCCTAATAGTTCTTTGAACATCATATTGACTAGTCGTTGATATGTAGCACCTGCATTTCTAAGACCAACCGGCATAGCAATATAACAGTATATGCCCGTACGGGTTATAAATGTTGTGTCCTCTTGATCAGATGGTTCCATCTGGATTTGTTGAAATCCTAACGAAGCATCCATAAAGGTCAACATTTCATGCGCTGCGGTAGCATCCACCATGGAGTCAATGTGGGAAAGAGGGAAAGGATCCTTGGGACATGCCTTATTTAAATCGGTAAAATCGACACATACCCTCCACTTTCCGTTTTTCTTTTGAACTACAACCACATTGGCTAACCATTTTGGATATTTTACTTCTCTAATCATACCAGCCTTTTGTAGTTTCTGTACCTCTTCTTAGATGATCGCGTTTCTTTCCAGAGCAAATTTCCTTCGTTTTTGATGAATGGGCCTGAAAGAAGGATCAATTCCAAGTTTATGGGTTATAAAATCTTTAGAAATACCAGTCATATCTTCGTGCTTCCACGTAAAGGTTGACTTTCTTCGTTGTAAGAAGGATACTAGAACCTTCTCAATGGATTCTTGTATTTGAACTCCTATTAGGACTTTGCCGTTAGGATCCTTTGGGTACAAGACCACTTCCTTAGAGTCTTGTTCCCTAGTCTTCATGACATTTATTCTTGCTTTCTGTAATTGTTATGCTTCCCTCAGCTTTTTCGTAGGCTCCATTGAAGAAGTACAGTAATCCTTAGCGTCTTGTTAGTTGCTTTCGATCTTCGCTATTCCCCATGGGGTAGGCAGCTTTACACATTGGTGGTAAGTAGAGGGAACTGCCTTCATTTTGTGTATCCAAGGCCTGCCAAGAATAACATTGCAACAAGATAAGGAATCGATAACACAAAATTTTTTAATAGAATTTACTCCCTCTATATATATGGGTAGTTTGATGTCCCCCAATGTATTCTTCGTTTCCCCACTGAACCTTAAAAGAACTAAGGATCGTGGGACAATTTCAGACTCTGTGATATTCATCCTTCTGAGTACTTCAAATTGGATGATGTTAACTGAACTTCCTTCATCAATGATTATCATGCGAACATAATGGTTAGAAATAAATAATGTAATAACTAAACCATCGTGGTGAGGATCCTGGACATTGACTCGATCATCCTCATTGAAGGAGATAACTCTTTGCTCGACTGTTGTAGAGGTCCTGATCGGCCTTTCACCATTCTCTAATTTGCATTCTTTGGCGTACTTCTTTGCGACTGAATAAGAAGTTTTGTATATATCAGATTCTCCAAAGATCATGTTGATAACGTGAGCATCTGGGGAAGGTGGAGCAGCCTTTTCTGGGACTGGTTCAGGATCCTGGGTCCTGGAATTTTTTCTTTCGAATAGCTCCTTAAGGTAACCCTTGCTGAGGAGGTAGCTTATCTCCTTTATCAAGGCTATGCAATCTTTTGTTATATGGCCAAAGTCTTTGTGAAAGACACACCATTTCGATTTGTATTTAGGGGTGGAGCCTTCTCATTTTTCCTTGGCCACCTTGCTCTGTCACCCAAGTTCCTTACAGCAAGTATCACTCCTCCCATATCTACAGAGAAGCAGTAGTCAGATATTCTTGGGCAATCTTCATCGTCTTCTTCCTTTTCCATAGCATTAATCTTCTGGCCATTCATTTTAGTGTATGGTTTGGAGTTGTTGTTTCTGAAGTAGGATCCCTGTTTCTTGTCTTGAGATTCATTTTTTGCTAGAGTATTCAGTTGATCTTGTATTCTTTGATCCTCCTTCAACCTTATAAATCTTAAAGCTCTGTTTCGGACTTCATCTAAATTCCCGCAAGGGGTCATCACAAGATCTTGATAAAATGGAGAGTCCTTTTGTAATCCCATCTTGAATGCCTCAACAGCTGTCTGGACATCCAGATTTGGAATTTCCAAGGCCTCTCTTCCAAACCTAGTAAGAAACTGCCTAAGAGGTTCCCCGTGAGGTTTGTAACGCCCGTTAATTCTGGTTCCAAGAGTTAAAGCTTGTAAAGTATGTTTTATTCTCGGGATTTAACCGACGTTTCTCGGGAGTCTTTACGTCATCCCGATACGTTAAAATTATGTAACTTTTCATCCAAGTTTCCTTACACTTCATACTGGAGGGACTAGAGTGTAATTTATTTTATATCATAATAAAATATGAAAAATCCTAACCCTAATCATTCTAGCGGCCGATCGGACTCATCACCCCCCCTGCTCGAAAATCTTCTGTCCATCCATGTTTCAACCGTAAAAACTTCAATTCCAGGTCGGTTTTATGATTCCCCATATCTTTTACACCTTAATTGACCTTTATACTGCGCGTATTGATCGTTAAACAACTTGTTTTAGGTGAACCGGGTGGCTGTCCAATTGAGCATTTCCGGGACTGATTTGAGTGAGGTTTTCTTATCAAAATCCTCCTAGGTATGTGTAGTACATCATACGTGAAAATCGTATACATTGAAGGTGTTTAGGTCGGTTAATTGATTTTGATACGAAAACTAGGGTTTACCGGGTGTAGAATTGGCAATTGTTGAGTTTGATGCGTTAATCGATTGAATGACCAACCGAATCAGTTTTCATGGCCCTAGGGGAGTTTAAGGGCTGTGGGAAAATTATTTTTTTGATACTCGGGGCTTATTTGGTTGGTGATTGGTCAATCGAGTCGGCGGTGCGCGAATTGTCGTTTAAACGTTAAATTGAGAGTTGTAAAAAGGAACCGTCAACCCTATCAACTCGGGTGACATAATTATGATGTATGAAAAGGTTAAGATGGGAATTTGGTCCATTTGGGGCTGATTTGTTTGGCAATTGGTTTTAAGATTTATTACGCGCGTATTCGACTCGATTTGATTACCGGCAGGTGAGTTGTGCAGCATGGTTAGCCCCGACCATGATCGAAGGGTGGGATTGGTTAATTGAAGGGTTTTAGGGGCTGAGGTAAAGTAATTGGGTATGGGTTGGGCCTCGGGCTAAGTTGTAGGGCCTCGGGCCAAAGTGTTGGGCTTGAACGGCCATTAGGCAAATGTGTTCTTACGGTCTAGTTTAGTGACGAGTTGTGTACAATTTACAGGCCCTTACTTGTGAGTGTGCACTTAGGGATTTCCTAGCTCGTTGCAGGTGTTCGGTTGATTTCAGGTGAGTTCTTGATGCCCCGTTTAACTCTTTTTAAGTTTTGGGCTAGCATGCACATCTAAGTGATTTTGCTTGATGAAATGTTTTAAACTATTTTGCATAGGCTTGCTAGTATTGGTAGGCCTTGGAATGTTATAGAATGTGTGTATGTATATATATTATTGTATGGCCAATATTTGGCGAATGTTGTAGTCGTTATCGACTACGGAATGTTATGTATGCCTACTTCGTGTTTGCATGCGTTGAATGGAATGTTACGTGTTGGGGTTGTACGTTTTCTCGGCCCTAAATGTTATTATTGAATGTTATATATATATATATATATTTACGTATATAGGAATGCACGTATAGAGATGTTCATACGTAAGGATGATTATTTATTAAATGTGATGACCTAGCTGATGCATTTTCGTTTACAGTTTTAAAATCGTTGGAATGATTATTAAGACTTTTGTTACTTATTTAAAACTTGAACTCACTCAGCTTAAGCTGACTTTGTGTGCATGGTAGTGTGAGTTTCAGGTTAGGAAGAGGATGCCTTATCGCTTGGACGTGCACGAAGCTACTTGGACGGTGAAGGGCATGCGGGATTTGAAGACTTTATTATTAAACATTTCCTTTTAAAAATTTTTATTAAAGATAATTAAGTTGGTTTTGGGCAAAATTCCCGGGTTTTGGCAACTTATTTTATTATTTACGTTTTCCGCTGAATTTTACTCTGAAATTGGTTGCTTAATGGAACGATTGATTTTTTATTTAGTTTAAATATTTTATAAGTGTTTTGTATGATTACCAACTGTGGGGTTCCCGGGGTTCGGGGTCTTATAAGGTTGGACAACTCTATATAAATCACTAGTTAATTTTTTAAAAGGACATGAAAACTGACTATTAAACAGATTGATCAAAAGAGAAAGGAAGTAATAGAATAAGGAGGAAGACTTAGCAGCTATTTAAGGGCGGATCCAGTGAGGGTTGAGCCAAAGCCCTTACACAAGCAAGCTTCTTTCAATCTATCTAGGATTGGGTTAATTTCCATTCTCTCACGGTATAAGGCCACATGTTCCTCAGGATCCGTGGATCTATCATATAACTTCATACTAGGGGCAGTGAAGCGCTTTGGTATCTCAGCATCATAAATTGGTGGAGCGAACCTGGATATGTTATGGCTTCCTGCTGGTAATTCGTGAATAGGTTTGATGACTCCTGGTACACTTGATATCATATCCTTGAGCTTTTGTAGCTCACGGGCTATGGTTTGGTTGATCCCGGTATCCTGCATACTACCATGATTAGTGCCATAAGATAGATTATCATAAATGTTACCTCTTGCATGATCAAAAGATCTCGCTCCATAGCTGCGTCCAGGGTACATTGTTTCAGCATTAAGAGTTGGTCCAATAGGAGGAGTGGTTTGCATGGGTATGAAGTCACCTTCATGGACCTCAAGTGGCCTGGACCATGGTTCCTTCAAAGGTTCCTTCCCATAAGTAGAGTAGGATTCTGGATGCTGATGGATGATGGATTATGTTTGGAAACCCAAGGATCTTGGTTGAAAGATGGAGGATCCTTGAAGTTGAGGGGTGGAGGATCCTTAACGGAAATCTGAGGGTCCAGATTGGAAGGCTGAGGATCCTTGTGAATGGTAGTTGGAGGATCTCAAGTGTTGACATGATGATCCTTGTTAAAGGATAGATAATCCTTGCGTGTACTAGTCAGAGTATCTCTTCTGGAAGAAGTCAGAGGATCCCTGCTGAGGATATGTGGATGTTGGACACCTTTGACACGGGAAATCCGGAGTGTTGAAGTCAACCATTTTCAGTGTGATGGGACTTGTGTCTTCAACAGTCTTCTTAGCTCTCTTGATTTCCTTGACCTCGTAGAGGATCCTCTGGTTGGTCTTATTTTGCTGCTACATATAGTTCTTCATCTGTGAACATAAAACAGAAACATCATTGTTAGCAGTTATCATTTGGGAGATAGTAGTGGATTTTGGTCAGAGAAAACAGCAGTCTCCTTCTTCTAAGCAACAGTTATGGGCTTTTGTGGCTTCGTAGAGGTAGGTAATGGTGGTAAAGCCATTTGAGTCGAGACACTGGAAGCAACGGTTGTGGGAACAGCTTTTCCTTGAGAGGCCATTGAGTGATAACTTTGAAATTAGGGATTGAATAAAGGTAAGGATTTTTTTGTGATTAAAGCACCAAATGCCCCACGGTGGGTGCCAAATTGTTTTGGTCAAAAATCGGTCTTAGAATCAAGTAACCAAATTCGTGTGTGAGGATTGGTGCATGTATGAACAAATATGATCAAAGTAACAATTATAGAAAACTAACACGAAGATTTATACGAGGAAAAGCTTGGTAACTAGTATCCCGCCGACATAAAAACCTCGGGCAATGAAAACTATCACTACCGATTATATTGAACTCGAAAAAATTACAAATGGTGGAATTATAGCCGATCGTGAGTACAAAGTGTTTGCCATGAACTCTTAGTGCTAAAATGTTGTGTGTTGTGATAAACTATAATTCAATATATATATAAATAAGATTACAACGGCTAATAACTAACTTCGCTATAATCTCGGCCACGTTTTGTTTACTCTTTCCTCTTGACCGTTTAAGAGCGTGGGCGAGAAGGGTAGACCAGATTAAATATCTCATCTGTAATAATAGGAATTCCAATAAGCACGTGTTATACCAGCAAAAAAATAGATTAGAATGTAAATGAAGTCGATTGCTGAGGATCCTTTAACCACTCAGGATACTTAGTCCTGGTGACAGCTGCCAAGAGTAACTGATTTTGAGGATCAAAGATCCTGGTCCGAATAGTTACGTATACAAATACCACTATCTTGAATTATCCTTGTATTTCGTGGGCCTCTAGCGGGGTGTAAAAACTCTTATGCTAGAAAAGTTAAAACCTTTAAACCTTTGAAGGGGTTTGTGTATCCCTTAAACTTAAGAGAGATGGCCAATCTCTGTATTGTATCGTGCTCCTTGAGGATTTCTGCAAAACTTTAAAACCTTGGTGAAGGTTGGTGCTAGACAGGCTAACTCCACTTCAATGCTTAATTCAGTACATTTGTTTTGAAGAATAAAAATAATGAAAAGAACAAGGATAAGACACATACATGATATCCATCAAAGGATAACTTTTTAACATATATGAAATAGGGTTTGAGATGTATAGAATTCCATGATCTTGGAAGGATCTCTCCATCCATAGTTGCTAACCAATATGCTCATTTACCTACTTCTAATCTATTAGTTATGGACCTTCACATTTAAATGAAAATTACCAATCACTTGACTTGATACTATTCTTGAATGTCTTCCTAAGCACTAGATCACCCACTTGACTTGGAATCTTCTGATCCTTATATATTTATTGTATGCCTTAGTGATCCTCTTGTTATTGGATTCGGCTTGTCAATTTGCTTGAGAGTGGACAGGATTTGAAGTTATCATCTTAATCCGCCAACTAGTACAAAAATTTCTTGTTCTTTTCCAATGAATTGAGATCCATTGTTACATTCGTTACATGTTATTTCTACTGGGATCCCAAACCTTGTAAGGATATTACGCTTTATGAAGGATATTACTTCTTTTATTCTAACTTGTATAAATGCTTCAGCTTCGATCCATTTAGAGAAATAGTCTGTCATAGCAAGCATGAATATTTTTCCTCCAAGTGCCTTTGGTAGCTTTCTGACTATTTCCATTCCCCACTTCATGAATGGCAAGCGGATATGATTGGATGCATCACATTTTTTAGCATATTCCATAGCATCTTTTCTCATGGTTGGCCAATAGTATCCTGTTCTTAGTACTTTGGAGAAGAGTGATCTGCCCAGTGTGGTTACCACAATCCCGTTTGTGAATATCTTTTAATACCTCTTGGATCTCAAGATACTCGAGACATCTAAGATAAGGATCTGCTAATGATTTCATGTACAAAACATCATGTGATAAAATAATACATGATACTTTCATTTGAAAGGATCTATGATTGTTTTCGTTAGCTAAGATTTCTCCAGTTTGCAATTATGTCTTGATTGGAAGTATCCAAGATCCGTTTGTTCCAGGAGGATCCTGAAATTCAAATTTTCAAAGGATCCTTCTTTTGCTTCAGGATCAACTGAGTCAATTGTTGGATGTAAGATATAGATGATTGGGATTTTGCTATTTATCGGTATCTTAAGATTTGATTCGAGATTTGCTAAGGCAACAACTTCATCATTATCCTCTCTTGGAACCTGTTCTATGTTGAGGATCTTGAATTCTTTTGCCAAATCCTTGACTATTTGTAAGTACAAGGCCAATCTTTCACATTTTACTGTATAGGATCTATTAAAATGGTTAGTAATTAACAAAGAATCAAAGCGTACCTTTAGATTTCTGATCTTCATATCCTTAGCTAGTTGTAATCCTGCAATTAAAGCTTCATATTCTGCTTCATTATTTGTTGCTTGAAATCAACAACTAATGGATTGGGTATGATGTACCCCTATGCGATTTTTGTATGATTCCAAGTCCAGATCCTCTTATATTGGATGTTCCATAAGTGAATAGGATCCATGCTTCATCTATTTCATTTAGCTGTTGGACCTCCATATCTGCTTCTTATTGGATATCACTACTGAAATTAGCCATAAAATCTGCTGGAGTCTGTGATTTAGTTGCTGTTCTTGGCTCATATACAAAGTTATAAGCACTAAATTTCACAGACCATTTGGCCATCCTTCCAGACATTTTCGGCTTTCTCAAAACACACTTGATAGGATAATTAGATTTAACATGAATAACATATATCTCAAAATAATGTCTAAGTTTAGTTGATGCCATAACTAACGCAAGAATTAATTTTTCAAGATGAGAATAACTGGTCTTCGCAAGATTTTTACTTACATAATAGGCAGGATGTTGTACACCTTCATGTTCCTTGACAAGCACAACACTTATACTGGTATTGGATAGTGTCACAACCCAACCTAAGGAGGAAATGCTGGGGTGCGAACCGTGGTGCACAACTCACGAGGTACTATCGTACATTATAAAATATGACAATATCTATTTAATTTATTTATTTCAAATTTCAAATATGTACACAAATTACAAACATGATAATAATCCAAAACAAAATAACATTTTAATATGTTGCTGATGTCTAAATTCTCTGTATGTGTTCTTCACCTTAACTTCAAATCAACCAATAACCTGCATTTGCGTACAAAATAAACAGAGATTTGTCAATAACACATGTCGAGTAAGATAATCACCAGTTTTGACACTAATAATAATATATAATAATTGATAAATGATCAAACAAAATAATGTGAGTAATAATTCAATCAAACAATGAGCAAATAGTTGTGTCAGTTGGTCGTTGCCATGCGAATTGGGCATTGGCTACTATGACTAGCATACAAATGTGAGTGTCAGCTGACCATCACCATACGAATCGGGCTTTGGCTACTAAGACAGTGCATGATCATACTTTAATGTGATTATGATGGACCACTCCGAATGCGATAAAATAAACACTTAAACAAGTAGCAATTAGCATTTAATTGAAATACACATAATATTTAATTTGTGAGTTTGTGTATATATATAATATAAAAATATGATTTAGATATGTATATGTCCCCAAAAGTTGAAAAAACTAGTAAAGTAGGAGGGGAATGATATCTCAAATTATTGATTAGGCGATTGTGCGAGAAACAGGAATAAAAACACGATTAAACGAACTAGCCATCCTTGAACGTGCTGACTGAGATAAATCCGAACAGACCTGAAACTTAATGATAATAAACTATGGTTAAAACCGAGAACATATCCGCTGAAATCGATCCAAACAGATATCTAGAACTTCGGATAAGAGATATTTAACGTTTAAGCGAGCTGGTACTTACTAGAATCCAAACAGCGAGTCGGAAGTAAGGGTTTTTTTCAGTAGCCTTAAAATATCGAAACGAAAATAAAAGTCTTCTAGACAGAAAGTCAGTTCCGACCAGAATTGTTAGAAATCGATTGGTCAACTTTGTTGACTAATTTACCCTTAAACGGGCCGGAGTCCAATTGACCCGTTAAATCCCCTCAATCTCATAAATTGATTGATGGTTATTGTTCTTTGAATAAATACAGACGACTTTACAGAAGACAACTTACCTGGAAAATATCTATAACGAGGAGAAAACTGAGTCAAAGGTTTCTTCAACTTGAAAGTCAAACCGAATGATGAACTAGATGAAGAAAAACCCGAGACACCAAAGGGAAGAAGCTAGAGAACGGTGGAGATGGTTGACTTCAGTGATGGTTTAGGGTTTGAAGGTGTGGTTTGATTATATAGGCAGAGGTACAACTTGTAGAACAAGAAATCGACTCGATTAGAAAACCGATAAAATATATTGATGACGAAATCGGGTCTTGTGATCTCCAATATATCGATTAAATCATAAGGAATGACCCTAGACACTTTCCCATAGCAGATTAAATAACTTGTTGCTTAATTTTCATGATTTAGGGTCGTTTAGGGAAAGATTTAGCATTAAACGAGGATCGAAAATGAATTTGGCTGAAACTACGCACCTTCACGCGGCGCTAAGGACTCCTTTTACCAGACTTTGATATTGGTAGTTTTAGTCCCTGAAGTTCCAGAAATGCAATTTTAAGTCATTTTAAGCAATTTTAAGAGTTTATAAGGGCTATTTGGCATATTTGAAAGTTATAAAATTATAAACTAAATCAAACACAATTAATTACTAATAAATGCATGATTTTATTGATACGAAATATCCGAATTACATTCCTGAATCAGGTAAAGAAATACGAATACGAATACGAAAAATTCGAGATGTTACGGCCTCCCTACTTTAGGGAATTTCATCTCGAAATTAAGAAAATCTAAAACATAATCGTGTTATAAATAATTAAACCTTAAGGAAAATAATTTTAAATAAAATTTTAAAGTTTCCATAACATAGAACTTCTAATAGCCAGAGCAACGCTCCAAATAAAAATCTGATAAGGGTACTTATATATAGGATGTACCAGCAGTGTATTCTGACCTTATCATTTTAACATTTGTACTGTTACTCAAACTACTTTCGGTTATAGATTACGACACACAATTGTACGTATTATGATTTCCATGCGAGGACTTGGATAATTATGTTCGCGGCCATAATTACTTTGATCGTCGAATGGTCCTTATAATCCGTCCCATCGTGTGGGTTACAAAGCATTGAAAGACATAATTTTGAGAGAAAGCAAAAGTTTTGATAAATTTAAATATAAAACCAGAAGACCATCAATGTACAAAACATTTCTAAAAATGAACTTTCGAGTTGATTAATAAAACAGTGAAATTTCTAAAACATCTTTTGATGTAAAAGTATAAATCTTGAAAATTGAAAGAGAATGGATTTCTTAAAGCAGATATTGAATTGAATCGTGATGAACAAGATAAGTTAAGAGTACGATATTATAAGAAATTAATCTTCATAAATAAAAGAAACTTTTATTCATGAGATAAACCCTCGCAAAGGGTAAATAATCCAAATTGAAATTATTCAATGTCATAATTAAGTAAAGAGTCGATACAATTCATAACTTGAAAAGGACATAATAACTTAAGATAGAAATAACGAAAGCAACAAAAGTCTTCAGTGTCTTTGATAAGCTTTAGTTAACGTTGGCTTGATTCACTTGACTTGGAGTACTTGAAGGAGTTGGATCCATAAGAACTTGAGCAGTCGAGGTAGATTGATTTGGAATAGCTTGAATAGGTTGAGCTTGAATGGTTTGCAAGAGTGGGATTTTATTGAAGTAAGTTTGGTAAACTTGAGCTTACGGGTATGGGATTTGATAGGCTTGGTTTAAGTAAGAATGAGCTTGATTGACTGGAGGAGCTTGCAGAGTGTAGGGTTGATAGGTTTGAACTTGATAACCATTGGTAGTGTAGTAAGATGCATGTATAGCTTGAGCTTGGTGAGCATGGATGAGTTGAGGACACAAATTATGGAAAATTGTTGGCAATTCACGAATGTACTTTCGAATACCACGAGTCACATGTGTCACGAGGTGAGGTACTAGCAGGTTAAGCCCCTTGAAACGGTTAGAGTAGGTCGAGTTGTCCCCACCAATTTGCTTGAGTTTCCAAAACTCAGTCTCAAGCCTTTGCAGTTTATGATCGGGGCAAAATTATTTCTTCATAACTTCTTTGAGTTCATCCTAAGGCATAGTCATAACAATCTCGATTCCTTGAAGGGCTTTGAAAGTGTTCCACCAAGTGAGAGCTCGCTCGTCAAAGACGCTCGAGGCGAACTTAGTCCATTTTTTGTCCGGACATTCACAATGGATGAATATGTTCTCCATTCTCCCGAACCACCGAAGAAGTTTTGTGGAATTCTCTTCTCCAAGGTATGGGGGCTGTTTAGCGCTAGTGAAGTTCTTGAACTGGAAATTGTTCGGGGCAGTTGAAGTAGCAGAACCATTCTAGTTGAGTTTCTAGATCTATGTAACAATTGTAGGCATAGCAGCATCAAACTCCTTGGTGATTCTAGTAGGCAGACGGCTATCGCGAGAAGTAGATTAACAACGTTGATTACGACGGTGATTTCTTAGAGAAGACATTCTGTGAGGACCAAAGATGAAATTTTATGAGATGATGGGCAAGTTGTGTAAATGAGTCAATGTGAGATAATAGGGAAATGAATTTAGATAGAATTGTGCTAGTGACTTATCATGACTTGAGGATGAGTCGAGATTTAAACAATGTAAATAATTTTGAGATATGTAATTAATTAGACAATGTTTATTCTAAAAGTAAAATCCAAAAATGAAATGTTATTGGGTTGGGCTTTCATTGGGAGCTTGAGAACCCAAATTAAGTAAAGAAACATATCCAATGAGTTGGCCTACCATGAGCTTTCCTTGGCAATTTGAATGGTCCAACTAAATAACGTAGTATAAATTTTGTGAATTGGGCCTCCCATGAGCAATCCATGGCAATTTAAATGGCCAAATTAAATAACGCAACTTAAAATTTTGTGAATTGGGTCTCCCATGAGCGTTCTATGGCATTTTAATGGCCCAATTAAAATAACGAGTTACAAAGCAATTGAGTTGGTAGGCCCATGAGCGTTATATGACATTTTAACTGACCCAATTAAATAACGAATTATTAAATCAATGGAGTTGGTCGGCCCATGAGTGTTATATGGCATTTTAACTGACACAACTAAATAACGAACTAACGGATCCAAATATGAGCAGTTGGAGTATCTCGTGAACTACCACGGGTGATACGTTTCAACCAAAAATAAAATCGAAAAAACGAGTTGAGAAATGGATGGTTGGAGTGCCCATGGGTTGACATGGATTTTACACCCAGCTAAACATTTTAAAATAAATAATAATAAAATATATTCTTGGAAAATTTTCCCAAATTTAGCCACGAACCATTGTGAATTCGGTTTTTATAAAAGGAATGTAACCGACCGGTCACGTTGACCACTTAAAGTTCCGGTCGTATGGCATTTGTTTCGCTTTGGCCTATAAGATCGAGTACTATGTTCAGGTTATCCTCAAGGTAAGAAATAACGTCTTACCGTGGGTTCTCGAAACCATTTTCCCAAGACCCGACTCACAGTTCTCTCCCCCTTCCGGTTAATATAAGAACCTGTCAAACTCCCATCCCTTAAGGTGCGGGAGTAAAAACAAAACTAGCGAATTCTTAAGGAATTTCCCAAATTAAAATCAATCTACTAAATTTAAAGGAATTTAAAAATATTTTGAGAGTGAGGCATAGCCTCGGAATTTGTGTGTGCACAACATTAAAATAATAAAATAAATAAATAATCTAAATAAGTTGTAAATACATAGTAATAAGCACATAAGACAATCAAGTAGGTACGTATACGGTCCTAAGCATATTTCAAGGACATTTCTAACCACCTATCTTATAACATTCGGTTTTGATACCAATCAGTCACACCCCAACATAAGGCGAAAATGTCGGGGTGCGAACCATGGTTCACAGCTCACAAGGTACTGTCATACATTATAAAATATGACAATATCTATTTAATTTATTTATTTCAAATTTCAAATATGTGCAAAAATTACAAACATGACAATAATAATCCAAAACGAAATAACATGTAAATATTCTTTATTTTTAATGTCTATAGTCTCTCTATGTGTTCTTCACCTTAACTTCAAATTAACCGATAACCTGCATATGCATACAAAATAAACAGAGATTTGTAAACAACACATGTTGTGTGAGATAATCACCAGTTTTGGCACTAATAATAACATATAATAACTGATAAATGAGCAAACAAAATAATGTGAGTTATAATTCAATCAAACCATGAGCAAATAGTTGTGTCAGTTGGCCATTGCCATGCGAATTGGACATTGACTACTATGACTAGCATACAAATGTGAGCGTCGGGCGACCATCACCATGCGAATCGGGCTTTGGCTACTAAGACGGCGTATGATCATATTTTAATGTGATTATGATGGACTACTCCGAATGCGATAAAATAAACACCTAAACAAGTAGCAATTAGCATTTTATTGAAATACATACAATATTTACATTTGCGAGTTTGTGTATATATATAATATAAAAATATGAATTAGATATGAATATGTCCCCGAAAGTTGTAAAAATCAGTAAAATAGGAGGGGAATGATATCTTACCTTATTGATTAGGCAAGTGTGCGAGAAATAAGAATAAAACCACAATAAAACGAACGAACCGTCCTTTAACATGCTGACTGAGATAAATCCGAACAGACCTGAAACTTAGAGATAATAAACTATGATTAAAATAAATGTTCAATTATGCCAGTTTTTTAGAAGTACTGGTTGTTCAATTGAAAAGCTGTTGTTTTTTTTTTTCTTGTTATTTAGTGGACAACGCAACTCAAGGTTGTAAATAAAGTTAGCCTTAGTCAAACACCAAAAACCTACAATATTGTTAAGTTTCGAATTGTATTTACAAGTTTCGTTGTTGGAACGTTTGATTCACTTGTAACTAAAGAAATCACCTATAATTATTTTATCTGATCCAACTTAGGATTATACATTCTAAATTTTATATAATTTGATATTTTAATAACTAGAATTTTGTTTGGTCTTATTCTTTCAAGTGGTTGTAAAGAGCATTTTTTTTCTGATTAAAAATGTCTTTTACTGTTGTAAAAGTTATTTTACTATATGAGCGATCTCTTAACAAACAACTCATGGGTGTGTTTACTGAAGGTTTATTGTTCTTGATAAGCAAATTATCTATGAATGACATGCTAGAATTATCAAATTAAGGGGGTGTTAAATTACATATTTTTCTTGTCGATTTTATAATCCTTATTATATGTGATTCTGATTATTGTTCTTCTCATTTTCATGTTGGGCCACTCACTCCTGTTGTGAGTAGAGATGCACAAAAAACCCGAATCCGGAACGGACTCGAAAAAAATACCCGGAACCGGTTTTTATTATACCTGGGTTTTCAATACCCGAACCTGTACCCGACCCTACCCGTAGGGTACGGATAGGGTATGCATTTCATTACCAAAACCCGTACCCAGACCCGATTTATACCCGGTAATACCCGAAAACCTGAATCGGTTCCATACCCGAAACCGGGCTTTTCCAATACCCGAAACCAGGTTTTTCAAATACCCGATCTATATCCGAAATTACCTGAAAAATACATGGAAAAATACCCTAAAATACCCTTAAAAATTGTAACAACTTAAAAAATCCAATCTATACCCGAAAAAAACCCGGAAAAAAACCAAAAAAAACCCAAAAATAGGGTTTTTCAATACCCGGAAATAGGGTATTCAAATACCTGGCTTTAGAATACCCGGTTCTATACCCAACCCGAACCCGATGCATAGGGTATGGTTTTTAGAGATAATACCCGAACCTGAAACTGACTCGTGTATTACCAATACCCGATTTTCCAATACCCGGTCATACCCGAACCCGGGTATTTTAAAAACCCGATTTGTGCACCTCTAGTTGTGAGCTTATGGATTCAACAACCAACCCATTCCTTAGTCCCTACTGGTTAGAGGTGAAAAAAAAACCCTAACTCGGAACCAGACCCGAAAATAGAACCCGGAACCGATTTTTTTTATACCCAGGTTTTTAATACTCGAACCCATACCCGACCCTACCTGTAAGGTACGGATAGGGTATGCATTTCAGTAACAAAACCCGTACCCGAACCGGACCTGATTTGTACCCGGTAATACCCGAAAACCGGAACTGGTTCCACACCGGGAACCGGGTTTTTCCAATACCCGAAATCAGGTTTTTCAAATACTCGATCTATACCCCAAAAATACCTGAAAAATATTCGATAAATACCCATAAAAAGTGCAACTCTCTTAAATATCCAATCTATACCAGAAAAATACCCAGAAAAATCCCAAAAATAAGGTTTTTTCAATACCTGGAAATAGGGTATTCAAATACCTAGTTTTAGAGTACCTGGTTCTATACCTGACCCGAACAGATACATAGGGTATGATATTTAGAGACAATACCTGGACCCGGACCCGACCCGGGTATTGCCAATACCCGATTTTCCAATACCCACCCGATTTCATACCCGAACCCGGGTATTTGAAAAACCCGATTTGTGCACCTCTACTACTGGCTACTACATAATATGGACCCAAAAGAACGTTTGACCTTGACATCCCACGTATCTCATCAGTTTGGAAACTCCGACTCTTATATGGAAGCTCCGACGTAATGCGTGTGGAAGGTTTGGCAGGTTCAACGGCTACTCTCTTCTCCCCACGGCCATTTATTCATCATCTCCACCAAGGATCAAGTATGGAAGAACAAATAAACCAATAAACGTTCTTGCTTATGGCCTATTTCTAAAGTTTAAAACCCGTACAAATCATCTCCATGGCTTCTTTGTGCGTTATTTTGTTCTAGGATCTTCTATTGCTCAATTTTCCGCTCTTCAAATCTTAGTCTTATTTGTCTTCGATTGCTTATCTTTTGATTTTTATGTAAATTCATTATTTTCGATAAAGATCATACCATTACCATTTCTTCGTGAATCATGTAATTGCCATTTAGGATTAAATACTGTCTTTCAAGCAATAGGCAAGCCGGTTGGATATACTTGAAGCAATAAGTCAAATCTACCATTTGGCATTTGCTATTTAGTCAAAAATTGGCATATATGTATTTATATATATATATCCACAATCAGACCGGGATTACATGCATATTGATACAAGCCCATGTTCCAGTCAAATGGACTGGTGCAAGCTAAAAGTAGAATTAAGTTAGGAATAGATTTAGCGGGGTAGTCACTTTCCCCACGTTTCATGTTAGCTTTGCATGTTTTTCTTATTATTCTCCAAATAAAGTGCATGTAGTGTAGGCTAGCATTTCTATTTAAGCATTTGTACTTCAAATAAAAAAGGACACAAAATAATTTGAATGCAAGTTTATTTACGTTTATATTCACCCCCTCTAAAGGTCATCTTCTTCATCTATATTATTTGGAGCTTGATCCACTCAACGGATCCTTATCACATAAATACAGAAAAATTTAGACGTTCTTATGATAGACCACCAAAAACTAGATAGCAAATGTTCAAAAGAAATGAATGGGTACTTTGGTAGTTTGGCTTATAACTATCACATCTAATTATTTACTGCCCACGAATAAGATGATATATACTAGTGTTGCATACGGACATATAACAAAATAACAAATCATCAATCTCAACTACGGGTGATGACCCTGAACATGACACTAAAATAGATGCTTTAAATAATCACATATTATTACAAGTTTAATAGATGTACAGGTGGTGTTTTCTGCTTTCCCGGTTTATTTAACAAGACTATGTTTTAGTTAACCATACAAGTCAACCTTCCAACCCATTTACTCCAACAAATCGACACACCAACCATTTTAACACGTTTATTACAACCTTGCTACTCCTATTGACATATTTACAACTTGATTACAATTAGTCAATGAGTGACTCATAGATCAATTGGTTAAGAAAGTCATTTTCACGTTACGCTATTTAGAATATTTCTAAGTTAGATTTGATTTTAATGACACGAGAAAATAAGTATGTCATGTTCATGTTAAAAAATTCAATCCACAAGTTGTCAATCCTATAAGCTGCATGCCAATGACACGAATAACTCGTTAATTTCAACACCCTTTTTTCCCAATATTCCTACAACTTACATGCATCATCGTCACATGTTAGACATTATCAAGTCGAGTGACCATTTTCTAATACAAATTTGATGCCATTCTTTCATAGAATTTTACATCGTCGTACTGGCTGATGTCTCCTAAATAATACTAGCATGGGATAATAACCTTAAATATGATCAAATATTTAAGTGAATCTTGTATCTTTTTTTTTCTTTCAAATTTTCTATCGCAGATGCACTGAAAGAAGCCATGAAAAAGCGTAGAAGTTCGGTTATCAATGATTTCTGTTACAGGAGATGTGCCTATAGGAAGCAGCAGCCTGATTAAAGAAATGAATGAGAGGCCATCAGATGCATTGGCTAAGAATGAGTGGATTTGGGTTATGTGTGACCTATTAGACCGTGCGTAGTGGAGGTTTTCCCCACCCAAAAAGCCCCCAAAGTGCCGGGAACACCCCCACCCCCCCCGACTGCTTTGGAAGGGGGGGGGGGGGTGAGCGCTTCCCACTGAACATCAGTGGGGGAGAAGAGGTTGATGGTGAAGTGGGGGAGAAGAGGTTGATGGTGATTGGTTACTTTATATGTTTTTTTTTTTAAATATGAAAATAATAATGAGATAATGATTTGAAGAGTCTCTATCCACTACACCCTTTTAGCTAACCCCCCCTCCCCTTATGATGACGTGGCGCCACATGGCGCTAAACGCCCTATAGAGTTTCCATCCACTACACCCTTTTAGCCAACCCCCCCTCCCCTTATGATGACGTGGCGTCACATGGCGCTAAACGCGCTATAGAGACTCTATCCACTACACATGGTCTAATAGGTCAAGTGCTAACTAGAAGGTAGAGTTAATTACACGGATGTTTATTCCCCACCTTTTTAGAGTTACGTTGTAAGTCCTACTCTTCACTTAAACGTAAGACAGATGGTCCTTGGAGTGGGTGGAAGTAAACTTTTCTATTAAATTTTAATTGAAAAAAAAAACAAAATAACCTTAATGTTAAAAAAATCAAAATATTAAAGGTTTTATGAGACCCTCATTTTACTATCTCATAAGCTGAGAGGAAGGCATGGAAAATGGACAAAGCACATGTATCATCCGTGTAATTAACTCAAAAAGGAAATATGCCAATTATGCTAGCAACGCACATAACCTATATCTTTTTATACAAATAACTCAATATGTTTTCTGTAGGCATATGTATCACATGCATTATTTATAAACCGGGCTGACAATTAGGTACCTGTTAATCAAAAAAGTGGGATATGTGATTTTTTTACCTTTTTAAATAACTGAAATTAGTAGGCTAGACTCCATCATTTTCCCTTATTGGTACATGAAACTTAAAACTGTCTTATAGTCATGACATATAAAGTAGTTAAACGAGTCGTAACTATGTTTGATACATATGTTAAGTGCGTCGTCTCTAACATGCTAAACCCGTTAAGACACGAATTGCCAGCCCTCCTATAAAACAAAAATTTGACCAAAAAGTGTGACCGGACCAAACAAAAAACGTACCAATTTGAACCATATTTCCACCACAATTAAAAATATAATCTCCTTTAAGACGAGCTTCACATTGTACCTGATCATCGCCAAATTTGGTAACTGCGTATGTACTCTTCCTCTTCTTGCTACAAGCTGTGTTCACTATTTCCACCCTAGATTCTTCAACAAAATTTTGATCTATCACTTCTGCAATGTTAACGATTATGACAAAAATATGAATTATAAGTTCAAATATTGTCTCACATGATCATGAATGTGATGACGTAAGTGCATAACTGGGCTAACATCTAGACCCATTAAGGCGTTAATCATGGGCTCATGGCGTTGGCCCATTGGGCCTGGACCAGCAAACTTCAAATAGCCCATGGGGATTGACATCTAGTATGTTGCATACATGCTACCAGAATTACAAAGACTAGTTAAAAGAACATGCATGCATTTCACTTGCTTTTACATAATAAAAGCACCTGTGTTACTGCAACTTGTTGATGCCGGTTTTCCTTCTGTAGCTCCTTGTTCATTTCTATTTCTAAAATGTTGGATCCATGGATTACTTGACCAAAGCCCGTTCTGTAAAACCTGAAACTGAAATATACAAGATGTCAGAATATCAATGTAGTGTCGAAATTAACGTTTAGCAAGCAGTATTATAAGTTTATAATCAAAGAAGGGATCCAGTACCGCTTTAGTGTCATACTCTTGTTTATCATAAACTCATACTTTTGCGCATTAAATTCTTCCATAAATATGAATTTGAACAAACGAACATTAGGTTTATATGCAATTTGCTATTTCAAACCTGGCCAGAAGGGCAATAGTTGTTGGCATGAATTCCCCTAGATGACGTCGAATCTGAAGAGCACTCGCTTTCAATTTTCCAGTTTCGCGTATCCAAAGAATTATATAACTGGTCAACAAAAGAAGCTTCCATTGACTTTAGGTATAAACTATGTTTTTCGTTGGTCCATAATGATAATCCTCTTTTTGGCGATTCCTGAGACAACAATTGTTTAAAAAGTATCAAAACGGAGCATAGAATTCATGTAGTGTATGGCTAAATATATGACTCTAAAAAGTTGGCCATCAAAGATACCTAAAAGGGCTAAATAGCAACAACAGAACATGACTGACAGAAACATCTTCATAACAAATGCTGCATGTAAATGCATTAAGATTTTGGCCATCAAGGACTCAATGTGTTTGTAATCGATTTTAATTACACATTTAATGATTTTCTGGAATATCCCACACACCATTTGCCCGTGCTCCTAATCCTCTGTCCATATCTAATACCTTATCGTGTTTAAAAAAAGGTTTATAGTACAATTGGTATAGCCTAGAATATTGTTAAAGCCTTCCACAGTTCATTCCATCGCAATCAAACTCACAATAACTAACTGATGGTGAAAACATGAAAGAAAATAGAAAACGATCACGAGCGGTGTGTGTCTTAACAATTTCCACCAAGTAACTTCCTTATTTGTAAGCAAACCATCACGAAGATATTGTTGAAACATTGAAACTATCCATGAATACTGTATTTGTTGCCGAGTATGAACTGCGGTTTTCGTTCATATGGTTTGTTCAAATTTGCAATTTTCGTCCCTAAGGTTTCATTTACGTTGTAATTTTCGTCAGTAAGGTTTCGATTTTATTGCGACTTTCATCCCTGTGGTTTGTTAAAATATGTTAACGAAAAGGACGAAAATTGCAATGAAAATGAAACCTTAGTGACGAAAATTGCAAATTTTAAATTTTTAGACTGAAATGGTAAATTTTGAATGAATAAACCACAGTGACGAAAACCACAGTTCACTCTTTGTAATTTCAAATATTAGCCTTAAGACCAAGCGTAGTGGGCATTAAAGACGATGATGAGGAAGGGATTCAGGTGTTATACACCATTACAACCCTCAACAAAGACGAAGAAAAAGTTGCAGGTGCCATCGCAATGGCGAGAGTTAGGGAAAGGGGAGGTTGGCCACATGTATCTCCAACCAATCACATTAACCTATATATTTTTTTATATTAAAAAAAACATTAGATAACAATTATGTTGTTACTTGTTAGTTAAACCAACATACGTGCTTGATGGTTTAGTTAGTGAATATCTCTCAGCCTACAGCTGCGTCCACTACACTTAGTCCAACAACTCGTTAAATAAACCCCAAAATCCAACCAAAAAACACATAAGAATCACAAACTTCATTTAAATTCAAAAAAATGAATTCCAACTAGTTTGATTGAAATCAAGAAAATGCTCACTCAAATGTTATGGGGCCAAGATACCCATAACAATGATAACATCATAACTATTATTCCTTGAACAAAATAAAAAAGAAGTTTTATATAAATCTTTATGAACATAGAAACTAAACAAACCTTGAACTTACAATAAATGAACTCTCTTCCTGGTCCACAATGTCAGTCAGACCACCATTGTTTCCGGTGGTCTCCGGCGCCGGTGGAGGAAGCGTGTGCTCCATATCACAATAATAATAATAATAATATAACAATGGGTTACAGTTTGCAAAGAGAGGTGGAAAAGAGGGTTGTTGAATTTGAGTTTGGTGGGGAAGTGCCAGATGTCGTATGGTTTCCACATGGTACGAGGCCACGTAAGCACAAGTTTATGCTTTGGCTTTAGATATTTTTGATTCGCAGATGATCTTTGTTTGTACGGTCTAGATATTTTTGTTAGCTTCTCAAAATATCCAACGCTTGTACTTTAATTTATTCGAGTTAGATCACTCGTAGTGGTTGGGGAAAAGGATTTGGCTCCGCCACCGTGCACAACAAATGTTATGTACCCAATGAACCGGGCTAAAACGAACCAAAAAACGACAGGACAGGGCGATGTGTGAGGAAACACTAGATCGAACTGGGTAGTCCGATGGGGTATATCCCCAGATGTGAATATTCTGAAGGGCTATGAGAACAGATCCAAGCTGACGCCTGCAAAACAGAACACCGTTGAGTCTCGTTACGGGAAGGACAGAGTTGGGAGGGGGGGGGGGTCTTCCCGTAACCACCCTCCGGCGTGAGAATAAGTATCGTACTTTGATCAGAATAAAGTAAGACACAGTATGTAATCGCTTAAGGCTTGAGAGTGTGAATGAATACCTCGAAGATATGATCTTCGTATTTGTAGCCGAAGGTGGAGGAAAGGTGATTGGTGGAGTTGTCACTATCAAGTTATTCCCCCTCTACCTGAATGGACACGCGTCGGGTTTTTATTGGATATGACAGCCTGGACCCGTTTATAGTGCAGCCATTATCTGTGCATGTCGTGGGATGGCCATTACGTGTCCAGGTGTCTTCTTTCCATTGGCCGATGTCGCTATCAGGAGGTTTTGATTTTGAGGGAATCTTCTAGAAATAGTTTGTTACAACTGCTCTTCCATATCACGTGGGGATCATGCGTATGATGAATCCCTTGAGTTATTTGTCGATTCCTTCCGCGGATGCTCGTGTGACCGTCCGCGGGTTATGGCGGAGTTCCACGAAGTGTGTTGGATTGTGGACTGCTGTACCAATTCACTTGTTCCTTGCACGGATGTCTTTTGGCGATCCGCAGGTTGGTTGATGGATCCGTGGGATGCGGATGTCTTTGACGATCCGCGGGTCGGATAAGGGATCCGTGGGTAGCTTTGCTACCCTCCCTCTATAAGTCCCCCCAGTCCATTGTTGCTTCCGTGAGTCGATTCGCGGGTGGAATTATGGACTTTTGTCTTTTGTCGCGGGTTGCAACTACTAGTCCTTTAGGATTCCTTTTGCTTTTGAACTGGGGTACTGTTTAGGCGTCTGTGATGTGACGTCTGCTGTCTGAGTCGTGTCAGGAGTGGTACTCGAGGTCGGTGCACGAAGTTTTAGGCGGCATGTTTAAAATCATTTTGTGTTGACAGTTCCCACCTAACGTGTCACCGCTTGGTTGGTTGTCTGCTGGGGCTGAACTGTCTCCCTCTCTCTTCGCATTAATTGCGATGTGTATATATAGGGGAGGCCGTTTCACTTTCCGATTTACTTGCAAAAATTTTCTTTTGAGCCTATCCATCTTCTCTCTGTTCATTTTCTTCCTCCAACTCTTTTTTCCTTTTCTGATCAAACATGGCTGGTGGCTAGAAGGGGGGTCGGGCTAAAGAAGCCAAGCAAGATTCGTCGAAGGGACTAGTGGAGAACATATGTATCAATTGAAAGGTTAATGACTTCCAAGATATTGTCAACCTTTATGGGTTGGCACCGGAGTGGGGGCTGGAGCTTCCTTCTCCTGGTTCTACGGCCAATCAGCCGCCGGCCGAGAAGATTGCTTTGTATGGTGAGTCGTTCACCACATGCAATTTCCGGTTGCCTATCACCAGGTTTTTCGGTGATTTCTTGGTTGCTACTGGGATTCATATTTCCCAGTTGCATCTGTTCGGAGTAATGAGGCTCTGACACTTCGAATTCTGCAAGGCTCTAGCGATGGAACCCACAGTAGATCGCTTTCTTGCGATCTACAAGATTCAGACCCGCGGCAGCTGGTTTAGCTTCGCCGTCTAGGGGAAGGCGATAGGGACTGAGCCTCCGAGGAGCGCTCATGAATGGAAAAACAAATTTTTGTGGGTCAATGCGGACGTTATTCCGCTAGCCATGACCCGCCGCTCGCTGACCTCCAAATTCTCCCTTCCTGCTGCAGACACCGAGGGTCAGGAGTGGTTCCTGGAGTTGACGCGGACTCCTACTCCGATGGGTCTGATCCCTGAGTCCACGTTGGTCTAAGTGGGGATGAGCCGCCTTTGGCCATATCCTGCGGAGCAGCCATACTTCTCCCGGGACGACGGACGTAAGTTTCCCTTCTACTGTACCTGTAAGTGTTTTTTATGTTTTCCTTATGTTTGCTTACTTTTCTTACTGGGGAGTGTTCATTGTTTGAGGTTCTTATTCCCACCGTCGTGGGAGATATGTTCAGGATGCCCTTGGAGATGTATCAAGAGCCTGTTCTTGATCACTTCAAGGGTAATTTTCTTTTTCCCACCCGCGGCCGCACAGAGCCGGTGGTCACTGAGTCCGCGGTGGCTTAAGGTGTGTATATTCTTAAACCTAAACCTCTTAGCGTTATGCATCCGGATGGGACGATAGTCCTTTCTTCTAGTGATGAATCCTCAGTGAGGGTTCCCCGCCGGGTACTCCAAAGAGTTTTCATGCTGACGTGTTGCGTGCTATTGCAGATCTTGTCCCTCGCAGGAAGAGAGCGGATCTTGCCGGTGTATCCGGCCTGAACAAGGATTCTGATGCCGATGAACCCGCTGGTGGGGAGGCTGATGTGGATGTGGATCCCGTTGGCGGGGAGACTTCCAATACTGCCGATGATCCCGCTGGTGGGGATGCATCTAGGGGTGCTGATGATCCCGCTGGTGGGGAAGCATCTAGGGGTGCTGATGATCCCGCTGGTGGGGAGGCACCCAGGAACGCCGATGATCCCGCCGGTGGGGAGGCTTTTAAAGTTGGAGGTGAGCGACCACCTCTAAAGAAGATCAAGCTGACCCGGCTCTAGGACCGAGTCAAGAAGAGGGCTGTTATCCGACAGCCTTCAGGTACCTGGAAGTTTTGTTTTAAATTTTGTGTAGACGTGATTTAACTTTGTTTTTTGGATTAACAGCTGTCGTTGCGCCACATCCGTCTTCTCCGCCTCCGGAGGTTTTGCAGAAGGTTAGTGAGGATGTGCCTCCTGAGGATGTCCATATGCCGCCACCTGAGGTAGTGGTGGAAACGGAGGTTGTGCCACCAAAAGATGCATCTATAACCCTTCCAGTTTCCACAGGTGAAGGGGCGGAGTCCTCTAATCAAGGGGACTCCTTTCGCCCCTCATGGAACCTTGGCCCTTACGTGCTTTTTACCGATCCGCATGTGTGCCAAGAGTTCTTTGAGCATTGCCTCTCGCCCTCTGAGTGTAACAGGATACACTCCCAAACTCAGGCTAGTCTGGCTCAATCACTTAGCTATCACTTGGCTAATGTGTTGTCGGCTAGCCGTGAGGTATTTAAGGGTTGGGTGGTCGGTCAAACCGACCTTGAGAGCGCCGTTCAACGCATGGTCGAAGCTGAAGCGGCGAGGGATGTCGCCCAGGCGGAGGCCAAGAAAAATGAAGCTGCCCTCCTGGCCGCCTAGGAGAAGAACAAGCGTTTGGAGGAGCGGATAGCCGCTCAGGTCAAGTTTGTCGCCGCCCGGGATGAGGATGTCCGGAGGCTTGCGGTGGAGGTGAAGGAGAAGGATAATTGCCTTGCTTCCGTTTCTAAAGAGAAGGCAGATCTGGAGGAGGCCTTCACCAATGCCTCGGATGAACGGCATTGGCTTATGAAATTCGGCATCCCCAAGGTAAACACTTTGATTATGTTTGTCTTATGAGAATATTATGTTGACCTTTTCCTGGACTAGATTGTCAGGCTTATCAAGGAAGGTCCTGAGCTTGGGGATTGCTTGGCTGACTTATTGGTCAGCTCGTCGTGGGTGGGTCGTCAAGCTGGCTTCCAGGAGAGGTACACCATGGCTCGCGAGGGACGTCTGCCTATAGAATTTGAGCTTCAAGGCCAGGACTGTCAAAAGGAGTATGACGCGCGGATGGAATCCTTTGATACTCTTTCCTTTGACATCCTGAAGTATATAGAGGAGAACCGTCACGAGCCCAATGCTGTTGGTGAGTTGCGCCTTCATGTAAATAAGCTGCTCGGTGAGGCTGAGGACAAGGAGGCCACCCGCGACGAATAGAATGATAGTGTAGATTTATCGATGTATTTCCCTTCTTGTTTTGTAATCTTCTTGTACATATGAAATGAAATCGACTATCTTTTTCACTTGTTGTATTTTGTGTTTATCGAGAGGGTTATTCGGATCATTGGTGCCTTCCCAGTCGATGACCAGTCCGCCTTCAGTCGTGAATTGTCTTTTTGTTGTTCTTTTTTGTAACTTGTATTCCAATAATGTCTGATGTGTCAGTCAAAGCATTTAGTTTGTCTGGTTACTGTAGAACTAGTAGTTTGTTGATTATATCTGAATTTCGATAGATGTGACAGGTCTATCATGCGCAGGAAAAGCTCTGACAGCTGGTTCGCGCCGTACCTTGGGAATTTAAATTTTCGACTTTTGGTTTTCCCGCCTGACATGTCATAATCTGATTGGTAGCCAGTCACGTTGCGCTTTTCCACGTATTAAATGCAACCACTATATATATCTGTCAGTTTCATCTTTATCTTCTTACTTTGCATTTGAACAACTGAGATAATCTTGCCGGAATTTTTGAGGTATTCTTCCTCTTCAAACCAGAAAGCCTTCTTTTGTCTCCTTCTCCGGAAACCATAGCTCGTTGTAGTCAATTCTTAGCCGAGTATATGGCATCGGCGAGACCTGATTATCAGACCATCGATTCTGTAACCATTGATTAGGACGTCAAGGGTTTCCAATTCGTCGTCAATGCTTACGGTATAGCTCCAGAATGGGAGCCGGAATTCCCGGCTCTTGGTTCGACGGCGAGCCGATCTCCGGTGGGGAAGATGGCTATGTTCGCTGAATATTTCAGCTCCGGGGGTTACCCGGTTTCTGGGTAAGCTGATAGTTGGGAATATGATTCATATTTCCCAGCTTCATGCTTCGGCGGTGATGCACATGCGTCACTTTGAGTTTTGCTGCCGGGCGCATGGCATTGTGCCTACTATTGATAAGTTCGACGTGTTCTACCGCTTTCATGGTAGGGGTGGCCGCTACGTTTGCCTTCCGACTGACCGGAAGGCTATTGCTGTGGACACGCCTCTCCTGGACCCACAGTGGGCCAGGAAATTCTTCTGGATACGGGAGGACATGATCTCGTCGCCCATGTACTGGCATTCAGCGGATCAGCCCTTGCTTGCCTTGCCATTCGTTGAACATTCGGAAAGGCATGGGTGGTATCAGCAATTGACCCATACCCCCACTCCTATGCGCCCCATCCCTGAATCTGCTCTTGTGAGGGCTGGGATGAATCGCCTGTGGCCTTATCCGGACGATATGCCATATTTCCGGAACCCGGATGGATGTAAGTAGACTTGTCACATTTCCTGAGCTTATTCTGGTTTCTAATTTTGGTTTGTTATGCAGCTGAAGGTCTTCTTCTGTCTGTTCTTGTGGCGGGTGTGCCTGGGGTCATGCACATTGCTGCCCGTGACAAGAAAGAGCTCCCTATCCTTGACAAGACCAAGGATAGTTTTTTGTTTCCTGAACAAACCCGTTCGGAGCCCGTAGTCTCTGAGGGTATGTTCGCGATAGGTAATTTAGCTTTGATATGACCAAGGATAATTTTCTGCGTATTCTCGCCAGTTGCTGAATGTTTTTTGATACAGCCTTTGGTCGCAAGAGGAAGTAAACGTCATCTAGCCACGCTCCGTTGGAGGTGGCTAGTGAAAAGCAGGGAATGGATCTTCCTCCCCCTTCCTCTAAAAGTGAAGAGGGTCCGTCTTTGTGACCGCGTTGTGGTCCGTACTAAAGGTATCTCATATACTTATGAGTTTGTGTTTATTGTTTGGTTACTTATTTGGCATTTTGTCTTTGTGCAGCCCCTGTTATTCTCTTGGACTCTCCCCCCACTAAGGGTGGCCTTATCCGGCAGTCTGCTGCAGGTAAGGGGCAGTACAAGGAGGGTTTGACCTCCTCTGGTGTCCAGAGCTTGGAGTCGCCGCCTTCGCCTTCTGCCCATGAAGCTGAGGAGCCCTCCGAGCGGGTGGTGGTACCTCCTCCGCCTCCTCATGAATCCGAGGGAAGGGAGGGGGTCCGTATTACGCAGGGCAATATCGCTCGGCATGTCCCTGAATGGAATCTGACTCCTTCCTCGCGGTTTTTTGACGGGGAAGTGTGTTATGATTTCCTTCATGAGGGCGTGCTCCCTGCGGAGCGTGAGTACCAGCGGAACTGGTCCCGGGTATCTGTTGGCAATTCGTATATATATCATTTGGCCAACCTGGTTTCCACAACCCAGGAGATATACCGGGACTGGAACTTCATGGGGGCGGAACTGGGGTTCTCAGGAGAACCTGTTAGAAGAGCTCCGGGCAGAAAGGGAAAAATATCGTCTCACGGCTAACACCGAAAGGTGGAAGTTGAGAGATTCTGAACGGGCTCTTGAACAAGAGAGGGAGCGGCAAGCTGCTGCCGTACGCGCTCTGACCTGTGCTCGTGAAGCTGAGCTTGCTAAGGCTGAAGAAAACCAAGAGTGATATTGAAGCTCGCCTTGCATCTCAGGAGGAAGTTATCAGTACCCTTCGCACTGCCGCTGCTGAAAAGGATCAATTAATTGAAGATCTGATCAAGGAGAACACCAAGCACACTAGTGAGCAGGGCGCTTTGAAGTTAAGTGTTGAGGAGGCTTCCTTTGATCGTGCCTGGTTGATGCGCGAAGGTTTTCCCAAGGTATGGGTCCCTCCATATTTGTCATGGCTTGTGGCTTCGTTTTGCTGATTCTTGAATTGCTTTCGTAAGTTATCTCCCGTATTCACAGAGGAGATGAATTGGGGAACTGCCTTGCTGACCTTCTATGTGCATCAAGTGATTTGGGGCGCAAGACAGGCTTCCAAGAGGGGATAGCCTTTGCTCGGGAAGGTCGCCCTATTGAAGATTTTGACCTTCACAGGATGGATGTGGATGGGGAGTATGATGCGCGAATGGATGCTTTTGACCGACTGCATTTTCCCATCCAGGATGCTATCCAAAGTTTTGCTGAGGCGGCGGATGGCGTTCGCCAGTTCCGTGACTATCTTCGTGAAGAATAATTTTATTGTATATATTTTCTTTCTTGTTCCTGTAATCCCTTTTTTGAATGTATATATGACATGGATTTTACATTTTGTTTTGTATGATTACAATATAAATGTGTGTGAGCTAAATCTGTCATGTATCCAAAATATAGGATTAGGATAAGTATTGGCACGCAGGCCTATCCGTACAGGAACTAACATTCTAAAAAATTTAAAAAACGGGTAACTGTGCGTCAACTATTTTTGCATTAATTATCAATTCGAGATAACGAAATTTGGTATGCAGACCGAAATAGAAAGGGCACGCAGGTCAGTGTAGAGGCACGCAGGCCTAAATGAGAATTACATAGTTTAGATATAGCACCATCGTAGTTGTGCAACGTTCCAAGTCCTGGGAATAGGAATGCCGTCCAATTTTTTCAATTTTTATGAACCCTTTCCCAACACTTCATCAATTTGGTAAGGGCCTTCCCATGTGGGGGAACTTTCCCGTTAATTCGGCGTTTGATGCCTCATTGTTCCGGAAGACGTAGTCCCCTTTGTGGAATGCACAAATTTTGACCCGCGCATCAGAGTATTTCTGGAGCTGGCTCTTGTATTTACTTTCCCGTATAGCGCCAGCTCACGTCTTTCTTCCAGGAGGTCTAAGTTCATCCTGAGTTCTTTTTCGTTGTCTTCCATCAGGAGGATTCTTGCGGATGGGAGGCCAATTTCAGCAGGGATCATTGCTTCCGTGCCATATGTCAAGTTGAATGGTGTTTCTGAGTTGCTGGTTTTTTTACTGGTACCATGTGCCCACAGTACATGAGGCAACTCGTCAACCCATCCTGTTCGTTTTGTTCCAAGTCTGCCTTTGATGCCTTCTTTGATGCTACGATTGGCTCCCTCCACCTGCCCATTGGCTTGCGGGTGGGCAACCGATGTGAACACCTGCTTGATTTGTAACTCGGATAACCATTCCTGGAGGTGCTTGTCGGCGAACTAAGTACCATTGTCGCTGACCAATGTCTGGGGGAGGCCGAATCGACAAATAATGTATTCCCACAGGAATTTTTTCACATTTGCTGCTATTATATGGGCCAGTGGTTTGGCCTCCACCCACTTTGTGAAATAATCTATAGCGACCAATAGGAATTTTACTCGTCCTAGAGCCTCGGGGAACGGTCCCATGATGTTTATGGCCCACTTTTGGAAAGACCAGTGACTGGGACGAGTTCGTTCTGTGGCCGTAATATTCACGGTGCATGTCTTTGGCAGGCATCGCATTTTTGCCACTACCATCCTTGGTCCGGCGTGCAATCCGCAGATGCCTTCGTGGATCTCTCGAATTACATAATTGGCATCTTCAGCGTATACACACCTGAGCAACGGACCAAGGAAAGATTTCCGAAATAGAATTCCGCCGTGAACCTGGTAGCATGGTGCCTTGTGACGAATCTTTCAAGCCTCTGCCTTATCTTCCGGGAGTATGCCGGAGGACAAGTAAGTCTTGATTGGTTCCATCCAAGACGTTGCTCCAGTTTGGATGACCAGAACTTGGCGTTGAGGAACAGACGGAGCGTCCAGAACCTCGATTCTGACGTCTCTGCCCATGTGTTCGAAGCTAGTAGATGCCAGTTTGCTCAAGGCATCCGCGGGTCGATTCTAACTTCTTTTGATGTGCACTACTTTACATGAAGTGAATTGTTGCATAACCTCTTTAGCTTGAGACAGATATGAAGCCATGACATCATTCTTTGCTTCATAAGTCCTTGAGACCTGTCTTGCAATAAGCATAGAATCGACCCGAGCCTCCAAATATTTCACGCCCAGCTTCTTTGTAATCCGCAGTCCGGCCAAGAATGCTTCATACTCAGCTTCATTGTTTGTACTTTTGAAGTTTAACTTGATAGCATAGGTGAACTCTTGGCCGTCTGGGTTGACTAACTTCAGACCCGCGCCCGATCCTTCTCCGCTGGATGCTCCGTCCGTAAACAGAGTCCATTGTTGGCTTTCATCGGAGGGGATGGGGGGTTGCTGTTCGGACAAGCATTCTTGGATTTTGCTTGTTGGTACCTCTGTAACAAAGTCCGCCAAAACCTGGCCTTTGATCGCGAGTCTAGGTTTGTACTCTATGGAGTGCTCGCCTAGTTCGATTGCCCATTTGGCTAATCTCCCGGATAATTCAAGTTTGGCCAACACGTTTTTCAGTTTGTAATTTGTCAAAACTTGTATCGGGTGACCCTGTAAGTACCTCTTTAACCTCCGTGCCGCATAAACTAGCGCTAGCACAAGTTTTTCAAGCATTGAGTACCGGGTTTCGGCATCCGCTAGCGTTCTGCTAGCGTAGTATATCAGCGTTTGGATGGCTTTACTATCCGTTAGGAGGATTGCCCCAATTGCAATGTCCGAAGCGGATAGGTACAAGATGAGAGGTTCTCCTTCTCGGGGTGCGGTGAATGTTGGAAGCTCCATGAGGCATTTTTTCACTTCTAGGAATGCCGCCTCTGCTTCAGGTGTCCATTTGAAATGTGCATTTTTCAGGCAATTTCGTAACGTGGACACGAATGGGTAAGATTTTAGCCGCATGATTTGCCATAAATCTGTTTAGAGCCACTAATCTTCCATTCAACGTTTGGACCTCTTTTGGTGAAGACGGGGAGGGCATCCAGGCGATGGCTTGTACCTTCTCCGGGTTTGCTTTAAATCCCTCCACGGTGACAATCACTCCAAGGAACTTTCCTTCTTCCATGCCGAAAGAGCATTTCGAAGGGTTAAGTTTCATGTTTATTTTTCTGAGTGTGGAGAAAACGTCTTCGATGTCCCGAAGCATTTGATCTTCTTCCACAATCTTGATGACCAGATCGTCCATGTATACCTCCAGGTTCTTCCCGATTTGACCTCGGAAAGTGTTGTCCATCAACCGCTGATAAGTGGCTCCCGTGTTTTTTAGACCGAATGGCATCATCTTGTAGCAGAATGTGCCTTGGTCGGTTTAGAAAGTAGTTTTATCTTCATCGCGGGCTGCCACGCATATCTGGTGGTAACCCTTGTAAGCATCTAGAAAACACTTGAATTTAAAGGGTGCCACTACGTCCACTTTGAGGTCAATCTCTGGAAGCGGGTAACAGTCTTTGGGGCAGGCCCTATTCAGGTCCTTGAAGTCGATGCACATCTGCCATGAACCGTTGCTCTTAGGGACCATCACCAGGTTTGCAACCCGGGTTTGGTATTGAATTTCACGGATAATGCCCGAATGCAACAAATCCTGCACTTGCTCGTTCATGGCTTTTGTTTGTTCGGGACCCATCTTCCTCTTTTTCTGAACGATCGGTGTATACGCCGGATTTACCCGCAGCCGATGTTATGAAATTTATCGCGGGACGCCTGTCATATCTAAAGGCTTCCAGGCAAAGATATCTGCGTTTCTGGTTAGCAACTGTTTTAGAAAGACGCGCACTGTTTCTGAGATAGTTGCCCCGATTGTGATGGTTTGTACCGGGTGTTCCGGATTAATAACACATTTTTTGGGTTCTGTTCGCAGTGCCTTCTTGGGTATCTTCGCAGGCTTTGATCCCTCTGTTGCATAGCAATGTTTGTTGACTCGGATGATTGCTACTCCTGTCCGTGTGGGAACACCCACTGCACCGTGTGCTATGGAATGATTGGTGTTGAAGTCACCAATTGCTTCCCGCCCTAAGATTATGTCATGTTTGGATCTTGTGGGTAGGATGAGGAACTCAACATCCTCGGTCCTTGAGTGGATCCCATCACTCAGTGTGACTGGGAATATTATGACCCCCTTGGGGTGCATAACCTCATACTTAAATCCGGAAACTGGGGCGTACACAGGTTTCAACTTGGCCTTGTCTTCTTCATCTAGCTGCTCAAAACATTGTTTGTACATTATGTCAGACGTACTTCCAGTATCGAAGAAGATATATTGAGACCGATAGTGGCCGAAAAAAGCCGTGACGATTAGAGGTTGCTTCATCCATGGCCCTCCTTTTACTCTTCGAAAAACTATGGGTTCATTTTTCCACTCATCTTCATATGCTTCCTCCGCTTGAACTTCCGAGGGGATCCCCCTTGGATCATGTGTACATTCAAATCCTTAATCTGCTTTCGCGGGGGACCCTTGTCTGCGCGAGCTGTGTTCTTCCGCGGACCTTATCGCACGTTTTTGAGCAGATGATCAAGTTTTCCAGACTTGATAGCGGCCTCGATCTCATTTTTCAAGCTTATGCAATCATTCGTGTCATGTCCGATGTCCTCGTGGAACATGCATTGCCTGTTCGGATTCAGGTTTACTCGCTTGACCAGCGGTTGAGGTTTCCTGAATTCGATGTTATCTGTTGTTAGGATTTCGGACGGGGTTTTCTTCAAGGGGGTCCAATGCTGCCGGTCGAACTTGCCCGTAGTTCTATCTTTTTGTTTCTGCCCGATCAGTGACCTGACATCGAACTGCTTGGGTGAGCTTTCCGGGGGCTGAATCCTTGACCATATTGAACCCTTCTCTTTTGACTGAGTGTTCCGTGTCTCGGATCTTGTTTGCTGTTTGGGTGCCTCTTGCCCTAATAATTTTTCTGTAGCTGCAAAAACTTTGGCCGCGGACATGATCGCATCCCAAGTCTGTCTGGGGCATGCCATCCCGGCCTGTCAGACATCGGAACGCTCCCCGCAGCATGTCTTCACTGATTCCCTCAATATTCAAGCTCTCGTTGTTGAACCTAGTGATAAAGTTTTCCAGTGATTCATTATCTCGTCGAATAACACTCAGGATTTCCCGACGCATCTCTGGTATGTTTACGCTGCTGACTGAAGTATTGGGAAAATTTCGCTACCAGGTCATAGCTGCTAATTTGACCATCAGGTCTCTCACACCATGCTCTGGCTGCTCCTGTTAGTGTCAATGCGAACATATGACACCAATAGGGCGGGGTTCATCCGCTTACTCCCCCCACTGCTGTGAAGTTCAACAGGTGATCCCTTGGATCAGTCATCCCATTGTATTTTCCCAAAGTGCTCGGGATCTTGATGTTAGTTGGGAAAGGAGCGGTTGCTATCCGCGGAATGAACTTTGATTTTTCGGCGAACGCAGCGGGACAGTATGGCTTGGTGAAGTCTTCTTCCGCATCACTGAAGTACTCAGCATGTCTGACTAACGGCTTGGGACGGCTGGAGGTTTCCCTACCATAGTCCCAACTACCATCACTCACGTACTCTTCCTCTTGAAACATTTCTCTCTGTCAAGTATCCCGTGGAGTTCTGTGGGATAGAGTACGCTGGGTGTGATAACTTCTTTCGCGGCTTTTCGCCAGTGAACGACCAGCTGATCGAGAGTTTTCTTCCAACTCTAGATCTTGAGTGCGTCGTACTAGTGGCGAAGGCGGAGATGGCGAGTCGTACGTCATCGTCCTGGCTAAGACCTGATCTCGCCTCACTCTTCACTCATACTCTTCTTTCAGCCGATGTTCTCCTGTTGGTACCACTCTTCTGGGTGGAATGCTTTTACCAGATCTGGCCTGATAAGCTCTCGTTTCATCCCCATCGTATCTGGGAAATTCTCCGGCTTCGTCTTCCGGAACCGAAGTTTGAGTGGTCCGTTGGATCTCGGTGACTTTGTGCCTCAGGAACTCTCCGGTCGGGTCTTCCCGAACCGGGGTTCTGGTGTTCCTACGTGGTGCAAAGTCTTCAAATCTTGGAACTTCAGTCCTATTTTCGAAGACCGGAGTTCTGATGCCCCGGCGAGGTTCCTCCAACGCCTGTCCTTCATGGACTGATTCGTGTAGAATTTCAATACAACGGGGTCTTGCCAGAGCAGCAGATCTCTGTTGGTTCTGACTTATCTTCAGATCACCGTGAATTGAAAAAAACCATAGAAAACCCTGTATCTAGCTAAAACCGGATGGCGCCAATGAAGAAACACTATATCGAACTAGGTAGTCCGATCGGGTATTTCCCAGATGTGAATATTCTGAAGGGCTATGAGAACAGATCCAAGCTGACGCCTGCAAAACCGAACACCGTTGAGTCTCGTTACGGGAAGGACAGAGTAGAGGGTCTTCCCGTAACCACCATCCGGCGTGAGAATAAGTCTCGTACTTTGATCGGAATAAAGTAAGACACAGTATGTAATCGCTGAAGGCTTGAGAGTGTGAATGAATACCTCGAAGATATGATCTTCGTATTTATTGCCGAAGGTGGAGGGAAGGTGATCGGTGGAGTTGTCACTATCAAGTTATTCCTCCTCTACCTGAATGGACACGCGTCGGGTTTCTATTGGATATGACAGCCTGGACCCGTTTATAGTGCAGCCATTATCTGTGCACGTCGTGGGATGGCCATTACGTGTCCAGGTGTCTTCTTTCCATTGGCCGATGTCGCTATCAGGAGGTTTTGAGGGAATCTTCTAGAAGTAGTTTGTTACAACTGCTCTTCCATATCACGTGGGGATCATACGTATGATGAATCCCTTGAGTTATTTGTGGATTCCTTCCGCGGATGCTCGCGTGACCGTCTGCGGGTTATGGCGGAGTTCCACGAAGTGTGTTGGATTGTGGAATGCTGTACCCATCCACTTGTTTCTTACACGGATTTCTTTTGGCGATCCGCGGGTTGGTTGATGGATCTGTGGGATGCGGATGTCTTTGACGATCCGCGGGTCGGATAAGGGATCTGTGGGTAGCTTTTGCTACCCTCCCTCTATAATGTGTGACGTGTTTTGGGCTCGTTTTAGACTCACAACGAGCCCACTACATATGGTCTTATAATGTTGTTGGTGGCGTATTGCTAAATATGTTATATACTACTTTTTCTTTAAACGTGTTATGCCGGCTATTTTATTTTTCTTTTTAAATTATTGTGAACATAAAATTTTTCATATATATTTGTTTAGTTATTAAAATTAAAGATCACATTAATGCATAGATTATGTTATACTTTTTAATATATATTATATATCATGATAAAGGTTCCGATACATTAATCCCATATTATGGTATGATAGGTACACGACTTCTTTCACCTTTGATTTTAAAAAAACCCTAAATCACCTCATCTGCCCAACGATCTCCTCTTTGTGAACCATCACCAGAAAATCGATCTCTGGCTCAATCCATCTCCACCTCCCCTGCTCGCCGCCGCCATCAACACTCTCCGTCACCATCATCGGCGTCGACAACGAACTCGTCAGAGAATCACAAAGCGTTGCTCCCTTTTGTTCACTGGTTTGTTTAGCTTTTTGATAAGAATTAAAATTGAAATTGTTGAACCTAATTGATCAATTAACCTTAAAATTGATCAAATTAATCATCAATTTGAAGCTTCAATCAATCAATTTTTGGCTTTGAGTGATAGGTTTTAACCTTGAATTTATCAGGATTTAAGCCTGAACGTTTTAGGCTTTTTGCCTGAACGTTTTAGGATTTAAGCCTGAACGTTTTAAGGTTAACCTTGAACATTTTGGGGATGGGATTTTGGCTTGAACGTTTTTGGATTTTTAACATTGAACGTATTTCGCATACCTAATATACGTTAAGTAATTATTGTACGTTAACGGACCCCTATGTATCATAATATCATATTAACACCTCCAAACCTTCATTATAGTATATTTGCGTTTTGCCCTCCTAAATCCACATTCATCTTTATTCAAGAGAGATCTTCTTATCTAGTAATTGAACAAAAATACTTACTATGTTAACACAAGCATTTACATTCAAATCTTGATGCAAGCAAACAATGAAAAGATTATAAATTTCATTTTTTTCATGTGGAGCGAATACGTATGCAAGAGTACCACATAACGCACCACCCAAAAGAAAACCATCAACAAAGTCACCACCACTTCCACTGCTACGATCACTGAATAGAATAATAATAATAATAATAATAATAATAATAATAATAATAATAATAATAATAATAATATATGGAAAGTAACGCGTTAATGAAATCCAAGATTAACTCACTAACAAACTCACATCAAATGACACAGAGAATTTTTATTTTTCTTAACGGTTCCTTTTGTTAGTATATCAAATACATTGAGACAAACATTATACCATTAAAAAAGCCTTCGCTAGCTTTAATCCCAAAAGATCTGGCTCGTTAAGCGGTTGTGTTCACAGTGTGAGAACATGGATTTATTGATCCATTCCAAATATTCAATTACAAATTATTACAATAAAAACAATAAGTATAACTACACATTATAACATATCAATTAGAGTCGCATGTTAATTTGAGTCAACTCAAATGATAAAACGAGTCAAATTGACATATTTGATACTTTTTATTTAACTAAAACTAACTTTTTCAAGGTGAATCCATTTTGCTCCACACCAAATTAATAACTTTCTTAAATTGCTGATTTTAATCCGAATCCATTTTACGTGTTACATAGTTAATTAAGATCAGAATCATGAATCCAAACAACACTATTTCTAACTAATGACAACTGATTTAGGAGTTTGAGTTCGGCAAACCAACCTAACGTGCACAAGACACATCGACCCACAAAGAAAACGATTTAGTGTCCATTCTTAAAAGTATTTCAGTATAATTACTTTGTTGGATATGATTACAAAAACAATATGAAAATAAAACCCTAAATATTTCAATAAATATATTTTCTAGCTAAATAATAGAACACGTAGGTATCAAAAATTGCATCATCTAGAAACACCTAGTGGAAACTAACATGAGTAACATCCAATGATAAAATAAAACAATGAAGTTTTAAATGTTATATGTAATGTAGAGTATCAGCTAAACCAATTTCAACATGCCTTAAGATTCAACTGACCATAATAACTCAATTATTTAAACAATTTTCGCAAACCCAATAATTAAGATAACACCAAAATATTCAGGAATATGAATAGCATGTGTCATATCAAATACACATGAAATGAATAATACCTAACCGATAAAAATCAAAGGGTACCTGTTTAATCAAACCGGGTATGGTTTATAACATAAATGGGTAAACGGTTACAAACCAGGCTGAATCACTCTAATGAATCGGGGGGGGGGGGGGGGGAGGCAACCTCAAAGCGTCACATAGGATTATGGTGGTTTATAACATAAATGGGTAAACGGTTACAAACCAGGCTGAATCACTCTAATGAATCGGGGGGGGGGGGGGGGGGAGGCAACCTCAAAGCATCACATAGGATTATGGTAGGCAATTATATATATTGATAAATTATCTAAAAAGTATAAATAAAGACTTTGGCGTAAAGCCTTCATTGGGTCATTTTGCGACATCTTATTGGTCTATGGAATTTAGTTTTTGTTTTTCCCTTGTTTTTTTTATTTCGGCACTGTAACGAATGTAACGAAAACTGAGCAAATGAAAATTTTGTTTTTGTGTTCTTTTGGTTTATTTCCCTTGTAACTGAAAACTCGGGTATTTAATTCCCGAGTAATTTTGACAATGTAAATTAATGTTTTAATATAAAAGACTTCCGCTAAAATGAACCTATTATTCTGATATATTTACAAAATAAGTACCACCCGGGTAGTCGCACCCTGGCACTGGACTGGGGTGTAACATTTATGCTTGCACTATACCTCGGACTTATAGTACGAGAATAACTTTAATAATTAACTAGATTGAATGATCTAGCTTAAGACCTTTAGTTTGTTTTGCATAACTTTAACCTTGATAAATCATCTATTTAGAATAAACTGTTAGACTGTTATTCTTGATGAAGAAACATCTATGTTAGGTTTCTTTTTCAAAAGAAGCGTCAATTTGACTACCCTTGTATATAAAACTTTATGTTTCTTAATCATGAAGAAACATTATTTTGACTATAACCGTTACATATGAAAAGCTATGTATAAAATTTTGCTCAAGGTTAGGCTATACCCCCGACTAAGGTCTAGGCCATATAATAAAATATATTAAGCAAAACCCTATCTTATACAGGTACTTGGAGTTGGACGCCTAAGGTTGTTTGAGCAACACTTCTACTCTATATCGCGCACTAGGGATTAAACCTTCGGCACTTCAGGGCTCCGATTGTCGACACAAATTACGAGGTAAAGTGTGTGTATTTAGAGTGTGTTTGGATGCTAAATGAAATGCCAAGGTCCCCCTTTTATAGACTGATTCTAGACATCGTCGCGTATCGCGACGGCTTAAAAGATAGGTCATCGCATAGCCCGTCGATCTTGTAATCCCGGGTGCTGCTACGTGGTGACATGTGATGTGTCGTTGTGCCAAGTAGGGGTAAGCAGAAAACCGAATTAACCAAAAAAGTCAAACCGAACCGTTAACATACGGTTTATATTTTGTTTATTTGAAAATCAACTTTTCAGTTTCTGTTCGGTTTTTCATTTTTAAAAAACCTATTTAAACTTAACCGAACTGATTGATGGTGACGAAGATAATGAAGATGATGAAGATTGGGATTAAATTATGAAGGTGAACAAGATGATGAATGAAGATTGAGACTAAACTTTTAGTGTTTTTTAATTAAAAATTTTGATGAATTTTAAACTCTAATAACTTTGTATTCGCATGATTCTACGTAACACTCGCCTATTTGAATTTTTTTAATTCAATATATATGCGGTACTCTAATACGCTCTTACAAGTTTAAAATCATCGTTTTCATTTTTAATTTTATTCTTTTGCAATGTCTACACATAATTGAAAAAAACCTATTAAAACCGAACCGAAACCGAAAATAACCAAAAAACCGAACGGTTTGTATATATTCAAAAAACCGATTACTTCAGTTTAGGTTTCTCCTAATAACCGAATCGAACCAAACCGTGTTCAGCCCTAGTACACATGTTGACACGTGGTTGAACATGTGCCACTGATTACTTTACGTGGAAATCGTGTATCAAAATAGTCCAACGAGCAGAGTTATCGCGTAGCGCGACACAACCATTTATCAAATTATGTGAGATTCTGTCACGTATCGTGAGGGGCTCTCTTAGCCCGTCGTGTAGCGCGATGAGTGGCCAGATTCAGTTTTCTCCTTTTGGTCCTTCATCTTTTATAATTTGACAAAATTAGACTGAAAGTTTCGGGATGTTAAACTAACACAAACCGACCTAATGCCAATTTTTTTATTTATGATACCGTAACGAACGTGACAGAAACCACCGAATTTACGTTGACTCACTGCCTCAAAGCCCGAGATCGACAATGCTCGGGTTTCACCAACCCACCCTACCATATTGGTACACCTCAATTTTTATAATTTTGTTTTATTTTTGGTTTTAATTCCGGTACCATAAAGCAGGTAACCGAAACCGACCTAATTCGCGTCGACTTACTATCTCAACACTCGGGACCACCGACAATTTTTAGGTGTTACCAATGCTAGTGGCGGATCTAGACTGAAACCTCAGGGGTAACGTTAAAAAAATATTTTACTGTATTTCATATAATATATATTTTTTTAACTTGGTGTTAGACCAATATTATCATTTTCTTGGAATTTTTGTTTAAAATATTGTTAATAAGATTTTGTCGGTTCATCTTCCAAGTTCTTGAATTTTAGAAGAAACAAAATATAAACCCTAAATCTCTAACCAATTACAATTTACATTATCTAAATATTCAATAAACCATAATCAATCATTCAAAGATTCAATTGCCCATAAACACATCCAAATTAACAATTTACATAAACAAATTAACAATTACAAATTTAGATAAAAGTAGAAGAATGCTTAAACTTAGCAGTAGAAGTCAAACCATGGAAGAGGGACTGAGAAAACCCTGACCGTCGCTTACTCGGCTGCGACGTGGAGGTGCGGTGATCAGAGGAGGGCAGCAGGGAGCCAGAACAGTGTGGGGTGCAAGCAGCGTAGGGTGGACAATGGCCGAATGAAACTTTGTTTTGTTAAGTGTTGATGTCCAGCCTAAACAAAGTATCCAAGGTAGGGTGAGCAAATTTGGTACTGACTGGTACCGGTACCTAAATCATTACCGATTTGGTATCGTCGATTTACCAAATCGGTGCCAAAGTTTTGAGTTTCGGTAACGGTACCGGCATAGGTATTTCCAAATTTTTTGCCTTTGACGGTACCGAACTGAAGATTTCGGTACCGGTATCAAATATTTGCGACTTCCGGGACCGGGACCGGTTGGTACCGGTCTCATCCCTAATCCAAGGGGAACAACGAATGATGGTTTAGTTGGTTTGGACTTTTATTTGGTTGATCTTTAAAATTTGGTTGTGCTTTAATTGGTTTTTCCTTTTAATTTGGTTGAGCTTTAAACAAATAGGGGTAATGATATATTTTTTCAAGTGTAGCGAAACACGAAAACTAATCGAAAAAAGAAAAACTTGATCTACTTACGAAAAGTTGAGGGGTAACGGAGGCTACCCCTAGTTAGATGCTAAGTCCGCCACTAACCAATGCACATATTTTATGACCTGCCCGGCTCAACGCCCCGGGCTTATCACTAGTTCTTTCTAAATTATTGTTTTTGTTCAAAAATAGAATAAACGAACTTACCGTTATATAGACTATGGGGCATATTCGGGTGAGTGTGAGCTAGTGTCATGTTCATATCCATGGGCGGATCTAATGAAGAAAAGGGTGGTTCCTCGGAACCACCCGAGTTTCGAAATAATAATGTACGGATATATAGAAGATACTAGAGGAACCACCTTATAAATTAAGAGGGAACCACCCTATTAACAATTGAAATGATGGTCTGGTTGGCAAGATGTTGTTCTTCTAAGCTCAAGGTCACGAGTTTGATTCCATGATAAAGCAGTTTTATGGATTATTTTTCCTAATCCGTAACTCTTTGTGATAGGCACATTTTGGCCTTTCTAATTATTTTGTTAATTATAACATCTGTTTGGTTTTTATTATATGTTTTGTGTTACATTAATTTCTGATATAGCATGGTTGAGTTTCATGAAGCTGCTGGTGTTTCATTCGGTACTCTGTATAAGGTACTCTTACCATTTAGGTCCAAGTGCTTTTATAAACAAATAGTGTTTCGTATATTATTTTGAAATGTTTTATTTAAATATTTGTAGAGTGCCGGAAAACAAGCAATTGCCGAAATTGTCCCAACTCTTCTTCATGCTTTGGAAGATGATGACATGGCAGCACCTGCCCTTCATGGTCAACAAATTTTGAGGTATTAAGAAACAAGATAGTATTATTACCCAAGCCAAAAAGATGAAATTAGATAGGCCATCTACTTAGAAGTCTATGCCAACCACCTCCGTGCGTCGCGGGCTCATGCTTTTCCCCAGCCACCTTATTCCAGACTTGTTCGTTGTTACTCATCCTCGAATCCTCCGACCGTGATGGTGACTTTAGATTCATTTGTTAATTGTTCTTGATATTGTTAATTGTATAGATTCAATTATTAATTGTTAAGTTATTTGTTAAATTTTAGATTATAATTAGCAAATTAAACCAATCGTAAAGCATTATTATGTAATGAACCGACCCGAATCGTCAAACCGACCCGAAAATTTTATACCCGATTCCATGAAATTGAATCATTTAATACTAGTGCACCACCTAAAAAAAATTCCTGGATCCGCCACTGTTCATATCACATGTGTAGGAGATATATACCCTGCACTCATAGAAAAGGCGTACTAGGTGAGTTAGTTTGAATGAGTTTCTGGTTTACAAGAAAATAGAAAATATTAGCATTGGATGATACTCCGTTCCATACCTATTGCATCCCGCACAGAAAAGTGTTTGAGCATTTACATCTTCTTTAAAATCCATTTATCATTAAATTAAATTGAAATTTTCAATAAACAATTAATTTGCCCTCACATTGCATTCTTTAGAATAGAAATACGGTTTAGACAAGTTAAACATGTTATGTGTATATACAGAGACACAAAGTCAACACTCTATAAGTTATTGTGAATGTATAAAAAATAAAATGTAGTGAAAGAAAATCTTGTGTAATTATGACAAAGATAGATGAAGAGAATATGATGTGTGAGATTTTAAAAAATTAAACAAATTTTAGAGAAAAACATGTTTTTTTTGTTAAATTATATAAATAGAGATAAAGAATATATTGTGAATGATCTCAGCACCACCACTGACATTAGAATCATTTTTGTCCTGCTTAGCATTCATCATACTCAAAACTCACATGCAAGACCCGAATCCAATTGCTCAAATTTGAACATGTATAAACAAGGATCTTATCCTCAGATAAAAATTTCCTCTTTTGGGAGCATGGCTATGCGTTATGAAGTTACAATTCAAATATCACACAAATCCAGTGGTTGAATCTTCTGGAACAACCCCAAATGGTGAACTAGAATCAAACGATTCTACACTTTTGACGATTTCAACTGGTTAAAACTGAGATTTTGTTGAAAAAAGCTCACCATGATGTTTGTGGCGTTGAGAAATAGTTTGGGTTCGAAATTGAGTTGTCAGGCCACCAGGCCACCACTCACCGACGCGCACCATCAGAAATCTTCAGTCTCTCCTATCTTTCTTCTCTCTATATCTCTAACCCTTCTCTACGGCTTTTGACAAATGAAGATCTAAGGTATCCAGTTTAAGCCATATATCCATATCTCTATATAATATAGAGGAAAAAGTAGAGTAAAAAACTAAAAATTAGAATGAAAAACTAAAACACTATCACATCGGATGTTCTATAACAAAAGAAAGTTTACAGAAAAATAATTAAAGTATACCTTATTATAATATTAAGAGGTTCATATTCAACTATCCATAATTTGTTGGGGTTATATAAAAAAAGATCAAAATTAATAAAATAAGTATTTATAAGTAAAATAAAGATAGAGATCTGGGGATTGGGTGGGGAGGATTTTGAAATCTAAACAAAATTTAGAAAGTAGGTTGTTTAGTTAAACTAAAGAGATAGACGGGGAGACTTCAATGTGAATTTTCTAAAGGAGTAAAATCCTTTATATAGGTTGCTACAATCGTGTTTCGGTTTCTCACTCAACAAACTCGCTTTAACAATAACATTAAATTAACCAAATATAATCTGGAAAGTTGTTTATTTTTCTTGATCGCAACTTTAATTTGTCCCGTTAATTTATTTTCCAATTAATAAATCATTGTCGGTCACTACCTGATGTCAGTTACGCGTTTAATCTGAGTAAAAAAAATGTCGTTAATTTTTTGAAAATAACTCGTCATAGTTTATTATTTTGCTTCGAGTTCTATTATCCAAATAATGTAACCTAACGAATAAATTTACTTTATGAAGCCATTCCTTTCGGGTGTTACAATAAGTCTAGTCATTTTATTCGGTAACAAGGAGAATATGGGTGTTCATAATTGTTCGAATTTGGTTTTAAGCTATTCAAATTCAATTTGAATTCAGAGTCTAGTAATCGAGTTCATATCATACGAATTTATGATTTTAAATTCAATTTGAATTCAAGTTATACATGTGTGTATTTATGACACCCACATTTTCACGTTGACTTCGTTAACACATACTTCTTTATCTTACATATTCATGCATAACATTTACATGAGTCAGTAACGAGTCACACACACGAGTCCGTCTGTACGCGTTAGAGATTAATGCCAAACCATCATCATCATCATCATCATCGTTGTTGCTGTCGTCGTCGTACTCAGTAAATCCCACCAATGTTATGTAGGATCTAAGGAGGGTAATATATATACAACCTTACATGTACCCCGTAGGAATAGAGAGGCTTCTTCCAGTGAGACCCCGACTCGATAGTAGTTTTGCATTAAGCTTTAGACATAAGGCACACAACATTCGACCCTAGGGACCCTAGTTGACTGGTGCATGTGCTTTTGTCTTTAGGACATCAACGCCACCATATGATGCATGATTAACCTTTCGCCACTTTTAACATTATTTTAACGAAATTAGTAAAATAACATAGAAAATATTGCAATTTCTCTTTTTCCTACCCGAGGGCCCACACATATACACATTATATGTGCACACCGCAAGCATGGCACAGGTTAATGTCGAACCGAACATGTTAATTAGTTCGAATATAATTTCTATGTGCTATGTGATTATATGTGTTACATGTGTAGGGCCAATATTCTATATTGTTTTTAGGATTGTATATGTCGTTTTAGTTTGCTTTTAGTCGGTGTAGTACGTACTTGGTACATTTAGTTTGTACGTTTATTTTGTAAGTTTTGGAGAAATGGGGACCCTATAAAAGGTCACCTACTCATTTCTCCACACAAAAAAACTCTTCACTACTTCGAGAAACGAGTTTGTCTCTCTCCAAAACCTCTCCTCTCATTTTCTCTCTTTTGTAATAACAAACTAAGATCCGAGATCCGAGTGTCATTGGTGATTTCCGCTAACCAACAACATGGATTGATCCGAGTCAAGTCTTGAGATCCATCTAGAGGACCTACAAGTGGTATCAGAGCTTTCGGCTCGACTTTTTGTGGTTTCGGGTCAAACTTTTCGGGTTTTGATCTTAGTTTTTGTTGGATTTAAGGTTGATTTCATGTTACTCATCTCTTTTGGAGTCCCTTACACCTTGGAAATACACGAGAATCACCAAATCTAAGTTTTTAGTGTTTTAAGTTTTTGTGTCCGAGCTCAGATTCGGCTTAAAAACTCAGATCTAGGCCGATTTATTGATTTTTATACTAAAGTCTTTTTGAGTTTTTGGAAGTTTGGGTGCTATATTCTCAAAAAAAAAAATCGCATCGGGTACTGTATCATCAAGACGAAGTTTTGAAAGAAAATGCAAAACTTCGTCAGTCAGTTAAATGCTGAATATGTAAAAGCTGACAAGATCTACGTTGAAAAGATTAAAACACATCACGATGATGTAGCAAATCTTAGACTTGAAATTTTTCGAGAAAAGCATAATGTCATTTATTATAAAGACATAATTAATGATTTAAAAGAAGAAATTAAGAAATTAAAACTCGAAGTTTCTGATAAGAAAGAAAAAGAAAAACAAGTTGAAAGATTTGAGGCATCATTTGAAAAATTAGATGATCTTATTGGAGCCCAGAGAAGCGCTAAAGTTAAAGCGGGGTTGGGGTACGATTACACTGCCGTACCACCACCATTCAATGATAACTACACCAGTTTGCCCCACTTTAGCTACAATACTTTTCCAGAGGAAGAAATGGAATACGGCGTTGGCCTGTGAAATTTGTTCCTGCTGCCTCTCAAACTGCTGCTCCAGTCCCATCATCTGATAAATCTGACATTAATGTGTCTTGTCTAGCAACTAGTGATGTAAATGGTGGTGAATGTGGAATGGTTAACCAGGATTGTAAATCAAAGGGAGAGTTAGAACCACGTTTTGAATTAACAAAGTGTGTGAATCATTAATAGGAAGTTTAATGTCTAGATCAAATGGTGTATTTTGTGAATCATCAAGTGATGATAGTTGTACAAACGTTTGCAATGAAAATGAATGTTCTTCTTCTTCTGACTCAGATTATGAAACCGTTTGTGATGAAACTTTTGTTGAAAAATGTGTCAACGAAAGTAGGCCTGTTGAGGTCAACATATCAAGTTGTTCATCATCAAGTTGTGAGACTGAGGATAATTCATGTAAAAGCAAAGTTTTTGAAAATGAAAAGGCAAGTACTTCTTGTAAGTATGTTCCACCAAATAAACGATCATTTTCTCAAACAACCAATCAATCAAGAGATCCTCAGTCATACAACTTCTATGACAACAACTACTATAGTCATTATCAACAAAATTTTGTTGATCCATATTACTCAAATGTGTTTTATAATCATGTTCCTTTCCAAGGATCACCTTTCCCACCACACCAACCACATTATAGTTCAGATGAGTTCTTTAGCACTCCTAGGAGAAAGTGTTGTTTTGTGTGTAGTCACTCTTCTCACCTTGCAAGACATTGCAAGCTTAGAAACAACTTGATATACAAAGGCGGCTTAGTCAGTCCCCAAAAGGAGCTTTTGAGTAGCCCTGATTCAAGGACTGATCAAGCTGATAGTGAACCCAGTGAAATAGATGTGAGATCTAAAGTAAATAAAGTAAAACACAAAAAGAAACCTTTTTGGAAAACCAAGAAGGATAAAATCAAAAAGGATCCTAAGACTGTAAAGTCTGAGGATTCACCAAAAACAATTTCAAAAGCAAGAAAAGAGAAGTCCAAAATTGCCAAAACCAAGGAACATGTTTTTGCTTGGATTCCTAAGGACTGCTCTTCATCAAGTAAGGCCCCAACAAGAAATAAATGGTTTTCAGGAAATAAAAGCAAGTTTGGTCGATTTACGGTTGACCTTCCCGAGACAAAAGTGTGCCGGGAACCCATGTCTATTTGAACGCTTAGTGCATGTAGGGTTAATCAAGGAGGACTATCAATAGTATTACGTACTTAGATAGTGATTGCACCCGGCATTTGATGGGAGACGAACCCTTGCTATTTGATGCTAAACCATTCGATGGCGGATTCGAGTCTTTCATAAGCGACATGGGAGGACAAACTTCAAAGAAGGGAAGCCTTGTTTAAATGGTTCAACAACAACTTTTCGAGCGTTTCTCAAACTAACCTCGTCCAACTACTTCTCTCAAGTGATGGATCCTGCATCAGCTGTTGGGTCTCGGTTTGAATCTCTTCAACTTTGTCATACAATGTGATAATGCTTGCTTAATATAGTCCATCTGACAACAACTTTGCTGACCTTTTCACTAAAGCCATCGATCATACCCGATTTGAATTTCTGGTCGAATCGTTCGGTATGATCAATTTTGATTAAAACAACCTATCTATCTTTTTGTATATAAAATTGTAAATATTTTTCAAATATATCACAATTTTAGAGGGAGAAAATTGAGTTAAGTTTAACTCACCAAAAAGATTTTCAGTTTGCTTTCAAGAAAAACTAAAACGAGTCATTTGACTTAACAAAAATATTTTACTCCTATTAAAGAAAAATTTCAAAAATTCAAAAAGTATTATCCCGCTTAGAGGGAGATCCTTCGTAGAGGGAGTCGGATATTTAAGATTTTCAATTTTGAGAAATTGATCCGACCATTGGAAAATGATAAAAATGATAAGAAATTATCTCTAACGATTCTAGCACATGAAAAGAGTAGATCAAAAGCCAACAAGATCATTGCTTGATGTGTAGATAGGCTTGACAAATGAGTAAGTGTCATAGTGATATAAACTTAAATATCTGCCTATGCTAGTGGTTACAAGTTATGAAGCGGTTGCCGACTCCAACTAAAGTCATATTAATGAAGGCTGAAATGCAATTAAACATGTCATACCAAGCCTCTCTTTACCTTATCACAGTTGTCTTATGAAAAATCAGTGTCATTTTTAATTTTTATTGAGTCAAGAAAAGAGTCAAGTAAAGCGTCAAGAAAAGCAAGAAAAAGAAAAACAAAAGAGTCAGAAAAGAAAAAGAAAAATCAAGAAAAAGAGTCAGAAAAAGAGTCAGTTCTAGGAATTTTAACTTCTGCGTTATTTCATCATTTATTTTGATTCAAGCCTTGGACTTTCTCCTGCGCGATAGTATGGTATTATCCGACCTGATTGTTAAGGCCCTGAATCTTCTGCTTTGTTTTATTTTCTTTTTTTTGTTCAAGCCTTGGACTTTCTCTGCGCGATAATATGGTATTATCCGACCTGATTGTTATGGCCTGAACTTCTGCTTTATTTTAATCTTTCTCAATCGAGTTAAGTGTACAAAGTTTTAAGTGCACAAAGTCAAAGTGTCAAGTGTGTTAATAAGATTAGTGTGATCAAATAAGAAAGGTTTAAGTAAAGTTGAGGTGACATGTGAAAGCAAATTAAGCCCGAGGTATGATGTAGTCTGTAATTTGTCAGATTAAATAGGGACCACACAAGCATTGTGCCTAATTGTACCTTAACGTATCATGTTGACATCAAAATACTTATTAAGTTTAAAGTGGACAAATTATATCTACAATCGACTTTGGGTTCTTGGCATAATAATGTCCAAATAGAAGTGTGACCTAGAACGTTAACAGATAATGTGATTTCATGTTGTGATCTTTCTCTGAAAAATAATTTAGTAAACGTTTAAAGTAAATATTTTTGATATATAATATTAATTTCATCTTTACTCCTATCTTATTTTCGTTTTATTTTTTGTTTCAACTTCAAAATATTATGTATATATTTTCGTTATTTTTAAAATATATGAAAATGCCAAAAAAAGATTTTAAACTTTTATTATGTTCGTACATATTTTGTTAAACTTTGTTTCATTCAAAATCATGTGTTTTGTTGTTAAAGTCGTTCATGCAAAGTTCGTTGGAAATATGGGACTTAAACAAATCATTTACAAGTTGAGAGACTGAAATTGGGAGGGTTTGTGAACAAATTCTTCTTTGACCCTAGAGAGGGTCTGTGAACGAATCTTATTCGTTCTAAGTTTTGTGCAGTTATACATGGACAGGTAGATCAAGATCAAGTCTGCTTGGAGTTGCAAATGTTGAAGCACTTAAAAGAAAACGAGAACGTGAAAGTTGGTGGTTGAACCTAAAATGGAACTGATTGTATCTGAAGACAAGGAAAGAAACCAGTCGGCTCAAGAAAGTCAACAAAAGAAAATTAGATGTCGAGCCTCCCGCATCTGATGTTTCTAAAATTTGCTGTTGCCGATCCTTCCCAGAAAATAAGATTTAAGTTCAAGTCTATAAGACTGGAAAATAAAGAACTGTTTAAGATCCAATCTGGTTCAAGATCCTGAATCAAGACAAGTACTAAGTTTCAAGAAATAAAGACGAAGCAAAGAACTTGACGAAGGTTCCTCGACATACTCAATCCTAGAGGGAGATTGTAGGGCCAATATTCTATATTGTTTTTAGGATTGTATATGTCGTTTTAGTTTGCTTTTAGTCGGTGTAGTACGTACTCGGTACGTTTAGTTTGCACGTTTATTTTGTAAGTTTTGGAGAAATGGGGACCCTATAAAAGGTCACCTACTCATTTCTCCACACAAAAAAACTCTTCATTACTTCAAGAAAATAAAGTTTCTCTTTCTCCAAAACCTCTCCTCTCATTTTCTCTCTTTTGTAATAACAAACTAAGTTCCGAGATCCGAGTGTTGTTGGTGATTTCCGCTAACCAACAACACGGATTGATCCGAGTCAAGTCTTGAGATCCATCAAGAGGACCTACAACATGGCTTGATGCATTATGCTTGCTTAACATATGATTGGTTAAAAAAAACTCGCCGCGTGTCATGGAGTGTAGACTTCCGTTCTCCACGACGCTCGGGGGGTTGCCCAAACGCAAATTTATATTTAAAACCTGTTTTCGAAACCCTAAATGACCCAAAACCACTCCAACTGTCTCCTAGATGATTTCACTTGCTTCTTGGCCGATTTTGGGGCTTTGGTGTTTGTAACAGATTTGTTCTCTTTTATTGTTTGAACTATGACTTGACGATAGATTATTAGTTTTGATCTATCCTTGGTTCTAGGTTATAGCACTTAGAGTCTAGTTTTCATAAAACTAGGGTTTGCAATTTTTGGACATGTGATTGATAGTTTTTCAGATTTTACAAGATTTCATGTAAAATCTGATTTGGGAAATCATCTTCTGGTCCGAGTTCTTGACATCATAAGTAGTTTATTACAACACCAAATGGGTTTACTCAACGTTTTGAACTTCATGCTTTGAGTTAATAATAATATAACCCAATGTTCCTTTCTTTATTTGGATAAGTATTGTGGATTAACCAAGTATAGACATTTTGTTGAGCATTATGATGAACTGAATGTACCTATCTATAATGACTAAATTTTGGTGATTATTGTTTGCACGGTAAAAATATACTTAAAAAAATAGTTTGGTAAACCTAACACATGTATGCTAGCGTGTTAAAAATTATGGAATTTATTTCCATTATATTCTTAGTTGATAAAATCTTTTTGTGCATGCTAAAATATGTCTTGTAAACCACATGATCAGAATTGGTCTTATATGATAAATGCTTGCTTGTTTGATCATTGTGAGACGTAGAATGCATCTTAGAACACCTTAATACTATTGGCATTAATGTTATGACCTACGAGTCATCGGGTCAATCTTGTGTACACGTGTGAGTCTTTACATGAGTCTTAGTATCATGTGTTGTTGATGCGGCCTAAAATATACATATCATTATATAATATTTCATTCACTTTTAATAGTTTTTGGGTTCGTTCTACCAAACATTACTTCTCATTAGCTCATATTTGGTATTTAAAGGTTTTCTAGAAACAAAGAGCTAAATATATTGAAGTATTTTTACCAAGTTTGAAATGACAAGTAAAATTTTAGACAAAATTTTATGTTTCGTTTTTCTTTAAATCTAACTATATAATAAGAAACATATTTTTAAATATGATTTGATATATAATTGAGTTCAACATTTATTTGTATTGATTTGATTTAAATAATAATTAATATTGAATTAATTTATATATGTAGGCACGGTGGATCTTAAAAAAAAAGGAATATGTATTTCTTGTTGGAAAAGAACTCCAAAGCCCACTAGGATAATGTCTTTTAGATTGGTCAACACTCAACACAAATATATATGAACCATATATAATAGCCGCAAGAGGACGAAAAGGTGATGGAGGTGTGGCGGCTAGAACATAAAAGTTTGGCTAGAACATAAAAGTTTGCTTTGGTCTACGCTGGCAGTAGAGAAAGAATAAAAAACATTGTCAGAAGGTTTGTAAGGAGTGAGAATTATTATTCTTCTTCTTTGTTGAGTTATTAAAGTAAAGTTCTTATTTTTATTATTTACTTTCGTAATATACTACTTTGTATGATAATATTTTGGTCTTATATTAAACTTCGTATGATCTTATCTTACATGAATTAGTTTCGTATCGGTTTAGGGTTGCATGTTTTTTTTACCGTTTACTAGGTGTTTTCGGTTCATTTATGGTCTAGCTAGGCATAAGGTGTATTTGGTCAAGTTTGTTTAACTCGGTAGTCCATCTCTTTTTGTCCTACCCGGATAATTAGAGTCGACTTGTCATTTTGCTTAGCCGTTTTGGGTTGGCCGTTGCAAGACACCGATCGCTTCGTCTTTATTAGGCCAGGTTGAATTGTAAGTTGAGTTACTAAATGATTTAAATTGAATTATCCCTTTTTTTTTCTAGATTTGTTAGGAGTATGAGTCTTGGAGTAAATTGTGACATTTAGACCTACTCGGAGATTTGTCATTAGGATACGTTAAAATTCTCACCGCTACTAGTTAATCGTTTTCTAGAGTTGTTTAGGGGTTCATTAGTGAGACCTACCCGGAGATCTAGTTACCCTTCTTCTCTTTAGTTTACCTAGTTTTAGAACCCGGTTACACATGTTCGTTAATATCCAAGGCTCGTTGATCATCATTATGATACCCGACCAAGGTGGTTCCTCTCCATCATATTCGAGGGCTCCGTTAGTGCCGTTAAATTTTACCGTTAGTCATGTTAAGTTAAGTAAGTTAGTTAAATTAGTTTAAATTAATTTAAATAAAATAATAAAAATAAAGTTAAGTATTTTTTTAGGACAGGACTTAGTTAGGGTTTAGTATCCGAGCCACCTCTAGTGTCCTTGAGTTCGATACCCGGACTTCCTTTCTTTTTGCTACACGCGACCGGTACACTTGCCGATTATATGAACTAGGTTAGGTTGTTTGGTTTTCAAAGCTTAGTTGCGAATTGTGTTTATTATTTATTATTTATTTAACACATTCTCCTAGCTTAACCCTTTACCTAGGTAACGGTTAGACGGGTACATTCTTTCATTGTAAGGATTTTTATGGAAAATATTTTAAACGCTTTATCTTGTGAGGTCATACTTTTCTTAACTTGTTTTGAGGAGAAACTCTAAATGATTTTCATTACTTGTTTTCAGGAAGAAAACACAATACTTGCATATGCTTTGTTTTAGGAAGAAACACAAGTGCGTTATTTAGTTTTAGTAGTTAAATATATATATATATATATATATATATATATATATATATATATATATATATTACATATAAAACATATAAGGAGGACAAAATCGTAATTGACCACCTTTTTGTTTTTTACCTAGAGACGCCGTTAAACTTGAATGTTCCCTATCTCTCCGTCGTTGTCATTAAGTCTCCGGCAACTAGCACAGTGACCATCCCTCTCCCTTCGCAACGTACTCTCACATTAATGACACGCCTTTTGTTTACCATTGACATTCATTAATCAGTGACCCTTTGGCTACAAGATTCTGATTATAAACAAAGGCTGCGATTGATTACAACCCAACCAATCCTCAATCACCGGCTCCAAAATTGTTGACACAAGGGCTTCACCAGTTATCGCTTTATCATCACCAATCCTTCAATTGAAGTACCCCGTATGCTTTTCTAAACCCTAATCAGATCACTCTCATTCAAGCAATCACAGCCCCCTCCCTTCGGTAATGTCAAGAACAACATATGAATTCGGCATTCACATTAACCCAGGTGTGCAATTTTGTGATTTAATGTATATAATCTTATGATTATGGGGCATGTGTAATTTTGTGATTTAATGTATATAATCTTATGATTATGGGGCAGATATAGGTTTAGAGTTTTCGGCTTTAAGTTATTGCTCAAAGATCTTTATGTCAAATTTGGGCACCAATGACGAGTATTGTGGTTTTTTAATTTTTAGGTTACATTGATCTTATATAGCACATGTTAGTTGCAGGTGGTATTTTGATGGTTTATTGAGTTTATGCTTACAAACAATTTTTAAGTACTTGATTACGATTTCAATTTTTATTTATGTTTGATGTTGCTATAGTAACTGGATTAAATCATGACGGTTTGTGTTTTGCAGGCTCTTTGGGTTGTTGTACTTGTTGAAGGAGCAGCAGGAGCTGAATTGGTAGGTGGTGATGACCAAATTGAAGGAATGGTAACTCATCATTCTCATGCTATAATTTTATTTTTCAATTAATGTTTTCACAATCTTAATTAATTATTTTTTCAGACTTAATAAATTATTTTTTCAGACGGTATTAACTTGGAGAATACTTTGGGTGACTTTTGAATTCAACCTGCTTACCTAAAATATTTTTAAGTCGAACCCCGTTTGACGTGTTTATCAGACCCAAAAGAGCCTGTTTTCACATACATGGATTGAAATTTCCCTTAACATTTTTCATATTAGATGGATTTTCTTACTTCCTTTGATGTATTATAAGATATGATACGATTCATATGACTACTCCTGTAACATACGGAAATTCGAAAATCCTAAAATAATAAATGTATTGTATTAATGTGTTGGATTTAAACGAATTTAATACATAAAAAAAATCGATTTAAATGATATCGACTAAACAAATGTGATAAATAATAAAATTATAAATGTTGAATTTTTATAATAGTCAATACCTCATTCAACCGACCGAACCCTCAATAACTTAACTGAATATTTTTTTTTTGAATAATGAATGTTACTTAAAGGTTTAAAGTGTAAAGTTTAATTTAGTTAAGAAACAAAGTGGAGGGGTCATTTTTGCCATATATTGAAACTTAATTGAAGGAAGCATGTGTTCATCTTGTACTCCGATTTTTCCGGCGGAAGTTTCCGAAACTAACTTTGGAAAGCAAATCAAAACGAAATCAGTTAGACCGATAATCAAATACAAACCCTAAATCTCTACTCTTCTCTGCCGCCAACACCACCGCAGCCCCTGCCAATCGTCGGAAGTGGGTGCCGCTGCCAGAAAACGCTGCCACTACTATTGTTTATTGCCGGAGACAACCGTAGCCAACGTAGTTGGTTGTTTGAAAGAAAGCCGTCGCCACCTTTTTAATCTGTTGTTCTCGGAAAGGGTCACCATCGCCGCCGTATAAGTTGACGGAACGCCGCAACCGTTTTTCTTTTGGTGTCACCAGAGACAACCATTGCTTGTCGTTGTTCGTTGTTCCTTACTACTCCGTGTTAAGCTGCCGCCATCATAACTAGGTCCGCCACATTGAAGGTAACTTCTAATGCGTAACTAAAACCTGTGGAGTTACTTTGTGGTTGCACTGTTTGTTTTGAACATAGCTCAACAATACATATGGCTAATGGGTTTAAAAAGGATGAAGGGGAGCAGATGTCTAATTTAAAAACAAACTTTCACTAGTAAATTCACAAAGTGTTAACGCCTTTGGTATATGCAGTTTGATCTTAGTTCTTTGTGATACTCTACTTTCAAAACCCAATACTTAATTGCTATCTCAAATTGGTTTTAGAAGTTTAACGGTTTTTAGCTTAAGTCCAAATGAATAAATCATATTAGAGTATGCTCAAAATAATATAAAAGCTTATAACGGGTTACACTGTAGTTAAATATTAACGGACGTTTTATTTGTTTTATTTGTGTAAAAACAAAAGAAAGAAAGTATAAATGGGGTTTTAAAATGAAAAGCTTCGTAACCATCAAATACTTTGTTAAACCTTGTGGCACGGTTAATGGTAATTGATTGAATATAGCATGGCTATTTTAAATTACATATATATTGTATGTTCCATCTTTTTATATTGAACATTATCAAATCTTAAAACAATACAAGAACGCTAAATACAACCGAATTATAAGTAAATAGTCTAAGTTGCAATAATTAATTGTAGGTTCGTGTGCGACTTAAGGACTAATCATAATTCGTGTGTTTTTGCTCATCGGTTAAGGTACGGATTCTGTGGTATTTAAATTATAGCGTAAATATTGTTTTCATCGATCTCATAGTATACGGGTTTCGTCACCTTACACTGGTACGTCATATTGTCTCGTTTTCGTAATATATCGGTTCTTGAGTTATTAGTCTTATCATAGTTTTTATCCGTTTCATAGTATCGTGTCACTGTCACCCTTATTAAGTCGTTTCATTATATATTGCAAATTGTTAGATTGCTATTGTTAAATTGATAACTGAAATGCATGCGATAGAATATATTTTATTGCACTCATTATCGCATGTTCCTAATAGACCATTATACATTGACTGAAATTTATTGAGACCTATTGAATTGACATTAAGTATTGTTATTGCCTTTTATTTGACCTCAATACCTGAGCATTTATCCACCTATGGGGACATAGGGCGTTAATCGAGGCACCTTTGACGTGCTCTATCTGTGGCTGAGCGATTAGTCCACAGCGTCTTCATATTATTGTGTGACGAGAGCACTTATTGATTTATTGATTATTGAGAGGCGTATGGATCGATCCTAGGTAAATTGTTACTGGAGTAAGATGGTTAGGTGTGTGTGCCCACATTCCTATCTCACTTAATTATTGGTGCATTAGTCTGCACCTAATGTGCATACTGTTACTATTATTGTTACCGGCTCGCATGGGTATTTCCATAGATATATTGTTATTGTACTGATTAATAACTGATCGTTCAGCGTATAGTTACTGTTACTGGCTCGCATACTTTATTAGTTTCTCATTTGATCGTTTATTGTATCGTATCGTTCTTCATCGTCTATTGTTATTGCTATTGTTTCCCCCATTACTCCGTTACTGGGCAATTTTTGGCTCAGCCGTGTTTCTTTGTTTTGTCTTTTCTTTTATTTGTTACAGGTACTCATGGGAATCAGGGGAATGTGTGATAAGAGAGTAAAAGTAAAAGACTAGAAGTGGGAAATCGAGGAACTTAATAAAATTTCTTTTGAGTTAAACAACTTTATTTTTTGTCGTTTTGTCGAACACTTTAATTTGAATGTTTCTGGACCGTTGTGCGATTTTAAAATTAGGGTTAAGACTTTAATGAAAACGGTTTTTAATATCTGTAATTACCGTATTGAGTAACACGTCAGCCCTAACTGGGGCGGGGTGTTACAACTCCTCTCTTTCTAGCATTTTTTTAAAATTTTATAGTAGTTTCTGAGTTTTGATAATCTTTATTGGACTGCAGTTGTGCATTGGTTATGGCTGTTTCCTTTGATTTGTAGCTGCATGCTCGGGAGTTGAACCAGTATAGGCGAGCTTAAGAGTAGCTAAAAGAGCACCTGCACACGGTAAAGGTAAACCTTTTTTATTCCACAAAGTTATAATTTATTTCTATTTGAATTTTTAACATGTTTTATATGATAACCCTGTAAAAGACTGAAAAATGAAAGCTACCCGGCCACCACTTATTAAAAAGAGATGAAGATGTCATGTTTGATTTCTGAGTCAACCAACAGACGAGTTATTTTTATGTTTTGATCTGTGATAGGAGTGCGCAGCATGTTTGGGAGGATCATCGTCCTTGGTCGGGTATATGGAAAGGTGGTAATGGTGGTGAAGTTATTTCTAGCAGTGGTTGTGATGATGATCATACATCTGCTGATATATCTGTAAGTTTCATCTTTGCACACCCTTTATTATTGTTACAGGGACTAATTACACATTGGTTGACACAAAAATAGTCAAACGGGTCAGTGTATATCTAGATACTGTACAATATGGAAAGATATATGCAAATGTGTAATTTTACTAAAAGAGACATGAAAGCTTTTTATCAACGCACAGACTCCCACTATATGGATGGTACTAAATGCTTCTTTATTGGTTCATATAAACAATTAACAGTTTTTTTTGGGTTATTTGTTCATACGTTTTCCGTTTTAATTTCGGCTCGGTTTTGTATCAGTTTGTTTTACTTTTATCCATTTTTGGTTTCGGTTTGGTTTTAGCTTTTTTCTTATTTTGATGTTTAGCATCATTTTGGTTTTGATGGTATTTCTCGGTTTTTGTTATGTTTCGATTTAATATTTCTTTTTTTTTTGTTTTTAGGTACGTTTCGGTAAGATTTTTTAACTTGTTGGTTTTTGCATCAGTTTTTTAGGTATGTTTTTTTTACTTTCATTTTAGTTTGGTTTTAGTTTATTGCCTTTTTGTTTCGATTCATTTTTCATTTTTTAAGTCTTATTTCAGTTTGTTCTGGTTTATTCGGTTGTTTAGATTTGCTTTGGTTTGGTTTTGTTTCAGTATTTAGTTCCGTTTACAAGAATGTTCTTAACCTCAAACCCACTGAGTTACGACTTGGGCTGGCTTGTTTATGACAACATTTGAAACACATTTCATGCCAAAACAGTCATACAAAGAACAACGTTGCAGGAGCTAAAAGAGTGTTTTCGGATACTAAGTAACTTTTCATCAAATACCTTGAATTTACAAGTAATTTGGGTTTTTTAAATAGCATAATAATATGCTTGTTTATTCGTTCATATAAAGAACTAAGAGCTTTTTTTGGGTTAATTGTTCAGAAATCTAAAAGATTATTAATGTAACACCCCGACCAATGAAGGCGGAAACATCGAGGCGCGACACGATTGCTCATTGCACAATGACACTATAAAGTTACATTATTTAAACAACTCATTTAAATCCATATCATCATAAATAACACAACAATTGTTCATACAAAATGCCAAATAGATAGATAAACAAATAACTTGTTCTTTTATTTTCTAATATCCTAAAGCCAAGATAATAAGTTTCTTCAAGTAATCCAATCAAGCTAACATCAAACCTGTAACATTGCATAAAATAGAGTTTGTCAACACGAAGGTTGGTGAGCAATTTTCATAGTTTTGGACAATAAGTATATAGTATGAAATCCACAACTAGTATATGAAAACAATAAATAATAGCAACAATTTAGATAATAAAACCGTCAATAAGAATACATTGACGACAATAATGAAATCGTCAATAAGAATACATTGACGACACCTTTCTATATGGGGATACCATATATACTCGGAATTAACGTATGATCATACTTTGATGAGGCTACCCGCCTTAGCATTCAAGAGTCTACCCGCCTTAGCATTCAAGAATTTGCACATAATCATGTAAAGCATATAACACCAAATCGAGCATTTATTTAAGTAAACATATACAATACGTGTTGTGGTTTAAGACTCAAGTATAAATCATTTGAATTTGAATAAGTATGCAATGCCACCCTCAAAATGAAAGATGGAAAACGGGGGATGAAAAAGTACTCACATTAACAACTAACTTGAAAGATAGTGTCGTGAATAATCGGAGAGATCGGTTTAACGAGCAAGACCTATATTAAACGGGTCTTGTGTTAGTAGGTAGTCTTGGAAGGGTTTAAAATAAAATACATGACAAATAAAGTAAATAAATAAAGTTTAGGATTTAAAATGTAAATATTTGAGAAATTAAAGAAACGAGTTTTGTAAAATAAGTTTACTCGAAACCGGGTCTCGGTATTCTATTCATTAGTTTTTTTCTTTTTTTACTCAACCTATGTTAAGTAATAATGTGGGTTAAAATGCGATATTGCAAAACCCTTGGTTATAAGAATACCCAAAACGAGGTTTAAACGAGTGTTCGGGTTTGTCGGTTCGAGACTTGATAATTGACCAAGCTCACAGTTAACTTCCCAAAATAATAAATGTTATGAGATAACTCAATAAAATCAAAATAGACTTAACCAAGTATGTAGTTCTATTGTGAAGAATCTTAACGTTCGTTAAGCGAGTATACGACCTTATCGGTTCGAACTTGTTATAAGATCAAGTTGGTTACCGACATGCCAAGTATGTTTAGAAACTAACTAAAATTGATTTAAAATATAATCTTGAAGAAAAATATGAGTTTTTGTGGCTAAAAACACACTTGTGTGTCTTAAGCGAGTGAACTCGGTTTAGTTCGGTTTTTGGTTCGGTCCTTGACTCGGAATAAGACCGAGGATGGTTACCACATACCCAATTACCATGGAACTTGTAAAATAACTTATAAATAATAATACTCAAGTTTTACATTCAAAAAGTTAACAATAAAGCTTTTAAACAAAAGTTCGGTTTTTGGTTCGGTCCTTGACTCGGAATAAGACCGAGGATGGTTACCACATACCCAATTACCATGGAACTTGTAAAATAACTTATAAATAATAATACTCAAGTTTTACATTCAAAAAGTTAACAATAATGCTTTTAAACAAAAGTTCGGTTTTTGGTTCGGTTCTCAACTCGGGATGAAACCGAGGCTAGTCACCACATACCCAATACCATGGAACTTGACAAATATGAACAATAAACTAAAATATGTAGAAGTTAAGCAAGCATAACAAGTTATATGGTTAGATTTGTTAAATATATAAACAAGGACTACAAAGTCCTCCATGTAACCTTGCCTTACTAGCCCGACATTTCAACCGGCCGAGACCGGAGAAATGAAAGACCGAAGGTAAACAAGGAGTGTATATTATATATATGTTGTAACATCAAGCTTTAAGTGTTGAGAAGTTAGTTAAAATGAAAGATTAGCTTATGAAGAACAAGCTTAGAATTCAAGAATTTGAGAGAGAAATGAAGAAATGAGCAAGCACAAATGAAGAAGATGGGTGTGTATATATAGAGTAAGTTGAATGGGTCTTTCATAAAGGGTGTTTCATGAAAATGGGTTGGTTATAGACCCAAGAAGCACAAACTACAAATGGGTCCTTCAAGTCTCCATTTTGGTAGTTTTAGTCCCTGGAGTTCGTTTTGAGTGTTTTCGGGGAATTTTAAGAACCGAAAAGGGTGTTTTTTTTATCCAACAACTATAAAAGAAATATTTAACATACAATTCATCATTTTGATAATATCGAAAGGTTCAGGATACAAAACGGGTCGGGTTTACATTAAGAATACAAGTATAAAATAACCCGAAATTGACAAATGTCACAGTATCCCCTACTTTAGGAAATTTCGTCCCGAAATTAAGATGATGTAAATAAATATGGATATTTCTCCTTCATCGAGTCTTCTCGTTCCTATGTAAACTCCGCGCCACGCCGTGATTCCCATCGAACTTTAACTAACTTAATGCGACTTCGCTTGGTTTTCTTTTCATTGCGGTCCATGATTTCAACGGGTCGTTCAACCATAATTATTGATTCATTGACTTGTACTTCGTCAAGAGGTATATGGAGACTACCTTCGGCTAAGCACTTCTTGAGATTTGAAACATGAAGGGTCGGATGAACACCGGTGAGTTCTTCCGGTAGTTCGAGTCGGTAGGCTACTTTTCCGACTCGCTTAAGAATCTTGAATGGGCATACGAAACGGGGAGCTAGTTTTCCTTTCTTTCCAAAACGAACAACTCCTTTCCAAGGGGATACCTTGAGAAGGACGAGATCGTCGACATTGAATTCGATCGGTTTTCGCCGTTTGTCGGCATAGCTCTTTTGTCGACTTCTAGCGGCAAGTAGGTTCTTCCGAATTTGGTCGATACAGTCGGTGGCTTCTTGGACCATTTCGGGTCCGGTAATTTGAGCTTCCCCGATTTCGTTCCAACTAATCGGGGAACGACATTTGCGACCGTAGAAAGCTTCGAAAGGAGGCATACCGATGCTAGAATGGAAACTGTTATTGTAAGAGAATTCAATATAAGGAATGTGAGAATCCCAATTCCCACCGAAATCGAGTACACACGCTCGAAGCATGTCCTCAAGTGTTTGAATCGTACGTTCGGATTGTCCATCCGTTTGAGGATGATAAGCGGTGCTAAGATCAAGACGAGTTCCCAAGGTTTCTTGAAGTGATCGCCAAAAATGAGACGTGAATCGAGCATCGCGATCGGAGATGATAGTCAAAGGTAAACCATGGCGACACACGATTTCGCGAACGTAGATTTGGGCAAGTTGCTCAACGGAGTATTTTTCTCGAATTGTAATAAAGTGAGCGGACTTGGTTAATCGGTCAAGAATCACCCAAATGCTATCGTTGCCTTTTTGTGTAGTGGGTAGTTTCATTATAAAGTCCATAGCAATGTCTTCCCATTTCCATATGGGGATTGGTGGTTGCTCGAGTAACCCAAAGGGTTTTTGATGTTCAGCTTTGACTTTAGAGCAAGTAAGACATTTCGAAACGTACGTTGCTACGTCTTTCTTCATACCCGGCCACCAAAAGGTAGAACGAAGATCGAAATACATTTTATCCGCACCGGGATGAACAGAATATCGTGACTTGTGAGCTTCATCGAGTATGCAAGTACGAAGGTCATCGCGATCGGGAACCCATAAACGATTGAGATAATACAATAAGCCATCGGGTTTTGTTTCGAGTTGAAGCTCGGCTCTACATGACATTTCGTCGTACATCTTGCCTTCGTCAACAGAGGTACGTTGGGCTTGATATATTTTGGCTTGGAGATTGGTTTGAACGGTGACGCTAAGAAGCAAGACGGATTTGACATTAACCTTCCGACTAAGGGCATCGGCCATGACATTCGCTTTACCGGGATGGTAGCGAATTTCGCAATCGTAGTCACTAAGTAACTCAGCTCATCTTCGTTGTCTCATGTTGAGATCTTTTTGGTCAAAAATGTGTTGAAGGCTTTTGTGATCGGTAAAAACCACACATTTCGTTCCGTAAAGGTAATGTCTCCAAATTTTGAGTGCAAAAACGACGGCACCAAGTTCAAGATCGTGAGTCGTGTAGTTCTTCTCGTTGACCTTGAGTTGCCTTGAAGCATACGCGATAACTTGACCTCGTTGCATGAGAACGCAACCGAGACCTTGATGAGAAGCATCGCAAAATACTACAAAGTCGTCGTTTCCATCGGGAAGGGTTAGAACAGGAGCATTGCAAAGCATGTGTTTAAGAGTATTAAATGCTTCTTCTTGTTTGGATCCCCATTCATAAGGCTGTCCTTTGTGAGTTAGGGAAGTGAGGGGTAAAGAGATCTTGGAAAAATTTTGGATGAAACGCCGATAATATCCGGCCAAACCGAGGAAAGATCGAATTTCCGTGGGTGTAGTCGGAGTCTTCCAATCTTTGACGGCTTCGATTTTTGCGGGATCAACATGAATACCCTTGTCGTTGATGATGTGTCCCAAAAATTGAACTTCCTCTAGCCAAAATTCACATTTTGAGAATTTGGCGTAAAGTCGTTCTTTTCTTAAGACTTCGAGAATGGAACGCAAGTGATGCTCATGCTCGGCTTTGGATTTAGAGAAGATGAGAATATCATCAATAAAGACAATAACGAATTTATCTAGAAACGGTTTGCAAACGCGGTTCATGAGATCCATAAATACCGCAGGTGCATTGGTTAACCCGAAGGGCATGACCAAAAATTCGAAATGTCCATATCGAGTACGGAATGCGGTTTTTGGAATGTCTTCTTCGCGAACACGCAACTGATGATATCCCGATCGAAGATCGATTTTGGAGAAACACGTTGCGCCTTGGAGTTGATCGAAGAGGTCGTCGATTCGTGACAAAGGATAACGATTTTTGTTAGTAAGTTTATTGAGTTCACGATAATCGATGCACATGCGAAATGAGCCATCTTTCTTTTTCACGAAGAGGACGGGAGCGCCCCAAGGAGAGGAGCTTGGACGAATAAATCCTTTGTCGGAAAGTTCTTCGAGTTGGTTTGATAACTCTTGCATTTCCGACGGGGCTAAACGGTAAGGAGCCTTGGCCACGGGCATTGCGCCGGGCACAAGATCGATTCGAAGTTCAACCGGACGAATGGGTGGAAGACCGGTAACATCATCTGGAAAGACGTCGAGGAAATCACAAACAATGGAGATATCTTGGATTTTTCTTTCGTTGTGGTCTTTTACCACCGCTTGGGCTAGGAACGGAACATACTTTTGGCGTAAGTATTTTTGCGATTGAGAACACGACATGAGATTGAGCCTTTTAGGAAACATTTTGCCGTAGACCTTGAGAGTTTTACCGTTGACAAGCGGAATCCGAATGAATTTACCATAACAAACGACTTCGGCACGGTGCAAAGATAACCAATCCATGCCAACTATGACATCGAAACTTCCCATTTGCATCGGAATGAGATCGATGGAGAATTTACGCTTACAAAGAGTGAGAGAACAATTACGAAGGACCGAGTTTATGGTGATAGAATTTCCATTGGCGACTTCGACAGAAAAGGGTCGAGAAAGTTTAGTGCGAGGTACGGCAAGAGTAGATTCAAACTTTAATGAAATAAAACTTCTATCGGCACCCGTATCAAATAATATAGAAGCCAAATGCTCGTTCACTAAAAACATACCGTTCACAACATCGTTTGCCACTTGAGCTTGATTAGCATTCATCATAAAAGCTCGTCCTTGGTTACCGGGATTTCCTTGAGGTGCATGAGGTGGTGGAGGAGGAGGTGCTTGGATGGCTTGCATGGGTTGGATGAGTGGTGCATTGAGTTGGGGAAGTTGAGGTTGGTAGGTTTGGACTTGGTAGGCTTGGGTTTGATAGTAGGGTATGGTTACGGTTTGGGCTTGGTTTGCAAAAGTGAGTCGTGGGCAATTGTTGCAGAAATGATTTGGGTCACCACAGTTAAAGCAAGCTCGGGGTTGTTGAGGAGGGTTTTGCGGGTAAGGTGTAAAGCGGTTTTGGGTGTTTTGTGGAGTGGTTCTTGGTTTGTTGGGTTGAGTACGTTTTCTTGGCACCCTATGGTCAGAACAACCATCCATATATTGTTCCAATCCATTATAACCATTAATTTTTAAAGTATGACTTATTTGGTCAAAACAATCGTCTAAGCATTTCGTCGTTTTGTGGACGACCATTTTATGATGTGAAGTCAGACAGCTTGTCTACCTTACAACATGAATTTTTTTAACAGCTTAATTAAAATTTGTTTTTTTAACATCTTTTGTGTGTATGACATCTTAAAAGACCCAATTACTGATTTGGTGAGCACGCAATTCATTGCAAAGAGTTACCTGGGTTTAAATACAGACATGATTCGGTGAGGGATGTTCTATGCGATATTCTTAAACGGGCCGGAATTTTAGCTAAAAAGGAGGCTCCCGTAAACTTTCTTACGGATCCTCTTGAAGGAAGATCTACATTACGACCGGCCGATATTCTTGTTTTTGGGTGGGTAAGGGGGAAACACGCTTGTGTGGATCTCACAGGAGTCTACCCTCTTGTTGGGCTAAGGGACAATGAGTTTGTTGCCAGTCAGGCAGCATTGAAGGCGGCCTCGGGTAAGGTTGTTAAACACGAGAAAACTTGTTTGAAGAATCAACACGTGTTTATCCCCTTTGCCTTTGACACTTTTGGTTACTTAGCTCCAGATGCCGTGGACCTTCTAAACAGAGTTCAAAAAGTCATGCATAGCAATTTATCGGCTCATAAGAATCAAAACTTTGTTTTTAGTAGGACTGGGTTTGCTATCAAAAAGGGGGTTGCGGCGCAACTTGTTGCCCGCTTACCTGCCACTTTATTGTTAATCGTTTGGTTGGTTTCAACGAATATAAAAAATTATAATTATAAAAAAAAATAAAAATTACTGATCTCAGTATCTTTAATTTCTGCATAATGAAGTTGTGGAAACAATCGAAAATTGCTGATTAAACTCTTTCCGGAGAAACCAAAATTAGCCCGTGAAAATTCTCTGATTGCTTCGTTCAACATTCGTGAAATCTCATTGCTGGGAGGCCGCAAGACTTTGGTTCATCCTGGTAAGAATTATCCACTGCAAATTTAATTGTGTAATCTATAAAATAGGTAGCAACCCAGCTTGTTGTCTGCTTACATATAAAAAATTAAATATTTTGAATCATAGATTTATATAAATATATGAGTTAATATATTTATGTTACAAAAATAGCTTTCGTTCAATAGTTAACATATTAATTCTTGTGTGTTTTGTATGCAGAAATTAAGGATAAACGGATAAGAAGTGGTGAAGTTTTGTTTGGGCTCCTGATGTTCAGTTGACTGGTAGATTCATCATTGACCTTGAGTTTCTTGATCTGAATCTATCTCCAAACGTAATTATTATTATTATTATTATTATTATTATTATTATTATTATTATTTTTCTGAATTACTAATCATGAAAGTGCATCTTTTGTTAATTGTCAGCCCTCACAACAGAGAAATCAAATGCATTCCATGGTTAGCTCCCCATGCTCTACTGCAAGTAGACTATTATATTTAAAGTCATTTTGACAAATGTATTATGTATGTATTCACTTTTAAGCATATTTAAAGTCAAGTTTCATGTAAATTTTGAGTTTCTTTTCATGTAAATGGTTAGTTTCTCATCACTAAACATTGTATCATGTTAAATATGGGACACCTAAAACGCCATTCTTAGAGTACAGCATGACTTCAAATTACTTTTCATGTGGGTTTATTGATTTTGTTGATAGTTCTTCATGCAATTATGTAAGTGAAAATAAACTTAGGTCACGTTACTAAATCAACTAATTAGTTACGTTAATGACACCGAACCAAACCTCTACCACCGAAATCCTGTTGCGTCCCCGTCGCAACATGCGGGCTGGCGGCAATGCAGTGGTTATTCTCTCCTTACTATTTTACTGACTAGTGGCACCCTTGCTGGTGTGATGAACTAACTAGAGGTGGACTTAGCCTGGTATGCACGTCGGTAACAGAACGAGCCGCTACTGACCGGATCACATTCATGTCTCCGCCGCAACGCGTGGGCACTCTTACTAGTATATATATATATATATATATATATGTGTGTATATATATATATGCATATATAAGATATATGTAAAAGAATGAAATAATAGGTTATCGTACAATAGGTACGCAACAACCCACGCCTTTGATTTTCAAAAACAAACACGTGGTGGTAAAATTGTAAATTAATTGAATTTCGTTTTCATCCTAATTTGATCGTCTGCTTATCTATATAAGTTCGATTTCGGCCTAATTAACCCGTGATAATACGTCAATAATCGGGGGGGTTTGTTGAACTAGTTCGCAATTTCTGACCTAATTGACTAATTGAACTAATTGAAGCTTGAGAGCTGGACTAATATATCAATTGAAGATAGCGACCATATTATTGAAGTTTCAATTTTGATTTAGTTTACAAATTAGATCATCTTCAAATTTTGCACGTAATATTTTTGATTCAGCACAAAAATTGATTTGTTACAGAAGTGAGTGTATTTTTAATACATGAGAGTATTTTAATTGAGGGTATATTAACTTTTTCTTGTTCTTTAAGAAACTCCAAAGTTTGATTTCATCAGCTTTGGACCAGACCCTATTAGCAATGCCTTTTGATTCTTCGACAGGTATGTGTCTTCACTGTTGTGATCAGAGCTTGTTTGTCTTTTCCTTTTAGATGCAGACAATTTTATCATGACAGCATTATCAGATGCCAATTTCATGAATGCCTTACCGTTGTTGGCCATTTTTCTTTGTATGAAGTTGATGAGAACGCAAATGAGGACGAGTGCTACTTTTACGCATTCAAATAATGATAATAAAATAGATATATTTGTGATTCTAAAGTTGTGTCAATATATTTGTGATTCTAAAGTTGGCCACAACATTCTTCATGGCACCACACTAATTATGTACCAATATTCAAATTCTAAACTTGGCCAACGGAAACGATGGCTAAATTTGTTAATATATACGCAACAATATTTAAAGCAATAAACAGATTGTATTAACTAATTGAATTCAAACTATAATCACGTAAATCATATTAAATAATACCAAAACAGACTTGATTTATATTTTATCAGAGATACTATTTGATTCTGCCGAATTAGTCATTAATTATGCATATTACAGAATCATTGTGTTTGGTAGAGGTGGGAAAAGAAACCAATTAAACCAACCGAATGGACCCGGCGATGCCAATCGAAGCCAAGACTTTTTTCTGATTTTCTTACAAAATTGCGACAAGTTTGTCACAAAACTGAAATCAATAACCGAGCGATCGAGCATCGGTGATGTTCATCCTCCTAATCGAATGATCACCCATAGCTTGCGCCAAGTTATCCCACCAACATAGTGCCTCAGAACGAAACGAGGCAGTAGCATAAGTCAGTATATCATCCCCCTTGCACTTACTAACCCTCATAACAGCCTCCATCTCGCTACCAATGCATCTTTAGTACCATCGAAAGAAGGGAGTCGCACTTCTTAAAGTCACCATACGAGCAACCCCGAGTAGATACACTAATAGTCCGCACCTCATCTTCATCCCCACTCGGCACATGTACTTCTTCTTCCTCTTCTAGCTGCACCTCCTTATTCTTCCTTCCCTTATCCGAACCCTTACCAACCAGTGACTCCTCCATGGCCCTGACGACCTTAGCAACGATCTCGGGAATGGCGCTATGGAGCACCTGGTAAACCTCATCCGCGATAGCCGCGCGCATAGCAGGATCTAAGGCGGGGTTATCCCCCTCCTCATGAATCGGGGTGTCCTGCTGGGAAGTAGGAATCTCACTCTCGGCTTCGGCACGTGGCTTACGACCACGACCACGACCACGAACACTAGAACCACCTCTCTTAGCTGCTCGAGTATTAACCATGACTTATCCCTACAAAAACAGAATTTTAATATGGTCAGGTACAAGTGGCATTTAGAACATGTAAGGTAAGGGTAAACTGCTAATGATGTTGATCAAGTGTAATTAGTCGTTTACTTTACCCGCCCGTCCTAATCACCCCCTGCTCCTATCCACATTAGCCTTCTATCTAACACTTAAACAGTCAATCACATACCGGGAACTTTTAAACGTAAAGGAATGACTAAATAATTAAAAGTTACCTCTTGGCATGCAGCTACTCGCGGTGGGCATACTGGTCTCTTTTCTTACAGTTCGAGTCCAAGCATTCGGGGATGCTCGGATCCCTCGAACTAAGGCTCTTATACCAACTTGTAAGGCCCCGAACCCCGGGAACCCCACAGTTGGTAATCATACAAAACACTTAAGAAAATAATTAAACTTGAAAACGGTTTCTTCCATTAAAACAAACATCTCAGAGTATAATTCAGCGGAAAACATAATTAATAAAATAAGTTCCCAAAACCCGGGAATTTTGCCCAAAATCAACATAGTTATCTTTAAATAAAAACTTTTAATAATAAATGTTTAATAATAAAACTTTAGTTCCTGTATGCCCTTTACCGTCCAAGTAGCTTCGTGCATGTCCAAGCGATAAGGCATCCTCTTCCTAACCTGAAACTCACACTAACATGCACATAAAGTCAGCTTGAGCTGAGTGAGTTCAAGTTTTAAGTAAATAACATCAGTAGTAATAGTTAAGATAGTCAAACCAAAAGTTTTAAAAAGTAAAAGGGTACATTCATCAAATCCTCGTTACCGAGAACTAAACATCCTCATACATACATATACAAAATGTATATGTAAACATCCTTTCAATTACATCTCCATATATATCACAGTATATATATATATATATATATATATATATATATATATATATATATATATATATATATATATACATCCACGTATAACATGAGGGTCGAGCAAACGTACAACCCAAACACGTAACATCAGTGCATGCAAACACAAAGTAGGCATATACAACATCAGTAGTCGAAACGACTACAACATCGCCAGATATAGGCCAAACAATAATGTATATACATATATATATATATTTAACATCCCAAGGCCTACCATATGCTAGCAAGCCTATATAAATCATTTAAAACATTTAATCCAGTAGGAAAACACTAAGGTGTGCATGCTAGCCCAAAAGTTAAAAAAGAGTTAAAAAGGGGCATCATGAACTCACCTGAAATCAAACGAACACCTGCAACGAGCTAGGAAATTCCTAAGTGCACGATCACAAGCAAGGGCCTGTAAATTATACACAACACGTTACTAGACTAGACCGTAAGAACACTCTTGCCTAATGGGCCGTTCAAGCCCAACACTTTGGCCCAAGGCCCAAAACTTGGCCTAAGGCACAACAACTTGGCCCAAGGCCCAACTCTTGGCCCAAGGCCCAAGGACAATTAAATCGGGTCGAATGCGCGTGTAATAAACCTTAAAACCATTTATTAACGAATCAGCCTTGAATGGATCAAATTCCATTTTAAATCTTTTCATTCATCAAGATTATGGCACCCGAGTTGATAGGGTTGACAGTTCCTTTTTACAACTCTTACTTTAACGTTTAAACGAAAATTTACGCACCGCCGACTCGATTGACGAAGCACTAACCACAACAGCCCTGAGCATAAAAAAAAATAATTTTTCCACAGCCCTTAAACCCCCCTAGGGCTGTACAAACTGATTCGGTCGGTCACCCGATCAATTAACGCATCAAACTCAACAATTTGCAATTCTATACCCGATAAACTCTAGTTTTCGAACTAAAATCGATTGACCGACCTAAACACCTCCATTGGCCATGAAATTATAATATGATGTACATGTCATACCTAGTGTGATGTTGATGCAAAAACCTCACTCGAAACAGCCCTAGAAAAGCTCAATTGGGAAGCCGCCCGGTTAGCCTACAACACGACGTTTTCCGATCAATACGCGCAATATAAGGATCAATTAACGTGTAAAAGACTTGGGGAATCGTAGTACATACCTTGAATTGGAGTTGATTTGGCTGCAAAAAAGAAAATCGTGGGTCTTGGGTCTCCTTCTACCTGTCGATCGCAGCTGGGGGGGGGGGGGGGCGCTAGGGTTAGTTTATGTTATAACATAATATTTTACACTCTAGTCCCTCCAGATTGAAGTGTAAGGCAAAATGGGAGGAAAAGTTAGGTTCTTTAACGTACCGGGATGACGTAAAGGCTTCCGAGAAACGTCGGTTAAGTCCCGAGAGTTATATATACTTTACAAGCTTTAATTCTTGAAACCGCAATTAACGGGCGTTACAAGTCCACCTCCCTTACAATAGGATTCGTCCCCGAATCCCGATTCGATAGGAACAACTGCGGATAATGCTTTATCATCTCTTCTTCGGACTCCCAAGTGGCCTCGGAACCCCTACGGTGTTTCCACTGCACCTTCACCTGTCTAACCACCTTATTCTTTAAACCCCGCTCCTGACTGTCAAGAATAGCAATCGGTTGTTCAACGTAGTTCAGCTTACTGTCGAGCTCAATTAATTTTGGGTTGTGATTCACGTCAATACACTCTATTTTCCTCACTTGATTACAAAGATTTCTGGTTGCCAGAATAACTATTATTATTAGCCATATGAGAGGTGTCGAAAACAGAGCCGGGAGATATCAAGAGTGTGGTGTATTTGAAAACTTAAGAGATGATCTCATTCTATTGGCTCTTAAACGCGCTACTTGATTTTTGGTAAATCCCGTTAATTTTGGTTGAAGATTAGGAAGGTTTGACACTACGTATAACTCAAATCCAGGTAATTTTGGGTTGTGATTCAAGTCAAATCACTCTATTTTCATTACTTGATTGCGAAGATTTCTGGTTGCCAGAATAACATTTATCATTAGCATAAGAAAGGTGCCGGAAACAGAGCCGAGATTTATCGAGAGTGTGGTGTATTTGAAAAATTTAAGAGATGGTCTCATTTTATTGGCTCTTAAACGCACTACATAATTTTTGGTAAATCCCGTTAAAATTGGTTGAAGATTAGGAAGGTTTGATAATACGTGTAACTCAAATCCTGTTATATTTTTGGTTGTGATTCATGTCCAATCACTCTATTTTCGTCACTTGATTGCAAAGATTTCTGGTTGCCAGAATAACTATTATCATTAGCCATATGAAAGGTGTCGGAAACAGAGCAGCGAGATATCGAGAGTGTGGTGTATTTGAAAACTTAAGAGATGGTCACATTTTATAGGCTCTTAAACGCGCTACATGATTTTTGTTAAATCCCGTTAATTTGGTTGAAGAATAAGAAGGTTTGACAATACATGTAACACAAATCCAGTTATTTTTGGGTTGTGATTCAAGTCAAATCACTCTATTTTCGCCACTTAATTCGAAGATTTCTGGTTGCTAGAATAACTATTATCATTAGCCATATGAGAGGTGTCGGAAACAGAGCCGAGAGATATCGAGAGTGTGGTGTATTTGAAAACTTAAGAGATGGTCTCATTTTATAGGCTCTTAAACGCGCTATGTGATTTTTGGTAAATCCCGTTAAGTTTGGTTGAAGATTATGAAGGTTTGACACTACGTATAACTCAAATCCAGGTATTTTTGGGTTGTGATTCAAGCCAAATCACTCTATTTTCGTTACTTGATTGCGAAGATTTCTGGTTGCCAGAATAACATTTATCATTAGCCAAAAGAAAGGTGCCGGAAACAGAGCATAGAGATATCGAGAGTGTGGTGTATTTGAAAAATTTAAGAGATTATCTCATTTTATTGGTGCTACATGATTTTTTCGTAAATCCCGTTAACTTTAGTTGAAGATGAGGAAGGTTTGACACTACGTGTAACTCAAATCCAATTAATTTTTGGGTTGTGATTCAAGTCAAATCACTCTATTTTTTTCACTTCATTGCAAATATTTTTGGTTGCCAGAATAACTGTTATCATTAGCCGTATGAAAGGTGTCAAAAAAAGAGCTGAGATATATCGAGAGTGTGGTGTATTTGAAAACTTAAGGGATTGTCTCATTTTAAAGGCTCTTAAACGCGCTATATGATTTTAGGAAGGTTTGACACTACGTGTAACTCAAATCAAGTTACTTTTAGGTTGTGATTCAAGTCAAATTACTCTATTTTCGTCAAATGATTGCAAAGATTTCTAATTTCCATAATAACTATTGTCATTAGCCATATGAAAGGTGTCAGAAACAGAGTAGAGAGATATCGAGAGTGTTGTGTATTTGAAAATTAAGAGATTGTCCCTTTTATAGGCTCTTAAACGCGCTACATGATTTTTGGTAGATCCCATTACTCTTTGTTGAAGATTAGGAAGGTTTGATACTACGTGTAACTCAAATCTAGGTATTTTTGGTTTGTGATTCAAGTCGGGTCACTTTATTTTCGTCACTTAATTCGACGATTTCTGGGTGCCAGAATAACTTTTATCATTAGCATACGAAAGGTGCCAGAAACAGAGCACATAGATATCGAGAGTGTGGTGTATTTGTAAACTTAAGAGTTGGTCTCATTTTATTGGCTCTTAAACGCGCTACATGATTTTTGGTAAATCCCGTTAATTTTGGTTGAAGAATGGTAAGGTTTGTCACTACGAGTAACTCAAATCAAATTATTTTTGGGTTGTGATTCAAGTCAAAATACTCTATTTTCGTCACTTGATTGCAAAGATTTCTGGTTGCCATAATAACTATTATCATTAGCCGTATGAGAGGTGTTGGAAATAGAGCAGAGAGATACCGAGAGTGTGGTGTATTTGAAAACTTAAAAGATGGTCTCATTTTATAGGCTCTTAAACGTGTACGTGATTTTTGTTAAATCTTGTTGATTTTGGTTGAAGATTAGGAAGGTTGGACACTACTTGTAACTCAAATCCAGGTATTTTTGTGTTGTGATTCAAGTCAAGTCACTCTATTTTCGTCACTTGATTGCGAAGATTTCTAGTTGCCAAAATAACTTTTATCATTAGCCATATGAAAGGTGCCGGTAACAGAGTAGAGAGATATTGAGAGTGTGGTGTGTTTGAAAACTTAAGAGATTGTCAAATTTTATTGGCTCTTAATCGCGCTACATGATTTTCGTTAAATCCCGTTAACTTTGGTTGAAGATTAGGAAGGTTTGACACTACGTGTAACTCAAATCCAATTAATTTTTAGGTTGTGATTCAAGTCAAATCACTCTATTTTCTTCACTAGATTGCTAAGATATATCGAGATTGTGGTGTATTTGAAAACTTAAAGGATGGTCTCATTTTATAGGCTCTTAAACGCGCTACATGATTTTTGGTAAATCCTGTAAATTTTGGTTGAAGATTAAGAAGGTTTGACACTACGATTAAGAAGGTTTGACACTACGTGTAACTCAAATACACGTATGGTATCTTTGGGTGGTTATTGAAGTTAAATCACTCTATTTTCGTCACTTGATTGCGAAGATTTCTGGTTGCCAGAATAACTATTATCGTTAGCCATATGAAAGGTGTCGGAAACAGAGCAGAGAGATATTGAGAGAGTGGTGCATATGAAAACTTAAGAAATGGTCTCATTTTATAGGCTCTTAAACGCACTACATGAATTTTGGTTAATCCCGTTAATTTTGGTTAAAATTAGGAACGTTTGATACTATGTGTAACTCAAATACAGGTATTATTGGATTGTGATTCAAGTCAAATCACTCTATTTTCGTCACTTGATTGCGAAGATTTCTGGTTGTGAGAATAACTATTATCATTAGCCATATGAAAGGTTTCGGAAACAGAGAAGACAGATATCGAGAGTGTGGTGTATTTGAAAACTTAAGAGATGGTCTCATTTTATAGGCTCTTAAACGCGCTATGTGATTTTTGGTAAATCCCGTTAAGTTTGGTTGAAGATTATGAAGGTTTGACACTACGTATAACTCAAATCCAGGTATTTTTGGGTTGTGATTCAAGCCAAATCACTCTATTTCCGTCACTTGATTATGAAGATTTCTTGTTGCCAGAATAACTATTATCATTAACAATATGAATGGTGTCGAAAACAGAGCAGAGAGATATTGATAGTGTGGTGTATTTGAAATCTTAAGAGATGGTCTCATGTTATAGGCTCTTCAACGCACTACATGATTTTTCATAAATCTCATTAATATTGGTTGAAGATTAGGAAGGTTTGACGCTACATGTAACTCAAATCCAGGTATTTTTGGGTTGTGATTCAAGTCAAATCACTCTATTTTCGTCACTTGATTGCCAATATTTCTAGTTTTGAGAATAACTATTATCATTAGCCATATGAAAGGTGTTGGAAACAGAGCGGAGAGATATCGAGAGTATGGTGTATTTCTAAACTTAAGAGATGGTCTCATTTTATAGGCTCTTAAACACTTTACCTGATTTTTAGTAAATCTCATTAATTTTGGTTGAAGATTAGGAAGGTTTGACACTACGTGTAACTCAAATCCAGGTATTTTTGGGTAGAGATTTAAGTCAAATCACCTTATTTCCGACACTTGACTGTGAAGATTTCTGATTGCCAGAATAAATATTATCATTAGCAATATGAATGGTCTCGGAAATAGAGTACAAAGATATCGAGAGTGTGGTGTATTTGAAATCTTAAGAAATGGTCTCATTTTATAAGCTCATAAACGCGCTACATGATTTTTGGTAGATCCCTTTAATTTTGGTTGAAGATTAGGAAGGCTTGACACTACGTGTAACTCAAATCCAGGTATTTTTGGGTTATGAATCAAGTCAAATCACTCTATTTTCGTCACTTGATTGCGATGATTTCTGGTTGCAAGAATAACTATTATCATTAGCCATATGAAAGGTGTCGGATTCATAGCCGTGAGATATCGAGAGTGTCTCATTTTATAGGCTCTAAAACTTAAGAGATTGTCTCATTTTATAGGCTCTAAAACACGCTACATGATTTTAGGTAAATCCCGTTAATTTTGGTTGAAGATTAAGAAGGTTAGACACTACATGTAACTCAATTCCAATTATTTTTGTGTTGTGATTCAAGTCAAAACACTGTATTTTCTTCACTTGATTGCAAAGAATTATGGTAGCCAGAATAACTATTATCATTAGCCATGTTATTGGTGTTGGAAATAGAGCAGAGAGATATCATGAGTGTGGTGTGTTTTAAAACTTAAGAGATCGTCTCATTTTATAAGCTCCTAAACGCGCTACATGATAAATCCTGTTAATTTTGATTGAAGATTGGAAAGGTTTGACACTATGTGTAACTCAAAACCAGGTATTTTTGGTTGTGATTCAAGTCAAATCACTCTATTTTCGTCACTTGATTGCGAAGATTTTTGGTTGCCATAATAACTATTATCATTAGCCATATGAACGGTGTCGGAAATATAGCAGAGAGATATCGAGTGTGTGGTGTATTTGAAAACATAAGAGATGTTCTCATTTTATAGGATCTTAAATGCTCTACATGTTTTTGAAAAATCCTGTTAATTTTGGTTGAAGATTAGGAAGGTTTGACACTACGTGTAACTCAAATCCAGGGTTGTGATTCAAGACAAATCACTCTATTTTCGTCACTTGACTGCGAAGATTTCTGGTTGCCAGAATAAATATTAACATTAGCCATATGAAAGGTGTCGGAAACAGAGCAGAGAGATATTGAGAGTGTGGTGTATTTGAAAACTTAAGAGATGGTGTCATTTTATAGGCTCTTAAACGCTCTTCCTGATTTTTCATAAATCTTATTTATTTTGGTTGAAGATTAGGAAGGTTTGACAGTACGTTTAACTCAAATTCAGGTATTTTTGGGGCGTGATTCAAGTCATATCACTCTATTTCCGTCACTTGATTGCGAAGATTTCTTGTTGCCAGAATAACTATTATCATTTGCCATATGAAAGGTGTCGGAAACAGAGCAGAAAGATATCGAGAGTGTGGTGTATTTCAAAACTTAAGAGATGGTCTCAATTTATAGGCTCTTAAATGCTCTACTTGATTTTTCGTAAATCTCATTAATTTTGGTTGAAGATTAGGAAGGTTTGACACTACGTGTAACTCAAATCCAGGTATTTTTGGGTAGTTATTTAAGTATACTCACTCTATTTCCGTCACTTGCTTGCGAAGATTTCTTATTGGCAGAATAACTATTATAATTAACAACATGAATGGTGTCGGAAGCCTAGCAGAGAGATATCGGGAGTGTGGTTTATTTGAAATCTTATTAGATGGTCTCATTTTATAGGCTCTTTAACGCGCTACATGATTTTTGGTATATCCCTTTAATTATAGTTGAAGATTAGGAAGGCTTGACACTACGTGTAACTCAAATCCAAGTATTATTGGGTTATGATTCAAGTCAAATCACTCTATTTTCGTCACTTGACTCTCGTTGCCAGAATAAGTTTTATCATTAGCCATATGAAAGGTGCCGGAAACACAGCAGAGAGATATCGAGAGTGTGGTGTATTTGAAAACTCAAAAGTTTGTCTCATTTTATAGGCTCTGAAACGCGCTAAATGATTTTTGGCAAATCCCGTTATTTTGGTTGAAGATTTGGAACGTTTGACACTACGTGTAACTCAAATCCAATTAATATTGGGTTGTGATTCAAGTCAAATCACTCAATTTTCGTCACTTGATTGCGAAGATTTCTAGTTGCGAGAATAACTATTATTATTAGCCTTATGAAAGGTGTTGGAAACAAAGAAGAGAGATATCGAGAGTGTGGTGTATTTCAAAACTTACGAGATGGTCTCATTTTATGGGCACTTAAACGCTCTACCTGATTTTTCGTAAATCTCATTAATTTTGGTCAAAGATTAGGAAGGTTTGACACTACGTGTAACTCAAATCCAGTTATTTTTTGGGTAGTAATTTAAAATTGCTCTATTTGCGTCACTTGATTGCGAAGATTTCTGGTTGCCAGAATAACAATTATCATTAGCAATATGAATTGTGTCGGATATAAAGCAGAGATATCGAGAGTGTGGTGTATTTGAAATCTTAATAGATGGTCTCATTTTATAGGCTCTTAAACGCGCTACATGATTTTTGGTAGATCCCTTTAATTTTGGTTGAAGATTAGGAAGGCTTGACACTACGTGTAACTCAAATCCAAGTATTTTTGGGTTGTGAATCAAGTCAAATTACTCTATTTTCGTCACTTGATTCTCGTTGCCAGAATAACTTTTATCATTAGCCATATGAAAGGTGCCGGAAACACAACAGAGAGATATCGAGAGTGTGGTGTATTTGAAAACTCAAAAGATTGTCTCATTTTAAAGGCTCTTAAACGCGCTACATGATTTTTGGCAAATCCTGTTAATTTTGGTTGAAGATTTGGAAGGTTTGACACTACGTGTAACTCAAATCCAATTAATTTTGGGTTGTGATTCAAGTCAAATCACACTATTTTCGTCACTTGATTGCGAAGATTTCTAGTTGCGAGAATAACTATTATCATTAGCTATATGAAAGGTGTTGGAAACAGAGAAGAGAGAGATATCGAGAGCGTGGTGTATTTCAAAACTTAAGAGATGGTCTCATTTTATAGGCTCTTAAACGCTCTACCTGATTTTTCATAAATCTCATTAATTTTGGTTGAAGAATAGGAAGGTTTGACACTACGTGTAACTCAAATCTAGTTATTTTTGGGTAGTGATTTAAGTCAAATCACTCTATTTCCATCCCTTGATTGCGAAGATTTCTGGTTGCCAGAATAACAATTATCATTAGCAATATGAATTGTGTCCGAAACAGAGCACAGAGATATCGAGAGTGTGGTGTATTTGAAATCTTAAGATATAGTCTCATGTTATAGGCTCTTAAATACTCTACATGATTTTCGGAAAATCCTGTTAATTTTGATTAAAGATTAGGAAGGTTTGACACTACGTGTAACTCAAATCCAGGTACTTTTGGGTTGTGATTCAAGTCAAATCACTCTATTTTCGTCACTTGATTCCGAAGATTTTTGGTTGCCAGAATAACTATTATCATTAGCCATATGAACGGTGTCGGAAATATAGCACAGAGATATCGAGAGTGTGGTGTATTTGAAAACTTAAGAGGTGTTCTCATTTTATAGGCTTTTAAACACTCTACATGATTTTTGAAAAATCCCGTTAATTTTGGTTGAAGAGTAGGAAGGTTTGACACTAAGTGTAACTCAAATCCAGGTATTTTTGGGTTGTGATTCAAGTCAAATCACTCTATTTTCGTCACTTGATTGCGAAGATTTATGTTTGCCAGAATAAATATTATCATTAGCCGATTGAAAGGTGTCGGAAACAGAGTAAAGAGATATCGAGAGTGTGGTGTATTTGAAAACTTAAGAGATGGTCTCATTTTATAGGCTCTTAAACGCTCTACCTGATTTTTCATAAATCTCATTAATTTTGTGTCACACCCGGTTGAGCGATTTGCGGAAGCATAAAACGGAAATGTAACAAACACCTCTTGTATCATCCACATTGTTTATAAAGAACAATAAAAACTAGTTTACAATATTTTACATTGATCTAACTTCATTTACAACTAGGTGATACAAACTAAATCCAGCCCGTTAAGCGGCTTTACTTTCTATTAGCACACTTGCATCAATTCACCCAGCATTGATCGCAAGTTAAACATGTAGCACATTGACTTTCTAATCAAATCCAGTACCTGAAAAACAGTTTAAAACGGGTCAACTACAAATAGTTGGTGAGTTTCACGGGTTTCAAGAATCAGTTGTGCGTACAATAATCACAGTTGTAAATACGCAAGTATGTATGTATGTACGTTCACAAGTACGTTTGTTTGTATGTTTATGATGTAATTATGCTAAGCTACAGTGAAGCCTTGACTGTCTGTGCTGCTTGCATCCATTTCCCACACCCAATCAACAACTGTGGCTCTTCTTCCGCCCACAACATGCCCAGGTAGCTATGTCTAACACTACATAGCCTGTTTGTATAAGTATGGTCATGTGCAAACGGCTCTATGTGACAAGGCAACCAGGCCGATTCCGTTTGCGTTTGTCAAACCAATAGTACTATTCACAAGCCACCGGCTCGAAGTTAATCACTGTGTTCATGGGGACTTTCATGTGTTAGCACTTAGATAATTCCCATCATCAAACAATTCATAGTATATAAATATGTATCAACATGTTTTTCACCCCAAAAAGTTCGTAAAAACAGTTTAAAAGTGGGGTCATGAAACTCAGGTTGTAATAGGGATTCAGTACAGCGTCAGCTTGTAGTTCGTTTGACTCGTATCACTAACCCCTATAATCAATATTATAATAATATTAATATTTTAATATTATTACAATCATTATACTAAACTGGGCTGTATAACTAATCTGGGTATAGTTGGTATGCCCAGAAAGTGTCAATAGGCTTAGATTGTGATGTTGTTCAATGTCTAATACTTAAAACCAAACTTGGCTCAGTTTCCCCGTTTTTCCAGCTGGGCCAAGTTGTTCGTTTATGCGTTCAGAAAACTGTTATGGGAAGTAAGCTTGGGTAAGTGTGTTGGTCAATAAAATGATTAAGTTATAAAGAAAGATCACACATTGGGGTTCTAGATTCGCTACGGGGCTCGTTTCCGTTTATTCAGTTTGATTTGAGAAGAAACGCGCACAATTTATCCAAATTGTCCGGATTTCTCATAAAAAGTTCTTTTTTACTTAATTAATACAAAAATATAATCTCTGATCACTTTTGAGGTTCTGATATTCCAACAGGTTCGTTAATCACGAACTCGTTGGTTTTTATCAGAATTGAATTTGTTTAATCTTAAAATTAGCATAATTAATTAATCGTTAATTATTAAATTATGAAAATTTAGCCACTTATCAAATAAAATATGTAGATTTTTATAGAAATATTTCTGGAATTATTTATTGGTTTATTAATTTATAAAAATTCATTTTATCTGCTATATTTAGCCCGAAAATCGTCCGTTTATACCAATTGATTTCCAAAAAAATCCAAAAACATATCCAAAAACATCATGAAAAATACCAAACTCTAAAAACCTTGCCAATTACTCTTTTTGAGCCGAAAATCGTTACGAAAACTCAAATAAGCGTGAATGCATAAAACATACTTAGGCTTTTACAAATGATCCCAAATTTCATATGTGATCATAATATATCAAATATGAGTTCCCCATAAAATTTCATAATTTTTCAAGCATTTTAACTATTTTCCCCAAATATTCTCGGATGGTCGAAAAATTACCAAATTTGAACAGGAACTCAATGACATGGTCCCTTATGTCCCTGCAAAATTTCATGACCTAAAATATGCACATCACAATCGAATCCTAAACAGCCCGTAAACGACGAATTCGACGTTACCTTAGCGGTTTTCGCCCGTTTTTGCTCTCTTAATCCAATTTCCAGGTTCTCGTGCTCCTATATAAGCTAAGTACAGGTCCTATATCACAAACCAATCATGTATCATCAACAAAATAGCCTTGGAAGGTAGGGATTCGGTTAGGGCTTTAAACCGAACTTTTAAACCGTAAAAACGTCGTTTAAACCCTTTAATCCGTGTTTATGGCAAAAAAACTTATCAAAACAGTTTTCTAACCATTTGTATGATCAAAAAATGTTTTTGGACAATTTTTAGGGTTTTTGCATGGCTAGATGTGATTTTTGGTAATTAAATTATGTTTATATGAAATTAAACATAATTAACAAGTTGAAAAACTTGCTTAAAATGAAAAAATTACCTTGAGTTTATACTTCTATGAAGAACACAGTAGTGCTATCCAGATTTTTGATGATTTTTTTGATGCCAAAATATGTTAATACATAAGATATAATAAAAGAAACTTAAAGGTGGGGTTTTCCCCTTTTGGCGGCCGGGAGCATGTTGGGCCCTTTTTGGGCCCAAATTTGGTCCAATAATTTCGTTTTACGTGCTTGAACGTTAAATCCCGAGTCCAAGTTTAGTTTGGGTTCGGTTTTTGGCGCGAAAAATATAGCGGGTACGACAAACAGTGCGAAAACGAATGTTTTTCGGCTATTTTTATGTAAATTATAAAAACATACTATATGTTTGCAAAATTCAAAAATATTTTCACGGATCGCTTAAAACATTTTAAGTAAGTGTTTAGTAAATCCTTTTCGGCTTATCGGATAATACAATGCTTGGTTTGTAACTATCTTTCGCGTTTAAATCTATAGCGGGTAGTTAAACGAGCATGTTTTCGTTTAACTTGTTTGCTATCGAACTAATATATTAGCTTATATTAATCGTATATCATATCACTTATATATGGCCCCCGGGATATCTAGTTCATAACCAGACCCGTTCGGTTAATCGTTCTATTGTCTCGTAATTAGCGTTTAATCATTAAATCGGTAACTATATATATTAGGGTGTACATGGTTTAGGCTCAAATGTCTCATTTTGGTTGAAGATTATGAAGGTTTGACACTACGTGTAACTCAAATTCAGGTATATTTGGTAAGTGATTCAAGTCAAATCACTCTATTTCCGTCACTTGATTGCGAAGATTTCTTGTTGCCAGAATAACTATTATCATTAGCCATATGAAAGGTGTCAGAAACAGAGCAGAGAGATATCGAGAGTGTGGTGTATTTCAAAACTTAAGAGATGGTCTCATTTTATAGGATCTTAAACGCGCTACATGATTTTTGGTAAATCCCGTTAATTTTGGTTTAAGATTAGGAAGGTTTGACACTACGTGTAACTCAAATCCAGGTATTTTTGGGTTGTGATTCAAGTCAAATCACACTATTTTCATCACTTGATTGAGAAGATTTCTGGTTGCCAGAATAACTATTATCATTAGCCATATTAAAGGTGTCGGAAATAGAGCAGAGAGATATCGTGAGTGTCGTGTATTTGAAAACTTAAGAGATGGTCTCATTTTATAAGCTCTTAAATGCACTAAATGGTTTTTGGTAAATCACGTTAATGTTGGTTGAAGATTAGGAAGGTTTGACACTACATGTAACTCAAATCTAGGTATTTTTGGGTTGATTCAAGTCAAATCACTCTATTTTCGTCACTTGATTTCGAAGATTTCTGGTTGCCAGAATAAATATTATCATTAGCCATATGAAAGGTGTCGGAAACAGAGCAGAGAGATATCGAGAGTGTGGTGTATTTCAAAACTTTAGAGATGGTCTCATTTTATAGGCTCTTAAATGCTCTACCTGATTTTTCGTAAATCTCATTAATTTTGGTTGAAGATTAGGAAGGTTTGACACTACGTGTAACTCAAATCCAGGTAGTTTTGGGTAGTGATTTAAGTCAAATCACTCTATTTCCGTCACTTGCTTGCGAAGATTTCTGATTGCCAGAATAACTATTATCATTAGCAATATGAATGGTGTCGGAAACAGAGCACAAAGATATCGAGAGTGTGGTGTATTTGAAATCCTAAGAGATGGTCTCATTTTATTGGCTCTTAAATGCTCTACATGATTTTTGGTAGATCCCTTTAATTTTGGTTTAAGATTAAGAAGGCATGACACAACGTGTAACTCAAATCCAGGTATTCTTGGGTTGTTATTCAAGTTAAATCACTCTATTTTCGTCACATGATTGCGAAGAATTCTGGTTTCAAGAATAACTATTTTCATTAGTCATATGAAAGGTGTCGGATTGACACTACGTGTAACTCAATTCAAATTATTTTTGTGTTGTGATTCAATTAAAAACACTATATTTTTGTTACTTGATTGCAAAGATTTCTGGTTGCCAGAATAACTATTATCATTCGCCATGTTATTGGTGTCGGAAATAGAGTAGAGAGATATTAAGAGTGTGGTGTATTTGAAAACTTAAGAGATGGTCTCATTTTATTGGCTCTTAAACACGCTACATGATTTTTGGTAAATCCCGTTAGTTTTGGTTGAAGATTAGGAAGGTTTGACACTACATGTAACTCAAATCTAGGTATTTTTGGGTTGATTCAAGTCAAATCACTCTATTTTCGTCACTTGATTGCGAAGATTTCTGGTTGCCAGAATAAATATTATCATTAGCCATATGAAAGGTGTCGGAAACAGAGCAAAGAGATATCGAGAGTGTGGTTTATTTCAAAACTTTAGAGATGGTCTCATTTTATAGGCTCTTAAATGCTCTACCTGATTTTTCGTAAATCTCATTAATTTTGGTTGAAGATTAGGAAGGTTTGACACTACGTGTAACACAAATCCAGGTAGTTTTGGGTAGTGATTTAAGTCAAATCACTCTATTTCCGTCACTTGCTTGCGAAGATTTCTGATTGCCAGAATAACTATTATCATTAGCAATATGAATGGTGTCGGAAATAGAGCACAAAGATATCGAGAGTGTGGTGTATTTGAAATCCTAAGAGATGGTCTCATTTTATTGGCTCTTAAATGCTCTACATGATTTTTGGTAGATCCCTTTAATTTTGGTTTAAGATTAAGAAGGCATGACACACGTGTAACTCAAATCCAGGTATTCTTGGGTTGTTATTCAAGTTAAATCACTCTATTTTCGTCACTTGATTGCGAAGAATTCTGGTTTCAAGAATAACTATTTTCATTAGTCTAATGAAAGGTGTCGGATTGACACTACGTGTAACTCAATTCAAATTATTTTTGTGTTGTGATTCAATTCAAAACACTCTATTTTTGTTACTTGATTGCAAAGATTTCTGGTTGCCAGAATAACTATTATCATTCGCCATGTTATTGGTGTCGGAAATAGAGTAGAGAGATATTAAGAGTGTGGTGTATTTGAAAACTTAAGAGATGGTCTCATTTTCTTGGCTCTTAAACACACTACATGATTTTTGGTAAATCCCGTTAGTTTTGATTGAAGATTAGGAAGGTTTGACACTACGTAACTCAAATCCAGTTATTTTTGGGTTGTGATTCAAGTCAAATCACTCTATTTTCGTCACTTGATTGCCAAGATTTCTGGTTGCTAGAAAAACTATTATCATTAGCCATATTAAAGGTGACGGAAATAGAGCAGAGAGATATCGCGACTTTCGTGTATTTGAAAACTTAAGAGATGTTCTCATTTTATAGGCTCTCAAACGCTATGCATGACTTTTGGAAAATCCCGTTAATTTTGGTTGAAGATTAGGAAGGTTTGACACTACGTGTAACTCAAATCCAGGTATTTTTGGGGTGTGATTCAAGACAAATCACTCAAGTTTTGTCACTTGATTGCTAGTATAAATATTATCATTAACCATATGAAAGGTGTCGGAAATAGAGCAGAGAGATATCGAGAGTGTGGTGTATTTGAAAACTTAAGAGATTGTCTCCTTTTATAGGCTCTTAAACGCTCTACATGATTTTTGGTAAATCCCGTTAATTTTGGTTGAATATTAGGAAGGGTTGACACTACGTGTAACTCAAATCTAGGTACTTTTGGGTCGTGATTCAAGTCAAATCACTCTATTTTCGTCACTTGATTGCGAAGATTTTTGGTTGCCAGAATAACTATTATCATTAGCCATATGAACGGTGTCGAAAATATAGCAGAGATATATCGAGAATGTGGTGTATTTGAAAACATAAGAGATGTTCTCATTTTATAGGCTTTTAAAAGCTCTAAATGATTTTGGAAAAATCCCGTTAATTCAGGTTGAAGATTGGGAAGGTTTGACACTACGTGTAACTCAAATCCAGGTAGTTTTTGGTTATGATTCATGTCAAATCACTCTATTTTCGTCACTTGATTGCGAAGATTTCTGGTTGCCAGAATAAATATTATCATTAGCCATATGAAAGGTGTTGGAAAGAGAGTAGAGAAATATCGAGAGTGTAGTGTATTTGAAAACTTAAGAGATGGTCTCATTTTATAGGCTCTTAAACGCTCTATATGATTTTTCATTAATCTCATTAATTTTGGTTGAAGATTTGGAAGGTTTGTCACTACGTGTAACTCAAATTCAGGTATTTTTGGTTAGTGATTCAAGTCAAATCACTCTATTTCCGTCACTTGATTGCGAGGATTTCTTGTTGCCAGAATAACTATTATCATTAGTCATACGAAAGTTGTTGGAATAAGAGTAGAGAGATATCGAGAATGTGGTGTATTTGAAAATTTAAGAGACGGTCTAAATTTATAGGCTCTTAAACGCGCTACATGATTTTTGGTAAATCCCGTTAATTTTGGTTGAAGATTAGGAAGGTTTGACATTACGTGTAACTCAAATCCAGGTATTCTTGGGTTGTGATTCAAGACAAATCAATCTATTTTTGTCACTTGATTGCGAAGATTTCTAGTTGCCAGAATAAATATTATCATTAGCCATATGAAAGGTGTCGGAAATAGAGCAGAGAGATATCGAGAGTGTGGTGTATTTTAAAACTTAAGAGATGGTCTCATTTTATAGGCTCTTAAACGCTCTACATGATTTTTGGTAAATCCCGTTAATTTTGGTTGAAGATTAGGAAGGTTTGACACCACGTGTAACTACGTGTAACTCAAATCCAGGTACTTTTGGGTCGTGATTCAAGTCAAATCACTCTGTAAGACACCGAATCCCGGGAATCATACAGTTGGTAATCACATCCACAATTTCACAAAAATTTAAAACGAAACGATTCTTTGTATTTATAACCAGTTCGGAGTAAATAACGGCGGAAAAAGTTGAAGTATTAAAAGTCTCAAGCACGGGTACAAGTGTCCAAAATCGAATGTAAATAAAATATCCGTTTTATTTGAAATCCTTGACTAGAAATGCCTTCAACCTCCCGAGTTGCATCCAGCACGTCCAAGCGGTAGCATCCACTTCTTAACCTGAAAGTCAATCTAACATACATACAAAGTCGCTTGAGCTGAGTGAGTTCAAGTTTTCATAAGCGACATTCATTAAAAATTTAAATTCCATGAGTATGGAATGTAGGGGAAAATCATGGGTCCATAAAATCACAAAATAGCTTTCCTTAATCAAATCATAAGTAAATAAAACATTAAACATCTTTTCACGCAGCACGGGCCTCCTCACCTCGGGTCTTCCCCGAGTAATATATTTGACCCAGCCGTGATTTAACAAAACCGTTAAAATCATGCAACACGAGCCTCCTCACCCCGGGTCATCCCCAAGTAATATATTTGACTCGGTCACAGTTTAATAAAACAAAATCACGCAACACGAGCCTCCTCACCCCGGGTCATCCCCAAGTAATATATTTGACTCGGTCACAGTTTAATAAAACAAAATCACGCAACACGAGCCTCCTCACCCCGGGTCATCCCTAAGTAATATATTTGACTCGGTCGCGGTTTAACATACCAAACACATGATACGGGCCTCCTCACCCCGGGTCTTCCCCAAGTAATATATTTGACCCGACCACGGTTTATAGAACGGCGGGCCTCCTCACCCCGGGTCTTCCCCAAGTAATATATTTGACCCAGCCACGTCATAAACATGCAACACGGGCCTCCTCACCCCGGGTCCTCCCCGAGTAATATATTTGACCCGATCACAGTTTACCATCACATACACATTCACATACACACATACAAACATCTAATTCAAACATCTAACCAACAATATCACCACATACAATCCATAAATAATGGATAATCTAGGCATTCAATACTAAGCCTAATAGCAACCTCGAGGCTTAGAGCCCAAGTAAAATGTATAACCTTAAGGGATATATGACCTTAAACGAGTCTAAAATATCCTAAGGCATAAAATATAAATCACACATATTTTCATAAATCCACATATACGAAAGAGGCTATGTAATACCATCCAAATAGTTGTAACAAGTAAAATCGGGTAAAATTGTATTACGGTGTGTATGCTAGCCCAAAACGTAAAAAGATTAAAAAGGGGCATCATGAACTCACCTGAATCAATCGAATACTTGCAACGAGCTAGGAAATCCCTAAGTGCACAATCACAAGCAAGGGCCTGTAAATTATACACAACGCGTTACTAAACTAGACCATAAGAACACTCTTGCCTAATGGGCCGTTCAAGCCCAACACTTTGGCCCAAGGCCCAACACCTTGGCCCAAGCCCCAAAACTTGGCCCAAGGCCCAACCCATACCCAATTACCATACCTCAGCCCCTAAAACCTTTTAACTAACCAAATCCACCGGTTAAGCCTAAAACGAACTTATCGATCAATAACAAGTAACACAGGCAGATTTTAGCATGCGAAGATGCATTTAATTACATAGGATAACCTAGGAAATAAATTATTAAATTTTTACCAGACTTTAATAAATTTCTTAGGTTTATAAAAATATTTTTATTATATTTTTCTAGTGGACAAAAAAATTATAAAAATTCCTCCAACACAGCAAGGTACGTGTAGCTATTTCACTGCGCAATAAAATGGTTTTATTTTTATAAAATTCATTACTGAACCAAATTAAACAATTCTAATTGGGTTTGATTCTTAACTTAAAATATTAAGTTTCAGAAGTGGAACCAACTAATTTGGACCTGTCGAAAAAAGGTTATGACGTCGGGAAGACTGACCAGAATCCGTCATCCCGCATCAGCTTTGACACTCGATTTTATAAATTCATAACAACCGTTTAAATCTCGTCCAAAAATTACGTATTATACTCTTCTGGAAACTAGACTCAAAGTAGAACATTATGGAATCAAGAATCGATCAAAAACAATGGATTATCATCACGTTACAGACCCTACAATAAACGTATATGAATCTGTCAGCAAACTGTTATCATCAAAACTCAACCTTAACGACCAATAAGCGCGTTAATATGATCAATTAAGGTGTAAAAGACATGGGGAATCATAAAACCGACCTTGAATTGAAGTTTTAGACCTTGGGAGTGGCTGGAAAAAAAAACAAAGGTTGGAGGGGCTGCACATCAGCCAATTGATGAACCAAATTTAATAATCTAAAACTTCAATTCAAGGTCGGTTTTATGATTCCCCATGTCTTTTACACCTTAATTGATCATATTAACGCGCTTATTGGTCGTTAAGGTTGAGTTTTGATGATAACAGTTTGCTGACAGATTCATATACGTTTATTGTAGGGTCTGTAACGTGATGATAATCCATTGTTTTTGATCGATTCTTGATTCCATAATGTTCTACTTTGAGTCTAGTTTCCAGAAGGGTATAATACGTAATTTTTGGACGAGATTTAAACGGTTGTTATGAATTTATAAAATCGAGTGTCAAAGCTGATGCGGGATGACGGATTCTGGTCAGTCTTCCCGACGTCATAACCTTTTTTCGACAGGTCCAAATTAGTTGGTTCCACTTCTGAAACTTAATATTTTAAGTTAAGAATCAAACCCAATTAGAATTGTTTAATTTGGTTCAGTAATGAATTTTATAAAAATAAAACCATTTTATTGCGCAGTGAAATAGCTACACGTACCTTGCTGTGTTGGAGGAATTTTTATAATTCTTTTGTCCACTAGAAAAATATAATAAAAATATTTTTATAAACCTAAGAAATTTATTAAAGTCTGGTAAAAATTTAATAATTTATTTCCTAGGTTATCCTATGTAATTAAATGCATCTTCGCATGCTAAAATCTGCCTGTGTTACTTGTTATTGATCGATAAGTTCGTTTTAGGCTTAACCGGTGGATGTTCAATTGTGTTCTTGTCGGGGCTGGTTGAAGTGAGTTTTTGCACCACAATCTTCCTAGGTATGTCCCATATAACATACTTTAAAATCACGTCTTTTGGTATTCGTTTGATTGGTCAACTAGTTGTTGTTCGAAAGATAGTTTTCGGTTAGCTAGAATGGTAGATTGGTGCGTTTAACGCGAGGGTTGAAGTAAGTGATGACCAATTTTGTTCGGATAGCTTCGGTTTATTATACGGGCTGTTGGAAAATGATTTTTATATGTAAGACCCCGAATCCCGGGAATCCTACAGTTGGTAATCATATACAAAAATTCTCAAAAATTTTAAATCAAACAATTTCACCTTATTAAAATCGTTTCAGAGTAATAAACAGCAGAAAAAATCACAAGTACTAAAACCAAGTTCCCAAAACCATAATTTAAATGTTTAAAGTTATAAATGAAAAGAAAACAGTTTGCATATTAATCTCCGACTAGTTATGCCTTCAACTGTCCAAGTAGTCTCGAGCACGTCCAAGCGGTAAGCCCTCCTCTAAACCTGAAAACTCATACTAACATACACACAAAGTCAGTTTGAGCTGAGTGAGTTCAAGTTTTAATAATAGACAATTAAATAAATCATTCCAAGGGTTTAAATATAAAAACGGGATTATAAAACATTCCAAGAGTCTAAAATGTAATACGGGATACGAACAGTTAGGCCATCATCAACACTAAGTATTCGTACTTAGACATCTATGTACATCCATATATTTATAACAAAAGTCTTAATAATCATTCCAACGGTTTTAAAACTGTAAACGGAAATACATTGAATAAATAATCATTGAATAAATAATCATTTAAAACTCTAAACGGAAATACATCAGTTAGGTCATCACATTGAATAAATAACCATCCTTACGTATGAACATCTCTATACGTGCATTCCTATATATATATAACATTCAATAATAACATTCAGGGCCGAGCACACGTACAACCCAAACAAGTAACATTCCGATGATGATCATGCCACACGAGCCTCCCCCCTCACGGGCTTTTCAGGGCCCGCCATAGGATTTAAGAGCCTGAGTCGTATATTTTGGCCCGGCCAAGATCACCATCCATCCATACAATAATAACATTAATTGCCGAGAAAACGTACAACCCCAACACGTAGCAAACACGAAGTAGGCATACGTAACATTCCATAGTCAATAACGACTACAACATTCGCCAAATATTGGCCATACAATAATTTATATATATATACATACTATAACATTTCAAGGCCAACTATATACTAGCAAGCCTATATAAAATAGTTTAAAGGTTTTATCAGGAAAAATCGTTTAATACTAGGAATTAGTACTAGGCCTAATAGAAACCTCGAGCCTAGACCACAAGTAATATGTATAACCTTAAGGAATATAAGACCATAAACGAGTCTACAATATCCTAAGGCATAAAATATAGTTCAAAAATAGTTTCATAAATGCACAAATATGAATAAGGCTATGTAATACCATCCAAATAGTTGTAACGAGTAAAATTGTGTAAAATTGTATTACGGTGTGCATGCTAGCCCAAAACTTGAAAAGAATAAAAAGGGCATCATGAACTCACTTGAAACGAGCCACACAAACACCAAAGATTACTAACTAAACGTACCGACTCGTTTATCCTACGAGACGTTCTAACATGATTTGATTGACCTAAAGCCTTGACATTACCAAATTCAATTACATCAGCCCCCGAGGCCATATATTTACCAAAACCACCCTTAGTTAATCCCGGGGACAAAGGGTTCCCAATTTACCCCCTAAAGTTGTTGATTTTATCGAATACGCGCGTTAACGGATTGTTTATCCACTTAGATACCGACTCAGCCCCGTGTGGACCAAATTTAGTAAAATAACAACCAACAAGTCCACACGACGCTACACGAGTTGGATGGGTCGGTAATTCGCAAGCACGATGCACAAATTACCAATAAACGCGAATTTGCGCCATACCGACCCGTATGAGTAACCGACAACCAATTCAGCCCCAATAACATAAAAATATAGTTTTTCACAGCCAAAAAATCATACCGAGGCTACAACATCCGAATTGGTTGTTAATTCCCTCAAACAACGCGCTAGACGCAACAATTGACAAATTAGACAACCAAAACCTAGTTTTCACTTCATTAACAGTTGACCAACCTAACGAATGCCAAAACTCATGATACTTAAGTATATTACACTAGACATACCTACGAAGATGACGGAGCACGAACTTCAATTATAACAGCCCTGAAAGATGCGAGAAATGGCAGCCACCGGTTAAGCCTAAAACGAACTTATCGATCATTAATGAATATAACATGCAGATTTTAGCATGCAAAGATGTATTTTATTACATAGGAAAACCATGGAATTAAATTATTAAATTTTTACCAGAGTTGCATAAATATCTTAAGTTTATAAAAATATTTTTATTATATTTTTCTAGTGGACACAAAAATCATAAAAATTCCTCCAACACAGAAAGGTACGTGCAGCTATTTCAGTGCGCAACAAAATAGTTTTATTTTTATAAAATTCATTACCAAACCAAATTAAATGATTCCAATTGGGTTTGATTCTTAACTCCAAATATTAAGTTCCAGAAGTGGAACCAACTAATTTGGACTTGTCAAAAAAGGGTTATGATGTCGGGAAGACAGACCAGAATCCGTCATCCCGCATCAGTTTTGACACTTGATCTTATAAAATCATAAAAAGTATTCAAATCTCGTCCAAAAATTACGTATTATACCTTTCTGGAAACTAGACTCAAAGTAGAACATCTTGCAAAGGAGAATCGATCAAAAACACTGGATTATCATTAAGTTACAGGCCCTACAATAAATGAGTACGAATCTGTCAGAAATTGTTATAATCAAAACTCAACCCTAACGTGTTCAACAAAGGGTTTAATGGTGAAAGCGAAGTTTCTTGACATGATACTAACCTTTAATTGGATGGATATGGCTTGATAATGGCTGGAAAATAAAAAAAAAAACTCGTGATGGGGGCTGCACTTGAGGTGCCGATCGGACCAGCAACAAGAGGAAGAAAGATTAGGGTTTTTGATATAATAAATTTACACTCTGGCTCCCAAACTTGTAAAATGAGATGTCTTGAGCCGAAAGTTGAATAACATGACTTAAAAGAATGACAAACAGGTCCTTTAAGAATGCCAAATCGGGTCTCGGTTAAAAATACAAACTCTACAAGACATAAACCTTTTAAACGGAAATTTGCGGGCGTTACATTATAAGTATTGGGGCTAAATTGGTTGTCGGTTACTCAAACGGGTCGGTACAACGCGCTTTTGCGTTTATTGAATAGTTAGTGCGTTGTACTTGCGAGTTACCGACCCATCCAACTCGTGTAGTGTCGTGTTGACTTGTTGGCTATGATTTTATTAAATTTGGTCCACACGGGGCTGAGTTGGTTGTTAAGTGCATAAATGACCCGTTAACGCGCGTATTCAATAAAACCAATAACTTTTGGGTGTAGTTTGGAAATCCTTTGTCTCCGGAATTAACTAAGGGTGGTTTTGATAAATACATGGCCTTCGGGGGCTGATGTAATTGAATTTGGTAACATCAAGACTCTAGGTCAATCAAATCAAGTTGGAACGTCTCGTAAGATAAACGAGTCGGTACGTTTAGTTAGTAATCTTTGTGTGCAATCCGACAGGCTTGTAAACTGTGGATTGGCTTTGAAGTTCTTAAACTCTTTGGTGTTTGTGTGGCTCGTTTAAGGTGAGTTCATGATGCCCTTTTTACTCTTTTTACGTTTTGGGCTAGCATACACACCGAAATACAAATTTTATACGATTTTACTCGTTACAACGATTTGAATGGTATTACATGGTCTTACTCGTGATTGTGCATTTTGAAAGCTATATTGGAATTATTTTCTACGCTTTAGGATATATTAGACTCGTTTATGGTCTTATATCCTTTAAGGTTACATACGTCGTTGATGGTCTAGACTCGAGAAAGTTAACAGGCTTGGTAGAAATTGAATATGAGTAGACCTATTTACTTAGTTCACATTGGGATGATATATATATATAAATATATATATGTATATGTATGTATGGAGGTATGTATGTATGTATGTATGTATGTATGTATGAGTAGGTGTTACCTTATAGCCTACGGTTGTGTGATGATATTTAATTCCTCGTGACTAAGAATGATGTGAGTAGGCTTATTGATGTGTGTGTGCATGGTGATCACGGCCGGGTCAAATATATTACTCGGGTTTTCAAATCCCGTGGTGGAGAGGCCCGTGTGGCGTGATCATCATTTTGGCGGGTTTTAAAATATATTACTCGGGTTTTAAAATCCCGTGGTGAAGAGGCCTGTTGTATGTTGAGCCGTGATCGGGTCAAATATATTACTCGGGTTGTACCCGTGGTGGAGAGGCACGTATCACGTGCTTGGATTTGTAAGCTATGACCGAGTCAAATATATTACTCGGGTTTGACCCGTGATGGAGAGGCTCGTGTCACATGCTTAGGTCTTACCGCGTCCGGGTCAAATATATTACTCGAGTCTTGACTCGTGGTGGAGAGGCCCGTGTACGTGTGTTCGACGATGAATGTATTATTTGGTGAATTATATTAATTATTTTATTATTATCCTCTCTATTGTTTAGAATTATAAGTTTTGAAATAAAGTATGAAATATTGTTTATGAAAACCTGAACTCACTCAGCTCTAGCTGACTTTGTGTGTATGTTAGTTTGACTTTCAGGTAGGTTAAGGATCGGAGGTTACCGCTTGGACGTGCTGGAGACTACTCGGAAGGTTGAAGGTATTACTGGTCAAGGATTTCAAATAAAACGGATATTTTATTTACATTCGATTTTGGACACTTGTACCTGTGTTTGGGACTTTTAATACTTAAACTTTTTCCGCTGTTATTTACTCTGAACTGGTTTTAAATACAAAGAATTGTTTGGTTTTAAATTTTTTTGAAATTGTGTATGTGATTACTAACTATAGGATTCCCGTGATTCGGGGGTCTTACGGTGTCGGATTGACACTACATGTAACTCAATTCCAATTATTTTTGTGTTGTGATTCAATTCAAAATACTCTATTTTCGTCACTTGATTGCAAAAATTTCTAGTTGCCAGAATAACTATTATCATTAGCTATATTATTGGTGTCGGAAATAGAGCAGAGAGATATCAAGAGTGTGGCGTATTTGAAAACTTAAGAGATGGTCTCATTTTATTGGCTCTTGAACACGCTACATGATTTTTTGTAAATCTCGTTAATTTTGGTTGAAGATTAGGAAGGTTTGACACTACGTGTAACTCAAATCCAGGTATTTTTGGGTTGTGATTCAAGTCAAATCACTCTATTTTCGTCACTTGATTGCGAAGATTTCTGGTTGCCAGAATGACTATTATCATTAGCCATGTTAAAGGTGTCGGAAATAGAGCTGAGAGATATCGTTAGTGTTGTGTATTTGAAAACTTAAGAGATGGTCTCATTTTATAAGCTCTTAAATGCACTACATGAATTTTGGTAAATCATATTAATTTTGGTTGAAGATTAGGAAGGTTTGACAATACATGTAACTCAAATCTAGGTATTTTTGGGTTGTATTTCAAGTCAAATCACTCTATTTTCGTCACTTGATTGCAAAGATTTCTGGTTGCCAGAATAAATATTATCATTAGCCATATGAAAGGTGTCGGAAATAGAGCAGAGAGATATCGAGTGTGTGGTGTATTTGAAAACTTAAGAGATGGTCTCATTTTTTAGGCTTTTAAACGCGCTACATGTTTTTTGATAAATCCCGTTAATTTTGGTTGAAGATTAGGAAGGTTTGACACTACGCTTAACTCAAATCCAAGTACTTTTGGGTTGTGATTCAAGTCAAATCACTTTATTTTCGTCACTTGATTGCGAAGATTTTTGGTTGCCAGAATAACTATTATCATTAGCCATATGAACGGTGTCAGAAATATAGTAGAGAGATATCGAGAGTGTGGTGTGTTTGAAAATTTAAGAAATGTTCTCATTTTATAGGCTTTTTAACGCTCTACATGATTTTTAAAAATCCCATTAATTTTGGTTGAAGATTAGGAAGGTTTGACACTACGTGTAACTCAAATCCTGGTATATTTGGGTTGTGATTCAAGTCAAATCCCTCTATTTTCGTCACTTGATTGCGAAGATTTCTGGTTACCAGAATAAATATTAACATTAGCCATATGAAAGGTGTCGTAAACAGAGTAGAGAGATATCGAGAGTGTGGTGTATTTGAAAATTTAAGAGATGGTCTCATTTTATGGGCTCTTAAACGCTCTACCTAATTTTTCATAAATCTCATTAATTTTGGTTGAAGATTAGGAAAGTTTAACACTACGTGTAACTCAAATTCAGGTATTTTTGGGTAGTGATACAAGTCAAATCACTCTATTTCCGTCACTTGATTGCGAAGATTTCTTGTTGCCAGAATAACTATTATCATTAGCCATATGAAAGGTGTCGGAATGATAGCCGAGAGATATCGTCAGTGTAGTGTGTTTGAAAACTTAAGAGATTGTCTCATTTTATAGGCTCTTAAACACGCTACATGATTTTAGGTAAATCCTGTTAATTTTGGTTGAAGATTAGGAAGGTTTGACCCTACGTGTAACTCAAATCCAGATATTTTTGGGTAGTGATTTAAGTCAAATCATACTATTTCCGTCACTTAATTGCGAAGATTTCGGATTGCCAGAATAACTATTATCATTAGCAATATGAAAGGTGTCGGAAACAGAGCACAGAGATATCGAGAGTGTGGAGTATTTGAAATCTTAAGAGATGGTCTCATTTTATAGGCTCTTAAACGCGCTATATGATTTTTGGTATATCCCTTTAATTTTGGTTGAAGATTAGGAAGGCTTGACACTACTTGTAACTCAAATCCAAGTATTTTTGGGTTGTGATTTTTAAGTCAAATCACTCTATTTTCGTCACTTGATTGCAATGATTTCTCATTGCCAGAATAACTTTTATCAGTAGCCATATGAAAAGTGCCGGAAACACAGCAGAGAGATATCGTGAGTGTGGTGTATTTGAAAACTCATAAGATTTGTCTCATTTTATAGGCTCATAAACGCTCTACAAGATTTTTGGCAAATCCCGTTAATTTTAGTTGAAGATTCGGAAGGTTTGACACTACGTGTAACTCAAATCCAATTAATATTGGATTGTGATTCAAGTCAAATCACTCTATTTTCATCACTTGATTGCGAAGATTTATAGTTGCGAGAATAACTATTATCATTAGCCATATGAAAGGTGTCGGAAACAGAGAAGAGAGATATCGAGAGTGTGGTGTATTTCAAAACTTAAGAGTCAGTCTCATTTTATAGGCTCTTAAATGCTCTACCTGATTTTTCGTAAATCTCACTAATTTTGGTTGAAGATTAGGAAGGTTTGGCACTACGTGTAACTCAAATCCAGGTAATTTTGGGTTGTGATTCAACTCAAAACACTCTATTTTCGTCACTTGATTGCGAAGATTTCTGGTTGCAAGAATAACTATTATCATTAGCCATATGAAAGGTGTCGGAATCATAGCCGAGATATATTAAGAGTGTAGTGTGTTTGAAAACTTAAGAGATTGTCTCATTTTATACGCTCTTAAACACGCTACATGATTTTAGGTAAATCCCGTTATTTTTGGTTGAAGATTAAGAAGGATTGACATTACGTGTAACTCAAATCCCATTATTTTTGGGTTGTGATTCAAGTCAAAACACTCTATTTACGTTACTTGATTGCAAAGATTTCTGGTTTCCAGAATAACTATTATCATTAGCCATGTTATTGGTGTCGGAAATAGAGCAGAGAGATATCAAGAGTGTGGTGTATTTGAAAACTTAAGAGATGGTCTCCTTTTATAGGCTCTTAAACGTGCTACATGATTTTTGGTACATCCCGTTAATTTTGGTTGAACATTAGGAAGGTTTAACACTACGTGTAAATCAAATCCAGGTATTTTTAGGTTGTGATTCAAGTCAAATCACTCTATTTTCGTCAGTTGATTGCGAAGATTTCTGGTTGCCAGAATAACTATTATCATTAGCCATATTAAAGGTGTTTGAAATAGAGCAGAGAGATATCGTGAGTGTGGTGTATTTAAAAACTTAAGAGACGGTCTCATTTTATATGCTCTTAAATGCACTAAATGGTTTTTGGAAAATCACGATAATGCTGGTTGAAGATTAGGAAGGTTTGACACTACATGTAACTCAAATCTAGGTATTTTTGGGTTGATTCAAGTCAAATCACTCTAGTTTCATCACTTGATTGCGAAGATTTCTGGTTGCCAGAATAAATATTATCATTAGCCATGTGAAAGGTGTCGGAAACAGTGCAGAGAGATATCGAGAGTATGGAGTATTTGAAAACTTAAGAGATGGTCTCATTTTATAGGCTCTTAAACGTGCTACATGATTTTTGATAAATCCCGTTAATTTTGGTAGAAGATTTGGAAGGTTTGACACTACATGTAACTCAAATCAAGGTACTTTTGGGTTGTGATTCAAGTCAAATCACTCTATTTTCGTCTCTTGATTGCGAAGATTTGTGGTTGCTAGAATAACTATTATCATTAGCCAAATGAATGATGTCGGAAATATAGCAGAGAGATATTGAGAGTGTGGTGTATTTGAAAACTTAAGAGATGTTCTCATTTTATAGGCTCTTAAACGCTCTACATGATTTTTGAAAAATCCCGTTAATTTTGATTAAAGATTAGGAAGGTTTAACACTACGTGTAACTCAAATCCAGGTATTTTTGGGTTGTGATTCAAGTCAAATTACTCTATATTCGTCACATGATTGCGAAGATTTCTGGTTGCCAGAATAAATGTTATCATTAGCCATATGAAAGGTGTCAGAAACAGAGCTGAGAGATATCAAGAGTGTGGTGTATTTGAAAACTTAAGAAATGGTCTCATTTTATAGGCTCTTAAACGCTCTAATTGATTTTTCGTAAATCTCATTAATTTTGGTTGAAGATTAGGAAGGTTTGACACTACGTGAAACTCAAATCCTGGTATTTTTAGGTAGTGATTCAAGTCAAATCACCCTATTTCCGTCACTTGATTGCGGAGATTTCTTGTTGCCAGAATAACTATTATCATTAACAATATGAATGGTGTCGGAAAGAGAGCAGAGAGATATCGAGAGTGTGGTGTATTTGAAATCTTAATAGATGGTCTCATTTTATAGGCTCTTAAACGCGCTACATGATTTTTGGTAGATCCCTTTAATTTTGGTTGAACATTAGGAGGGCTTGACACTTCGTGTAACTCAAATCCAAGTATTTTTGGGTTGTGATTCAAGTTAAATCACTCTATTTTCGTCACTTGATTGCAATGATTTCTCATTGTTAGAATAACTTTTATCATTAGCCATATGAAGGGTGCCGGAAACACAGCGGAGAGATATCGAGAGTGTGGTGTGTTTGAAAACTCATAAGATTGACTCATTTTATAGGCTCTTAAACGCGCTACAAGATTTTTGGCAAATCCCGTTAATTTTAGTTGAATTGCGAAGATTTTGGATTGTGATTCAAGTCAAATCACTCTATTTTCGTCACTTGATTGTAAAGATTTGTCGTTGCGAGAATAACTATTATCATTAGCCATATGAAAGGTGTTGGAAACAGAGAAGAGAGATATCTAGAGTGTGGTGTATTTCAAAACATAAGAAACGGTCTCATTTTATAGGATCTTAAATGCTCTACCTGATTTTCCGTAAATCTCACTAATTTTGGTTGAAGATTAGGAAGGTTTGACACTACGTGTAACTCAAATCCAGATATTTTTAGGTAGTGACTTAAGTCAAATCACTCTATTTCCGTCACTTGATTGCGAAGATTTCTGGTTGCCAGAGTAACAATTATCATTAGCAATATGAATGGTGTCGGAAACAGAGCACAGAAATATCGAGATGGTCTCATTTTATAGGCTCTTAAATGCGCTATATGATTTTTGGTAGATCCCTTTAATTTTGGTTGACGATTAGGAAGGCTTGACACTACGTGTAACTCAAATCCAGGTAATTTTGGGTTTTGATTCAAGTCCAATCACTCTGTATTCGTCACTTGATTGCGATCATTTCTGGTTGCAAGAACAAATATTATCATTTGCCATATGAAAGGTGTCGGTATCATAGCCGAGAGATATCGAGAGTGTGGTGTGTTTGAAAACTTAAGAGATTGTCTCATTTTAAAGGCTCTTAAACATGCTACTTTATTTTAGGTAAATCCCGTTAATTTTGGTTGAAGATTAAGAAGGTTTGACACTACGTGTAACTCAAATCCAATTATTTTTGGGTTGTGACGCAAGTCAAAACATTCAATTTTCTTCATTTTATTGCAAATATTTCTGGTTGCCAGAATAACTATTATAATTAGCCATATTATTGGTGTCGAAAATAGAGCAGATAGATATCAAGAGTGTGGTGTATTTGAAAACTTAAGAGATGGTCTCATTTTATAGGCTCTTAAACGCGTTACATGATTTTTGATAAATCTCGTTAATTTTGGTTAAAGATTAGGATGGTTTGACACTACGTGTAACTCAAATCCAGGTAATTTTGGGTTGGAATTCAAGTCAAATCACTCTATTTCCGTTACTTGATTGCGAAGATTTCTGGTTGCAAGAATAACTATTATCATTAGCCATATGAAAGGTGTCGGAATCATAGCCGAGAGATATCGAGAGTGTAGTGTGTTTATAGGCTCTTAAAGGCACTAAATTGTTTTTGGTAGATCCCTTTAATTTTGTTTGAAGATTAAGAAGGCTTGACAATACGTGTAACTCAAATCCAAGTATTTTTGGGTTGTGATTCAAGTTAAATCACTCTATTTACGTCACTTGATTGTAATGATTTCTCGTTGCCAGAATAACTTTTATCATTCGCCATATGAAAGGTGCCGGAAACACAGCAGAGAGATATCGAGAGTGTGGTGTATTTGAAAACTCATAAGATTGTCTCATTTTATAGGCTCTTAAACGCGCTACATGATATTCGGCAAATCCCGTTAATTTTAGTTGAAGATTTGGAAGGTTTGACACTGCGTGTAACTAAAATCCAATTAATTTTAGATTGTGAATCAAGTCAAATCACTCTATTTTCGTCACTTGATTGCGAAGATTTTTAGTTGCGAGAATAACTATTATCATTAGCCTTATGAAAGGTGTTGGAAACAGTGAAGAGAGATACCAAGAGTGTGGTGTATTTCAAAATTTAAGAGACGGTCTCATTTTATAGGCTCTTAAACGCTCTACCTGATTTTTCGTAAATCTCATTAATTTTGGTTAAAGATTAGGAAGGTTTGACACTATGTGTAACTCAAATCCAGATATTTTTAGGTAGTGATTTAAGTCAAATCACTCTGTTTCCGTCACTTGATTGCGAAGATTTCTTGTTGCCAGAATAACAATTATCATTAGCAATATGAATGGTGTCGGAAACTGAACATAGAAATATCGAGAGTGTGGTGTATTTGAAATCTTAAGAGATGGTCTCATTTTATAGGCTCTTAAATGCGCTATATGATTTTTGGTAGATCCCTTTAATTTTGGTTGAAGATTAGGAAGGCTTGACACTACGTGTAACTCAAATCCAGGTAATTTTAATCTTGGGTTGTGATTCAAGTCAAATCACTCTATTTTCGTCACTTGATTGCGAAGATTTCTGGTTGCAAGAATAACTATTATCAATTGCCATATGAAAGTTGTCGGAATAATAGCCGAGAGATATCGAGAGTGTGGTGTGTTTGAAAACTTAAGAGATTGTCTCATTTTAAAGGCTCTTAAACACGCTACATTATTTTAGGTAAATCCCGTTAATTTTGGTTGAAGATTAAGAAGCAAATCCAATTATTTTTGGGTTGTGATTAAAGTCAAAACACTCAATTTTCTTCACTTTATTGCAAAGATTTCTGGTTGCCAGAATAACTAGTATCATTGGTGTCGGAAATAGAGCAGATAGATATCATGAGTGTGGTGTATTTGAAAACTTAAGAGATGGTCTCATTTTATAGGCTCTTAAACGGGTTACATGATTTTTGGTAAATCTCGTTAATTTTGGTTGAAAATTAGGATGGTTTGACACTACGTGTAACTCATATCCAGGTAATTTTGGGTTGTGATTCAAGTCAAATCACTCTACTTCCGTCACTTGATTGCGAAGATTTATGGTTGCAAGAATAACTATGATCATTAGCCATATGAAAAGTGTCGGAATCATGCCCGAGAGATATTGAGAGTGTAGTGTGTTATAAAACATAAGAGATTGTCTCATTTTATAGGCTTTTAAACACGCCACATGATTTTTGGTAGATCCCTTTAATTTTGGTTGAAGATCCGGAAGGCTTGACACTACGTGTAACTCAAATCCAGGTAATTTTTGGTTGTGATTCAAGTCAAATCACTCTATTTACGTCACTTGATTCCAAAGATTTCTAGTTGCCAGAATAACTATTACCATTAGCCATGTTATTGGTGTCGGAAATAGAGCAGAGAGATATCAAGAGTGTGGTGTGTTTGAAAACTTAAGAGATGGTCTCATTTTATAGTCTCTTAAACACGCTACATATTTTTGGTACATCCCGTTAATTTTGGTTGAACATTTGGAAGGTTTAACACTACGTTCAACTCAAATCCCGGTATTTTTAGGTTCTGATTCAAGTCAAATCACTCTATTTTCATCACCTGATTGCGAAGATTTCTGGTTGCCAGAATAACTATTATCATTAGCCGTATTAAAGGTGTCGGAAATAGAGCAGAGAGATATCGTGAGTGTCGTGTATTTGAAAACTTAAGAGATTGTCTCATTTTATATGCTCTTAAATGCACTAAATGGTTTTTGGTAAACCACGATAATGTTGGTTGAAGATTAGGAAGGTTTGACCCTACATTTAACTCAAATCTAGGTATTTTTGGGTTGATTCAAGTCAAATCACTCTATTTTCATCACTTGATTGCGCAGATTTCTGGTTGCCAGAATAAATATTATAATTAGCCTATTGAAAGGTGTCGGAAACAGAGCAGCGAGATATCGAGAGTATGGTGTATTTGAAAACTTAAGAGATGGTTTCATTTTATAGGCTCTTAAACGCGCTACATGATTTTTGATAAATCCCGTTAATTTTGGTTGAAGATTATGAAGGTTTGACACCACGTGTAACTCAAATCTAGGTACTTTTGGGTTGTGATTCAAGTCAAATCACTCTATTTTTGTCTCTTGATTGCGAAGATTTTTGGTTGCTAGAATAACTATTATCATTAGCCATATAAATGGTGTCGGAAATATAGGAGACAGATATTTAGAGTGTGGTGTATTTGAAAACTTAAGAGATGTTCTCATTTTATAGGCTCTTAAACTCTCTACATGATTTTTGAAAAATCACGTTAATTTTGGTTGAAGATTAGGAAGGTTTAACACTACGTGTAACTCAAAACTAGGTATTTTTGGGTTGTGATTCAAGTCAAATTACTCTATTTTCGTCACAAAATTGCGAAGATTTCAGGTTGCCAGAATAAATGTTATCATTAGCCATATGAAAGGTGTCGGAAACAAAGCCGAGAGATATCGAGAGTGTGGTGTATTTGAAAACTTAAGAAATGGTCTCATTTTTATAGGCTCTTAAATAATCTACCTGATTTTTCATAAGTCTCATTAATTTTGGATGAAGATTAGGAAGGTTTGACACTACGTGAAACTCAAATCCCGGTATTTTTAGGTAGTGATTCAAGTCAAATCACTCTATTTCCGTCACTTGATTACGAAGATTTCTTGTTGCCAGAATAACTATTATCATTAACAAAATGAATGGTGTCGGAAACAGAGCAGAGAGATATCGAGAGTGTGGTGTATTTGAAATATTAATAGATGGTCTCATTTTATAGGCTCTTAAACGCGCTACATGATTTTTCTAGATCCCTTTAATTTTGGTTGAAGATTAGGAGGGCTTGATACTACGTGTAACTCAAATCGGAGTATTTTTGGGTTGTGCTTCAAGTCAAATCACTCTATTTCCGTCACTTGATTGCGAGGATTTCTGGTTGCCAGAATAACAATTATCATTAGCAATATGAATGGTGTCGGAAACAGAGCACAGAAATATCGAGAGTGTGGTGTATTTGAAATCTTAATAGATGGTCTTATTTTATAGGCTCTTAAATGCGCTATATGATTTTTGGTTGATCCCTTTAATTTTGTTTGAAGATTAGGAAGGCTTGACACTACGTGTAACTCAAATCCAGGTAATTTTGGGTTGTGATTCAAGTCAAATCACTCTATTTTCGTCACTTGATTGCAAAGATTTCTGGTTGCAAGAATAACTATTATCATTTGCCATATGAAAGTTGTCGGAATCATAGCCAAGAGATATCGAGAGTGTGGTGTGTTTGAAAACTTAAGATATTGTCTCATTTTAAAGGCTCTTAAACACGCTACATTATTTTAGGTAAATCCCGTTAATTTTGGTTGAAGATTATGAAGGTTTGACACTACGTGTAACTAAAATCCAATTATTTTTGGGTTGTGATTCAAGTCAAGACACTCAATTTTCTTCACTTTATTGCAAAGATTTCTTGTTGCTAGAATAACTATTATCATTAGCCATATTATTTGTGTCGGAAATAGAGAGCAGATAGATATCAAGAGTGTGGTGTATTTGAAAACTTAAGAGATGGTCTCATTTATAGGCTCTTAAACGCGTTACATGATTTTTGGTAAATCTCGTTAATTTTGGTTGAAAATTAGGATGGTTTGACACTACGTGTAACTCAAATCCAGGTAATTTTGGGTTGTGATTAAAGTCAAATCACTCTATTTCTGTCACTTGATTGCGAAGATTTCTGGTTGCAAGAATAACTATTATCATTAGCCATATGAAAGGTGTCGGAATCATGGCCGAGAGATATCGAGAGTGTAGTGTGTTTGAAAACTTAAGAGTTTGTCTCATTTTATACGCTCTTAAACACGCTACATGATTTTTGGTAGATCCCTTTAATTTTGGTTGAAGATTAGGAAGGCTTGACACTACGTGTAACTCAAATCCAGGTTATTTTGGGTTGTGATTCAAGTCAAATCACTCTATTTACGTCACTTGATTGCAAAGATTTCTGGTTGCCCGAATAACTATTATCATTAGCCATGTTATTGGTGTCGGAAATAGAGCAGAGAGATATCAAGAGTGTGGTGTATTTGAAAACTTAAGAGATGGTCTCATTTTATAGGCACTTAAACGTGTTACATGATTTTTGGTACATCCCGTTAATTTTGGTTGAACATTAGGAAGGTTTAACACTACGTGTAACTCAAATCCAGGTATTTTTAGGTTGTGATTCAAGTCAAATCACTCTATTTTCGTCACTTGATTGCGAAGATTTCTGGTTGCCAGAATAACTATTATCATTAGCCATATGAACGGTGTCGGAAATATAGCAGAGAGATATCGAGAGTGTGGTGTATTTGAAAAATTAAGAGATGTTCTCATTTTATAGGCTCTTAAACACTCTACATAATTTTTGGAAAATCCAGTTAATTTTGGTTGAAGATTAGGAAGGTTTGACACTACCTGTAACTCAAATCCAGATATTTTTGGGTTGTGATTCAGGTCAAATCACTCTATTTTTGTCACTTGATTGCGAAGATTTCTGGTTGCCAGAATAACTATTACCATTAGCCATATTAAAGGTGTCGGAAACAGAGCAGAGAGATATCGTGAGTGTCGTGTATTTGAAAACTTAAGAGATGGTCTCATTTTATAGGCTCTAAAGTGCACTACATGTTTTTTCTTGGTATTTTTGGGTTGATTCAAGTCAAATCACTCTAGTTTCATCACTTGATTGCGAAGATTTCTGGTTGCCAGAATAAATATTATCATTAGCCATGTGAAAGGTGTCGGAAACAGTGCAGAGAGATATCGAGAGTATGGTGTATTTGAAAACTTAAGAGATGGTCTCATTTTATAGGCTCTTAAACGTGCTACATGATTTTTGATAAATCCCGTTAATTTTGGTAGAAGATTTGGAAGGTTTGACACTACATGTAACTCAAATCAAGGTACTTTTGGGTTGTCATTCAAGTCAAATCACTCTATTTTCGTCTCTTGATTGCGAAGATTTGTGGTTGCCAGAATAACTATTATCATTAGCCAAATGAATGATGTCGGAAATATAGCAGAGAGATATCGAGAGTGTGGTGTATTTGAAAACTTAAGAGATGTTCTCATTTTATAGGCTCTTAAACGCTCTACATGATTTTTGAAAAATCCCGTTAATTTTGATTAAAGATTAGGAAGGTTTAACACTACGTGTAACTCAAATCCAGGTATTTTTGGGTTGTGATTCAAATCAAATTACTCTATATTCGTCACATGATTGCGAAGATTTCTGGTTGCCAGAATAAATGTTCACATTAGCCATATGAAAGGTGTCAGAAACAGAGCTGAGAGATATCAAGAGTGTGGTGTATTTGAAAACTTAAGAAATGGTCTCATTTTATAGGCTCTTAAACGCTCTAATTGATTTTTCGTAAATCTCATTAATTTTGGTTGAAGATTAGGAAGGTTTGACACTACGTGAAACTCAAATCCTGGTATTTTTAGGTAGTGATTCAAGTCAAATCACCCTATTTCCGTCACTTGATTGCGGAGATTTCTTGTTGCCAGAATAACTATTATCATTAACAATATGAATGGTGTCGGAAAGAGAGCAGAGAGATATCGAGAGTGTGGTGTATTTGAAATCTTAATAGATGGTCTCATTTTATAGGCTCTTAAACGCGCTACATGATTTTTGGTAGATCCCTTTAATTTTGGTTGAACATTAGGAGGGCTTGACACTTCGTGTAACTCAAATCCAAGTATTTTTGGGTTGTGATTCAAGTTAAATCACTCTATTTTCGTCACTTGATTGCAATGATTTCTCATTGTTAGAATAACTTTTATCATTAGCCATATGAAGGGTGCCGGAAACAAAGCAGAGAGATATCGAGAGTGTGGTGTGTTTGAAAACTCATAAGATTGACTCATTTTATAGGCTCTTAAACGCGCTACAAGATTTTCGGCAAATCCCGTTAATTTTAGTTGAAGATTTGGAAGGTTTGACACTACGTGTAACTCAAATCCAATAAATTTTGGATTGTGATTCAAGTCAAATCACTCTATTTTCGTCACTTGATTGTAAAGATTTGTCGTTGCGAGAATAACTATTATCATTAGCCATATGAAAGGTGTTGGAAACAGAGAAGAGAGATATCTAGAGTGTGGTGTATTTCAAAACATAAGAAACGGTCTCATTTTATAGGATCTTAAATGCTCTACCTGATTTTCCGTAAATCTCACTAATTTTGGTTGAAGATTAGGAAGGTTTGACACTACGTGTAACTCAAATCCAGATATTTTTAGGTAGTGACTTAAGTCAAATCACTCTATTTCCGTCACTTGATTGCGAAGATTTCTGGTTGCCAGAGTAACAATTATCATTAGCAATATGAATGGTGTCGGAAACAGAGCACAGAAATATCGAGATGGTCTCATTTTATAGGCTCTTAAATGCGCTATATGATTTTTGGTAGATCCCTTTAATTTTGGTTGACGATTAGGAAGGCTTGACACTACGTGTAACTCAAATCCAGGTAATTTTGGGTTTTGATTCAAGTCCAATCACTCTGTATTCGTCACTTGATTGCGATCATTTCTGGTTGCAAGAACAAATATTATCATTTGCCATATGAAAGGTGTCGGTATCATAGCCGAGAGATATCGAGAGTGTGGTGTGTTTGAAAACTTAAGAGATTGTCTCATTTTAAAGGCTCTTAAACATGCTACTTTATTTTAGGTAAATCCCGTTAATTTTGGTTGAAGATTAAGAAGGTTTGACACTACGTGTAACTCAAATCCAATTATTTTTGGGTTGTGACGCAAGTCAAAACATTCAATTTTCTTCACTTTATTGCAAATATTTCTGGTTGCCAGAATAACTATTATCATTAGCCATATTATTGGTGTCGAAAATAGAGCAGATAGATATCAAGAGTGTGGTGTATTTGAAAACTTAAGAGATGGTCTCATTTTATAGGCTCTTAAACGCGTTACATGATTTTTGATAAATCTCGTTAATTTTGGTTAAAGATTAGGATGGTTTGACACTACGTGTAACTCAAATCCAGGTAATTTTGGGTTGGAATTCAAGTCAAATCACTCTATTTCCGTTACTTGATTGCGAAGATTTCTGGTTGCAAGAATAACTATTATCATTAGCCATATGAAAGGTGTCGGAATCATAGCCGAGAGATATCGAGAGTGTAGTGTGTTTATAGGCTCTTAAAGGCACTAAATTGTTTTTGGTAGATCCCTTTAATTTTGTTTGAAGATTAAGAAGGCTTGACAATACGTGTAACTCATATCCAAGTATTTTTGGGTTGTGATTCAAGTTAAATCACTCTATTTACGTCACTTGATTGTAATGATTTCTCGTTGCCAGAATAACTTTTATCATTCGCCATATGAAAGGTGCCGGAAACACAGCAGAGAGATATCGAGAGTGTGGTGTATTTGAAAACTCATAAGATTGTCTCATTTTATAGGCTCTTAAACGCGCTACATGATATTCGGCAAATCCCGTTAATTTTAGTTGAAGATTTGGAAGGTTTGACACTGCGTGTAACTAAAATCCAATTAATTTTGGATTGTGAATCAAGTCAAATCACTCTATTTTCGTCACTTGATTGCGAAGATTTTTAGTTGCGAGAATAACTATTATCATTAGCCTTATGAAAGGTGTTGGAAACAGAGAAGAGAGATACCAAGAGTGTGGTGTATTTCAAAATTTAAGAGACGGTCTCATTTTATAGGCTCTTAAACGCTCTACCTGATTTTTCGTAAATCTCATTAATTTTGGTTAAAGATTAGGAAGGTTTGACACTATGTGTAACTCAAATCCAGATATTTTTGGGTAGTGATTTAAGTCAAATCACTCTGTTACCGTCACTTGATTGCGAAGATTTCTTGTTGCCAGAATAACAATTATCATTAGCAATATGAATGGTGTCGGAAACTGAACATAGAAATATCGAGAGTGTGGTGTATTTGAAATCTTAAGAGATGGTCTCATTTTATAGGCTCTTAAATGCGCTATATGATTTTTGGTAGATCCCTTTAATTTTGGTTGAAGATTAGGAAGGCTTGACACTACGTGTAACTCAAATCCAGGTAATTTTAATCTTGGGTTGTGATTCAAGTCAAATCACTCTATTTTCGTCACTTGATTGCGAAGATTTCTGGTTGCAAGAATAACTATTATCAATTGCCATATGAAAGTTGTCGGAATAATAGCCGAGAGATATCGAGAGTGTGGTGTGTTTGAAAACTTAAGAGATTGTCTCATTTTAAAGGCTCTTAAACACGCTACATTATTTTAGGTAAATCCCGTTAATTTTGGTTGAAGATTAAGAAGCAAATCCAATTATTTTTGGGTTGTGATTAAAGTCAAAACACTCAATTTTCTTCACTTTATTGCAAAGATTTCTGGTTGCCAGAATAACTAGTATCATTGTTGTCGGAAATAGAGCAGATAGATATCATGAGTGTGGTGTATTTGAAAACCTAAGAGATGGTCTCATTTTATAGGCTCTTAAACGGGTTACATGATTTTTGGTAAATCTCGTTAATTTTGGTTGAAAATTAGGATGGTTTGACACTACGTGTAACTCATATCCAGGTAATTTTGGGTTGTGATTCAAGTCAAATCACTCTACTTCCGTCACTTGATTGCGAAGATTTATGGTTGCAAGAATAACTATGATCATTAGCCATATGAAAAGTGTCGGAATCATGCCCGAGAGATATTGAGAGTGTAGTGTGTTTTAAAACATAAGAGATTGTCTCATTTTATAGGCTTTTAAACACGCCACATGATTTTTGGTAGATCCCTTTAATTTTGGTTGAAGATCCGGAAGGCTTGACACTACGTGTAACTCAAATCCAGGTAATTTTTGGTTGTGATTCAAGTCAAATCACTCTATTTACGTCACTTGATTCCAAAGATTTCTAGTTGCCAGAATAACTATTACCATTAGCCATGTTATTGGTGTCGGAAATAGAGCAGAGAGATATCAAGAGTGTGGTGTGTTTGAAAACTTAAGAGATGGTCTCATTTTATAGTCTCTTAAACACGCTACATATTTTTGGTACATCCCGTTAATTTTGGTTGAACATTTGGAAGGTTTAACACTACGTTCAACTCAAATCCCGGTATTTTTAGGTTCTGATTCAAGTCAAATCACTCTATTTTCATCACCTGATTGCGAAGATTTCTGGTTGCCAGAATAACTATTATCATTAGCCGTATTAAAGGTGTCGGAAATAGAGCAGAGAGATATCGTGAGTGTCGTGTATTTGAAAACTTAAGAGATTGTCTCATTTTATATGCTCTTAAATGCACTAAATGGTTTTTGGTAAACCACGATAATGTTGGTTGAAGATTAGGAAAGTTTGACCCTACATTTAACTCAAATCTAGGTATTTTTGGGTTGATTCAAGTCAAATCACTCTATTTTCATCACTTGATTGCGCAGATTTCTGGTTGCCAGAATAAATATTATAATTAGCCTATTGAAAGGTGTCGGAAACAGAGCAGCGAGATATCGAGAGTATGGTGTATTTGAAAACTTAAGAGATGGTTTCATTTTATAGGCTCTTAAACGCGCTACATGATTTTTGATAAATCCTGTTAATTTTGGTTGAAGATTATGAAGGTTTGACACCACGTGTAACTCAAATCTAGGTACTTTTGGGTTGTGATTCAAGTCAAATCACTCTATTTTTGTCTCTTGATTGCGAAGATTTTTGGTTGCTAGAATAACTATTATCATTAGCCATATAAATGGTGTCGGAAATATAGGAGACAGATATTTAGAGTGTGGTGTATTTGAAAACTTAAGAGATGTTCTCATTTTATAGGCTCTTAAACTCTCTACATGATTTTTGAAAAATCACGTTAATTTTGGTTTAAGATTAGGAAGGTTTAACACTACGTGTAACTCAAAACTAGGTATTTTTGGGTTGTGATTCAAGTCAAATTACTCTATTTTCGTCACAAAATTGCGAAGATTTCAGGTTGCCAGAATAAATGTTATCATTAGCCATATGAAAGGTGTCGGAAACAAAGCCGAGAGATATCGAGAGTGTGGTGTATTTGAAAACTTAAGAAATGGTCTCATTTTTATAGGCTCTTAAATGCTCTACCTGATTTTTCATAAGTCTCATTAATTTTGGATGAAGATTAGTAAGGTTTGACACTACGTGAAACTCAAATCCCGGTATTTTTAGGTAGTGATTCAAGTCAAATCACCCTATTTCCGTCACTTGATTACGAATATTTCTTGTTGCCAGAATAACTGTTATCATTAACAAAATGAATGGTGTCGGAAACAGAGCAGAGAGATATCGAGAGTGTGGTGTATTTGAAATCTTAATAGATGGTCTCATTTTATAGGCTCTTAAACGCGCTACATGATTTTTCTAGATCCCTTTAATTTTGGTTGAAGATTAGGAGGGCTTGATACTACGTGTAACTCAAATCGGAGTATTTTTGGGTTGTGATTCAAGTCAAATCACTCTATTTCCGTCACTTGATTGCGAGGATTTCTGGTTGCCAGAATAACAATTATCATTAGCAATATGAATGGTGTCGGAAACAGAGCACAGAAATATCGAGAGTGTGGTGTATTTGAAATCTTAATAGATGGTCTTATTTTATAGGCTCTTAAATGCGCTATATGATTTTTGGTTGATCCCTTTAATTTTGTTTGAAGATTAGGAAGGCTTGACACTACGTGTAACTCAAATCCAGGTAATTTTGGGTTGTGATTCAAGTCAAATCACTCTATTTTCGTCACTTGATTGCAAAGATTTCTGGTTGCAAGAATAACTATTATCATTTGCCATATGAAAGTTGTCGGAATCATAGCCAAGAGATATCGAGAGTGTGGTGTGTTTGAAAACTTAAGATATTGTCTCATTTTAAAGGCTCTTAAACACGCTACATTATTTTAGGTAAATCCTGTTAATTTTGGTTGAAGATTATGAAGGTTTGACACTATGTGTAACTAAAATCCAATTATTTTTGGGTTGTGATTCAAGTCAAGACACTCAATTTTCTTCACTTTATTGCAAAGATTTCTTGTTGCCAGAATAACTATTATCATTAGCCATATTATTTGTGTCGGAAATAGAGAGCAGATAGATATCAAGAGTGTGGTGTATTTGAAAACTTAAGAGATGGTCTCATTTTATAGGCTCTTAAACGCGTTACATGATTTTTGGTAAATCTCGTTAATTTTGGTTGAAAATTAGGATGGTTTGACACTATGTGTAACTCAAATCCAGGTAATTTTGGGTTGTGATTAAAGTCAAATCACTCTATTTCTGTCACTTGATTGCGAAGATTTCTGGTTGCAAGAATAACTATTATCATTAGCCATATGAAAGGTGTCGGAATCATGGCCGAGAGATATCGAGAGTGTAGTGTGTTTGAAAACTTAAGAGTTTGTCTCATTTTATACGCTCTTAAACACGCTACATGATTTTTGGTAGATCCCTTTAATTTTGGTTGAAGATTAGGAAGGCTTGACACAACGTGTAACTTAAATCCAAGTTATTTTGGGTTGTGATTCAAGTCAAATCACTCTATTTACGTCACTTGATTGCAATGATTTCTGGTTGCCCGAATAACTGTTATCATTAGCCATGTTATTGGTGTCGGAAATAGAGCAGAGAGATATCAAGAGTGTGGTGTATTTGAAAACTTAAGAGATGGTCTCATTTTATAGGCACTTAAACGTGTTACATGATTTTTGGTACATCCCGTTAATTTTGGTTGAACATTAGGAAGGTTTAACACTACGTGTAACTCAAATCCAGGTATTTTTAGGTTGTGATTCAAGTCAAATCACTCTATTTTCGTCACTTGATTGCGAAGATTTCTGGTTGCCAGAATAACTATTATCATTAGCCATATGAACGGTGTCGGAAATATAGCAGAGAGATATCGAGAGTGTGGTGTATTTGAAAAATTAAGAGATGTTCTCATTTTATAGGCTCTTAAACACTCTACATAATTTTTGGAAAATCCAGTTAATTTTGGTTGAAGATTAGGAAGGTTTGACACTACCTGTAACTCAAATCCAGATATTTTTGGGTTGTGATTCAGGTCAAATCACTCTATTTTTGTCACTTGATTGCGAAGATTTCTGGTTGCCAGAATAACTATTACCATTTGCCATATTAAAGGTGTCGGAAACAGAGCAGAGAGATATCGTGAGTGTCGTGTATTTGAAAACTTAAGAGATGGTCTCATTTTATAGGCTCTAAAGTGCACTACATGTTTTTTGGTAAATCCCGTTAATTTTGGTTCAAGATGAGGATGGTTTGACACTACATGTAACTCAAACCTAGGTATTTTTCGGTTGTGATTCAAGTCAAATCACTCTATTTTCGTCATTTGATTGCGAAGAGTTCTGGTTGCCAGAATAACTGTTATCATTGTCCATATGGAAGGTGTCGGAAACAGAGCTGTGAAAAATCCAGAGTGTGGTGTCTTTGAAAACTTAAGGGATTGTCTCATTTTATAGTCTCTTAAACATACTACTTGATTTTTGGTAAATCTCGTTAATTTTGGTTGAAGATTAGGAAGGTTTGACTCTACGTGTTACTCAAATCCAGTTATGGTTTTTTTGGTTTGTGATTAAAGTCAAATCACTCTATTTTCGTCACTTAGTTGCAAATATTTCTGATTGCAAGAATAACTATTATCAATAGCCTTATGAAAGGTGTTGGAAACAGAGCAGAGAGATATCGAGAGTGTGGTGTATTTGAAAACTTAAGCGATTATCTCATTTTATAAGCTCTTAAATGCGCTATGTGGTTTTTGGTAAATCCCTTTAATTTTGATTGAAGATTAGGAAGGTTTGACACTATGTGTAACTCAAATCCAGGTATTTTTGGGTTATGATTCAAGTCAAATCACTCTATTTTCGTCACTTGATTGCGAAGATTTCTGGTTGCCAGAATAACTATTACCATTAGCCATATTAAAGGGTGTCGGATATAGAGCAGAGAGATATCGTGAGTGTCGTGTATTTGAAAACTTAAGAGATGGTCTTATTTTATAGGCTCTTAAATGCACTACATGATTTTTGGTAAATCCCGTTAATTTTGGTTCAAGATTAGGATGGTTTGACACTACATGTAACTCAAACCTAGGTATTTTTGGGTTGTGATTCAAGTCAAATCACTCTATTTTCGTCACTTGATTGCGAAGATTTCTGGTTGCCAAAATAAATATTATAATTAGCCATATGAAAGGTGTTGGAAACAGAGAAGAGAGATATCGAGAGTTTGGTGTATTTGAAAACTTAAGAGATGGTCTTATTTTATAGGCTCTTAAATGCGCTACATGATATTTGGTAAATCCCGTTAATTTTGGTTGAAGATTAGGTGTAACACCCGTAATTTCCGGTTTAAAGATTTAAAGTTTGTAAAGTATGTTTACCTCTCAGGACTTAACCGACATTCCTCGGAAACCTTCTCATCACCCCGGTACGTTAAATCACTTAACTTTCCGCCCAAGTTGCTTCACACTTCATACTAGAGGGCTAGAGTGTAATTTATTATTTTATATCATAAACTAAACCCTAGCCCCTCCTTATGTCCGATCGGCAGGAAGCAAAGCCCCAAGCAACCCTGATTTTTCTTTTTGCAGCCAAGATTAAGCCATAGAACTTCAATTCAAGGTTGGTTTTATGATTCCCCATGTCTTTTACACCTTAATTGATCTTTGTATTACGCGTATTGATCGATAAACGACTTGTTTTAGGTTAACCGGGTGGCTGTCCAATTGAGCGGTTTCAATATTTATTTAAATACATTTAAATTGGTTTTGGGCATAACTCCCGAGTTTCGGGAACTTGTTTTATTAATTATGGTTTTCCGCTGAATTATACTCTGAATTGGTTGTTTTAATGAAATGAACGGTTTTCAAGTTTAAGTATTTTTATAAGTATGATGGATGAATACCAACTGTAGGATTCCCGGGATTTGGGGCGTTACAAGTTGGTATCAGAGCCATGGTTCGAGTGATCCGAGCGTCCCCGAATGCTTGGACACGAACTTTAAGAAAAGAGACTAGTATGTCCACCGCGAGTAGCTGCACGCCAAGAGGTAACTTTAAATTATTTAGTCATTCTTTTGGATTTAAAAGTTTCCAGTATGTGATTAAGTGTTTAAGTGTTAGATAAAAGGCTAATGTGGTGAGGGGCACGGGGTGATTAGGACGGGTGGGTAAAGTAAACAACTAATTACACTTGATCAACGTCATTAGCAGTTTACCCTTACCTTACATGTTCTAAATGCCACTTGCACTTGACCATATTAAAATTCTGTCTTTGTACGGATAAGTCGTGGTTAATACTCGAGCAGCTAAGAGAGGTGGTTCTAGTGTTCGTGGTCGTGGTCATGGTCGTAAGCCACATGCCGAATCCGAGAATGTGATTCCTATTCCCCATCAGGAAACCCCGATTCATGAGGAGGGGGATAAACCTGCCTTAGATCCTGCTATGCGCGCGACTATCACGGTTGAGGTTTACCAGGTGCTCCATAGCGCCATTCCTGAGATCATTGCTGAGGCCGTTAGGGCCATGGAGGAGTCTATGGTTGGTAAGAGTTCGGGTAAAGAAAGGAAGGGTAAGGAGACGCAGGTTGATGAGGAGGAAGAGGTGGATGTGCCGAGTGGGGATTAAGACGAAGTGCGGACTGTTAGTGTGTCTACTCGGGGTTGCTCATACGGTGACTTTAAGAAGTATGACCCTCCTTCTTTCGATGGTACTAAGGATGCGTTGGCAGCACATCAGTGGGTGAGGGAGATGGAGGCTGTTTTGAGAGTTAGTAAGTGCAAGGGGGATGACATGGTGACGTATGCTACTGCCTCGTTTCGTTCCGAGGCATTGTGTTGGTGGGATAATATGGCGTAGGCTATGGGTGATCGTTCGATTAGGAGGATGAAATGGGATAAGTTGAAGAAGTTGGTTCTTGATCCGTTTTGTCCTCTGCATGAATTGGATAAGATTGAACATTAATTCTTGACCTTGGAGGCGGGCAGTAAGACGCATCGGGAATATACCACAAAGTTTAATAAGATGGCTTGTTTATGTCCCGATCTGGTTACTCCAGAGGCAAAGAGGATAAAGAAGTATGTGAAGGGCCTTCCGGTGGATATTCGTAGGGGTGTGGTGACCACCAACATGAACTCTTTTCACTCGGTGGTTACCCTAGCAGATACATTGTTTGATCAGAGGGAGAAGTTACCGCCGACCGAGACTAGGAAGACTTGGAACACTAATTCGTATGGTAAGCGGCCTGGGAGAAGCAATTTTAATTCGTCTGAGAAAAGGGTGAAGACTAAGACTTTTGAGTTTAAGAGGGATGCAGTGTTCAGTAACTGCAAGAAGTGCGGGAAACCGCACAAGGGGGAATGTAATAGTGGGTATGGCTCCTGTTTTCATTGTGATAAGGTTGGACACCCCCATTTCGAGTGTCCGACGTTGACTTGTTTCCGCTGTAAGGGTTCCGATCACTTGGCATCAAACTGTCCTATCAGTAAGGCGGGGGTCCGATCAGGGGACTTCCTCGAGGGGGAAGATGGAAGAGAAGCCGAAGGCCAGGGCGAGGGCCTTCAACATCTCCAAGAGGGAGGCGAAGGATGATGCGGATGTTGTTTCAGGTACTTTTCCTTATTTAGCTTTTATTCCAACGTTATAATTTCTTATTCCTTTGGAATCGTATGTGATGATCATGTAGCTAAGCAGCAGTATAATATTATCCCAGGTAGAAGTTTTGTGTCTACCGCTTTCTGTTCCTCGTTGAATAAATCACCCCAGCACGTGGTCGATGTGTTTGAGGTTGAGGTCGTCGTAGGAAAATCCGTTTCCATGTCTAGGGCTATTCCGGGTTGTTCCATCGAGTTGTCTGGGTATAGATTTCCGGTGCAGTTGTATTTGATGCCGCTTGGTTGTTTCGATGTGGTGCTCGGGATGGATTGGTTCGCGAGTGTTGATTCTCAGATCATTTGTGGTCAGAAACTTGTTCGTCTGAGGGCCCCGGATGGGACCCAAATTACGGTCTTCGGTGACTGGAATGATGCGACGCCGCATATCATATCCATGCTTAAGGCGGGAAGGTTGATGCAGCGGGGTTGCGGGGCATATCTAGCGTATGCTATAAATATGAAAACCGAGGTAGCTACCGTCGGTGATGTTCCTATAGTTCGGGATTTCCCGGATGTATTTCCAGATGATTTGTCAGATGTGCCGCCGGACCGCGAGGTCGAGTTCCAGATAGACCTTGTGCCGGGTGCAAAACCCGTTGCTCGAGCCCTTTACCGTCTAGCACCAAATGAGATGAAAGAAATTATGGCTCAGTTGGAAGACTTACTCGACAAGGGCTTTATTCGACCGAGCATCTCACCATGGGGTGCCCCGGTCCTGTTCGTTAAGAAGAAGGACGGTAGCATGCGGATGTGCATTGACTACCGTGAATTGAATAAGCTCACTGTTAAAAATCGGTACCCTCTTCCAAGGATCGACAATTTATTTGATCAGCTCCAAGGAGCTAGTTGGTTCTCGAAGATCGACCTTAGGTCTGGGTATCTTCAGTTGAAGATTCTGGAGTAAGATATTCCTAAGACTGCCTTCCGCACTCGTTATGGGCATTATGAATTCCTCATGCACCGGTTGCATTCATGGATCTTATGAACCGGGTGTGTAGGCCGATGCTCGATCGTTCGGTTATTGTGTTCATCGACGACATTCTTGTGTATTCCAAAAGTGAATCCGATCACGCCGGTCATCTCATGGAAGTTTTGGAAGCTCTGCGAAAGAACAAGTTGTATGCGAAATTTTCGAAGTGTTCCTTTTGGTTACGCAAGGTTCAGTTCTTGGGTCATGTTATTAACCCGAGTAGTATTTTGGTTGACCCTGCAAAGGTGGAAGCCATAAACGAATGGGAATCTCCTAAGTCTCCATCTGAAATTCGTAGTTTTCTGGGCTTGGCGGGGTATTACTGCCGCTTCATACCCGACTTTTCGAAAATTGTTTCATCATTGACCAAGTTGACTAAGAAGAGTGTTAAGTTCGTTTGGGGTACTGAGCAGGAAGAGGCTTTTCTCGAGTTCAAGAACAGGTTGACGCATGCCCCGATCCTAGCTTTACCCGATGGTACCGATGATCTGGTGGTTTATTCTGATGCCTCTTATCAGGGGCTTGGGTGTGTTCTGATGCAGCGAGGTCGAGTCATCGCTTATGCCTCACGGTAGTTAAAGCCTCAAGAGGCGAATTATCCTACTCACGATTTGGAGCTGGCGGCGGTTGTGTTTGCGCTTAAGTTGTGGCGGCATTATTTGTACGGTGTTCCTTGCGTTATCTATACCGATCATAAGAGCTTAAAGTATTTCTTCTAACAAAAGGAACTGAATATGCGTCAGCGTCGATGGTTAGATTTGATTAAGGATTATGATATGGAGATTATGTACCATCCCGGTAAGGCTAACGTGGTAGCCGATGCATTGAGCCGGAAGGAGAGACCGAAACCTATTCGTGTGAAATCTTATCAGCTTATTCTTAAACCCGATATTTTGAAACAAATAGCCAACGTCCAGAATGAAGCTTTGCAGGTGGAATGGATTATGTCAGAACGTATTTGGGGTCAGGAAAAGTTGTTGGAAGATGTCGGTGATGGGTGAAGTATAAGGATGGGCATTTCTGGGTACCGAGGTATGGGGATTCAGAGGTAAAATTTTGGATGAAGCACACAAGTCGCGCTATTCCATTCATCCGGGTGTGACCAAGATGTACCAAGACCTGAAAAGAATTATTGGTGGCCTGCGATGAAGTTTGAGGTGGCTCAGTATGTGAGTAAGTGTTTGACGTGTCTACAAGTTAAGGCCGAGCACCAGAAGCCGTTCGGGAAACTTCAACCATTGGAAATACCTGAGTGGAAGTGGGAGCATCTACGATGGATTTTGTGACTAAATTGCCTCGTACTCCTAGGGGCAGCTATGACACCATTTGGGTAATTGTTGATAGATTGACCAAGAGCGCTCATTTCTTGCCGATCCGAGAAACTTTTAATTCTGAGCAGTTGGCCGATGTGTTTATTCGGGAGATCGTTTCTAGGCACGGGGTGCCGGTATCCATTGTTTCGGATAGCGATACGCGTTTCTCCTCTAGGTTTTGGAAGAAGTTTCATGAGGAGATGGGAACCAAACTCCTCATCAGTACCGCTTATCACCCGCAAACGGATGGTCAGTCCGAGAGGACCATTCAGACTCTTGAGGATATGTTGCGGGCTTGTGTTATCGATTTTGGTGGTAGTTGGGATCGTCATTTACCGTTAGTCGAGTTCTCTTATAATAACAGTTATCACGCCAAGATTGGGATGCCACCGTTTGAGATGTTTTATGGTAGGAGGTGTAGGACTCCAGTCTGCTGGGGTTCCATTGGTCAGAAGCAGCTAGGTAGTTTGGAGGTGGTTGAGGCTACGACTGAGAAGCTCGATAAGATAAAGGCTTTTATGAAGGCGACTCAGGATCGTCAAAAGTCCTATGCGGATAAAAGGCGAAGACCTATTGTGTTTGAGGCTGGGGACCGGGTTATGTTGAAAGTTTCTCCTTGGAAGGGTATTATTCGTTTTCGTAAGAGGGGGAAGCTTAGTTCGAGGTTCATTGGTCCGTTCCGTATATTGTCCCGTGTTGGTGAGGTAGTGTATAGACTTGAGTTGCCGATGAGCTCGCGGGGATTCATCCTACTTTCCACGTGTCCCATTTGATGATATTGAGCTCGATAGCAAGTTGAACTACGTTAAAGAACCGGTTGCTATAATTGACCGTCAGGAAAGGCGTTTGAGGAATAAAGTGGTTAAGCAGGTGAAGGTGTAGTGGAGGCACTGTAGGGGTTTCGAGGCTACTTGGGAGTCCGAAGATGAGATGATGAAACTCTATCCGCAGTTGTTCCTATCGCATCGGGATTCGGGGACGAATCCCACTGTAGGGGGGGTGGACTTGTAACACCCGTAATTTTCGGTTTAAAGATTTAAAGTTTGTAAAGTATGTATACCTCTCAGGACTTAACCGACATTCCTCAGAAACCTTCTCATCACCCCGGTATGTTAAATCACTTAACTTTCTGTAGGTTCTCAGCCGGATCTACACGGAATATCTCGTTCTACGTAGATGCGGAATCCCTACGTAAGACGTTACGAGCGTAGAAGACGATACGATTAAACACACGTTACAATAAACAAACACACGTTGTATTGCAACCGTAAACACGTGATACTCTGATCACAAAACTCTCTGAAACTCGTTCGATGCTAACTTACAGAATACACGAATTAATTAATCTTTCTGCCGTAACCTAGCTGATTATATAGGCGACAACTTCGCCTGGTAAGTTCAGGCGAAGTTGTTCCTAACTTCGCTTGTTCCACAAGTTCGCCTATAACAAGCGAACTTGTGAGAACTTCGCTTACAAACATAACACAAAACTAACTAACACGATTACAGACACTTGACACTGAACTACTGACATCATGCACCAACAGACTCCCCCTTGGCAGTAGCTTCATATCTTTATCTTCAAAACCGTGTCTTGTAATCTTCAACCTTGTATCTTCATCTTTAAGCATGTACTCCTTCTCGAACACAAACCGAAACAATTCTTTGATATTTCCTCGCTTCGTCTTTCCAAGCAGGAATATAAAATATCTTCTTATCATTCAACACCTGCAGATCAGCTTGCGACAAGTTCACTAGATGCATCGGATCATAAACTCTCAGCAACTCTTGTTCATCTTCGGCTTCCATCACTGCTTCAGCTGTTTCACAATCTACATACCACCACTTCAGGTCTTTCAGCACATCCTTGGGCATTAGTTTCATCGGCACTTCTTTCAAACACCGAATCGGCTTATACTTCATAATCATCCAAGGCTTTCCGTCTGCTCTCATCCCTCTATCTGTGTCTTCAACAAGTTTTCCCTTTTGTGGTTTTAACAGCTCAAATTTCTTCTCTTTTATACTCTCTTTCCAAACAATCTTACCAATAACTCTAGCCATATTATCATCACTTCGGTTTATTAACCCCAATCTGGCTAAGTCTTTCACTTCACACTCTGGCAGTGTATTCAACGATCTTAACAGTCTTTTGAAGTATTGAACACCATCATATCTCTTAATCACGAAGAGCCTCAACTGCTCATCATATATCCAGCAAATAATCCCTTTCTTCGCTTCAGCATAACCTTTAATGTTGTAACTCTTCTTAAACATTGTAGGGACCGTCGGTTTCTTCGTTTTGACGAACCATTGAGCATAGCCTTCCTTCCATCTTGGCTGCTCTTCCCATTCAGTCTCATCACTTCCAATCTCTTTACTCATATCTGCTTTATCAACATCCGGAATCTCATGCTCAACTTTATCTTCTACAATCTCTCCCTCTTCTATCTCTGTATCAATAACGATCTCTGCACCAATCTTCTCTATCTCTTCTACTGGTAGTACATCATCATCACCTATAAACTCATCATCCATCTCCTCAACATCCACTACCACCACATCATCACCGCCAGCCGCACTTGTAGACTCCCCCTGAGATATGGACGTCCCAAGAGCTTGTTCAGTTCTTGGCAACTCTCCACCTGCACCTTTCGATGCATTGGGATCATCGTCTCGATCATTTCTTCTCTTAGTCCTCAGCTCATCGCCTTTACAGCTCGTCTCCCCCTGAGATGCCAAGAACTCCTTCAAAGCATCAATAATTTTTCCATGTTCGATCAGCAGGGACGACTGTATCTGATTCTCTGCAACTAGGCGTTGAATAGCATGGGTCTGGATAAGATTCACCCTTGATTGTTCAGCCACAACCCGTTCAAGTGCTGCTATTCGTTGTGAGTCTGATAAGGTTGCATCGAAATCAAACCTCACATGTGATATATCTTGAGTGTACCGAGGAGGGATTTCTAATGTAACCGGGACCTCTGAAGTAGGCGTAGACGTAACCGCAGGTGGCAACGTAGCTGACAACCCTGCAGTCGCCACAACTGTCGACTCAATAAATCTTGCCACAACCTCCGTTGGAGTAAGAGTTGGAGGCGGCAAAGATACAATCTCGGGAGCTGATAGTTGGAATGAAATGGGTGGGAGGCCAAATGAAGATGAGGTAGCCACCACGGGAACATCCGTAGCGCTTGGCCTTGTAACTTGTAATGATGAAGGAACAATACTCATACCGGACAGTGCGGGTGGGGTGAAACGTACCACCCTTGAGCTCTCACCAGCTCCCGATCCTGCACCTATCCGTTCCCTTCGTGATCTGCGAATCAACTGTTGTACTTCTTCTTCATAATCTGACTCGCTGTCATCATTGGTTCTCTTTCTTTTCCCATGAATTCTTTCTTGAGTTACCAAAATTCGTCTTGCCTCATCCACTTCATCATCAGAATCAGAATCAGCCACCGTAGTAGCTGTCCTAGTAACATTCACACTTGTAACCTGGGCAACTGAGACCTGTACATTCTCCTGAGGATCAACTCGGTCCATATCAAAGAATCCTTGACCACCAAACAATGCATCAAGGTCTACATTCTCCTCCGGTTCCACAACAGGAGTAGCAGATATAGCTTGAGGCGCTCCAGCCTGTTGTGGTTGAGGATCCCTAAACTCGTCCCCTCGAGCAGGAACATACTCTGGGTTGATCAAGTACCCAAAAAGTGGAGTATGCCGAGGACGGAGCTCAGGTTTGCTCCTCGCACTGGATGATCTGCATTGGGCGAAGATCCGTTTGCTAACACTTTCCACATATCTGATTGGACGGCGCTGAGGTAGCGTTGGAGCAACATGATTCAAGATCATTTGGAGAAATCTTGGATACATGAGAAATCTCTCACGCGCCATCGCCCTTCTCTGTCGATCTATCTCGTAAAAGACCATCTGACTAAAGCTGTAACGCTTATTATAAGTCAGGGCAGTCATCGCGGACTGCATGGTCGCGCCCATGCCATCAGTGCCAGCCTTTCTCCCTGACATGCACACGATCATGACATGCATGAGAAAGCGCCACTGATAAAGTAAGAACCCCTTCCTTCTCTGAGTATCTCCAAAGGGACCAGAGTATCCCATCCTCAGAAACGCACCATCACGGAATGGAGCGACGAAATCTGTCGGATCATCTCTTGTCTCATCTCCAAACCGTAAAGCCGCCCGGATTTGTTCAGATGAGAACTGAACAATCTGATTGTTGACCGTTGCGCGCATCACCGGGGGCTCGACACGACAGTCATATTCCACAGTCTGCCATAAATCCTCAATGTTCGGCAAGGATATCGGCAGTGTTGTAGTAATCGCGTGGAATATATGCGAGCGCAGTAGGAATGTGATGATTTCGCGGAAATCATCCACACCGCTCGCATCCAGGTCCAGTGTGATATACATGTTGTGCCCCGGGAAAAACTGTCGCTGGTTATCTCCACCGTCATCACCACCTGCACCACCTGCTCCAGCTACAGCAGCCATATCTACAACAAACAGGCTAAGTTAAAAATCGTCGAGGCAGATCACAAGTTCGCCTGTTACCATGAGCGAAGTTGTGATTTATTCTGTATAGGCGAAGTTAGAGGTGAGGCGAAGTTGAGAACAACTTCGCTTCAACTTGAACTTCGTCTGTTAACTGTTAAGTAAAAAGGGCCAGGCGAAGTTAATGACAACTTCGCCTAACCACAACATCGCCTCATATACTGTTACATAATTAATTATCAGGCGAAGTTAAACATCAGGCGAAGTTAAGAATAACTTCGCCTAACCTGTAAGTTCGCCTGAATATGAATCGACAACAGTTAGGTTTTCGATTTGACGAGTAGTTGGTGAATTTGGAGATTACGGACTTCGTAAAACACGATTTTATGAAGTTTTAGACATTCAAGTAGATTACGATCACGTAATTACAAGTTTGAAAATCGGGTGTTTAGGTTTCAGATAATTGAGGTCACGAAACGGGTCGAATCGACCTGTGATAAACATCAAAGACCATGATTATACGATACTATAACCCTACACACCTTTAATCGAATTAGAACAGAGAAAGAATTAACACAGATGATGAAGAACGATAAGTTCGCTTAGGTTTTCAAAGAGACAAGTTCGCCGGGTTTTGAAATAATGAAGCGTCTGACCTAAACTTTCCTTTATATAGGGTCAAAGTTAGTACAGGCGAAGTTATCGATAACTTCGCCTATTCCAGGCGAAGTTATGAACAAGTTCGCCGGTATTTACAAAACAAACCCCTATACTTTGAACAATTTGCAATAAAGTTTTAAAAACTTCCTTTAAAGCGTTAAATGATACGATCAAGACCAAGTAACCACGTATAAAATAATACAACTACATAAGTAGAAAAACTTTTAAAAATAAAGTACACGGGATCAAATTTAAGTCTCGATAGGGACTACTACGTTTTAGAAAAGATCCAAACAGGAATCATACAAACTACGTGACTGTCACATAGATCCGTGTTCAGCTGTATTATGACATAAAGAAACAGGTTGTAAGCAGGTAAATAACTTACAATGGTTTTCATCGTTTCTGTGATACGGGTTAGGTTCAATTAAGCTCAAAACTTAAGTGGGCAACAACTCAGAGATTATGATGCCTCCTATCTATTCTCAAAGCGTATTTGGCTTTCCCCAAGTCACCCCGAATTGACCTCGACCCGTAGTGTCTGATTAAGTTGTAAGTACTCTTCGATCTTTAGACTCTGCTTCCCGTTCTCTTTCTTACATCTTGATTGAGAATAATTTATCATTATAAGTTCTAGAATGTTTCACTAACACACATTTTTTTTAACAAGTATTTACACAATCTTCAAGTAGAAAACAACCGCAAGTCCCGAATCTGGATCACTGCAGTTTCTTGACACGCTCTCTTCACGAGAATCAGAACACTCACGGGCTCGTGTATGACTGGGTAATCGCTTTTCTGCCTATCATTCGGAAAGATATATATGAAGACATGCACAACTCTTAAGGAGTTTCCACGTAAAATCGAGTAGATTTAGTTAGTATCACTTCTACTTTTATGCACCATAAAAAGCTACCATGACATACAATGACTGTTCTAAAGTCTTTTAGGCCTAATAACTTCACTAGTTAAGCACACAGAATCAGTATATCTATCACTTTCCAAGGTTGGATCAAATTTATGTTAAACATAGTAAAGAAACTTCTTACGAAGTAGTAGACTTGAAAAATAATTTCATCTCCCGAAAAATTTTAACTTCAATCGCCCCGATCAAAAAGAAGTCTTCAGGTAAACGGCTATCCCGAAGATCCAATGGATCAGCTGGACCGACCACATACAAGTATGTGTTCTTCTTACTAAGTATAATCGACTAATTTTCAGCGAAAGAAAAAAAACACATCATAAACTGCCCCGGTCACTTTCAGTCATCTGGTTAATGGCTATCCTCATATTCTACAAGTAGAAATGAGGACCAAACATATCCGAAGATATGTCCTTCAAACTGAGGTAACCGACATAATTCTAAGCGATAGTGACGTTTTTTTTTTTTTAACAAAAACACGAAACACGGTTACTCTGGATTGATCATCCCATTCAGCTCAACAAGGTTTTGAAATCTAGTTTTGTCAAACGCTTTAGTGAACAAGTCAGCGAAATTATCTAACGTATCGATCTTTTCGAGCACAATCAGTTTCTTCTCAGCACAATCCCGTATAAAATGATGACGGATGTCAATATGTTTAGTTTTACTGTGCTTTACGGGATTGTTAGTTACTGAGATAGCAGCAGTGTTATCAATGCAAATAGGAGTAAGTGAGATATTCAGACCTTAATCGCGCAACTGTTGTTGAATCCAAAGAACCTGGGAGCAGCAGTTGGATGCTGCCATGTATTCTGCTTCACAGGTTGAAATGGCGACTGAGGTCTGCTTCTTGCATTGCCATGACACTAATCTGCCACCAAGAAACTGACATCCACCTGTCGTTGACTTCCAACTCTGATTGCACCCTCCATAATCAGAATCTGTGTAGGCGACTAGCTCCAAGTCTCCTCCTCTCGTGTACCACAACCCCAGCTTTGGCTTGCCTTTGAGATACCGCAGTATCCTCTTCACACCCTTCAAATGAGATTCTTTTGGGTTTGCCTGAAAGCGAGCAAAAAGACAAACAGCAAACATAATATCAGGCCTAGAAGCAGTTAAGTACATTAAAGAACCTATTATTGTCCGATATTGGGTTGGGTCCACGTCTGCATCGTTGTCTGAATCAGCACCCAATTTGTGGTTGACGCAGACTGGAGTATCATATGGAGTGCTGTCCTCCATCTTGAAGCGTTTGAGAACATCATGGACATACTTCGTCTGATGAATGAACATCCCATCTTTCTTCTGATCAACCTGCAATCCTAAAAAGAAAGTTAGTTCACCCATGGCACTCATTTCAAACCTCTTTTTCATGACGGCCTCAAACTCCTGACACATAGCGACTTTTGATGCAGCAAAGATAATGTCGTCCACGTAGACTTGCACCAGTAGAAAGTCGTTTCCCTTTCTCTTGAAGAACAATGTGCTATCAATCTTACCCCTTTCAAACTCATTCTCAAGCAAGTAATCTGATAAAGTTGAGTACCAGGCACGAGGTGCCTGATGTAGTCCATACAGTGCTTTACTTAGCTTGTATACGTGATCAGGAAAGTCTGGGTCAGGAAAACCCGGAGGTTGCTCAACGTACACAACCTCATCGACTTTACCGTTAAGGAAAGCACTCTTCACGTCTAGCTGAAATACCTTCATCTCCTTGTGAGCAGCAAATGCCAAAAACAAACGAATGGCTTCCAATCTTGCCACAGGAGCAAACACCTCATTGTAATCGATCCCCTCTTGCTGATTAAAACCTTTTACAACCAGCCTCGCCTTGTTCCTGATAACAATCCCTTTCTCATCTCTCTTGCATTTGAAAACCCATTTGGTGCCAATCGCATGCACATTCTTTGGTTTTTCAACCAAATTCCATACTTCCATTTTCTTGAACTGAGCTAGCTCTTCTTACATGGCTTCAACCCACGAGCTGTCCTTGAGAGCCATTTGATAGTTCTTTGGTTCAATCTGGCTGATGAAGTAGGTGTACAAGCATTCGTTGATTATGCCCGTATCCTTAATGCTTGTGTAAACACAGGTGTGCTCATTCAAGCTTTGTCTTGTTTGTACACCGGCGGACAGATAACCTATCACATTCTCCAAAGGGTGATTTTTGTGAATTCTCGTAGTCGGAACCGAACTGACATGCAAATTGTCTTCCAGATTCGAAGATAGCTCATCAATGGGTGATTGTTGTTGATAGTGAAACGGATTGAAGAATTCCTCTTCTGTAGAGGCAGCAGTGGTATCGACAGCATTTGATGAGGAAGGCTGGCATTCATCATACTGTGGTCGTTGCACCAAAGTGTCTTCCTCATCGCAAATCATCTTAGTAGCAATTCTTTCATCAACTTCTGCACAATCCAAATAAGGTATGTTAAAAGATTTAAAAAGTCTATCATAGTCGAAAACCCCGGCGGGTCCCGTGCTTGGTTTTGGTGATTTATAACTTGTGATATCAGTGTTACACACCACCTCAACCTTGCTGGTCGATGTATTAAAGACACATCTGTTGGGAGTCCCAACAACATATCCGACTAAAATTCCTTCGTCGGCTACTTCACCAAATTTAGAATTTGTCTTTAATATCGAACACGGGGACCCGAATGGTTCAAGACCACTCAAGTTGGGCTTTCTCCCATGCATAAGCTCATAACATGTTTTATTCAGTCTTTTAACAGTTAAAACTCTATTAAGGATATAACAGGTTGTTGCAACAGCTTCAGCCAAAACACCACAGGAAGCTTCGAATCAGCTAGCATTGTTCTGGCTCCTTCAATTAACGTTCTGTTCTTCCTCTCAGCCACTCCATTTTGTTGCGGAGTATACGGTGCGCTGTATTGGTGTTCTATCCCCTTCTGTAAGCAGAAGATCTCCATCTCATAGTTCTTGAACTCAGTTCCATTGTCACTCCTGATGAATTTAACCCTTTTCCCCATGATATTCTCAACCTTGGTAATCAAATTCTTTACCATCTGCACTGTTTCATCCTTTGACTTTAGGAAATATACCCAAGAATATCGAGAGAAATCATCAGTGATCACCAAGCAGTATGAAGTTCCTCCTAGGCTTTTTACATTCACGGGACCGAAGAGATCCATGTGAAGTAGTTCTAGGGTACTGACAATTGAATTAACCTTCTTGGTGTGATGGGATTTCTTGTGTTGCTTTCCCTTTTTGCATGATAAGCATTGGTCTTCAAAGTTGAAATTCTTCAAAGGAACACCCAGCACAAGCCCATTCTTGACAATGTAGTTCATTTTCCGAAGATGAATATGCCCCATTCTCCTATGCCACAACTCGGACTCCGATTCGGTAGCTTTTAACAGAAGACACGATTCTTCTGTGGCCATCTCAGTCGACCTCATATCCATGATATACGTATTCTTCTCTCTTGGAGCCTTCATAACAATCCAATCCTCTGGTATCTTGAAACCAGGATATAGCACGATCGCCTCATTCTTGGTAAAATGCACGGTGTAGTCTTTGTCACAGATCTGCGAAACACTCAGCAGATTATGCTTCAACTCTTCAACGAAATTTACTTTCTCTAAAGTCATCTTTCCATTCGTCACCGTCCCTGTTCCAGTAATCCTTCCACCGCTCTCTCCAGCGAAACTCACTCTTCCTCCTTGAACAGGTTTCCATTCGTGTAACAACTTCTTGTTACCCGTCATGTGCCGGGAACAGCCGCTATCCACAACCCATTGATTGTTGGCAGCCCTGTTCAACTGTTCCTTCACGATTAAAGCAGAGGATTAAAATCTGGGGACCCAAGACCTATTGGTCTTGGGTCGATACATCCCATACCTTGGCTGTCCAAAGTTAGTATCATAATAATTTCTGTGAGTCCTAACAGGATACCTTCTTGTGGATTGTCTATGAGGCCATCCAAACCTTCGTGAATTAAAAGAATTATTACTTATGGTTTGGTTGTTAGCAGTGAAAAACTGAGATCTATTTCTTTGAAAACCTGGATTAGTCCAATTTCTGAACTTTGGTGAGTTTTCATTTTTACCATTTCTGTTAGTTCTATTCTCAGTTCTTGAAGGCCTCACACCTCTGAATCTCTGCTTCAGAGGGCAATCAGCAATTAGGTGTCCTAATTGATTACATCTGAAACAACTCCTGTGTTCAACTTTCTTTTCAATAGTTGTCTTAGATGTTGAGGCTGTATTACTGCCCGTTTGTCTCACATACGGTGGGACATACGGGTTTAGTGGAGACTTCTTTTCAGGTGTTTTATTTTTCTCTCCACATTTTGGTAACACTGCCTCTTGTTTTGTCTCACTCGACTCGGATGACTTATCCGAGTTTGATGCGACAGGACTAGGAGCAGAAATCTTAATACTCGTAACAGGCTTACTCGTTTCGCCTTTACTAACTTCTGGTTCTTTAATAGTAACCTTAACCGGAACTGTCTGACCATAGTCAACATCAACAGATTTCTGATTACTAGGATCATAAGTGTAGTTATGATTGTAAGGTGGTGGAACTTCATGATAACCAATTCCTCCCCTTTTTACCTTGATCACTAACGAGGTGATCAAGTATAGCGGAGGAATTTCTGAATTGCTCAAGTTTCCTGTTAAGTTCCACCACTTTCACCTGGTGATCAGCTATCTGTTTATCCCTTTCAGCTATTAGTTTGGTTTTCTCTTCTAGCACTTCATAACTAAGATCAATCATTTGAATTTTCTCAGCAAGATTTGCTTTAAGACTTCTAATATCTTTCTCACTAGCTTTAATTTTTACTTTGTAACTATTTTCTCTAGCTTTAGTGAAATGATGATCTTCTTTTAATGTTTTAAATTGCGCATCCAAATTAACAAACTGATCAGTTATAGTTGTCAGTTGTTCAGACAGATTTTCACATTTAGTACATGGGAGTTCGGTACTTACCTCGGAGAGCTGGTCTGTCACATCTGCCATATAAGCTTCATTTTCGCCAGTTCCTTTCTCACTATCTGCAGTTTCAATGTTTGCCAAATTGGCCTGTTCGAACACTTCTTCAACATGCAGATTCCAGTTGTACTCCCCGTTCTGTCTAGAAATCATGGCTCTATTATCATTACCAACACCACTCTGTTGTGTAGACCTGTTCTGACTGCGTTCTACACGTTCATTTGTACACTCTTTTGCAAAGTGGCCATTCTGCTGACAGTTGTAACAGCGAACCTTCGACTTATCGAACCCTGGTCTTTCACCAACAAACTTTCTTCCTGTCTTCTTCATAAATCTCTTAACCCTTCTCACAATCATCGCCATCTGCCACTGCAGATCCATCTCTTCCAGATCATTAGCATCGATCTGATCAAAGTCTTCATCTAACGTTGCAGGGTCAACAATCTTACCCTGAATGTAATTCTCATACGAGGCAATGAAAGATGCATAGAGAGCAAACTGTTGTTCAGCAGATTTAACACTCATGGGCATCTTAGAGTAGTTGTTATTAGGAACACTTGAAGAGAAACTACTCTTGGTTGCTTGAGGTTTAGAAGCATTTGATCCTCCAGCTACAAAGCACACATCACCATTCATGTTGAGTGATACATGACCTTCATGTGTTGAGTTAGCGCCCGACTCTCCCTTTGTGTAGTAAGCAGATGATTCAGACTTCGAACTTGAACTTGAGTTAACTTTTGCACCATACATTCCCGGATCTTGAACCTGATCAGTAGGTGTCTCTTTTCGAACCATGTTTAGTTCAAAAGTTCGTAGCTTGTTAACTGCTGTTTCCAAATCATAATCGGCAAAGTCTTTGTCTTCTCTCATCAACACAGTGTACATCTCCCATTTCGGTGGGAGAGCATCAAGAAGCTTTTCAACGATTTCATCTTCTTTGTAAGCAATTGAATAATTGCTGAGTTCTGTCATCAGGTGATAATATCTAGTGATGATATCATCAAGTGATTCATTCTTCAGATACTTGAAGACCGAGAATTGGGTTTTTAGAAGTTTAATCTTTGACGCACGAATTCCCACATTACCCTCAAACCGGTTCTCAAGTGCTTCCCAAAGCTCTCTAGCAGTTTTATTCTTTCGGAAGGTGTGAAGTATCTCTTGTGGAAGAGCCATTGTAATCGCTGCATGAGCTTTGCTTTCAGCTTCATACATTTTCTTCTCTTCTTCTTCCATCTTGCTGTATTTCTTAATCTGATCACGACCCTCATACTCAGCAGTTGGTGGAATGTATCCATCTTGGATGCACACCCACATCTTAGCATCTTGGTATTTGACATACTGCTCAAACCGATCCTTCCAAGCCACGAAATCGGTTCCTTTCAGCAACTTCGGTGCCTTAGTAGCTGAACCAGCTTCCACTTCCATCTTTACCAGTTTGGTAATATTTATTGAAGACATCTTTCACGAAACTCAAAGAAATCCAAAAAATAAAAATTTTTATTCTCAAACAGTACTGTAGGCGAAGTTGTGGATAACTTCGCTTAAGACTTAACTTCGCTGGAATTCGTAACTTCGCTCTCTTTCTAAAATTTGCCGGATTTGGCGAAGTTGAGAATAACTTCGCTTAAGTTGAGCGAACTTGGGAGGTAGGCGAAGTTGTGGGTAACTTCGCTTGAGGTAAGCGAACTTGAAGAAGTAGGCGAAGTTGCGGATAACTTCGCTTAACCTTATATCTTCGCCGAAACCCTACTAATAGTGACGGCAACTTCGCCTGATGAACACGAAGTTTCTGCAGATTTGATTTCTGGGTTTTTCGAGGTATGTGAAGGTGTTATGGGTTGTTTTTGAAGGTGGGAGGTGAGTAGTACACAAAAACTCGATTATCTCGTCCCGCGAATGGTCGAACGGAACGATTTCTACACCCGCGTGATAATCCCGAACCACACAATCACGAGCAAAAGCTCTGATACCAATTGTAGGTTCCCAGCCGGATCTACACGGAATATCTCGTTCTACGTAGGTGCGGAATCCCTACGTAAGACGTTACGAGCGCAGAAGACGATACGATTAAACACACGTTACAATAAACAAACACACGTTGTATTGCAACCGTAAACACGTGATACTCTGATCACAAAACTCTCTGAAACTCGTTCGATGCTAACTTACAGAATACACGAATTAATTAATCTTTCTGCCGTAACCTAGCTGATTATATAGGCGACAACTTCGCCTGGTAAGTTCAGGCGAAGTTGTTCCTAACTTCGCTTGTTCCACAAGTTCGCCTATAACAAGCGAACTTATGAGAACTTCGCTTACAAACATAACACAAAACTAACTAACACGATTACAGACACTTGACACTGAACTACTGACATCATGCACCAACACTTTCCTCCCAAGTTGCTTCACACTTCATACTAGAGGGCTAGAGTGTAATTTATTATTTTATATCATAAACTAAACCCTAGCCCCTCCTTATGTCCGATCGGCAGGAAGCAAAGCCCCAAGCAATCCCGATTTTTCTTTTGCAGCCAAGATTAAGCCATAGAACTTAAATTCAAGGTTGGTTTTATGATTCCCCATGTCTTTTACACCTTAATTGATCTTTGTATTACGCGTATTGATCGATAAACGACTTGTTTTAGGTTAACCGGGTGGCTGTCCAATTGAGCGGTTTCGGGACTGTTTTGGTTGAGTTTTTGGCACCAAAATCTTCCTAGGTATGTCTAGTATAACATACTTAAAAATCATGTTCATTGGTGTTCGTTAGATTGGTCAACTAGTTGTAGTTAGATTGTTAGTGTTCGGTTGACTAGAATTGTAGTTTGATGCGTTTAACGCGAGTGTTGATGTGATTAACGACCAATTCAGCTCTGGGGCACTCGTTTTGATGTACGGGCTGTTGAAAAATCATTTTTATAAGTTTTGGGGCTGAATTGGTTGTCGGTTACTCCAACGGGTCGGTACAATGCGCAATAGCGTTTATTGAATAGTTGGTGCGTTGTACTTGCGAGTTACCGACCCATTTGACTCGTGTAGCGTTGTGTGGACTTGTTGGCTGTGATTTTATCATGTTGGGTCCACACGGGGCTGAGTTGGATGTTAATGGCCTAAACAACTCTTAAACGCGCGTATCGGTATCACCTAGTGCTTCCGGGGGTAATTTGGGAATTCTTTATTCCCTGGAGTGTCTAAGGGTCGTTTTGGTGAATGTGAGGCCTCGGGGGCTGTTGTGATTTAATTTGATGAGGTCGAGGCATTGGGTGACCCGAACCCCGTTAGAACGTCTCGTAGGATAAACGAGTCATCTTGATGTCATTAGTATTGATTGAATGTAAACCGGCAGGTGTTTGAGTCTTGGGATTACTTAGGGATTCTCTAGCTCGTGGTGAATCCGTGTCTCTTGTCTGGTGAGTTCATGATGCCCCCTTTTAACTCTTTTTAAATTTTTGGGCTAGCATGCTAACCTAAGCGATTTTGCTTGATGAAACGTTTAAACTATTTTATATAGGCTTGCTTGTATATGGTAGGCCTTGGGATGTTATAGTATGTATGTATGTATTATTGTTTGGCTTATATCTGTCGATGTTAGCAGTCATTATCGACTACGGATGTTACGTATGCCTACTTTGTGTTTGCATATGTTGATGAGATGTTACGTGTTTGGGTTGTACGTTTGCTCGACCCTGATGTTATTACTTGGATGTTATATATATATATATATTTTATATATATAGGGATGCACTTATAAAGATGTTTATATATATGTATGTATATATATGTATAAAGATGATTATTTATTGAAGAAGATGGCCTAACTGATGTATCCCTTTTTATAGTTTAAAACCTTTGGAATGACTATCACGATTATTATTTATTGATGTTATTTATTTAAAACTTGAACTCACTAAGCTCAAGCTGATTTTGTGTGCATGTTAGTGTGAGTTTCAGGTTAGGAGAAGGATGCGTTACCGCTTGGACATGCACGAAGCTACTTGGATGGTGGATGGCATGATTAGTCGGATGTTTCAATAATAATAAACATTTGCATTTCAATATTTATTTAAATAAACTTAAATTGGTTTTGCGCATAACTCTCGGGTTACGGGAAATTGTTTTATTAATTATGGTTTTCCGCTGAATTATACTCTGAATTGGTTCTTTTAATGAAATGAACGGTTTTCAAGTTTAAGTATTTTTATAAGTATGATAGATGAATACCAACTGTAGGATTCCCAGGATTCGGGGACATACATTAGGAAGGTTTGACACTACGTGTAACTCAAATCCTGGGTTGTGATTCAAGTCAAATCAATCTATTTTCGTCACTTGATTGTGAAGATTTTTGGTTACCAGAATAATTATTATCATTACCCATATGAACGGTGTCGAAAATATAGCAGAGAGACATCGAGAGTCTAGTGTATTTGAAAACTTAAGAGATGTATTTGAAAACTTCTACATGATTTTTGGAAAATCCCGTTAATTTTGGTTGAAGATTAGGAAGGTTTGACACTACGTGTAACTCAAATCCAGGTATTTTTGGGTTGTGATTCAAGTTAAATCACTCTATTTTCGTCACTTGATTGCAAAGATTTCTTGCCAGAATAAATATTATCATTAGCCATATGAATTTTGTCGGAAACAGAGCAGAGAGATATCGAGAGTGTGGTGTATTTGAAAACATAAGAGATGGTCTCATTTTATAGGCTCTTAAACACGATACATGATTTTTGGTAAATCCCGTTAATTTTGGTTGAAGATTAGGAAGGTTTGACACTACGTGTAACTCAAATCCAATTAAATTATGGGTTGTGTTTCAAGTCAAATCACTATATTTTCCACTTGATTGCAAAGATTTTTGGTTGCCAAAATAACTATTATCATTATCCATATGGAAGGTGTCGGAAACAGAGCTGTGATAAATCGAGAGTGTGGTGTATTTGAAAACTTAAGGGATTGTCTCATTTTATAGGTTCTTAAACGTGCTACATGATTTTTGGTAAATCTCGTTAATTTTGGTTGAAGATTAGGAAGGTTTGACACTACGTGTAACTCAAATCCAGGTATGGTATTTTTGGTTGTGATTCAAGTCAAATCACTCTATTTTCGTCACTTGATTGCAAAGATTTGCAAGAATAACTATTATCAATAGCCTTATGAAAGTTGTCGGAAACAAGAGCAGAGAGATATCGAGAGTGTTGTGTATTTGAAATATTAAGAGATGGTCTCATTTTATAGGCTCTTAAATGCGCTACGTGATTTTTGGTAAATCCCGTTAATTTTGGTTGAAGATTAGGAAGGTTTGACACTATGTGTAACTCAAATCCAGTTATTTTGGGTTGTGATTCAAGTCAAATCACTCTATTTTCGTCACTTAATTGCGAAGATTTCTAGTTTCCAGAATAACTATTATCATTAGCCATATGAAAGGTGTCGGAAACAGAGGAGTGAGATATCGAGAGTGTGATGTATTTGAAAACATTAGAGATTATCTCAATTTATAGGCTCTTAAACACGCTACATGATTTTTGGTAATTCCTTTAATTTTGGTTGAAGATTAGGAAGGTTTGACACTACATGTAACTAAAATCGAGGAATTTTTTGGTTGGGTTCAAGTCAAATAACTCAATTTTCGTCACTTGATTGCGAAGATTTCTGGTTGCCAGAATAAATATTATCAAGTGCTAAATGAAAGGTGTCGGAAACAGAGCAGAGGGATATCGAGATTGTGGTGTATTTGAAAACTTAAGGGATGGTCTCGTTTTAAAGTCTCTTAAACACACTACAAGATTTTAGATAAATCCCGTTAATTTTGGTTGAAGATTAGGAAGGTTTGACACTACGTGTAACTCAAATCCAGGTATTTATGGGTTGTGATTCAAGTCAAATCACTCTATTTTTGTCACTTGATTGCGAAGATTTCTTGTTGCGAGAATAACTATTATCATTAGCCATATGAAAGGTGTCGGGAACAGATCATAGAGATATCGAGAATGTGGTGTATTTTAAAACTCAAAAGATTGTCTCATTTTATATGCTCCTAAACGCCCTACTTGATTTTTGGTAAATCCCGTTAATTTTGGTTGAAGATTAAGAAGGTTTGACACTACGTGTAACTTAAATCCAGGTAGAGTATCTTTGTGTTGTGATTCAAGTCCAATCACTTACTTTTCGTCACTTGATTGCGTAGATTTCTGGTTGCGAGAATAACTATTATCGTTAGCCATATGAAAGGTGTTGGAAACAGAGCAGAGAGATATCGAGAGTGTGGTGCATTTGAAAACTGAAGAGATGCTATCATTTTATAGGCTCTTAAACGCGCTACGTGATTTTTGATAAATCCCGTTAATTTTGATTGAAGATTAGGAAGGTTTGACACTACGTGTAACTCAAATCCAGGTATTTTGGATTGTGATTAAAGTCAAATCACTCTATTTTCATCACTTGATTGCGAAGATTTCTTGTTTCCTGAATAATTATTATCGTTAGCCATATGAAAGGTGTCGGAAACAGAGCAGTAAGATATCGAAAGTGTGATGTATTTGTAAACTTAAGACACTAGCTCAATTTATAAGCTCTTAAACACGCTACATGATTTTTGGTAGTCCTGTTAATTTTTGTTGAAGATTAGGAAGGTTTGACACTACATGTAACTCAAATCAAGGAATTTTTGGTTTGTGATTCAAGTCAAATCACTCAATTTTCGTCACGTGATTGCGAAGATTTCTGGTTGCCAGAATAAATATTATCATTAGCCATATGATAGGTGTCGGAAACAGAGCAGAGGGATATCGAGAGTGTGGTGTATTTGAAAACTTATGAGATGGTCTCATTTTATAGGCTCTTAAACGCGCTACGTGATTTTTGGTAAATCCCGTTAATTTTGGTTGAACATTATGAAGGTTTGACACTACGTGTAACTCAAATACAGGTATTTTTACGTTTTGATTCAAGTTAAATCACTCAATTTTCGTCACTTAATTGCGAAGATTTCTTGTTGTGAAAAAACTATTTTCATTAGCCGTATGAAAGGTGTCGGAAACAGATCAGAGAGATATCGAGACTGTGGTGTATTTGAAAACTCAAAAGATTGTCTCGTTTTATTTGCTCTTAAACGCGCCACATGATATTTGGTAAATCCCGTTAATTTTGGTTGAAGATTAGGAAGGTTTGACACTATGTGTAACTCAAATCCATGTATAGTATCTTTGTGTTGTGATTCAAGTCAAATCACTCAATTTTCGTCACTTGATTGCGAAGATTTCTGGTTGCGAGAATAACTATTATCGTTAGCCATATTAAAGGTTTCGAAAACAGAGCAGAGAGATATCGAGAGTGTGGTGCATTTGAAAACTTAAGAGAAGGTCTCATTTTATAAGCTCTTAAACGTGCTACGTGATTTTTGGAAAATCCCGTTAATTTGGATTGAAGATTAGGAAGGTTTTATTTAAGATTAGGAAGGTTTGACACAAAGTGTAACTGAAATCCAGGTATTTTGGGTTGTGATTCAAGTCAAATCACTATATTTTCGTCACTTGATTGCGAAGATTTCTAGTTGCCAGAATAACTATTATCATTACCCATATGAAATATGTCGGAAACAGAGCAGAGAGATATCGAGAGTTTGGTGTGTTTAAAAACTTAAGAGATGGTCACAATTTATAGGCTCTTAAACGCGCTACATGATTTTTGGTAAATCCCGTTAATTTTGGTTGAATATTATGAAGGTTTGGCACTACGTGTAACTCAAATCCAAGTATTTTTGGTTTGTGATTCAACTCAAATCACTCTATTTTCGTCACTTGATTGCGAAGATTTCTGCTTGTAGAATAACTATTATCATTAGCCATATGAAAGGTGTCGGAAACTGAGCAACTATTATCATTAGCCATATAAAATGAGATGGTCTCATTTTATAGGCTCTTAAACGTGCAGCACGATTTTTGGTAAATCCATTTAATTTTGGTTGAAGATTAGAAAGGTTTGACATTATGTGTAACTCAAATCCAGTTATTTTTGGGTTGTGATTCAAGTCAAAACACTCTATTTTTCCGTTGCCAGAATAACTATGATCACCATTCATACGAGTGGTGTTGGAAACAGAGAAGAGAGATATCGAGAGTGTGGTATATTTGAAAACATAAGAGATGGTCTCATTTGATAGGCGCTTAAACGTGATAAACGGTTTTTGGTAAATCCTGTTAATTTTGGTTGAAGATTAGGAAGGTTTGACACTACGTGTAACTCAAATCCAGGTATTTTTGGGTTCTAATTCAAGTCAAATCACTCTTTTTCCTTCACTTGATTGCGAAGATTTGTGGTTGCCAGAATAACTATTATCATTAGCCGTATGAAAGGTGTCGGAAACAGAGCAGAAAGATATCGAGAGTATGCTGTGTTGGAAAACTTAAGAGATTGTATCATTTTATAGGCTCTTAAACGCACTACATGATTTTTGAAGATCCCTTTAATTTTGGTTAAAGATTAGGAAGGCTTGTCACTACGTGCGACTCAAATTCTGGCATCTTTGGTTTATGATTCAAGTCAAATCACACTATATTCGTCACTTGATTGCGAAGATTTCTGGTTGTGAGAATAACTATTATCATTAGCCATATGAAAGGTGACGGAAAAAGAGCAGAGAGATATCGAGAGTGTGGTGTATTTGAAAACTTAAGAGATGGTCTCATTATATAGGCTCTAAAATGCGCTACATGATTGTTGGTAAATCCCGTTAATTTTGGTTGAAGATTAAGAAGGTTTGACACTACGTGTAACTCAAATCTAGGTATTTTTGGGTTGTGATTCAAGTCAAATCACTCTATTTTCGTCATTTGATTGCGAAGATTTCTGGTTGCGAGAATAACTATTATCGTTAGCCATATGAAAGGTGTCGGAAGCAGAGCAGAGAGATATCGAGAGTGTGGTGCATTTGAAAACTTAAGAGATGGTCTCATTTTATAGGCTTTTAAACATGCTACGTGATTTTTGGAAAATCCCGTTAATTTTGATTGAAGATTAGGAAGGTTTGACACTACGTGTAACTCAAATCCAGGTATTTTGGGTTGCGATTCAAGTCAAATTACTCTATTTTCGTCATTGCGAAGTTTTCTGGTTGCCAGAATAACTATTATCATTACCAATATGAAATGTGTCGGAAACAGAACAGAGAGATATCGAGAGTGTGCTGTGTTTGAAAACTCAAGAGATTGTCTCAATTTATAGGCTCTTAAATGCGCTACATGATTTTTGGTAAATTCCGTTAATTTTGGTTGAAGATTAGGAAGGTTTGACACTACGTGTGACTCAAATCCAAGTGTTTTTGGGTTGTGATTCAAGTTAAATCACTCTATTTTTGTCACTTAATTGCGAAGATTTCTGGTTGCCAGAATAACAATTATCATTAGTCATACGAAAGTTGTTGGAATAAGAGTAGGGAGATATCGAGAGTGTGGTGTATTTGAAAATTTAAGAGACGGTCTCAATTTATAGGCTTTTAAATATGCTACATGATTTTTGGTAAATCCCGTTAATTTTTGCTGAAGTTTAGGACGGTTTGACACTTCGTGTAACTCAAATACAATTATTTTTGGGTTGTGATTCAAGTCAAATCACTCTATTTTCGTCAATTGATTGCAAAGATTTCTAGTTGCCAGAATAACTATTATCATTAGCCATATTAAAGGTGTCGGAAAACTGAGCATAGCGATATCGTGAGTGTGGTTTATTTGAAAACGTAAGAGATTGTCTCATTTTATAGGCTCTTAAACGCGCTACTTGATTTTTGGTAAATCCCGTTAATTTTGATTGGAGATTAGGAAGGTTTGACACTACGTGTAACTCAAATCCAGTTATTTTTGGGTTGTGATTCAAGTCAAATCACTATATTTTCGTCACTTGATTGCAAAGATTTCTGGTTACGAGAATAACAATTATCATTATATCCTCTCTCGAAGTGTTGCCCTCTAAGCCGTTGTTTCCCAAGGCCAATAAGTACCTCCTAAAATGTAACATTTTTTTTTAAACTGGAGATTTCTTGTTGCCAGAATAACTTAATTAAATGAATTTTAGAAAAAATAACTAAACATTTAAATAGGATTCATGTAATTAGCCCGAATAATATTAGTCAAATTTTTAATTCGTAGAAATCTAACAACAACAATCTGTGTTAAAAACTTGAGCATAATTAATTCACTTAATGGTAGATAGCTTCACATTCATGTGTTCGAATTAAAACTGAGATACTCTTCAGTTTGTTTTGATCCAATTACCAATTAATAATAGTATTTAATAGTAATATTTTGATTTGATTTGACTTCTCATATTTGAGCATAATATGTCCTTAAAACGTAAATTCAATAAATTGAACCTAGTTTAGAACATAATCCAGAGCGTATTCTTTATGATGCCCCAGTCGTGGTTTCTTAAACTAAATTACACTCAATTGAATATATACTACAATTAGTTGTTTGAATATGCTCAATTGAGCTCCGATTAGGGTTTAGAATACCATGTTCAAAATAAACGCACAAATCACTAACCAATATGTTCGATTTTGAATTTCAACTTGATTTTGGTCTACAATTTTTGGAATTTAAGTTTGGTTTTGGTTGAGTGGATTTCAAATGTTCGATTAATACTAAATTCAGATCAATTCGATTTGATCGAGATGGAGAAAATGGTTTCAATTCCTAGCCAATAAAAGAACCAGTGAATTATTTTAGGTTAATTACAATGATACCACCATGTGAAATTGAAATCGATGCTTTATAGGGTCGTGTACTTTCATACGATAAGCCATTTTTGTACGTTACACCTCTCTCTCTCTCTCTCTCTATATATATATATATATATATATATATTACTTGTGTACTAGATGCATTCTATCACTAAAGTTCTTACATTTTTTAACCATTAGAGAGGTGATTCTTGCGGCGTAATAACTATTATCATTAGCCATATTAAAGGTGTCAGAAACAGAACAGATGGATATCGAGAGTGTGGTGTATTTGAAAACTTATGAGATGGTCTCATTTTATAGGCTCTTAAACGCGCTACGTGATTTTTGGTAAATCCCGTTAATTTTGGTTGATGATTAGGAAGGTTTGACAATAAGTGTAACTCAAATCCAGGTATTTTTAGGTTGTGATTGAAGTCAAACCACTCTATTTTCGTCACTTGATTGCGAAGATTTCTCGTTTCGAGAAAAACTATTATCATTAGCCATATGAAAAGTGTCGGAAACAGATCAGAGAGATATCGAGAGTGTGGTGTATTTGAAAACTCAAAAGATTGTCTCATTTTATTTGCTCTTAAAAGCTCTACATGATTTTTGGTAAATCCCGTTAATTTTGGTTGAAGATTAGGAAGGTTTGACACTACGTGTAACTCAAATCCAGGTATAGTATCTTTGTGTTGTGATTCAAGTCAAATCACTCAATTTCGTCACTTGATTGCGAAGATTTCTGGTTGCGAGAATAACTTTTATCGTTAGCCATATGAAAGGTGTCGGAAACAGAGCAGAGAGATATCGAGAGTGTGGTGCATTTGAAAACTTAAGAGATGGTCTCATTTTATAGGCTCTTAAACGTGCTACGTGATTTTTGGAAAATCCCGTTAATTTTGATTGAAGATTAGGAAGGTTTGACACTACGTGTAACTTAAATCCAGGTATTTTGGGTTGCGATTCAAGTCAATTTACTCTATTTTCGTCACTTGATTGCGAAGATTTCTGGTTGCCAGAATAACTATTATCATTACCAATATGAAATGTGTCGGAAACAGAACAGAGAGATATCGAGAGTGTGCTGTGTTTGAAAACTTAAGAGATTGTCTCAATTTATAGGCTCTTAAATGCGCTACATGATTTTTGGTAAATCCCGTTAATTTTGGTTGAATATTATGAAGGTTTGACACTACGTGTAACTCAAATCCAAGTATTATTGGTTTGTGATTCAACTCAAATCACTCTATTTTCGTCACTTGATTGTGAAGATTTCTGCTTGCTAGAATAACAATTATCATTAGCCATATGAAAGTTTTCGGAAACAGAGGAGAGAGATATCGAGAGTGTGGTGTATTTTAAAACTTAACAAATTGTCTCATTTTATAGACTCTTAAACGCACTACATAACTTTTGATGGATCCCGTTAATTTTGGTTGAAGATTATGAAGGTTTGACACTATGTATAACTCAAATCAAGGTATTTTTGGGTTGTTTTTCAAGTGAAATCACTATATTTTCGTGACTTGATTGCGAGAATTCTGGTTGCCATATTAAAGGTGTCGGAAATAGAACGGAGAGATATCGATAGTGTGGTGTATTTGAAAACTTAAGAGATGGTCTCATTTTATAGGCTTTTAAACGTGCTACGTGATTTTTTGAAAATCCCGTTAATTTTGATTGAAGATTAGGAATGTTTGACACTACGTGTAACTCAAATCAAGGTATTTTGGGTTGTGATTCAATTCAAATCACTCTATTTTTGTCACTTGATTGCGAAGATTTCTAGTTGCCAGAATGTAAGTCCCCCCCAGGGCGTCGCCGATCGATACGAGATCCGCACGAGGTCTAGGAGTGCGGAATCCTCCTAGACTCGTTTATTGGTGTAGAAGACGAAGAACACGATTACACACATACAAATACACGAACAAACACACGAACGGGATAAACACATCTGCAGATCTTTTATATAATAACCAAACACGTTACATACCGAACATAAACAGAAACACGGCCGACCCGAGGTGAGCTCTACCTCGGGCCGTCCCATCGACTCTCCCTCTCGGTTTCTCTCTAGACAATTGAACTGTAACACAAAACTCTCTAACTTTCTGGATTACTAACCCTAAACACGACACACACATATATATATAAACTTCGCGGGCTTGGGCTTGTAGGCGAAGTTGTTACAACTTCGCCTATGGCGAAGTTGTTCTAACTTCGCCTATGGCAGAAGTTGTTACAACTTCGCCTATGGCGAAGTTGCTCTAACTTCGTACTTCCACAACGCTGAACAGAATTGCATAGCGACGGTCACAAAACATGCACCAACAGACTCCCCTTTGACCGTTGCTCTCAATTCTAACAAACACAAAAGATCATCTGTTACAAAACCTGCACCAACAGACTCCCTCTTAACTGATGATCTTCTGTTTGCTCTTCAACCAGCCGTGTCTGAAACTGTCTTGTAGCTTCACAAATCTACCAATCACCCAGCGTCTTCCATATCAGATCTCCCCTTCAGTGTAAGCTTCTCCGACAATATAGATTGAGGTCTTTGAAATGCATGCATCCCTGTGCCTAATTGATCATCTCAACCAATCACGTGAGTCCTTCTGACTTCACCAACATGTGAAGTTGGGCTCCCTCCACAACTTCACCAACACGTCGGCATACGATAAGGTTTAATCTTCAACTACTCAACATCAAGTGATCAATTTCATCACAAAACCACCTTGACAGAATCTAACACACATGACCATTAATTAATTCGAAGCATCTTCACTCACCAGGGATAACGATCAAGAACATAAACACTTTAATTCCCGATTAAATCCAACTTGTTCCAGAATTTTCACTTTAATAAATAAGCATCACGTTTCAGGATCCAATTTTCGAACGCCTTGATAATAACATAAATAATATGCTCTGACCGCAATCCAGTAATGACGAAAACCTTCAGTTCAATTTGACTTTCTTCAGTCTGTCAACCTCGAACAACAACAATTTCATTGCCCACAAACACCCAAATATGTGTCAATATCCAGTATCAATCAATATCCCATTCACAACCTCAACTCCATATCCAGAGTTGAAACGTATTTGTTCACACGTAAGACCAAGAGATAACAAATTTCACTCTTTGACGGAACAACGTCTCCGGTCTCACAATAATCGTGTACACCTGGCCATACAGACGAAAATTCCAAAACACTCTTTTTTTTTTTTTTTTTTTTTTTTCTCTCGTTAACTTCGCCTAAAGTTAACTTCGCCTGTCCATAACTTTGCCTGGCTAAAACTTCGCCTAGCTATAACTTCGCCTGGGATAAGCGAACTTGTGAGGTAGGCGAAGTTGTGAATAACTTCGCTTACCCTTATATCTTCGCCGAAACCCTAAAATTTAAGCGACAACTTCGCCTAAACCCCATAACTTCGCCTGCGGCGCTGATTGGCCAGAAACGATCAAAAACGTGCCAGAAACTGCAAAACGCAGATCTCGAACCATAGCATAAGAGCCTAAGGCTCTGATACCACTTGTAGGTTCCCTGGATGGATCTGCACGGGATATCTCGATCTACACAGGTGCGGAATCCCTGCGTAGGTCGTTACGAGCGTAGAACACGAATCAAACAAACACACGATACGAATAAACGAACACACGTTATATTATAACCGAAACACGTGATATAATCACTGAATACAGACTCAATACTCTCTGGTTCTCACGTCTCTCGACTCACACACGTCTGTATACGATTACCTTAAAAACTCACTAAACAAGCCGTGACCTATCATATAAATACACGAAAACTTCGCCTGATATGTTCAGGCGAAGTTGTTGCTAACTTCGCTTGACTAACAAGTTCGCCTGATAAGCGAACTTGTCAGTAACTTCGCTTAAACATAAACAAAACACAATTAACATTACAGACTGGATTACAGACACTAGACTATGAACTACTGACATTATGCACCAACACAGAATAACTATTATCATTAGCCATATGAAAGGTGTCGGAAACAGAGCAGTAAGATATCGAAAGTGTGATGTATTTGTAAACTTAAGAGATTGTCTCAAATTATAGGCTCTTATACACGCTACATGATTTTTGGTATTCCCGTTAATTTTTGTTGAAGATTAGGAAGGTTTGACACTACGTGTAACTCAAATCAAGAAATTTTTGGGTTGTGTTTCAAGTCAAATCACGCAATTTTCGTCACTTGATTGCAAAGATTTCTGGTTTCCAGAATAAATATTATCACTAGCCATATGATAGGTGTCGGAAACAGAGTAGAGAGATATCGAGAGTATGGTGTATTTGAAAACTTAAGAGATGGTTTCATTTGATAGGCTCTTAAACGCGCTGATTTTTGGTAAATCCCGTTAATTTTAGTTGAAGATTATGAAGGTTTGACACTACGTGTAACTCAAATTCAGGTATTTTTGGATTTTGATTCAAGTAAAATCACTGTCTTATCGTCACTTTATTGCAAAGATTTCTTGTTGCCAGAATAACTATTATCATTAGCCATATGAAAGGTGTCAGAAGTAGAGCAGAGAGATACCAAGAGTGTGGTGTATTTGAAAACTAAAGAGATGGTCTCATTTTGTAGGCTCTTAAACGCGCTACGTGATTTTTGGTAAATCCTGTTAATTTTGTTGAAGTTTAGGAAGGTTTGACCCTACGTGTAACTCAAATCGAGGAATTTTTGGGTTGTGGTTCTAGTCAAATAACTCAATTTTTGTCACTTGATTGCGAAGATTTCTGGTTTCCTGAGTAAATATTATCATTAGCCATATGAAAGGTGTCGGAAACATAGCAGAGGGATATCGAGAGTTTGGTGTATTTGAAAACTTAAGAGGTGGTCTCGTTTTATAAGCTCTTAAACACGCTACATGAATTTTGATAAAACCCGTTAATTTTGATTGAAGATTAGCAAGGTTTGACACTACGTGTAACTCAAATCCAGGTATTTATGGGTTGTGATTCAAGTTAAATCACTCTATTTTCGTCACTTGATTGCGAAGATTTCTGGATGCGAGAATAACTATTATCATTAGCCATATGATAGGTCTCGGAAACAGGTCATAGAGATATCGAGAGTGTGGTGTATTGGAAAACTCAAAAGATTGTCTCATTTTATATGCTCTTAAACGTGCTACTTGTTTTTTGGCAAATCCCGTTAATTTTGGTTGAAGATTAGGAAGGTTTGACACTATGAGTAACTCATAACCAGGTATAGTATCTTTGTGTTGTGATTCAAGTCAAATCACTCAATTTTTGTCACTTTATTGCGAAGATTTTTGGTTGCGAGAATAACTATTATCGTTTGCCATATGAAAGGTGTCGGAAACAGAGCAGAGAGATAACGAGAGTGTGGTGCATTTGAAAACTTAAGAGATTGCCTCATTTTATAGGCTCTTAAACGCGCTACATGATTTTTGGTAATCCCGTTAATTTTTGTTGAAGATTAGAAAGGTTTTACACTACGTGTAACTCAAATCCAGGAATTTTTGGGTTGTGATTCAAGTCAAATGACTCAATTTTCGTCACTTCATTGCGAAGATTTCTGGTTGCCAGAATAAATATTATCATTAGCCATATAAAAGGAGTCGGAAACAGAGTAGAGAGATATTGAGAGTATGGTGTATTTGAAAGTTTAAGAGATGGTCTCATTTTATAGGCTCTTAAACGCGTCGATTTTTGGTGTTTCCCATTAATTTTGGTTGAAGATTAAGAAGGTTTGACACTACGTGTAACTCAAATTCAGGTACTTTTGGGTTGTGATTCAAGTCAAATCACTCTATTTTCGTCACTTTGTTGTGAAGATTTCTTGTTGCGAGAATAACTATCATCATTAGCCATATGAAAGGTGTCGGAAATAGAGCAGAGAGATACCGAGAGTGTGGTGTATTTGAAAACAAAAGAGATGGTCAAATTTTATAGGCTCTTAAACGTGCTACGTGATTTTTGGTTAATCCCATTAATTTTTGTTGAAGATTAGGAAGGTTTGACACTACGTGTAACTCAAATCCAGGTATTTTTGGGTTGTGATTCAAGTAAAATCACTCTACTTTCGTCACTTGATTGCGAAGATTTTTGGTTGTCAGAATAAATATTATCATTAGCCATATGATAGGTGTCGGAAACAGAGCAGAGGGATATCGAGAGTGTGGTGTATTTGAAAACTTATGAGATGGTCTCATTTCATAGGCTCTTAAACGGGCTACGTGATTTTTGGTAAATCCCGTTAATTTTGGTTGAAGATTAGGAAGGTTTGACACTACGTGTAACTCAAATACAGGTATTTTTAGGTTGTGATTCAAGTCAATTCACTCTATTTTCGTCACTTGATTGCGAAGATTTCTTGTTGTGAGAAAAACTATAATCGTTAGCCATATGAAAGGTGTCGGAAACAGATGAGATAGATATCAAGAGTGTGGTGTATAATCTTAAGAGATGGTCTCATTTTATAGGCTCTTAAACGCGCTACATGATTTTTGGTAAATACCGTTAATCTTGGTTGAAGTTTAGGAAGGTTTGACACTATGTGTAACTCAAATTCAGTTATTTTTGGGTTGTGATTCAAGTAAAATCACTCTATTTTCGTTACTTGATTGCAAAGATCTCTAGTTGCCAGAATAACTATTATCATTAGCCATATTAAAAGTGTCGGAAACAGAGCAGAGAGATATCAAGAGTTTGGGGTATTTGAAAACTTAAGAGACGGTCTCATTTTATAGGCTCTTAAACGTGCTACACGATTTTTGGTAAATCCATTTAATTTTCGTTGAAGGTTAGAATGGTTTGACACTATGTGTAACTCAAATCCAGTTATTTTTGGGTTGTGATTCAAGTCAAAACACTCTATTTTCGTCACTTGATTGCTAAGATTTCCCGTTGCCAGAATAACAATTATAATTATTCAAATGAGAGGTGTCGGAAACAAACAGAGAAGAGAGATATCGAGAGTGTGGTATGTTTGAAAACTTAAGAGATGGTTTCATATGATAGGCGCTTAAACGTGATAAACGGAGTTTGGTAAATCCCGTTAATTTTGGTTGAAGATTATGAAGGTTTGACACTACCTTTTACATCAAATCCAGGTATTTTTGGGTTGTAATTCAAGTCAAATCACTCTTTTTCCTTCACTTGATTGCGAAGATTTGTGGTTGCCCGAATAAATATTATCATTAGCCATATGAAACGTGTCGGAAACATAGCACAAAGATATCGAGAGTGTGGTGTCTTTGGAAACTTAAGAGATTGTCTCATTTTATAGGCTCTTAAACGCGCTACATGATTTTTTGTAGACCCCTTTAATTTTGGTTGAAGATTAGAAAGGCTTGTCACTACATGTAACTCAAATCCAGGCATCTTTGGGTTGTGATTCAAGTCAAATCACTCTATTTTCATCACTTGATGGCGAAGATTTCTAGTTGCGAGAATAACTATTATCATTACCTGTATGAAAGGTGGCGGAAAAAGAGCAGAGAGATATCGCGAGTGCGGTGTATTTGAAAACTTAAGAGATGGTCTCATTATATAGGCTCTAAAATACTCCACATGATTTTTGGTAAATCCCGTTAATTTTGGTTGAAGATTAAGAAGGTTTGACAATACGTGTAACTCAAATCCAGGTATTTTTGGGTTGTGATTCAAGTCAAATCACTCTATTTTCATCATTTGATTGCGAAGATTTCTTATTATCATAAGCCATATGAGAGGTGTCGGAAACAGAGCAGAGAGATATCGAGAGTGTTGTGTATTTGAAAACTTAAGAGATGGTCTCAATTTATAGGCTCTTAAATGCGCTACATGATTTTCGGTAAATTCTGTTAATTTTGGTTGAAGATTAGGATGGTTTGACGCTACGTGTGACTCAAATTCCGTTATTTTGGTTTGTGTTTCAAGTAAAAGCACTCTATTTTCGTCACTTGATTACAAAGATTTTTCTAGTTGCCAGAATAACTATTATCATTAGCCATATTAAAGGTGTTGGAAACAGAGCAAGGGGATATCGAGAGTTTGGGGTATTTGAAAACTTAAGAGATGGTCTCATTTTATAGGCTCTTAAACATGCTACAAGATTTTTGGTAAATCCATTTAATTTTCGTTGAATATTAGAAAGGTTTGACACTATGTCTAACTCAAATCCAGTTATTTTTTGGTAGTGATTCAAGTCAAAACACTCCATTTTCGTCACTTGATTGCAAAGATTTCTCGCTGCCAGAATAACTATTATCATTAGTCATATGAGAGGTGTCGGAAATAGAGAAGAGAGATATCGAGAGTGTGGTATATTTGAAAACTAAAGAGATGGTCTCATTTGATAGGCTCATAAACGGTTTTTGGAAAATCCCGTTAATTTTGGTTGAAGGTTAGGAAGGTTTGACACTACGTGTAACTCAAATCCAGGTATTTTTGGGTTGTAATTCAAGTCAAATCACTCTTTTTCCTTCACTTAATTGCGAAGATTTGTGGTTTCCAGAATAACTATTATCATTAGCCATATGAAAGGTGTCGGAAACAAAGCAGAAAGATATCGAGAGTGTGGTGTATTTGAAAACTTAAGAGATTGTCTCATTTTATAGGCTCTTAAATGCGCTACATGATTTTTTGTAGATCCCTTTAATTTTGGTTGAAGATTAGGATGGCTTGTCAGTACGTGTAACTCAAATCTAGGCATCTTTGGGTTGTGATTCAAGTCAAATCACTCTATTTCGTCACTTGATTGCGAAGATTTCTGGTTGCGAGAATAACTATTATCATTAGCCATATGAAAGGTGACGGAAAAAGAGCAGAGAGATATCGAGAGTGCGGTTTATTTGAAAACTTAAGAGATGGTCTCATTATATAGGCTCTAAAACGCGCTACATGATTTTTGGTAAATCCCGTTAATTTTGGTTGAAGATTAAGAAGGTTTGACACTGCGTGTAACTCAAATCTAGGTATTTTTGGGTTGTGATTCAAGTCAAATCACTCTATTTTCGTCATTTGATTGCGAAGATTTATTATTATCATAAGCCATATGAAAGGTATCGGAAACAGAGTAGAGAGATATCGAGAGTGTGGTGTATTTGAAAACTTATGAGATGGTCTCAATTTATAGGCTCTTAAATGCGCTACATGATTTTTTGTAAATACGTTAATTTTGGTTGAAGATTAGGATGGTTTGACACTACGTGTGACTCAAATCCAAGTGTTTTTGGGTTGTGATTTACGTTAAATAACTCTATTTTCATCACTTAATTGCGAAGATTTCTGGTTGCCAGAATAACTATTATCATTAGTCATACAAAAGGTGTTGGAAAAAGAGTAGAGAGATATCGAGAGTGTGGTGTATTTGAAAATTTAATGTAAGACCCCGAATCCCGGAAATCCAACAGTTGGTAATCATATCCAAAAATTCTCAAAAATTTAAAGTCAAACCATTTCATCTTATTAAAATTTTGTTCAGAGTGATAAACAGCGGAAAATCACAAGTACTAAAACCAAGTTCCCAAAACCATAATTTAAATATTTAAAGTAATAAATAAAAAGAAAACAGTTTTCGTATTAATCTCTGACTAGTTATGCCCTCAACCGTCCAAGTAGTTTCGAGCACGTCCAAGCGGTAAGCATCCTCCTCTAAACCTGAAACTCACACTAACATACACACAAAGTCAGCTCAAGCTGAGTGTTCAAGTTTTAAGTAAACAATATCAACAATAACAAATATGGTAGACATACCAAAAGTTTTTAAAGTAAAAAGAGTTCATCCATTAAGTCATCGTTACGGAAGACTAAACATTCTCATACATACATATACAAAAGATATATATATCTAACATCCTTCGAAGTACATCCCTATATATATAACAATATATATATATAACATTCAGGGGTCGAGCACACGTACAACCCAAACACGTAACATCTGATGATGATCATGCCATACGAGCCTCCCCCTCACGGGCTTTTCAGGGTCCGCCACAGGATTTAAGAACCTGAGTCGTATAGTTTGGCCCGGCCAAGATCACCATCCATCCGTATGCAAACCCGAAGTAGGCATACGCAACATCCATAGTCGAAACGACTACAACTCCGCCAAATATAGGCCAAACAATAATGTATATATGTGTGTGTATATATATATATATATACTTTTAACATCCATGGCCTACCATATACTAGCAAGCCTATCTAAAATAGTTTAAACGTTTCATCAAGAAAAATCGTTTTGTACTAGGAATTAATACTATGCCTAATAGCAAACTCGAGCTTAGAGCACAAGTAATATGTATAACCTTAAGGAATCTATGACCATAAACGGGTCTAAAATATCCTAAGGCATAGAACACAATCCACTCATAGTTTTATAAATGCACAAATACAACTAAGGCTATGTACTACCATCCAATTAGTTGTAACAAGTAAAATCGGGTAAAACCGTATTACGGTGTGTATGCTAACCCAAAACGTAAAAAGAGTAAAAAGGGCATCATGAACTCACCTGAAACGAGCCACACAAACACCAAAGAGTTTGAGAACTTCAAAGCCAATCCACAGTTTACAAGCGCCTGTCAGATTGCACACACAAAGATTACTAACTAAACGTACCGACTCGTTTATCCTACGAGATGTTCTAACATGATTTGATTGACCTAAAGCCTTGACATTACCAAATTCAATTGCATCAGCCCCCGAGGCCATGTATTTACCAAAACCACCCTTAGTTAATCCCAGGGGTTCCCAATTTACCCCCGAAAGTGACTTTATCGAATACGCGCGTTAACGGGTTGTTTATGCACTTAGATACCGACTCAGCCCCGTGTGGACCAAATTTAGTAAAATCACAGCCAACAAGTCCACACGACGCTACACGAGTTGGATGGGTCGGTAATTCGCAAGCACGATGCACAAATTACCAATAAACGCGAATTTGTGCCGTACCGACCCGTTTGAGTAACCGACAACCAATTCAGCCCCAATAACATAAAAATATAGTTTTTCATAGCCAACAAATCATACCGAGGCTACAACATCCGAATTGTTTGTTAATTCCCTCAAACAACACGCTAGACGCAACAATTGACAAACTAGACAACCGAAACCTAGTTTTCACTTCATCAACAGTTGACCAATCTAACGAATGCCAAAACTCATGATACTAAAGTATATTACACTAGACATACCTAAGAAGATGACAGAGCATGAACTTCAATTATAACAGCCCCGAAAGACGCGAGAAAGGGCAGCCACCGGTTAAGCCTAAAACGAACTTATCGATCAATAATGAATATAACATGCAGATTTTAGCATGCAAAGATGTATTTTATTACATAGGAAAACCATGGAATTAAATTATTAAAATTTTACCAGAGTTGTATAAATATCTTAAGTTTATAAAAATATTTTTATTATATTTTTCTAGTGGACACAAAAATCATAAAAATTCCTCCAACACAAAAAGGTATGTGCAGCTATTTCAGTGCGCAACAAAATGGTTTTATTTTTAGAAAATTCATTACCCAGACAAATTAAACGATTCCAATTGGGTTTAGTTCCAAACTCAAAATATTAACTTCTAGAAGTGGAACCAACCAATTTAGACTTGTCGAGAAAGGGTTATGATGTCAGGAAGGCAGACCCGAATCCATCATCCCGCATCAGCTTTGACACTCGATCTTATAAAATCATAAAAAGTATTCAAATCTCGTCCAAAAATTACGTATTATACCTTTCTAGAAACTAGACTCAATTTAGAACATCATAGAAACAAGAATCAATTAAAAACAATATATTTTCATCGAGTTACAGACCGAGCAATAAAAGAGTACGAATCTGTCAGAAATTGTTATAATCAAAACTCAACCCTAACGTGTTCAACAAAGGGTTTAATGGTGAAAAAGAGTTATACTAAGATAGAACCGACCTGGAATTGAAGTTTGGATGGCCGGAAACGGGCTGGTCTTGCACGGAAATCGAGAAGAGAGGGGGAGGGGTGCGCCGATCAGTGATGGGTTAGGGTTATGGTTTAGTTTTTTTTTATATATAAAATATAATAACAAAATAACATTCAGGCCCCTCCACTTTACTAATCGTTGAACTTGTAAGAAAATTTAAGTAAAATACGTTTACGAGGGTGGCAAGGAGCTCTCGAAAGAATGTCGGGTCAAGCCCGAAAGGTGCACACAACACTACACGGTTAAACCTTTTGTCGGAAATTTACGGACGTTACATTTAAGAGAATGTCTCAATTTATAGGCTCTTAAACGCGTTACATGATTTTTGGTAAATCCCGCTAATTTTGGTTGAAGTTTAGGACGGTTTGACACTACGGGTAACTCAAATGCAGTTATTTTTGGGTTGTGATTCAAGTCAAATCACTCTATTTTCGTCAATTGATTGCAAAGGTTTCTAGTTGCCAGAATAACTATTATCATTAGCCATATTAAAGGTGTCAGAAAACTGAGCATAGCGATATCATGAGTGTGGTTTATTTGAAAATTTAAGAGATTGTCTCATTTTATAGGCTCTTAAACGCACTACTTGATTTTTGGTAAATCCCGTTAATTTTGATTGGAGATTAGGAATGTTTGACACTACATGTAACTCAAATCCAGTTATTTCTGTGTTGTGATTCAAGTCAAATCACTCTATTTTCGTTACTTGATTGCAAATATTTCTGGTTGCCAGAATAACTATTATCATTGGATCCTCTCTCGAAGTGTTGCCCTCTAACCCGTTGTTTCCCAAGGCCAATAAGTACCTCCTAAAATGTAACATTTTTTTTTAAACTGGAGATTTCTTGTTGCCAGAATAACTTAATTAAATGAATTTTAGAAAAAATAACTAAACATGCAAATAGGATTCATGTAATTAGCCCGAATAATATTAGTCAAATTTTTAATTCGTAGAAATCCAACAACAATCTGTGTTAAAAACTTGAGCATAATTAATTCACATAGTGGCAGATAGCTTCACATTCATATGTTGGAATTAAAACTGAGATACTTTATCAGTTTGTTTTGATTCAATTACCAATTGATAATAGTATTTAATAGTAATATTTTGATTTGATTTGACTTCTCATATTTAAGCATAATTTGTCTTTAAAACGTAAATTCAATAAATTGAGCCTAGTTTAGAACATAATCCAGAGCGTATTCTTTATGATGCCCCGGTCGTGGTTTCTTAAACTAAATTACACTCAATTGAATATATCCTACAATTAGTTGTTTGAATGTGCTCAATTGAGCTCCGATTAGGGTTTAGAATACCAAGTTCAAAATGAACGCACAAATCACTAACCAATATGTTCGATTTTGAATTTCAACTTGATTTTGGTCTACAATTTTTGGAATTTAAGTTTGGTTTTGGTTGAGTGGATTTCAAATGTTTGATTAATACTAAATTCAGATCAATTCGATTTGATCGAGATGGAGAAAATGGTTTCAATTCCTAGCCTATAAAAGAACCAGTGAATTATTTTAGGTTACTTACAATGATACCACCATGTGAAATTGAAATCGATGCTTTATAGGGTCGTGTACTTTCATACGATAAGCCATTTTTGTACGTTACACCTCTCTCTCTCTCTCTCTCTCTCTCTCTATATATATATATATATATATTACTTGTGTACTTGATGCATTCTATCACTAAAGTTCTTACATTTTTTTAACCGTTAAAGAGGGGATTCTTGCGGCGTAATATTTAGTAGTACCACTAGTTTGACAAACCCCACCTGCGCTAGTCACTCTACAAATGGAGTTCGTAGAAACGGGGTGTATTATTGACCTGCCATTTCATGCTAGTGTCTTGTGATAGACCTGGTTTAAAGGCAGCAACACATTCAAAAGTCAGCTTCGGTTCAAACGTCTAGTAAATTATAAATGGATTGGCTACCCAGATTTTATGGAATTGTACTAGTAACTAAAATACATTGTTTTACATTATAACTTTGATCTCGTCAACTTTGTGTTAACACTTGAGTATTTGTATTTGCCTAGGCCATTAGGTATGCTAAGGAGTACGTTGCATGCATGGCTTAGAATTACATTCATTATGTAGAAAATTAGAAGGGAGGGGGGGTTGTGAATTGTTTTTCTTTTCTTTATAATCCGATTTAGGGAGTTAATGACTTTGTTATACTCTTTTCACAACTTATAACAATAAACATAAATTAGTAAAGAGTTAATGGTTAGAGATGGCACAATTAGATTTATAGAGGTTCAAGTGAATGTTAACTAATTCACTTTACGTTCTTTCCCCGATGAACGTTTTCTTCACTATTCATCTCCTTAAATGGTAGGGATCACCAATACAAATGTTTCACTCTTCAAAGGAAGTGATCAACTTCTTCACCAAGAACACCAAGTACTTAGCTTTACAATTTCTTCTAATCTCACTATATCAAGATAAGATAATGAGTCTTCACCTAACAACTAATTTAACTCTATATCAAGATAGAGTTCCCAACCTAAAACAAAACAACACTATATCAAGATAGTGTGTTCCTCTCTTAAATCACCAACTAATGATGATTCCTCACTTGTCAAAACATTATAACAACATCTAGTGTTGACCCTCAAAATACAAATAAGATGGTTAGATGATAGCTTATAAAAGGTCTTCTTTTTGCTGTACATTTTTAATCTCTTCTCTAAATAATTGCAGCTTGATTGGACTTGAATAGTGGAAGAGATTAACCTTGAAGTGTGTATGTAATTATTGTAAAGCAAAGGCCTGAAGACTAAATTTGAATTAGTCTTCTATTTATAACCAAGTGTGCAAGAACAAGGATAAATGGACTGCTAGCCCAACAGTCGCTTACGTACAGTACACTTCACATTGGGCTTGCCAATATAAACATTCTGTGCGATCATTGTCTTCATTTTTGGCTTCTTTAGGTTGACCAACAAATATGAGAGTTCATCTCTTTCATTTCCCTCAAAGAATACGCGAAACGCAACAATTAACGATTTAAACATCCGAAACCCTAGTATTCAAACTAACGACAATCGACCAACCTAACTAATTCCAATGACCATGATATTTTAGTGTGATGTAAATGACATACCTAGGGAGTTATTAGAACAAGAAACCTTAATCTTTAACCTACGAAGTAGCTTAATTGGGCAGCCTCCAATTTTGACCTAAACGAAGAACTCGATCAAATAATGAGCAATAGCAACGAGTTAGAGATGAAAAAGACGTTCCACAAGATAGAACAAACCTGGAATTAATTGAATATAACTTAAAAATGGCTGAAATAATGCAAAACCGCGATGGGGGTTGCTCTTTTCTGGTCTGATCGCTAGAATGAGGGAGGGGGTGGCCAAATTGTTATAACTTTGGGAAAACTACTTTTTAGGCTCCCCTTACTTGCTAAATGGGTTAACTTGTTCCTGAAGCTTGATAAATGGGCTTTTAAGAAATACCATGAGGCCCCTCAACTTGAAAGATCAAATCCCGCTTATTATACAAACTTTACAAACGCGAAGGCCGCTTAACAAGAATTTCTGAGCGTTACAAGTCCACCCCTTACAATGGGATTCGTCCTTGAATCCCGTTGTAATAGGAACGGATACAGATTGAGACAAAACTTAATCACATAATCACACAAGAAAACAGTAGACACAAAACCTCTATTGGAACCCGAGTCAAACATGACCGAAGACTGTAGCTCAACAAGTAAAAAAGGTATCTAGAATGGTTCATGCTACTTCTTAGCTAAACAATTACACACAAAAGTTTTTGGTAGGATGAGAAACAGACGGTAGAATTTAACGAATAAGAAGAATAAAGGGAGTACCTGAAATGACGTTCGCGTCCTCCTTCGCTTCCTTCATAGAGATATACTGAAGGCCCTAGCCATGGCTTTTGGTTTGTCTTCCACCTATACCTTAGAAGAATTTCCCTGTTCAGAGCCTCCTACCTTACCTTTAGTACACTGAGATACCAAATGCCCAGACCCATTACATCGGAAACAAGTCAAGGTCGGACACTCGTAGTGGAGGTCTCCGGTCTTCGCATAACAGAAACAAGTAGTAGACCCAGATTTACATTCTCCCTTATGCAGTTTCCCACACTTCTTGCATCTATCAACAAACGCACCCCCCTAGAATCCGACACATCAGTCACCGCTTTCTTTGCAGCCGGTGTAAATCATTACCCCAAACCATTTTCCATTGAGGTTAGAATTTGAGTTCTAATCATTTTTAGATTCGAGGTCGGGCTTACTATATCCCTTTGATCATACAAGGTACCAGCCAGAGTAACTACTGAGCAAAAGGTACTCATGTCGGTGGTCACCACTCCCCTACAAACATCCATTGGAAGACCCTTCACGTTTTCCTTAATCCAGTAACCAGATCTGGACATAGATGAGCCATTTGATTAAGTTTCGTAGTATACTCACGACAGGTCATGGTACCCGCTTCCAGGGTTACGAATTTGTTCTCGATTTTATCCAATTCATGCAGAGGGAAAAACTGTTTGATAACCAATTGCTTCAATTCTTCTCAAGTCCTCCTCCAAACGTCCTTGTCTCCCACGGCCCGAGTCAAATTATCCCACCAGCATAACGCCTCAGAACAAAACGAGGCAGAAGCAAAAGTACCCATGTCATCCCCTTTACATATATTAATCTTCAGAACAACCTCCATTTCCCTCATCCATTGGTGTGTCGCTGACGCATCCTTAGTGCCACCAAAAGTAGGGGGTCACACTTCTTAAAATCCCCGTACGAACAACCCCGTTCAATAACCTTAACCGCACAAACCTTTTCCTCATCATCACTCGATTCAATCCACTCGGTTTCATCTCAACCCCTCTTTACTTTGTCCCCTTGACTGAACCCCTTAGCTGTAAACCACTCTTCCATGGTCTTAATTGCCTCAACAACAATTTATGGAATAACACTATGAAGAATCTGGTAGACCTCATCCATGATGGCCACGCGCATTGAAGGATCTAACGCGGGATCATCCCCCTCCTCATGAACTGGGGTCTCTTCCCAATTAGGACTCGGGCTCTCTCTCAGTCTTGACACGTGGCCTACGACCACAACCCCTGGGATGACCTCTTCTAGCCGCATGAGTATTTGCCATATCTTATGTAACGCCCGTAAATTTCGTTAATCGGCTCGATCGTTTATAAATGTTTGTCAAAAAGCCAGGGTTTCATCTTTCTAATTTAGAGCCTTGTAATACGTTTTAAAAGTCCGTTTGTCCATCCTTATTTTCCCAAAACATTCCCTCTTACAGCTTAAAGTATTATACTAGTATGTAGCACCTGACACTTTCGTTTATCGGCATACACGTTGTAGAGTTTGTATATTTATCGGGTTCGAACCGGCTTACTTCGGGGACCTCCTTGTCATACCCATAAGTGGGATTACTTAAGTTTTATTCAAGTGTCGCAATTTTCAACTTGGAAGGGCCAGAACGTAACATTTTATATTATAATCAAAACCTAAAACCCTAGCTCCCATGTCCTGCGATCGGCAGCAGCAGCACCCCCCTTTCCACCTCGTTTTGCGTGCAATCAGCCACTGTCCGGCCGTCCAAACTTCAATTCCAGGTCGGTATTATACGTATACAACTCTTTTTCACCTTAATTCATCCTTATGGCGCGCTTATTGGTCGTTAAGATTGAGTTTTGATGATAACAGCTTGCTGACAGATTCGTATACGTTTATTGTAGGGTTTGTAACGCGATGTTAATCCACTGTTTTTGATCGATTCTTGATTCCATGATGTTCTACTTTGAGTCTAGTTTCCAGAAAGGTATAATACGTAATTTTTTGACGAGATTTGAATAGTTTTTATGATTTTATAAAATCGAGTGTCAAACCTGATGCGGGACGACGGATTCTGGTCCGTCTTCCCGACATCATAACCTTTTTTTGACAAGTCTAAATTGGTTGGTTCCACTTCTAGAAGTTAATATTTTGAGTTATAAACCAAACTCAATTGGAATCGTTTAATTTTGCTGGGTAATGAATTTTATAAAAATAAAACCATTTTGTTGCGCAGCTGAAATAGCTGCACATACCTTTCAGTGTTGGAAGAATTTTTATGATTTTTGTGTCCACTAGAAAAATATAATAAAAATATTTTTATAAACTTAAGATATTTATGCAACACTGGTAAAAATTTAATAATTTAATTCCATGGTTTTCCTATGTAATAAAATACATCTTTGCATGCTAAAATCTGCATGTTATATTCGTTATTGATCGATAAGTTCGTTTAGGCTTAACCGGTGGCTGCCCTTCCTCGCATCTTTCGGGGCTGTTATAATTGAAGTTCGTACTCCGTCATATTCTTAGGTATGTCACTTACAACATACTAAAATTTCATGGGCAATGGAGGTGTTTAGGTTGGTCAATCAATTTTAGTTCGAAAACTATGGTTTATCGGGTGTAGGATTGGCAATTGTTGAGTTTGATGCGTTAAACGATCGGATGACAGACCGAATCAGTTTGTACAGCCCTAGGGGGGTTTAAGGGCTGTGGGAAAATTATATTTTTGATGCACGGGGCTGTTATGGTTAGTGCTTCGTCAATCGAGTCGGCGGTGCGCGAATTTTCGTTTAAACTTTAAAGTAAGAGTTGTAAAAAGGAACCGTCAACCCTATCAACTCGGGTGACATAATCTTGATGAATGAAAAAATTTAAAATGGAATTTGGTCCATTCGGGGCTGATTCGTTTAACAAATGGTTTTAAGGTTTATTTCGCGCGCATTCGACCCGATTTGATTATCGTTGGGCCTTAGGCCAAGTTGTTGGGCCTTGGGCCAAGTGTTGGGCCTTGGGCCAAAGTGTTGGGCCTTGGGCCAAAGTGTTGGTCCTAGGGCCAAGTTGTTGGGCCTTGGCCAAAGTGTTTGGCCTTGGGCCAAGTTGTTGGGCCTTGGGCCAAAGTGTTGGGCCTTGGGACAAGTGGTTGTGCCTTGGGCCAAGTGTTGGGCCTTGGGTTAAAGTGTTGGGCCTTGGGCCAAAGTATTGGGCCTTGGGCCAAGTGTTTGGGCATTGGGCCAAGTTGTTGGGCCTTGGGCCAAAGTGTTGGGCCTTGGGCCAAGTTGTTGGGCTTGAACGGCCCATTAGGCTAGAGTGTTCTTACAGTCTAGTTTAGTAACGCGTTGTGTATAATTTACAGGCCCTTGCTTGTTATTGTGCACTTAGGGATTTCCTAGCTCATTGCAGGTGTTCGGTTGATTCAGGTGAGTTCATGATGCCCTTTTTACTCTTTTATGTTTTGGGCTAGCATACACACCGAAATACCATTTTAAACGATTTTACTCGTTACAGTGAATTGAATAGTTTTACATGGTCTCACTCGTGATGGTGCATTTTGAAAGCTATATTTGAATTATTTTATATGCCTTAGGATATTTTAGACTCGTTCATGGTCTTGTATCCTTAAGGTTACATACATTATTGACGGTCTAGACTCGAGGATGTTAGTAGACTTGGCAGTAATTGAATACGAGTAGACCTATTTGTGTTTACATGCACTGATGTTACGTGTTGGGTTGTACGTGTGCTCGACCCTGATGTTATTACTTGGATGAGATGTTACGTGTTTGGGTTGTACGTGTGCTCGACCTGATGTTATTACTTGGATGAGATGTTACGTGTTTGGGTTGTACGTGTGCTCGACCCTGATGTTATTATTTGGACGGTATATATAGGGATATAAATATATAGATGTTTATAGATGTCTAATTACGAATACTTAGTGTTGATGATGGCTAACTGTTCGTGTCCCGTATTATATTTTAAACTCTTGGAATGTTTTATAATCCAGTTTTTATATTTAAACTCTTGGAATGTTTTATAATCTCGTTTTTTATATTTAAACTCTTGGAATGTTTTATAATCCCGTTTTTATATTTAAACTCTTGGAATGTCTTATAATCTCGTTTTTATATTAAACTCTTGGAATGTTTTATAATCCCGTTTTGATATTTAAACTCTTGAAATGTTTTTAAACGAATTTATATAGGCTTGCTAGCAATGGTAGGCCTTGGGATGTTAAATATATATATATATATATATATATATATATATATATATGTATGTATATATATATATATATATGTATATATATATATATACATATATATGTATGTATATATATATATATATACATATATATATATATATACATATATATATATACATATATATATACATATATATATATATACGACTATTGAATGTTGCGTATGCCTACCTTGTGTTGCATGCGCCGAATGTTACGTGTTTGGGTTGTACGTTTGCTCGACCCTGAATGTTTGTAGTCGTCTCGACTACTGAATGTTGGTATGCCTACCTTGTGTTGCATGCGCCGAATGTTACGTGTTTGGGTTGTACGTTTGCTCGACCCTGAATGTTTGTAGTCGTCTCGACTACTGAATGTTGCGTATGCCTACTTTGTGTTTGCATGCGCTGAATGTTACGTGTTTGGGTTGTACGTTTTCTATATATACATATGTATATATATATGTATATATATATGTATATATATATGTATGTATATATATATGTATGTATACATATATGTATATATATATATATATGTATATACATTATTGCTTGGCCTATATTTGGCGATGTTGTAGTCGTTTCGACTACTGAATGTTGCGTATGCCTACCTTGTGTTGCATGCGCCGAATGTTACGTGTTTGGGTTGTACGTTTGCTCGACCCTGAATGTTTGTAGTCGTCTCGACTACTGAATGTTGCGTATGCCTAACTTGTGTTGCATGCGCCGAATGTTACGTGTTTGGGTTGTACGTTTGCTCGACCCTGAATGTTTGTAGTCGTCTCGACTACTGAATGTTGCGTATGCCTACTTTGTGTTTGCATGCGCTGAATGTTACGTGTTTGGGTTGTACGTTTTCTCGGCCCTGAATGTTATTATTGACGCGGCTGGGTCAAATATATTACTTGGGGAAGACCCGGGGTGAGGAGGCCCGTCGTATTATGAACCGTGGTCGGGTCAAATATATTACTTGGGGAAGACCCGGGGTGAGGAGGCCCGTATCACGTGTTTGGATGTTAAACCTCGACCGAGTCAAATATATTACTTGGGAATGACCCGGGGTGAGGAGGCTCGTGTTACGTGATTTTGTTTTATTAAACTGTGACCGAGTTAAATATAATACTTGGGGATGACTCGGGGTGAGGAGGCTCGTGTCACATGCTTAGGTCTTACGGCGTCCGGGTCAAATATATTAGTCGAGTCTTGACTCGTGGTGGAGAGGCCCGTGTACGTGTGTTCGACGATGATTGTATTACCTGGTGAATTATATATAGTTTATTTTATTTATACCTTCTCTATTGTTTATAACTATAGCTTTGAAATAAAGTATGAATTATTGTTTATGAAAACTTGAACTCACTCAGCTCAAGCTGACTTTGTGTGTATGTTAGATTGACTTTCAGGTTAAGGATTAGAGATTTCCGCTCGGACGTGCTAGAGACTACTCGGACGGCTGAAGGCACATCTAGTCGAAGAATTAATAACGTAAACTGTTTCTTTTAAATTATTACCATAAGTATTTAAATTTTAATTTTGGTCACTTTCCCTGGTTTTGGGAATTTTGATGTTATCTATTCCGCTGTTTACTACTCTGAAACGATTTTAATGAGATGAAGATTTCAAATAAAACGAATATTTTATTTACAATTGATTTTGGACACCTGTACCCGTGTTTTGGGATTTTTAATACTTAAATTTTTCCGCTGTTATTTACTCTGAACTTGTTTTAAATACAAAGAATCGTTTGGTTTTAAATTTTTGTGAATTTGTGGATGTGATTACCAACTGTAGGATTCCCGGGATTCGGGGTCTTACATCTTATCCCTACAAAGACAGAATTCTAACACAATCAAGCACAAGCAGCATTTAGAACATGGAAGGTAGTGGTAAACTGCTAATAACAATGATCAAGTGTGATTATTCATTTACTTTACCCGTCCGTCCCAACCACCCCCTGTTCTTAACTATATTAGCATTCTATCCCACACTTAAACAACTTATGCACACAAAAGAAACTCTATTACCTATAAAACAAAAGGGTTAACTCTTGGCGTGCAGCTACCCATTGTTGGTATTTCTAGTCTTCATCCCATTCATAGTTTAAGTCCAAGCATCAAAGGATGCCCGGATCCCTCGAACAGTGATACCAACTTGTAAAACCCCCAAACCCATGAGTCAAACAGTTGGTAATCATACCATAAGATCCAAATATAAAAGTCAAAATCATTTTCAATTTATTAAAATGGGTCTAGAGTGACATGCAACGAAAAAGTTAACAAGTGCAAACCCAAAACCGGGAAACGCATCCAAACAAAATACTTAAAATAGGTTCATACAATAAAAGAAAAGACTGTTTGTTTTATTAAAGTTCCTCGACTAGATATGCCTTCAACCATTTGGGTAACCTTGAGCACGTCCAAGTGGTATCCTCTGACTCATCAACCTGAAAATCAATCTAACATACACACAAAGTCGGAGTGAATTCATGTTATTATAAATGACATTTAGAAATCAATTTAAATCAATAAATATAACAATAATATTATAAAAATATTATTTTTCATCAGTCAAGCATGCAACACGGGCCTCCTCACCCCAAGTCAGTAAACATGAAGTAAAGGACTCAAGTAATCCAATTACCCCTAGGACATATAAACTGTTGGGGGACTTCCTCATCTTAAACATTAAAAGGTTTATAAGGAATTTTATCCTCTATTTGACCGGTCACGGCTTTATAAAAACATTCACATCAGTGGTTTTCCTTAGTCAAACACATAACGCGGGCCTCCTCACCCAAGTCACTAAACACCAGGTCAAGGACTTATGTAATTTATGTAAACCGGTCACGATTTAACAAAAACATTCATATCAGTAGCCACACACACATATAATATAGTCAAACACCAACTAAGTAAATTCCTCAAGCATAGACTATATATATATATATATATATATATATATATATATATATATATATATATACGCACACACACAAAATAAACAAATATAGTAAAGTCTATGCAATATCGTCCACACGGTTTAAACGGGTAATAATGGCCACACACACATACAATTTAGTCAAACATCAACTAAATAGCATCCTCAAGCATAGACAATAAATAATATATGAGTTCAAAATATACAACTGTAATTGGTCTTTGCAATATCATCTAAATTGTTTAAACGGATAAAAACGTAATGAGGTGTGTATGCTAGCCCGAAACATAAAAATATTAAAAAGGGCATCATGAAACTCACCTGACACGGGTCACACGACTATCGACGAGCTAGAGAACCACTAAGTGATCACTCAAAGTCAAAAGCATGTCAAGTTGCACACAACAATTACTAACTAAACGGCATCGACTCGCTCTCTCTACGAGACATTCTAACATGATTTAAGCCCCCGAGGCCTTTAATTTATCAAAACCACCCTTAGATAAGATCAGGGACCAAAGGGTTCCAAACTACACCCAATTTACGTTAACTGTGTCTAATTCACGTGTTATCTAGCCATCTAAGTAATCACCAACCAACTCAGCCCCGCATATATATAATGTAGTGTTATTACAGCCAATACGTCCACACGACACTAACGAGCTGATTGGGTCGGCAATTCTCTTGTAAAACACACGAATTAACGATTAAACAGCAATTCACGCTCTAGCGAACCATTTGAATAATCACCAACCAAATCAGCCCTGCTTTAATAAAAATCAATATTTTCATAGCTCGTATATCATCCTAATACTAACAATCTGTTTAGGTTGGTAATTCTCTCAAAAAATACGCGAAACGCAACACTTAACGATTTAAACATCCGAAACCTAGTTTTCAAACTAACGACAATTGACCAAGCTAGCCAATTCTAATGACCATGATATTTTAGTATTATGTAAATGAAATATCTAGGGAGTTATTAAAACAAGAAACCCTAATCTTTAACCTCTTGAAGTAGCTTAATTGGGCAGCCTCCGGTTTTGACCTAAAGGAACACTCGATCAAAGAATGAGCAATAGCAATGGGTTAGAGATGAAAAAGATATTCCACAGGATAGAACAAACCTTGACTTGATTAAATATAACTTGAGAATGTCTGAAATAATGAAAAATCATGATCGGGGCTGCTCTTTTCTGGTTAGATCGCTAGAATGAGGGAGGGGGCGGCCAAATTGTTATAACTTTGGGAAAATTACTATTCAGACCCCCCTACTTGCTAACTGGGTTAACTTGTTCCTAAAGCTTGATAAATGGATTTTAAGAAATATCGTGAGGCCCCTCAACTTAACAAATCAAATCCCGCTTATTACACAAACTTTACAAACGTGAGGCCGCTTAACGAGAATATCCGGGCGTTACATATATATAAAATAAAGGTCAACTAAATGAATAGTTGGTGAGTTCACACAAGTTTTGATATATAATAGTAAAACCATACAATTCCATGAGACATGTGTAAATCGAGCAAGTAAGGACCTTTCCAGTTGGTAATAACCAACGTACTCGGATAATTGCGCAAGTAAGGTCCTTTCCAGTTGGTAACAACCAACGTACTCGGATAATGAGGCTCTTTTCCACTCATAACAAAATGGTCCTGAGTGCAAAGGGGGGCGTATGATCTACTTATTCATGATACCATGTGCAAGTAAGTTTTGAGCAAGTAATCAAGTAAACACACAAGTCCATGATTTGAATTGCAGTTTTATAAATGAACAAGTAAACAATTGACTCGATAGGATATATATGCTACCGACAAAAACATAAAAGCGTTAAAAAGGGGGGGTGTGAGAAACTCACCTTGAAATTGAGGATAAACTTGAAATACAAACGAATGTGCGTTAAAGTAACCGAAGCGATCGAACCTCACGAACTACAATAAAAATATAAAAAATAAAAAACTAACTAATGGGACTATAAAAGTTAAATAATTTAATTTTAGGAATTATTTTAATATATATATTTTATTATTTTAAGGCCTTTTGGATTATAATATTTTTTTACTAAGTTTTCTAAACGTTTTGGGGACATATGCGTATTTCATATTATATATGTCTCAAAAATTAGCAAATGTTTAATTGTGTGTGATTGATCAAATATACTTGCAAAACTGGTGATAAACTCACTCAACATGTGTTGTTGTTGTTGACAAACTTTGTTTTCTACGCATATGCATGTTGCCATTGAATTGAAGTTGAAGTATGGACACTTAGAAAGACCTTAGAATTTTAATAAAGACAAATATTATTCAAATCTTGATTGGATTACATGTATTATATTATTGGCTTGTACTTTGAATATTTGTCTCATTTTATATGCTCCTAAACGCCCTACTTGATTTTTGGTAAATCCCGTTAATTTTGGTTGAAGATTAAGAAGGTTTGACACTACGTGTAACTTAAATCCAGGTAGAGTATCTTTGTGTTGTGATTCAAGTCCAATCACTTACTTTTCGTCACTTGATTGCGTAGATTTCTGGTTGCGAGAATAACTATTATCGTTAGCCATATGAAAGGTGTTGGAAACAGAGCAGAGAGATATCGAGAGTGTGGTGCATTTGAAAACTGAAGAGATGCTATCATTTTATAGGCTCTTAAACGCGCTACGTGATTTTTGATAAATCCCGTTAATTTTGATTGAAGATTAGGAAGGTTTGACACTACGTGTAACTCAAATCCAGGTATTTTGGATTGTGATTAAAGTCAAATCACTCTATTTTCATCACTTGATTGCGAAGATTTCTTGTTTCCTGAATAATTATTATCGTTAGCCATATGAAAGGTGTCGGAAACAGAGCAGTAAGATATCGAAAGTGTGATGTATTTGTAAACTTAAGACACTAGCTCAATTTATAAGCTCTTAAACACGCTACATGATTTTTGGTAGTCCTGTTAATTTTTGTTGAAGATTAGGAAGGTTTGACACTACATGTAACTCAAATCAAGGAATTTTTGGTTTGTGATTCAAGTCAAATCACTCAATTTTCGTCACGTGATTGCGAAGATTTCTGGTTGCCAGAATAAATATTATCATTAGCCATATGATAGGTGTCGGAAACAGAGCAGAGGGATATCGAGAGTGTGGTGTATTTGAAAACTTATGAGATGGTCTCATTTTATAGGCTCTTAAACGCGCTACGTGATTTTTGGTAAATCCCGTTAATTTTGGTTGAACATTATGAAGGTTTGACACTACGTGTAACTCAAATACAGGTATTTTTACGTTTTGATTCAAGTTAAATCACTCAATTTTCGTCACTTAATTGCGAAGATTTCTTGTTGTGAAAAAACTATTTTCATTAGCCGTATGAAAGGTGTCGGAAACAGATCAGAGAGATATCGAGACTGTGGTGTATTTGAAAACTCAAAAGATTGTCTCGTTTTATTTGCTCTTAAACGCGCCACATGATATTTGGTAAATCCCGTTAATTTTGGTTGAAGATTAGGAAGGTTTGACACTATGTGTAACTCAAATCCATGTATAGTATCTTTGTGTTGTGATTCAAGTCAAATCACTCAATTTTCGTCACTTGATTGCGAAGATTTCTGGTTGCGAGAATAACTATTATCGTTAGCCATATTAAAGGTTTCGAAAACAGAGCAGAGAGATATCGAGAGTGTGGTGCATTTGAAAACTTAAGAGAAGGTCTCATTTTATAAGCTCTTAAACGTGCTACGTGATTTTTGGAAAATCCCGTTAATTTGGATTGAAGATTAGGAAGGTTTTATTTAAGATTAGGAAGGTTTGACACAAAGTGTAACTGAAATCCAGGTATTTTGGGTTGTGATTCAAGTCAAATCACTATATTTTCGTCACTTGATTGCGAAGATTTCTAGTTGCCAGAATAACTATTATCATTACCCATATGAAATATGTCGGAAACAGAGCAGAGAGATATCGAGAGTTTGGTGTGTTTAAAAACTTAAGAGATGGTCACAATTTATAGGCTCTTAAACGCGCTACATGATTTTTGGTAAATCCCGTTAATTTTGGTTGAATATTATGAAGGTTTGGCACTACGTGTAACTCAAATCCAAGTATTTTTGGTTTGTGATTCAACTCAAATCACTCTATTTTCGTCACTTGATTGCGAAGATTTCTGCTTGTAGAATAACTATTATCATTAGCCATATGAAAGGTGTCGGAAACTGAGCAACTATTATCATTAGCCATATAAAATGAGATGGTCTCATTTTATAGGCTCTTAAACGTGCAGCACGATTTTTGGTAAATCCATTTAATTTTGGTTGAAGATTAGAAAGGTTTGACATTATGTGTAACTCAAATCCAGTTATTTTTGGGTTGTGATTCAAGTCAAAACACTCTATTTTTCCGTTGCCAGAATAACTATGATCACCATTCATACGAGTGGTGTTGGAAACAGAGAAGAGAGATATCGAGAGTGTGGTATATTTGAAAACATAAGAGATGGTCTCATTTGATAGGCGCTGAAACGTGATAAACGGTTTTTGGTAAATCCTGTTAATTTTGGTTGAAGATTAGGAAGGTTTGACACTACGTGTAACTCAAATCCAGGTATTTTTGGGTTCTAATTCAAGTCAAATCACTCTTTTTCCTTCACTTGATTGCGAAGATTTGTGGTTGCCAGAATAACTATTATCATTAGCCGTATGAAAGGTGTCGGAAACAGAGCAGAAAGATATCGAGAGTATGCTGTGTTGGAAAACTTAAGAGATTGTATCATTTTATAGGCTCTTAAACGCACTACATGATTTTTGAAGATCCCTTTAATTTTGGTTAAAGATTAGGAAGGCTTGTCACTACGTGCGACTCAAATTCTGGCATCTTTGGTTTATGATTCAAGTCAAATCACACTATATTCGTCACTTGATTGCGAAGATTTCTGGTTGTGAGAATAACTATTATCATTAGCCATATGAAAGGTGACGGAAAAAGAGCAGAGAGATATCGAGAGTGTGGTGTATTTGAAAACTTAAGAGATGGTCTCATTATATAGGCTCTAAAATGCGCTACATGATTGTTGGTAAATCCCGTTAATTTTGGTTGAAGATTAAGAAGGTTTGACACTACGTGTAACTCAAATCTAGGTATTTTTGGGTTGTGATTCAAGTCAAATCACTCTATTTTCGTCATTTGATTGCGAAGATTTCTGGTTGCGAGAATAACTATTATCGTTAGCAATATGAAAGGTGTCGGAAGCAGAGCAGAGAGATATCGAGAGTGTGGTGCATTTGAAAACTTAAGAGATGGTCTCATTTTATAGGCTTTTAAACATGCTACGTGATTTTTGGAAAATCCCGTTAATTTTGATTGAAGATTAGGAAGGTTTGACACTACGTGTAACTCAAATCCAGGTATTTTGGGTTGCGATTCAAGTCAAATTACTCTATTTTCGTCATTGCGAAGTTTTCTGGTTGCCAGAATAACTATTATCATTACCAATATGAAATGTGTCGGAAACAGAACAGAGAGATATCGAGAGTGTGCTGTGTTTGAAAACTCAAGAGATTGTCTCAATTTATAGGCTCTTAAATGCGCTACATGATTTTTGGTAAATTCCGTTAATTTTGGTTGAAGATTAGGAAGGTTTGACACTACGTGTGACTCAAATCCAAGTGTTTTTGGGTTGTGATTCAAGTTAAATCACTCTATTTTTGTCACTTAATTGCGAAGATTTCTGGTTGCCAGAATAACTATTATCATTAGTCATACGAAAGTTGTTGGAATAAGAGTAGGGAGATATCGAGAGTGTGGTGTATTTGAAAATTTAAGAGACGGTCTCAATTTATAGGCTTTTAAATATGCTACATGATTTTTGGTAAATCCCGTTAATTTTTGCTGAAGTTTAGGACGGTTTGACACTTCGTGTAACTCAAATACAATTATTTTTGGGTTGTGATTCAAGTCAAATCACTCTATTTTCGTCAATTGATTGCAAAGATTTCTAGTTGCCAGAATAACTATTATCATTAGCCATATTAAAGGTGTCGGAAAACTGAGCATAGCGATATCGTGAGTGTGGTTTATTTGAAAACGTAAGAGATTGTCTCATTTTATAGGCTCTTAAACGCGCTACTTGATTTTTGGTAAATCCCGTTAATTTTGATTGGAGATTAGGAAGGTTTGACACTACGTGTAACTCAAATCCAGTTATTTTTGGGTTGTGATTCAAGTCAAATCACTATATTTTCGTCACTTGATTGCAAAGATTTCTGGTTACGAGAATAACAATTATCATTATATCCTCTCTCGAAGTGTTGCCCTCTAAGCCGTTGTTTCCCAAGGCCAATAAGTACCTCCTAAAATGTAACATTTTTTTTTAAACTGGAGATTTCTTGTTGCCAGAATAACTTAATTAAATGAATTTTAGAAAAAATAACTAAACATTTAAATAGGATTCATGTAATTAGCCCGAATAATATTAGTCAAATTTTTAATTCGTAGAAATCTAACAACAACAATCTGTGTTAAAAACTTGAGCATAATTAATTCACTTAATGGTAGATAGCTTCACATTCATGTGTTCGAATTAAAACTGAGATACTCTTCAGTTTGTTTTGATCCAATTACCAATTAATAATAGTATTTAATAGTAATATTTTGATTTGATTTGACTTCTCATATTTGAGCATAATATGTCCTTAAAACGTAAATTCAATAAATTGAACCTAGTTTAGAACATAATCCAGAGCGTATTCTTTATGATGCCCCAGTCGTGGTTTCTTAAACTAAATTACACTCAATTGAATATATACTACAATTAGTTGTTTGAATATGCTCAATTGAGCTCCGATTAGGGTTTAGAATACCATGTTCAAAATAAACGCACAAATCACTAACCAATATGTTCGATTTTGAATTTCAACTTGATTTTGGTCTACAATTTTTGGAATTTAAGTTTGGTTTTGGTTGAGTGGATTTCAAATGTTCGATTAATACTAAATTCAGATCAATTCGATTTGATCGAGATGGAGAAAATGGTTTCAATTCCTAGCCAATAAAAGAACCAGTGAATTATTTTAGGTTAATTACAATGATACCACCATGTGAAATTGAAATCGATGCTTTATAGGGTCGTGTACTTTCATACGATAAGCCATTTTTGTACGTTACACCTCTCTCTCTCTCTCTCTCTCTCTATATATATATATATATATATATATTACTTGTGTACTAGATGCATTCTATCACTAAAGTTCTTACATTTTTTAACCATTAGAGAGGTGATTCTTGCGGCGTAATAACTATTATCATTAGCCATATTAAAGGTGTCAGAAACAGAACAGATGGATATCGAGAGTGTGGTGTATTTGAAAACTTATGAGATGGTCTCATTTTATAGGCTCTTAAACGCGCTACGTGATTTTTGGTAAATCCCGTTAATTTTGGTTGATGATTAGGAAGGTTTGACAATAAGTGTAACTCAAATCCAGGTATTTTTAGGTTGTGATTGAAGTCAAACCACTCTATTTTCGTCACTTGATTGCGAAGATTTCTCGTTTCGAGAAAAACTATTATCATTAGCCATATGAAAAGTGTCGGAAACAGATCAGAGAGATATCGAGAGTGTGGTGTATTTGAAAACTCAAAAGATTGTCTCATTTTATTTGCTCTTAAAAGCTCTACATGATTTTTGGTAAATCCCGTTAATTTTGGTTGAAGATTAGGAAGGTTTGACACTACGTGTAACTCAAATCCAGGTATAGTATCTTTGTGTTGTGATTCAAGTCAAATCACTCAATTTCGTCACTTGATTGCGAAGATTTCTGGTTGCGAGAATAACTTTTATCGTTAGCCATATGAAAGGTGTCGGAAACAGAGCAGAGAGATATCGAGAGTGTGGTGCATTTGAAAACTTAAGAGATGGTCTCATTTTATAGGCTCTTAAACGTGCTACGTGATTTTTGGAAAATCCCGTTAATTTTGATTGAAGATTAGGAAGGTTTGACACTACGTGTAACTTAAATCCAGGTATTTTGGGTTGCGATTCAAGTCAATTTACTCTATTTTCGTCACTTGATTGCGAAGATTTCTGGTTGCCAGAATAACTATTATCATTACCAATATGAAATGTGTCGGAAACAGAACAGAGAGATATCGAGAGTGTGCTGTGTTTGAAAACTTAAGAGATTGTCTCAATTTATAGGCTCTTAAATGCGCTACATGATTTTTGGTAAATCCCGTTAATTTTGGTTGAATATTATGAAGGTTTGACACTACGTGTAACTCAAATCCAAGTATTATTGGTTTGTGATTCAACTCAAATCACTCTATTTTCGTCACTTGATTGTGAAGATTTCTGCTTGCTAGAATAACAATTATCATTAGCCATATGAAAGTTTTCGGAAACAGAGGAGAGAGATATCGAGAGTGTGGTGTATTTTAAAACTTAACAAATTGTCTCATTTTATAGACTCTTAAACGCACTACATAACTTTTGATGGATCCCGTTAATTTTGGTTGAAGATTATGAAGGTTTGACACTATGTATAACTCAAATCAAGGTATTTTTGGGTTGTTTTTCAAGTGAAATCACTATATTTTCGTGACTTGATTGCGAGAATTCTGGTTGCCATATTAAAGGTGTCGGAAATAGAACGGAGAGATATCGATAGTGTGGTGTATTTGAAAACTTAAGAGATGGTCTCATTTTATAGGCTTTTAAACGTGCTACGTGATTTTTTGAAAATCCCGTTAATTTTGATTGAAGATTAGGAATGTTTGACACTACGTGTAACTCAAATCAAGGTATTTTGGGTTGTGATTCAATTCAAATCACTCTATTTTTGTCACTTGATTGCGAAGATTTCTAGTTGCCAGAATGTAAGTCCCCCCCAGGGCGTCGCCGATCGATACGAGATCCGCACGAGGTCTAGGAGTGCGGAATCCTCCTAGACTCGTTTATTGGTGTAGAAGACGAAGAACACGATTACACACATACAAATACACGAACAAACACACGAACGGGATAAACACATCTGCAGATCTTTTATATAATAACCAAACACGTTACATACCGAACATAAACAGAAACACGGCCGACCCGAGGTGAGCTCTACCTCGGGCCGTCCCATCGACTCTCCCTCTCGGTTTCTCTCTAGACAATTGAACTGTAACACAAAACTCTCTAACTTTCTGGATTACTAACCCTAAACACGACACACACATATATATATAAACTTCGCGGGCTTGGGCTTGTAGGCGAAGTTGTTACAACTTCGCCTATGGCGAAGTTGTTCTAACTTCGCCTATGGCAGAAGTTGTTACAACTTCGCCTATGGCGAAGTTGCTCTAACTTCGTACTTCCACAACGCTGAACAGAATTGCATAGCGACGGTCACAAAACATGCACCAACAGACTCCCCTTTGACCGTTGCTCTCAATTCTAACAAACACAAAAGATCATCTGTTACAAAACCTGCACCAACAGACTCCCTCTTAACTGATGATCTTCTGTTTGCTCTTCAACCAGCCGTGTCTGAAACTGTCTTGTAGCTTCACAAATCTACCAATCACCCAGCGTCTTCCATATCAGATCTCCCCTTCAGTGTAAGCTTCTCCGACAATATAGATTGAGGTCTTTGAAATGCATGCATCCCTGTGCCTAATTGATCATCTCAACCAATCACGTGAGTCCTTCTGACTTCACCAACATGTGAAGTTGGGCTCCCTCCACAACTTCACCAACACGTCGGCATACGATAAGGTTTAATCTTCAACTACTCAACATCAAGTGATCAATTTCATCACAAAACCACCTTGACAGAATCTAACACACATGACCATTAATTAATCCGAAGCATCTTCACTCACCAGGGATAACGATCAAGAACATAAACACTTTAATTCCCGATTAAATCCAACTTGTTCCAGAATTTTCACTTTAATAAATAAGCATCACGTTTCAGGATCCAATTTTCGAACGCCTTGATAATAACATAAATAATATGCTCTGACCGCAATCCAGTAATGACGAAAACCTTCAGTTCAATTTGACTTTCTTCAGTCTGTCAACCTCGAACAACAACAATTTCATTGCCCACAAACACCCAAATATGTGTCAATATCCAGTATCAATCAATATCCCATTCACAACCTCAACTCCATATCCAGAGTTGACACGTATTTGTTCACACGTAAGACCAAGAGATAACAAATTTCACTCTTTGACGGAACAACGTCTCCGGTCTCACAATAATCGTGTACACCTGGCCATACAGACGAAAATTCCAAAACACTCTTTTTTTTTTTTTTTTTTTTTTCTCTCGTTAACTTCGCCTAAAGTTAACTTCGCCTGTCCATAACTTTGCCTGGCTAAAACTTCGCCTAGCTATAACTTCGCCTGGGATAAGCGAACTTGTGAGGTAGGCGAAGTTGTGAATAACTTCGCTTACCCTTATATCTTCGCCGAAACCCTAAAATTTAAGCGACAACTTCGCCTAAACCCCATAACTTCGCCTGCGGCGCTGATTGGCCAGAAACGATCAAAAACGTGCCAGAAACTGCAAAACGCAGATCTCGAACCATAGCATAAGAGCCTAAGGCTCTGATACCACTTGTAGGTTCCCTGGATGGATCTGCACGGGATATCTCGATCTACACAGGTGCGGAATCCCTGCGTAGGTCGTTACGAGCGTAGAACACGAATCAAACAAACACACGATACGAATAAACGAACACACGTTATATTATAACCGAAACACGTGATATAATCACTGAATACAGACTCAATACTCTCTGGTTCTCACGTCTCTCGACTCACACACGTCTGTATACGATTACCTTAAAAACTCACTAAACAAGCCGTGACCTATCATATAAATACACGAAAACTTCGCCTGATATGTTCAGGCGAAGTTGTTGCTAACTTCGCTTGACTAACAAGTTCGCCTGATAAGCGAACTTGTCAGTAACTTCGCTTAAACATAAACAAAACACAATTAACATTACAGACTGGATTACAGACACTAGACTATGAATTACTGACATTATGCACCAACACAGAATAACTATTATCATTAGCCATATGAAAGGTGTCGGAAACAGAGCAGTAAGATATCGAAAGTGTGATGTATTTGTAAACTTAAGAGATTGTCTCAAATTATAGGCTCTTATACACGCTACATGATTTTTGGTATTCCCGTTAATTTTTGTTGAAGATTAGGAAGGTTTGACACTACGTGTAACTCAAATCAAGAAATTTTTGGGTTGTGTTTCAAGTCAAATCACGCAATTTTCGTCACTTGATTGCAAAGATTTCTGGTTTCCAGAATAAATATTATCACTAGCCATATGATAGGTGTCGGAAACAGAGTAGAGAGATATCGAGAGTATGGTGTATTTGAAAACTTAAGAGATGGTTTCATTTGATAGGCTCTTAAACGCGCTGATTTTTGGTAAATCCCGTTAATTTTAGTTGAAGATTATGAAGGTTTGACACTACGTGTAACTCAAATTCAGGTATTTTTGGATTTTGATTCAAGTAAAATCACTGTCTTATCGTCACTTTATTGCAAAGATTTCTTGTTGCCAGAATAACTATTATCATTAGCCATATGAAAGGTGTCAGAAGTAGAGCAGAGAGATACCAAGAGTGTGGTGTATTTGAAAACTAAAGAGATGGTCTCATTTTGTAGGCTCTTAAACGCGCTACGTGATTTTTGGTAAATCCTGTTAATTTTGTTGAAGTTTAGGAAGGTTTGACCCTACGTGTAACTCAAATCGAGGAATTTTTGGGTTGTGGTTCTAGTCAAATAACTCTATTTTTGTCACTTGATTGCGAAGATTTCTGGTTTCCTGAGTAAATATTATCATTAGCCATATGAAAGGTGTCGGAAACATAGCAGAGGGATATCGAGAGTTTGGTGTATTTGAAAACTTAAGAGGTGGTCTCGTTTTATAAGCTCTTAAACACGCTACATGAATTTTGATAAAACCCGTTAATTTTGATTGAAGATTAGCAAGGTTTGACACTACGTGTAACTCAAATCCAGGTATTTATGGGTTGTGATTCAAGTTAAATCACTCTATTTTCGTCACTTGATTGCGAAGATTTCTGGATGCGAGAATAACTATTATCATTAGCCATATGATAGGTCTCGGAAACAGGTCATAGAGATATCGAGAGTGTGGTGTATTGGAAAACTCAAAAGATTGTCTCATTTTATATGCTCTTAAACGTGCTACTTGTTTTTTGGCAAATCCCGTTAATTTTGGTTGAAGATTAGGAAGGTTTGACACTATGAGTAACTCATAACCAGGTATAGTATCTTTGTGTTGTGATTCAAGTCAAATCACTCAATTTTTGTCACTTTATTGCGAAGATTTTTGGTTGCGAGAATAACTATTATCGTTTGCCATATGAAAGGTGTCGGAAACAGAGCAGAGAGATAACGAGAGTGTGGTGCATTTGAAAACTTAAGAGATTGCCTCATTTTATAGGCTCTTAAACGCGCTACATGATTTTTGGTAATCCCGTTAATTTTTGTTGAAGATTAGAAAGGTTTTACACTACGTGTAACTCAAATCCAGGAATTTTTGGGTTGTGATTCAAGTCAAATGACTCAATTTTCGTCACTTCATTGCGAAGATTTCTGGTTGCCAGAATAAATATTATCATTAGCCATATAAAAGGAGTCGGAAACAGAGTAGAGAGATATTGAGAGTATGGTGTATTTGAAAGTTTAAGAGATGGTCTCATTTTATAGGCTCTTAAACGCGTCGATTTTTGGTGTTTCCCATTAATTTTGGTTGAAGATTAAGAAGGTTTGACACTACGTGTAACTCAAATTCAGGTACTTTTGGGTTGTGATTCAAGTCAAATCACTCTATTTTCGTCACTTTGTTGTGAAGATTTCTTGTTGCGAGAATAACTATCATCATTAGCCATATGAAAGGTGTCGGAAATAGAGCAGAGAGATACCGAGAGTGTGGTGTATTTGAAAACAAAAGAGATGGTCAAATTTTATAGGCTCTTAAACGTGCTACGTGATTTTTGGTTAATCCCATTAATTTTTGTTGAAGATTAGGAAGGTTTGACACTACGTGTAACTCAAATCCAGGTATTTTTGGGTTGTGATTCAAGTAAAATCACTCTACTTTCGTCACTTGATTGCGAAGATTTTTGGTTGTCAGAATAAATATTATCATTAGCCATATGATAGGTGTCGGAAACAGAGCAGAGGGATATCGAGAGTGTGGTGTATTTGAAAACTTATGAGATGGTCTCATTTCATAGGCTCTTAAACGGGCTACGTGATTTTTGGTAAATCCCGTTAATTTTGGTTGAAGATTAGGAAGGTTTGACACTACGTGTAACTCAAATACAGGTATTTTTAGGTTGTGATTCAAGTCAATTCACTCTATTTTCGTCACTTGATTGCGAAGATTTCTTGTTGTGAGAAAAACTATAATCGTTAGCCATATGAAAGGTGTCGGAAACAGATGAGATAGATATCAAGAGTGTGGTGTATAATCTTAAGAGATGGTCTCATTTTATAGGCTCTTAAACGCGCTACATGATTTTTGGTAAATACCGTTAATCTTGGTTGAAGTTTAGGAAGGTTTGACACTATGTGTAACTCAAATTCAGTTATTTTTGGGTTGTGATTCAAGTAAAATCACTCTATTTTCGTTACTTGATTGCAAAGATCTCTAGTTGCCAGAATAACTATTATCATTAGCCATATTAAAAGTGTCGGAAACAGAGCAGAGAGATATCAAGAGTTTGGGGTATTTGAAAACTTAAGAGACGGTCTCATTTTATAGGCTCTTAAACGTGCTACACGATTTTTGGTAAATCCATTTAATTTTCGTTGAAGGTTAGAATGGTTTGACACTATGTGTAACTCAAATCCAGTTATTTTTGGGTTGTGATTCAAGTCAAAACACTCTATTTTCGTCACTTGATTGCTAAGATTTCCCGTTGCCAGAATAACAATTATAATTATTCAAATGAGAGGTGTCGGAAACAAACAGAGAAGAGAGATATCGAGAGTGTGGTATGTTTGAAAACTTAAGAGATGGTTTCATATGATAGGCGCTTAAACGTGATAAACGGAGTTTGGTAAATCCCGTTAATTTTGGTTGAAGATTATGAAGGTTTGACACTACCTTTTACATCAAATCCAGGTATTTTTGGGTTGTAATTCAAGTCAAATCACTCTTTTTCCTTCACTTGATTGCGAAGATTTGTGGTTGCCCGAATAAATATTATCATTAGCCATATGAAACGTGTCGGAAACATAGCACAAAGATATCGAGAGTGTGGTGTCTTTGGAAACTTAAGAGATTGTCTCATTTTATAGGCTCTTAAACGCGCTACATGATTTTTTGTAGACCCCTTTAATTTTGGTTGAAGATTAGAAAGGCTTGTCACTACATGTAACTCAAATCCAGGCATCTTTGGGTTGTGATTCAAGTCAAATCACTCTATTTTCATCACTTGATGGCGAAGATTTCTAGTTGCGAGAATAACTATTATCATTACCTGTATGAAAGGTGGCGGAAAAAGAGCAGAGAGATATCGCGAGTGCGGTGTATTTGAAAACTTAAGAGATGGTCTCATTATATAGGCTCTAAAATACTCCACATGATTTTTGGTAAATCCCGTTAATTTTGGTTGAAGATTAAGAAGGTTTGACAATACGTGTAACTCAAATCCAGGTATTTTTGGGTTGTGATTCAAGTCAAATCACTCTATTTTCATCATTTGATTGCGAAGATTTCTTATTATCATAAGCCATATGAGAGATGTCGGAAACAGAGCAGAGAGATATCGAGAGTGTTGTGTATTTGAAAACTTAAGAGATGGTCTCAATTTATAGGCTCTTAAATGCGCTACATGATTTTCGGTAAATTCTGTTAATTTTGGTTGAAGATTAGGATGGTTTGACGCTACGTGTGACTCAAATTCCGTTATTTTGGTTTGTGTTTCAAGTAAAAGCACTCTATTTTCGTCACTTGATTACAAAGATTTTTCTAGTTGCCAGAATAACTATTATCATTAGCCATATTAAAGGTGTTGGAAACAGAGCAAGGGGATATCGAGAGTTTGGGGTATTTGAAAACTTAAGAGATGGTCTCATTTTATAGGCTCTTAAACATGCTACAAGATTTTTGGTAAATCCATTTAATTTTCGTTGAATATTAGAAAGGTTTGACACTATGTCTAACTCAAATCCAGTTATTTTTTGGTAGTGATTCAAGTCAAAACACTCCATTTTCGTCACTTGATTGCAAAGATTTCTCGCTGCCAGAATAACTATTATCATTAGTCATATGAGAGGTGTCGGAAATAGAGAAGAGAGATATCGAGAGTGTGGTATATTTGAAAACTAAAGAGATGGTCTCATTTGATAGGCTCATAAACGGTTTTTGGAAAATCCCGTTAATTTTGGTTGAAGGTTAGGAAGGTTTGACACTACGTGTAACTCAAATCCAGGTATTTTTGGGTTGTAATTCAAGTCAAATCACTCTTTTTCCTTCACTTAATTGCGAAGATTTGTGGTTTCCAGAATAACTATTATCATTAGCCATATGAAAGGTGTCGGAAACAAAGCAGAAAGATATCGAGAGTGTGGTGTATTTGAAAACTTAAGAGATTGTCTCATTTTATAGGCTCTTAAATGCGCTACATGATTTTTTGTAGATCCCTTTAATTTTGGTTGAAGATTAGGATGGCTTGTCAGTACGTGTAACTCAAATCTAGGCATCTTTGGGTTGTGATTCAAGTCAAATCACTCTATTTCGTCACTTGATTGCGAAGATTTCTGGTTGCGAGAATAACTATTATCATTAGCCATATGAAAGGTGACGGAAAAAGAGCAGAGAGATATCGAGAGTGCGGTTTATTTGAAAACTTAAGAGATGGTCTCATTATATAGGCTCTAAAACGCGCTACATGATTTTTGGTAAATCCCGTTAATTTTGGTTGAAGATTAAGAAGGTTTGACACTGCGTGTAACTCAAATCTAGGTATTTTTGGGTTGTGATTCAAGTCAAATCACTCTATTTTCGTCATTTGATTGCGAAGATTTATTATTATCATAAGCCATATGAAAGGTATCGGAAACAGAGTAGAGAGATATCGAGAGTGTGGTGTATTTGAAAACTTATGAGATGGTCTCAATTTATAGGCTCTTAAATGCGCTACATGATTTTTTGTAAATACGTTAATTTTGGTTGAAGATTAGGATGGTTTGACACTACGTGTGACTCAAATCCAAGTGTTTTTGGGTTGTGATTTACGTTAAATAACTCTATTTTCATCACTTAATTGCGAAGATTTCTGGTTGCCAGAATAACTATTATCATTAGTCATACAAAAGGTGTTGGAAAAAGAGTAGAGAGATATCGAGAGTGTGGTGTATTTGAAAATTTAATGTAAGACCCCGAATCCCGGAAATCCAACAGTTGGTAATCATATCCAAAAATTCTCAAAAATTTAAAGTCAAACCATTTCATCTTATTAAAATTTTGTTCAGAGTGATAAACAGCGGAAAATCACAAGTACTAAAACCAAGTTCCCAAAACCATAATTTAAATATTTAAAGTAATAAATAAAAAGAAAACAGTTTTCGTATTAATCTCTGACTAGTTATGCCCTCAACCGTCCAAGTAGTTTCGAGCACGTCCAAGCGGTAAGCATCCTCCTCTAAACCTGAAACTCACACTAACATACACACAAAGTCAGCTCAAGCTGAGTGTTCAAGTTTTAAGTAAACAATATCAACAATAACAAATATGGTAGACATACCAAAAGTTTTTAAAGTAAAAAGAGTTCATCCATTAAGTCATCGTTACGGAAGACTAAACATTCTCATACATACATATACAAAAGATATATATATCTAACATCCTTCGAAGTACATCCCTATATATATAACAATATATATATATAACATTCAGGGGTCGAGCACACGTACAACCCAAACACGTAACATCTGATGATGATCATGCCATACGAGCCTCCCCCTCACGGGCTTTTCAGGGTCCGCCACAGGATTTAAGAACCTGAGTCGTATAGTTTGGCCCGGCCAAGATCACCATCCATCCGTATGCAAACCCGAAGTAGGCATACGCAACATCCATAGTCGAAACGACTACAACTCCGCCAAATATAGGCCAAACAATAATGTATATATGTGTGTGTATATATATATATATATACTTTTAACATCCATGGCCTACCATATACTAGCAAGCCTATCTAAAATAGTTTAAACGTTTCATCAAGAAAAATCGTTTTGTACTAGGAATTAATACTATGCCTAATAGCAAACTCGAGCTTAGAGCACAAGTAATATGTATAACCTTAAGGAATCTATGACCATAAACGGGTCTAAAATATCCTAAGGCATAGAACACAATCCACTCATAGTTTTATAAATGCACAAATACAACTAAGGCTATGTACTACCATCCAATTAGTTGTAACAAGTAAAATCGGGTAAAACCGTATTACGGTGTGTATGCTAACCCAAAACGTAAAAAGAGTAAAAAGGGCATCATGAACTCACCTGAAACGAGCCACACAAACACCAAAGAGTTTGAGAACTTCAAAGCCAATCCACAGTTTACAAGCGCCTGTCAGATTGCACACACAAAGATTACTAACTAAACGTACCGACTCGTTTATCCTACGAGATGTTCTAACATGATTTGATTGACCTAAAGCCTTGACATTACCAAATTCAATTGCATCAGCCCCCGAGGCCATGTATTTACCAAAACCACCCTTAGTTAATCCCAGGGGTTCCCAATTTACCCCCGAAAGTGACTTTATCGAATACGCGCGTTAACGGGTTGTTTATGCACTTAGATACCGACTCAGCCCCGTGTGGACCAAATTTAGTAAAATCACAGCCAACAAGTCCACACGACGCTACACGAGTTGGATGGGTCGGTAATTCGCAAGCACGATGCACAAATTACCAATAAACGCGAATTTGTGCCGTACCGACCCGTTTGAGTAACCGACAACCAATTCAGCCCCAATAACATAAAAATATAGTTTTTCATAGCCAACAAATCATACCGAGGCTACAACATCCGAATTGTTTGTTAATTCCCTCAAACAACACGCTAGACGCAACAATTGACAAACTAGACAACCGAAACCTAGTTTTCACTTCATCAACAGTTGACCAATCTAACGAATGCCAAAACTCATGATACTAAAGTATATTACACTAGACATACCTAAGAAGATGACAGAGCATGAACTTCAATTATAACAGCCCCGAAAGACGCGAGAAAGGGCAGCCACCGGTTAAGCCTAAAACGAACTTATCGATCAATAATGAATATAACATGCAGATTTTAGCATGCAAAGATGTATTTTATTACATAGGAAAACCATGGAATTAAATTATTAAAATTTTACCAGAGTTGTATAAATATCTTAAGTTTATAAAAATATTTTTATTATATTTTTCTAGTGGACACAAAAATCATAAAAATTCCTCCAACACAAAAAGGTATGTGCAGCTATTTCAGTGCGCAACAAAATGGTTTTATTTTTAGAAAATTCATTACCCAGACAAATTAAACGATTCCAATTGGGTTTAGTTCCAAACTCAAAATATTAACTTCTAGAAGTGGAACCAACCAATTTAGACTTGTCGAGAAAGGGTTATGATGTCAGGAAGGCAGACCCGAATCCATCATCCCGCATCAGCTTTGACACTCGATCTTATAAAATCATAAAAAGTATTCAAATCTCGTCCAAAAATTACGTATTATACCTTTCTAGAAACTAGACTCAATTTAGAACATCATAGAAACAAGAATCAATTAAAAACAATATATTTTCATCGAGTTACAGACCGAGCAATAAAAGAGTACGAATCTGTCAGAAATTGTTATAATCAAAACTCAACCCTAACGTGTTCAACAAAGGGTTTAATGGTGAAAAAGAGTTATACTAAGATAGAACCGACCTGGAATTGAAGTTTGGATGGCCGGAAACGGGCTGGTCTTGCACGGAAATCGAGAAGAGAGGGGGAGGGGTGCGCCGATCAGTGATGGGTTAGGGTTATGGTTTAGTTTTTTTTTATATATAAAATATAATAACAAAATAACATTCAGGCCCCTCCACTTTACTAATCGTTGAACTTGTAAGAAAATTTAAGTAAAATACGTTTACGAGGGTGGCAAGGAGCTCTCGAAAGAATGTCGGGTCAAGCCCGAAAGGTGCACACAACACTACACGGTTAAACCTTTTGTCGGAAATTTACGGACGTTACATTTAAGAGAATGTCTCAATTTATAGGCTCTTAAACGCGTTACATGATTTTTGGTAAATCCCGTTAATTTTTGCTGAAGTTTAGGACGGTTTGACACTTCGTGTAACTCAAATACAATTATTTTTGGGTTGTGATTCAAGTCAAATCACTCTATTTTCGTCAATTGATTGCAAAGATTTCTAGTTGCCAGAATAACTATTATCATTAGCCATATTAAAGGTGTCGGAAAACTGAGCATAGCGATATCGTGAGTGTGGTTTATTTGAAAACGTAAGAGATTGTCTCATTTTATAGGCTCTTAAACGCGCTACTTGATTTTTGGTAAATCCCGTTAATTTTGATTGGAGATTAGGAAGGTTTGACACTACGTGTAACTCAAATCCAGTTATTTTTGGGTTGTGATTCAAGTCAAATCACTATATTTTCGTCACTTGATTGCAAAGATTTCTGGTTACGAGAATAACAATTATCATTATATCCTCTCTCGAAGTGTTGCCCTCTAAGCCGTTGTTTCCCAAGGCCAATAAGTACCTCCTAAAATGTAACATTTTTTTTTAAACTGGAGATTTCTTGTTGCCAGAATAACTTAATTAAATGAATTTTAGAAAAAATAACTAAACATGCAAATAGGATTCATGTAATTAGCCCGAATAATATTAGTCAAATTTTTAATTCGTAGAAATCCAACAACAATCTGTGTTAAAAACTTGAGCATAATTAATTCACATAGTGGCAGATAGCTTCACATTCATATGTTGGAATTAAAACTGAGATACTTTATCAGTTTGTTTTGATTCAATTACCAATTGATAATAGTATTTAATAGTAATATTTTGATTTGATTTGACTTCTCATATTTAAGCATAATTTGTCTTTAAAACGTAAATTCAATAAATTGAGCCTAGTTTAGAACATAATCCAGAGCGTATTCTTTATGATGCCCCGGTCGTGGTTTCTTAAACTAAATTACACTCAATTGAATATATCCTACAATTAGTTGTTTGAATGTGCTCAATTGAGCTCCGATTAGGGTTTAGAATACCAAGTTCAAAATGAACGCACAAATCACTAACCAATATGTTCGATTTTGAATTTCAACTTGATTTTGGTCTACAATTTTTGGAATTTAAGTTTGGTTTTGGTTGAGTGGATTTCAAATGTTCGATTAATACTAAATTCAGATCAATTCGATTTGATCGAGATGGAGAAAATGGTTTCAATTCCTAGCCTATAAAAGAACCAGTGAATTATTTTAGGTTACTTACAATGATACCACCATGTGAAATTGAAATCGATGCTTTATAGGGTCGTGTACTTTCATACGATAAGCCATTTTTGTACGTTACACCTCTCTCTCTCTCTCTCTCTCTCTCTCTCTATATATATATATATATATATATTACTTGTGTACTTGATGCATTCTATCACTAAAGTTCTTACATTTTTTTAACCGTTAAAGAGGGGATTCTTGCGGCGTAATATTTAGTAGTACCACTAGTTTGACAAACCCCACCTGCGCTAGTCACTCTACAAATGGAGTTCGTAGAAACGGGGTGTATTATTGACCTGCCATTTCATGCTAGTGTCTTGTGATAGACCTGGTTTAAAGGCAGCAACACATTCAAAAGTCAGCTTCGGTTCAAACGTCTAGTAAATTATAAATGGATTGGCTACCCAGATTTTATGGAATTGTACTAGTAACTAAAATACATTGTTTTACATTATAACTTTGATCTCGTCAACTTTGTGTTAACACTTGAGTATTTGTATTTGCCTAGGCCATTAGGTATGCTAAGGAGTACGTTGCATGCATGGCTTAGAATTACATTCATTATGTAGAAAATTAGAAGGGAGGGGGGGTTGTGAATTGTTTTTCTTTTCTTTATAATCCGATTTAGGGAGTTAATGACTTTGTTATACTCTTTTCACAACTTATAACAATAAACATAAATTAGTAAAGAGTTAATGGTTAGAGATGGCACAATTAGATTTATAGAGGTTCAAGTGAATGTTAACTAATTCACTTTACGTTCTTTCCCCGATGAACGTTTTCTTCACTATTCATCTCCTTAAATGGTAGGGATCACCAATACAAATGTTTCACTCTTCAAAGGAAGTGATCAACTTCTTCACCAAGAACACCAAGTACTTAGCTTTACAATTTCTTCTAATCTCACTATATCAAGATAAGATAATGAGTCTTCACCTAACAACTAATTTAACTCTATATCAAGATAGAGTTCCCAACCTAAAACAAAACAACACTATATCAAGATAGTGTGTTCCTCTCTTAAATCACCAACTAATGATGATTCCTCACTTGTCAAAACATTATAACAACATCTAGTGTTGACCCTCAAAATACAAATAAGATGGTTAGATGATAGCTTATAAAAGGTCTTCTTTTTGCTGTACATTTTTAATCTCTTCTCTAAATAATTGCAGCTTGATTGGACTTGAATAGTGGAAGAGATTAACCTTGAAGTGTGTATGTAATTATTGTAAAGCAAAGGGCTGAAGACTAAATTTGAATTAGTCTTCTATTTATAACCAAGTGTGCAAGAACAAGGATAAATGGACTGCTAGCCCAACAGTCGCTTACGTACAGTACACTTCACATTGGGCTTGCCAATATAAACATTCTGTGCGATCATTGTCTTCATTTTTGGCTTCTTTAGGTTGACCAACAAATATGAGAGTTCATCTCTTTCATTTCCCTCAAAGAATACGCGAAACGCAACAATTAACGATTTAAACATCCGAAACCCTAGTATTCAAACTAACGACAATCGACCAACCTAACTAATTCCAATGACCATGATATTTTAGTGTGATGTAAATGACATACCTAGGGAGTTATTAGAACAAGAAACCTTAATCTTTAACCTACGAAGTAGCTTAATTGGGCAGCCTCCAATTTTGACCTAAACGAAGAACTCGATCAAATAATGAGCAATAGCAACGAGTTAGAGATGAAAAAGACGTTCCACAAGATAGAACAAACCTGGAATTAATTGAATATAACTTAAAAATGGCTGAAATAATGCAAAACCGCGATGGGGGTTGCTCTTTTCTGGTCTGATCGCTAGAATGAGGGAGGGGGTGGCCAAATTGTTATAACTTTGGGAAAACTACTTTTTAGGCTCCCCTTACTTGCTAAATGGGTTAACTTGTTCCTGAAGCTTGATAAATGGGCTTTTAAGAAATACCATGAGGCCCCTCAACTTGAAAGATCAAATCCCGCTTATTATACAAACTTTACAAACGCGAAGGCCGCTTAACAAGAATTTCTGAGCGTTACAAGTCCACCCCTTACAATGGGATTCGTCCTTGAATCCCGTTGTAATAGGAACGGATACAGATTGAGACAAAACTTAATCACATAATCACACAAGAAAACAGTAGACACAAAACCTCTATTGGAACCCGAGTCAAACATGACCGAAGACTGTAGCTCAACAAGTAAAAAAGGTATCTAGAATGGTTCATGCTACTTCTTAGCTAAACAATTACACACAAAAGTTTTTGGTAGGATGAGAAACAGATGGTAGAATTTAACGAATAAGAAGAATAAAGGGAGTACCTGAAATGACGTTCGCGTCCTCCTTCGCTTCCTTCATAGAGATATACTGAAGGCCCTAGCCATGGCTTTTGGTTTGTCTTCCACCTATACCTTAGAAGAATTTCCCTGTTCAGAGCCTCCTACCTTACCTTTAGTACACTGAGATACCAAATGCCCAGACCCATTACATCGGAAACAAGTCAAGGTCGGACACTCGTAGTGGAGGTCTCCGGTCTTCGCATAACAGAAACAAGTAGTAGACCCAGATTTACATTCTCCCTTATGCAGTTTCCCACACTTCTTGCATCTATCAACAAACGCACCCCCCTAGAATCCGACACATCAGTCACCGCTTTCTTTGCAGCCGGTGTAAATCATTACCCCAAACCATTTTCCATTGAGGTTAGAATTTGAGTTCTAATCATTTTTAGATTCGAGGTCGGGCTTACTATATCCCTTTGATCATACAAGGTACCAGCCAGAGTAACTACTGAGCAAAAGGTACTCATGTCGGTGGTCACCACTCCCCTACAAACATCCATTGGAAGACCCTTCACGTTTTCCTTAATCCAGTAACCAGATCTGGACATAGATGAGCCATTTGATTAAGTTTCGTAGTATACTCACGACAGGTCATGGTACCCGCTTCCAGGGTTACGAATTTGTTCTCGATTTTATCCAATTCATGCAGAGGGCAAAACTGTTTGATAACCAATTGCTTCAATTCTTCTCAAGTCCTCCTCCAAACGTCCTTGTCTCCCACGGCCCGAGTCAAATTATCCCACCAGCATAACGCCTCAGAACAAAACGAGGCAGAAGCAAAAGTACCCATGTCATCCCCTTTACATATATTAATCTTTAGAACAACCTCCATTTCCCTCATCCATTGGTGTGTCGCTGACGCATCCTTAGTGCCACCAAAAGTAGGGGGTCACACTTCTTAAAATCCCCGTACGAACAACCCCGTTCAATAACCTTAACCGCACAAACCTTTTCCTCATCATCACTCGATTCAATCCACTCGGTTTCATCTCAACCCCTCTTTACTTTGTCCCCTTGACTGAACCCCTTAGCTGTAAACCACTCTTCCATGGTCTTAATTGCCTCAACAACAATTTATGGAATAACACTATGAAGAATCTGGTAGACCTCATCCATGATGGCCACGCGCATTGAAGGATCTAACGCGGGATCATCCCCCTCCTCATGAACTGGGGTCTCTTCCCAATTAGGACTCGGGCTCTCTCTCAGTCTTGACACGTGGCCTACGACCACAACCCCTGGGATGACCTCTTCTAGCCGCATGAGTATTTGCCATATCTTATGTAACGCCCGTAAATTTCGTTAATCGGCTCGATCGTTTATAAATGTTTGTCAAAAAGCCAGGGTTTCATCTTTCTAATTTAGAGCCTTGTAATACGTTTTAAAAGTCCGTTTGTCCATCCTTATTTTCCCAAAACATTCCCTCTTACAGCTTAAAGTATTATACTAGTATGTAGCACCTGACACTTTCGTTTATCGGCATACACGTTGTAGAGTTTGTATATTTATCGGGTTCGAACCGGCTTACTTCGGGGACCTCCTTGTCATACCCATAAGTGGGATTACTTAAGTTTTATTCAAGTGTCGCAATTTTCAACTTGGAAGGGCCAGAACGTAACATTTTATATTATAATCAAAACCTAAAACCCTAGCTCCCATGTCCTGCGATCGGCAGCAGCAGCACCCCCCTTTCCACCTCGTTTTGCGTGCAATCAGCCACTGTCCGGCCGTCCAAACTTCAATTCCAGGTCGGTATTATACGTATACAACTCTTTTTCACCTTAATTCATCCTTATGGCGCGCTTATTGGTCGTTAAGATTGAGTTTTGATGATAACAGCTTGCTGACAGATTCGTATACGTTTATTGTAGGGTTTGTAACGCGATGTTAATCCACTGTTTTTGATCGATTCTTGATTCCATGATGTTCTACTTTGAGTCTAGTTTCCAGAAAGGTATAATACGTAATTTTTTGACGAGATTTGAATAGTTTTTATGATTTTATAAAATCGAGTGTCAAACCTGATGCGGGACGACGGATTCTGGTCCGTCTTCCCGACATCATAACCTTTTTTTGACAAGTCTAAATTGGTTGGTTCCACTTCTAGAAGTTAATATTTTGAGTTATAAACCAAACTCAATTGGAATCGTTTAATTTTGCTGGGTAATGAATTTTATAAAAATAAAACCATTTTGTTGCGCAGCTGAAATAGCTGCACATACCTTTCAGTGTTGGAAGAATTTTTATGATTTTTGTGTCCACTAGAAAAATATAATAAAAATATTTTTATAAATTTAAGATATTTATGCAACACTGGTAAAAATTTAATAATTTAATTCCATGGTTTTCCTATGTAATAAAATACATCTTTGCATGCTAAAATCTGCATGTTATATTCGTTATTGATCGATAAGTTCGTTTAGGCTTAACCGGTGGCTGCCCTTCCTCGCATCTTTCGGGGCTGTTATAATTGAAGTTCGTACTCCGTCATATTCTTAGGTATGTCACTTACAACATACTAAAATTTCATGGGCAATGGAGGTGTTTAGGTTGGTCAATCAATTTTAGTTCGAAAACTATGGTTTATCGGGTGTAGGATTGGCAATTGTTGAGTTTGATGCGTTAAACGATCGGATGACCGACCGAATCAGTTTGTACAGCCCTAGGGGGGTTTAAGGGCTGTGGGAAAATTATATTTTTGATGCACGGGGCTGTTATGGTTAGTGCTTCGTCAATCGAGTCGGCGGTGCGCGAATTTTCGTTTAAACTTTAAAGTAAGAGTTGTAAAAAGGAACCGTCAACCCTATCAACTCGGGTGACATAATCTTGATGAATGAAAAAATTTAAAATGGAATTTGGTCCATTCGGGGCTGATTCGTTTAACAAATGGTTTTAAGGTTTATTTCGCGCGCATTCGACCCGATTTGATTATCGTTGGGCCTTAGGCCAAGTTGTTGGGCCTTGGGCCAAGTGTTGGGCCTTGGGCCAAAGTGTTGGGCCTTGGGCCAAAGTGTTGGTCCTTGGGCCAAGTTGTTGGGCCTTGGCCAAAGTGTTTGGCCTTGGGCCAAGTTGTTGGGCCTTGGGCCAAAGTGTTGGGCCTTGGGACAAGTGGTTGTGCCTTGGGCCAAGTGTTGGGCCTTGGGTTAAAGTGTTGGGCCTTGGGCCAAAGTATTGGGCCTTGGGCCAAGTGTTTGGGCATTGGGCCAAGTTGTTGGGCCTTGGGCCAAAGTGTTGGGCCTTGGGCCAAGTTGTTGGGCTTGAACGGCCCATTAGGCTAGAGTGTTCTTACAGTCTAGTTTAGTAACGCGTTGTGTATAATTTACAGGCCCTTGCTTGTTATTGTGCACTTAGGGATTTCCTAGCTCATTGCAGGTGTTCGGTTGATTCAGGTGAGTTCATGATGCCCTTTTTACTCTTTTATGTTTTGGGCTAGCATACACACCGAAATACCATTTTAAACGATTTTACTCGTTACAGTGAATTGAATAGTTTTACATGGTCTCACTCGTGATGGTGCATTTTGAAAGCTATATTTGAATTATTTTATATGCCTTAGGATATTTTAGACTCGTTCATGGTCTTGTATCCTTAAGGTTACATACATTATTGACGGTCTAGACTCGAGGATGTTAGTAGACTTGGCAGTAATTGAATACGAGTAGACCTATTTGTGTTTACATGCACTGATGTTACGTGTTGGGTTGTACGTGTGCTCGACCCTGATGTTATTACTTGGATGAGATGTTACGTGTTTGGGTTGTACGTGTGCTCGACCTGATGTTATTACTTGGATGAGATGTTACGTGTTTGGGTTGTACGTGTGCTCGACCCTGATGTTATTATTTGGACGGTATATATAGGGATATAAATATATAGATGTTTATAGATGTCTAATTACGAATACTTAGTGTTGATGATGGCTAACTGTTCGTGTCCCGTATTATATTTTAAACTCTTGGAATGTTTTATAATCCAGTTTTTATATTTAAACTCTTGGAATGTTTTATAATCTCGTTTTTTATATTTATACTCTTGGAATGTTTTATAATCCCGTTTTTATATTTAAACTCTTGGAATGTCTTATAATCTCGTTTTTATATTAAACTCTTGGAATGTTTTATAATCCCGTTTTGATATTTAAACTCTTGAAATGTTTTTAAACGAATTTATATAGGCTTGCTAGCAATGGTAGGCCTTGGGATGTTAAATATATATATATATATATATATATATATATGTATATATGTATGTATATATATATATATATGTATATATATATATATACATATATATGTATGTATATATATATATATATACATATATATATATATATACATATATATATATACATATATATATACATATATATATATATACGACTATTGAATGTTGCGTATGCCTACCTTGTGTTGCATGCGCCGAATGTTACGTGTTTGGGTTGTACGTTTGCTCGACCCTGAATGTTTGTAGTCGTCTCGACTACTGAATGTTGCGTATGCCTACCTTGTGTTGCATGCGCCGAATGTTACGTGTTTGGGTTGTACGTTTGCTCGACCCTGAATGTTTGTAGTCGTCTCGACTACTGAATGTTGCGTATGCCTACTTTGTGTTTGCATGCGCTGAATGTTACGTGTTTGGGTTGTACGTTTTCTATATATACATATGTATATATATATGTATATATATATGTATATATATATGTATGTATATATATATGTATGTATACATATATGTATATATATATATATATATGTATATACATTATTGCTTGGCCTATATTTGGCGATGTTGTAGTCGTTTCGACTACTGAATGTTGCGTATGCCTACCTTGTGTTGCATGCGCCGAATGTTACGTGTTTGGGTTGTACGTTTGCTCGACCCTGAATGTTTGTAGTCGTCTCGACTACTGAATGTTGCGTATGCCTAACTTGTGTTGCATGCGCCGAATGTTACGTGTTTGGGTTGTACGTTTGCTCGACCCTGAATGTTTGTAGTCGTCTCGACTACTGAATGTTGCGTATGCCTACTTTGTGTTTGCATGCGCTGAATGTTACGTGTTTGGGTTGTACGTTTTCTCGGCCCTGAATGTTATTATTGACGCGGCTGGGTCAAATATATTACTTGGGGAAGACCCGGGGTGAGGAGGCCCGTCGTATTATGAACCGTGGTCGGGTCAAATATATTACTTGGGGAAGACCCGGGGTGAGGAGGCCCGTATCACGTGTTTGGATGTTAAACCTCGACCGAGTCAAATATATTACTTGGGAATGACCCGGGGTGAGGAGGCTCGTGTTACGTGATTTTGTTTTATTAAACTGTGACCGAGTTAAATATAATACTTGGGGATGACTCGGGGTGAGGAGGCTCGTGTCACATGCTTAGGTCTTACGGCGTCCGGGTCAAATATATTACTCGAGTCTTGACTCGTGGTGGAGAGGCCCGTGTACGTGTGTTCGACGATGATTGTATTACCTGGTGAATTATATATAGTTTATTTTATTTATACCTTCTCTATTGTTTATAACTATAGCTTTGAAATAAAGTATGAATTATTGTTTATGAAAACTTGAACTCACTCAGCTCAAGCTGACTTTGTGTGTATGTTAGATTGACTTTCAGGTTAAGGATTAGAGATTTCCGCTCGGACGTGCTAGAGACTACTCGGACGGCTGAAGGCACATCTAGTCGAAGAATTAATAACGTAAACTGTTTCTTTTAAATTATTACCATAAGTATTTAAATTTTAATTTTTGTCACTTTCCCTGGTTTTGGGAATTTTGATGTTATCTATTCCGCTGTTTACTACTCTGAAACGATTTTAATGAGATGAAGATTTCAAATAAAACGAATATTTTATTTACAATTGATTTTGGACACCTGTACCCGTGTTTTGGGATTTTTAATACTTAAATTTTTCCGCTGTTATTTACTCTGAACTTGTTTTAAATACAAAGAATCGTTTGGTTTTAAATTTTTGTGAATTTGTGGATGTGATTACCAACTGTAGGATTCCCGGGATTCGGGGTCTTACATCTTATCCTTACAAAGACAGAATTCTAACACAATCAAGCACAAGCAGCATTTAGAACATGGAAGGTAGTGGTAAACTGCTAATAACAATGATCAAGTGTGATTATTCATTTACTTTACCCGTCCGTCCCAACCACCCCCTGTTCTTAACTATATTAGCATTCTATCCCACACTTAAACAACTTATGCACACAAAAGAAACTCTATTACCTATAAAACAAAAGGGTTACCTCTTGGCGTGCAGCTACCCATTGTTGGTATTTCTAGTCTTCATCCCATTCATAGTTTAAGTCCAAGCATCAAAGGATGCCCGGATCCCTCGAACAGTGATACCAACTTGTAAAACCCCCAAACCCATGAGTCAAACAGTTGGTAATCATACCATAAGATCCAAATATAAAAGTCAAAATCATTTTCAATTTATTAAAATGGGTCTAGAGTGACATGCAACGAAAAAGTTAACAAGTGCAAACCCAAAACCGGGAAACGCATCCAAACAAAATACTTAAAATAGGTTCATACAATAAAAGAAAAGACTGTTTGTTTTATTAAAGTTCCTCGACTAGATATGCCTTCAACCATTTGGGTAACCTTGAGCACGTCCAAGTGGTATCCTCTGACTCATCAACCTGAAAATCAATCTAACATACACACAAAGTCGGAGTGAATTCATGTTATTATAAATGACATTTAGAAATCAATTTAAATCAATAAATATAACAATAATATTATAAAAATATTATTTTTCATCAGTCAAGCATGCAACACGGGCCTCCTCACCCCAAGTCAGTAAACATGAAGTAAAGGACTCAAGTAATCCAATTACCCCTAGGACATATAAACTGTTGGGGGACTTCCTCATCTTAAACATTAAAAGGTTTATAAGGAATTTTATCCTCTATTTGACCGGTCACGGCTTTATAAAAACATTCACATCAGTGGTTTTCCTTAGTCAAACACATAACGCGGGCCTCCTCACCCAAGTCACTAAACACCAGGTCAAGGACTTATGTAATTTATGTAAACCGGTCACGATTTAACAAAAACATTCATATCAGTAGCCACACACACATATAATATAGTCAAACACCAACTAAGTAAATTCCTCAAGCATAGACTATATATATATATATATATATATATATATATACGCACACACACAAAATAAACAAATATAGTAAAGTCTATGCAATATCGTCCACACGGTTTAAACGGGTAATAATGGCCACACACACATACAATTTAGTCAAACATCAACTAAATAGCATCCTCAAGCATAGACAATAAATAATATATGAGTTCAAAATATACAACTGTAATTGGTCTTTGCAATATCATCTAAATTGTTTAAACGGATAAAAACGTAATGAGGTGTGTATGCTAGCCCGAAACATAAAAATATTAAAAAGGGCATCATGAAACTCACCTGACACGGGTCACACGACTATCGACGAGCTAGAGAACCACTAAGTGATCACTCAAAGTCAAAAGCATGTCAAGTTGCACACAACAATTACTAACTAAACGGCATCGACTCGCTCTCTCTACGAGACATTCTAACATGATTTAAGCCCCCGAGGCCTTTAATTTATCAAAACCACCCTTAGATAAGATCAGGGACCAAAGGGTTCCAAACTACACCCAATTTACGTTAACTGTGTCTAATTCACGTGTTATCTAGCCATCTAAGTAATCACCAACCAACTCAGCCCCGCATATATATAATGTAGTGTTATTACAGCCAATACGTCCACACGACACTAACGAGCTGATTGGGTCGGCAATTCTCTTGTAAAACACACGAATTAACGATTAAACAGCAATTCACGCTCTAGCGAACCATTTGAATAATCACCAACCAAATCAGCCCTGCTTTAATAAAAATCAATATTTTCATAGCTCGTATATCATCCTAATACTAACAATCTGTTTAGGTTGGTAATTCTCTCAAAAAATACGCGAAACGCAACACTTAACGATTTAAACATCCGAAACCTAGTTTTCAAACTAACGACAATTGACCAAGCTAGCCAATTCTAATGACCATGATATTTTAGTATTATGTAAATGAAATATCTAGGGAGTTATTAAAACAAGAAACCCTAATCTTTAACCTCTTGAAGTAGCTTAATTGGGCAGCCTCCGGTTTTGACCTAAAGGAACACTCGATCAAAGAATGAGCAATAGCAATGGGTTAGAGATGAAAAAGATATTCCACAGGATAGAACAAACCTTGACTTGATTAAATATAACTTGAGAATGTCTGAAATAATGAAAAATCATGATCGGGGCTGCTCTTTTCTGGTTAGATCGCTAGAATGAGGGAGGGGGCGGCCAAATTGTTATAACTTTGGGAAAATTACTATTCAGACCCCCCTACTTGCTAACTGGGTTAACTTGTTCCTAAAGCTTGATAAATGGATTTTAAGAAATATCGTGAGGCCCCTCAACTTAACAAATCAAATCCCGCTTATTACACAAACTTTACAAACGTGAGGCCGCTTAACGAGAATATCCGGGCGTTACATATATATAAAATAAAGGTCAACTAAATGAATAGTTGGTGAGTTCACACAAGTTTTGATATATAATAGTAAAACCATACAATTCCATGAGACATGTGTAAATCGAGCAAGTAAGGACCTTTCCAGTTGGTAATAACCAACGTACTCGGATAATTGCGCAAGTAAGGTCCTTTCCAGTTGGTAACAACCAACGTACTCGGATAATGAGGCTCTTTTCCACTCATAACAAAATGGTCCTGAGTGCAAAGGGGGGCGTATGATCTACTTATTCATGATACCATGTGCAAGTAAGTTTTGAGCAAGTAATCAAGTAAACACACAAGTCCATGATTTGAATTGCAGTTTTATAAATGAACAAGTAAACAATTGACTCGATAGGATATATATGCTACCGACAAAAACATAAAAGCGTTAAAAAGGGGGGGTGTGAGAAACTCACCTTGAAATTGAGGATAAACTTGAAATACAAACGAATGTGCGTTAAAGTAACCGAAGCGATCGAACCTCACGAACTACAATAAAAATATAAAAAATAAAAAACTAACTAATGGGACTATAAAAGTTAAATAATTTAATTTTAGGAATTATTTTAATATATATATTTTATTATTTTAAGGCCTTTTGGATTATAATATTTTTTTACTAAGTTTTCTAAACGTTTTGGGGACATATGCGTATTTCATATTATATATATCTCAAAAATTAGCAAATGTTTAATTGTGTGTGATTGATCAAATATACTTGCAAAACTGGTGATAAACTCACTCAACATGTGTTGTTGTTGTTGACAAACTTTGTTTTCTACGCATATGCATGTTGCCATTGAATTGAAGTTGAAGTATGGACACTTAGAAAGACCTTAGAATTTTAATAAAGACAAATATTATTCAAATCTTGATTGGATTACATGTATTATATTATTGGCTTGTACTTTGAATATTTGTGCACTATATTTGGAAATAATTAACTTAATAGATATTGTCACATTTTACTTATGATAGTATCTTCGAGCTGTGAACAATCGGATCACGCGCCGCTATTTCCGCCTTAGGTTGGGGTGTGACACTTGGTGCTCTGATATTCCAACAGGTTCGTTAATCACGAACTTGTCGGTTTTTATCAAAATTGAATTTGTTTAATTTTCAATTAGCACAATTAATTATCCGTTAATCATTAAATTATAAAAACTTAGCCAGTTATCAATTAAAATATGTATATTTTTATAAAAATATTTTTGGAATTATTTACTTATATATTATTTTATAAAAGTTCATTTTATATGCTATATTTAGCCCGAAAATCGTCCATTTATACCAAACGATTTCCAAAAAATCCGCAAAAATTCCTGAGTGATTAAAATATATCCCAAAACAACCTGTAACAATTCTAGAAGCTAAAAATCATACCAAATACCTTTTTTGAGCCAAAAACGACTATGAAAACCCGAATAAATGCGAATCCATAAAACATACTTAAGGTTTTTCAAATAACCCCAAATTTCATATGTGATCATATTATACCAAATATGAGTTCCCCAGAAAATTTCATGATTTTTCAAGCATTCTAAGTATTTTTCCCAAATAAACGCTCCAAATCGGTAATAAATTCGTCAAATATTTTCGGATGGTTAAAAAATTAGCAAATTTGGTCAGGTACTCAATGATATGGTTCCTGATGTTCCTGCAAAATTTCATGACCTAAAAATATGCACATCACAATCTAACCTAAACATCCCGTAATCGAGTGATTCAGTATTACCTTAGCGATTTTGGTTCATTTTCGCTGTTCTAATCAAGTTCTCAGGTTCTTGTACTTCTATGCAAGCTAGTTACAGGTCCTATATTTAAATCAAGCATGTTTCGTCAATATGGCAGCCTTAGAACTTAGGGTTTCGGTTAGGGTATTAAACCGAACTTTTGAACCGTAAAAACACCGTTTAAACCCTATAATCCGTGTTTATGGCAAAAAAAAAATATCAAAACAGGTTCCCAACCATTTTTATGATCAAAACATGTTTTTGGACAATTTTCAGGATTTTTGCATGGTTAGGAATGATTTTTGGTAATCAAACTATGCTTATGTGATATTGAACAAGATTAACAAGTTGTAAAAGTTGATTAAAATGAAGTTTTACCTAGGGTTTTTGATCTTGGCTGAAGAACACAGCTAGAAATCTCTAGAAATTATGAAAATCATATGTTAAAATATCTTAGAAGTTATTATATAATGAAATGTTAAGGGGGGGGGGGTATTACCCCTTGCGGCCGGGATGGGTTTGGCCCCCCCTAGGGCCCATTTTGGCACAAATTTTTGAATTTGCAAGCCCGTACATGAAAATCCAAGTCCAAATTTATTTCGGGTTCAGTTTTTGGCGCGAAAAATATTTGAAACCACTCCAAACGAGTGTTTTTTGATTATTTTTGTGTAAATTTATAAAAACATATTATTTGTTTGTAAAAATCGAAAATATTTTCACGGATCGCTTAAAACATTCTCACTAAGTGTTTTGTAAATCTTTTTCGACTTAACGGATGATACAATGCTTGTTTTGTAACTATCTTTCGCGTTTAAATCTATAGCGGGTAGTTAAACGAGTATGCATTCATTTAACTGGTTTGCTATCGTACTAAGGCCATAATACTAATATGCTAGATTATATTAAACGTATATCACTTATAGATGGCTCCCTGGGATATCTGGGTCATAACCAGACCCGTTCGGTTAATCGTTCGTTCGTTACATAATAAGCGTTTAATTGCTTAATCGGTAAATACGTACTAAGGTGTACTTGGTTTTGTCTCAATTGTCACAGAAATGAACTGACCAGGAACTTTGAGACATTAAACTAGAATTAAAAACCAAGAATAATGTGGATTAAACGAATATTCATAACTCAAGTTATGGCATTTTAAAGATTTAGATAATGTTTAGAATCTGAACTTTGAGTCGGGAGGCGGGTTCGGATCAGTACACTCAAAATTGCAAAACAAACATCAAAGTCTTTTGGCTCAAAAGGTAGTTTTGACAAGAAGATAGAGAAATCGGATAGTCAAATATTTATATTTTGACTATTATGCCCTAAAACGGATTGGGATTAAATTGACCACCGAGACTCCCTCGTTCCCAAAAATTGATTTAGAGCTTTTGTTAAGTGAATAAAAAATATACAAAAACAAAGAAGACAACTTACCCGAACAATGTTTGGAACTAAGAGAAATTTGAGGTCAACGGGTCTTAGAACTTGAAAGTCAACAAAAGCTTGAAGAACTTGAATAAACTTTGTTGAAATCAACAATGGAGGAAGGGGATTTCGTGAATGCATAGATGGTGGCTTATGTAATGATTTAGGGTTTTATGGCATGTTTTGATTATATACAAAACCCTAAATCTTGTTTATCGGATAATAACTCGATTAAGAAACGAATTAAGCAATTAATTACAAAATCAAGTCAAATAACTTCAAGATTCCGGCCATGAAAACAAGAAAATGAATTTGGACTTATCGTGACATTATAAGACTTAACTAGAGACTCAAGTTTCTTGATTTTTGGCAAAAATAAAATAGTTCATATACTTCCATAAATACAATTTTTAGCCGTTTTAAGCAATTTTAAGGATTTTTAAGCATAATTTGATGAGTTTGAAAGTTGTGAGTATAAAATAGGTTAAACCAAATAAAATTCATGTTTTTATTAATACAAAAGGTTCGAATTGCATTCCCAAATAGGGTAAACAAATACGAAAAATCCAAGATGTTACACTAAAAACTAGTTATGTTATTAGGACATCTCCACTGGTTTGGAGTGGTTTCAAAAACAAACTACCTAATCACCCACACACCTTCTCTCTCCTCTCTAAAGCTTTACCCACTCACACACAATCTACAAACGCTTGTAATTCCATACTCTTTCTTCTCTCTCTCTCTCTCTCTCCTCATCCTAGGCTCTATGTGGGCTCTCTATCTCTCTATCTCCTTCCAAAACATCTTGCCCTTTAGTCTATGCGTAATGGGGCGACAAATGGGGGATTTTTGGGTGACATTAGGCGAGAACACCCCCTCCCCCAGTGATATGTGGGACAATAGAGGGGGGATAAGGGGGGAGGTGATTTTTGGACTATAACACTACTGCATCCCTAAAATGAAAATAGCTCTCCGCTAACGTAGCATCACGTATAAAAAATCCTCCTATTTTATAGCTCTGCACTACAAATAGCCTTACCACTTGAGATGCATTTAATACCCACCTTTTAAGTTTTAATGAAAAACAATTATTCAATATCTTTCAAAGACAATTGTCAGGTAATGTAGAGGTTAAGAAAACTATACATTTAGGCAGGTACATGCAAGTCAAATTTGGTCTCAATTGTCACAGAAATGAACTGACCAGGAACTTTGAGACATTAAACTAGAATTAAAAACCAAGAATAATGTGGATTAAACGAATATTCATAACTCAAGTTATGGCATTTTAAAGATTTAGATAATGTTTAGAATCTGAACTTTGAGTCGGGAGGCGGGTTTGGATCAGTACACTGAAATTTTCAAAACAAATATCAAAGTCTTCTGGCTCAAAAGGTAGTTTTGAAAAGAAGATAGAGAAATCGGATAGTCAAATATTTATATTTTGACTATTATGCCCTAAAACGGATTTGGATCAAATTGACCACCAAGACTCCCTCTATCCCAAAAATTGATTTAGAGCTTTTGTTAAGTGAATAAAAAATATACAAAAACAAATAAGACAAATTACCCGAACAATGGTTAGAACTAAGAATAATTTGAGGTCAACGGGTCTTGGAACTTGAAAGTCAACAAAAGCTTGAAGAACTTGAATAAACTTTGTAGAAATCAACAATGGAGGAAGGGAATTTCGTGAATTCAGATATGGTGGCTTATGTAATGATTTAGGGTTTTATGGCATGTTTTGATTATACACAAAACCCTAAATCTTGTTTATTGGATAGTAACTCGATTAAGAAACGAATTAAGCAATTAATTACAAAATCAAGTCAAATAACTTCAAGATTCCGGCCATGAAAACAAGAAAATGAATTTGGACTTATTGTGACATTATAAGACTTAACTCGGGACTTAAGTTTCTTGATTTTTAGTAAAAAAAAATACTTCATATACTTCCATAAGTGCGATTTTTAGCTGTTTTAAGCAATTTTAAGGATTTTTAAGCACAATTTGATGAGTTTGAAAGTTGTGAGTATAAAATAGGTTAAACCAAATAAAATTCAAGTTTTTATTAATATAAAAGGTTCGAATTGCATTCCCAAATAGGATAAACAAATACGAAAAATCCAAGATGTTACACTAAAAATTAGTTATGTTATTAGGGCATCTCCACTGGTTTGGAGTGGTTTCAAAACCAAACTACCTAATCACACACACACCTTCTCTCTCCTCTCTAAAGCTTTACCCACTCACACACAATCTACAAATGCTTGTAATTCCAAACTCTTTCTTCTCTCTCTCTCTCTCCTCTCATCCTAGGCTCTATGTGGGCTCTCTCTATCTCTCTATCTCCTTCCAAAACATCATGCCCTTTAGTCTATGCGTAATTGGGCGACAAATGGGGGATTTTTGGGTGACATTAGGCGAGAACACCCCCTCCCCACTGATATGTGGGGCAATAAAGGGGGGATAAGGGGGGAGGTGATTTTTGGACTATAACACTACTGCACCCCTAAAATGAAAATAGCTCTCTGCTAACGTAGCATCACATATAAAAAATCCTCCTATTTTATAGCTCTGCACTACAAATAGCCTTACCACTTGAGATGCGTTTAATACCCACCTTTTAAGTTTTAATGAAAAACAATTATTCGATATCTTTCAAAGACAGTTAATGTAATGTAGAGGTTAAGAAAACTATACATTTAGGCCGGTACATGCAAGTCAAATTTGGTCCCCCCCACCCTATTGTTATTAATGCTATCTTCTAAATTTTGAATATACAAATGGAGTTAGTAAAGACCAAGTAAAGCTTCTTGGCTCCGTCAAAATATGACAAAAGCCACACCCTCCTACATTATTGCTCGTATTGTCAGCTTAGTTGACATAAAGACGTATACTATTACTTGTTCAAAGCATGGAACAATAATAGCCAATTACAGCCATGTTCATCGTTTAAAGTCAACTACTCTACTGATCTGATCGAAGATGAGACTCTCTACCTGTTTGTGGCTTCTCATTGGCGCTTTCATTCTTGAAATCTGTAGTGTGCATGCAAACCACGAAAAGACACGAAATTGTTCAAAACACCAACTGAAGATAGGTGGTGTGCTTGCACAAAGTTCTCGTGTTGGGAGAGAACAGAAGATAGCCATGGAGATGGCTGTCCATGATCTTTGCAAGATTATGAATGATACTTGTTCTTGCCCCATTTTGCAACTGAGGGATTCTCATGGTAACCCTGCTCGCTCATATTATGAAGGTGAGTATTGAATATATGTTATATAGAAGGGATTTCAAATGATAACCCCTTTAAGTTTTAAGAACTCGAAAGAGCTCAATGTAAAATTTTATTTTTTTTGAATTTTTTTACACATGCGTAATATATGTAGGTTAAATACACGTAAAAAATTTACAGAAACTTTTACGCACCGAGTCGACTTTTTACATATGTGTAATTGACGTAAAAGTTAGTATAACCAGTTACATCTTTATTCTCTCTCCTACTTTGACTTTTTGGTCAGATTTAATTTCAACCACATATTCTAATCCATTTATTTAAATGTGTGACCATGAATTGAGTTCTTAAGTTCTTAAAATTCAACATAGTTTTTAAAATACCCCTCCCCTATATATATATATATACACTAGCTTTAGAACCCATGTATTACATGGAATTTGTCAATGGGAAATTAATACAATAAATCATTTGAAACAAATAAAAAAAACTAAATATAAATTTTTGAAACAATTCAAATTTTGTTATATTGAATAAATATTGGGTTGATTAGCTATTAATGTCACAAATCCCTAAATTCTTTTTTTCTTTTTATGTATATCCGTTTTTTACATATGAAAATTTTTTTAAATAGATAATATATTTGTATACATGTTTTTGTTGTTATGTTACAAAATATAGATATTTAAAAAAGTTAAGATATTAAGGAAAATGATTTAATTTTTAAATGCACATGTAATCTAAGAAATCGTATATTATTATTATTATTATTATTATTATTATTATTATTATTGGTACATTTTTTATATTATTATGCATAACATTATTATATATTACAAATTAAAATTGAAATTGGTTCAATATTTTAATTCCATTTTTAGGTTTATATTTTCACATGTAAATTGCATTAAACGTTATTTGTTTTATAAGGAATTGTTCAATTTTAGAATATATATAATCTTTTATATAATATGAAAAGTTCTTAAATTGTCTATAAATAGATATTAGGAATTTGAGGAAGAAACTTTAGCCAAGAAAGAATATGGAGCTGTCTGTCACGCCATCCTCATTATTTTTTTGTTAGTATAGGTAGATATACATATATATATATATATGTGTATATATATATAGGGGAAGTATAGAATAAAAACCCATTTGAGTTGTGAAAACTCTATGTAACATCGTTTTTTTTTTTTTTGCACATGTAATATATGTTGTTACATTTAATACAAACATCGAAAAATCAAAAAGAAATTGTTTTGCTATTTTTTAACATTTTTTTACTAATTTTTATATATGTTTTCAGGAGAGAGAAAAAATTATATTTATTTTTATATTTTTTATTAACTTTAATTATGCACCACAAGTTTAAAACTTTAATTAAAAACATATGGTTGAGAATGGATTTCTAGTGTTTTCACAACTCAAGTGGGTTTTTATTTTAATCTTACCCTATATTAGGGCTGAACACGGTTCGGTTCGGTTCGGTTATTAGGCAAAACCCAAACCGAAACCGAAGTAATCGGTTATTTGAATATGCAAACCGTTCGGTTTTCGGTTTTCCGGTTTCTCGGTTTTCGGTTAATTTCGGTTTCGGTTCGGTTATTTTCGGTTTTCTTCAGTTATGTGTTGACATTGCCAAAAAAAACTTTAAAAATGAAAATGCGTATTTTAAGCTTGTAAAAGAACGCTTTAGAGTACCACAGTCCACATATATATTGAATTTAATAAACAAAAATAGGCACGTGTTACTTGGAACTATACGAATACAAAGTTAATGAATAGAGATTAAAAATTAAAAAACATTATAAGCTTAGTCATGATCTTCATTCATCATCTTATTTGTTTATCTTAAAAGCTTAATCCATTCCTCATCATCTTAATAATCTTTATCATCATCAATCGGTTCAGTTCGGTTCGGTTTTTTTCGGTTTTTTAAAATTGGATAACCGAATCGAAACCTAAATTTCGGTTTTCCAAACAAACAAAAAATTAACTGTCGGTTAATGCTTTGGTTTGGTTTTTTTGGTGTGGTTTTTTCGGTTAATTCGGTTTCGATTCATTTAATTCGGTTTTTTCTCACCCCTACCATATACATATATATATATATATATATATATATATATATGAAGAGGATCACGAGAAAACTCATAATTTAAGAACTCATAAAGAATTATTTTAATTAAAAATAAAAAAATATTTTCAAAATTTTTGTTTCTTCTATTCTTATATTTTTTACCCTTTACCGAAAAAAAATAAAAAAAGGCGTTTTAATGCACATGCGTATTGCCGTGTGATACTGTTGTACTACACATGTGTATCACCATGTAATTTTATGTTCAATAGTGTTTAATTGCATATATTCAATATTTGTGTATTGTATAATGCAGTAGTGTTGTATTATATGAAAAAAAAAATAAAAAATAAAAGTCGATGTAATGCACATGTGTTGTATTACATATATATACTAATGTGTATTGGATGTGTGTATTAGTCTTATATTACATAAATACAATAGTATGTATCAAATATGTAATAGTGTTATATACTATGCAATACAACACTTTTATATATAATTTAGTCATTAGATAGTGATATCAAATTGAAAATATACACTATACATTAATGCTAAGCTAGTGGCAGAAGGTATATGATGATGAGCTTTATTAATATATTTAGAAACAATCTTGTCTTTTATAGAGATCTATGTTACAAATAAGTGTATAAGTTGCTCTAATAAGTATATTTACAGATCCATGGGAGGGGGGCAACTATACTCACAACGTCTGACGTGCCTGTAATCCGGCCATTCGAGTAAAGGCTGGACGGCCGTTTTGATAGGAAAAAAGTTTCAAAGTCTGACAGTCTATGGTCAGATCGACCACTGTTCTGACCAATAAGTTTTATATTTTGAACCCCTATGGTTAGAAAGGTCGTCCAATATTGTTCAAATGACTGTTCTGACAAATAATTTTAAATTTCAAAGGTTTGACTTTTTAGTTCAAATTGGCCTCTTGAGTGTTTTGTGAACGACCGTTTGATGGTGTGAAAACAGATAAGAGTGGTATAGCTATAGCAGTATCCATTTCAAGTGTTGGAACTCAGAAACAAAACTTTTCTGAGGACGAAATTTCTTTTTGAAACAGTAATGGACCTGGTGAAGGAACAAGTTCAAGCAATTATTGGAACAATTGGTCCTCAAGAAGCCAATTTAGTTTCTGAGTTTGATAGAGCCACCAAGAACATCCCAATCATTTCTCTAACTCCAACGGCAACATCCTCATTTCCAGAATCAGCAGCAATGCAATCATTTATTCAAATGAGTCATGATGTCAAAGTCCATATGCAATGCATTGCTGCCATAGTTGGTTATTTCAGTTGGCGAAAAGTGACACCAATTTATGAAGATCACAGTACATTTAGGTCCAGTCCTGGTCTCTTAACACTACTTTCTGATGCACTCGAAGTGGTCGATTCAACCATCGCACGCCCCTTAATATTTCCTCCCTTGCATTCTCTGTCAAACCCAAGCAGCTACATTACCAAAGAGTTTAAAAAGCTCAAGATGAAGGAAAATAGGGTGTTCATACTTCTAAAATCATCTCCAAAATCATGTGTTCTATTTTTTAAGAAAGCAAAGCAGTTGGGCATGATGGAAAAGGGTTATGTATGGATCATTTCAGATGAAATATCAAGCCTTCTTGATTCAGTTGACCAATCTGTTATCATGAGCATGCAGGGTGTTGTTGGATTCAAAACCAACTTTGCAGATACCAATGAGCATTTTTCAAAGTTCAAGCTTAAGTTTCGAAAAAGATATAGAAACAAATATCCCAATGAAGAATATCTGAATCCTAGTATTTACGCGCTACGCGCTTATGATGCAACTTCACTTGTTGTTAAAGCAATTCAAGTTTTAAATGTGTCTAGTTCGTCAATGAACTTGTCACATATCATCACACACACTAAACTCAAAGGCGTAAGCGGGAGCATAAGCTTCAAAGATGGAAAACTATCTCAACTTCCAACATTTCGCATTATCAATGTAATTGGCAGAAGCTATAGAGATATTGAGTTTTGGTCACCAGAGTTCGGTTTCTTAAACGATAAACTTGGAACTGGAAAGGACAACCTCAATTTGATATATTGGCCTGGTGGTACTCAAGGAATTCCAATCGGTCGGGTTCAGAGAAATGAAGGAAAACCACTAAGGATTGGTGTGCCAGCAAGAGGTGCTTTCAAGCAATTTGTCAATGTTAGTTATGATCCTAGCAAGAATGAAACCTATGTAACAGGATTTTCAATAAATGTTTTTAAAGCTGCTCTGAAGAAGCTCAATTATTCATTGTCGTATGTCTTTATTCCCTATAATGGATCGTATGATGACATGGTGGCTGAAGTTCATAACAAGGTATTGTAATTTTGCCTAAGCTTTATAGTTGCATAATGAATCCAATACCTCTACATGCACTACTAAGAAATGGAAAATCATCAAAATAAACATGTACTTTTCGTCTACAACATGCATACGTGGATGCAAAACCCGTCGGCCACATGGATAATCTAGGAATGTACACGTGGAAGATTTTAGGCGAACCTTCTTTTTAAATTTGAGATTTTTTAAAGTTGAAATATAATACTTTAAACTCACTAGCATATCTCTAGAACAGTTGCACTTAGTAATCAAGACTCAGGACTACATATGAACATCCCACATGTACACATGAGTACATAATATATATTTTAGTCTTCTTTTTAAAGTTTTCTTGTATCATGCAGACCTTAGACGCAGTTGTTGGTGATACCGAAATAATGGCAGATCGGTACGAGTATGTTGAGTTTTCACAACCTTATATGGACTCAGGACTAGTCATGGTGGTGCCTTTAAAACCAAATCCTATGAAGGAAAGATTTATCTTCTTTTATGCCTTCACAACAAAGTTGTGGATTATATTATTGGCAATGACAATAGGCACAGTTTCAGTTGTCTGGCTTAATGAACACGTTCATGGGAACAAAGAATTTGTTGCAACATCCACCTTTGAGTATATTAGCAAGATGCTATTGTTCGCAGTCGCAGTTTTGTCATTTTCGCATAGTAAGTCCCCATTCTTGCATCAAGTTTTTTATGATAAGTCATAAATCCTTTACATATAACAATCTATGATCATTGGAAAAAAGGAAATGATTGGGCTTTTTTTTGTTAGCACCTGTAAAGCCGGGATATATATAGTTAGACCCCTATGGACAGTAATTAAGGTTTCTTTATATGGTTGATTAGTAAAATTTAGAACACTTGTATGTTCATAATCGTAATAGAAAGCACCTAACAGATAAGAGATTTGGAAATCTTTCGATATCCCATATTAGAGTAAGTAAAACATTTGAAAATTTTATTAACAGGAATGTGTGTGTTACGGTTTATTCGAGACAACCGTCAATCTCCCAAGAACACAAGAGAAGAAGAGAAAAGAGACCCAAAATAATAATTATTTTTTATTCTTTTTCTTAATTGATATTACAATATATAGGAAAACAGAGAAATAAAAATAGAAAACGATAAGCAATAAGGAAACATAATTTGACTACAATAAGGAAACTAAATCAAAGATAAACTTAAATAATAATAATAATAATAATAATATAGGATCGTATCAATTCCCGACCCCTTGAAAACGTCCTTGTCCTCAAGGACGGAATGTCGTTGCCATGGCGGTCGCCACTCGAGTCGTACAACGACAAGTAGGACGGTCTCTGCGTAGCACCACGGTGGCCATCATTCGAGTCTTCCAGTGTTATTCGAGCCAATATCAACGGACCACCACAAGGAGCGCAACACGGGTCGCGTTGTTGTACCTTGTAACGGTGTCAGCGCCAACGAGCTAATTGTATCGTTGTAAATTTGATTGGCATCTTTATTAACCATCAAATTACCACTTTGTTGCTTATATTTACCACTTGCATGCCCCCTAAGGTCACAACCCCCAATCCTTGAGTAACTTCGTCATTAACAATGGTTTCATGATCATACTTGGCAATTGCATTGACGATACCATCATGGAACTGAGTAAGCAATGTTGTAGTGAAATCATCCCAAGTGAGGAAGTCTGAACTCCGAAGCCAACCATTGAACCACCAGAATGGTTCATCATCGAAGATTCAACAACATAGGGAAACCGCTCGTCACCATAGATTGCGTAAAAGAGGAAATATCGTTCACTTGAGAGATCCATAGGGCAGGATTGGATCCAGTGAAACGAGGTAATTGTGGATGCTCTCACAAGAGTTCTTCCAAAGCCATCTAGGCTAAGGACCTCTCAATGAAAGCACCAGTTGTCAATCTCCCAAGAATACAAGAGAAGAAAAGAAAAGAGACCCAAAATAATAATTCTTTCTTATTCTTTTTCTTAAATGAGATTACAATATATAGGAAAACAAAGACATAAAAATAGAAAAAGATAAGCAATAAGGAAACATAATTTGACTACAATAAGGAAACTAAATCAAAGATAAACTTAAATAATAATAATAATAATAATAATATAGGATCGTATCAGTGTGGGAGCTCAAAAGTTAGCTACATAGTATTATTACCTCCCAGCTGTTTGAGAGCCGTAATTATGTTTCTTAAATACAGTTTGGACCAAACGACCACAACTTGGTTAAGTTGCGACATGCTGCTGAACAAGCATTATCGCTTGGGTCTGCGAAAGGTTGACACACGAACAAATGTGATTGTTCGCCTATTAGTGACTGGCTAAATTGGAATACCAAACAGTCACGATGGTTAGCAAGTAAGACCCTCAAATAGGTGCAACGGTTTAATGATTGGTAGCAACACACATTTTTCGCAAGCCATTGTTGGAACCAAGGGGTATATTGTGACGCTATAACAACACGTTTACACGAACATCCTACAATTATGAAAATAAATATCAACATAATAAGCAACAATTAATAAACTTGGTCTTACAGTTTATTTTGTTATTCTTGTTGTTTGCATTCGCTAAGATATCTCTACTACTCCACAGTCGTTGCAATATCATTGGTTTGCGTCAATTATTAATTAGTAGGTCAGAATAGCTATTTTTCGTCTTATTTCACTTAATCTACAGAGCATAAAGATGACTTAATGATGCAGGAGAATTGATCAGTAACAACCTATCGCGGTTGGTTCTCGCTACATGGTTTTGTGTAAACGTGATTGTTGCTGCCTGTTTTACTGCCACACTCTCATCAATTATTACAATTTCAAAGTTTCAACCATCATTAGATCTTCAGAGAAGTAATGCTTTTGTTGGCTGCAATCGGAATTCTTTCATCATTCCTTACATGGTGAACGTATTGAATTTTAAGCCAGAGAAAATTAGACAGATTAATTCTATCGATGACTATGATAGCGCGTTCAAGAAGGGAGATATATCAGCAGCATTCTTTGTAGTTCCACACGCCAATGTCTTCCTTAAGAACTATTGTCATAGCTACGAAAAGTTCGGACATACCCACAAACTTGGCGGATTCGGTTTTGTAAGATGAATCTCATTTATTTTCAAATAAACAAATAAAAATAATCTAGTTTTTAGCATTATTCTTTGGTTTTCTTTATATTGTATAGGTGTTTCGGAAGGGTTCACCATTGGTGGATGATATTTCCAAGGCTGTTCTGAAGGTAACACAGAGTGGAGAGGTAAATACTTTAGAGGACAATATGCTCAGTTCGTTTTCCAATTGTTCCGGGTCAGCTCAAGATCAATCTGGAGGTTCAACAGGCCTAGATCTAGGAATTTTCGCTGGATTGTTCATGATCTCAGGTAGTATTTCCACATTTGTGTTCCTCACCGCATTGGCGCGTGTAGTAGTTAATCACTGGGAACCAATTCAGACAAACATTTACCTCATTGCAAGAATAGGAAATTTGTGGAGAATGTTACTCCACATCAGGATTATAGATCCCAGGTTAAGTGTACAGTTAACTCCAAACCAATTAGTTCCATAGTATGTGCATTCCAAGGAAACATAATCCGGTTATTTGGTACAGATTTTCATAATGATTGTACTAAAAATATAATCTTGTTCTTTGTTCAGAAGTAATACTATGTAAAGCATCACATTTGTTGTGTTATATTGAAAATTTGGAATTATTCGTTAACGTTTATCCATCTTTGCAACATTGGTGTGGAAGCCTCTATCCTGCCAGGGGCGAAGCATAGCTTTGACCCGGTCCCCCCCTCCCCCTTTTTTTGCGCAGTAAATTTACCCGTTTTCGTCCGAAAATTTGAGGCCGGACCCGTATGTGTTTTTGTCCAAGTTTCACCCCACTAATACCCTTTACCACCACAATAGTGTGCCATATGTCCACAACCACTGGCTTCACCACAGCTGGCCTTCTACTTCTTGGTACCTTTACCATAGCAAGGAGAACCCCACGCTTGTCCCCTTATTAGTCCTAACAAAATTACACCCTTGGTAGCCACATTGTCACCCATCAAGGTCATTAGTGTCCATACCATATAGCCTTAGCAATTATAGGGAATACACTATAAACTTTTGCCCCTAAATTGAGCAATCTCTCGATGCTTCCTAATTCTAAGGTCGTGTTATACCTAATTAACAAAAGAAAGTCCAATGACAAGCCGTTCAATGTTCGCAAGCACGCTACATGGTCTACGGGCGATTAGGCCGTGAGGCGTGAAGGCATGAGCCTGGTCATGCATGTGGGGTACTCGGATTAGACCGTTAGTGGTGGACTAGCAGTTACCCATACAATGATTATTTTTAAAAATAAATTTGTTTTTACACAAAACACTTTCCAGTCTCTACAAGCCAAAACAAACCTTTACACCATGAGCCCAAACAACCCATACAATCTAACCTTTTCCGAATCCATCTTACGTTAATTTGTTAACTGAGACTAGCCTTCGGTGATTGGAATCAACAAGTTCTAAAATCCAATAACCCCGACCAAAAAGTCATTCTTAAAACACAATCACACATAGATTGCAATTGTTGGTTAATCATCGATCTCTTTAAAGTTTCATTAAATATTTCGTTAGTTTATTATAGGATAGATAAACTCCGTTAGAATGTTCTGTTAGTATAGTTAGGGTACAAAGTGTAATTAGTTAATAGTTGGTGTATATTATTGTAATTAGTAAGAATATTACCAAAGGGTTGCGTCGTATTTACAACCGTCGCGATGGTCAGATGTAACCGCTGGTGAGGGTATAAATACCTTCGGCCACCACCATTGATATTGTCCCGCTTCAATACAAAATCAATAATACACTTTCATTCTTGTTTAATCATTGTTATTTACGTTTTAATCATTTGATTAATCAATCCCGAGGCCGTTAATTGGTATCAGAGCGTGGCTCTAAAACCCCAAATTCGGAACCCTAATCGATGGTAAAAAAACCAAGAACAGTTTCAATTGACGTATTTCGATTTCATAGAAGAAGAATAGAAGAACATGAACAGTGGGTTGTTTCAAATACCAGTTAGGGAGAAGACGGAGAAGAGGCGTCGGCCGACAGTAGATTGCCGGAATTTGAAGAACGGCTAGTATTGGTATATACTGCCAGCAAAGTCAAAAATCAAATAGAGGAGAAGTCCAATACTCCGATATATGAATCAAAAGTAAAGGCAAAAGGTAATTGGTGTATCATTCGTTACTTTTCAAACCTGAAAACCCGACCCATTTCGAATTTTCGGTTTTTGTTTATATATATAGAGAGAGAGAGAGAGCGAGCAAGGTTAGAATAAGAAGTTAACATTTCCTAACAAGTGTAGGGAATAATCTTAGCTATTGGATGGATTATAACACACGGGTGTAGGATCGTCCATATGTTTTTTTGTTATTTTAGGAATTAATTTATCTTCCTTCTCAATAATCCCTAATTCTTTTAAGGAATTCTAAGACTAGCCACCATCCGTCTAATATCATCACTCTAAAAAGCCACCATAAAAAACCACCAGTTCATCGTCTCTAGCTAACATAAAATCGGGTCACCAATCAACTTAATCATCCAACATCCCGATCAACATTCATATTCAATCTACTGTTCTAATGATCAATTCATGGATTGAAAGATGAAAAAGCAAACCGCTAAGGCTCCAGATATGGTTACGAACAAGGCGTCGTATATTAGATCCACAGTCAGATCTGAACCGATAATGGATGTTCCTGGTAGAAAAGAGGTTAAGGATAATAAACCTTCTGCTACGGTGCCGTTAATTAGTTTGCTAATTACAGAGATCAGTCGAATGCCGGTGACTATACATTCAAATCGTACGCAAAGAATTCGAACGGTGCGGCTGAGAAGTTTAATAATTATGGCAATTCGTTCAACGAAGGTACTAATACGTTTTCCGGCTACGGCGGCGGAATGGTTACTAATCAGAAATTTGGATTTAAAGGCTATGGCGTGAACAATACGTTCAAGGATTACGCCGATAAGAAGAGAGCTACGTTTGCTACGTACGCAACGAGAGCAATGGGTTGTTTAGAGCAGGTAAATTCTTTAGAGAATTTGTTACAATCCGAGTGTTATTGTTACTCGAGTGCAAGCGGAAACCGAGTGCGGGTGAGTCGAAGCGGTGTGTCGGATACATTCTCCATCGGGTTGTTTTGAATAAGGATGTTGTTAGGTGGATTGCGATGATAAATAGGTATGTGAAGTTGGGGAATGTGGAGGTTGCACGCCAACTTGTTTGATGAAATGTCGAAGAGGAATAACGTGTCGTGGAGTGTTATGATTAGCGGGTATGTACAAGTCAGGTTGTTAAAAGAGGGGCTGGATGTGTTTAATGAGATGTTGTAACGTGGGTTGCAGCCTAATCAATCATGCATTGTGGTAGTGGTGTTTTTAGTGTTTAAAGTTGATGTTACTGTGTTTTTGTTCATCTTGTTCAACATAGTGTGTTATTAATCTTGATGTTCTTGGTCTTGTGTTTTAAAACTGGATTAAAGTTAAAAACACACAGTAATATGTCTTATGATTTATTTTGGTGGTGTGTTGTAAATTTGGAATAAAAAATAATTATTATAGATTGGTAATGTTTCTATCTATAATATATATAAACGAAAATCCTAAAATCCTATGTGTCGCGATGTGGTCGCTCCCCCCTTCTATGGAAACCACCATATTTCTTTATTTTTAAATGAAGGTCTCTCATTTATTTAACCAAAATTCATGGTATGGGTCTTACCAAAACCAGATAGCTCTTAAACGGGTTATGATATCTCACTAAATTAAAAATTAATCTTACAAATTATTTGATATGAAAATCCTATAAAATGGGTATATACTAAAATTTAATATCCAATTTAAAAAGAAAAAGATATTATTTATAATTAATAAACAATTTTATACTAAAAAACACAATCTGGTCATGGGTCACCAAATCCAGATAGCTTTTAAACGGGTTGTAACATATCATTTATTTATGAAACCCTTTCATCATCAAACCCTAAGTATTTTATTAACTTTCTTACAATAAAGAAAATTAAAATCCAAAAACAAAAAATGTAAAATAATCATTCTCTCAAGCCATCAAATTGCTTTATTTGTAAATGAAGGCTTCTCATTCATTTGACCCGAATTTACAGGTAAATGTCCACCAAACCCAGATAGCTCTTAAACGAATTAAAACATCTCATTATATTAAAAAATAATCTCATCAAATATTTGATATGAAAATCCTATAAAATAGGAATATACTAAAAATTAATATCCTATTTTATTTTAAAAAAAGATATTATTTATAATTAAGAAACAATTTTATAATAAATAATATAAACGGGTAATTGGTATCACCAAACCCAGATAGCTTTTAAACCGGAACGAATAATGTAAAACAACCCCGTAATACGGGGGATAAAATCTAGTATATAATATAACACACTAGACGAATATCCCCCTAGAGTGTTATAAAACAAGAATTAAAAAAAACCGCCTACAAAACACACTTTCCATCTAGACCATCAGATCATCAAATCTAACTCACCAAATTACTTCTTACACTTTTTAGACACACTCCACTTCTTATTATAACTCCACCATATATATATATATATCATTAAGTTTCATTACATGTGATTATGTGACATTCGTTATTGCTTTACAGTCATTAACCTGACCCGTTGGGTCGTTTCGATGTATTTCATTTAAAATCCATTAATAAAATTCGTTCTCAATGATTCAAGTATACAATTCGTTCATTTTCTGTTATTTTCAAATTATTGACGAGGCTTCGACAAGTTATAATCGATACTCGAACTTCACGGGATTATTTCGTAAATATCTAAATATAATAAAATATTACAAAGTTCATTTACAACATTTAATTCATTTATAATAACAATTCAAAGTTCAAGGGTAATAGTTGTAAATATAAGTTTAATTCAGTTTTAAAAAGTGAACAAAACTGATAGACCAAATAGGTATATATGATTCAAAATATATAATATTAATAATATATATCTCCAGCCGCCACTCCACCTTTTTTCCGATGGTGTTCTGGCCGGCGACGGCAGAGCTCCGACAACCTTAAACCCACTCTAAAACGCCTTTTTAACTCAAAATAATGATCATAAAACATATCTCCGTTAACGTAGACCAATAAACAACCTTTAAAACACACGATGATGATCATATAATGACGGAATTAAGACCCAACGGATGGAATTTTTAATAAAATGCATTGACGATCAACTAATCGTCCAACGGCCTAATTCAAGCTATAAATAGGCTCCTACTTGTATACTAAACTTGTCCCTAACATCGAAGTCCAATCACAAGCACTCTATAATCCGTATTTCGATCGTTAAAGTTGTTTTCCGACAAGGTTCCGTTCACCATCAAAGAATATCGAATCTAGGTAATTTATTTAGGGTTCTTAATTGTTTTTACAGTTTAATAAAAACTCCTAACTTAATAAAAGCATATACGGATTGAATCACCAGAATAAAATCTATGGTTTTGATTTAGGAAGAAGATGAACTTGAAATAATATATTTATTTTTTTATTTCCATCCATAAATCAAACTGTAGTTGTATCTCATCTGGTTAACATGTTTGGGTGTGGACAGAAGGACTTGTGTTCGAAATCCGCGTCAGGCCTTGATTTCCTTACTTTTTTAAAATCAGTTTTTGTTAATTATAATGATTAATAAATTTATTAAAAATCATAATAAATCAATAAATGTAAGACCCCGAATCCCGGAAATCCTACAGTTGGTATTCATACAAAATACTTACAAAATACTTAAACTCAAAGATAGTTCATTTCACTAAAATAACCAATTCAAAGTATATTCAACGGAAAATCATAATTAATAAAACAAGTTCCCAAAACTCGGGAATTATACCCAAAACCAAATTAAAATGTATTTAATAAAACATTAAAAGAAAAATGTTTATTATTATTAAAACTTCCGACTAAGCATGCCCTCCACCGTCCAAGTAGCTTCGTGCATGTCCAAACGGTAATGCATCCACCTCCTAACCTCAAACTCACACTAATATGAACACTGAGTTCAAGTTTTATTAATTAACATCTATAATAATAATCATAATAGTCATTCCAACAGTTTTTAAAATAAACGGGATATAACAGTTAAGCCGTCATCAACAAAAGTAATCATCATTATATATATATACACACCGACATATATAAACATCTTTATAATTACATCCCTATATATATATCATCTAAGTAATAACATCAGGGTCGAGCACACGTACAACCCAAACACGTAACTTCTCATCCAACGTATGCAAACACAAAGTAGGCATATGTAAACATCCTTAGTCGATAAAGACTAATAAACATCGCCAATTATTGTCCATACAATAATACATACAAACATACCATAATATCATCCCAAGGCCTACCCTATACAAGTAAGCCTATACAAAATAGTTTAAATGGTTCATCAAGCAAAATCGCTTAGGTGTGCATGATAGCCCAAACACTTAAAAAGAGTAAACAGGGGCATCATGAACTCACCTGACACAAGGCACGAATTCATCACGAGCTAGAGAACCCTAAGTATCCCCAAAACTCAAACGCCTGCCAGTAAACATACAATCATCACAAATGACATCGAAAGGGCTCGTTTATCCTACGAGACGTTCTAACATGGTTCGAGTTACCTAAAGCCTCAACCTCAACAAACTCATTCATAACAGCCCCCCGGGGCCTTATATCCACCAACACGACCCTTAGATACTCCCAGGAATAAAGAATTCCCAAATTACCCTCGGAAGCACCAGGTGATAGTAACACGCGCGTTTAAGAGTCGTTTAGGCAATTAACATCCAACTCAGCCTCGTGTGGACCCAATATGATAAATTCATAGCCAACAAATCCACACAACACTACACGAGTCCAATGGGTTGGTAACTCGTACGTACAACGCACCAACTATTTAATAAACGCAAATGCGCGTTGTACCGACCCGTTTGAGTAACCGACAATCAATTCAGCCCCAATACTTATAAAAATCATTTTTCAACAGCCCGTATATTAAACCAAGGCTATCCGAACTGAATTGGTCATCACTTACTCCATTCCTCGCGTTAAACGCAACAATCTACCATTCAAGTCAACCGAAAACTACCTTTCAAACTACAACTAGTTGACCAATCAAACTAACACCAATGTGCATAATCTTAATGTATGTTATACAAGACATACCTCGGAAGATGTTGGTGCAAAAACTTCCACCAAAACAGTCCCGGAAAGGTGAGAATTGACAGCCACCCGGTAAGCCTACGACACGCAATTTAACGATCAATACGCGTGATATAATGATCAATTAAGGTGTAAAAGACTTGGGGAAACATAGAGCTAACCTTCAAATGATGTTTTTAACCTTAACTTGGCTGAAAAAAAAAGAAAATCGCAGGTGTGGGGGAGGGGGGGGGGGGTTGCTCAATGCCGATCGGACCAAGGGAGGGGCCAGGGTTTTATTTTATGTTATAAAATAACAAGTTACACTCTAGTCCCTCAAGAATGAAGTGTGAAGCAACTAGGGTGGAAAGTTAAATGAATTTAACGTAGCGAAAAGATGGTAAGGTCATCGAGGAATGCCGTATAGCTCCCGAGAAATATACATACTTTACAAGCTTTAAAATCGTTAAACCAAAAATTAACGGGTGTTACAAGTCCACCCCCTTACAATGGGATTCGTCCCGAATCCCGATGTGATAGGAACAACTGCGGATAGAGTTTCGTCATCTCATCTTCGAACTCCCAAGTAGCCTCAGAACCCCTACGGTGCCTCCACTGCACCTTCACTTGCCTAACCACTTTATTCCTCAAACGACTTTCCTGACGATCAAGAATAGCGATAGGTTCTTCAACGTAGTTTAATTTACTATCAAGCTCAATGTCATCAAGAGGCACATTGGCCTCCTCATCTGCTAAACATTTCCTCAAATGGGACACGTGGAAAGTAGGATGAATCCCCGCGAGCTCTTCGGGCAGTTCCAATCTATACGCTACCTCACCAACACGGGATAATATACGAAACGGACCAATGAACCTTGGACTAAGCTTCCCCTTCTTACGAAAACGAATAATACCCTTCCAAGGAAAAACTTTCAACATAACCCGATCCCCAGCCTCAAACACAATAGGCCTTCGCCTTTTATCCGCATAGGACTTTTGACGATCCTAAGCGGCCTTCATAAAAGCCTTAATCTTATCGAGCTTCTCAGTCGTAGCCTCAACCACCTCCAAACTACCCAACTGTTTCCGACCAATGGAACCCCAACAGACTGGAGTCCTACACCTCCTACCATACAACATCTCAAACGGTGGCATCCCAATAGTGGCATGATAACTGTTATTATAAGAGAACTCGACTAACGGTAAGTGACGATCCCAACTACCACCAAAATCGATAACACAAGCCCGCAACATATCCTCAAGAGTCTGAATGGCCCTCTCCGATTGACCATCCGTCTGCGGGTGATAAGCGGTACTGATGAGAAGTTTGGTACCCATCTCCTCATGAAACTTCTTCCAAAACCTGGAGGTAAAACGCGTATCCCTATCCGAAATAATAGATACCGGCACCCCGTGCCAAGAAACGATCTCACGAATAAACACATCGGCCAGTTGCTCAGAATTAAAAGTTTATGGAATCGGCAAGAAATGAGCGCTCTTGGTCAATCTATCAACGATTACCCAAATGGTGTTATAGCTAGCCCTAGGAGTACGAGGCAGTTTAGTCACAAAATCCATCGTAAGATGCTTCCACTTCCACTCGGGTATTTCCAGAGGTTGAAGTTTCCCGAAAGGCTTCTAGTGCTCGGCCTTAACTTGCAGACACGTCAAACACTTACTCACGTACTGAGCCACCTCAAACTTCATCGCAGGCCACCAATAATTCTTCTTCAGGTCTTGGTACATCTTGGTCGCGCCCGGATGAATGGAATAGCGCGACTTGTGTGCATCATCCAAAATTTTACCTCTGAATCCCCCATACCTCGGTACCCATAAACGCCCATCCTTTTACTTCACCCATCACCGACGTCTTCCAACAATTTTTCTTGACCCTAAATACGCTCTGACATAATCTATTCCACCTGTAAAACTTCATTCTGAACGTTGGCTAACTGTTTCAAAATATCGGGTTTAAGTATAAGCTGTTAAGATTTCACACGAATAGGTTTCGGTCTTTCCTTCCGGCTCAACTCGTCGGCTACCACGTTAGCCTTACCGGGATGGTACATAATCTCCAGATCATAATCCTTAATCAACTCCAACCATCGACGCTGCCGCATATTCAGTTCCTTTTGTTCGAAGAAATACTTCAAGCTCTTATGGTCGGTATAGATAACGCAAGGAACACCGTACAAATAATGCTTCCACAACTTAAGCGCAAACACAACCGCCGCCAGCTCCAAATCGTGGGTAGGATAATTCGCCTCATAAGGCTTCAACTGCCGTGAAGCATAAGCGATGACTCGGCCTCGCTGCATCAGAACACACCCAAGCCCCTGGTAAGAGGCATCAGAATAAACAACCAGGTCGTCAGTGCCATCGGGTAACACTAAAATCGGAGCATGCGTCAACCTGTTCTTTAATTCTAGAAAAGCCTCCTCCTGCTCGGTACCCCCAAACAAACTTAACACTCTTCTTGGTCAACTTGGTCAATGACGAAGCAATTTTTGAAAAGTCAGGAATGAAGCGGAGGTAATACCCCGCCAAGCCCGGAAAGCTACGGATTTCGGACGGAGACTTAGGAGATTCCCATTCGTTTACGGCTTCCACCTTTGAAGGGTCAACCAAAATACCACTCGGGTTAATAACATGACCCAAGAACTGAACCTCGTGTAACCAAAAAGAACACTTAGAAAATTTCACGTACAACTTGTTCTTTCGCAGAGCTTCCAAAACTTCCGTGAGGTGACCTGCGTGATCGGATTCACTTTTGGAATACAAAAGAATGTTGTCGATGAACACAATAACCGAACGATCGAGCATCGGCCTACACACCCGGTTCATAAGATCCATGAACGCAGCCGGTGCGTTGGTCAAACCGAAAGACATCATGAGGAATTCATAATGCCCATAACGAGTGCGAAATGCAGTCTTAGGGATATCTTCCTCACGAATTTTCAACTGATGATACCCGGACCTAAGGTCGATCTTCGAGAACCAACTAGCTCCTTGAAGCTGATCAAATAAGTCATTGATCCTTGGTAGAGGGTACCAATTTTTCACAGTGAGTTTATTCAATTCACGGTAGTCAATGCACATCCGCATGCTACCGTCCTTCTTCTTAACGAACAGGACCGGGGCACCCCAAGGTGAGATGCTCGGTCGAATAAAGCCCTTGTCGAGCAAGCCTTCCAATTGAGCCATAAGTTCTTTCATTTCATTCGGTGCTAGATGGTAAGGGGCTCAAGGAACGGGTGTTGCGCCCGGTACAAGGTCTATCTGGAACTCGACCTCGCGATCCGGCGGCACATCTGACAAATCATCTGGAAATACATTCGGGAAATCCCGAACAATAGGAACATCACCGACGGTAGCCACCGCGGTTTTCACGTTTATAGCATACGCCAGATACTCCCCGCACCCCCGCTACATCAGTTTTCCCGCCTTAAGCATAGATATGATATGTGGTGTCGCACCATTCCGATCACCGAATACCGTAATTTGGGTCCCATCCGGGGCCCTTAGACGTACAAGTTTCTGACCACAAACGATCTGAGCATCAACACTTGCGAGCCAATCCATCCCAAGCACCACGTCGAAACAGCCAAGCGGCATCAAGTACAACCGCACCAGAAATCTATACCCAGACAACTCGATGGAACAACCCTGAATAGCCCTAGACACAGAAACGGACTTTCCTACGGCGACCTCAACCTCAAACACATCGACTACGCGCTCGGGTGATTTATTCAATGAGGAACAGAAAGCGGTAGACACAAAACTTCTAATGGCACCCGAATCAAATAAGACCGATGCCTGTAATTCATCAAGTACAAAGGTACCTGGGATAATATTATTCTAATGCTTAGCTAAATGATCATCACATACGATTCCAAAGGAATGAGAAATTATAATGGTGGAATAAAAGATGAATAAGGAAAAGTACCAAAAACAACGTCCGCATCATCCTTTGCCTCTCTCTTGGAGATGTTGAAGGCCCTCGCCCTGACCTTCAGCTTCTCTTCCAGTTTCCCCCTCGAGGAAGTCCCCTGACCCGACCCCCCCCCCCCCCCGCTGGTAGGACAGTTTGATGCCAAGTGGCTGGCACCCTTACAACGGAAACAAGTCAACGTCGGACACTCGAAATGGGGGTGTTCAACCTTATCACATCGAAAACAGGAACCAGACCCAACCTTACATTCCCCTTTGTGCGGTTTCCCGCACTTCTTGCAATTACCAACCGCCGCATCCCTCTTAAATTCTGAAGGCTCAGTCTTTACCCTCTTTGCGGACGAATTAAAATTGCTTCCCCCGGGCCGCTTACCATACGAATTTGAGTTCCACGTCTTCCTAGTCTTGGTCGACGGTACCTTCTCCCTCTGATCATACAATGTAACTGCTAGGGTAACCACCGAGTGAAACGATCTCATGTCGGTGGTCACCACACCCCTACGAACATCCACCAGAAGACCCTTCACATACTTCTTAATCCTCTTGGCTTCGGGAGTAACCAGATCGGGACATAATCGAGCCATCTTATTAAACTTTGTGGTATACTCCCGATGCGTCATACTACCCGCCTCCAATGTCAAGAATTCATGTTCAATCTTATCCAATTCGTGTGGAGGATAAAATTGATCAAGAACCAATATCTTCAACTCATCCCACATTATCCTCCTAATCGAACGATCACCAATGGCCTGCGCCAGATTATCCCACCAACATAGTGCCTCGGAACGAAACGAGGCAGTAGCATAAGTCACCATGTCATCCCCCTTGCATTTACTAACTCTTAGAACGGCCTCCATCTCCTTCACCCACTGATGTGCTGCCAAAGCATCCTCAGTACCATCGAAAGAAGGAGGATCACATTTCTTAAAGTCACCATATGAGCAACCCCGAGTAGATACACTCATAGCACGAACCTCCTCTTCATCCTCACTCGGCACATAAACCTCTTCCTCCTCAACCTGCGTCTCCTTACCCTTCCTTTCCTTATCCGAACTCTTGTCGACCAATGATTCCTCCATGGTACTAACGGCCTCAGCAACGATCTCGGGAATGGCGCTATGGAAAACCTGATAAACCTCATCTGCAATTGCCGCCCGCATAGCAGGATCTAAGGCGGGGTTTGTAACATCCCGAAACTTCTAAAGTAATATTTAATATATTATTTTGTCGGGTGAAATAAACGAGTTAGTGGAACGATAATAATAGCTAAATATGAAGACTTAGTAGGATAATTAGATGGGATTAGATATGGACCAAAAGAAAATATGGGCATTCGGTCCATGGGCTTAAGAGAGTATAAATACCCCCTTAAACCCCAATCCTTTCCATCCATCCATTTATTCATATCTCTACACACACCCAAAACACACACGACCCGAACAAAGATCCAAAGGCGAGGACCCGAGCTTGTTGGTGCTAGATCGTCGTGACGAACCAAAGCAACAAGACCAGCTCGTGTTCGTAGTTCGACTCATTTACGGTACGTTTATATCGAGAACTTGTTCGTTTAGGTTTGGATTAGTATAGAAATGATAGATCTGTGTTTGTATGGTAAAAACGAATCCAACAAAGCTAAACTTACTAAAAATGGTTATGATTTGATGGGTTAATCGATTGATAAAAAGAACCCGTAACCTATATACCTAAATCGCACCCTTTAAACATCGATGTTAGGTCGATTTGATGGTTGGGGTTTGTAGGCGCTGGTCAGACGATTTCGTGGATACCTAAATCGAGTTATTTGGTTAAGAAACGAAGGATTTAAGAGCGAACAGTACCTGCAGCTGATGAACTTCGCCTGCAAGCTAAGTTCGCCTGATGAACTTCGCCTAAAGCTAAGTTCGCCTGATGACAACTTCGCCTAAAGCTAAGTTCGCCTGATAACAACTTCGCCTAAAGCTAAGTTCGCCTGATGACAACTTCGCCTAAAGCTAAGTTCGCCTAAGGTTTAACTTCGCCTAAAGTCAAGTTCGATTAGAAAATAGATTAAAAACGATAAGTAAAAGTAAGCTAATACTAGGCCACCAGATTAGATCAGGTGAGTATTGATACGTGTAACTTATGCAGTCAGCCGAGCTCAGTTAAAGAAGGGATTTACAACTATCGGAGGAAGAAGCAGAGTTCAGGTGAGTTTCTAGCCCCATTTCTTGTTATGTTTTCGGGGCCGTGTGCATACTCGATGTGAAGTGTGAATACACTTACCTTAAGTGGTAAGTGTATGCTATAGATGTTATACGAGGTATATATTTTATAATGCTTGTCGGTACGTGAACGATCTTCGGATATTGCACGTATCGCCAAGGATAGTAAATTCCAAGTGGTTGATAGTGTGTATGAATGTTATGATGTGACTTGTTTATTATGTAAATACTGAACTGATATGAAGTGTGATATAGGCAGGTAGAGGTAGAGTGTGTTAGAAGTGGCAAGAGTCTAGTAAGGGTGTTAGTGGCATAACGTGAGCGCGTGATAGGGAAAGCCTGTACGTGCCATCGTTATTATGTGTGTATGATTGTTGATGTGACTTGCTTATTATGTAAATGATATGAAGCGTGTTGTAGACAAGTAGAGGTAGAGCGTGTTAGAAGTGGCAAGAGTCTAGTAAGAGTGTTAGTGGCATAACGATAGTACGTGGTAGGGTAAGCCTATACGTGCCTTCGTTATTAAAGTGGCAAAGTGGCATAACGTTTTACGTTATTAAAGTGGCAAAGTGGCATAACGTTATACGTTATTAAAGCGGCAAAGCGGCAAAGTGGCATAACGCTATACGTTATTAAAGTGGCAAAGTGGCAAGGTGGTAGGTGTAAATAAGAGGCTAAGTGGTAAGGTAAGCAGGTTAGATAGTGGACTACGTGTCTTCAGATACGTATATGATGCATGTAGTGGTTGTATGATAAGTTGCTTGATTAACTAGAACTCACTCAGCGTAGCTGACTTTTAGTATGCACGCAGTTGAGTAAAATGAGACAGCTAGCTTGAGCGGGCACATGGTGGGCGAATAGGCGACTGGCATCTGAAGACTCAAGATGTTTTAATGTAATTGACGTTTATTTTGAAAGACAAGAATGTTTAATTAAGGCAAGTTTTGGATTGCTGTAAAGTTTCATGAAAGTTTTTATATTCCGCGAAAGTTTTAATGAACTCTGATTTGTAAGAACTGTGTTTATGAGTAAATCCGACACTAAAGTAAGGCTACCGGGTTCGGGGCCTTACAAGTTGGTATCAGAGCATAAGTTCGAGAGATTTAAGCATCCTACATGCTTAGTCTCGAACAGAGAATGAGATTTAAAATGTGAAAGAAAGAAGATGCCAGTTCAAGATAGCCATGTGTCACTCAAGCAAGCTCAGTAAAGGTAAAGTGTATGGTAAATGGTGTATGTTAATGTTGGCTTATTTGCTAAATGAAGAATGTGTGTAGGTTAGGGATAGGATTAATTGATCTTAACTGATTAACTGTTTAAGAGTATAAACAAGCACAAGTGAAATCATGAAGGGAAGTATGTAGAACCTGAGGAGTAACGCAAATAGTTAATTACACTTGATCAACGTCATTAACTACTTACTTTACAAATCATGTGCTAAATAATTTCTAGAGTGATGACGTTTGTGTTTTCCCTTTTAGAATACTAATGGCTGGAGCTGGAGAAATTGTTGGAACTGGAGGTCGCACTGGACGTCGTGGCAGGCCTCGTCTTGTCCGGCAACCCTCGGTAGAAGAAGCTTCCAACACCGGAGACGAATGAGGCGCAGCTGAAGGAAACTCGAGCAACAACGAAGGACATCAACTTGACCCTGCTATTCTAGCTGCCATTGCCCAAGCTGTGGCAACTGCCATGAAGACTGGGAATCCCGAAGGATCTGCTGGAAGAATTGCTGAAGGATCAGGAGAGAATGGTAGGAAGGATAATGAGGGAGGGAAGGGTGACTCGAGTGAAGCTGGATCTGTCGAGGTTGGTGATGGAAAGAGAGGTCGAGGTTGGTGTAACTACAAGTCCTTCAAAGGATGCGACCCGCCGAAGCTGACTGGTTTGGGAGACGCAATCGCTACTCTCCAGTGGATAACCACAATGGACAAGAAAATCCGAATTAGCGAATGCCGTCCCGACCAAGCAGTGGGTTATGCCACTCAGTCATTTGAAGATGAGGCCATGTACTGGTGGGAAACTGTCGAACAAAGGAAGACCCGAGAGGAGATTAAGGCCATGAGGTGGGATGACCTTAAGGAGTCAGTGATGAAAAGGTTCTGTGCTGATGCTGAGGTTGAGAGGGCCGAGATGAAATTTTTGAATCTGAAGGCGGACAAGATGACACATCGTGAGTACACCACTGAATTCAACCGCATGTCTAGGCTGGTTCCTGACATGGTGAATACCGAGGCGAAACGGATCAAGTGCTACGTTAGAGGACTTCCCCAGAAGGTCCGCATGTTAGTCAGGGCCAACAAACCTGTTACCTTTGAGTCTGCGGTCGAGTTGGCTGAGATGGTCTATGTTGATCTGGCGGCGGATGATGTGGAAGTGGAAGATGAGGAAGAAGGGAAAGGAACTAAAAGAGCTGGGGATGTCGTGGAGCGTGCAGGGAGAAAGACACAGAAGATGGCAGGAAAGGAAGCATGTAAGGTGTGCGGGAAGATGCACTTGGGGAATGCAAGGCTGGTCCAAATCAGTGCTACCGATGTGGGAGGAAGGGGCACATCTCCCGTGAATGCACCGAGGACCAGAAGTGTTACAAGTGTGGTAAGTCATGTCACATAGCTAGGGAGTGTGCAAAAGCCGTGGCAGTGGGGGAAGGAAGAGGAGACGCGTGAAAGGATGGTCTATTAGCTGCTAAGGAGGTCGCAGGAGAATAAGTGGCATGTCACAGTTGTTTTATGTTTAGTAGTTAAAGAGTGTTTTATGTTACAGTTGAACCTATGTTTGTTTAGCAAGCTTGAATGATTTCCTTTTATGTTATGAAGTGCTTGTGACTTCTTGTGATTTTGTATGAACGACCTATGAATTTTTCTTGAATGCATGTTGGTTATGATAAATAGTTGTGAGAGGGTAAAGCGTCGCCTTAGGAGTTAGCGTTATTATATAAAACAAGGTTCCTCGGGAAGGTGAGATGAGACTTGGCACATTGAGGGCCTCATGGACAAGCTACCTTAATAGCTAAAACATATGATCACCGCTTGATGACTACAAGTCAGGAGTAAGAAGGATAACCCAGAAAGCAAAGGCGATTTAATAAAGTGTGTAAATATAAGAAGTTTTCCTTTTAAAGAAATAAGCTGGGTTTCGGGGACGAAACCTCTTTAAGGAGGGAAGACTTGTAACATCCCGAAACTTCTAAAGTAATATTTAATATATTATTTTGTCGGGTGAAATAAACGAGTTAGTGGAACGATAATAATAGCTAAATATGAAGACTTAGTAGGATAATTAGATGGGATTAGATATGGACCAAAAGGAAATATGGGCCTTCGGTCCATGGGCTTAAGAGAGTATAAATACCCCCTTAAACCCCAATCCTTTCCATTCCATCCATTTATTCATATCTCTACACACACCCAAAACACACACGACCCGAACCAAGATCCAAAGGCGAGGACCCGAGCTTGTTGGTGCTAGATCGTCGTGACGAACCAAAGCAACAAGACCAGCTCGTGTTCGTAGATCGACTCATTTACGGTACGTTTATATCGAGAACTTGTTCGTTTAGGTTTGGATTAGTATAGAAATGATAGATCTGTGTTTGTATGGTAAAAACGAATCCAACAAAGCTAAACTTACTGAAAATGGTTATGATTTGATGGGTTAATCGATTGATAAAAAGAACCCGTAACATATATACCTAAATCACACCCTTTAAACATCGATGTTAGGTCGATTTGATGGTTGGGGTTTGTAGGCGCTGGTCAGACGATTCCGTGGATACCTAAATCGAGTTATTTGGTTAAGAAACGAAGGATTTAAGAGCGAACAGTACCTGCAGCTGATGAACTTCGCCTGCAAGCTAAGTTCGCCTGCTGAACTTCACCTAAAGCTAAGTTCGCCTGATGACAACTTCGCCTAAAGCTAAGTTCGCCTGATGATAACTTCGCCTAAAGCTAAGTTCGCCTGATGACAACTTCGCCTAAAGCTAAGTTCGCCTAAGGTTTAACTTCGCCTAAAGCTAAGTTCGCCTAAGGTTTAACTTCGCATAAAGTCAAGTTCGATTAGAAAATAGATTAAAAACGATAAGTAAAAGTAAGCTAATACTAGGCCACCAGATTAGATCAGGCGAGTATTGATACGTGTAACTTATGCAGTCAGCCGAGCTCAGTTAAAGAAGGGATTTACAACTATCGGAGGAAGAAGCAGAGTTCAAGTGAGTTTCTAGCCCCATTTCTTGTTATGTTTTCGAGGCTGTGTGCATACTCGATGTGAAGTGTGAATACACTTACCTTAAGTGGTAAGTGTATGCTATAGATGTTATACGAGGTATATATTTTATAATGCTTATCGGTACGTGAACGATCTTCGGATATTGCGCGTATCGCCAAGGATAGTAAATTCCAAGTGGTTGATAGTGTGTATGAATGTTATGATGTGACTTGTTTATTACGTAAATACTGAACTGATATGAAGTATGATATAGGCAGGTAGAGTGTGTTAGAAGTGGCAAGAGTCTAGTAAGGGTGTTAGTGGCATAACGTGAGCGCGTGATAGGGAAAGCATGTAAGTGCCATCTTGATTATGTGTGTATGATTGTTGATGTGACTTGCTTATTATGTAAATGATATGAAGCGTGTTGTAGACAAGTAGAGGTAGAGCGTGTTAGAAGTGGCAAGAGTCTAGTAAGAGTGTTAGTGGCATAACGATAGTACGTGGTAGGGTAAGCCTATACGTGCCTTCGTTATTAAAGTGGCAAAGTGGCATAACGTTTTACGTTATTAAAGTGGCAAAGTGGCATAACGTTATACGTTATTAAAGCGGCAAAGCGGCAAAGTGGCATAACGCTATACGTTATTAAAGTGGCAAAGTGGCAAGGTGGTGGTGTAAATAAGAGGCTAAGTGGTAAGGTAAGCAGGTTAGATAGTGGACTACGTGTCTTCGGATACGTATATGATGCATGTAGTGGTTGTATGATAAGTTGCTTGATTAACTAGAACTCACTCAGCGGCTGACTTTTAGTATGCACGCAGGTGAGTAAAATGAGACAGCTAGCTTGAGCGGGCACATGGTGGGCGAATAGGCGACTGGCATCTGAAGACTCAAGATATTTTAATGTAATTGACGTTTATTTTGAAAGACAAGAATGTTTAATTAAGGCAAGTTTTGGATTGCTGTAACGTTTCATGAAAGTTTTTATATTCCGCGAAAGTTTTAATGAACTCTGATTTGTAAGAACTGTGTTTATGAGTAAATCCGACGCTAAAGTAAGGCTACCGGGTTCGGGGCCTTACAGGGTTATACCCCTCCTTATGAATCGGGGTTTCTTCCTGCTGGGGAGTAGGGATCTCACTCTCGGCTTTGGCACGTGGCTTACGACCATGACCACAAACACTAGGACGGCCTCTCTTAGCTGTACGAGTATTAACCATGACTAATCCCTACAAAGACAGAATTTTAACACGGTCAAGTACAAGTGGCATTTAGAACATATAAGGTAAGGGTAAACTGCTAATAACGTTGATCAAGTGTACTTAGTTGTTTACTTTACCCGCCCGTCCTAATCACCCCTGCCCCTAACCACATTAGCCTTCTATTTAACACTTAGACAATTAATCATATACTGGAAACTTTAAAAATTCAAAGGAATGACTAAACAATTAAAGTTATCTCTTGGCGTGTAGCTACTCGCGGTGGGCATACTAGTCTCTTCCCTTACAATTCAAGTCCAAGCATTCGGAGATGCTCGGATCCCTCGAACCATGGCTCTGATACCAACTTATAAGACCCTGAATCCCGGGAATCCTATAGTTGCTATTCATACAAAATACTTACAAAATACTTAAACTCAAAGACAGTTCATTCCATTAAAATAACCAATTCAGAGTATAATTCAGCGGAAAATCATAATTAATAAAACAAGTTCCCAAAACCCGGGAATTATGACCAAAACGAAATTAAAATGTATTTAATAAAACATTAAAAGAAAAATGTTTATTATTATTAAAACTTCCGACTAAGCATGCCCTCCACCGTCCAAGTAGCTTCGTGCACGTCCAAACGGTAATGCATCCACCTCCTAACCTCAAACTCACACTAACGTGCACACAAAGTCAGCTTTAGCTGACTGAGTTCAAGTTTTATTAATTAACATCAATAATAATAATCATAATAGTCATTCCAAGAGTTTTTAAAATAAACGGGATATAACAGTTAGGCCATCATCAACAAAATTAATCATCATTATATATATACACCTATATATAAACATCTTTATAATTACATCCCTATATATATATATATCATCCAAGTAATAACATCAGGGTCGAGCACACGTACAATCCAAACACGTAACATCTCATCCAACGTATGCAAACACAAAGTAGGCATACGTAAACATCCTTAATCGATACCGACTAATAAACATCGCCAATTATTGGCCATACAATAATACATACAAACATACCATAATATCATCCCAAGGCCTATCCTATACAAGTAAGCCTATACAAAATAGTTTAAACGGTTCATCAAGCAAAATCGCTTAGGTGTGCATGCTAGCCCAAAAACTTAAAATGAGTAAAAAGGGGCATCATGAACTCACCTGACACAAGGCACGAATTCACCACAAGCTAGAGAACCCAAAGTATCCCCAAAACTCAAACGCCTTCCTGTAAACATACAATCATCACAAATGACATCGAAAGGACTCGTTTATCCTACAAACGTTCTAACATGGTTCGAGTTACCTAAAGCCTCAACCTCAACAAACTCATTCATAACACCCCCCTGGGGCCTTATATCAACCAACACGACCCTTAGATAATCCTGGGAATAAAGAATTCCCAAATTACCCCCGGAAGCACCAGGTGATAATAACACGCGCATTTAAGAGTCGTTAAGGCAATTAACATCTAACTCAGCCCCGTGTGGACCCAATATGTTAAATTCACAGCCAACAAGTCCACACGACGCTACACGAGTCCAATGGGTAGGTAACTCGCAAGTACAACGCACCAACTATTCAATAAACGCAAATGCGCGTTGTACCGACCTGTTTGAGTAACCGACAACCAATTCAGCTCCAATACTTATAAAAATAATTTTTCAACAGCCCGTATATTTAACCGAAGCTATCCGAACTGAATTGGTCATCGCTTACTCCATTCCTCGCGTTAAACGCAACAATCTACCATTCTAGTCAACCGAAAACTACCTTTCAAACTACAACTAGTTGACCAATCAAACTAGCACCAATGTGCATAATCTTAAAGTATGTTATACTAGACATACCTAGTAAGATGTTGGTGCAAAAACTTCCACCAAAACAGTCCCGGAAAGGTGAGAATTGACAGCCACCCGGTAAGCCTACAACACGCAATTTAATGATCAATACGCGTGATATAATGATCAATTAAGGTGTAAAAGACTTGGGGAAACATAAAACTAACCTTCAAATGAAGTTTTTGACCTTAACTTGGCTGAAAAAAAAAGAAAATCGCAGGTGGGGGGGGGGGGCTGCTCAATGCCGATCGGACTAAGGGAGGGGCTAGGGTTTTGTTTTATGTTATAAAATAACAAGTTACACTCTAGTCCCTCAAGAATGAAGTGTGAAGCAACTAGGGTGGAAAGTTAAATTAATTTAACGTATCGAAAAGATGGTAAGGTCATCGAGGAATGCCGGATAGCTCCCGAGAAATATACATACTTTACAAGCTTTAAAATCTTTAAACCGAAAATTAACGGGTGTTACAATAAAATTACTTTTAAAACAAATAAAAAATTTATAAGTTAACTATAAATTATATTTCACCATTTTCCATACAAAACCGATCTTTCAAACTCATTAAGCCGTAAACTTTAATTCGTTTTTGTAATATTCATTCGTTAACTTTAAATACTCGTTAAGCCGTAAACTTTAATTCGTTTGTGTAATATTGATTCGTTAACTTTAAATACTCATTAAACTGCAAACTTTAATTCGGTTTTGTAATATTCATTCATTAACTTTAAATACTTGTTAAGCCATAAACTTTAATTCGTTTGTGTAATATTAATTCGTTAGCTTTAAATACTTATTAAACCGTAAACTTTAATTCGTTTTTGTAATATTCAATCGTTAACTTTAAATACTCGTTAAGCTGTAAACTTTAACTCTTAGCTTTAAATAATCATTAAGTCATAAATTTTAATTCGTTTTTGTAATATAAATTCGTTAACTTTAATTACTCGTTAAACCGTAAATTTGGATTCGTTTTTGTAATATTAATTCGTTAATTTTAGTTATTCATTAAATCGTTAAAACATAAAATATTATTAAAATAAACTATGGCCTTAAAAAAATTTGGTAAAAATTATAAAGAATAAGATATACCTCCCCAACAAAGTTATACAATAATTAGTGTTAATAATTTCGTCATTTAATCGTTAAACTTTCTTATTTCTTTTATATTATTTATAGTTCGAGATGTTCAGTTTCTACGATTTTGTTATTGTGTTTTCAGCCAATATTACAAGTTTATCTTCGATTTAGAGGTGAGTTTCTCACACCTCCTTTTTAAAGTTTTTACATTTTGGGGGTAGCATATATATCCTATCCAACCCAACTGTTTATTATATTCGTTTATAAAACTGTGATTCATATCATGGACTTGTGTGTTTACGTGCTTACTTGATTATTTGCTTAGTTCGTGGTTGCCTCAATAAGTATGATCATACGCCCCCCTTTGCACTCAGGTTCATTGTATCGAGTGGAAAAGGGACCCCCGATCCGAGTACGTTGGTTGTTCCCGACTGGAAAGGACATTGCATGTGATGTAGTTATAATTTTCACAAGTTTCATGGAATTGCACGATTTTTATGTACTTATACAAAACTTGTATGAACTCACCAACTATTAAGTTAGTTAATCGTATTTTATATATATGTTACAAGTACAAGCATTAGAGGATGATACTTGGAGAAGACACTAGACATAGGTTATTTAAACAAATGGACAAAATGTTTAATTGTATTTATATTTCCTTGCATTTCTTGTTTACAAACATGTGTATATGATGTTTAAACCAATTAATGATAATGTTGTCAGTTAATAGTGTCACATGTGTTTTGAACAATCTGTACGTCACACTCTGGCGTTTCCGCTTTAGCCGGGGTGTTACAGATTGGTATCAGAGCCTTGACTATAAAATAGGACACTAGACGTAGTGCGCTAGCTAGTTATAGCTTATTTGTTTATTTGTTTAGGTTGCATAATTAGAAATTATGTGAGCCTTACTTGATTGTTCTTTGCACATGTTATTGCTTATTACAATTGATTCGTTAATGCCTCATGTACATAAGCACTCACACAAGTCCAAGGCTAATGCCTAAACGAATATTTTCAATTATTTTGAATTGATTTTATTTCGGTTTTATGATATTTCTTCCTCTTAAAGATGGTTTTACGTGGGGAGTATGCAGTAACTGTAAGGGGGACGTGCTTGTTTTCCGAAATCTTGATACCAAGGTTATTGAAACCTAAGGATAAGCAATGCGTACAAACCTAATCAGACGCGGACTCGGTTTCTTACCTGGAGAGTTCGAGAAGGGCATGAAACCTATTAAGCCAAAGCGTACCACACCAAACTCCAAACGAATCGCAACTTTATGCTTTCTAACGTGACCATGTCCTCTTTGTGAACGGGATATGGTTACACCCCTTAGGATGTCATACAAGTCATGATGGTTCATGCGATGTGTGACTCCGACCCTCAATGCTTTTCAATGTGTTTTAGTTAAAAGTCTGACAAGTCGTGGTGATACACGAATAACTAGCTTTTGGTTCGATTTAATTTCGCATTTTGATTTGTATGTTTTAACTAAATTTCTGTTAAGTCATGGTGATACACGAATACCCAATTTTCGGTTCGATTTTATTACTCATTTTTTATATTTACTGGAATATACAAGATATGATAATTGATACAACGTGTGATTCCGAAGACTTAAATGCTTATATTGTGGTTTTGAAAAGTCATTGGGCTATACAAATATTCGAGTTTTAACTTGTTTTCCGTGTTTATATATTCATAAAAATTTCTAAAATTCGTGCTATTGCACGAATTGTCATTTCAACCCGTTTTCTTTATTTATAAATTCTATTATTATAATTTAAAAAATTCAAAAGGTTATGGCGATACGTGAATCGTCGAGTTTCAATTCATTTTCTTTATTTATATATTCCATTACTGTTTTGGGCGTGGAATTGAAAATACAAAAAGTTATGGTGATACATGAATAGTCGATTTTCAATTTGTTTTTTTCTTTATATAAGTCGTTTATTATCATGGTTTTAATTGAAAATTCAAAAAGTTATGAACAGTAGATTTTCAATTCGATTTCACTACTTATTTTAAGTTAACGTAAAATTCATATTTTATTTCAAAAGTTGACATATTTTTCATATGTTTATTCGAGGAATTACAAGATTATTATTGAAAAGCAAAATAACGTGTGGGTGAAATAACGTGTGTTAAGTCATATCGCGTGTTTTATGTATTTATATGTTTTGGACACGATTACATTGAGTGGCTTTACGTTTACAGGTGAGTGGAGCTTAAAGAAGCTTAAAGGAGCTAAATTGGAACATATGAGATGGAATGGAAATGAAGATTTTATTGCATGGAATGATAGAGAATTCGAAGACGAAGACGTTGCCAAAAACGGTGCATAAAACGGAGCTATAACAAAGAAGCTATGGGCAAAACAATGCGAGGGGGATGTCACTGTAAAGCAGAGTCTGATGACCGTAGGCTACGGTCCCACCGTAGCTTACGGTGGGGAGACCGTAGGCTACTGTGGCCTGGGCGGAAAAACGCGATTTTTAGGTTTTTGTTGACTATTTTAAGCCCGGTTCAACCCTAGGCGATATCCTAACATACTTGGACGGTTTTGGGGGCTCTTTCCACCATTCTAACACATCTCAATCATCATAATCATCCATGCCATCATCCATTGAAGAATCAAGAGAGCTCATGAAGATGACGATGCAAGGCTAATCCACTCGTGACCATCTCCGGGTGTAGGGTTAAGTTGTTCATTGGATTGTTAGTACTCTAAACCTAACTTTTGGATTTTGTTTGTGTGCTTGAAAGTATTTTTGGGTAATCAATGAGATTTGCAGTTTATTAGTTATTGATTTTGGTCATCAGCAATTAGGATTAAGTTCTTAGTGTCATTGGCCTAGTATCCTTAACCATAAAACTGAGTGATTCATCATTGCCTAAGATTAACAATCAAGTAGATTATTGTTTAGCCGTGTCAATCAATTGGATTAAGTTCTAACAATCAACATAGTCTAACATTTAGTCTTTTTGTTTATTGATTCAAACAAAGGTTATAATTCAATAGGTTTAATCATCAATTTAATTTACTTCGAGACCTGAACCCTGGAGATTGGTTACCCTTTTTATAATCGTTTACAAATCAAACTAATAGTTGTTTGTTTCAACAATTCTTATAAACCGCTTAACATCATCTATCCACCTAGTATAATTAATAATTAGGTATTGAACTTGATCAGCACTTTCCACTGATTCCCTATGGATTCGACACCTTACTTGCCCTAGCTAATGAAGGTATTTTACAAATGTTTTTGATTGACCTTTTGACATCGATCAAATTGGCGCCGTTGCCGGGGAATCAACGCACAAAGTGCTAGTTTAGTGTTTGTTTTAGTTTTTATTTTTGCTTTTTTTTGTTTGATTTTATGCCTGGTATTCTTGTGTTTCATGTGTGTAGGTAACTCAGGATGACGTAGACTTGGGTCTATGGCCCACATGAAAGATATAAGGCTGTGGAAGATGATGACTCGTACCATCCACATTCATATTTTGAACCATCTTCAGCAAACTATGAGATAGATAATTATAACCAAAGGAATCTCAACTGGCAGGGTCGCAACTGGCAGTACCAGAATTATTCACCGCCTCCACCGAATTATCAGGAATATTATGAGTCAGATGCATATGATAGTGATGGCCCGAAACACCAACGTTTGTAAGTTATCAAGAGAAGTATGACTACTATTTTGACGAGCACCTTCAGCCAACGTACGAAGAAATTCCTCAATATAATAATCAAGATACTAAGGTGTTGACACTGTTGAGGGACCTCAATCGGAGGATGGAAGTTCATGAAAAGACTAATGCTGCTCAAGATAAGTTGATGAGCCAACTAATTGATGACTTGGCCCAAATTAAACGAGACAGTGAAATGGCGGCTGATGATAAAGAAGATGACCTAGAAGAAGAGGCTCTTGATATTTCAGAAAATGAATTTGAGGAGGAGGTTGTTGAGAATAATACCACACCAACTCCGTCAATTACTGATGAGCCAATGAATATTATGGTTATGGCTGCTGATGAGGATGTTGAGGGAGAGGATCCAGAATGGTTGAAGTATATAATTGAAAGTATGAACCAAACTGAAGATAAAACACCTTTCGAAAAATCAGAGACAGAAACAATTCCAGGTTATCGTGACCATCCCTCATTACATATTACACAAATTCACAAAGTTAGGGATGATGGTTTAGCATCGAGGAAGAAAAAGGTAAAGGATAGTGGACAGAATAGCAAGAAGTGGGCCCATATTGGTTCTACATACGTTTCAACTACAAAGAAGAAGGTGTGGACACAACACCTTAACTACCGAGCTTACACGGGAAACTCGGTCGGAAAATGCTCGGTTCGGCCACGATCAATATTTGATGTTTTGAAGATAAGAAAGAGTGTGTGGGCTCGACGTGTTTGCTACCAAGCATATGTTGTAAATTCTGAAGGTAAAAATGCGTTCACACCGGCTCGTTTTGGTTTATCAGACATGTTGAACATGAAGGAGGAAGTAGAGTCGAGGCGTGTTAACTACCGAGATTTTGTAGGAAACTCAGCAGGTAAATGGTCGATGCAACCACCATAACCGTGAAATTAGGTAACGGTCCGGCTGAAGACCTTAACAAAAACTTAGCGTTAACCAGGAGGCAACCCGACCTTTTATTTTGTTTTGTTTTTCTTTTTGCATTTTACTTTTGTTTGTGTTTAGCAGTCATACTATACCCTAAGTGTGGGGAAGTTCATGGTGGTCTAGTCATGATTCGGTGGAGCATATATTGTTACATCAAAGTTCAAGGAGTTCGGGTCAAGTTTGCAAAAGTACTTATGAGCAGGACCCGTTTGACAAGAGAGATTCGAATCAGGTGCATGTGTCTCTTTCCTTTACTTTGGTTGTTAAAATTTTTAAGTTCTCGTGTACTACACTCAATTTTTAACAGTAAATTACATTGGGGACAATGTAAAGTTTAAGTGTGGGGATACGGGAATGGAGTTGAAAAAGTGAAAAATGCTAAAAATGTCTCAAATTTAAAATTTTTTGCAAAAACAATGGAAAATGATAGAAAAACTGGAACTGTTTGTAAAACAATTATATAAATAATAATAATAATAATAATAATAATAATAATAATAATAATAATATAATAATAATAATAATAATAGTAACAACAACAACAACAACAACAATAATAATAATAATAATAAAAGAACAGTAACACACTTGATTCGGGATGTGTCAGTAGGCTCAGCCTTTAAGAATGAAAGGACGGTTTGGTTGTTGACTTAATTGAACCTCTAATTGCTTGATTTTAGTGGGAAACATTTTCGGGTTTTGATTGTTTAGCTAAGCCTATGTAAGAATTGGGATGAAAGGTCTGGCCATACTCAAGCCTTTTTGTTAAGATTTGATCACCAAAAGAAATTTTGTTAAAATATGAATAGGCTACTGAACAATGCTTAGATAGGCTTAACGTTTGAGTATGCTAGATGGCTTGTGATATAAACATAACGAAAATACTTCTAGTTTAAGTGGTTAACACTTCATAGGTGTCTGGTTTTATAACCTTAAATCCTGTATTGATGGGATGCTCTAGGGTTCGGACACCAGGGGTCTTTATGCGGTATATCATCTAGGTATTCATATCTCTTAAGTGGACTTATGAATATTAAAAGAGCTCAAAGAGCAAACCGGCAGTTTATCTGCCAACTATAAGTCATTAAACATGATCATTACGTGCTTTTAAAGTACAATTACACTATTGACTTGATCATCCACGTTGTTAGTCATGTGGGGTCCCCATGCTCGCATCTCATTACCATTAAGAAACGGACCACACGGGACACGTCATATGTAATCCCTACAGATGAATTCGTGCATATTTACCCCTAGATATGGACTTTGGGTTGTTGCTTGATAACGGGGGTATACCATGTAGTGGGGGGCTATTTGCAAGTTAGTAACATAATTGTACCTTAATCGTATCTAATGGTCATTCTGGTAGACTTTGACGCTTAAGTTTAGGTTTTGGTTTGATAAAATATCTAGGATTGTTTTAGCTATTGCATATGGGCTTAAATAAGGTTTAAGTCAAGTTGGGGTGGTCTGGCTCGGTAAAACCATAATGAAGCATGGTAAGGCGGCTTCAGCACTTGATGTGTGGGTTCCACTTAATCATATAAACTAATGAATTTGTCACACCTTATTTGTCCCGGTAAGTATTAGGGCATGGGTTTAAGTGGATAGCAATATCAGCAATCGCGGTTTTTGTGTTATCTGTTAATAATAAAATAAATTGAGTATTTAGTAAAAACAATTTCTAGTTCTGATTCCGTTGTAAATCTTTTTCGGGACGAAAAAGGACAAGTGTGGGAGTGTGATGTGTGGGTGAAATAATGTGTGTTAAGTAAATTATATCGCGTGTTTTATGTATTTATATGCCTTGCACACGATTACTTTGAGTGGCTTTACGTTTACCGGTGAGTGGAGCTTAAAGGAGCTAAATTGGAATATATGAGATGGAATGGAAATGAAGATTTTATTGCATGGAATGATAGAGAATTCGAAGACGAAGACGTGGCCAAAAACGGTGCGTAAAACGGAGCTATAACAAAGAAGCTATGGGCAAAACAATGCAAGGGGGATGTCACCGTAAAGCAGAGTTTGATGACCGTAGGCTACGGTCCCACCGTAGCTTACGGTGGGGAGACCGTAGGCTACTGTGGCCTGGACGGAAAAACGCGATTTTTAGGTTTTTGTTGACTATTTTAAGCCCAGTTCAACCCTAGGCGATATCCTAACATACTTGGACGGTTTTGGTGGCTCTTTCCACCATTCTAACACATCTCAATCATCAGAATCATCCATGCCATCATCCATTGAAGAATCAAGAGAGCTTATGAAGATGATGATGCAAGGCTAATCCACTCGTGACCATCTCCGGGTGTAGGGTTAAGTTGTTAATTGGATTGTTGGTACTCTAAACCTAACTTTTGGATTTTGTTTGTGTGCTTGAAAGTATTTTTGGGTAATCAATGAGATTTTCAGTTTATTAGTTATTGATTTTGGTCAACAACAATTAGGATTGAGTTCTTAGTGTCATTGGCCTAGTATCCTTAACCATAAAACTGAGTGATTCATCATTGCCTAAGATTAACAATCAAGTATATTATTGTTTAGCCGTGTCAATCAATTGGATTAAGTTCTAACGATCAACATAGTCAAACATTTAGTCTTTTGGTTTATTGATTCAAACAAAGGTTATAATTCAATAGGTTTAATCATCAATCTAATTTACTTCAAGACCTGAACCCTGGAGATTGGTTACCCTTTTTATAATCGTTTACAAATCAAACTAATAGTTGTTTCTTTCAACAATTCTTATAAACTGCTTGACATTGTCTGTCCACCTAGTATAATTAATAATTAGGTATTAAACTTGATCAGCACTTTCCACTGATTCCCTATGGATTCGACACCTTACTTGCCCTAGCTAGTGAATGAATTTTACAAATGTTTTTGATTGACCTTTTGACATCGATCACCGACTCATGAGCATTTAAAGTTCGATTTCAAATTTTTTTGCACGCGATAGTATTTCTTCGTTTATTTTCATAATTTATATAATTGGATTCCGATTTTAAGAATCTTTCATGTAAAGTTTCTATTGATTGTTAATACGAATTTCATATTTACATTCTGTGTCATGTGAATTCTTCACGCTTCATAGCACGTATTCTCGTTTTCCGCGACACTGCCTCAAAACTCAACCTACAAAACGAAAACCCAGGGCATCAAGTAATTGAATGTCGCAATCCCGACCAGGATAACCCAAAATTCATTACTAACCACAACAATACATTCAAACCCCAAAGCTGATACTCAAACCTAATCCAACAAAATACTTACACGAGAACCTACCCTTTGTGTAATTCCCCCGCTCCGTTACCGTGATGTCGAAATACTCCAAGCTATGATAATTTCAGCCATCGCATCAAACCCTTCCACGTAACTATACATACTCAACACTACACAATTATTCCCACAACCTATTACCCAACCATATTCTCGTTTTGAGCCTGCTACAATTGTGATGACCCGAGCACACCCGCCATACTCAAAACGGCCTAACTTGTTTCCGCCATTCAATACTTTACCCTGCATCCTTGGCCACCAAAAGTCTATTTGTTTTCCGTCATCAATACTTAATCTTTTCAAACTCATTAACTATGCCTAAATTTTTTAAATAAATAATTTTTTTCATGCATAATTTTCCATGATTATCTCTTTCATAAACACCTCTTGCTTGAAATTCCAAATCTTGATTATTTTAATTAGTCAATTAAAAATTATATATTCACAAGATATTATATAATTCAAGTTAGTTTCCTCCAAAAGAAAATTTTACTTTTAACAAATAGGTTACTACCAATATTACTATTATTATTATTATTAGGACTATTGGTTTTTATTGGTCCTAAGTATTTCATTTTTGCCGGCGCTGGTCCCAACTACCACTTTAACTGCCAACGGTCCCAACTTTCACACATGTGTCTGCCACCGGTCCACGACTAACCGAGTACTAACTCCGTTATGTTTTAGCTGACGTGTCCATCCTACGTGTTATAAAACGTTGACGTGGCTGCCTGCGTATATATTAATAACAAAAACCCTTCTCCTCCTGTATATTAATAACAAAAATATTATAAATCATGAAACTCGTCGCAAAAATAAACCCTAAGAACCTACTCAGATCAAAGAAACGAACCTCCATTTCCAGATCCGATACGTCGTCGTTCCACTCCTCCAACTCATCACTCGCCACGTCATCCACCTCACTGGAATCATCTCACCGTAATCCAAAATCCACCGGCATCACCACTCCGACGAGCGTCCTACCACCACATGACGAACTAATCCAAGCCTTCAACCTACTCGACACCGACGACGACGGAAGAATAACCAGATCGGAGCTAGAATCCTTACTAAACCGGATCGGAGGATCCGAACCGATTCCGGCTGAGGAGTTAAAGCTAATGATCGACGAGATCGATACCGACGGCGACGGAAGCATAAGCTTGACGGAGTTTGGAGTGATCGGTGCGGCGTTTGGTCCGGCGGCGCGTGAGGAGGAGATAAGAGGCGCGTTTGAGGTGTTTGATACGGACCGTGACGGGATGATAACGGCGGAGGAGTTGTTTGCGGTGTTTGAGATGATTGTTGGTGAGGGACGGTGCACGTTAGAGGAGTGTAGGCGTATGATAAGTGAGGTGGATAATAAACGAGGTTGGGTTCGTGTGCTTCGAGGACTTTGCGAGAATATACAGGGAAGGGTTTTTGTTATTAATATACACGCAGGCAGCCACGTCAACGTTTTTTAACACGTAGGATGGACACGTCAGCTAAAACATAACGGAGTTAGTACTCGGTTAGTCGTGGACTGGTGGCAGACACATGTGTGAAAGTTGGGACCGTTGGCAGTTAAAGTGATAGTTGGGACCAGCGCCGGCAAAAATGAAATATTTGGGACCAATAAAAACCAATAGTCCTTATTATTATAAAATCTCCAAAATAAAGTATTTTACTTTAAGCAAATTCTTAAGCCTGTGAGGCTGTTATATTATCACCCAAAGAGTTTCATTAACCAACGAGGCATTTTCGACGACTCTTCATTTTCTAGGGCGCCGACAAACGGAAAATGATATGGGCTAAATTATATATAAAATATATAAGTATTTACAACATTTTTAATTGGTTGTGAGTGTATTTGTTAATTAAATACTTCTCTCAATTGGTTCATATTTAGACTTTAATTTTTTCAAAAGACCGGCGAGTGAACACGATGCATTTTTATACTATTCATAGAATATTTGTTATCTTACAATTGCATCACTCATGCTAGAAACTTATTTATTTTACTTGTTCGGACATGTTAAAGAATTTAAATGTCATGAGCTAAAATAATAATATTATTTAAACAAAAGGATATGTGAAGTTGGAAATCATATGCCATTTATTATGAATGTGTGATTTAAATGAATTTGTTATTCTAGTATTTGATAATAATTTTATCATGTGCTGGTAGTTTTACCTTGGATTGAAAGTGGACCCTTATTCTAAAATAAAATATATGGACAATTATTTAAAAGATACTGATCGGCTCATTTAAACGAATCGGGTTCAACATATAAGGGTTTATTATTTTATTTTTACAATGAATAAATAGAGGCATATGGACAGTTTGAGAAGGGGAGGCCAATCAAGAGGGGGCGCCACCCTTGATGGTCGGAAATAACCAGAAGTGAAAAACAAGAGAAAGGAGAAACAAAAAAAAAATAAGCAGCCCACGGCCGAAAAATCAACAAGAAAGAAAAATTAAAAAAGCAAGCACATTGCTTGCTGAAAAAGTCCACGCCGAGAATTAATTGGAAGCAGGCAGGAAGGCAACTGAATTAATTTAACCTGGCAAGCACATAGCTCAATTATTAAGCTACTAGACATGCTGTTCAATTAATTTAAGCTCACATGACAGCAGCTCAACTATATTTATTTCTTTTTTGATGAAACGCCCTATATTTTTTCTATCTTTGTTTCATTAGTTATAATGAACGGCCAAACTGTTATACTGCCTGGGTTTGAATGAATACTTTTTAGGCTTGTTTTATTTTCAGTTTTGTATTATTATTCATTGGTTTTGCTTTGGTAAAAGTTCTTATTATCTTTGGTTGTGATGCCTATGCGTATTTGGTATTAATTTATGATCAACTTATTGTTCCATATGCATCTTTGTGAACGTCTTTCATGTATGGATGCATATTAGGTTGTTTACTGTGCGTTTACAAGTAGTTTATGGTTTATTGTTAACATATTCCATAGGAACGGTAATTGAGTGTTAAGAGATACCTTATATTAATTGAGTGTCGTCTGTTTTGGTCTTTTGCGGGTTTGGTTAGTGATTGCACGGAAGGAGTTACCCTAGACTTCTTTAGATTCTTACATATTCGAATTATAACTGAATTCAATAAGAGTACCCCTTACGCCTTAGGGTATTTTGTGATTAGAGAGACAGGGAGGTGATTTAATCTTTGGGTACCTTAGTAAAGTTAGGTTAGGTGAGACCTGAAGGTGATCCGAACCATTAAAGCGTTGAGCTTTACATGATAAATAGGGTTCTTAGGTACTGTTGGTGAGACCGGGAGGTGATCTAGCATATTTTAGTTATTCCTTAAGTTTCTTATTTCTAAAATCCGGTTACCAATCATAAATCCAATTCCGAAAGTTTACGAGTTTACTAGTAGGATTCTTTGCTTAGGTAGTTGTTTCCCCTATATAAGTTCTGGTCCAATTTGTTCGTGTCTAGTTTTAGTGTCTGTTTTAGTTTAAGAATTTTTTTTATTAGTTTCTATTTAATAATAAAAACGCCTTGCTTGCGGTGCACGCATAGAATGTATATATCTGTGAACCCTCGGGTGCGAAAAAGTGAAATTGCACTAATTTTGACGTTATTTTACAAATCTCGTGAAAATAATGTTAAAAGTGGCGGAAGGTTAATGCTGGCGTTGATAGCCGAAAGACAAGGGTACATGCACCAATCGACCGGTGTGCCGATGGTTGAGTGTTATATGCCTAATGTCCAAGGCTTGAAGCAAAACTACTATCGAGTCGGGGGTCTCACCGAAAACAGTATCTCTATTCCTATGAGTTAAAGGTAAGGCTGTCTACATCTTACCCTCCTCAAACCCTACCATATCTTTGCTATTGGTGGGATATACCGAGTACGATGATGATGATGATGATGATGATGATGATGATATTTAATAATAAAAAAAAACAAAAAAATCAATTAATTCAATTTAGTTTAATTTAGTCAGAGTTTAGTTTAGGTGTCGCTAGTGTCTCGTGGGTTCGATATCCGGACTTCATTAGGCTTTACTACAGTCGATAGGTACACTTGCCAGTCTAGTGGTCTAGCATTAGGAGTATCTAGATTTATATTTTAAAACTATAGTGTCTAGTTTAGGTTTAGTTATTATAAACATCGTTCAGCACATCAAGTTTTTGGCGCCGTTGCCGGGGATACTAAGGCGATAACGAAACTAGCTTTGATTGAACTTAATTAATTAATTGGTCTTTTTGTGTCTTGAGTTGTGGTGTGTCTTGTTAGCCCATGCCATAGATTTAGCGTGTCTAGTCGTCATTAGGATAATTTAGTTTCTAGTTTTATTAAATTGAGTCTAGTTAATATGTTTAATAGGTCGAGTCAGTTTAGGAGTGTTTTATATCAAAAATGTTGGAAAGAGATGATGTTGGAAAGATCTGAAGAAGAGGAACGTAAAAGAGCTCGAAAACTAGAGGCAATGGAAGCCGAGCTTGATAAGTTGATAGAAATAAATAGACTCCAAAAATTAGAGGAAATGGAAGCTAGGCTTGATAAGTTGATTGAAATAGATAGACTCTATAAATTAGAAGAACCAAAAGCTTGGCTAGAGGAGTTAAGTGCTAGATATCAAATTGAGAGTTTTTCTTACAATAAGCAGCAAGCGGTTTATGAAAAGGATGAGGTTATATGTGAGGATACCACTTTGGAACCAGAGACGATAATGGACGAGCCAGTCCCACCTCCGGTTCAGCAAGAAGTTAAATCAACCGATCAGTATCCCATGTTTTGTAGCTATGAAACAGCACCAGCGGATGATGACTTCTGGAGTGATGATGATGATAAGGGCATGATAGAGGAGAAGGAATTGAAGTCGGTGGATTACATGGATATGAGTGAAGATGTTGTTCAGGAGCCGCTTGACAAGATGGAAGATGAACGAGGAGCATGCACCATCTTGGGAGGATGAGTTTGGTGATGAGTTGGTGGGTTTACAAGTTTATGAAGAAGATGGAGAATATGACCCTGTTGGCGATCTTATCTACTTAGAACCACTAATCATGGGGAAGCCAGCAATGGAGATCAAGCGTGCACCAAACAGAAAAGAAGAGGAAGTGGCAACAGAGGAGGATCAGAATATGGAGGTAGTTGAGTCGCCACTGCATATGAAGGTTAGCAAGTCTGTGGAGGAACTAGATAGTGGATCGCTAGCGCGAAAATGCTTGGATAAGCATGTTTTGAGGGTTCAAAGACGGTACATTAAGATTTATAGGACAACACTGAAATGCAAGAGAAACCATTTTCCTCATTATATGCCACGCATTAGGTTTGGTCCAGGTAACTTTATGTATTGGTGGTCCGACCCGTTTGAATGTTATAAATTACCTTTTAGTTTCATAAGCTTTTATTTGTTTAAAAATGTTGAACGGGTGGAACTAAATGGGTTAGAACGGGGTTAGATAAAAGAAAAGCCTCTCGATTGAGATTTTAGGAGAGAGTCCGACTGAAGACTCTTATCTAAACTTAACGCTTCTTGGGAGGCAACCCGGTAGTATTTTTTTGCTTTTATTTCTATTTTTAGGGTTTCTTGCTTTCTTGGGCTGCTGGTTTCTTGATTTGCTTTCAGTTGCTGCTCCATAGATGTTATTGGCTGGTTGACGATGCATGGTTTGATTCAAGTGTGGGGATGGCATTGCCGCTTGCTTACGGATTGTTGCTTTCATTCGTGAGAGGCGATATTAACGATATATGCTTTTGTTCACGCTCGAATTGGATGGCACGGAACACGCATCGCGAGGCAATATCGTCATATTTCCTAGAGGAGTCTGTTCCACTTTACTTATATTTGAATGTTTGCTTTATATTTTTGTCTTTTTCCTGTCTCATTGAAGACAATGTGACATTTAGGTGTGGGGATGGGAAAATGACGTTTTTATCATATATATATATATATATATATATATATATAGGGGTGGGATCAAGTGAAAACTCCTCTAAAAAAGAAAATTTAAAAACTCCTAAAAAATTATTTTTAACTTTAAAAAAAAAATTTTGAAGTTTCTTTTTTTCTATTATTCTTATATGTTGTTATTGGTTCCAAAAAAAAATGTAACGTGTGCATTGAATATCTGCAAAAGAGTTGTATTGAATAGAATACAACACTATTGCACATATTTGATACAACACTATTGTATATGTAATATAAGACTAATACGCACATCGAAGACACATTAGTACGTATGTATAATACAACATTAACACACATGTGCACTACATCAACTTTTATTTTATTATTATTATTTTTTTTTGCATATAATACAACACTACTATACATATACAATACACAAATATTGAATATATACAATTAAACACTGTTGAACTTAAAAATACATAGTAATACACATGGATAATACAACGGTATTGCATAGTAATACGTATGTGCATTACAGCAGGGTTTTTTTTATTTTTTATTTTTTTTATTTTTTTCGAGCAAAGGGTAAGAAAATATAAGAATAATGGCAAAAACAGAAATTTGAAAATATTTTTTTATTTTTAATTAAAAATAATTCTTTAGGAGTGTTTAAGTTTTCTCTTGATCCTCTCCCTATATATATATATATATATATATATATAGGGGTGAGATCTAGTGAAAACTCCTCTTAAAAAGAAAACTTAAAAACTCTAAAAAAACTATTTTTAACTTTTTTTTAAAAATTTTTTTTGTGAAGTTTCTTTTTTTTACGTTATTCTTATATGTTGTTATTGGTTCTAAAAAAAAACCCTTGTCGGTAACCTCGTCGGTGTAGTGCACATATGTAATAGTGTGCATTGCATATATCCAAAAGTGTTTGTATTGCATAGAATGCAACACTATTGCACATATTTGATACATACTATTCTATATATGCAATATAATACTAATACGCACATCGAACACACATTAGTACGTATGTGTAATACAACATTAATGCACATGTGCACTACATCGACTTTTATTTTATTAGTATTTTTTCCATATAATACAACACTACTACACATATACAATACACAAATATTGAATATATGCAATTAAACACTATTAAACATAAAAATACATAGTAATACGCATGTGTAATACAACAGAATCGCACAGTAATACGTATGTGCATTACAGCGGGTTTTTTTAATTTTTTCGAGCAAAGGGTAAGAAAATATAAGAATAATGGCAAAAACAGAAATTTGAAAATATTTTTTGTATTTTAATTAAAAATAGTTCTTTAGGAGTTTTTAAATTTTCTCTCTAAAGATGAGTTTTCTCTTGATCCTCTCCACATATATATATATATATATATATATATATAATAAAATCCAAAAATTCAAAAAAAAATTGAAATTGAAAAATTTTGAAAAATGTCCCAAAAATTCAATGAAATTTTTTGCAAATAATGGAAAATGATAGAAAAATTTGAGATTGGTTTTTAAAAATACTATTATATATGAAATTAAATAAGGATAACATACTAAGCTTGGGATGTGTCGGTAGGCCCAACTATCTTTGAATATTATTAATATACCTAATATCATAAACCTTGTGGGTTCTCATCTTGAGGGAAGATAGTGAAGCTGAAATTCGATAAGGCATAGGGAGTATTACCGTAATCTAACTAGCTTGAGGTGGTGAGAATTAAGTGCACTTAAACTAGCATACCACTTTATTTTATGAAAGTAAATAACGAATGGTGGCGCCCCGCCATGTCCACATTTTTATACAAGCTTAGAAAATAATTATATATTTTAGGGTAAAAGATGCCTAAGAGTACAAACTATTGTTTGCGTAAAACGTCAAAAAAATAAAATGTGCAACTATTTCGAGAAAAAAAGAAAAAGAAAAAAAATGAGAAAGTATATACAATGCGAAATGTCAAAGAAGCATTCTCTTTCTTAGAAAAAATATTAGAAAAAGAGGCCAAAAGTGCACATACTAAATGGAGCCGAGAGCTTGCGTGTTACCAAATGGATGGTGACTCTGAGGATACACTATTGGGGTTTAAGGTTTTTAGTCAATAAATATTTTTAGGAAATACAAAGGATGGAGGCCTGGGACCGTCATATACTGGGTTGCAGCTCGGGTGAAACAATGATGGGCCAAAATCCGATAATATAGTTTTAGGTTTAGGAATTGCTCGTACGAATTCACTTGACCTTTCATCTATCTAAATTTCACCTAAGTGCATATTCTTCTTAACATTAAAGGGTTCTTAGGTTACGGCGATAGGTTGAACCAGTCTGCTTCAACCCTGTTTAATTTGTCTTGGCTATGTTTGAGATGCAATAAGTGAATCTTTAACTCTTTAGGTGTGAGACCCATAGGTTTATTGATATAAGTTAAACTTAATTGTTAAATATGATCGGCGGCTCGATAGGTTGGTGGCTGGGTTTAAATGCACAACAATATCAGCAATCACAGTTTTTGCATTTATCTATGTTTAAAAGATAACCTATATGTTTTAAAGATCGATCTTAAATTCTGATTCCATTGCAATAATTACTTTTCCAGGGACGAAAAAGCTTTAAGTGTGGGATATTTGATATGGGCTAAATTATATATAAAATATATAAGTATTTTCTACACTTTTAATTGGTTGTGAGTGTGTTTTTATTAAATATTACTCTCAATTGGTTTATATTTAGACTTTAATGATTTCAAAAGACTGGCGAGTGAACACGATGCATTTTTATACTATTCATAGAATATTTGTCATCTTATAATTGCATCACTCATGCTAGAAACTTATGTATTTTACTTGTTTGAACATGTTAAAGAATTTAAATGTCATGAGCTACAATAATAATAATATTAAAACAAAAGGATATGTGATGTTAGAAAGCATATGCCATTTATCATGAATGTGTGATTTAAATGAATTTGGTATTCTAGTTGTAACGCCCGTTAATTTCAGATAAGTGATTTAAAGCATGTAAAGTATGTACATCTCTCGGGATTTATCCGACTTTCCTCGGAGGCTTTACGTCATCCCGATAAGTTAAAATTATGTAACTTTCCACCCAAGTTGCTACACACTTTATACTTGAGGGACTAGAATGAAACTTCTTATTTTATATCATAAAAGAATGAAAAACCCTAACTCATAACCCTAGGTGCAGCCGATCGCAGCTAAGAACCCCCCCTGCTCGTTTTTCTTCTGCCCCGCCATGTTTCCGCCATGAAAACTTCAATTCAAGGTCGGCTTTATGATTCCCCATGTCTTTTACACCTTAATTGATCATATTAACGGGCTTATTGGTCGTTAAGATTGAGTTTTGATGATAACAGCTTGCTGGCAGATTCGTACACGTTTATTGTAGGGTCTGTAACGCGATGTTAATCCACTGTTTATGATCGATTCTTGATTCCATGAGGTTCTACTTTGAGTCTAGTTTCCAGAAAGGTATAATACGTAATTTTTGGACGAGATTTGAATACTTTTTATGATTTTATAAAATCAAGTGTCAAACCTGATGCGGGACGACGGATTCTGGAACGTCTTCCCGACATCATACCCTTTTTTCGACAAGTCTAAATTGGTTGGTTCCACTTCTGGAAGTTAATATTTTGAGTTAAGAACCAAACCCAATTGGAATCGTTTAATTTGGCTAGGTAATGAATTTTATAAAAATAAAACCATTTTGTTGCGCAGCTGAAATAGCTGCACGTACCTTGCTGTGTTGGAGGAATTTTTATAATCTTTGTGTCCAATAGAAAAATATAATAAAAATATTTTTATAAACCTAAGACATTTATTAAAGTCTGGTAAAAATTTAATAATTTATTTCAAAGGTTATCCTATGTAATTAAATACATCTTCGCATGCTAAAATCTACACGTTTTACTCGTTATTGATCGATAAGTTCGTTTTAGGCTTAACCGGTGAATGTTCAATTGTGTTCTTGTCGGGGCTGTTTGAAGTGATTTTTTGCACCACAATCTTCCTAGGTATGTCCCGTATATCATACTCAAAGATAATGTTCTTAGGTGTTCGTTAAGTTGATCAACTAGTTGTAGTTTGATTGTTATGTTCGGTTGTCTAGAATTGTTGAGTTTGATGCGTTAATTGGTTGGATGACCAACCGAATCGGTTTGCATGGCCCTAGGGGAGTCTAAGGGCTGTGGGAAAATTATTTTTTTGATGCTCGGGGTTGTTGTGGTTAGTGCTTCGTCAATCGAGTCGGCGATGCGCGAATTTTCGTTTAAATGTTAAAGTAAGTGTTGTAAAAGGAACGTCAACCCTATCAACTCGGGTGACATATTTATGATGAATGAAAAGGTTTAAGACGGAATTTGGTCCATTCGGGGTTGATTCGGGTAACAAATGGTTTTAAGGATTATTTCACGCGCATTCGACCCGATTTGACTATCTTTGGGCCTTGGGCCAAGTATTGGGCCTTGGGCCAAGTGGTTGGGCCTTGGGCCAAGTATTGGGCCTTGGGCCAAGTTGTTGGGCCTTGGGCCAAAGTATTGGGCCTTGGGCCAAAGTTGTTGGGCCTTGGGCCAAGTATTAGGCCTTGGGCCAAGTTGTTGGGCTTTGGGCCAAATGTTGAGCCTTGGGCCAAGTGTTGGGCCTTGGGCCAAGTTGTTGGGCCTTGGGCCAAGTGTTGGGCCTTGGGCCAAAGTGTTGGGCTGGTACGACCCATTAGGCTAGAGTGTTCCTATAGTCTAGTTTAGTAACGCGTTATGTATAATTTACAGGCCCTTGCTTGTGATTTTGCCCTTAGGAACTTCCTAGCTCGTTGCAAGTATTCGATCGATCTCAGGTAAGTTCTTGATGCCCCGTTTAAATCTTTTTAAGTTTTGGGCTAGCATGCACACCTAAGTGCTTTTCTTACTTGATGAAATGTTATGAATGGTTTTACATAGGCTTGCTAGTATCGGTAGGCCTTGGAATGTTATGGAATGTGCATGTATATATATATATATATATATATTTATATATATTTAGAATGGCCATTATTTGGTGAATATTGTAGTCGTCTCGACTACTGAATGTTGCGTATGCCTACCTTGTGTTTGCACGCGCCGAATGTTACGTGTTTGGGTTGTACGTTTGCTCGACCCTGAATGTTTGTAGTCGTCTTGACTACTGAATGTTGCGTATGCCTACCTTGTGTTTGCACGCGCCGAATGTTACGTGTTTGGGTTGTACGTTTGCTCGACCCTGAATGTTTGTAGTCGTCTCGACTACTGAATGTTGCGTATGCCTACTTGCATGCGCTGAATGTTACGTGTTTGGGTTGTACGTTTTCTCGGCCCTGAATGTTATTATTGAATGTTATATATACGTATAATGATATATATAGGAATGCACGTATAGAGGTGCTCATACGTAAGGATGATTATTTATTTGAATGTGGTGACCTAACCGATGTACTTCCGTTTACCGTTTTAAAACCGTTGGAATGATTATTAAAACTGTTGCTACTTATTTAAAACTTGAACTCACTCAGCTTAAGCTGACTTTGTGTGCATGTTAGTGTGAGTTTCAGGTTAGGAAGAGGATGCTTTATCGCTTGGACGTGCACAGAGCTACTTGGACGGTGAAGGGCATACTGGAATGAAGAATTACTTATAAACCTTTTATTTCAAAAGACTTTTAAAAGTTATAATTAATTTTGATTTTGGGAACTTATTCATCTATTTACGTTTTCCGCCAAATTATACTCTGTAATGCTATTTTAATGCAAAGAATTGTTTTTAAGTTTATTTAATTTCTCAAGTGTTTTGTATGATTACCAACTGTGGGGTTTCCCGGGGTTCGGGGCCTTACACTAGTATTTGATAATAATCTTATTATGTGCAGGTAGTTTTATCTTGGATTAAAAGTGGGCCCTTATTCTAAAATAAAATACATAGACAATTATTTAAAAGATACTGATAGGCTCATTTAAACGAATTGGGTTCAACATTCAAGGGTTTATTATTTTATTTTTGCAATGAATTAATAGAGGCATATGGGTAGTTTGAGAAGGGGAGGCCAATCAAGAAGGGGCGCCACCCTTGGTGGCCGAAAAGAGTCAGAAGTGAAAAACAAGAGAAAAGAAGAAACCAAAAAAAATCAAGCAACCTAGCTGCTCAATTAATTTAAGCCCGCATGTTAGCATCTCAACTATATTTATTATGAAACGCACTAGATTTATTCTATCTTTGTTTTATTAATTATTATGGGTGGGCAAACTGTTATAGTGTTTGGGTTTGGATGAATATTTTTTAGGCTTGTTGTATTTTCAGTTTTGGATTATTATTCATTGGTTTTGCTTTGGTAACAGTTTTTATTATCTTTGGTTGTGATGCATATGCGTATTTGGTATTAATTTATGATCAACTTATTGTTCCATATGCGTCTTTGTGAACTTCTTTCATGTATGGATGCTCATCAGGTTGTTTACTGTGTATTTACAACAAGTTTATGGTTTATTGTTAACATATTTCATAGTAATGGTAATTAAGAGTTTAGAGATACCTTATATTCTGCCACTTGAGAGACCGGGAAGCAATTGAGTGTCGTCTGTTTTGGTCTTTTGCGGGTTTGGGTGGTGATTGCACGGGAGTGAGTTACCCTAGACTTCTTTAGATTCTTACAGATCCGAATTACAACCAAATTCAATAAGAATACCCGTTACGCGTTAGGGTGTTTTGTTATTAGAGAGACCGGGTGGTGATTTAATCTTTAGGTTAGGTGAGGCCGGGAGGTGATCCGAGCCATTAAACCATTGAGCTTTACATGATATTTAGGGTTCTTAGGTACTGTTGTTGAGACCCGGAGGTGATTTAGAATATTTTAGTTATTCCTTAAGTTTCATATTTTTAGAATCCGGTTACCAATCATAAATCCAATTCCGAGATTTTACGAGTTTACTAGTAGGATTCTTTGCCTAGGTAGTTGTTTCCCCAATATAAGTTCCGGTCCGATTTGTTCGTGTCTAGTTTTAGTGTCAGTTTTAGTTTAAGTATTTTTTTTAGTTTTTTATTTAATAATAAAAAAACATAAAAATCAATTAATTGAATTTAGTTTAATTTAGTCAGAGTTTAGTTTAGGTGTCGCTAGTGTCTCGTAGGTTTGATATCTGGACTTCATTAGGCTTTACTATAGTCGATAGGTACACTTGCCTGTCTAGTGGTCTAGCATTAGGAGAGTCTAGGTTTACAAAATTAAAATTAGAGTGTCTAGCTTAGGTTTAGTTTTTATAGACCGCGTTCAGCACATCAAGTGTTTGGCGCCGTTGCCGGGGATACTAAGGTGATAACGAAACTAGCTTTGATTGAACTTAATTAATTAATTGGTCTTTTTGTGTCTTGAGTTGTGGTGTGTCTTGTGAGTCTATGCCATAGATTAGCGTGTCTAGTCGTCTTTAGGATAATTCAGTTTCTAGTTTTATTAAATCGGGACTAGTTAATATGTTTGATAGGTCGAGTCAGTTTAGGAGTATTTTATATCAAAGATGTTGGAAAGACATGATGTAGGAAAGTGCTGAAGAAGAGGAACGTGAGAGAGTACGAAAAGTATAGGCAATGGAAGCCAGGCTTGATAAGGTAATAAAAATAAACACACTCCAAAAATTGGAGGAAATGGAAGCTAGGCTTGATAAGTTGATCGAAATAGATAGACTCTGTAAATTAGAAGAACCAGAAGCTAGGCTAGAGGAGTTAAGTGCTAGATATCAAATTGAGAGTTTTTCTTACAATGAGCAGCAAGCGGTTTATGAAGAGGATGAGGTTGTATATGAGGATACCACTTTGGATCTAGAGACGATAATGGAGGAGCCAGTCCCACCTCCGTTTCAACAAGATGTTAAATCTACCGATCAGTATCCAATGTTTTGTATCTATGAAGCCGCACCAGCAAATGATGACTTCTTGAGTGATGATGATAAGGGTTTGGTTATTTTTTAATTAGTGAACTATTTTCATGCATAGTTGCATTTTGAATCGGTTTACTTGTTATTTCAACCTCGTGGTCCATAACCGATTTCCCATATTTAGTGGAAGTTGGAACTATGAGCATGTTATTATACATGTTGAGTTTGTTATTGTTAAACAAGTTGTTTTGATTGCTTGAGTAGTCCTGGTTCCGCTCAATGTTTTATTTGAATCATTTTGTATTCTTGATTTCTATGTTTCATCAATTTGACCAAGGCTTTACTATGATTTTGAAGTTTTAAATATTTTATTCCCGATGCTTTATCAATTTGAGACCAAAGTTGTACTTTGATCTCGAAGTTACAATTATTTATTCTTAATCTCAATGTTACCCTTATTTACATTGATATTTTATTTATTGGAAACTTTCAATAGTTTAACGACCTATTATTGGCTCAAGAACTTACTCTATTTTGATATTTTGGTACTAGAGTTTCGTTTATCTTATACTCGAACCCAATGGTTTATCGATTTGCGTGGCTCAATGCCACATTTATTTACTCTGTTATTCTCGAATTCAATATTTCGTTTAATTACAATGATGTTCATGACCTTGATGTTTTCATTCATGATTTGTATTATTTTAAGATACGCTTATTCATTTAACCTTCAATAACATCGTTTACCTCGTTTAAATTTCAATGATTTCGTTTGGGACATAATGTTTTCACTTATCCTTGACCTCAAGAACTTGGTTATGTATTCTCGTTATTTTCAATCCTTATAGTTTATTATTCTTGATTTTAAAAGCTTTCATATAAAAATTTATTTTATCCTAAAACCCACACAATGGGACGGATTATGTGGACCATCCGACGATAAAGGTAATTATAGGTCGACACGTAATTATCCAAGTCCTCGCATGGAAGACATAATAAGTACGTTGTGTGCAATAACTCAAAACCTGGAATGATTTTGGAAGACGAGACAAATGCAGTATGATAAGGGTATAGTGGATACGCCGCTGGTACATCCTATATATAAATGTCCTAACCAAATTCACATTTTTGACGTCTTTCGGGCCATTCAAAGATTGACGCTATTGTTTTTATTTAATTATTTATTTGTAAAATTGTTAAAACCTTTTAACAACTCCTTTTATTAGTCGTTTTCTATAAAATATTTTATTTTATTTTATTTTATATTCGGCACGAAATTTCTAAAAGATGTGAATCCTATAACATTCGTTACTTTTCAAACCCGAAAACCCGACACATTTCGAATTTCGGTTTTGTTTATAAATATATATACATATCATTACGTTTCGCTACATGTGATTATGTGGCATTCGTTATTGCTTTATAGTCATTAACCTGACCCGTTGGGTCGTTTCGAGGTATTTCGTTTAAAATCCATTAATAAAATTCATTCTCGATGATTCAAGTATACTATTCATTCATTTTTTGTTATTTTCAAATTATTGACGAGACTCTGACAAGTTATAATCGATGCTCAAACTTTACGGGCTTATTTCCTAAATATGTAAATATAATAAAATATTACAAATTTCATTTACAACGTTTAATTTATTTATAATAACAATTCAAAGTTCAAAGGTAATAGTTGTAAATATAAGTTTAGTTAAGTTTTAAAAAGTGAATCAAAAGTGAGGGACCAAATAGGTAAGTATGATTCAAAATATATAATATTAATAATATATATCTCCAGCCGCCACTCCACCTTCGTTTTTCTGATGGTGCTCCAGCCGGTGACGGCGGAGCTCCGGCAACCTTAAACCCATTCCAAAACGCTTTTTATCTCAAAATAATGATCATAAAGCACATCTCCTTTAACATAGGCCAATAAAAAACCTTTAAAACACACAATAATGATCGTACAATGATGGAATTAAGACCGAATGGACGGAATTTTTAATAAAATGCATTAACGATCAATTAATCGTCCAACGGCCTAATTCCAGCTATAAATAGGCTCCTACTCTTATACTAAACATGTCCCTAACATCAAAGTTCAATCACAAACACTCTATAATCAGTTTTTTGATCGTTAAAGTCGTTTTATGACCAGGTTCCATTCACCATCAAAGAATAACGAATCCATGTAATTTATTTAGGGTTCTTAATCGATTTTAGAATTTAATAAAAGCCCCTAACTTATTGAAAGGATACATGGATTGAATCACCATAATCAAATCTAGAGTTTTGATTTAGGAAGAAAATGAACTTGAAACAATATATTTTTATTTTTATTTCCATCCTTAAATTAAACTGTAGTTGTAGCTCATCTGGTTAACATCTGTGGGTGTGAACAGAAGGGCCGGGATTTGAAACCCTGGTAAACCCTTGATTTCCTTATTTTTTTTAAAATCAGTTTTTGTTAATTATAATGATTAAAGAAATTTATTAATAATCATAATAAATCAATAAAATTATTTTTAAAACAAATAAAAATTTTATAAATTAAATATAAATTATATTTCACCATTTTCCACACAAAACCGATCTTTCAAACTCGTTAAGCCGTAAACTTTAATTCGTTTGTGTAATATCAATTCGTTAGCTTTAAATACTCGTTAAGCCGTAAACTTTAATTCGTTTGTGTAATATTAATTCGTTAACTTTAAATACTCGTTAAGCCGTAAACTGTAATTCGTTTTTGTAATATTCATTCATTAACTTTAAATACTCGTTAAGCCGTAAACTTTAATTAGTTTTTGTAATATTTGAAAAGACCTATGATCTTGATGTAGATTACAATTAGGATCTCTAAATGTTACAGCTGGAATCTCAAAGTGCGGAATCCATTGAGATTGAACACACACAAGTAAACATTAAGCTCATTTTTATATATATAACATGATAGATTACAAGATATGACACTTTGCACACTTTCTCTCTCTACTCTCTCACTTTCACAATGACCAAAAGTCTCCATACAAACGCATAAGTCCCCTATTTATAGGAAACATCATCAAGACCAACAAGACGTATATGTTATATGGCGTATAACATATACGCCGCATAAGATGTGCGTTGACTTGTGGAACTTATGCGTTGAATACAAAATACATTTGACATTTTAAGACCTATACAATCATATCTAACACATCTAAGACCCTAGCAATAGACATTATGCTCTAACAAACTCCCCCTTGGATGTTGCTAGGTCTTCGATCTTCAATCTTTCATCCCAAACATCTTTTCTCGATATTCCGTACTCATATCCTCCCATAAAAGTTTATTCGAGGGCTTCTGATTAGTCGGAATCGATACTTCAACACCTTTGTATTGAAATCTTTTCAGTGCAGAAATCCTCATCTTCTCTTTAATCTCCTCCTCTCTTTCCTTCTCCTTCTGAGCTTCCTTTTCACCAAACTCAAACCATTTACTCTTCCACACCTCTCTAGAATGAATCTTATACTTATGACGGATCTTGATCACCTTCTGGTATTACATAGCAGACGCATAATGTTTATCACGTGATACTTGAATCTTGCATTTATGCAGCGTCTCTATGTCCTTTTCTGAGCAATTTACCAACCACATCGGATCCATCACGTCGATAACATCCCATTCTCCGTCACGGTTTAATACTATTTGAGCTTCACCCCGATTTTCATCATAGTACCACCATCTGAAATATTCATGAAAGTCTTGTTCCATAGGGTACATCAGAATCACTTTTAAAGTTTCAGTTTGTTTATATCTCCATGTGTTCACAAAGTCATCCGTTTCTGGATCTTTCTTCAACTTTGACACATGGAGAAATGGAGTTTGAGGAGTCTGGCTTCGGAATCTGAATTTAGCTTGACATTTAATAAATTCCCAGATTTCCTTCACCGATCCACGTTTAGGACAATTCAATAATTCTTTTTCCACTATGTCCACCACATCCATCCACGATAAAGACTTTAATTCACATAGGCTCTCAAAATATTGCACTCCATATGTTCTTCAAACAGCAATCTTCCTTATCTTAGGAAGATAAGCAATACTCACCACCTTTCCCAATTTCACCTCTTTTTATTTCTTCTTATAATACTTGACTGGATTCAAGTATATACGTTTCGGCTCAATTTTCTTCCTTTCAAACTATTCCTCCTGCTCCTGACTGTTCACCTCAACTTCTTCAGTTGTATTGTCTTTAGCAGGTATAGGATTACCTTGATCATCAAATTCTTGACTAATCATATCAATTTCCTCATAGAATTCTTCATCAAACTCAGGAAACACTTAATCAGCAACATTCACATACGTCACTGGCTCCTTTTCCAATTCCTCTTCAACAATATGTTCATTCACCAGAACATTCTCCTCAACCAAAACCATATCTTTTTTTAAAATCAAACACAATTTCTTCTTCAGTTATGTTTAGAATTCGAGCTAAATCAGCATGTGTCACCTCTATCTCACCTTCCTCCAATTCTTCTCCAGTAGATGTAAACCTTACAGGAGGCTTGAAAGCTATAGGATCGACATCAAATGTCTCTTGCTCTTCAACATTACCACAAGTTTGACCTTGTTCATGAGTAGGTTCTTTTTCAGTCACTGGTTCACTCACATTTTCAGCACTTGCACTTTCTCCAGAACCAACCAAAACACCTAAACCACCACCAGCACGTGGATCATCATTAGCATCATCATCAGGATCATCATATGATGGAGAATCATCATAATCCAACTGTTTTTCATCTTCTTTATCTTCTTCTTCCTCTGGCTCACTTGGTTTAACAGTTTCTGTGACTTGTTCCACCCTGGGCTCAGCAGATATGACACGTTTGTCATTATGTAAAACGGATAAGGATTGGACCAGAAACAACATATACGGCGTACAACCCATATATATATATATATATATATATATATATATATATATCCTTGACATATATATATATATATATATATCCTTGACATATGCGGCGTATAAGTCTCAATACTTATACGTTGCATAAGTATTGCCATATACATCACTTGTTTTCATGTCTAATTCACACCCATGTAATATCACAAGTACAAATTAATGTCCTTGTACATTAGAAGAATAACTTAAACAAGCTTGGTTTGAAAAATCACTATTTTACCAAGTCCAAGTTAATGACCTTGAGTAAAACAGATAAACTTTTGATCTTTTGTTTTGATTTGGTAAAACCAAGATTTGTTGTATCATGAAAACACCCAAAGAGATTCATCAAGAGTCGAAAAACTAAAACAGAAAGAAACTCTTTTTGGTTTTTCAATAGGAACAAATATCAAAAGAAACTTAACAAATTAATACAGAAATCACATATTTTTGTGAGTTTGAGCAACGATCATATTGATCAAATTGACCTTCCATCACAGTTTTAATTTTAGTGTTTATTATGACTGGGTTAAGTCAGTCATTGGTATTGTTGTCCACCTAAACCTTTCAAAAAAAATGATTCAGGAATTTCTGTAATACATTTAATTGGTTCAATTAGGCACAACATATCAGGATTTATCAGTTCTAATCTTGATTCAGGCTTAATTTGATTTTTACATAGTTACCCCAACTTGACTTAAACCTTAGAATCAAAAGATAAGACTTTTATTTTAAGCATATTAGAAAATAATACCCACTACAAGACATACTCCCGTTATCAAGCAATACCCTAAGGTCCTTTACCATGGATGAGTATGCACGATTTCATCTATTGGCTTGCAAACATTGTGTCCCTTGTGGTCCGTTTCTTAATGGTAATAAGATGCGAGCAAGGGGACAATGTATGTCTAACAGCGGATTTTGATCAAGTCAGTAATGAATTTAGTACATAAGTACTTGTGCGATCAAGTTTAATGACTTATAAAGCAACTTAGTCTGCGGGTTTGCTTTTTTAAAGCTTGTTTAAATATTCATCGAAATGAATACTCAGATGATAAACTGCATAAAGACCTGATGGATCCAAGAACCTTAAAGCATCCCATCAATACAGGATTTAAGGCCATAAAACCATACATCATTGAAGCGTTAACCACTTACTGATAGCTATGTTTTAACAATTTTAAATGATCATTCTGATTAAAAGGCTTGAGTATGACCAGCTATTACATTTCTGCCATCATTATCAAGACTTTTGTTTTAGAAACTAACACCTCATCAATTTGGCAATTTTAGTTTATATCACTTACTTTTCCTTACTTGTTTATTTTAAAGGCCTACCAATGCACCAATACATTTAAGCACTAAGCCTTTTATGCCTACTTTTTACTGGATTTGGGACCAGATAATCAATGTACTATCATCTTCCCTTTTTGCTTCAAAACTCACTTTCTGAGGAGCAACATTTTTCAATGTTTTTGGCTTTTTCAAATTTTTCAATGTTTTTGGCTTTTTCAAATTTTTCAATGTTTTTGGTTTTTCTGAAAATTTCTCCCCCTAAAATAAAAAATTTTATGAAAAATTATTTACAAAATGAAAGTTTGACTCTGATGTTCAAGATCACATGGTATCCACCACACCTATAATCTCGATAACCCCCTTATCAACACCGGCCAAAACTTTTAAACCATTAAGTATTAATAAGTATTGAAATCGTGACTTATCAAAAGCTTTGGTGAAAAGATCTGCTTTTTGTTCATCGATGTTTTGTCTACGGTAATCAACTTCTTTTCGTAACAATCACGAATGAAGTGATACAGTATCTCAATATGTTTAGTTTTAGAGTGATTTACCGGATTCTTAGTTATAGAAATAGATGCATTGTTATCTACGAAGATAGGGGTAGTAAGAAAATTCAAACCATAGTCCCGCATCAGCAACTGGAAGCAACTACGTACTCAGCCTCACAGGTAGACAACGAAACTGTGGTCTGTTTCTTGCATTGCCAGGTGACAAGTCGTTTGCCGAAGAACTGACACCCTGCCGTTGTAGATTTTGCATTCAGTTTACAGCATCAATAATCTGGATCAGAATAAGCCCTTAACACAAACTCATCATCTTTTGGATACCAGAGACCGACCCCCGGACATCCCTTGAGATAGCGTAGTATTCTTTTGACGATATTGAGATGTGAAACCTTCGGATTTGACTGATATCGGGCACACAAATAGGTAGCATACATAATGTCTGGCCAAGAAGCAGTCAAATACATTAATGAGCCAATCATGGATCGGTATAAGGTTTAGTCAACCTTCTCCCCGTTGGGATCAGGATCAATACCATGATTCAATGGTAGAGGAGTGCTGATTGCCGATGCATTAGTCATGTTGAACTTGGTCAAAACGTCATTGACATGTTTTGTTTGATAGATAAAAATACCCTCTGACAATTGTTCAACCAGAAGTCCAAAAAGGAACATCATTTCCCCCATTGCACTCATTTCAAACTTCTTTTTCATGAATTCTTCAAACTGCTTGCACAGATCATCATTTGTCGATCCAAAGATTATGTCATCGACGTAAATTTGCACGATCAGTAGATGTCCATTAACGAATTTGGTGATTTAAGTTTCAAATCAGCCTCATTAATCACATTTAAATCAAACAATGCTTTGTCATAGTGCTTTTTCAACTCTTTAATTTCAAGAGTTTTAAAGTCACATTCATCACAAGGAAATTCACATTTTTCACAAAGATTTGAATTAAGAATTACCTCATTTGCCATGAATGGTTGATCAATTGGTTCTTCAGTAGAAATTTCTGAATCTTCATCAGCATCAATGATGTCATTTACCACACCATCAACAATCTTTTCCTCAACAGTAGGTGAATCCTTTGAATTGACTTCTTGAATTTCCTCATCCTCTTCCACTCCAAAGTCAATCTTACCCTGAGGTAAATCTTCTTCGTAGAACCATCCTGCAAAACTTTCAATAATATCATGAGGAAATAATGAAATAAGATAGTCAGAAGGAACCTCATGAATCTTATCATATGTTCGAGGAAGTTCGTCATCAGAAGCATCATGATTAACTTCTTGTACAGCCTTGTTGGTTTCTTCATTCACATCCTTCAACACCTTGTCCAAGCCTTCATCATTAACCACTTTTTCACCAACCAAATCATCTACCTTCTCAGCAGACTCTTTTATCACAATCTCATTCTCAACCTTATTCTTAACCTTATTGTCATCAACCACTTGAGCCATATTGGCTTGGAACACCAAGTTCCAATCGAAACCTTCATCAACTTGAGTTGTAGCTGCCTTTTGTTGTGAAGTTGATGCTTCTGTAGGTTTCTTTCCCTTTGAGTATTCTCCTTCGGGACGGTGATATATTGCCTGCTTGTAGTAATCCCGGTCAAATGGATTTGCAGCATTATCATCCACACTTTTGCTAGTGCATTCCGGTTTGAAATGTCCTTTCTCTTTGCAACGAAAACATCTTACTTTAGACTTATCAAAGCCTAACTTTGATGTTGTACCATCAAGCACATTCCTTCCAGTGATTTCTTTAAATCTCTGAGCTCGTCTTATCACACTTGTCATACACCACCTTATGTCAATCATTTCCATTTCCTCTAGGTCGATCTGATCATAGTCATCTTTAGTCATATTGTAATTTCCAATGCGACCCGCAACCGAGCACACGTAAGATTCTAGAACAAATCCTAGAAAGGTTATGTGTTCCTTGACAGTGTCAGTGGTCATGCTTCCCGTATTTTTCAGGTTTACAGCAATGTTACATTGTATCACATCAGAATCTTGAGAACTTGAACCTGGTATGGTTCCTAAGTAACTACTGCTATACTGTGGAGTAGAAGTAGTAGATATACTTGTAACAAATGCTTGACTTGATTATTCAGCACAAAACGCAGTAGGAATCTTGGGATTTGAAGAACCACTTGACTGAGTACCCTTGTAATACAGTCCCACATCTTGTGATACGGCTGTAGATTTCATCTTTTGTTTCTTTCTCAGCTCCATATCATGAGCTTCAAGCTTCTCGATAAAACTTGCAAGATTCAGACAGGCATAAGCAATGGGGTTGATTGCTGAATCATGATAAAGGTACCCCATTCTTCAGATAATGCATCTGCAAGCTTATCAATATACTCATACTCTGGCTTGTCTATCTTCAGTCTCCTCATCTCATTCACAAAATAACAGTATCTTTCAATCAACTATGCAAAAGACTCACCCTTAACTTGAGTAAATATATCGAACTCTTTCTTTAGCAATGCTATTTTACTCTTTCTCATGTCAGGGTTTCCATGATCTTTGTTCAACAATGCATGCCATATTGAATAACAAGAACCATTATGCTGCAATAGTTGAAAGATCTCGGCTTTGATGGGTTGTTGAAAGAGGTTTAACATCTTCTTTTCCTTTAAGAACAAAGATTTTTCAACATCAGCAATTTGAGATAATTGGTAATTTTCCCCATTCTCATTCTTGGGAATTATGTACTCTTCCTCCACGGCAGTCCATGTCTAGTAGTTCAAAGCTTGAACGTACGTCTCAAATTTGTCAGACCATGAAGAATAATCTTCCATTCTGAATAGCTTAGGAGGTTTGTTGGCTGTCCCCATTTCATTTCCCAAATTGATGTTTTGGAGTAGAATAGATGGCGTGACACGAACGCACTTAGGTTTTCCATTTTGGTCCAATTTAACGGATGTGTATGAAATCAAAGGAAATCAACGTATATGTTTCTTGGTCAAAGCTGGTCAACGTATAAGTGAAATGTCAACGGATAAGTGGATGGTCAAAGATGGTCAACATATAAGTACCAAATCAGCGTATATCTAATCAATGTATAACCTATGCGGCATATATGTTATACGCCGTATATGTTATGCGTGATCAACATATACGTTGTTAATACATAAACGGTGAATGACATATTTTTGGTAAATTTGGATTTTGAAGGTGCAAATGATGTAGGAATTGAATGAAAATTTTAAGGATTTGTCACGGATGTATAAGGAAGGTATTTTGAAAGTTTGAAGAACTTTTGATTGTGGAATTTGAATTTAGAGAGAAAATCCTTGAAAACTTGAAGTGTTCAAGCTAGTAACGAGCCATAAAGCTCTGATACCACTTGAAAAGACCTGTGATCTTGATGTAGATTACAATTAGGATCTCTGAATGTTACAGCTTGAATCTCAAACTGCGGAATCCATGGAGATTGAACACACACAAGTAAACATTAAGCTCATTTTCATATATAACATAAAAGATTACAAGATATGACACTTTGCACACTTTCTCTCTCTACTCTCTCACTCTGACAATGACCAAAAGTCTCCATACAAACGCATAAGTCCCCTATTTATAGGAAACATCATCAAGACCAACAAGTCGTATATGTTATATGGCGTATAACATATACGCCGCATAAGATATGCGTTGACTTGTGGAACTTATGCGTTGAATACAAAATACATTTGAAATTTTAAGCCCTATACAATCATATCTAACATATCTAAGACCCTAGCAATAGACATTATGCTCTAACAATATTCATTCGTTAACTTTAAATACTCGTTAAGCTGTGAACTTTAACTCGTTTGTGTAATATTAGTTTGTTAACTTTAAAAGCTCGTTAAATCGTAAACTTTAATTCGTTTTTGTAATATAAATTCGTTAACTTTAATTAATCGTTAAATCGTAAATTTGGATTCGTTTTTGTAGTATTAATTCGTTAACTTTAGTTGTTCATTAAACCGTTAAAACATAAAATATTATTAAAATAAACTATTGCCTTAAAAAAATTTGGTAAAAATTATAAAAAAATAAGATATACCTCCCCAACAAAGTTATACAATAATTAGTGTTAATAATTTCGTCATTTAGTTGTTAAACATTCGTATTTATTTTATTTATAGTTTGAGATGTTCGGTTGCTACAATTTCGTTATTGTGTTTTCGGCCTATATTACAAGTTTATCTTCGATTTCAAGGTGAGTTTCTCACACCCCCTTTTTAACGTTTTTACATTTTTGGTGTAGCATATATATCCTATCCAACCAAGTGTTTATTATATTCGTTTATAAAACTGCGATTCAGATTATGAACTTTTGTGTTACGTGCTTACTTGATTATTTGCTCAGCTCATGGTTGCCTCAATAAGTATGATCATACCCCCCCCCCCTTGCACTCAGGTCCATTGTATCGAGTGGAAAAGGGACCCCCGATCCGAGTACGTTGGTTGTTACCGACCGGAAAGGATGTTACCTCGGAGATTTGATCATTGTTATCTGCCATGAAAGCTTTTTCCTTACCAGTAGCTTTCACTTCTCCGGTAGTCTTCTCACGTTCTTCACTCTCAACCTTAGCCATATTTGCCTGCTCACTAGTTTCATTCAAATGCAGGTTCCAGTTGTATTCACCTGCTTCTCTGGACAACATGGCATTGATTTCCTTATTGTTCCCAGTGTGCTGTGCAGACCGGCCTTGACCACGTTCAACTCTCTCGTTTCTGCAATCTTTGGCAAAGTGCCCGTTTTGTTGACAGTTATAGCACCTCACCTTTGACTTGTCGAACCCTGGCCTGCCACCAACAAACTTTCTCCCCGTCTTTCTCATAAACTTCTTCACTCTCCTCACTATCATGGCCATCTGCCATTGTAAATCCATTTTCTCCAGATCATCAGCATCGATCTGGTCGTAGTCTTCATCTAGCATTGCTGGATCAACCACCTTTCCTTGAATGTAGTTTTCATAAGAAGCAATAAATGAAGCATAGAGGCCAAACTGCTCTTCAGCAGATTTGACGCTCATTGGCATCTTTGAGTAATTATTGCTTGAGGAACTTGAAGATCCACTACTCTGGCTTGCTGTCTGCTGAGTACCACTTGATCCACTCGCAACAAAGCAAACATCCCCATTTGAGTTTACTGACACATGCCCCTCCTGTGAAGAATTGGCACCCGACTCACCTTTCGATTAGTAGGCGGCAGAGTCAGTCTTTGAACTTGTATTGGAGTTCACTTTCGCACCGTACATGCCTGGATCTTGAACCTGATCCATAGATGTTTCTTTTCTTACCATATTAAGCTCAAAAGTTCTGAGCTTGTTGACAGCGGTTTCAAGATCATACGTAGAGAAGTCCTTGTCTTCCCTCATCAGTACAGTATACATCTCCCATTTTGGTGGGAGAGCATCGAGCAGTTTTTCCACAATCTCTTCTTCTCGGTAGGAAATGGAGTAGTTACTCAATTCAGTCATTAGATGATAATATCGAGTGATAATATCATCAAGAGATTCGTTCTTCAAGTACTTAAAGACTGAAAATTGAGTCTTGAGTAACTTTATCTTTGAGGCCCGAATACCTACATTTCCTTCGAATCTGCTCTTAAGAGCTTCCCAAAGCTCTCTAGCTGATGTATACTTTCTGAATGTATGGAGGATCTCCTGTGGAAGAGCCATTGTGATTGCAGCATGAGCCTTGCTTTCGGCTTCATACATCTTCTACTCCTCTTCTTCCATTTTACTGTATTTCTTGATTTGGTCTCGACCCTCATACTCCATGATCGGTGGAATATATCCATCTTGGATGCATACCCACATTTTTGCATCCTGGTACTTAACGTATTGTATGAACCGATCCTTCCACGCAACAAAGTCGGTTCCCTTCAGCAACCTTGGGGCCTTTGTAGCTGACCCCGCTTCAACTTCCATCTTAACAAGCTCTGAAATGTTGATCGACGACATCCTTCTTGAAGACTAAGAAACCTGAAAAATTCTGAAAAGGGCGAAGTTAAAAAATTTCTTCGAAACAGTACTGTAGGCGAAGTTAAGGATAACTTCGCTTAAGTAATAACTTCGCTGGATTCTTCTTAAATTCGCGTGACTGAGCGAAGTTGAGAATAACTTCGCTTAGGGTAAGCGAACTTAGTAAGTAAGCGAACTTGAAGAGAACTTCGCTGAACTAGGCGAACTTGATGAGAACTTCGCTGAGTTAGGCGAAGTTAATGAGGTAGGCGAAGTTGTGAATAACTTCGCTTCTCCTTATATCTTCGCTGAAACCCTACGAATCCTGACGGCAACTTCGCCTGATGAACAGCAACTTCGCCTGACGAACTAAAACTTTCTGCAGATCTGAAAAACGGATTTTAACGACGATTTTGACGGTTTGACAGCTTGAACACACTTGTAGGAGGCTAGAATGAGCAAAAACACCAAAAACTCGTCCCGGTAATACCCGAAATGGAACGAATTCTACACCCGCGTGAATATCCCAAACCACACAATCGAGCAAAAGCTCTGATACCAATTGTAGGTTCCCTGGACGGATCACACGAGATATCCCGATATACACAGGTGCGGAATCCCTGTGTAGATCGTTACGGACGTAGAATATAAGCTTACGAACACACGAACACAATACGAACAAAACCACGTTATATTAATAACTCGAACCGTGTTACTTACAGCCTCTCGACCTCACGTCACTCGACTCAATGAATTACACGTAAATAATCAAAATGATCAACACTAAACGGTTAAACAGTAACCTATATAAATACACGACAACTTCGCCTCAGGCGAAGTTGTCTATAACTTCGCTCGTTCAACAAGTTCGCCTAGGCGAACTTGTCAACAACTTCGCTTGGTTAACAAGTTCGCCTAAGCGAACTTGTCAACAACTTCGCTTCTAAACAAACAATTACACAGACTCGATTACAGACATTAGACATATGAACTACTGACATCTATGCACCAACAAATGTTACAGGTTTGACTTTAGGTTAACTCGAGGACTTGAAGAAAAAACGTTATCGAGACTATTAGGATATTAGCAAAACGAACAATATATTATTTACTATGATTTGAATTCGGTTATTGTATGAACAAGTTATGTGACTCTTTGTGTTTTTATGAATTTAAATAAGTTGATTAAATATTGTCACTTAATAGTGTCGTGTGCGATGAACAATCGGTTGCGCCCCGATGTTTCCGTCATGGTCGGGGTGTGACACCAACAACCTCCTCCAGATCATCCACCCCGTCTGCTAAGCATACAACTCCCAATCTTTGACGGTTCCAGCCCACTTGATTGGATATTTCAAGCTGGCAACTACTTTACATTCTATGTTATTCCCAACAACCAGCCGTCTATTACCTCGTCTGGGATGCTCTTAGTTGGTACAAATACTTATCTAACAATGATTTACTTGGTACTTGGATGGAATTCACACGTGCTCTCCAGTTATGGTTCGGTCCATCCAAATATGAGAACCACCAAGCCTTTTTCAAACTTCGTCAAACCACAACTGTCCAAGCATACCAAACCGAGTTCGAACGGCTTAGTAATTGTGTGATCGGGTTACCACCAGTAGCTCTACTCAACTGATTTATAACAGGACTTCCGACATGACATTCAAATCAAACTTGTTATCCACAAACCATAAACATTGCATCAGGCGTATGGATTGGCAAAACTTATTGAAGACAAAATCACTGCTATACCAAGAACCGCCACTCAACCTCAACCCGATCGTTATACTCAACCACACCGGCTCTCACCACCACTCCATCTACAAACCAAGCTAACACTTTGTCGTCTGCCGCAACCTCATCCACCAAACCACCACGTACTTCTGCTCTACCCACCAAAACCAACCACGAACTTTCCCTTCACCTGTTTAACATCGGACGAACTTAAAAAAAAAATCAGAGGGCCTCTGTTTCCGTTGTCTGGAAAAATACCTTTCGGACCATAAGTGCAATCCACCGTAATTTTTGTTAATTGTCGATAACGATGATAATATCGAAACTGAACCTTGAAGCCTTTACTTCTATCACACAACCACTGCCCGCCCACCTGAATTTTTATCTCTCCAATGCGGCACTCTTCGAGTTAATGCCCCCATACTCTTCAGCTTATGGGCGAAATTCACGATAAAAAAGTTACAGTACTCGTCGATTCTGGTTCCACCCATAATATTATAGAATCACGTGTGGCAACGCATCAAATGTATCACCTAAAGTTAACTATTTTTTGTCCTTTTTTTTTATTTATTACGTATATGGTACGTTTCTTTTTCACGAATAAATGTATTTCTTTTTATGTTTCTTCTTCAAGAAAAAATATTAATTTGACCATAACCCTTGTATATAAAACTTTATGTCTCATAATCATGAAGAAACATTATTCAATCTACAATCTTTTGTAAGTAAAACCTTATGTTTCTTAATTATGAAGAAACATTAGTTTAGTGATACCCTTTATAAAACCTTATGTTTCTTAGTTATAAAGAAATTTTATTTTGTTTATAAACTTGGTTTAAGGAAAACTATGTTTAACTTAAAATTGATCAAGGTTTAGGCTATACCTCTGACTAGGGTCTAAACCATATAACAAAATAATAACTTTAGGCAGAACCCCTACCTTGCACGGTACTTGGATTTAAATGCCTAAGCTTGAACGAGTTGCACTTCTACTTTATGTCGCGTTCTGGGGTTCTAACCGTCAGAACTTCAGGGCTTGGCACGTAGTACGAGACTCGGCAGGAAAAACGAGGCTATGTGTATGTTTTGTAAGTGTGTTTGGTGTGAGGAGAAAGATGCGTGAACCCTCCATATATAGGAGAATTTTGAGCTACGTTTCATATTGCGACAAGATGCTAACCAAGTCATCGCGTAGAGCAATGACTCAGCTTTTCTGGAAGCCGCCATGTGGCGACACGTGGCTTGCATGCGTGCCACACATGCTCGTGGAGGTTACGTCGTGTATCGCGAAGGATTAGTGGGGGTGCTTCATCCCGTAGCATGACACCGTCCAATATCGGGTTTTGTAAGACCTCGTCGTGTATCGCGTGAGTGCGACGAATTATAAAATTCAAATTTTGATTTTTAGTTATACAAATTTCCAATACTAAGACGACTCTCGGTGATGCGAGGGTGCAAAGTGCAAAGTACGCCATTACAGCACCACATTGCGTCCATCGTCCAAGCCCGTGCGCGTGCATGCCAAGTGCTTTCCAACCTTGCTAAGACGAACAAGTGAGTCTTGCCATCTAAGAATATTATCTTATGAACTCATATCCTTATAAGGAGTTCACAAGTTTTATATTCTATCAATGTGGGACAAGTTCTCTTTTCTTTTTTATTCTCATGTGTGATAACTTCACTTTCTTCTTTTTCCAATGTGGACAAACTTTCTTTTTTCTTCAATATGGGATACTTTCACTTTCTTATCTCATTTTCTCCATTACTTATTTTGAGAATATGTTTGGTCCTTTACGTTTCACATATTGTCAAAAATAGACTGAATTTTTTTGGGATGTTACATATATATTCTATAATTATATTACGATTTGATTATAATTCTATTACACCTCGTAGTCGAAAATAATGGTTCACGATTATTGAGAATGGATCAGAAATCATCGAAGAGTATTCATTTCTATATGCTTCGTACGTTGATATTGAACAGGATTACTATATAAATAAACTTCATTAATATTGTCACAATAGACAATCGAAGCTTTGACAATAGGATGATGTAGTTCAAGAAAACCAATATATCTTAACAACGACATCCGCCACCCCCGGTATTCATCCTTGGCACTTAAGTGGGACAACGTTGATTGTCTTTTTGACGATCAGGAAAACAAATTATCTCCTAGAAAAACACAATAACCAGAGGCGGATCGTCATGTGTCGGGACATCCACCCCAATCCGTCTCAATGTATGATTTAAAAGTGGCAAGAGTGGAATTGGAAATTGTGATACCATACTGAAAAATACCCTTGATGTACCGTATGATTCATTTAAATGCATCCATGTGAGTCGTTTTTGGCGCGTGAATGTGCATACAAACTTTTTGAATGATATATTTTGGTCGGGTAAATGTTAAATATTGAAATGCACCAACTACGCTTCTATAGACAGTTGGATTTTCCAATAGAATGATGCCAAGGAACTTAATTTCTACTTTGTTTCTAACGGAGTGAGAGATTGTCGACAAGAGAGCATACCAGATCAAGTAAGGATATCTGCTGCATACCTCGATTGTGCAAGAAATATTGAATCACGTTTACGGGTTATAGCAATAGCAAGAAAATAATTAAATGAGCCTAAATCCTTCATTGCGAACTCGAATTCTAGTAAGCATAGAAGATGTTGATGTAATTGATCAGAGGATGTTGTTAACAAGATATCGTCCACATAAAGTAGAAGATATGCCATATTGGTATCTCTTTTATAAATAATCAATGAATGATCACAAACACTCTATGTAAAACCCATAGTTGTAACATGCTCAATGAAACGTTCGTATGTTAGAGACTCGCATAGAAGGTTCGCCTAAGGTCCTATCTGATCTATGTGAACGCCTGTATGCGAGGCATGTACGAAATGTGATCTATGTGAACTATCCAATGCAAGGCCATGCGAATGCGATCCATGAAGCCTCCAAAAGCGAATGTGATCCATTGTTGGTGAATGCAAATGCGATAAGAAGGAGAATGAAATAGTTCACAGTATTGATAGTTTTGGCATGTGAACCTTGTACAACAGTTCAAGTGTTTGTTACACAAGGAAGTTAACTAATAGTATCAAACAGATCAGGTGAGTTCTAGACTCATTCTTTTTAAATGTTTCAGGGTCGGTGTGCATACGAGTATGTGTCATGAGTAAAGGTAAAGTTTGTGTGTTCTCATGTGTTAAAGAAATCAGTCAATGAGTCAGTCTAGGCCCTTGTATGGGCATAGCCAGACCCCTTTATACAGGTACCACTTATAGTCCCCTTTATGGTTGTACTATTGGCAGCGCTTTTGGGATGTGTGTTGGTAATTGCAATTACATATGTAGATGGCCTCGTTCATGTCACGGGCAAGAAGGTTAGTAGGATTGACAAGACTAGATTGATTTGCTTTAGACACGGAAAAGAAAAGGTTATGTTTTGTGCTTCGATACATATATTATTTTCATATTTATATATATCTGTCATGTATGGTAAATTTAGAACTCACTCAGTGCGGGACTAACTTTTGTATGAACATCTGGTTAGTAGGTAAGGCTTTACGAACGGAATAAGAAATGGTTGAAGCACTAATGGGTTATCCAAGTGGCAAGTAGCATCCATTAGTTATGAGAAAGTTTTTTTATGTTAAATTTCATTCATGTTTGTTTAAGGTTTGCTATGATAGTTTGTCATGTTTTCAGCTGTGATATGTTAATTCAAAGTTTAAAATTATGATGCATGTGTAAAGCCAACTCTCAAGGTCAGGCCATTTTACTCACATGTGGTGGAAAGAAATTTATGTATTTGTGTTTGGGTTTAATGAAAATCATAGCTTTCAATCTTCTGTTGTCAATCTTATTGTTGTTTGAATGATTGTTTGGCTCACAACCGCTCGTCTCTATCATTTCATCAAAACAAGTTTAAAATCAAGATCTAGGGGAAAATTGGATCCACCAAATGGGTGTTTCTCGGTTACCAAGTCGATTATACAGGCTATCGTTTTCTTGATATTACCTGTCACGAAGTCATTTTCTCAAGACATATCACCTTGGATGAGTCATAATTTCTGTTCTCATCCAGATCATCTCATAGTAATCATTCTTAGATAGTGATATCTTACTTATCATTTAACACACTTTCCCAAACAAAACTAATCTAACATATGCACCAATCCCAGTATGCCTAGCATGCAACGACAACCCACAGTTAAGACACCACCTCACCTATAACCCACCATGCCTAGCTTGCAACGACAACCCACAATTAAGACACCACCTAACACCTCACGTATGACTTCCGCTCCTAATTCCCTTACCACCTCCTTACATATTGCTAATAATCAACATGCTTTCAACTGCCAATCAATAGTCCCATTCACTACCAAGTTCAATTGATATAACAAACGATAACCCACCACTCGCCTTCCTTCTAGGATAGCATATTCGTATCGATTAAACATCAGACATGACCCCCTCCCCCAAGTGTAGCATGCATGAAGGAGTCAGATGCTTCTTTTATTCTTTTCTCTCATGCAGCCGGACCATCTTGGAATTGTACCAGAGACCTCGCTTGCAAAGTAAATCATCGCACCTATGGTCAAACCAATTGGAGAATAAATGGATTCCCTTTCGGTTGAGATTCATCCTTTCCGAACGCAACGTGCAACTCCATGTTGTACTACACTAGATCTCCAAGTGCGTCTGCTCCCCGCTTCTTCCTTTCCGTGGCAAGTATTTAAACTCTGATGACAAGAAAAATCTCCTGACCTAAGCCTAACCTACCAGTTCCACCATCCACCTTGTCTCATCCAGTGACCACTTGGTCAAAAGGTTGGTAAACCTTCATCTTCAAACTGAAAACACAATATCTCCCCTAGCCACTCACACCCAAAGGCCCTTAACGATCCAAGTTATCATGTCTCTTTGGAAGAAGAATATAAATCCTTGATGGATAACCAAACTCAGGTTCTCACTTCCCACACCTCTACCTCCAAAAACAAATATAATCCGATGTATCAAGCTAAAATACTTAGCTCAAGCTTGGCTCGTAAAAATATTTAGCCAACTTGTTTCACTTTTAAAACTTAAAAACAATGGCCTTTCTAGAACAAATTCATTAAATAAAGGCTAAACCAATCATAATATTAGTTCAAACAGTGCAACCCTCAATGTAAATACCTTTTTGGAAAGGTGAAAACCTTAGCGAGCCAACAAGCCATCTAACTTCGATCGAGCCCCGCGCTTCTTGAATTGCCTTAGGTTGGTGGGCACATTATGTTTAAACTCTCTCTCTCTCTCTCTCATAAATTGGGCGTGTCAGAAACGGGATGGGCAAAAGATTAACCAAAACACTTATTTCCTCACTTTTTAAAATAATCAGGTTTCAGAAGGGTTACATAGCGACTCAACCCAACACACTTTTTGAATATTCAGTACATATAAAATGAATGGGCCTGGATAACAAGTCAACCCAAAACATTTTTTTTTTTTTTTGAACTCTTGAAAAGGGCATTAGGGGGGGAGGGGATGGACAACATGTTTTGCCAAACATTTTTAATGAGTTTTGTTCATGTTTTTGCTTCAAATGTTATCTTAACCCAAAAACAACTGTCATGATTTAACGCGATGCTAAAACCAATCATAGATTGGCACCCTACAAACCTACGACAAATGGCACCCTACACAGATTTTGACGATGAATCTTTCAGAATTCCACTTTGAGGAGGAGGATTACAGTTTTGTAAAAGAAAATAACAATAATAAAACCAATATTTAAGAGCATGATGAATCTTTCAAAGTTTCACTCTGAAGATTACAGTTGTGAGAAAAAAATTAAAACCAATTTTTAAGAACATGATGAATCTTTCACATCTCCACTTCAAAGATTATAGCTTTTGGAAAAAAAGAAAAAAAAAAAAAACCAAAGTAACAAAAAATAAAACCAACTTTTAAGAGCATGATGGATCTTTCAAAGCTCCACCTTAAAGATCACAATTTAAAAAGTATATTAAAAAAACATAATAAAATAAAACCGTTTTAAGAGCATGATGCGTCTTTTAAAGTTTTGTGGAAAAAAAAATTGGAAAACTCGAAAAAGTTAAAACCAATTTTTACAGGCATGATACCCACAACAAAACTTAGGGTATGCTTGGTTTGAGGTAATGGAATAAAGGGGGAATGGAATGGGAGAATGAATGGAATGGATAAGGGAATGAAATGAACCATTATCATTCATTTGTCTTGTTTGTTTAACCTATAGGAATGAAATGAATTATTACTTTATGTTGTTTGGTATCCAAAAAAAATTGTAGGATTGAAATAGAAATAATAAAAACTCTCATATCTAAAAATACATTTTTTTACCCAAAAAAAAAAGCAATGGCGATGGTGGTGATAGCTACTGCGACGAAAATGGTGGTGTAGGTTGATGCTAGACTGTCGCTATCTAGTCAAAAGTATTAAAATTAGTGTTCCTAATCACCTAAGAAAGTTTGGGTAAGTAGGGTGTAGAACCACGAGGAGTATGTGGTCAGTGTGCAGTGAAACTGATTCCTAACATTATGAAGTAATTCGATTAACAGTGCTAATCACACTAGCAAAATGATTAGTTTTAATATTGATCAAACAATTAAACAACTTTCAAACAATTAACAAAGACAAATCACACCCAGGATTCAAGCAAGTAAATAAACAGCTATCTCAAGCAACTTAACATATTAACTATCAATGATCAACACAGATTGACTAACTAGAAAAACCTTAAGCATCCACGCTCACTAACACACGGCACTGGTTGACAGCGTGACTCAACTAAGGGCAAACGTATGCTTCATCATATTCAACTAATCAAAAAAAATACTATAAGCAATTATCATAGCAACTGGCACACTAATCGTTCTGATCGAAATAAACCTAAAATGACTGAGTGCACAATAATACTAGACCTCAATACTCATAGATTAAACAAATATGGTTACAAATAATTCGTTCTTGATACATGAGAAAAATTGTTAAATACAATACTCTACATCCCGGGTATGACTCGAAGGGTCTAGCCGCGTCTCGGCATCTCTAGGGCTTCGATATAGATGATATGTAGCATGTATAAGGCCTTGAGATGATTGGAAGTGATGGAATGCTGCTATTCTAATTGGAAACTGCTCTGGAAACTCGATAATGGCGTCTAGGGTCATCAAAACGTAATATAACATAAAACCCTAACTTTCCTGTCTGTGCGGACCATCGCATAGCGCGATGGTCCCCTCCTTACGCGATGGACCAAAAGTCAACGCAGTACAAAATGAAGGGCATCGCGTAGCGCGATGCCCTGCCTTCCACATCCATCGCACTACGCGATGGGTGGCTTCACTCAGCAAACAAATAACTACCTCGGTTTGCGTGTTGGACATCCCGGGTCTTCATTCCGTGCTCGTACAGGTCCAAATTAAGCGCATTAAGTACTTGTGACCTGAAACACAATAAACACGTATGAAATACCAAAGTTCCTAGACTAAACTAATAAAACACCCAAGTTAACAACTTAATATATGTACAAATAAACCGAATATCACATCCCCACACTTATATTTTGCTTTCCCTCAAGCAAAACTCTAAAGTAAACATTAACCGCCATCCTAGGTCAACCAATTATCACCATTTATACTAGTAAGGTTTAAGGTCATACCCAGTTTCCCAGACTAACACTTTCTAGATTGACAACCCACAAATAAAGTTAATGCTACAATATAACCCTAGAATCGTCCAGACAAGTGTACTTTGTTTCCGGTTAGGGCATACATGTTCGCACCCCTCACACTATCAACACTCCTCTCGGTTTAATACGCCTGCAGGTCAGTCTTATCTCCACCCATTAACCACCGGTTGCATAAAGACTCGAACTAAGGTTTTGCTAAAACTTAGGTTTGGGTGCGGATTAGGCTTATTTAGTGACTCAGGTGGATGAAGCCCAGTTAAACAAACCAATATACAGACTCACGAATACAAACGAACTAACTATACACTCAACTGCTATTTACATACTCAACTACTAATAACAACTGAAATACTAAATTGATAATTTCTTTTTGTCTTTTTGCTGATGTTTCAAATTTTTTTTTAGACATCAATAACTAAATTACAACTCAGAACTTTACAACTTTACAACTCGTCTGACAACACGATATATATACGACTCGATAACAAACTGGATTTCATCACACGGGTTAAAATAAAATAAAGGCCAAGGTTGAAATGGTTTGTAATGTTCAGTTTAGCAAACGAAAAAGGATAAGGTCTAAACGGGCTCCTAAAGGATAATGTCGGGTAAGGAATTTATTTAGTGAGGAAATATGTATGGAACGGCTTTTCTAAAGTCCTAATCTCCATACAGGTGGTGGTTTAAGATCTCGAAAAACATGTGACAAGCAAGTTTTAATTCTGTAAAACATACCAGTTTCCCTCAATAAATGACAAGACATGTTTTATATTACTATATAATATGTGTATTAGGTATAGGGGCTAATCTCACGATATGTCTGGAAATAAAGGCTGTCAATATGAAACATGTATACCCGTCCCCTTGACTCGTTATCTCCGCCTAAACGATTCCATTTTCAACTTCTCATTTTTTAAAAACATTTATCGGGAAAACTATCGAGAAGCTGAAAAACCAACCATGACCAAAAACCTTTAACTTGGCATTAATAGCAATAAGTGACAGTTAATAACTTAAGTTTCTGAATACTCTTCGAGGTACTATCGGGCTAAAAATTTCAATTTCCCCCATCCCCACTCTTGTCCTCAATGTTAAAATAATAAACAATTAGCGAACATTTGATGGACGAGGTTGAAATGAAAGTTTAACTACTCAAAAACTCGAGGAACAAAGGTGATGGGTTTAAGCAATTTAAACAATTACATTTCTAAAACAAACATAAAAATAACAAAATAGTTTATAAAACCGAAATCACCTGATAATAATGACAATGCAATGCTACACTCGGCCCACAACTCTCACCATACTCGTGTCACACGTCTCCACTACTGACCAATACTGACTAACCATATATGCATAAATCTCGAAACATGGTGGTGCCTAAGGACCCCGTCGGACCGGGACGAGAGCGGGTGGATCATAAAGCTCACAAATCCCGACCTTCCGGGCATCATCCAAAGCATATGGGGTCGAGGCAGCCCTTGGTAAAATAGTCACGAGGATAGCGATCGAACACCCCTAGGCGCTCTGCAATGCGAGTGATATAAGGACCCATAGATAAATGGGCTGACAGCCCTGCCAACCACGGCTCCAGGAGAACAACGCGAGAAGAAGCGTCGCTATATTGGCCTCCCGGCCCGTATTCATCGATAGCAGTGAGAAAAGATCAATGTTGTTGCACTTCTCGTGGCCCAAATGATGTCCAACGATAGAGCAGGCAACAATGCGGGGAAGGTAACGGTGGACGGGGTCCTGAATGGATGACTCGACAACGGAGCTCGAGGGGGCCCCGTCCGCTATCGTGGCCCAAAACTGGCCCAACTGGGCCTCTGTCAGCCAAAACTCTCGATCGGTTTGCGATCGGAGAGTATAACCCCGAACGCTCGTAAGGAACGCCGGGGTCAGCACCTCCTCAGCGGTGTAGTAGCCGGTGGCCACGGCGAACTGCGGGACAGACATCTCGAATGTACGCTGGCCAAGGGCAAACGACACCGCATGGGGCTCGGGGAACTCGGTGGGCAGATGTCTGAAAGTGGAAAAAAACTCACTTGTGATCTCGACGTACTGTGCCGAGTCAACCGTGAGGACCTGAACCCACCGAGCACTCAACATAGCCCGGACGTCCACTTCCTGGCCCACTACACGGAGCAGGGACCAGTTGATCGTCCTATGTCGGAAGAGCTGCATCGCCATGAAACGGTGATATAAGGCCTGCTCCTCCGACAAAACGAGCAAATCGAAGAATGATATGAGGAATCTGGTGGACGTCCCCTAAGATTGACTCCCAAACCGTATCGGAAGTAATTTGGGATCTCATCCCCATCATACCTGATCTCCCGTGGTGGATGCACCACGGGCTGTGGGGGTCTGGAGCTCCCCTTAGACGTGCAACGGGACCACGTCGTCCCGCACTAGCTGGTCGCTCCCTCGGCCGCTTGTGCCCGGCGGCACCAGATGAAGATCCTGGGACGTCTGACATACTGCACGATAGAGATAGAATATCAATATATGACACGAAAAACAAGAAAAATTTGGGATACCTATATACAACTAAAATAAACCCAGGTATCTCCGCCCGAATGGAGATTGAGTACGAGCGGATAACCTAAATATGGTTAACGCTCCAAATCCCAAAACACGATACTACACACGACTCGACTCGAAAAAAACTGACTCAAATTCACAGACACAACTGACAATTGTCTCGAAAAACGCGCAACACAATGAAACTACATCGGGATTCACACGATCGGGCGGTTCGGGTCTCGAAATTCATTTATATTATTATAATATTAAATTAAATTATTATGTTATATTAAATGTTATTAAAATTATGAATTAGTTCATATTATATATATATATATATATATATGTGTGTATATATTAAATTAATGTGTTTTATAAAAAATATTATTAATAATATTACTATTAGTAATTAAAATTTGTTAAAATTTTATTATTTTAGGTTATGTATTATTATAATATTAGATTATATTAATATATTAGAAAATATTATTAATATTATTATTAGTATTAATTAGAATATTAAAATGTGATTATATGATATTATATATATTAAATATTAAAAGTAAGTTTTTATAATTCTTATATTAAAATAATATTAAAATATTAAAATATATTAAAATAATAATAAAATATTAATTAAATTATCATTATTTTTTTATTTTCAATTCAAAACCCGACCTGACACCAACGTTTAAAATCTCAACCCGACAAAAACTCGTCCCGCCAAAACCCGACAACCAAACCATAAATAACCCGACACAACCCGAACCACATTCAAATGATAATCCAAACTTAGTTCTGGCTCACAACTCGACTGACTTCCTCACCTACACACCCCAACCCAACCCGAACACCATAACACATCTAAATCCCAACTTAACATCGAAATCAAAATCAAATTAATCACTCAATTAAGCTTACCTCGGTAATCGAGAAATAGGAAAATCACAAGAGGCAGAAGTATGAGAATGGTGAACACGGTAGTGAACGGAGATGGCTATAGATGATGAGGGCGGGTGGAGGACGACGGCGGTGGTGAGAATGGATGACGGAGGCCGATGATAACGGTGACCGTGGTGGTAGGTATGATAGAGAGATGATGATTATTATGTAAGGTGAAGGTGGTGGTGATTGGAGTGGTGGTCGAAGGTCGCCGGAGGTGGATGAGTGAGAGAGATGAAAGTGAGAAGGTGGGGAGGAGGTTTTATGTGTGTGATATATATAGAAATAAATATTAAAATATTATTATTATTTAATTAATTTTAAAATATTGTTTTTCAGGATAATCTATGGCCCATCGCGTACGCGCCCCAAACTAGCTAAATTAGGGTTTTGCCACCATCGCGTAGCGCGATGGTGGCTGGTCTGGCGTCATCGCGTTACGCGATGACGTCAGGAATGTCAAGATAACCATCGTGTAGCGTGATGGTTATCCTTCCAGGACCATCGCGTAGCGCGATGGTCCCCGGTGAACAGAAAGTTTTATCAATTTGGGTTCGGGCATTTTCCAACCCGGTCACTTTTCGACATCCCGAAATCACCCTGAACACATTTCCTAAGTCAGAATTTGCAATGCGTACCTGGATTGACGTTAAATTAACCAACTGCTTACCGAACTTCCATGACGCACACTTCACCAAAAGCCTCCCCACACTTGGGATTTGCTGCACAAAACTCGAGACAAAAGTCAAACAACGACTCAACAAAAGTAAAATAAACTGGAACATACTTACAAACCCCGGGTTGCCTCCCGATCAGCGCTGAATTTCATGTCTACAGCTCGACAATGCCTCGAATGCATCAATTATCTTCATAAACCGGTGAGGTCACAATGATACTCACCGATTCCTTGTCCATCTTATGTATATCTTCCATCTCCAAATATTGCTTCAACCTATTGCCATTTACCACTTACCGAATGTGGTCATCGAAATCCTCAATCTCAAACTGCTCGTGATTACCAACTCCAACAATCACAAACGGGCCCGTCCACTTACTCTTCAACTTACCCGGGAAAAGTTTCATCCTAGTGTTGTATAACCATACCTTTTGACCAATCTCAAAGCTTTTCAACCGGATCTTTGCGTCATGAACCTTCTTCATTTTCACCTTGTAAGCCGATGCACACTCATACGCTTTATCCCGTAACTCCTCGATCTCGCACAATGCTAATTTCCTAGCTTTACATGCATCATCATAGCTAGTATTAACTACATTAGTAGCCCAATAAGCACGTTGTGCAATCTCAACCGGTAAATGGCAATCCTTTCCATACACAAGTCTATATGGTGTGGTTCCAATCGGCGTTTTAAAAGCGGTTCGGTAAGCCCATAAGGCGTCGGTCAACTTAGTTGACCAATCCTTTCAGTCCGTCCGAATGGTTTTCTGTAAAATCTATTTAATCTGTCTATCTGAAACCTCAACTTCTCCACTCATTTGTGGATGGTAAGGCATTGCAATTCTATGATCCGCCCCGTATCTTTTAAGCAACTTTCCAAATTTAAAATTTTTAAAATGAGACCCCCCATCACTAATAATAGTTCGGGGGATTCCAAACACTTGAAAATATGTTGCTTTGCACGAAATTACAAACTACATAGTGATCATTTGTCCTTGTGGCTATTGCCTCGACCCATTTAGAAACATAGTCAACAGCCACTAGGATGTATAAATTATCGTACGATTTCGGGAATGGGCCCATGAAATCGATCCCCCGTACATCAAAGATATCAATTACTAGGATCGGTTTCAAGGCATCCCATCCCTCTTGGAGATACTCCCGAGTTGTTGACACTTCAAACAACGTGTCGCGAACTCGTGAGCATCCCGAAACACCGTTGGCTAATAAAAGCCACTGGTTAACACTTTTCTCGCGGTTTTCTGTCCGCTAAAGTGACCACCACACGCAGAAGAATGCGCATGCTCAAACACTGATCTAACATCCTCCTCAGGTATGCATCACCTAATCATCTGATCAGCTTCAATCTTGTACAAATCGTGGTCGTCCCAAATATACTGCTTCGCCTGTGACACCAAATGTTTCTTCTTCATCCTTGGCCAACGCTCAGGCAAATCACCTGCAACCTTAAAATTGACAGTATGAGTAAACCAAGGGTTTTGGGACACCGCTAAAATCTGTTCGTCGGGGAAGGACTTATTAATGGGCCAGTCCCAGTCTCCATCCTTTAACACAATCCGGGACAAATGATCTGCAACGACATTTTCTATTCCATTTTTATCCCGGATTTCCAGATCAAATTCCTGCAACAACAAAACCCATCTGATTAACCGGGGTTTTGCGTCTTTCTTGTCCATGAGGTACCAGACTGTTGAATGATCAAAATAAACAATTACTTTGCTACCCCATATGTAAGAACGGAATTTGTCCAAAGTATACACTACTGCGAGAAACTCCTTCTCGGTTGTGGTATAGTTTAACAGAGCGTCCGAGAGGGTCTTGCTCGCATAGTATATGGCAACGGGTTTCTTCTCAACCAGTTGACCCAAAACAGCCCCGACTGCATAATCACTCGCGTCGAACATAATTTCAAAAGTCAATTTCCAGTCGGGTGATTGTAAAATCGGGGCTTCCACTAACTTCTGTTTCAGAATGTCGAAGGCCTTAGCACATTCCTCATTAAAATCAAATGGGGCGTCCTTTAACAATAGGTTACATAAGGGTTTGGTGATGTCGCTAAAACCCTTAATAAACCTCCTATAAAACCCGGCGTGCCCCAAGAATGATCTAATACCTTTGACATTCGTGGGATGAAGTAGAGTAGATATAACTTGAACCTTAGCTCGGTCCACCTCGATCCCACGACTCGACACAACATGGCCCAATACAATCCCTTCCTGGACCATAAAATGGCTCTTCTCCCAACTAAGAACCAAATTTGTTTCAACACATCTTTCTAAAACTCTTTCGAACTGATGTAAACAAGATTCAAAAGATGTACCGAATATTAAGAAATCATCCATGAAGATTTCCAATGACTCCCCCACCATATCTGAAAACATACTCATCATGCTCCTTTGAAAGGTGGCGAGGGCGTTACACAGTCCGAATGGCATTCGCCTAAATGCGAAAGTACCATACGGGCATGTAAACGTGGTCTTTTCCTGATCTTCAGGATGAATAGCTATTTGGTTATAACCCGAATAACCGTCTAAAAAACAATAGAATTTTTGAACTGATAGATTTTCCACAATCTGGTCGATAAACGGAAGCGGAAAGTGATCTTTTGATGTTGCCACGTTTAGTTTTCGATAATCAATGCAATTACGCCACCCGGTTACCTGCAGGGTGGCAACTTCGTTACCTAAGTCGTCCTTGACGACTTGGATGCCCGCCTTCTTTGGGACTGTCTGAGTCGGTGTAAAGCCCTGAATCCCGAGAGCTCCACAGTTGGTATTCATTCAAAATACTTAATGAAATAGTTGAACTTGAAAACCGTTTCTTCCATTAAAACAAACATATCAGAGTGTCAATTTAGCGGAAAACATGAAAAATGAAATAAGTTCCCGAAACCCGAGAATTTTGCCAAAAACCAAATTAAGTATAACTTTTATAAGTCCTTTGAAATAAAATGTCCGTAAACAATTCTTCATTCCAGTATGCCCTTCACCGTCCAAGTAGCTCTGTGCACGTCCAAGCGATAAGGCATCATATTCCTAACCTGAAACTCACACTAACATGCACACAAAGTCAGCTTGAGCTGAGTGAGTTCAAGTTTTAAATAAATATTATCAGTAATGGAAATTATGATAATCATACCAAAAGTTTTAAAAAATAAAAGAGTACATTCATTAAGTCATCATTACCGAAGACTAGACATTCTCATACATATGTAAACATCCTTTAAATACATCCATATATATATATAACAACATATATATATATATAACATTCACGTATAATATTCAGGGTCGAGCAAACGTACAACCCAAACACGTAACATTCAGCGCATGCAAACACAAAGTAGGCATGCACAACATTTAGTAGTCGAAACGACTACAACATTCGCTAAATAGAGGCCAACAATAATTTATATATATGTATATATATTAACATTCCAAGGCCTACCCTATTCTAGCAAGCCTATATAAAGCTGTTTAAAACATTTCATCCAGTAAGAAAACACTTTGGTATGCATGCTAGCCCAAAAGTTAAAAGAGTAAAAAGGGCATCATGAACTCACCTGAAATCAATCGAACACCTGCAACGAGCTAGGAAATTCCTAAGTGCACAATCACAAGCAAGGCCTGCAAATTATACACAACGCGTTACTAAACTAGACCGTAAGAACACTCTTGCCTAATGGGCTGTTCAAGCCCAACACTTTGGCCCCAGGCCCAACAACTTGGCCCGAGGCCCAACCCAAACCCAATTACTTTACCTCAGTCCCTAAAACCTTTCAATTAACCAAATCCACCCTTCAATCCTGGTCGAGGCTAACCATAATGCACAACTCACCCGCCGGTAATTGAATCGAGTCGAATACGCGCGAAATAAATTTTTAAAATCAATTGTCAAACAAATCAGCCCCAAATGGACCAAATTCCCAACTTAACCATTTCATACTTCATAATTTTGTCACCCGAGTTGATAGGGTTGACGGTTCCTTTTTACAACTCCCAATTTAACTTTTAAACAACAATTCGCGCACCGCTGACTCGATTGATCAATCACCAACCAAATCAGCCCCGAGTATCAAAAAACTAATTTTCCCACAGCCCTTAAACCACCCTAGAGCCATGCAAACTGATTCGGTTGGTCATTCGATCAATTAACGCACCAAACTCAACAATAGACAATTCTACACCCGATAAACCCTAGTTTTCAAACTAAAATCAATTGACCGACCTAAACACCTCCAATGGCCATGAATTATAATATGATGTACATGCCATACCTAGTGGGATTTTGATGCGAAAACCTCACTCAAAATAGTCCCGGAAAAGCTAAATTGGACAGCCACCCGGTTAGCCTACAACAAGATGTTTTTCGATCAATACGCGCAATATAAGGATCAATTAACATGTAAAAGGCATGGGGAATCATAAAACCGACCTGGAATTGGATTTTTCACGGCTGAAACTTGGCTGGGCAGAAGAAAAACGAGCAGGGGGGGTCTTAGCTGCGATCGGCCACTAGGAATGAAGTTAGGGTTAGGGTAATTGTTTTATGATATAAAATAACAAGTTACATCCATGTCCCTCCAAATTGAAACATAAGGCATTATGGAAGAAAAGTTAAATGGCTTAACGTACCGAGATGACGTAAAGGCTTCCGAGAAACGCCGAATAAATCCCGAGAATTATACATACTCTACAAGCTTTAATTCTTGAAACCGGAATTAACGGGCGTTACAGTCGGGCTCACCCATGTGATGTCTGAAATGGCGAAAATAATCCCAGCATCGATCCACTTCAGCACCTCCTTCTTCACAACTTCCCGCATGTTCGGGTTCAACCGTCTCTGTGCATCATGCGCGGGTTTCACATCCGGATCTGTCAAAATTTTGTGCATCACAATCGAGGGACTAATCCCTTTCAGATCCACGATGGTCCACCCGATCGCCTGCTTATTTGCAACCATCACCTTCAGCAAAGCGGATTCCTATTCCAAGGACAAGTTAGAAGCTATAATGACAGGCAATTTATTATTCTTACCCAAAAATGCGTATTCAGATCTTCGGTAGTATGGCTGGCAATTCGTGTCTTAACAGGTTTAACAGGTATGAAGCGACGCGCTGAACACAAGTATAAAACATGAATATGACTCGTTTAACTACTTTATATGTCATAACTATAAGACAGTTTTAAGTTTCATGTACCAATAAGAGAAAATGATGGAGTCTAGCCTATTAATTTCAATTATTTAAGAAAATAAAAAAATCACATACCGCACTTTTTTGCTTAATAGGTCTTAACGTGTATTTAGTATGTAACCAATTGTCAGCCCTACTCGGTAGCTCCTTCAGCTCGACTTTCGGTGCTTCCTGTAATGACGGTTTGAGCCCGGTAACGATCTTCTCGGGAAGCGGTTCCACCTGAACCGACCACGGGAATCGATCCCCCCGTAAAGCTGCAACCTCCAGCTTCTTCTCCTCCTCTTCCAGCTGCTTGTTATTCTCCACCTGTAACCTGTCAAATATATAGCACGTCTCCGTTGTGCCATCCGTGTCCACGACCGAGACGTAGAACGGAACGCACTCGTCAATAATGTTCGCCATAAAGCATTCATCATCAACCGGAGAATTATTTACATGTGTGAAAACATTAAGCCTAAGCTTATGGTTACCAAATGCCAAGTCTACAGTACCGGTTCGACAATCGATTTTGGCATTTGCGGTGGCCAAAAATAGCCTACCGAGGATAACCGTGGGCTGTTTGGTCCTCTCACCCGAAATGTAATCGAGAACCAAAAAGTAAACTGGAAAGTAAAAATCTTCCACCTTGACGATCACATCATGTAACATTTCTCATGGAAGTTTCGGTGTCTGGTCCGCGAGAACAACCGTGGTCGCGGCTGCCCAAAGTGGACCAAAGTCATACTGATCGTACAGACTTCCCGGGAGGATGCTAATGCTAGCTCCAAGATCTAGGAGTGCCCGTGTCATCTTAAAATCATCCACCTGAATGGATATGATGGGCGTTCCCGGATCTTGTAGCTTAGGTGGAAGAGCACCCGAAAGAATTGCACTCACATTATCTATAAATCAATCTGTTTAGGGATCTTTCGGTTCCGTTTCTGTATGCACAAATTTTTCAAGTACTTTGCATAGGCGGGAACTTGTTTTATGGAATCTAAAAGAGGAATGTTAATTTTAACCTGTTTAAACCTTTCCCACATTTCTTCCTGCTGTGGGCCCCATTTAGATTCCATCTTTGCCTTCGATGGCTACAACAAAGCATCGGGATAGGGAACGGTTTTAACCTTCCCCTTGTCCTTAGAATTATTGTTACCATCCTTCAGAACCGGTTCGTTTATTTTAATTTCACTGTTATTATTTTCAATTAAAACCGGTTCTGGTTTGTCATTACTGACGACTGTTTCATCAATATCTTCCACCACCCCATCAACTCGAGATGGTGGACCCCCAACCTTATTATCATACTTTTTTCCATTTCTTCAAATACTTACCTGATTGATGTGCTTCTTCGAACTCGAACTCGAACTGAAGTGCTACGGGTTCACTATAGTATCACTCGGTAACTGACCCGCGGTTTTCTATAACTTTGCCATGTCTGCTGCGAGCTGACCAATTTGCTTTGACATTGCTTCTGATGACTTATCCCTCAACTCGAACTGTTTCTACGTCTCTTTTTGATTATCTGTCACAAGCTTCAACAACGCATCTAACTTCGAGTGTACCGACTCATCTGAATTTCCCGAACTACCCTTATACTGGTCCTGATTCTGATTACTCGAAGAACTGTTACCCCGATAACCACCTCTGTTATATCCCCGACTGTTACTCTGACTGTTCGAACCACCCTGACGGTAGCTGTTCTGCTGTCGGTTCTAACTGGACCCCTGAAAGTTCGGGTTCGACTGACTCGACGCATTCCCGTATCTGAAATTCGGGTGATTCCTTAGGCCTGGGTGATATGTATTTGAATGGAACCCTTGGCCCTTAGAATCCCCATACGTGTAACTGACTTCCTCCCGTCGGGGTACTCGTCATCATCATCAAACCCGGGGTAATTTTCTGTCTTATGATCCAATCTGCACAAACCGGGAATTTCACCCCGACCTTACCAACCTCTTTCTTTTTCTCTTTTCGATAGCCCGCGAGTTCTCGTTCCAACTCTGCAATTCTGTCTGACTCGCTCGAGGCTGATTTAACCGATCTGGTGACCCCAACTTTTCGTCTTCATTCAGCGGCTGCTTCTGACTTAGAATCCTCACACATAAACTCAAGGAAATCCCAATCGTCCTCTTCGGGTTGATTCAACAACTGACTATTACAAGAGGCTTTCAAATATTTTCTATCTTCAATGTCAACCCGTCTACGAAACATTTAACCAATTCCCACAACTCAATCTGATGGTGCGGGCACTTCCTAATCATCTCCTTATAACGAGTAAAGGCCTCATGAAACAAATCACCAGGTAACTGTGAAAAATGTCGAATCTCCATCCGGGCTTCATTAGTCTTCGACTGTGAATAGTACTCGTTAAGGAAAACCTGTTGTATCTCAGCCCAGCTCTCAATACTGTGCATAGGTAGCGAGTTGAACCAGTGTTTTGCTTTGTCTTTTAGTGAAAACTGGAACAACCGCAACCGAACCTCATCCTGGTCGTATGTACCATCACCGATAGACCCGCAAATAGCTGAAAAATCTGACAAGTGTGAATACGGGTCTTCCTATCCTAGTCCGTGAAAATGGGGAACTATGTTGATGTAGGACGTAAATGTCAGTTGTTCCTGTACGTGAACCTATGGGACAATCGGTGAGGCACCATCTGAAATAGCCGGTCTGAACCGACCACTAACACCCCGAACCGAAGGCACATAATTCCTTCGTCTGACCCTCGGCTCCTCAAAACCTCCCCGGTTAACCTGAATCAGTTGTCTTCTTTCTTCCCGAAATCTGCCAATTCCCATTCTACCCCTGCCTTGACCTCTACGACCGCCACTCCTCCAACTAACTAGTTCTTCAACCTAAACTGACTGAGTGCACAATAATACTAGACATCAATACTCATATATTAATCAAAGATGGTTACAAATAATTCGTTCTTAATACATGAGAAAAACTGTTAAATACAATACTCTACATCCCGGGTATGACTTGAAGGGTCTAGCCGCGTCTCGGCATCTCTAGGGCTTCGATTTAGATGATATGTAGCATGTATAAGGCCTTGAGATGATTGGAAGTGATGGAATGTTGCTATTCTCCTTGGAAACTGCTCTGGAAACTCGATAATGGCGTCTAGGTTCGTCAAAACGTAATATAACATAAAACCCTAACTTTCCCGTCCGTGCGGACCATCACGTAGCGCGATGGTCCCCTCCTCTGGTCCATCGCGCTACGCGGTGGACCAAAAGTTAACACACGGTACAAAATGAAGGGCATCGCGCTTGCCTTCCACACCCATCGCGCTACGAGATGGGTGGCTTCACTCAGCAAATCCAAATAACTACCTCGGTTTGCGTGTTGGACATCCTGAGTCTTCATTCCGTGCCCGTACAGGTCCAAATTAAGCGCATTAAGTACATGTGACTTGAAACACAATAAACACGTATAAAGTACCAAAGTTCCTAGACTAAACTAATAAAACGCCCAAGTTAACAAGTTAATCTATGTACAAATAAACCGAACATCATCGGTGGCGACGGTGGTGGTGGGCGGTGGTGGTGGGGGTGGCGGTGGTCAAGCGGTGGTAGCATTGGTAGTGATGGCGATGGTAGGGCGACGACGACGGTGGTGGCGGTGGTGGCAACGACGACGGTGGCGGTCAGGTGGTGGTGGCAGCAATGATAGTGGTGGTGGTCATTGTTAGGTGGTGGTGGTGGTGTTGAGAAAGTATGGTGAAGGAGGAATGAAATGAAAAAAAAAAACAAGAAGAAAAAAAAAGAAGGGGGTGGGAAGGAATTGTTTTGATGGAATGGGATTTCATGTGTAATGAATGATTCAATTCCATTGAGCAACAAAACACAACTTTTACCATTCCCACGTAATGAATCATTCCATTCCTACTGTCATTCCTGCATACCAAACGCTACCTTAGGGTATGATTGATTGAAGGTAATGGAATAAGGGGAATGAAATGGACAAAGAAATTAAATTGATTATTACCATTCATTTGTCTTGTTTGGTTAACCTATGCAAATGAAATGAATTATTACTTTATTTGTTTGGTATAAAAAAATTGTAGGAATAAAATAGAATTAATAAAAACGCTCATATCTCAAAACAATTTTTTTAACAAAATTAAAAAACTGCAATGGCGACTGTGGTGGTAGTAGCTCTAGCGAAGAAAATGGTGGTGGTGGTGGTGGCGATCAGGTGGTAGGGGCGGTGATTGTTGTCGTGATGGTGGGGATGGGGGTGGCGATGGTCAAATGGTGGTAACATTAATTGGTAATTATGGTGATGGTAGGGTGGCGGCGACGACCAAGGTGGTCAGGCAGTGACAGTGGTGGTGTCGGTGATGGTCAGGCGGCTGTGGCAGTGGAGGTGGCGGTGGTAGCGCTAGTGGTAAGTAGTGGTGGTGGTGGCGACAGTGATGCTGGTGGCGACGATAAGGTGGCAGTGGCGATTAGGTGTTGGTGGTGGTAACGGTAGGGGTGGTGGTGGTTGTTAGGTGGTGGTGGTGTTGAGAAATTAGAGTGAAGGAGGAAAAAAAAAGTAAGACGAAATGGCTTTCACAGAAAGAGAATCTATGTGTAATGTATGATTCCATTCCATTAAACAACCAAACAATATTTTTTTCATTCTCACGCAATAAATCATTTCATTCCCCCTATCAATAGAGGTGTTCTTCGGGTTCGTTTTTCGGGTTCTTCGGGTTTCAAAGTTTTAAATCTTGACCCAAAACCCAACCCAAATCTCTCACGGGTTTTTCGGGTTCGGGTTTTTTCGGGTTGGGTTAATCGGGTTTCGAGTATCTTAGAAAACAAACAACAAAAGAAAAAAAAACACAAAAACAAAATTTTTTTAAAAACTACAATGCTAAATTAAAACAAGATATTCTTCTTTGCTTATAACACAAATAATCAAATAACAAATCAACGTAACTTGATAAAACAATTCAAAAGAAAAGTAAAACTAACTCGAGCGTTAACTATATTCAATTAGGCGTGAGTTGGTTGTTTAATTTCGGTTGCTATTAGTAATAAATGGAAAAAATAAATTTATAATAAACAATCGATTCATAATAGTTACAATGACAACGGTCGATTAGAGCAAGATTATGATAACTTTAGTTGCTAAGACTTGCTTATACATAAAAATATATTTAATTTAAAACTACAAATTTATTCGGGTTTTTCGGGTTGACCCAAAACTTATAAATCAAACCCGAGAACCAACCCAAATTACTTTGGTTCGGGTTCGGGTTCGGGTTCGTCTTTTCTCGGGTTTGGGTTCTTCGGGTCGGGCTAGTTCGGGTCGGGTATGGGTTTTTTGGGGTCGGGTTTCAGGTAAAAGTGACATCCCTACCTGTCAATACACCTTAATGATTACTATAAAAAGAATTTAATAAAATATTTCCTATTAAGGAATTAAAATTACATCGAATTAGATTTTAAATGAAAGTTTGTTAAAGAAATTAAAATTTGTGATTCAATTTGTTACCTAAATGATTACAAAAAGATCACGTTAGGTTTCTTGATTTGTTTCACCCATATATGCATCTATACATGGTAATATACTAATATCATTACCACCTATTAAACGAAATCGCAAACCCCAAGTCAATTAATAAAGCACGCAGTTAACAAGTGCAACATCTGACTCGATAAACAACCTAATTAGTTAAGCAATTATACAATCAAGACCTTCTAAACAGAACCTAGAGCTTTTGTTAAAAACATCATGCATACCTCAAAACCAAAAATGAAACAAGTCAGCATACAGCATTCCTCAAATTAAAACAAGTTAAACAACACCAACAACAAACGACCATCTGTTACATAAATCTAACACAAGTTGTTCAAACAATCTGTTACATATAAACCTCCATGCCTATGTATTTGGAGCATTGGCACAACGGGCACATACTAACCTTACTTTCACACTCTTTACACAAACAAAGATGCTTACATGGCAACAAAAGCATGCACGCGTCATTAACTGTACATACCTTACATGCCATCGCGCCATTATTATTATTACCTTTGCAAAGCAAGTGGAAATCAATCGCCCGGCCATGGCAACAAGAAGCCGTGTCATCAACCTCACAATCACCACATCCTTCTTTACCATCTTTGCCCTGTGCGTGCACTCGTTGCAGATTGAATTTCAATGTGTTGATCATATTCTCGTTGTATTTGGCCCGTTGCTGCCATGTGTCGGCTTTCAAGGCTAACTCTTCCACCTGCAATTCAAGTTCCATGTTCTTCTTGTTGATGTTTTCCACCTCGATTTCTTTTTCACGGAGCTTCTCAATGAATTTGTCTTCGACGTGTGAGATAATTTGAAGTTGGCTCGTTTGTACCTTTTCTAGAACCGCTTGCCTCAATCTGTCGGCCTACATTATGACAACGAAAACAATATTATTACATGAATTATATAGGGTCAAGTCATTTGGACCGTATGATGTCGGACCAACTCTGCACGCTAGAGCATGTCACATCATATGGGCTGTATGATAGGACGAAAATTGGTCATACAGACCGTATGAATCTGTCAGTGGTCACATCAGTATTTTTTTGTCAGTCAAAATATCATACGGGTTGTCCCTTCACACGACCCTGTATGACCATATTCACCTGTCATACGGTGCTAATGGCCCATTCTTGATTCAAGATCAAAACTTTGTGCATAAACATATAAAATCATAAATCAAACATGCTCTTAAAAATACCTGAATTTTCATGAACCTATCAATCTCAGCATCCTGTCTACGCATCTCAAGTTCAATATCATCTCCCAACATCCGAGAAACAAAAGACGACTCACCCGATGAACCCAGCCTTCCATTATCAAGCGACAACCCCAAACCAGTCCAAACAGACCGAGGCTGCAAGAAATCAATAGAAGACATCTGAGAATTCGCATTCCGATTCTCAAAAAACTCTTGCTCTTTCGGCCGCTTGTTTCTCAACTCCATCTCATAATTCCGGTGCAAATCGAACCCGCCATCGCTAGCATCTGTGCCCGGTGCAAACCCCACTACATGAACTGAATCAAAACAAAAATTAACATAGCAATTAACATTTCCAGCTACAAATTAAAATAGGGTTTTTAGGGTTTACATTGTGGGATGTACGGAGGATGATGAGCTTGATCAGCGTTTAAATAGTTAATTGGCGGTGAAATTGAACCATCAATGTTTTTGAATACATCTCTAAACATGCGAATTGAAAGATAAAAAAAAATTAATCAGATTTTGATAAAAATTATAATTTCTAGGGTTTTACAAACTAATAAAATTGGGGGTTTTTGATAATACCTGAAGGGTTTTGATTGCTGTTGCTGTTGCAGGTAGTGTTGGAAGTTGTGGTGGTCAGGCAGAGCCATGCCGGACTCCGGTGGTCGGTGTGAAAATGTGAAGAGAGAAGGTTGAACAAGAAAGATTGGGCCGATGGTGTTTTGCAATTTGGTCCTTTGAGTATTAATATTGGCTTAGGCTTAATGTTTACAAGTGGTTAACTTTGGGGGTATGTTTTCAAACTTAAAAAACGATGAGGGGTCTGTTTCAATGTTTTAGATGTGTGTTTTATGATCAAATATTTCTTTAGTTAAGTTTAATTATAAAGAAACTAATTTATTTTGAGAATTGGTTTGCAAATTTCTTTTAAATAAGACATGTGTTTTACCCAGCGTGTTGTGTTAAGGCAGTTCTGTGAAATCCGGTGATGATAAAACTCAAGCGTGCAGTCGATAAGTCGACGCGAATTCGATCGGTTTCGGTTATGTGAATTATTGTACCGAAACTAAAACCAAAATATTCGGCATTTATATTGTCGGCAAACTCGGGCGGTGGTAAAACCCAAGCGTTGTCGGTCCCTGGCATTTAGGCGGTAACACGACATGAATTCGGTCAATCCGTTCGTTCCAGTACATGAGCTAAAACGACGGAAACAATAAAACAATTGAGGTGGATCAACAGGTTGCCATTGGTAAACCCGAGCGTTGTCGATCCCAGGCGTTGAGGTTGTTTGTTACCGTACGGGAATTAAAACAAACAAAACAAACCAAAGCTGACGTTCAAAACGAACTAAAAAATTCCAAGGAGCAATACGGTGCCGCCAAATGACCCAATCAGGACTTAGCAGCACCAAAGTCCTCAATTGTTATAAATAGTAATATTTGTGTTAAGTTTAGATGAGATTATAAGTTCATCTTTAAGTTGAATGGTTAAGCAGCCGTGCAACATTACTAACATGGTTAGGGACGGAACCACGGGAGGGTTCGGGGGGGTCACTAGACTCTCCAGCCGATCAAACTTTTAACATGAATATTTGACACCATGTCCATTCTTGCATGTTTTGATTCTCACAATTAGGTAGAATATAAAGAAAAAAGAGTTTGGAAACTATTGATTAATATATTTTCTGGTCACTGGAGAAAAGAAGCGGTGCTGCGTTAACTGTTGAAATATGTGTGGGGATAGGCCAATGAAGAAAATGGGTTGTATAAAAAAGAGAAAATTCCTAAAATAGCCCATTCTAAAGAGAATGCCCAAAATAGTCCAAAAATCTTGAGTATTCCAAATAATTTGGACTGATGAGACACATTGGGAAAAGATCTTTATTATGAGGGAGTGTGACAAACTTTTAAAAATATTGAGGGAGCAAACCAAATATGGAATAATGTTGATGACAAGGCCAAATTTGTGAAAATGTTGAGGGAGCAAGCCATATTTCTTTCGTAACTTTTCTTCTAAAAAAAAGTCTTCCCATACGGTATTTTTATCTTTCCTATCTGGTCCGTACAAATTTCAAATTCTTGGAAAATGTTCCTTTTAATTTCGTCTTGGGAGACGCATTTAAGAGAAATTTGTTTTACGGAGACAAGATTTTTCTTAAATGTGTCTCCCAAAACAAAATTAAAACTTGTTTATTAGGTAAACAACTCGATTAGGAAACGAAATAATCAATAAATGACAAAATCGGGTATAATAACTCAAAGATTCCGGCTTGGACAACAAGAAAACGAATTGGGATATGTTATAACAAGGAAACGAATTAGGATATCTTTGTGAACGACATGTGGCTCGAAAACCTCTTCAACTAAATCATCAACACGATGATTTTCAGAGAAAACAACATTACTATGAATTTGAGTTACTGGAATTGTCTTTTCGATGACAGATTCTAAAGTTTTGACATTTTAGGCTTTTCCTCTTTAATGATATTATTCTCAGTCATAGTAGGATCCATAGTCAGATGACTTTCTGGACCAATTTTCTTAAGATCTCCTATGTCTGGAATACTTGTATAGTCATTATGAAAAGGAGGATGGATTCAAACAAACCCTAAACCTGCTTTGCCATTTCTCTGTTGGTTATTGTTCACCTTAATGATTTCATTTAGAAAAAACAAGAATTTTCCAATTTTATTCTTTAATTCCAGTATCTCATCTTCAAGTTTAGTAACATTGATTCTGAGTTTCAAAATTTCTTGAAACTGACTATCAATAATGATTAGTTTGACTGAAATCTCTGTTTTTAAATCGTGATTACTATCCGACAAAGCATTAATCTTTTCTTTTGATTTCTCATCAATCTCGAGTGCTTGTCGATAGTTGTCACGAATCATTTCTAACTCACAAACCAATTGGTCATTGTGAAGACGAAGTGAATCAAGTTTTGATTGATTTTCATCCGAATGAGCACACTTTTGTGCATTAACAGCAAATTCATTAACTTCATTAGATTCAACTAGAATAGAATTAGGAGATTTATAACTAACCTCCTCTATCTTTGCCATACACGCAAAGGTTTCATGTTGTTCCAAGCTTGAATCTTCTGTTTTAGTTTCTGAATCCTCACTTTCACCCATAAGATTATCACCTCTTGCATCTTCAAATTTTTGAGCTTGCTCAAACATTGCCAAATTTGCTTGATTTTCTTCAGTCGGAACATTACCCAACAACCGTTGAGACCAACCAATTCCTTCTTGAGCAATCAAAGCTTGTGACCCACTAGATTTAGATGATTCGGCTCCATTTGATTTCTCTTTGGATTCAAAGTTGTTATACTTCATGTTGGAGCTTCTGTCTTAAGACTTAGACCCAGAAGAGTATTCCTTTTTAGGTTTGTCACATTCTTTGGCAAAGTGACCAAACTCTTGGCAATGATAACATCTGACTTTCAATTTCTCAAAGCCATGCTCCGTTTTAGATACATTAATTCTAAAATGGAGCACGAGTTTTATCACGGTTGGCTTTCATATGGTGGGTTTCTGCGGTAACTGATGGCGAGTCCAGTCACCAGCGCTGATTGTGATCACAAGCGAGGATGGATTTTGCAAATGAATATTTCCGGATGGCCGGGCTTTGTTGGTCGTTAAAAGAATTTGGGTTAAAATAGTTACTTGTTAATTAAAGTTTTTATTATTTATATTAAAAGTTATTTGTGCAAATGATACAGATATGAAATCATGATTGGTGGTATAATTTGGGTGTTCCCCTTTACTTTCGTAGTCCTCAACGCTGAAACCCTGCGCACAAAAACTGCCCTAATAGTCATAGTAATAGTATAATACAACTCCTTCTTGGCCTCTTTCTTCAATCCAACATATCATTCTAATCGTAACCTCGACCAAGATGCAAGCTGCTGCTACTACTATTACTATGACTATTAGGGCAGTTTTTGTCCGTAGGGTTTCAGCGTTTAGGACTACGAAAGTAAAGGGGAACACCCAAATTAGACCACCAATCATGATTTCATATATGTATCATTCGCACAAATAACTTTTAATAATAGATAATAAAAACTTTTATTAGCAAGTATTTATTTTAACACAAATTCTTTTAACGACCAACAAAGCCCGGCCATCCAGAAATATTCATTTGCAAAATCCATCCTCGCTCGTGATCACAATGGCTGGCAGATCTTTACCCGTCCTTTGCATAAACCTCTTAACCTTCCTCACAATCATCGCAATGCTCCATTTTGGATCCATTAATTCAAGATCGTCTTGATCGATCTGATCATAATCCTCACCCGTTAAATCACTTGTAGCAATCTTGCTACCCACCATTTGTTGGTATGATGTCATGAAAGCACACATGAAGGCAAATTGTTGTTGTAACACCCCGGCTTAAGTGGAAACGCCCGAGTGTGCCATACAGATTACTCAAAACACATGTGACACTATTAAGTAAAAATATTATCACTAATTAATTTACAAGTCAAGTACACAAGTTTGCAATAAGGAATACAAGGAAAATGTAAACACAACTAAACATTTTGTCCATTTGTTTAATTAACCTAAGTCTAGTGTCTTCATCGAGCTTCATCCTCTAATAACGGTACATGTAGCATATATATAAAATACGGTCAACTAATTAAATAGTTGGTGAGTTCACACAATTTTAATATAAGTACATAAAAGCCATGCAATTCCATGAAACTTGTGAAAAGTATAACTACAGCGCATGCAATGTCCTTTCCAGTCGGTAACAACCAACTTACTCGGATCGGGGGTCCCTTTTCCACTCATAGCAAAATGGTTCTGAGTGCAAGGGGGGGCGTATGATCATACTTATTGAGGCAACCATGAGCAAGTAATTTTGACCAACTCAAGTAAACACACAAGTCCATGATATGAATTGCAGTTTTGTAAATGACTCGATAAACCATTCAATAGATAAGATATATATGCTACACCAAAATGTATAAAAGCGTTGAAAATGGAGTGTGAGAAACTCACCTCAAATTGAAGACAAACTTGTAATAAAAGCCGAAAGCACAACAACGAAACCAAAGCAACCGAAAGTGTGTTAAAGAATCCGAAACGATTGAACTTCTCGAGCTATAAATTAAAATAAATAAGGAATTTAAAGACTAACTAACGGGATTAATAAAGTTACTTATCGCTTAATTTGTTGGGAATATATTATTTAATTCATGTATTATTTTAATATTAATCTAGGTTTTACCAGAAATTTTAATGGTTTATATTATTTTAAGATTAAACTATGTTTTTGAATTAAAGTTAAAGAATTAAAAGATAACAAATTTTAAGTTAACGAATTGAGATTAGCAAATTATAAACTATCAAACAGATATAAATTTAACAAATTTTAAAGTTAATGGGTTATATTAATTTAATATATTTTGAATTTAAATTTACACAACAGGCCCTTGATCTTTCAAATTTTATTAAAACATAATTTAAAATAAATTTACAATCTAGACCTTGAAATTTTGAAATGTGCTATACATGAAAAGGAATGTATAATATTTGGATATTTTCGTGTTATACCCGAATAGATTGTAACTCGATTTAAATGAGAACTTTAAATTCTGACGGTTTATTAATTGAACAAAATGAAAAGTAAACGAGCGAACAATAACGTAAATAATCAGAAATATTATATAAATGAACGACAACGAACTAAAATGCATTGAAATGATGAAACGAATCGGTTTAACGAACGAGTACAAATTCAAATAACAATTAACGAATGCCACATAACATGAAACGAACTTGAGAATATATATATATATATATAGGGTTTGGATCAAATACAAATAAAATTAACGTGCTAAACGTGAGAATCAAGTAAAGTAATTATATATATAAGTAGAGTAATTATATAATTCTATGATTTAATTACATAATTACTCTACTTATATATATAATTACTCTACTTGATTCTCATGTTTAGCATGTTAATTTTATTTGTACATTAACTTTCCCCTCTATATATATATATATATATATATATATATATACATATATATAAACAAAAAACCAAAAATTCAAAGTGGGTCGGGTTTTCGGATTTGAAAAGTAACGAATGTTACAGTTGTTGAGCCTCCTTCATATTCACATTAGGTGGTTGTTAAGTTTAAGGAATTGTACTAGAAAAATTACCAGATCCAGATGACATGAATGATATGTTAGGATTACTCTCAACCCCTTGAGGAATCTCTTGGTTGGTTTGAGAGTAGAAAGCAGTAATTGGAGCAGATGTGCTATTCACAGGAAGGTGGTGTTTGTTTTTTGTCTGAAAATCTTCCCGGTCTCTTATGTCTGCGCCGCGAAACCACGTGCAGACCTTTAGGCTTGCAGACTGTTTGTTTTTCTGAAGACATTTTATTAAAAAACGTGTTCTCGCCCTCTTATCCTAGAAGACATGGACCTTCCTCTTTTCAGATCTACTGCATCTTCTATCTTATTCCAAACCCTAGCCCCCTTTCATTCTACCTTCTCCTCCCCTTCATCTCCTCCCCTTCACCACCGGCGACCTCCACCACCGACGCCGCAATAGCCGTAGCCACCGCTGCTCCTCCCTAGTCGACCGCCGCCGCTGCTCCTCTCTAGCCGACGACCGCCGCTGCTCTTCCACCTAACCCAGCCGACCGCCACTCCTCCTCCACCTACCCCAGCCGACCGCCGCTGCCTTCCTTTCTCCCCACATCACCACCGCCACACGCTGCTCCGCCACCTCCACCACCATCTACCTTGGCATGCTTATTTCTTCAAGATTTGATAGTCTATTCGCCATTATTGTAATTGTTTTGTTATTACTAGTTGTTGAATAAAGTTTTATAGAAGGTTTAGATTTATGAATGTGTTGTTTGATTTTTTGTTAAAATTGTGCAGTTATTACTAGTTTGTTGTGGATTAAAGTTTGTAGTAGGTTTATGAATGTTTGTTGTTTGATTATTGTTAAAATTGTACAATTATTACTAGTTTTTTGTTGAATAAAGTTTGAAAAAATCAGTTTATAAATTTTCCGTTTATTATAGCAGTCTGCAGATGATAAAAAACAAACATTATTCTTGCTGCAGACTACAGAGGTTTGGTCCACCTCTTCTGCTGCAGATGCCTGCAGATATAGTCCGTAGACTGAAGGCATTTTACCTCTTAAAAAACAAACAGCACCGAAGTGTTCCACCATACAGAGTTGGATCTTGATTTTCTTTTGACAAATTTTGACATTTCAAATAAAATTCTCTCTCCTCTAGCTTCTGCATAAAGTCCACTGTTGTAAGATTGTTTTTTTTTTTTTGAAAAATCCGTTCTCTTTTGGTGCTAGCAGATAAGTGGAATATGAAGAAGGTAATACATTCTTCAGAGTATCAATCTGTTCAACATCATCAGGAAGCATAGAAAAATTTGTGATTTCAACAGCTAAATGACAAAATCTTGTCAATAATTCACTGACTATCTCCCCTTTCAAGAGATAAAAATTTCTAAACTGAAATTTCAGCATAGATTTCATACTTTCTGTAGTGTTACCCATGCTTCTCATTCTTAGATGTTGAAACAACAAAGCACAGATCTTAATGTGACTCATTTGATGAAAACTGTGCTTTGGTAATGCCAATGTCAAAGTCGAATAAGCCTTTGTTTCAATCTCGTAGGCTTTCTTTTCTTCGATCGATATATTAATAAATTCTTTCTCTTTATCACCAAGCATCACTGGTTGATATTTAGTTTCTAGACTCTACATGCATTCTGAATGAACAGCTCCCAAATGCGCTTTGAATCTCGGTTCCCATTTAGGAAAATCACACAAATTCATCAGCCTTCGGCATTTAGTGTGAGACCCTATCTTTGCATCACAGTTCAGCATTTGTTGCATTATGGCATTTTGAAAAGCAATAGCATAGAAATTAGTCATGTTTGAAAGTTTCAGCATTAAAATTACCAAGATTGAAAATTGAGGGTATAAGATGACAAATAGTGAAACTTGATTAGTGAATGAGAAATACTTTAAACTTGAACAAATGAGAGAATTAACGAAATCGGTACTGTTCAAACGAATGAACGATACGAATGGTACGTTTATCAAGAACGAATGAGGAATAATGAAAGACGAATGAGTGATTAACTAATGTAATGAAACACTGTACGAATATGAGAATACGAATGAGATAATACACGAATGTGATTGAGACGAATGTGTACAGTGTAACGAATGAGCTGCAATATCATGAATGAGTTGTTAGACAGCTGTTATAAACGGTTACGACAGTCTAATGAATGAAGTTTGAAACTAACGAATGGCTCAAGACATTAACGAATGTGCATTCATATCTTCAAATTTATCCAGATTCAAATAACCACAAACCTGATCCAAACTAATCCAAACTTAATCAAATCTCAACCAATTAACACTATTAACCAATCAACCAAGTAGCAATTCGATTCCGAACCTCAACGAACTTGTCTGAACACTACAATCCTCTCAATTCATATCCAATTTGACCAAAACATAGTTAAAACTCGAATACATTTCCCGCGTAAATCAATTACAATAATTCAATATGAATTAACACGATTAAACGAAGTCAGATGATCAAAACATCAATACGAACAATCCTTTGATCAATTCAACATCAATTAACATCATTACAACACTTAATTGATCATTTTTCAATTCGAACAGTTCGAAACTCAATTACGTTTAATCCGATACAATTATGATTCAATTTAGTGATGAATTGAATCAAAATCAAGTTCTAAACATGACTCAATCAGACATAGGCTCTGATACCACTTGAGAAACATCGATCTGATTGATTACTTTATGCATCTTGTCAACGATATGAATTATGTTTAGGTTTGCGTTAGATTTATGTTAGTGTGTGTAGTGTGTGTATTGAGAGACAATTTTGGCAGAGTAACGGCTTGGAGATTGATAAAATAAAATTGTTATTGATAATGATAAGTTATAGTTTATATATAGACGAAGAGTTCATTCGTTAGCATCCCCTAACGAATGAACCCCATTCGTTAACTACATACGTGATACAAGACTTAACAGATGATCTAATACTTTAACACTCATTCGTTAAACATGCTTAACGAATGAGGTCCAAAACACATGGGTCTCATTCGTTAAAGACTCTTTAACGAATGAGCCTTTTACATTAATTCCCAAAATATCCCTATACATTATCAAATATCAAAATGCGTTATAACAAAGACAGAGATGTAAAACCGTGCTCTAACTTATCTCATTTATTATGAGCATACGCCGTCTTAGTAGCCATAGCCCATGTTCGTGAGGCATGGTCCCGAAACCAATTATTTGTTCCATATTTAATTGTTGATACTCATTATATTAATTTACGATTTTTCTCATATATTATAATTATTATCAACTAGCAATTACTTGCTCAACTTTATGTTGACAAACCTATTGTATTTTGTATACATATTGTAGGATATCACATGGCGTGAAGTGAAGCATGAAGAATTTAGTTTGGCTTTAAGTTATTTAAAGAACTGGATATTGTTTTTTTTTGAGTCGTTTGGATTTGCTTGGTTATTTGTAATTTCTTTTGAATATTATGTACTTTGTTTGAATTTGATAAAATAATTAGATACTGTCACTAATATTACTATGTTAGTGCCTTGTGAGTTGTGAGCAATCAGTTCGCGCGTCCTGCATTTCCGTGTTAGGTTGGGGTGTGATAGCTACCGTACGGGGGTCGGCCTACCCCTGTGAAAAAAAATATTTTAGTTGTATATACATGCTAAAATCTTGACCAACCCATGTAAATTTTGACACCGACGCCTACAAAATAGTGAGAAGGTAGAAGCAGAGTCAAAGCAAGGTGAGAAAACAGAAATATGGTCATCGCTGTTTCTTCTGGTCAAAATTATTGAAGTATATGTAGCACAGTCACCTGAGAGCATTCTCAACCCGTTCTCTAAAAATAAGAGGGAGATTTGCAAATTATATGGTATGATTTTGAGTGGTTGCTAGTAGAGGAGAGAGAAAATGTTATATGAGAAAGTTAAATTTGGAATTTCACTATTCATACCGTATAATTTTTTAATATTTTATGAAGTTGTGAGTGGAGTAGAGAGAAAATATAATGATAAATGTATAAAAAGTATTATTTAATTGAACATGAAAAAAAAATATAGTGATTTTAATATAATTATATGATATATATATATATATATATATATATGGTAAGAAATGGGCTAAGAAAGAGTTGATGAAGAAGAAAGGATATAAGGGTTTTTTTTAACTCTTTCTTCTTTTTGTGTTTATGAGTAATGTATGTGTTGTTGAGAATTTAGAAAGTACAATTACTTCAACCCTAGCTACAGAGTTTAGTCAATATTTTTCAAACAACTATGGTGTTAAGTATTGTTTATATCATAGTGTTTTAACTTATAAAGTTACTGGCTTTTATTCTTTAGGTTACGGGGGTAGTTTTACAATTTTCATTTCTAATATTTATATATTTTTTTGAATTTTAATTTTATTTATTGTAAAGAAGTTAATAGTATACATAGAGTTTGATTATGAAAGGGTTTCTCAAATAAATGAGATGTTATAACCCGTTTAAAAGCTATATGAGTTTGGTGAAATCCATGACCCGCTTATTTTTTTTACTATAAAATTATTTCTTAATTATAAATAATATCTTCTTTTTTAAATAATTGGATATTAATTTTTAGTATATCCCTATTTGATAAGATTTTCATATCAAATATTTGGTGAGATTAATTTTTTAATTAAATGAGATGTTATAACCCGTTTAAGGGCTATCTGGGTTTTGTGACCCATACCCGTGAATTCGGGTCAAATACATGAGAAACCTCTACTTACAAATAAAGCAATTTGATGGCTTGAGGAGATGTGAAAAACAACCAAAGAGCTTTTAAAGATTTCGTTTATATATATATAAGATTAAGATAATATGAAATAGAACTATAGTTTTTTTCATTTGAACTATGTTATGTACTTTATTTGATTAATAGAAATATATGGATTTTTAAGAACGAATTCTTTTAACTATTTATGTAATCGTGGTGTGTTTTTGTTTTTCATTTTTTATAAAAAAGCTTATCATATATTATCACATACATAAATCTATACGTTTTTGCACATCTGCTCGGACCTGCTTCCTCAGTGCGAATTGCTATTAACAAAATTTTGAGATGTGTTGATAACTTATTTTGGTTTAATGTTAGTTTGTGACCTAACACGAGTGATTTGGACAGAAAACAAAAATTATTATATAGTGTTAGATACGTTCTCCTTCAAAACTTCCGACCCATGTGAAAAAAATTTCTAGGTCCACCACTGCATACTACACAAAACAATCGAGTTCAAGTTTGTGTTTGGTGCTCTCAAGCAAGAACAAGTTAGTACAAGGTGTTCTAAGCTAAAGTAAGGCTCTGATCAGTTTCCAGTAGTCATAAATATAAGCTTGGAAGTAAGGTATAGTATCGCTTCACTCGTTTAAATTTCGTTATTACATTTTAGTGAGTATCCAAGTTGTTATTGATCAAACCTTACATAAGGTATACTAAGTGTTTTAAGCATGTATAAGGTGTTAGAACATATAAGCGGATGTTGGAAAAATGCCCAAAATGATTTTTAGTCTTAACGAGTCAAACAGAAGAATGAGACGGATCATCTAATCTTGATACGGTCCGTCACAACAAAGGTTCAGTCAACGGGTCAAACTAAAATGATACGGACCGTCTCATATTGATACGGTCCATCTCATATCAAATTTTATTAATTTACTTAAAATTAAATTTTGAACCCAAAAACCGAACTGGCAATTATAAACTAGGTTTGAAATGATAAAACAAGGCCTGTATGGTTTGCAGCTGGATCAAAGCAGAAGATCTAGGTATTTATGTAAACATATTTATGATATGTTAAGCACTCGAAAACGTAAAGGTTATCTGAACAAGTTCACCGATAGAGTAGAAAGGTTAATACATTAAACTTATTAAACTGTCGTACTTCTATGAAACATATCGGTATTTGTTTCAGAAGAGTCAAAACATATTTACAAAAGAAAACCTTTAAACAATTTAATATGTTAATTTTACTCTGAAGAAACAGACATGTTATTTGCCCTAGAGCTGAGAAGACAAATATACTGTTTATCTTAAAGAGTCTGAATAAATTTATTTTACTCATAAAAGACAGACATGATATTTGTCTTAGAACTGAAAAGACAATTATACTGCTTATCTTAAAGAGTCGAAAACTTTTATAAAATGTTATAACACAAGATAGAATAAAAGTACTCAGACTAAATGCAAGTGTGTCTGGATCTAAACATAATTGACAAGTAGCAGGCATGTTATGTGTCAGTCTCAAACCCTATCTCCAGCACAACTACGGGATGTACTATTTACATGTGTGTGTATTATAGTGATACGCCCCACGGAAAGAGCCGATACTCTACTGAGCTGCATATAAAATTGTCTTGATATTATAACAACAATTCATAAAATACTTTAGAGTGAGTCAACGATTCACCAGCATATTACTGACGTCTTTCTAAGACTATTTTACAGGAAATCGAGCACGTTAAATATGCAGATAGAAGATAGAGGTATAGTCATTACATGTTATCTGATGGCTTAGATATTTGAAATTAAAATAATGTATAGATATTCAAAAGGCATGTTTTGTAATATTTAACAGGTTTTTAAATTCCAACATGTTATAAGAAATAATACTTTAAAAGCTTCCACTAAAAGAACAAATTTCAAATCCACAATCGGCTCTTCATCTTTCATATCAGTTTGTGTAGTCATATGGGGCGCGGAACATCGACATTGGTCGACGTTGAGGGGCATAAATGAGGGACGATGTAGAGAGACTAGCGGGCACGGTGAAGGAAATGACCATTGCATCTTGGGAGTTCTACCAACTGTCCAGCTGTGTATAAAAAAATTGATACAAAATTTGTATATACCAAACAATTGCTAATTATTTTTCGACATAATTAGAGAAATTGTCCTTTATCTTTCACCCAAATTTTACTCTTGGTCCCTTATCTTCAAAATTGATCGTTTTTGTCCTTTAGGTTTCATAATCCAACAACGTTTATCCTTTTCGCCTAACCTAGTTAGTTTTTCTCGTTAATTCAGGTCATGTGTGTAACACCCCGGCTAAAACGGATTGCGCCCGGGTGCGACGTACAGATCACTCATAAGCTCGTAACGCTATTAAAGCGACAATGATTATATTTAATTCATTCCAATACATCACAAATACACAATCCAATATTAATACAATAAACTTTGAATTTTCGTCTCTTGTAACCTAATAGTCCAACTATTTTATTCTTCGATCCTTAAACTTCAACCTGCAGCACGTTAAAAATAATATATTTTGTCAACAATAATGTTGGTGAGAATTCATATAGGTTTTGCATATATATAATACAAAAAGTTTAAAATTCACAAGTCAAGATGTATTCCCTAAATCATAAAGCAAAGAAAAGTAAATACATGATATTCCTGTTCGCTTGACAAAAGTCAAATCTACTAAAAAACCCTCGTTCGCCGCGCTACTTGAGTATAGAATAATGATACCGCCATTTAAAAATGGAAGGCGCAGGGACGTCTCGTCAGACCCTCCCGCTATGAGTATGTGTATGAATCTCCACCAATAAAACAATAAACAACTAGCACATAACCACATAGTTTGAAAGCAATATGATTCAAAACAAATACATACAAGACACGCACGTGAATTTCGGTTTGCAACATGACACAATGAAATCAAAGTTTGGAACGTGCTACACCCCAAAACGTTAAAAGATGAAAAATAGGGTTATGAAAAGTCACCTTATAAGTTGATGTGATAAAGAAATCCGATATCGTCGAAAATATTAAGAATGGCAAAGGAAACCGAAAGCGTCACAAAGGTCCAAAAGAGCAATTTACACTAACAATGATAAATAAAAACGAGACTCAATCGATAATTTAACGGGGTTAAATATTGTATAAGCTTATATTAAAAATTTAGGAATTATTTTAATAGTTTTATAGATTTTGATTACTATTTTAATATTTATGATTTAACGGAAGCGCGTTTAATTTTATAATATTATTAGTTATTGACGAAGACGCAAAGTTAACATGTTCAGGATTCTAGAATTAATAATTATAAGTTAGATATTTATTTAACGTGTTAACGGAAATGGGTTTTAATATTTTAAATGTTACGTTATGAATCTTTAGCGATTTTTAATTCACGTATTACGAGAGTGGAAGTTTGGTTTTTAAGTGAAAAAGGGTGAGATATAATTTATAGTTAATTTATATAGTTTTTAATTAATTTAAACTGATTTCTATAATATATTTATGATTTTAAAATGATTTATTATATATATATACTAATAATAATAACATAAAACAATTTAAATAAAATAATGCTTGACCTAGGTTTCGAACCCAGGTATAAGTGTTATGATTGAAGCGTGTTAACCAGTTGATCTAGGGGATATATTCTGTTTAAGATTTGGTTTATATTAAATAAATAATCTAATAAAACTAAGTATTATAAATTATTTAACAACAACGCTGACCCGAGGTTTCGAACTTGGGTCTGGTCGTTTACTCACGAAGACGTTAACCACTGGACCAATATCACATTCAGGTTACACTATGAAAAGGATTATTAATATATAAACATTCTGGATCATCTTGAAAATTCAAAACCCTAGCTTATAAATCTATGATTTTGTTCCATGTACGATAAAATTGATTTAGGAGTTTTGATTAACAGCTTGAAACGAATCAGATGCATATATAACTTACCTGAAACGGTGCTGTGAAGATGATGAACGGAGGTTGCCGGAAAAGCGGTATTAGATGTTTGATTATGATATTACAGAGAGTTTGATTGTTTAGATTGATGTTAAGGACGGGTTTAGACGATGATTTGCGTGCTATTTATAATGCTAATTGGAGCGTATAAAGATTAATTGATGTTAATTGTGTTTAACAAAAATTCCGGCGGTTTAAACGATTTTTACGGGATTAAAACGCGCACAGTAGCTGTTAATATACGTTTCTATCGGTACATACGCGAGTATTATTAAGTTCAAAAGTTGTTACGACGAATTAATTGGTCAAAGACGAGGATTTGGGGCTTGTTTTAATGTTGGCCGGAAAGTCGGGCTCGCCGGCGGCGAGTATCGTCGGGAAACCGGGGTTAGGGGTGGGGGCTGGGATTAATTTTAATTAGAATATTATTAATTTGAATAATTTATACTTTCAGCCCCTGGACTTTCAAGATTATACAAACAACAACAATTATTCCCAGTAAATCCCAAATATAGCAAAAACTATTAGTAGGGATTTGGGAGGGTGGGATGTAGGCAGGCCTTACCTCTATCCCTAAGGAATAGAGGGGCTGCTTCCAAGGGACCCCCGGCTCCAAAACAACCAACATAAAAGTAGAATAGTAAATAAAGTATAAAATAGACTATTGAAAAGTGTAATATTTAGTACTAACGAGAAAAAAATTGATAAGTAAAATAATCATAATAAATAATAGTATTTGTAGTAAAAATAAGCAATACTGGTAACAAAAAACAAATTATACCAAGATGGTAAGGTTATGGCTCTAAGACATATTTATAAACAAAACTATATCATCTCCTTAGAAGTCCTTAACCTTAATCCTACTTCTCCAAGAAGTCCTATCATCAACCATATCCTCTGAGAGATGCAGGTTTATCAAATCGTGCCTAATCGTCTCCTCCCAAGTTAATTTGGGTCTACCTTTACCCCTTTTGCCTTCTATAGTAATGTTCTCTACGGATCTAACAGGATAAATACCATTTGAACCTTGCACTTTGAAATACTTATAAATAAAATAAAATTTATAACTTGGATACCTTTCGAATTATTCCCGATTAGATAGTGATTTGGTTAATGTAAAAATCCGGAGTTTTAATAATTGAACAAAAGTAATATAAAACAAACGAACAATGAGCGTAATTCCTCACGAAGATAACCATAACAATGAATAATGAACAACAATACGCGTAAACGATAAATTGGGTCGGTTAAATATTTCAATAAAATCGACGCATATAAAATACATTAAGCGAAACTTGAAAATAATAATATATTTATAAACAAAACCAAAAAATTAAAAATAGATCGGGTTTTCGGGTTTGAAAAGTAACGAATATTACAATGTGCCTTGCACATGAGGGCAAATTAGTCATTTTACCTATTAAATTAAAAAACGTAATATTTAAACAAAAAAAATAAAAAACTTAATATTATATATGTTATATATAAATAATGAGTAGATATACACACACTCTCTCTCCCCCCCCCCCCTCCTAGTTACCACCAACCACCACCGCCTGCTACCACCGCCAAGCCCACTGGTTCACCACCACACATACAACCTCCTCATCCCTAAATTTAAACCCTACAGTCACAGCTTGAACAGCTGCCGCAACAACCACCCACAACAATGACGACACTCCGACCACCACCACCCCCTCACCACCATCATTCACCCCCACACCACCGCCATCCAACTTCCAACCGTCATCTCCACAAACACCACCATCTCTGCCGGAATATATGGTGTTGAAGATGATGCTCCGGAAGACAGTCCCCACCGGAATATATATGGAGCAATTAGCGTTGAAGATCAGGAAACAGTGAACGAACTTCAATTAGGGCCCGATTTGGGCGAAAGACGGTGAATGAGCTTCGATTAGGGTTCAGATTAACCGGAATACAATGAATGGACTTCGGTTTAACAGTGCTTGGCTTCCTCCGTTCAAATAAAGACCTTTCAGAGTGAAGAGGGTTGCGTTCATGGCTGGGGGGTGGAGCGTAGGGCAGCTGTGGTGGTGAGTTCCGGTGGCAGTGGTGGTGGCTTGTCGGAGAAAATGGTGGTGGTGGCTCGCTGGAGATTAAGCTACGGTGGTTGTGGACGAACTCAAAGGGGAGAAGAGAGTGGGGTGACTAGGTTAATGCGCACACACACACATATATATAGACATGGTGGACCGGAACACGGTTGACCATGGTGGTTTCCAGTGGGAGTGGAGGTAGAGGTGGTTTTCTTAGTCGGAGAAATGCGGCGGCGGTGGCTGCTAGAGAGCTTGGTGGTGGCTGCCAGAAAGCTTGATGGCTATGGAGGAAGTAGAAGACTAATTTTAATTTAATGGGTAAAATGACTAATTTGCCCTCATGTGCAAGGCACATGACCTGACTTAACGAGAAAAACTAACTGGGTTAGGCGAAAAGGACAAACGCTGTTGGATTTTGAAACGTAAAGGACAAAAAAGATAAATTTTGAAAATAAGGGACCACGAGTGAAATTTGAATGAAAAATAAAAGATAATTTCTGTAATTCTGTATTATTATTCTTCATATTTCTAACACTCAACTATGAATCAAAAATAGTCTAAACAATCTCCACTTTTTATTTTCATTTTTATTTCTTTTTTATAAAAGCTAGGTTTATCATAATTGTCAGATTCATTAGCGGGAGACCATCTGTTCATGGAGGCGGCTCTAGCCACAATCAGATATGCTCACCATCATGCCTAAAGTTCACATTCACCTTAAAAACGACCTCAATTAGTCATGATCATGTGGTTGATTGAAACATTTTTTCATGCCGTCAAACTTACATTACAGATTTTAAAGTCGTTTTTTATTTTAAAGTCGTTTTTTATTTTGGATGGATAGATAAGTTTATCATTTTATCTACATTTATATTATTAAAAAACAACTCTTTAGTTATCTTTAATCACCTTCCGTTAATAGCGTATAACTATTATGCATTAAATTATTTTTTTATTTATTATTAAACAGTAGCTTTTAAGCCCGTGTATTATATCGGATTTGTCAAATAATAAAAATAAATAAAGTCTGTTATTTGAATGAAATGAACAAAATTAAAGGTAAAAAAAATAAAACATGTATAATACAAATAATAAGAAGTCTAAAATCTCAAATTTACAAATTTGAAAAAAAAATCTCTTTATATACAACATTTGACAAAATTGTTTTGACTCATTACCTATGAATAACTATGATGAATGAGATGAAAGATTAGAGTTAGAAGGGAAATTGTAACATATTTGTCAAAATTGTTTTGACTAATGAGCTATGGATATGTAAGATAAATAAGATGAAAAATTAGAAAATTAGAAAGAAAATTATAACTCATTTGTCAAAATTATTTTAACCCATAACCCATGGATAGCTAAAATGAGACGAGAGATTAAATAATTAGAAAGAAAACTATAACTCATTCGTCAAAATGGTTTTGCCCTATAACTCATGGATATATAGCATGAATGAGAATAGAGATTAGGACAAAAATGAATGTGAGATTGTCACGTTATGATTATTATTTTCTTTTATTAATATAGTTAGATTAGATTAGATTTAGGCTTTTTATATTTTTTAATTTTGAAATAAGGTTTAAAGTTATCCGGTTTTTTAGCCAATCCGACAAATAAAGTAACCAATAAAATGTCGGAATCAACTTCTTCGTCAAAGGATATTAATCCATTTTAATGTTTGATTACCAAAAATTATTAACCTTAAATGAATATCACTTATATTTTAAATCAAAACAATTAATAAATTGAAGATGGGATGTAACCCAAAAGTCGTTTACACGAAGTTTTAGCCAAAATGGAAGTATGAAAGTAACATGGACTTCTATATACGTTGACAGCTGTACTTTGGCTGGAGGAACCTTCTTCTCAGCTCATTGCCATCATAGTCGTCTTATAATATATCACATAGAAAATAAACCTTATGAATTGTGTCATTTTTTACAATACATTTAGACAATTTTTTTTTTAAAATCAAACTACATTTTTTTCACAATTTGTTACTGTTTCTTTAATTCAAATTAGGAATGAAAATGAAACCTGAACCCATTAGAAAAATCTGAAATTCAAAATATTTGAAACGAGTAATACCCGTCTCATTAGGATATGATCTTGGGTTTAAGATTACTTTTGAAATTTTTTCACAGGTTTAAGATTTGTAATATGCTCGATTAACCAACCTGATTTTAATCTTAATCAATTATATTTCACACATAAAATTGTTAAAAATACATGACCTATAATTAAAAATAGGTATATTGAATTTTATCAGTCCAAACTATTACATATTGACGGATAATAATTCGTACTTTTACCTTTTGACCAATGATAGTTCTAAATTTAACTTTTATTGTAAAGAACAATCCCGGTAACATAACCATCATTGGTTTTACATTCAATTTTCATTTGATCTATACTCGGTTTTGCTCGTACATTTCTCTATTGCGTTCATTATCATTATTGTGAAATAAATCAATTGAAAATCAAGTATAAATCTATGTAATAGTTAGAGTTCTTAAAGTGTAAGTAATTGAGTATTATCGGTTAATATGTGATGGTTAGAGTTATTAAAATTCAACTTTTTATTTTATTTTTTTTTAAGTATGAGGTGTGAACTAGCAAATGATATTTCATAATTTTGTTTTGTTTTTTTTTATATCTACACTAATCCAGCTTGCAAGTTCAGTCAATCAAACCATCCACATATAATCCCTCTTTTAGAAGGGCGGTGTAGGGGCTCATTACCCTAGAGTCGCTGCCGTTGTGATAGAGCATGAACATACAACTTTATTGAGCCCGAAGTTTAGTTTTTATATTTATATTTTTAAAACCACTGAAAATAGAATAACTTTCATTCGGTTTTTGCACATTCATTTTATGTGATGGTAAGACCATCATCAATAAGGCAACCCAAAAACATTCATAAACATGCCCAGTCAGCTAATATATCAGAAAAGTACTCGTTCTTCAAAATTTCTAAAACCCTTCCCAACAAGAAAACCCGAAAATATTTCCACATCATCACCACCTTTTACACTTATTTTTACCTACCAATATTTTACATTTATTTTACTTACCAGTATTTTACATTTATTCAACCATGGACCCACCATGTTCTAACCCACCTCCAATTTCCCATTATTTTATGCAAAGAACACGTTTATATTAAATTCTTTCACAAAAATTTGTATCACAAGAATCTATCAATCCAATGATTGCATGAGCCTAAGAATACCAACTAAGCATAAAAAATGGCCATAAATCTCCTATTGGAGATGATCTAAGTAGCATTACCCCCTCACCCAAAAGGTGAGTATTCGGCTGCTGCCGTTCAAAAAAAAATTATATTTATGCTTGTAGGTATGTAACACAAAATTTAAAAATAGTTTAAAAACATATTTATTATGAGAACTAAATGTAGAAATAATAAAACGTCATAGAACATGTAAAAGATCATAGTATATACTAGGATAGTGGCCCGTGTAATACACGGGCGGAAAATAATAAATTTGTTTGGTAAATTTAGCATTTAAACTTATTATTTGTAACCTTGAAATTAATAGTTTTTAAACTTAAAATCATAATATTAACCTTGAAAAAACATAATATTCGTTAAAAACCTAACAATTATAGTTAATGAATTTTTTAAATTAATAAGTATTACACAATAAATATTCATGAAACATTTATTTTATTATTTGTCATTAGCACTAAAAATCTACTATTAATAACTTTAATCCATAAAATAATATTGAAAATACCATTTAGATGTGCATGTTTATTAAAAACCATCCAAGTTAACAACTTTTTTTTGTAATAAAATTACATCTCCAAATATCTATATTACTGAAAACATCATACAACGTTTGTAAAACTTAAAAACTAAAGGAACCTTTCGGAAAATCCACTGCTTAAAAATGTTAGTTTGAATTTGATTCCCCTGTATTTAGCAAAACTTAAAAATTAACCGGTGACAAACTTTATTTGAAATACAAAAAACTTAATAGTTGATTTAAAAAATAAGTCAGCAGATCATGAATAATATATACGAAAAATAAAATAAGGAATCATATAAAACTGTGAAATATTATATTTTTGTTTTAATAATTACCATACACTATCAGAAATATTATTATGCTGTAAAAGGTTGACTTCGAAAATTTTAGTAACAATTTTAATATTATATATTTGAAGTATTTTTTTAATTGTTTTTCTAAAATAAAACGTTAGTTAATTATCATAATTAAAAATATCAGTTACATATTTTAACTTTGAATTCTAGTAACAAAAGAATTTAAAATTGTAAAGAAATAATATTTAGGAAATTGAATAATTAAAGTCAATTAAATGATTATTGAATTTAATTAATAAAGAATTAGATGGAAATATTATAAATAGTAATAAATTGTGTGACATCCTATGTGGATAAGCTAGTATGGTGTCTTGTGGACAATATATTTTGCTTTAATAGTATAGTTAGATTAGATTTATAAGTGGTTTGGGTCCAATAATTTTCATAATCTAACTAATATATTAAAGCAAAACCAATTTGTCCACTTGTCTTTTTCCTAGGATGTTCACCTAATGTTCCATGTCATCTACTTTCCATGCTTATAATTTCCACATAATTAATTAATTAATTTTAATCATAATGCTAATTAACATCTAAACCAATATATAACACAAGCATTGGTCAAACTAAACATTCAAAGTTTTAAATGCATAACTTAACATTACTTTGACTTTATTACGTCTAATCTAACTAATATATTAAAGCAAAACTAATTTGTCCACTTGTCCTTCTCCTAGGGTGTCCGTCTAATGTTCCATGTCATCCACTTTCCAAGCTTATAATTTCCGCATAACTAATCAATTAATTTTAATCATAATGTTAATTAACATTTAAACCAATATATAACGCAAGCATTGGTCAAACTTAACATTTAAAGTTTTGAATTCATAACTAAACATTTTTTTAACCAACCTAAATATAAATGTTTAAATTACATCGATACAGAAGGCAAGCGGACAACAAGCTGCGCTGCTACCCCTTTTTGAATTGCAAAACCCAATCTTTTAAAAATTGCATTTGCTGATCTTTGAGTCATAACATTACTATGTATGACCCGCTAAACACGGGCAAGTAACTCCACAGCTTCAGGCGTGAGGAGACCAAAAGTGTCAAAAGCAAAAGGAATAAATACATGTTGGTTGTCAAGACACACCTTAACATTTATTTTGACTTTATTACATCTAACTAATATATTAAAGGAAATCAATTTGTCCATTTGTCCTTCTCATAGGGTGCCCACCTAATGTTCCATGTCATCTACTTTCCATGCTTATAATTTTCACATAACTAATCAATCAATCAATCAATCAATCATACCCAGTAAAATCCTATTGCTAAACTTCTTACTCTGCTATTAAAGCAAAACAAGATATCCACATGGCTTTCAAATAGGATGTCTACATAAGCTTACAATGTTTCCATCTCTAGAATTACCACATAATTCACCAATTAATATTTTTTAAAATCATAACCTCACTAATTAATTTTTTCTAGAATCATAACCAATTATTTCCTTTCAAATGATTTAAAAACCGATTTTGACTACAATTAATTATTTATAACTAATTTTTGCTACCTTTTTTAGTATGACTATTACTTTAGCAATTCAATGATTTGTTTATTTATACAGTTTCTCATTCGCACTATTTATACAAAATTTTCCAACATCTTGTGGTTTTGCAGAAAAAAATGTAAAGAATTCTTATGATATATATATAATGTCTGAAATTTTTTCCATCCGTGTATAACACGGGGCACTGTCCAAGCATTGATGATGACAAAATGAACTGGATTTCAATTTACACGATTCAACTTATTTGACTTAAAAAAATGATAAGATTTCAATATTTTCATTCTATAATTACTCACCCCCTTGGACTTCATTTGCAAGCAACTCAAAACCCGAATATGCAACACACCCAAACCGATTCCGAAGCCACCAGCCTGACGGCATCCTCACCACCCCGATCGCCTCCCCGCCGCCCCGTGTACTACGTCCAAAGCCCATCACACGATGGCGAAAAGACCATCTTGTCCTCCCACTCCACCCCCGCCTTACTCAGCCCCACCGCCTCCCCGCCCCACTACGGGGCCCACCACTCCCGCGAATCCTCATCCACCCGCTTCTCGGGCAAGGTATCCTCATCCGACGTCGCCATGAAGCGATTTTCTAAACCCTGGGATCATAAACATTTCAACTCCATTGAAGAAGAAGGTCTTCTTGATGATGAACAGCCCGAAAGATCGATACCCCGTCGGTGTTATGTTCTCGGGTTTATTATCATTTTCCTGATATTGTTTTTTATGTTCGCGTTGATACTATACGGGGCTGCTAAGCCCCAGAAGCCTAAGCTGACTATGACGGTTGGTTCTGGGATTCATTTTTAATGAATTACGCTTCTGCTATTTGAGTTGATCTAATATTATTTAATTTTTTGTTTTCAGAGTATTACGTTCGAGAGATTTCTCGTTCAGGCTGGATCGGATTTCACCGGAGTTGCTACTGATATGGTGTCGATGAATTCGACCGTTAAATTCACTTTCCGTAACACTGCCACGTTTTTCGGCCTCCACGTCACGTCTACGCCGCTTGATCTTACGTTCTCTCAGATTTCAGTCGGCTCTGGCACCGTAAGCATCTTAATTCTTAACAAGTAAATTGGTAATTGTTTTGGTTTCATGGTCGGTTTTTGGACGGTCGGTTTCAAAGTTTTTGAATCGTGTCCCTGGCTGTAAAAATCGTGTCTATGTGCTTATTAGTCTGTAATTAATCGCTAGACGGTGAGACTAGCCATCGATTAATTATTATTTTGTCAAAATCACTCAATTTATATATAATATTTTGTATGTATTTGTATATTCGAAAATCTACTATATATTTCAATCTGATCAATCCCGATTAATCGATAGTTCTTATTTCACTGCCCGGCTAGAATAATGAGTACTACAAACGAATTGTTTGGTTACGGCATTAAAAACCTGACCAAACCGTAAGATGGATATGTTTTTATTTTTGAAGCATTTTGGGCTTCCTGTTTGTGAATTAGTCAAACCACTGTTATATTATATATGATTGAATTTTGATTTTGTAGATTAAAAAGTTTTATCAATCAAGAAAGAGTCAGAGATTGATGAAGGTATCGGTGATAGGAGACAAGGTTCCGTTATACGGAAGCGGGCAGCTGCTTAAGAGCTCGAAGGGGATACCGACGGCGCCTGTGCCGTTGAAGCTGCGGTTCGTGGTCCGATCAAGAGGGTACGTTTTGGGTAAACTGGTTAAACCGAAATTCTACCATCGGATTGAGTGTTCGGTTGCTTTTGATCCTAACAAGATCAATGTTCCAATGACCCTTAAAAATAAGTGCATACTTCTGTGATGCCTTTTAGCCTTTTTCTTTTCATTTTCTTTTGTTATTGGTGGGAGGTGAGTGGGGTACAGCTAAATATGTAATTTTTCTATTATATATATTTTTTTCTATATTTGTGATATCTTAAACACGTAAACACTAAAGAATATATATATTTATATGTAGATTGGGTCACACGGTTTTGCAAATTAGTGTTTGTTAATGTCAAAAGTCAATAAAATATTTAAATTTTGGGTGTTAAAAGTCAAAAGTCAAGTCAAGAAAATGGAAAGTTTATGCACAATTCTTTTTAATGGCAATTATTGGGTCATAATTGTTTGTATAACGTTTCGTTATAAATATATTAATATTAATATTATAGCTATCAACACCTAATATAAATTAGTTTCCTCTTTTCCCTCCTATAAATATCCTATTGTATTTCAACGTAACTTACACATGATTAATAAAATATCTTCATTTCTTTCTACATGTCATTCTCGTATATCATTTTATTAAGTTATCATTGTTCTTTATTCTCTCAACACAAAACATATTTTAGTTCATACAATTTTGGTTATGTTAAAGATTTGTATTATATCTCTTACATCTTTCGTAATAATCCATATTGTGATTCATACGATTTGGGCTAAATCAAGATTTACATATTTTATTATTATTATTCCAACTACTATTTTATCTTTAATAAATCATATAGAATTTATGCAACATTGGACGCATACATGATTTTAGTAACCAAAGTGTTATACACTAATTTTATATTATTACAAACCAACTTTTTGATTTGTTCTTCGCAAACATGTGTTAATCAAGCTAATTATAATTCCTATTCATATCAGAATCTCTATTTAAAGTTATTAAAATCATATGCTAATTTAGCATTAAAAAAAGTAAAATGTTATTTAATTTGATTACCATAACTCCATTAGTGTTATTACAAGAGCAATAGATTGTTTAATAAGTATACTAGTTTGCGACCCGTCTATTATACGGGTAGTTCTTGAAAATACAATATTTAATAAATAATCGATATATAAGAAAAAATAAACCTATTAAACACTATTAATACACAGTCGTTGTACAATTGTTCTTAAAACAGTTTTAAAGTAAAAGATTATTATCAATATCAAATATTTGAAAAAAATAAGAAGTAAATACTAAATTAACAAATTTTGAAAGCATAAATTTTAAGAATGGTAAATATTATTTTACTACTATGTTAAAAATGGTGAGGTTTAATGTAGAAGTGACAAGTGGCAAAACTTGTAACTTTTTATTAGAGAGTATAGATATAGATTTTTTTGTGGGGTGTTTGTACTTTTCTTCATGCCGAGTTAACAAAAAGAAAAGATGGGGTTGGTTTTGGTTGTGTTAGAGAACAAAATATGGAAATACAAATGTGAAATCACATGATCGCTTGAATGATAATACAATGTTTTCTCATATTTATAGTCTTGTACTAAAGAAGCATAACACATATACAATCATAAACATGAAGTTATGGATCATGATTATCTAATGGCGTGACCGGTTAGACCACACCAAGTCAATGATGTGAAATATACTGAAGAACCAAAATGATTCTTCCTAATAATTATACATGTAATATTGCTCTCAATAGAAATTATTTATTTACCAACTAGAGAAGGGTGTGAATCCCTATATGTTATGGAATGCGAAAAGGATACACATATCTGAATATGATACCATTTAGTGTTTTAAAATCGATGTATCGTCTAAATTGTTATAAATTTCCCAACATGAAGTTTTTGTGATTTATGGCTTGGCTAATGAGATAGCAAGCATAATATTCTAGATTTTCATATTTATTTTTGGTAAATTACTATTAATAGATGAATTGATTTTGTTGAGACGATCATCAAACGTCTATAATTGATTGCAACGTCAATGATCATGAGAGCAAAAATTCATGTTTTATTTAGGTATTTATCATTTTATATGTATTCACATCGAGCCAACAAGCTATGATACTTCCTTCCCATTACAATTGGTTTTAGTCAGTAACAAAGTATTTCTCATCTAATATTTCGTGTGTGTTATATGCTAAAATTAATCCACCACAAGGCACAAAGATGAGACCACAAACGAAGTTGGGAATTTATGTCGGTATTAAATATTACCTATGAATAAATACTTCGAGCCATTAATGAGATATGTGTTTATGACTCATTGGTTTTCACATTAGTAAATATACATTCATAACATAGGGTGCGATATAAAGCAATTGAAAAACGAATTTAGTTGGAATGAATTATCATTGATCATCAAACTAAATTATATGAACTAAAAGTTCAACAGATAATTCATGTATAAAGCTTAACGAATCAATTACCAGACGATTCACTGACCAAAATAGAGTCTCTAGCTAAAACACCTATACCAACTGCTATGCTGCAATTCATATTATTACATATTGATAATGAATCTAGCATGCGGGTGAAGTGTGATAAACTAATCGGTTCTAAAAACAAAATTTCCTCGAAAATGGGAGCAAGTAATGAAGATGGTCAAGTCGAGGTACAATAAAAAGGTCTCTTGAAAGACATAAGACATGATGGTTCTTAAAGAACCCCAGGTACCTGAACATCAAGAGATCTCAATATATCATATCTAGAAATGTATGGAATCGAAATAATATCGACGTTGTGATACGTTTGTATATAATGTAGCGCTTGAAATCATGAGAATCAAGATATAGGATCTGCCTATGAATGAGAACATATAAATGATTGGCCAAGATTGAAAGACGTAGGTATTCTCAAAAGAAACGGAAAGTTTTCGGACCAACAGTCCATACAACTGAAGTTGTGAAATACGATGAATGCAAGCGGTTCTTTTATGCAAATCGCTTAAAAATCAAATTAACTTATATAAGGTAAAATTGGTGGCACAAGGATTTTGCAAAGGCCCATGATTAATTATGATGAGACGCATTCTCCAATGGTGGAAACAATGACTTTCCGATACCTAAATAGTATTGTAATACAAAGAGAGAATTATTATGCGTTTAATAAATATTGTGATTCAGTTGATACTGAAAGTTTACAAGAAAGTCTTTGAAGGATTTGAATTATCAAATCATGTAAATTAAGTTCTCGAGAACACTATGGCTCATGTTGTATATAGATTCATATTTGAACACGTTATGATTATTGTATATGTTAAATATAGCTAGAACTCCTGAAGAGTTCCTAGCATGTGAATGCTTTAAAAGTTAATTGAAACATCTTAAGGATGTAATTCTTATGCACCAATAAACATACATAGAAGACCTGATGATTATCGTATCTTAATAAACAAATAATGGTATAATATGGGTTTTGATATATGATATAGAATTGATGTGTCAGATTGAGCAAGTTCATGTAGCAAAACTCATGAGGAGTGAATGCACATCAATAAGTGGTTAAAATGGAAAGGAATTTGTGATGGATTGAAAATGTTTAAGCAGAGACACGAAGTTATCAAAATATGTATGAACTAAAATATCTAGTCAAGTATAAATCAGAAGATATTCTGATAAAGAGGCTTATGATTTTGGTAAACTTTGCCATATTCTTATCAAAATTTTACTCTTAGAAGTTCATATAATCATAGTTCACTGTGATGATGTACCCATCATCGAGAGAAACTGCAGAACTTTTAGAAGGAGAATTTTTGAAATACCTTGACATGATGTGATTATTACTCAATCTGCAGTTTGAGTATTTGTGTAATTATATGTTTATCAATTCATCAAAGTACATCTAAAAGATGTTGAGATATTTTACCAAGATAAGATTCATTCTTTGAGTACGTTAAAGGATGTCCAACAATGTACTCTATATCATTTCCTACCTGAATATGAAATATTAATAGTTCGGAAATACCAAAATTAAATGCATAAGTGCATTATATCATATTGTTAGCCATATATGATTCTTATTTTCTTAATTTATATTTATCGACATGTGTCCAGCTAGGAGACATCAGAATAGGTTAAAACATATATTTCAGGTATAAAAGATATGCGTTTATATTTTACTAACCTATCAAAACAAGTTTTGTTAGTCTTGTCATGCAGAGAAACACAACAGGATTATCAATATAATGGTATATGTTTACGAGATAAGGCAATAGAAGTCTTCAACCTAAAGACTCGTATTTCAAGGGATGAAAACGCAAATGATTGACTACAAAAGTTTTGGGCAACTTTCATAGAAGATCGATATTTACCATTTTAATGGATATATAAATCAGGGGGAGACAATACGCGCTGCACTCTTTTTCCCTTAGCTATGGTTTTGTTCCACTGGGTTTTTCTAGCAAGGTTTTTAATGAAACAACATATCCAAGCGTATTAAGTTGATAACCAAGGGGGAGTGTTATACATATATTAATATTATGGTTATCAACACTTAATATAAATTAGCTTCCTCCCCAAGTTTTTTCCTTCCTTTAAATATCCCATTATATCTCAATGTTACCTACACATGATTAATAAAATCTCCCCCTTTCTCTCTACATGTCCTTCTCTTATGTTATAGCTATTAGGCTAGTTTCCAAACACTTTTTAGTATCTATTGTATATTGCTAAAAAGAACATGAACCGCATCGGAAGACAACATTGATTTCGATTTATCTGGACAACGTCATAGTGTTAGTTTTCCTCTAAAACTAAGGGGCGAACATACTTATATGTAGGTACGGGTTTAAGGAAACCCACTAAGTTTTGAAATATAGTAGAGCGGTTAAAATTATAGTGAACCTATATATGTACTATAACTAGTAGGTAGACCCACTGCGATGCGACGGTGTTTAAATGAGGCTTAACGAAAGTACGTTAAGTAGTGAAGCAGTTAAGCGACCCAAAGTTGTTGTTGGAACCCGCGTTTCACGGGGAATGGCTGCTGCCGAAGAGCGAGGGAGAGGGGGTGAGTTGAGGGAGGCTTCTTTGGTGTTAGTTGATATAACTCATTGTAACCTTACTAAATGGTGAAGTGCTATATCTATGAGGTAATATATACTAATCAAGGTTCTAGCATTAACTGATACTAGCAGCAGAAAACTTATATTTTCACTTAAAATAATTTATTTTTCACGTAAACACGCTTGCAAATATGTTGTACGGTTAAAAGTCAATAAAATGACGAGTTTTCGGTTTAAAAACAACTGTAACTAAAAAACTGATTTTGGGCAGATTCTAAAATGACATTTTAAGTATAAAATGCTTAAATCACAATATAGGTACACATCCAATTCTTAGAACACGCTCATGTGCTATTTTCGTGTTGATTACCTTACCAATAAAGTGCTAGAAATTATCATGCTTAGATGAACCAAGTTTAATGTGCATTCTAGAGATATAATAGTTAAGATATAATAGCTAAAATACAGGCTAATATGGGTAAAGTGATGTATTTTGATGTATTATATGCTTATGTGTCAAAACGTGAAAGTCGGTCACTTCACGAGACTGTTAGGTTGTTTAACGAGTAAACGACAACGCTAAGAAACTTGACGTTAAACATGCTCAAATAATATGCTATGCCATGAGAAAATAGTTATAAGTGTCGGTATGACTAAGCGTGTACCTTACGTATTGCGTAGTACATAGAACTGCTTTTATGTATGAAACTTAAACACTGTCGGAAGTATCGACTAGTGTCTAAACGCCACGTTTTTAATGACAAATGTATGCACAAAAGTTTCCAAACTTGGGATGAACAACTTGTAATAATCGACAATTGTGTTCGTTTATTAAAAGTATCATTTTCATAATAGGATACATTTAGAGCAAAGCACTACTGTTACCGTACTTAATAGACTAAGGTGAGCTTTGCCTGAAACCCATTTTAAACGTTTAATATATTTTGGGTTACATGTTCGTTTTGTATAAATATTTTAATAATGCTATTGATATTATCAAGTTTGGTTTATTGCTGAAATGCCACATGGTTTTACACAACTATCAACTTTAGAAAGACTACGATCATGTGAATAATATACTATATGGGAGGAGCCCACAATCGTGGTATAACACAATTGAACTGGCAAGCCCGTCTCCGAAAATGATAATAAAAAATTAAGCCTCATGCGGGACAAAATTTGGGTCCTTTCCTTATAGTATAAACTCATCAATTATATATCAAAAAACTGTAATACGAAGACAGTTGTTATAAAATAAACAAAAAAAAAGTAGCGTGATTTTCAATGTATTCAATGTATTTGTATCCGGTTTAATAACTTTTTAGAATGTTACCCTTCAGTATATACGCGTCTTAATGCTACATTAATACTCCATATTAATTTATTATACGTTAATTTAAAAAAAATGAAAGGCTTAACCGAAATTCAAATTCAGTAGAGAAATATCATGCCAGTATGTTAATTTACTTCTTGTTAAATACACCAAATAACTTTTGTGTTATATAATACATGCATATTGTCTTGTGAATTGTATCGAAAAACCAATTATTGATAACTTAATGAGGGTGCAATTAAATGAACATGGAAAAGTAAGGGGAGGTATACTGACAAAACTTGGTGAACATGTAGATTAGTAGACAGCAACAAGTTAGAGGATATAAAATGTAAATATGAGTATGTGTTGTGTGTGTATCAGGAGAAGAATAATCAATCAATTTATAATATGTGATTTGGAGTTTGGGCCCTATGAGCTTTTGGGCCTCGTGCAGTGGCACGGTATGCACAGCCCAAAAACCGGCTCTGTGAACTGGTAAAATACACCCAGAGAGGTACGAGGCCACCGTGGCATGTGACTAGAACGGATCGCCCCTTCAGCGGCGCAGGAGGATTTATTGTGAATATTGAATTCACTCTTGGGATACAGATTTTTAAGGTATAGTTGTGACTTGTTAATATTGCTTTATCAGTTCATTTGCTTTTCACTCAAATTTACTATTTATTTTTGAGTAAACTAAACCACGAACTCACTAACTTTTTAGTTGGTACACGCTTTCTTTTGAGCATTTTTTAGGTATTATATATTTTAAGGTGTAATTGGAAACTTGGAATGTGGGTAGCTATTTTAGAAGTCAAGCCTTTCTTGGATATATTTAGGACTATAATATCAACTAGGGATGAGCTCGGTACCATACCGGTATCGAAAATCCTGATCCCGAAAATCACAAATTTTTGGTACCGGTACCGGGACGGTACCGGTATTTAAGGTAAAATTCGGGAAATACCGGTACCGTACCATACCAGTCCCGAAAAATCAAAACCTTGGTACCGATTTGGTACCGACGGTACCAAATCGGTACCGATTTCGGTACCGGTACCAATCGGTACCGGTACCGATTTTTCCCATCCCTAATATCAATGCCTACTTAGAGACGCTTAAACGACAAATTGGCATCATCAAGGACCTAGAAGCCTTAGATTGTTAATTGTTTATAAATAGACGTTTTATTTGCATTGATCTAACCCTTTTAAGATCAAAATATTTATGCTTTAAGTGCAAATGTTGTTATTAATCATATTTCGGTGCTACGATCTCATATCAAACTTATACATCCCATCTCCCGGGCCCGGGTGCAACATATGGTAAGAATACATAGTTTTTTAAGAAGCCTAGATATGGGCATTTGGATCAAGGTGATAGTTGATGGTTTAGATCTATAGTGTACTAAAAAACCGTATAGTTTCCTATTTACATAGTGTTGTTTTATTATAAAGACAATGTCCTATTTTAAGGCTTCATATATTTCCTACAAAACTATTAAATCCTATTTAAGCCATTCTCTCTCTCTCTCTCTCCCCCCCAAGTTTTCTTATAATGACATGAATAATGGACTTGAAAGAAAAAAAGCCTTCAAAAGAATAATTTTCCCTCTGGGTTTGAAATGACAGTTTTTTTAAAAGATACTTACATTTTACAATTCAATAATTACATTTTACAGTTCAATATCATCGTATGGGTCTTGATCATTGCTTGAACGAGTCGACGCTAAATTCTTTATTTAGTTGATAATTTTCTGGATTTCTTTTTGGGTTGAACATTCTTGAAGCCTTGATATTATATGGGGATCTTCTGTTATAATTTGTGTCGGGGAGTTTTGAGTTATGATTTTTGAGCATTATTTATAATATACGTGTCAACACTCTATAAATTGTAAATTTCCACTTGATTGTAATTGTGAGGATTATTCTCCAATAAACCTAGGTATTTCATTTTACTTCTTTTATTTTATAAAGCTTGCCTTAATATTTGTTTTCTATCTTCATGTTATCTAATTTTCATTTTTATATTATAACTAATTCTATTAAATATATTCTAAGTTACACTATATTTTACACTTATACACTTAAATATAATATCTATATGGACCCTGTTAGCATTTGTTATCAGAGCCATGAACCAAAATCTTTTTAAACATGATAATGTTAATATTCACCATATAATATATAGGGCTAGGGCAATTTGAGAAACACTATAAGTTGTGAGAACTTTAAGAACCACACAAAACATGCGTTTTTATATTTTTAGAATTTTAGAAGACATTTTATACACTTTTAGGAGTATTTTCGTTAAAATAAATGTAGAGAGAATCTTTTAAAAAAATCGACAAAAAATTATTGTTTCGCATGTTACATATGTTACACCATTTTTTACATAGGTTGTTACATATGTAACAAGAGAAAATGGTAATTTTGTCAATTTTTTAAAAAAGTTCTCCTGCCGTTTTTTTTTATTTTTAGTTTTATGAAAGTACTCTTAAAAATGTATAGAAGCTCTACCAAAATTTTAAAATATAGGAACACATGTTTTTACATGTTTTTATTTGTGTGGTTTTAAAAGTTTTCACAATTCGTAGTGGTTATCAAAGGAACCTGATCCTACACACACAAACACACAAGGAAGACACACGTACGATGATGCGGCGTTGACAATTTGCAACACACTACTCGTTTCTATTAGTTTATCAATGATCTCATGATATTGTATAGTGCTTTACATTAGCTTTTCTATTTATATAATATTTTAAAACGCAATTCAAGATTTACTAAGTAAAAATTCACAAAAATCTTGAATTGAAAAAACTGGCTTTCTGACCGGAAACGAAAAACAAAATTTTACAATAAATTCTAAAACTTGGCCATTATTGTTTTGGCCAAAATTACCTAAGCAATTTAGTGATACTTTGTAAGTGAGTTAGCGTGTTTTTTAAGTTATTGCAAGTATAAAGCAGTAAATGGCTTAGGATATAACGAGGAAAAACCCTTGATCTTGAATAGGATCTTCGACAAAAAACCTTAGGAGGGGAAAATTATTCGCCGGCCTCAGATTTATCAATAAGTAAAAAGTGTTAGAACTCGAGAACTAATGATGAACAAGTGCTAGAGAACAAGAGTGTGTATGTAGTGAGGTGCAAGTGAGTAACTGCCCTATCTTGTTCATCATACCCCCATTTATATTGTAATTGGTATCCTGCCATTAATGCTATTGATTTTGGTCCTAAAGAGCCGTTGGACCCGGCTAGCTTGATCTCTACGAACTTCTTCATCAATATTTGGTCTAACTAGCCATTGTGTGACGATTAAGAACAAATTCAGTTAAGAAAAAAATTCAGTTAAGACACTCTTCATAAACGTTACTAAATGAAAAACTAGCCTCGATTCCATTAGATTTCATTCGTTGTCACTTATGAGGACTTTTACCGTTTGCTCGGTTGTTAATGGCCGTTATTATGTGGCAGGTGTTGACGATTTTTCTAAATTTACATGGATTTATCATCTAAAAACTAAATCTGATTTCTACAACATATTCACGATATTCATGCAATTTGTCAAACACAATTTTCTCACAAGATTAAGGTTTTTTAAAATGATGGCAACACTGAATTTGTAAACAACAATGCTCGGAAATTACTAGATGACAATGATGCTTTTCACCGCCTATCATATCCCTACACACCACAACAAAAATGGTCGGTCGAACACAAACATAGACACATTTAGAAACTGGATTCGCTATCTTATTTGATGGTAACATCCGTCCAACATATTGGATATATGCCTTTAGCTCAAAAATGTTCCATCTTACATTTAATTCCTGGAGTTTGTTAAAACATTGAAGAATTGGAATGATTCAAAAGTCAAATACCAGTGAATTTGATCTTTATTTACTTTTTTTATTAGTCGCACGTAATGACAGATCACGGCCATATTATTAAAAGCTTGTGGTAAGAATGGGTTTCGTTCGAGTGCTCGAAAATAATATTTGAAAGCTTTTGTGTTCTCCGTTACTTGTGTGGATGATAGAGGAACGAATTACAACATTGATCGTGAAATTACCCGTTTACAAAACAACCCGCATATGATACTTTTCACTTGTTTGCTTGTCAAGAATCTTCGGGATTATGTGGTACACAAACTCACACAAAGAAGTATTCCGTCATTTTTCTTGTTTACTGCTCTCAATATAAAGGCTATCGTTGCCTTGACTCAACTTCTAATCGGGTCTATGTCACTAGTCACGCCCGGCTTGTTGAACGCATATTCCTATTTGCAGTGACAAGTCTCCGATGCAAATTTTGCTATTACAAGGCTCATGTATTGCTCCTTCCATGCCTCCCACGAATCCACTAGTTCGTGCCTCCTCATGGTCTGTAATGATACAGCCTAAGTTCCTGCTCCTGATGTTGGCCTAGCCCACATAGAACATGTGGCGATTTATTTAGAAAAAACTTGTGTAATATGAAGAAAGGGTTTGTGCAGTAGAGTTTTTAACATTTTTAAGCGAGAAAAAAGCTTGTAAATAAATTAGTTTTTTATAGTGTGATTTCATTTGTTTTGTTTGCAACGGTCCACCATCTTTTAGAAAAGTCATCAACAACTGCCAAATATTAACGGTAATTAACAACCGAGCAAACGGGTAAAAGTCCTTGCAAGTGACAACGAATCAAATCTAATGGAATCGAGGCTCGTTTTTCATTTAGTTCAAACAGCAGGGGGGGGGGGGGTGTGCTTTTATAATTGACAAGAACATAAAAGCGAAGAGGCGGATTCAATGTTGGAACCTGGGGCGTAGGCATCCTCTCAAACCTACAGTTTATTTTTTAAATTTCTAATATTACACTCAAAGACCCAAGTGACCCCATCTATATTTTTTTAGTGCCTCAAATCCAACCTTTTGAACCTAACTTTTTGAGCCCAGTTTTCCTGTCTAACATTTAATTTTGTTTTGAAAAATTAGCAATTAAGCTATAATTGAATAATGTGTTGAAAAAAAAAAATTGCAAATGTTACGAATAAAGTTGCAATTGATCATTTTTAAAAGTTGAAATCATGTGAAGGTTAACTGTAATATGTATTTTGTTTATTATGTTTAATAATAATACTTGTTGCTTACATTTCTATGCAGACTTTATTTAATGTAATTTTTTTAACCCGGCGAATTTTGATTTGACACAATTTAGTTCAACTTGATTAGCTCTAGGTTGCACTTATTTGACACCCATTGGGACAAGCTAATTATAGGTCAACACAGTTTTGGCTCAATATAATCTAAGTATGGTACTTAATGACCGTATCAACTAACATAACACCAACCTCATCTTAGGTTCAAAACGCCATTTATTTTTCGCCCCTTATCATATATCCTTCCCTTAGAGCATTATCATACTTATCAGTTTATCACTATACCTAACATATATGGAAACTCAATAAAAACTTGTATTTTTTTAACCTACATCAGAAACCTTATCCTCATTTTTCCCCTCTCAAATTTTGTGAGAACCCACGTTAACTCCTAAATTTTATATTTCCTTATTCACCCTATATAATTATTCATTATGTTTTTATAAGTGGTTGTTGATAAAAGAAAAAAGAAAAAGAAAAAAAATAAAAGTAGAATAAACAAATATAATTTAATTGGATGGAAGACAAATATGAAAAATGAGACGTAACAGATTTCTTTAAGATGTTAAAAATTTTGAAATACGTGTATCGTTTAATTAAATTTTAATGAGGATGGGAAGCTAGTGTTTATGCTCTTACGAAACGAATAGGAACACAATTAAACCTAGACTAAACACTAACATTTATTACATATAAAGTTATGATAAAAATAACTAAATGATTCACTTATATTATATTGTATATTAAAAATGATAATTCAAAAATGTAACCAAAAAAAATTAAATATATATAAACTAATCAATAAATAATAAGCAAGTAGAGCCAAATTCAAGCTCAAACTCTAAAAAACAACTCACAACCTGAGCAAGTGCAAGCTCAAGCTTTTGAAACAAGAGCTTGAAATGAATCAAGCGAGCTCGAGCCCTCGTAAGTCAACATGAGCCAAGCTCGCTTGGTCTCGTCTTACTTACATCCCTAGCCTTATATGTTAGCTTCAGCTCAGCCTGTGCTTGGTTCCCACATTATTATCACATTGTAAAATAAGATTATAGAAATACTTAACTCCATTAATTACATAACTTAAAAATCTTTCAACATGATAAAGTAGATCCACTTAGAAACAGAAACATAACCCGAAAACAAACAGCCTGTATGACACAAGCGACGTGAAGCATCTGGTCTAGCCACCGCTCTGTCCGTGACACCAAAATTTGGCTGTCAAATCTGCATTCCCAATCCAAAAGACCCGATTGACGGTTCGGTGTAGAAGATTGAAACAAGAAAACAAATAACTGGAAATAACAAAACAAGATACCTTGTGGCAACATTGCCATTTTCACAGCTGTTGAATATTGGGGCAAATTTTGTCAAGGTTTCCATTAAACCAAACCTATAAGGTTTTCCATTTTTGAGTTTTGAGATATATCATCATTCAATTGGTGGTAAATAACCAAGCCCATTAATTAATTGGATTCTGTTTGACCCACTATAGTGGGGTTAGAAGATCATTTAGCTCAAGGAAGTCTCCTTCAAAAGCCATTAGATTCACCTGCACAGAGGAATATCAAAAGTTCATAACTTGAGATAATTATTAGTCTACTCCCATTGAAAAATGAACTTTGTAAGTGAATAAAGTTAAAACGAATTCGGGTCATCCACAGGCCGGCACGTTAATGACAGTATGACACAGTTAAAACGTGTCTAAATGGGTTGAACTCGCCCATGTTGTTTATGACACGCCAAATCCGTTTAAGTCATCATGTTAAATGAGTTAACAGGTCAATATCACACTTTTAAGATCCGGTTACCAAAACGACATAGTTTTATATAATTACAATTTACAAATAGTTAAATATATTTTTCTAAACTTCTAACCCTAGCTGCATCATCTACTTACTAATAACAAAGTTAGGAATTAAATGCTAGAAGGAAACTAGAATATGAACTAAATAATTAAAAAAAAAATAATACCATATACATTCCAGAACAAAAATAAAACGTAAAAGAATAAGATTTTAGAGAGAATTATATAACCAAAAGACAAGTTTTAACGCATAAGGTACAATGATCAAAAAAGTTATAACTTACCATATCATCACATTGAGTACCAATGTTACACACTGTTTTAACAAGCTCGTTAAAAGGCTCTGGTTTATCTTTATCATTTGAGTGGTGAGATTTGGCAAACACTCGGCAAAGTACATAAGAAGCCTCGGCCTGACACAAAAAGGTAAGAGTTATCAAAAAATTAAATATACAAAACAGTACTTTTGTTGATAAATATAAAGAGAACTAAAAGATTAGTAAATGCAAGTAAGGTATACAAAAAACAACCAACATGACATCACACCCTTAATTTGTTTAGTCTTTAAGCATGCCTTGATTCTTGAAATAAACCAGAATTTGCTTTATCCATCATCAAACATTCAATTTCATTTGCCCTCTATGAATTATTTGTACGCTAAATTACTATTCAATGATCTTTTAAGTTTGTTAATCTAGTTAAGAATTGGATTAAACCGAACTTTTGATTGTTGATTCAACGAAGTATGGAATGTTTGTTTGACAATCAAAGCATATTATCCGCCTACAACAGTTAAGTAAACTTATTGTAAACAGCTAAATCTAATATGTTTAAATATACAGCTGCAATGTGAAATATAGTTCTTATTTTTGGTTTTAACTGTGTTGAAGATTACAAGCAAAATCAAGAAATCATATAACAGATTAACACTACTAGCATCAGTTATTATCATGTGATGCAACTTTTAACAGTATAACAAGTCTATATAACTAATCCTGATAAATTACAGTTTAGCATTTGTTCGCTTTATTATGATCTAAAATAGCATATGGCACAATTGTGCTACTAAACTGTTTTATATGGATGGACATCAAACAATTTAACAACAAATTTACAGACTAATTCAAATCTTCGACATACACACCACCTACAATTAACAATTCACACAAAAATCAACAAAATTTAAGACTTCATTAAACAAATTAATACACTCCAATTAATATTTTCTATAACAGAATATCACACTGTTCTGCTACTAAAATGTTGTGTATGGATGAACATCAAACACTTAACTACAATTTTACAGATTAACACAGTTCTTCAACACATTAACAAAACCAGTAATTAGCAATTCATACAAAAATCCCCAAAATTAAAACTTCATGAAACAGATTGATTCATTAAACTAACATTTCTGATATGGAACATAAAATAAGCTATTTATACATTTACATACAAATTCACAAATTAATTCAACTAATAATATGTCTAAAGTAAAATTCATCATTTTTCTACTACTAAACTGTTGTATATAGGTGAACATCAAGCACTAACTACAATTTTACAGATTAATTCAACTCTTCAGCAAATGAACACTACAAACAATTAGCAATTCATACAAAAATCAACAAAACTAAAACTTCATAAAACATATCAACACACGCCAACTATCTCTGAAACACAACAACTTAGGGGGTGTTTGGGATTCCTTATTTTACCTCCTTATAACTTTTCATTAAGTTAATAAGTTACAAAAGTGGAACTTATAGAACTTTTCCTCTCACAATATAAGCAATCCCAAACACCTTATTAGTTTTCAAAAAGTTAATAAGTTATAAGTTGATGAAAATAAGCAATCCCAAACACCCCCTTACATAAAAATCAACAAAATTACAAAATAATATTAAAGATTACCATTTTTTGATCAAACAATGCATACTCATACTGTCATACATGATCCAATTGTCCTGACGACAGTTTTAGGCGAACCACCAAAATAAAACAAAAGGCTTATGTGTCCCCAGGATAAAAACCAAACATTAAATTACGAATATAAATATTAATTCAATTCTTAAACACATAAACACCACATACAATTAAAAATTCATTCCAAAATCAACAAAAACTGAGACTTTATTAAACAAATTAATCACTAGAATATGACATTATACTGCTACTAAACTGTTGCATATGAATTAAAATCAAACATTTAATCACAAACTTAGATAAATTCAATTCTTCAACACATTAAGACAACATAAAAGTAGCAATTCATACCAAAATCCCCAAAATTAAAACTTCATGAAACAGATTATTACATTAAAACTAATATTTCTGAAATAGAACATAACATAAGCAATTTATACATTTACTTACAAGTTAACAAATTAATTCAAGTAATATGTCATTGTTCTACTGCTAAGCATTTGTATATGGATGAACAAGGGCTGTTCACAAGTTGAACCCGAGTGGAGCCAGGGTGGTTTCGAAATTAAACGAGGCAGCTCAATCTTGAAGTTAAACGAGCCTAAAATCGAGCCAACGAGCCGAGATTGGGTTGAGCTCGGCGCAGTTACAAAAATGAGCCAGCTCGGCTAAGGTAGTTTCAAATCAAATTTTATTCGAGCTTTTATCAAACAAGATACAAGCCGCGAGCTTTTTGAATAGCCCAGGTACTCAAAACATTAACTACAATTTTACAAATTAATTGAATTCTTCAACAAATGAAGACCATAAACAATTAATAATATTTCTAAAATAGAACAATTTATATCATCATCAAGAAGATTAAGAGATTATTAATCAAATTACCATTTTTTGATCAACCAATGCATACTCATACATGATCCACTTAGTCCTAACAGCAGTCTTAGCCGAATCCCCCAAATAAAACACGAACGTCTTCCTTGTCCCCAACACAACCCCCTGTAGACCCGCACCCACAATATCCTTCACCGAACCACTCCTCCGCCAAACCCCACCACCGGCTGCTCTCTTTTCACCTCGTCCTCGCTTAACCCGAGGCATCGGAGCAAAACAGTACCAGTGCTTGCGTTTGCCTTCGCGCCCGAACACGAACCGGGCGGTTTCCGGGAGATCGAAGGGTTCGAAGCGGTAGAGATCGAGGTCGTTGATTAAGTCGGATGGTGGATGGTCGCCGTTGTTTTTGTTGGTGAGGTAGTGGGTGATGAGTTGGTGTTCTGATGGGAAGAATTGGCAGCCCGGTGGAAGAGGTAATGAGGTGGGGTTAGGGTTTACTGAGGAGGAGTTGTTATCCATGGTGGTGGTGGTAGAGAATCTGACGACGGTGTGTGGAATAAGAATTTAGGAATGTGTTGAATGTGAATCAAGGAAGCTTGGTTGACAAGCTACTTGTTGCGGAAAACAATTTGTTTCTTTTTTTTTTCTATATTAATAAGTAAAATAAAGAGTTGGTCGAGAGAACTTCGCTTGGTGGTTACACAACGACTATCAAGGGTCAGTCGACAGAATGGTTTTTCAGGGGGGGGGGGGGGGGTGGCGTGGACCCAGTCAAGACAACATAGTCTAGTCAGAATTGGGCATCGGTGCTCTCCAATCAATGTTGTAAAACTCCCGAGTACTTCCCGATTACTCCCCGCCTAGATCGAGTACTCGCCGCCTCGGCTGAGTACTCCTTAGGTATTTTCCGAGTAATCCCCGACTACTCCCGAGTACTCGCAACTCCCCAGTCGACCGCCTAACGACTTTTACAACATTGTCTCCAATGCTGGAGAGTGCGATAGCCTAAATACAAGAAAGTCGTCGTTATAAAAAAAGTGGTAAGAGGCCCGCCCCATGTAGTGGAGATACGAGTTTGATTCTCGCCCGGACCAGTTTGGCAGACATCTGGGTGAAGGGACATATCAGGGCTTTATGTCCGGGTTCGAACCCGACAAGGAGCGAGGGTTTATGGATTCCATCCGGTTTCCGGGAGATCGAAGGGTTCGAAGCGGTAGAGATCGAGGTCGTTGATTAAGTCGGATGGTGGATGGTCGCCGTTGTTTTTGTTGGTGAGGTAGAGACTTAGTTGTGACATCTGACCCGATCCGACCCGACCCAGGTACCCGTTTCTCTTATCCGATCTCTTTCTTTTGTGATTTAATGTTTATTTATACTTATATTTTATTTTTAATAATAATAATATATATTTCCTTCCCGCCTCTTTCTCTCTCTTTCTTTCCGCCGTCCCCTCCCTCTTCCTTCTCTCCTTCCGCCTTCTTTTCCCTCTTGTCGCCGTCCCGCCCTTACGCCTTGTTTCCCTCTTTCTTCTAACTCTTTGCTTGTCCTTTGGTTCTTCCCGCCTAAGGATGTCTGCAGCTCCACGCGCCAGACTCCTTACATGGAAGCCTGCGTGAAGACATCTTGTTCCTGCGATGCGTGAAGAGAACTCTTCTCGCAGCGCGCTAAGAATGCATGTTCTTCCCGCAATGCGCTAAGAATGTATGTTCTTCCCGCGATGCGCTTAGAATTCTAGTTCTTCACGCAGCACGCTAAGGATTTGTGATTCTTCCCGCAGTGCGCTAAGGATTGTTGTGCCAGCCTTCGCGCTCGCGCACTCAGCCTTCTCGCGCTTGACCCTTTAGTCTAGTCTTCTGTTTATTCTAGCCGTTTGCTTTTGTAATGTCTTTTCTTCTGAGCTGTTGACCTAACCTATCTAATGTCTGAATAGTTACTTTCGGCGCAGCATGCGTACCAACCCCATTGGTTGGTAGAAAAAGTGACTGACATTATCTTTTGAGATCTGCTTTTGCCATGCTTGACCAGTACCTTTATCTGAACCGCCCATGCCTTTTTTTTACTGTTCCCTGACAGCTTTATCTTGCCCCCTGCAGCTGCCATATCTTATGATATCTTTTGTTATCTTTTGTTTTGTCTTGTTCTGTTTGTCTTGGAATCTTTTCCCCTTTTTCTGGATTTATGTCTCCTAGGGTTTCTCTATAAATAATAGTATTATTTTTCCTAACACTACACACACAAAACACTTACTCTCTCCTGACCTCCTCCTTGCTCTCTCTGCCGCCTCCCTCTCTGCCTCCGTCTTCCTCCCTGATCTGCCCTGCTTTTCCGGTAATATATATATATAATAATTTACTTATTAATTATGCTAACTTGTAATCAAGACTTAAAACCGATCGTTAAAACAATAATCTTATTTATAGGTTAACTTGTGCTTAGTTGGTTCTTGCTTTATCTTACACCGCATCGTTTATCAAGTGAGTAATCTCGTACCTAATCCCTTTTTATTTTTAATGTTTTGGGATGTTCATGTGTTCATACAAACTTAGAGTCTTAAACTTGTTTATGAACTTTAGTCGCGCAGTATCCCATGTGTTGAGGACGTAGACTTGGCTGTTTATTTGTATGTGTGGATCATTAACCGTCTTGTCGGTCTATTCCGCAGTTTTCATGGTACCATTAGATGAACACGGGAGAACTATCGTTTATGATTTTCTCTTTTGTTACACTTGCACAGTTAGTCTTGTTTGTGAGCTCAATTGTGAGCACTGGCAGTCTTGTCTCTTAGAGTTGGTCCCGATCAGATTACACCCTTGTTGAAAACCAGACATACACATGTTGCACGCAGATTTATTGTTATCTATGTATTGTATTAAACTTGATTTCTCACCAACACGCAAGTGTTTGACGTTTATTTTAACACATGTTCAGGTTTGCAGTAGCTGTTTTGGAGCTTGTGGACACGTAGGAAGTTTTTACTTTTGGACCTAGAATTAAAATGTATCAAGACAAGTTAATGTTGTTTGAATGTATAATTTATAATATATTGATTTATGTTTGATTTATGTTCTTTATTTTCCCCGCTGCGCGTGCGTGATAAAATGTGTATTAATAAATATTGACACCAATAGTGTCGCGAGTAATGAAGCAATATGTGGCGCCCCGATGTATAATCCGCCTTTGGTCGGGGTGTTACAGATTGGTATCAGAGCTCGTTGACTTTAGGATAGGTGGTTAGACGTAACGGCCTAGAATACCTAAGAGTCCCTTCTCGCGCATGAGAGAAATCTCATGTTTGCACGCTTATTGTTAATTACTCGTTATTTATGAATATGCTCGCACTTGCGCAGTATATGATTTTATGTTTTATTTCGCGATATTTCGATTTTTGCTGAATTTCGATTTTTATTGATTTTACTTACATATTCGTTTGTTGGGATTGAAAATCCGAAAAGTCATGGTGATACATGAATAGTTGATTTTCAATTTCCATTTACGATTATGTTCTGAGGTTGGAGACTTGAAAAGTCATGGTGATACATGAATTGTCAACCTCCAATACTCATTTTCTTGTATGTTTTATATTGAAGATTGAAAAGTCATGGTGATACATGAATCGTCAATCTCCAATACTCGTTTGCTCGTATATTTTAAATTGGGAATTCGGAAAGTCATGGTGATACATGAATTGTCGATTTTTGATTCGAATTTGTTACCTTTATTAAGACTGCATTTAAAGTCATTTATTTTACTTTAACTTTTGATAGTATCTAACTCTGCGAAACCAAGCTTTATAAAGTTATACTTTGCGATAAAACCAAGATATTAACTAAAATTAAAACTTTTATAGAATGCCTCCGCTATCTCGCCGATTTCAGAGAAGAGAAGCCTCGCGCATGCGTAGACAGCAACGTTCCCAGGAAATGGCCGCCGTGATAGCCCAAGCCTTGAGCCAAAACAATACCTCCAGTTACAACATTAAGTCCTTTAACGCGGGTAACCCTCCAAAGTTCACAGGTCTTGAAGGAGCCACCGTGATGCTCCAATGGCTCGAAAAGATTGAAAACACTTTCCTCCATACCCAATGCCCCTCAGACAGACGAACCCTATATGCTTCCAGTGTCCTGGAATCCAGAGCGCTTACATGGTGGAATGGAGTAGCTCATGCGCGTGGCGCAGAGGCTGCTTCTAGCATGACATGGGAGGAATTCAAGGAAATTCTTACGCGAGAATTCTGCCCTCCCAACGAAGTTAAGCGCCTGGAGGAGGAATTTTGGAATCTTAAGCAATACAGCGGTGAAGCGCGTGAGTACGCGACGCGCTTCCACGAGCTAAGCTTACTGGTCCCTCACCTTGTTACCCCTTCACGCCGAGCAATCGAGAAATTCCTTGGGGGTCTCCCCATGGAAATTCAAGATTCTGTATGGGCCAGAAACCCAGTTACCCTCTCTGACGCCATTGAGTTGGCCGCTGTGCTCAGCGACAACCATGTCAGAGCAGGAACCCTGTTCCTGCGGGGAACTGAGAAGACCAAACTCACCAAGACTGTCCCTGAACCAACAGAAACCAAACCTGAACCCTCAAACCGTAACAACCTCAAGCGCAGGCGCAAGGCCTATGCGCTTACCAACCCGCCCATTGTCCAGCAACCCGCATACCAACCCCCAGTTTACGCGCCTAACCCTCTGTCAGCTTACCCAACTCCCCCTGTAGTTCACAACTATGCCCTAACCAATCCAGCACTCCCTGCCCCGCCAACTAAGAAACCTTACACAGGAAACCATCCCTTTTGCCCAACCTGTAGATTTCACCACCCAACCCAAACCCCGTGTCGACTTTGTAACCGATGTAGCCGTACTGGTCACACTGCTGAGAACTGTAGAGTCCTTCCCGCCAATCCAATTGCGCCAACACCACCAGTCTACCCGCAGAACCCACAATCAATCTACCAAAACCCACGACCCAGATCGTGCTTTAACTGCGGTGATCCCAGTCATTTCCGGAACGCGTGCCCGAGACTACAAGTGCAAATCACACAAGCGAATCCGGTGAACCAGATTTCAAACCAAGTGACGCGTGGACGAGCTTTTAACATAACCGCGCACCAAGCGCAAGCGAATAATGACGTAGTTAATGGTACATTTTTGCTTAACGGATTTTATGCTTCTATACTTTTTGATACTGGCGCCGATCGAAGTTTTATCTCTCGCGCGTTTGAGCAGAAGCTTGCGCGACCGCGCGATAACTTAAAAGAAGATTTTTCAGTTGAATTGGCTAATGGTGAAACTGTTTTAATTAACTCAGTGATTAAAGATTGTACGCTTAACCTTAACGAAAACGATTTTCTGATTGACCTCATCCCCATGCCTCTTGGAAGCTTTGATGTTATCATTGGTATGGACTGGCTTTCGCATAATCGCGCCGAAGTTATTTGCGCCAAGAAGTTGATTCGCATTCCTCGAGAAAATGGTGATCTTCATATTTACGGCGAAAAACCCTCCCGCGGTCTTAAACTTATGTCTTGCGCCGAAGCCCAAAGACTCATGCGGAAGAAGTGTGTTGCATTTCTAGCCCATGTGGTTAAACCTGTTGAAGAGAAGAAGCTTCGCGATATCCCTGTTGTGCGTGATTTCCCTGAAGTTTTTCCTGATGATCTTCCTGGTATCCCTCCCGCTCGTGAAGTCGAGTTCCGTATTGATCTTGTCCCTGGTGCTTCCCCCGTAGCCAAATCTCCTTACCGTCTTGCGCCCGCTGAGATGCAAGAATTGGCAAGCCAACTTCAAGAGTTGACTGCTAAAGGATTCATTCGCCCTAGCTCTTCGCCCTGGGGTGCTCCGGTGTTGTTCGTTAAAAAGAAAGATGGATCGTTTCGCATGTGTATTGATTACCGCGAGTTGAACAAACTCACCATTAAGAACCGGTATCCCTTACCGCGTATTGACGACCTCTTTGATCAACTCCAAGGTGCCTCTTGTTTCTCGAAGATTGATCTCCGCTCTGGCTATCACCAGTTGCGCATCCGCGATGAAGATGTTCCGAAGACTGCTTTTCGAACTCGTTATGGCCATTTTGAATTCTTGGTCATGTCCTTCGGTCTAACCAACGCACCCGCCGTTTTCATGGATCTAATGAATCGGGTGTGTAGGCCTTTCTTGGATAAATTCGTGATTGTGTTTATCGATGATGTTCTGGTGTATTCTAAGACCAAGGCCGAGCATGAGCAACATCTTCGGTTGGTGTTGCAAAAGCTTAGAGCTGAGCAACTCTATGCTAAGCTTTCCAAGTGTGAATTTTGGTCGGATGAAGTACAGTTTCTTGGCCATGTTGTAAATAAGATGGGTATTCATGTCGACCCATCCAAAATTGAAGCAATCAAGAACTGGATTACGCCATCCTCTCCTTCTGAGATCCGTTCCTTTCTGGGCTTAGCTGGTTATTACCGGCGTTTCATTTCGAACTTCTCAAAGATCGCTTTGCCTTTAACAGCTCTAACGCACAAAGGTAAACCGTATATTTGGGGCTCGAAGCAAGAAGAAGCCTTTCTAACGCTCAAGCGTTTGTTGTGTGAAGCTCCTGTTCTTGCGCTACCTGAGGGTAATGATGATTTTGTCGTGTATTGCGATGCATCCAACCAAGGTCTTGGTTGTGTTCTTATGCAACGAGGCAAGGTTATCGCTTACGCATCGAGGCAACTTAAGGTTCATGAAAAGAATTATACAACTCACGACCTCGAACTTGGTGCAGTTGTTTTTGCCTTGAAGATCTGGAGACACTACCTTTATGGCACTAAGTGTATCCTTTACACTGACCATAAAAGCCTTCAGCATATCTTTGATCAAAAGGAACTTAACATGAGGCAACGCCGATGGAACGAACTCATCAGCGATTACGATTGTGAGATCCGGTATCATCCTGGTAAGGCTAATGTGGTAGCCGACGCGCTCAGCCGAAAACCCTGTCAGCTTAACTGTATCTTGCCGCGCACCCAGCTTCACTTCGCGCCGATTCAAAGCAACCTTGAATCGCGTATTCGTGACGCGCAGCGCGCATCCATCAGTAATGGTAACCTTCGCGCCGAGTTAGCGTGTGGCGCGGAAGCGCACTTTGTCCCTAATCTGAGTGGAATTCTCTGTTATCTTAATCGCATCTGGATTCCCTTTGATGAGAATCTTCGCGCAGATATCCTGAGTGAAGCGCACAAATCTCGGTATTCTATTCATCCTGGCGCTGATAAGATGTACAAGGATTTGCGCATTACTTATTGGTGGCCCGGTATGAAAAAGGATATTGCTGTGTTCGTAGCTAGATGTCTGACTTGTTCTAAAGTGAAAGCTGAACACCAACGCCCATCTGGTTTGCTCGAACAACCAGAAATTCCTACGTGGAAATGGGAATGTGTAGCGATGGACTTTATTACCAAGTTACCTTTGACAGCAAGCAAACATGATAGCATTTGGGTAATTGTGGATCGTTTGACTAAGTCTGCTCACTTTCTGCCCATTCGTGAAAACTACCGTGTTGAGCAACTCGCGCAGCTTTATGTCAAGGAAATTGTCTGCCGCCATGGTACTCCTTTGAGCATCATATCCGATCGCGATGGCCGTTTTATATCTCGCTTTTGGAAATCTCTCCAATTTGCGCTAGGAACTCGCTTGGACATGAGTACGGCATAACATCCTCAGACTGACGGTCAGTCTGAGCGAACTATTCAAACTCTTGAGGATATGCTCCGATCTTGTGTTCTTGACTTTGGAGGTAATTGGGATTCGCACCTGCCTTTGATTGAGTTTTCTTATAATAACAGCTATCATTCCAGTATTGGTATGGCCCCATTTGAAGCACTTTACGGTCGTAAGTGCCGCTCCCCGATTTGTTGGAGCGAAGTGGGAGAAGCTCAAATCACAGGACCCGAACTTGTTCAAGAGACAACTGATAAAATCGCCAAGATCCGTGATCATCTGCTGACTGCCAGGAGCCGACAGAAGAGTTACGCAGATCGTAGGCGAAAGCCTCTCGAATTTCAAGTTGGTGATCTTGTTCTCCTCAAAGTGTCGCCTTGGAAAGGTGTTGTCCGCTTTGGGAAGAAAGGTAAGCTTGCTCCTCGTTATGTTGGTCCATTCAAGATTCTCGCGCGTGTGGGAAAAGTTGCCTACAGACTTGACCTGCCGCCCGCGCTCAGTAATGTGCATCCAACGTTCCATGTATCCAATCTCAAGAAGTGTTTAGCTGACGAGAACCTTCACATTCCACTTGATGAAGTTCAAGTTGATGAAACTATGCATTTCGTTGAGAAGCCTGTTGAGATTATGGATCGCGAGGTTAAGCAAACCAAGCGCAGTCGTATCCCTATCGTGAAAGTTCGCTGGGAGTCCAAGCGTGGAGCCGAGTTTACATGGGAAAGGGAAGATCAAATGAAGATCAAGTACCCGCACCTGTTCTCTGCGCAACCTACTTCGAGATAAATTTCGGGACGAAATTTCTTAAAGTAGGGGAGACTGTGACATCTGACCCGATCCGACCCGACCCAGGTACCCGTTTCTCTTATCCGATCTCTTTCTTTTGTGATTTAATGTTTATTTATACTTATATTTTATTTTTAATAATAATAATATATATTTCCTTCCCGCCTCTTTCTCTCTCTTTCTTTCCGCCGTCCCCTCCCTCTTCCTTCTCTCTTTCCGCCTTCTTTTCCCTCTTGTCGCCGTCCCGCCCTTACGCCTTGTTTCCCTCTTTCTTCTAACTCTTTGTTTGTCCTTTGGTTCTTCCCGCCTAAGGATGTCTGCAGCTCCACGCGCCAGACTCCTTACATGGAAGCCTGCGTGAAGACATCTTGTTCCTGCGATGCGTGAAGAGAACTCTTCTCGCAGCGCGCTAAGAATGCATGTTCTTCCCGCAATGCGCTAAGAATGTATGTTCTTCCCGCGATGCGCTTAGAATTCTAGTTCTTCACGCAGCACGCTAAGGATTTGTGATTCTTCCCGCAGTGCGCTAAGGATTGTTGTGCCAGCCTTCGCGCTCGCGCACTCAGCCTTCTCGCGCTTGACCCTTTAGTCTAGTCTTCTGTTTATTCTAGCCGTTTGCTTTTGTAATGTCTTTTCTTCTGAGCTGTTGACCTAACCTATCTAATGTCTGAATAGTTACTTTCGGCGCAGCATGCGTACCAACCCCATTGGTTGGTAGAAAAAGTGACTGACATTATCTTTTGAGATCTGCTTTTGCCATGCTTGACCAGTACCTTTATCTGAACCGCCCATGCCTTTTTTTTACTGTTCCCTGACAGCTTTATCTTGCCCCCTGCAGCTGCCATATCTTATGATATCTTTTGTTATCTTTTGTTTTGTCTTGTTCTGTTTGTCTTGGAATCTTTTCCCCTTTTTCTGGATTTATGTCTCCTAGGGTTTCTCTATAAATAATAGTATTATTTTTCCTAACACTACACACACAAAACACTTACTCTCTCCTGACCTCCTCCTTGCTCTCTCTGCCGCCTCCCTCTCTGCCTCCGTCTTCCTCCCTGATCTGCCCTGCTTTTCCGGTAATATATATATATAATAATTTACTTATTAATTATGCTAACTTGTAATCAAGACTTAAAACCGATCGTTAAAACAATAATCTTATTTATAGGTTAACTTGTGCTTAGTTGGTTCTTGCTTTATCTTACACCGCATCGTTTATCAAGTGAGTAATCTCGTACCTAATCCCTTTTTATTTTTAATGTTTTGGGATGTTCATGTGTTCATACAAACTTAGAGTCTTAAACTTGTTTATGAACTTTAGTCGCGCAGTATCCCATGTGTTGAGGACGTAGACTTGGCTGTTTATTTGTATGTGTGGATCATTAACCGTCTTGTCGGTCTATTCCGCAGTTTTCATGGTACCATTAGATGAACACGGGAGAACTATCGTTTATGATTTTCTCTTTTGTTACACTTGCACAGTTAGTCTTGTTTGTGAGCTCAATTGTGAGCACTGGCAGTCTTGTCTCTTAGAGTTGGTCCCGATCAGATTACACCCTTGTTGAAAACCAGACATACACATGTTGCGCGCAGATTTATTGTTATCTATGTATTGTATTAAACTTGATTTCTCACCAACACGCAAGTGTTTGACGTTTATTTTAACACATGTTCAGGTTTGCAGTAGCTGTTTTGGAGCTTGTGGACACGTAGGAAGTTTTTACTTTTGGACCTAGAATTAAAATGTATCAAGACAAGTTAATGTTGTTTGAATGTATAATTTATAATATATTGATTTATGTTTGATTTATGTTCTTTATTTTCCCCGCTGCGCGTGCGTGATAAAATGTGTATTAATAAATATTGACACCAATAGTGTCGCGAGTAATGAAGCAATATGTGGCGCCCCGATGTATAATCCGCCTTTGGTCGGGGTGTTACATTAGTGCCTTGGACCTAAATAATTGGATTCATGAGTCGGTCTAGAAGCCTTAAATAGCTCGGACGGTTGAAGGCTTGTCAGAGATAGATAGACTGGCTCGGAAAATAAATGTGGTTCGAAAAGAAGAAAATACAAAATGTTTTATGACGAAATCTTAGCATGAAAATTGACTCCATAATTAGATGTGAATGAATAATCGGGTCCGTATATAAACTAATTGCTTTTGTGTTGAGAATGGTTAGAAATCGTATTTCGTCACCTTCCAACCTGCTTGATAGAGGTGTAAGGGTATTGCAGAAAACTAGAGGGGATGTGAAATGCTTTTCTTAGATTTTAGTCCAATTTTAATGACCTAATGACTTTGCTAAACTCTTTTTACAACTTATAAAATAAATAGACACAAATAAGTAAAGAGTTTAAGAGTTAGAGATGACACAACCGTATTTATAGAGGTTCAAGTTAATGTTAGCTAATTCACTCTACGTCCTCTTCCAGATCGAGAATTTTCTTCACTAGTCGTCTCCCTAAAACGGTAAGGATAATTGTCTTACTCTTCAAAGAAAGTGATCATCTTTTTCACCAAGTACACAAATTACTTAGTTTTACAACTCTTCTTAATCTCACTATGAAATCTTCACCTAAAAACTAGTTAACTCTATATCAAGATATAGTTCTTAACCCAACCCAACCCAATATAAAACGACACCATATCAAGATAGAGTGTGTCTCCCCCCCTGTAAATCATCAACAAAATGATGAATCATCATTTGTCAAAACACCAGAACAACCTCTAGTATTGATCTCCCAAAATACAAGTAAGATGGTTGGATTGATAGCTTATAAAAGCTCTTCTTTTTGCTCTACACTTTGATCTCTTTTCTTGATAATTGAAGCTTGATTAGACTCGAATAATGGAAGAGATTAACCTTGAAGTGTTGTGACATTTGAGCCAAAACAAAGGTACACCTCAGTACGTATTTACCGTTTAAGCAAATAAACGCCTTTTGCGTAACAAACGAACGATTAACCGAACGGGTCGGGTTATGACCCAGATATCTCGGGGGGGCATTTATAAGTGATATACGATCTATACAAGCTAAAATATTAGCAATATGGTCTTAAATAGCTCGGACGGTTGAAGGCTTGTCAGAGATAGATAGACTGGCTCGGAAAATAAATGTGGTTCGAAAAGAAGAAAATACAAAATGTTTTATGACGAAATCTGTGACATCTGCCCAAATCCGACCCGACCCAGGTACCCGTTTTTGGATCCGATTTTTTAAGATTTAAAATTTAATTATAATATTTATAAATTTATCAAATATATATATAACAATAATAATGATAATAATAATAATTCCTTTCCGCCGTCCCGCCCCTTTTTCTCTCTTGTCGCCGTTCCGTCCCTTTTTCTCTCTTGTCGCCGTCCCGCCCCTTTTTCTCTCTTGTCGCCGTCCCGCCCCTCTGCTTAACCCTTGAGCCTTGAACCCCTTTTTCCCTTAACTCTTTGCTTGTCCTTTGGTTCTTCCCGCCTAAGGATGTCTGCGCAGCTCCACGCGCCAGATTCCTTACAAGGAAGCCTGCGTGAAGACCAGCTGTTCCTGCGATACGCGAGGCGAACTGTTCCCGCGGCGCGCAAAGGATTGTAGTTCTTCCCGCGGCGCGCTAAGGATTGTAGTTCTTCCCGCGGCGCGCTAAGGATGGTAGTTCTTCCCGCGGCGCGCTAAGGATTTTAGTTCTTCCCGCGGCGCGCTAAGGATTGTTGTTCTTCCCGCGGCGCGCTAAGGATTGTTCTGTCTGCCTTCGCCCTCGCGCACTCAAGCCTTCTCGCGCTAGACACTTAAGTCTTTTCTCCAGTTCAAGCCAGCCTGTATGCTTTTGAAATATCTTATCTTCTGTGCTATACCTGCCAAGGTATGGGCACAGTAGGCCAGATCTGACATCTGTCCGAAAGGTCACTTTCGGCGCAGCTTGCTTACCAACCCTCTTGGTGGTTAGAAAAAGTAACTGGCATAATCTTTTAAAATCTTCTTTTCCATGTCTTGAACAGTACTTTGACTGACCCCTCCCATGCTATGAACAGTAACCTGTCAGCCTTCCCCATCCCCTGCAGCTGCCACCATATCTTTTGCTTTTGATATCTTTTGCTTTGATTTTGATAAGATCTTTTCCCCAATTCAAGGGATGTGTTCCCTAGGGTTTTCCTATAAATAAAACTAATTTCTTAAATAATTAAACACTACACTCAAACACTTAAGCACTCCCCAAAATCTTTCTCCCTTACTCTCAGCCGAAGATCTTCAGCGACGCCTCCAACTCCCCTCTTTGCAATCCGTCTTCTCTTCTTTTCTGCCCAGAAACCTCGGTAAATAAATAATATATAATTCTTTTTAAATAATTTGTTTAAGTAACTTACATATATTCAAGACATAAAAACCAATCGTTAAACCAATAACCTCTTATTTATAGGTTAACTTTCGCTTGTTTAAAAGTTGGTTCTTGCATTATCTTTCAACGCACCTTTTTACAAGTGAGTAATATCGTACCTAATCCCCTTTTATTTTTAACATTTTGGGATGTTCATGTGTTCGTACAACTTGAGTCTTAAACTTGTTTATGAAATTATGTGCGCAAAACCCATGTGTTATGGACGTTTACTAGTGTTGTATATTTGTATGTGTGGATCATTAACCGCTTTGATCGGCCTATTCCGAAGTTTTCATGGATCCATTAGATAAACACGGGAGACCTATCGTTACGATTTTCTTGATTTGTTTGCACATACACGAATGATTATTTGTTTTTGCTCGATTTGGAGCACGTTATGAACTATGAGCTATGATCTATTTAGGCTTGATCACAATCTGTTTACACCACTATGTTGAACACCAGTTATACACATGTTGCGCGCAGTGCTTTGTTATTATCTATTTATATCTATTAAACTTGATTTCTCACCGACACGCAAGTGTTGACGTTTTATTTTAACACATGTTCAGGTTTGCTGTAGCTGCTTTTGGAAACTCGAGGACACGTAGGATGTTTTCTTTTACTTTGGACCTAGTTTAAAATATAACAAGACATATTTATGTATTTGAATATTATGAGTTATGATATGTGACTTATGTTACTTTATTGTGTGTTATGCGCATGCGCAATGAAATGTATTTATTAAATATTGACACCCAAATAGTGTCACGAGTAATGAAACAATTCGTAGCGCCCCGATGTATAATCCGCCATCGGTCGGGGTGTTACAGATTGGTATCAGAGCTCCGTGACTTTAGGATTAGGTGGTTAGACGTAACGACCTAGAATACCTAAGAGTCCCTTCTCGCGCATGAGAAAAATCTCATGATTACGCGCTAATTGTTAATTACTCGATAGTTATAAAATATGCTTGCGCATACGCAGCACATGATTTCATGTTTTATCCGCGATCTTTCGATTTTTATTGTTAAATTTCAATTCGTTTCTTTACATACATATTCGTTTGTTGTTGGGACTTAACATTGAAAATCCGAAAAGTCATGGTGATACATGAATAGTTGATTTTCAATCCCCATTAACTTTATGTTCTAAAATTGAAGATTTGAAAAGTCATGGTGATACATGAATTGTCAACCTTCAATACTCATTTACTCGTATATTTTAAATTGAAGATTTGAAAAGTCATGGTGATACATGAATTGTCAACCTTCAATACTCATTTACTCGTATATTTTAAATTGAAAATTTGAAAAGTCATGGTGATGCATGAATTGTCGATTTTCAATTCGAATTCATTACCTGTATTAAGTTTGCATTTAAATTCATTTTTACTTCAAAATTTGATAGCATTTAACTCCGCGAAACAAGCTTTACAATGATATACTTTGCGCTGAAACGATTTCCCATACCAAGATATTAACAAAAACTAAAACTTTTATAGAATGCCTCCGCTATCAGCTCGCCGTCATCGGAGGAGAGAAGCCTCGCGCAGACGTATGCAGCGTCGTTCCCAGGAAATGGCCGCCGCAATAGCCCAAGCCTTAAATCAAAATAACACCAACCCCTCCGGATACAATATTAAGTCCTTTAATGCGGGTAACTCTCCGAAATTCACAGGGCTCGAAGGAGCCATCGTAATGCTCCAATGGCTCGAGAAAATTGAGAACACCTTCCTCCATACCCATTGCCCTCCAGACCGACGAACCCTATACGCCTCAAGTGTCCTGGAATCAAGGGCGCTTACATGGTGGAACGGAGTAGCTCACGCGCGTGGCGCAGAGGCTGCTTCTAACATGCTCTGGGAGGAATTCAAGGATCTTTTGACTCGAGAATTCTGCCCTCCCAACGAAGTAAAGCGCCTTGAGGAGGAATTTTGGAACTTGAAACAGTACAGTGGCGAAGCGCGCGAGTACGCTACGCGCTTTCACGAACTAAGTTTGCTTGTCCCGCACCTAGTTACCCCTTCCCGCCGTGCCATCGAAAAGTTTCTTGGGGGTCTCCCCATGGAAATTCAAGATTCTGTATGGGCCAGGAACCCAGTAACCCTCTCTGACGCCATCGAGTTGGCCGCTGTGCTCAGCGACAACCATGTCAGGGCAGGAACCCTGTTCCTGCGGGGAGCCGAGAAGACCAAACTCACCAAGACTGTCCCAGAACCAACAGAAACCAAGCCAGAACCCTCAAACCGTAACAACCTCAAGCGCAGGCACAAACCCAATCATCAAGCCTACGCGCTTACCAACCCGCTCATTGTCCAGCAACCCGCCTACCAACCTTCAGTACACGCTCCTAACCCACTGTCAACCTACCCAACACCCCCTGTAGTCCATAACTATGCCTTAACCAATTCCGCGCTCCCTGCCCCGCCAACTAAGAAACCTTACACAGGAAACCAACACTTTTGCCCAACCTGTAAACTTCATCACCCAACTCAAGCCCCGTGTCGACAATGCAACCGATGTGGCCGTATTGGTCACACTGCTGAGTACTGTAGAGTCCTTCCCGCCAACCCAATCGCGCAAACACCACCAACCTACCCGCAAAACCCACAATCAACATACCAGGTCGTGCTATAACTGCGGTGACCCCAGTCATTTCCGGAACGCGTGCCCGAGACTGCAAGTACAAATTACGCAAGCTAATCCGGTTAACCAAATTTCAAACCAAGTGGCGCGCGGACGTGCTTTTAATATAACCGCGCACCAAGCGCAAGCGAATAATGACGTGGTTAATGGTACATTTTTACTTAACGGACAATATGCATCTATACTTTTTGATACTGGCGCCGATAGGAGTTTTATTTCTCGCGCATTTGAACAAAAACTTGCGCGACCGCGAATAAACTTAAACGGAAACTTTACAGTTGAAATGGCTAACGGTGAAACAATTATAATAAACTCTGTGATCAAAGATTGCACGCTTAACCTTAATGAACACGATTTTCTAATCGACCTCATTCCCATGCCTCTTGGAAGTTTTGATGTTATTATTGGTATGGACTGGCTCTCGCAAAATCGCGCCGAAGTAATCTGCGCCAAGAAATTGATTCGCATTCCTCGGGAAAATGGTCAAGATCTTCACATCTACGGCGAGAAACCATCTAACGGTCTTAAACTTATGTCATGCACTGAAGCCCGAAGACTTTTACGAAAGAAATGTGTCGCGTTCTTAGCTCATGTGGTCAAACCCGATGAAGGAAAGAAGAAACTTCGCGAAATCCCCATCGTGCGTGACTTTCCTGAAGTCTTTCCCGAAGATCTTTCTAGTTTACCTCCCGCTCGGGATGTCGAGTTTCGTGTTGATCTTGTCCCTGGTGCATCCCCCGTAGCCAAATCTCCTTATCGACTTGCACCCGCTGAAATGCAAGAATTAGCAAGTCAACTTCAAGAGTTGACCGATAAAGGATTCATTCGCCCTAGCTCCTCGCCGTGGGGTGCTCCGGTTTTGTTCGTTAAAAAGAAAGACGGTTCGTTTCGCATGTGTATCGATTACCGCGAGCTGAACAAGCTCACCATTAAGAACCGGTACCCTTTACCGCGTATCGACGACCTCTTTGACCAACTCCAAGGTGCCTCTTGTTTCTCCAAAATCGATCTTCGTTCTGGCTATCACCAGTTGCGTATCCGCGAAGAAGATATTCCCAAAACTGCCTTTCGAACCCGCTACGGTCATTTTGAATTCTTGGTCATGCCCTTCGGTTTAACCAACGCACCCGCTGTCTTCATGGATCTAATGAACCGGGTGTGTAGGCCTTTCTTGGACCAATTCGTGATCGTGTTTATCGATGACGTTCTGGTATATTCCAAAACCAAGGCCGAGCATGAACAACATCTTCTGTTGGTGTTGCAAAAGCTTCGAACCGAACAACTCTATGCCAAACTCTCCAAGTGTGAGTTTTGGTCTGACGAGGTACAGTTTCTTGGTCATTTTGTAAACAAGATGGGTATTCATGTCGACCCATCCAAAATTGAAGCAATCAAGAACTGGATTTCACCGACCACTCCTACCGAAATCCGTTCCTTTTTGGGCTTAGCTGGTTACTACCGGCGATTCATTTCGAACTTCTCAAAAATCGCCTTGCCTTTAACAGCATTAACGCACAAAGGCAAACCGTATATTTGGGGCTCGAAGCAAGAAGAAGCCTTTCAAACGCTCAAGCGAAAGTTATGCGAAGCTCCTGTTCTAACGTTACCAGAGGGTACTGACGACTTTGTCGTTTATTGTGATGCCTCCAACCAAGGTCTCGGTTGTGTACTTATGCAACGAGGCAAGGTTATCGCTTACGCGTCAAGGCAACTCAAAATTCATGAAAAGAATTATACGACTCACGACCTCGAACTTGGTGCAGTTGTATTTGCCTTAAAAATCTGGAGACACTACCTTTATGGTACTAAGTGCATCATTTACACCGACCATAAAAGCCTTCAGCACATTTTTGATCAAAAGGAACTTAACATGAGACAACGCCGATGGAACGAACTCATCAGCGATTACGATTGTGAGATCCGATATCACCCTGGAAAGGCTAATGTGGTAGCCGATGCGCTCAGCCGCAAACCCAGTCAACTCAACTGTATTTTGCCGCGCACGCAGCTTCGCTTCGCGCCGATCCAAAGCAATCTTGAATCGCGCATTCGCGACGCGCAGCACGCATCGATCAGCAAAGCCAACCTACGCGCCGAGTTAGCGTGTGGTGCGGAAGCTCATCTAGTCCCTAACCTGCATGGAACTCTCTGTTATCTCAATCGCATCTGGATTCCCAATGATGAGATTCTTCGCGCTGACATTTTGAGTGAAGCGCACAAAACTCGATATTCCATTCATCCTGGCGCTGACAAAATGTACAAAGATTTGCGCCTTACTTATTGGTGGCCCGGTATGAAAAAGGATATTGCTGTGTTCGTAGCTAAATGCCTAACTTGTTCTAAGGTAAAAGCTGAACATCAACGCCCATCTGGTTTGCTCGAACAACCAGAAATTCCTATGTGGAAATGGGAAAGTATAGCAATGGAGTTTATCACCAAGTTACCCTCGACCGCAAGCAAACATGATAGCATTTGGGTAATAGTGGATCGATTGACCAAGTCTGCCCACTTTCTGCCCATTCGTGAAACCTACCGTGTTGAACAACTTGCGCATCTATATGTCAAACAAAATTTTCTGCCGTCATGGTACTCCCTTGAGCATCATATCCGATCGCGATGGCCGTTTTATATCTCGCTTTTGGAAATCTCTCCAATCTGCGTTAGGAACTCGTTTGGACATGAGTACTGCATATCATCCTCAGACTGACGGACAGTCTGAGCGAACCATCCAAACCCTTGAGGACATGCTTCGATCTTGTGTTCTTGATTTTGGAGGTAATTGGGATTCACACCTACCTCTGATCGAGTTCTCTTATAATAACAGCTATCATTCCAGCATCGGTATGGCCCCATTTGAAGCACTTTACGGTCGAAAGTGCCGCTCACCGATTTGTTGGAACGAAGTGGGTGAAGTTCAAATCACAGGACCCGAACTAGTTCAAGAGACAACCGATAAAATCGCCAAGATCCGTGATCATCTGCTGACTGCCAGAAGCCGACAGAAGAGTTACGCAGATCGCAGGCGGAAGCCTCTCGAATTTCTAGTTGTTGATCTTGTTCTCCTCAAAGTGTCGCCCTGGAAGGGTGTTGTCCGCTTTGGGAAGAAAGGTAAGCTTGCACCTCGTTATGTTGGTCCATTCAAGATTCTTGCGAGAGTGGGAAAGGTTGCCTACAAGCTGGACCTGCCGCCCGCGCTCAGCAATGTGCATCCAACGTTCCATGTATCCAATCTCAAGAAATGTTTAGCTGACGAGAACCTCCACATACCACTTGATGAAGTTCAAGTTGATGAGTCTATGCATTTCGTTGAGAAACCTGTTGAGATTATGGATCGCGAGGTGAAGCAAACCAAGCGCAGTCGCATCCCTATTGTCAAAGTTCGATGGGAGTCCAAGCGCGGAGCCGAGTTCACTTGGGAAAGGGAAGATCAAATGAAGATCAAATACCCGCACCTTTTCTCTGCGCATCCTACTTCGAGATAAATTTCGGGACGAAATTTCTTAAAGTAGGGGAGACTGTGACATCTGCCCAAATCCGACCCGACCCAGGTACCCGTTTTTGGATCCGATTTTTTAAGATTTAAAATTTGATTATAATCTTTATAAATTTATCAAATATATATATAATAATAATAATGATAATAATAATAATTCCTTTCCGCCGTCCCGCCCCTTTTTCTCTCTTGTCGCCGTCCCGCCCCTTTTTCTCTCTTGTCGCCGTCCCGCCCCTTTTTCTCTCTTGTCGCCGTCCCGCCCCTCTGCTTAACCCTTGAGCCTTAAACCCCTTTTTCTCTTAACTCTTTGCTTGTCCTTTGGTTCTTCCCGCCTAAGGATGTCTGCGCAGCTCCACGCGCCAGATTCCTTACAAGGAAGCCTGCGTGAAGACCAGCTGTTCCTGCGATACGCGAGGCGAACTGTTCCCGCGGCGCGCAAAGGATTGTAGTTCTTCCCGCGGCGCGCTAAGGATTGTAGTTCTTCCCGCGGCGCGCTAAGGATGGTAGTTCTTCCCGCGGCGCGCTACGGATTTTAGTTCTTCCCGCGGCGCGCTAAGGATTGTTGTTCTTCCCGCGGCGCGCTAAGGATTGTTCTGTCTGCCTTCGCCCTCGCGCACTCAAGCCTTCTCGCGCTAGACACTTAAGTCTTTTCTCCAGTTCAAGCCAGCCTGTATGCTTTTGAAATATCTTATCTTCTGTGCTATACCTGCCAAGGTATGGGCACAGTAGGCCAGATCTGACATCTGTCCGAAAGGTCACTTTCGGCGCAGCTTGCTTACCAACCCTCTTGGTGGTTAGAAAAAGTAACTGGCATAATCTTTTAAAATCTTCTTTTCCATGTCTTGAACAGTACTTTGACTGACCCCTCCCATGCTATGAAAAGTAACCTGTCAGCCTTCCCCATCCCCTGCAGCTGCCACCATATCTTTTGCTTTTGATATCTTTTACTTTGATTTTGATAAGATCTTTTCCCCAATTCAAGGGATGTGTTCCCTAGGGTTTTCCTATAAATAAAACTAATTTCTTGAATAATTAAACACTACACTCAAACACTTAAGCACTCCCCAAAATCTTTCTCCCTTACTCTCAGCCGAAGATCTTCAGCGACGCCTCCAACTCCCCTCTTTGCAATCCGTCTTCTCTTCTTTTCTGCCCAGAAACCTCGGTAAATAAATAATATATAATTCTTTTTAAATAATTTGTTTAAGTAACTTACATATATTCAAGACATAAAAACCAATCGTTAAACCAATAACCTCTTATTTATAGGTTAACTTTCGCTTGTTTAAAAGTTGGTTCTTGCATTATCTTTCAACGCACCTTTTTACAAGTGAGTAATCTCGTACCTAATCCCCTTTTATTTTTAACATTTTGGGATGTTCATGTGTTCGTACAACTTGAGTCTTAAACTTGTTTATGAAATTATGTGCGCAAAACCCATGTGTTATAGACGTTTACTAGTGTTGTATATTTGTATGTGTGGATCATTAACCGCTTTGATCGGCCTATTCCGAAGTTTTCATGGATCCATTAGATAAACACGGGAGACCTATCGTTACGATTTTCTTGATTTGTTTGCACATACACGAATGATTATTTGTTTTTGCTCGATTTGGAGCACGTTATGAACTATGAGCTATGATCTATTTAGGCTTGATCACAATCTGTTTACACCACTATGTTGAACACCAGTTATACACATGTTGCGCGCAGTGCTTTGTTATTATCTATTTATATCTATTAAACTTGATTTCTCACAGACACGCAAGTGTTGACGTTTTATTTTAACACATGTTCAGGTTTGCTGTAGCTGCTTTTGGAAACTCGAGGACACGTAGGATTTTTTCTTTTACTTTGGACCTAGTTTAAAATATAACAAGACATATTTATGTATTTGAATATTATGAGTTATGATATGTGACTTATGTTACTTTATTGTGTGTTATGCGCATGCGCAATGAAATGTATTTATTAGATATTGACACCCAAATAGTGTCACGAGTAATGAAACAATTCGTAGCGCCCCGATGTATAATCCGCCATCGGTCGGGGTGTTACAGAATCTTAGCATGAAAATTGACTCCATAATTAGATGTGAATGAATAATCGGGTCCGTATATAAACTAATTGCTTTTGTGTTGAGAATGGTTAGAAATCGTATTTCGTCACCTTCCAACCTGCTTGATAGAGGTGTAAGGGTATTGCAGAAAACTAGAGGGGATGTGAAATGCTTTTCTTAGATTTTAGTCCAATTTTAATGACCTAATGACTTTGCTAAACTCTTTTTACAACTTATAAAATAAATAGACACAAATAAGTAAAGAGTTTAAGAGTTAGAGATGACACAACCGTATTTATAGAGGTTCAAGTTAATGTTAGCTAATTCACTCTACGTCCTCTTCCAGATCGAGAATTTTCTTCACTAGTCGTCTCCCTAAAACGGTAAGGATAATTGTCTTACTCTTCAAAGAAAGTGATCATCTTTTTCACCAAGTACACAAATTACTTAGTTTTACAACTCTTCTTAATTTCACTATGGAATCTTCACCTAAAAACTAGTTAACTCTATATCAAGATATAGTTCTTAACCCAACCCAACCCAATATAAAACGACACCATATCAAGATAGAGTGTGTCTCCCCCCCTGTAAATCATCAACAAAATGATGAATCATCATTTGTCAAAACACCAGAACAACCTCTAGTATTGATCCCCCAAAATACAAGTAAGATGGTTGGATTGATAGCTTATAAAAGCTCTTCTTTTTGCTCTACACTTTGATCTCTTCTCTTGATAATTGAAGCTTGATTAGACTCGAATAATGGAAGAGATTAACCTTGAAGTGTTGTGACATTTGAGCCAAAACAAGGTACACCTCAGTACGTATTTACCGTTTAAGCAAATAAACGCCTTTTGCGTAACAAACGAACGATTAACCGAACGGGTCGGGTTATGACCCAGATATCTCGGGGGGCCATTTATAAGTGATATACGATCTATACAAGCTAAAATATTAGCAATATGGTCTTAGTTTGATAGCAAACAAGTTAAACGAAAACATGCTCGTTTAACCACCCGCTATAGATTTAAACGCGAAAGATAGTTACAAACCAAGCATTGTAGTATACGTTAAGCCGAAAAAGACTTACCAAACACTTATTTGAAATGTTTTAAGCGATCCATGAAAATATTTTTGATTTTTACAAACATATAGTATGTTTTTATAATTTTACACAAAACTAGCCGAAAAACACTTGTTTTCGCGTTGTTTAACGCAACCGATAAGTTTTTCGCGCCAAAAACCGAACCCGAACTAAATTTGGAACGGGCTTTTCGTATTTGGGCTTGAGAAATCAGAAACTTGGGCCAAAATGGGCCCCAAGGGGGCCCATGATGGTCCGATCGCAGCCGCCACCCCCTTGTTTATTCATTCACATTTAAACTAGATTCAAGCCATTTTTAACATCATTTCTTGGAAAACTCTGGACACCACTTCTATTTCAGCCAGAAAACTTCCAAAACCCTAAGGTAAGAGCTTAAATAAGTAGCTTTTGAACTTGTTTGAACTTGTTTAATACCATAAAAACATGTCTTGGTTACTAAAAATCATTCCTAACCGTGTAAAAATCTTAAAAATGGTCCATAAACATGTTTTGATCATACACATGGTAAGGAACCTGTTTTGATAGTTTTTTTTTGCCATAAACACGGATTAAAGGGTTGAAACGACGATTTTACGGTTCAAAAGTTCGTTTTTGTGCACTAGCCGAAACCCTAACTTAAGGGCTGTTATGTTGATAAAATATTGCTTGGTTTGTGATATAGGACTTGTACCTAGCTTTCTTAGAAGCACAAGAACCTGAAAACTTGATTAAAAGGTCGGAAACGAGCCAAACCCGCTAAGGTAATGCCGAAACACTCGCTTACGGGCTATTTAGGTTAAGGTTGTGATGTGCATATTGTTAGGACTTAAAATTTTTCAGGGACATCAGGGACCATTTCAATGAGTCCCTGTTTAAATTTGGTAATTTTTCGACCATCCGAGAATATTTGGCGAATTTATTACCGAATTGGGACGTTTATTTAGGAAAAATAGCTAAAATACTTCAAAAATTATGAAATTTTTCTGGGAACTCTATTTGATGTCTTTTGATCACATATGAATTTTGGGATTATTTGGAGAAGTTTAAGGGTGTTTTGTTTATTTGCGTTCGTGTGAATTTTACAGCCGAATTTGGGCCGAAAAGAATATTGCACGAGCTTTTTACATTCTGGAATTGATACAGGTTGTTTTGGGACATGATTTGAGTACTCAGGAATTTTTGGTGAATTTTTGAAAATTGTTTGGGTGAACGGACGATTTTCAGACGAAATATAGCTGATAAAATGAATTTTTATAAATTAATAAATCAGTAAATAAATTCCAGAAATATTTTTATAAAAATCTACATATTTTAATTGACAAGTGGTTAAATTTTCATAATTTAATTATTAATGGTTATTTAATTATGCTAATCTGAATATTAAACAAATTCAGTTTTTATAAAAACCGGCAAGTTCGCGACTAGTGAATCTGCGGGAATATCAAAACACCAAGAGTGATCAAAAATCATATTTTTGGACTAATTAAGTAAAAACGAACTTTTCTATGAAAAACCTGGACAATTTGGATGGATTGTGCGTGTTTCTTCTTAAATGAAACTGAATAAACGGAAACGGGCCCCGTGGCTAATCCGGGACCCCAATATGTGATCTTTATTTATAACTTAATCATTTTGTTAACCAATACATTTACCCAAGCTTATTTTCCCATAACTGTTTTCTGAACGCGTAAACGAGCAACTTGGCCCAGCTGGGAAAACGGGAGTCTGAGCCAAGTTCGGTTTTAAGTATTAGACATTGAACAACATCACAACCTAAGCCTATTGTCACTTTCTGGGCGTTCCAGCTACACCCAGATTAGTTATGCAGCCCAGTTTAGTATTGAGATTATAATAATATTAAAATATTAATATTATTATAATATTGATTATAGGGACTACTGATAGCAGACCAAACGAACCACGAGCTGATACAGTACTGATTATCGACTAAACCGTGAGTTTCATGACCCCACTTTTAAACTGTTTTACGAACTTTTGGGGTGAAAAGCATGTTTGCTTATATCTATATACTTATCTGAAACATGTAATGATGTGAATTATCTAAGTGCTAACACATGAAAGTCCCCACTAACACAGTGATTAGCTTCGAGCCGGTGGCTTGTGAATAGTACTATTGGTTTGACAAACCAGGTGGGTGTTAAAAGTCAAAAGTCAAGTCAAGAAAATGGAAAGTTTATGCAATTCTTTTTAATGGCAATTATTGGGTCATAATTGTTATTATAACGTTTCGTTATAAATATATTAATATTAATATTATAGCTATCAACACCTAATATAAATTAGTTTCCTCTTTAAGTTTTTCCCTCCTATAAATATCCTATTGTATTTCAATGTAACATACACATGATTAATGAAATATCTTCCTTTCTTTCTACATGTCCTTCTCGTATGTCATTTTATTAAGTTATCATTGTTCTTTATTCTCTCAACATAAAACATATTTTAGTTCATACAATTTTGGTTATGTTAAAGATTTGTATTATATCTCTTCCATCTTTCGTAATAATCCATATTGTGATTCATACGATTTGGGCTAAATCAAGATTTACATATGTTATTATTATTATTCCAACTACTATTTTATCTTTAATAAATCATATAGAATTTATGCAACATTGGACGCATACATGATTTTAGTAACCAAAGTGTTATACACTAATTTTATATTATTATAAACCAACTTTTTGATTTGTTCTTCGCAAACATGTGTTAATCAAGCTAATTATAATTCCTATTCATATCAGAATCTCTATTTAAAGTTATTAAAATCATATGCTAATTTAGCATTAAAAAAAGTAAAATGTTATTTAATTTGATTACCATAACTCCATTAGTGTTATTACAAGAGCAACAGATTGTTTAATAAGTATACTAGTTTGCGACCCGTCTATTATACGGGTAGTTCTTGAAAATACAATATTTAATAAATAATCGATATATAAGAAAAAATAAACCTATTAAACACTATTAATACACAGTCGTTGTACAATAGTTTTTAAAACAGTTTTAAAGTAAAAGATTATTATAAATATCAAATATCTGAAAAAAAATAAGAAGTAAATACTAAATTAACAAATTTTGAAAGCATAAATTTTAAGAATGGTAAATATTATTTTACTACTATAAATTTGTTAAAAATGGTGAGGTTTAAAGTAGAAGTGACAAATGGCAAAACTTGTAACTTTTTATTAGAGAATATAGATATAGATTTTTTTGTGGGGTGTTTGTACTTTTCTTCATGCCGAGTTAACAAAAAGAAAAGATGGGGTTGGTTTTGGTTGTGTTAGAGAACAAAATATGGAAATACAAATGTGAAATCACATGATCGCTTGAATGATAATACAATGTTTTCTCATATTTATAGTCTTGTACTAAAGAAGCATAACACATATACAATCATAAACATGAAGTTATGGATCATGATTATCTAATGGCGTGACCGGTTAGACCACACCAAGTCAATGATGTGAAATATACTGAAGAACCAAAATGATTCTTCCTAATAATTATACATGTAATATTGCTCTCAATAGAAATTATTTATTTACCAACTAGAGAAGGGTGTGAATCCCTATATGTTATGGAATGCGAAAAGGATACACATATCTGAATATGATACCATTTAGTGTTTTAAAATCGATGTATCGTCTAAATTGTTATAAATTTCCCAACATGAAGTTTTTGTGATTTATGGCTTGGCTAATGAGATAGCAAGCATAATATTCTAGATTTTCATATTTATTTTTGGTAAATTACTATTAATAGATGAATTGATTTTGTTGAGACGATCATCAAACGTCTATAATTGATTGCAACGTCAATGATCATGAGAGCAAAAATTCATGTTTTATTTAGGTATTTATCATTTTATATGTATTCACATCGAGCCAACAAGCTATGATACTTCCTCCCCATTACAATTGGTTTTAGTCAGTAACAAAGTATTTCTCATCTAATTATTTCGTGTGTGTTATATGCTAAAATTAATCCACCACAAGGCACAAAGATGAGACCACAAACGAAGTTGGGAATTTATGTCGGTATTAAATATTACCTATGAATAAATACTTCGAGCCATTAATGAGATATGTGTTTATGACTCATTGGTTTTCACATTAGTAAATATACATTCATAACATAGGGTGCGATATAAAGCAATTGAAAAACGAATTTAGTTGGAATGAATTATCATTGATCATCAAACTAAATTATATGAACTAAAAGTTCAACAGATAATTCATGTATAAAGCTTAACGAATCAATTACCAGACGATTCACTGACCAAAATAGAGTCTCTAGCTAAAACACCTATACCAACTGCTATGCTGCAATTCATATTATTACATATTGATAATGAATCTAGCATGCGGGTGAAGTGTGATAAACTAATCGGTTCTAAAACAAAATTTCCTCGAAAATGGGAGCAAGTAATGAAGATGGTCAAGTCGAGGTACAATAAAAAGGTCTCTTGAAAGACATAAGACATGATGGTTCTTAAAGAACCTCAGGTACCTGAACATCAAGAGATCTCAATATATCATATCTAGAAATGTATGGAATCGAAATAATATCGACGTTGTGATACGTTTGTATATAATGTAGCGCTTGAAATCATGAGAATCAAGATATAGGATCTGCCTATGAATGAGAACATATAAATGATTGGCCAAGATTGAAAGACGCAGGTATGGCAGAGTTTAAATTCTCAAAAGAAACGGAAAGTTTTCGGACCAACAGTCCATACAACTGAAGTTGTGAAATACGATGAATGCAAGCGGTTCTTTTATGCAAATCGCTTAAAAATCAAATTAACTTATATAAGGTAAAATTGGTGGCACAAGGATTTTGCAAAAGCCCATGATTAATTATGATGAGACGCATTCTCCAATGGTGGAAACAATGACTTTCCGATACCTAAATAGTATGGTAATACAAAGAGAGAATTGATATGCGTTTAATAAATATTGTGATTCAGTTGATACTGAAAGTTTACAAGAAAGTCTTTGAAGGATTTGAATTATCAAATCATGTAAATTAAGTTCTCGAGAATACTATGGCTCATGTTGTATATAGATTCATATTTGAACACGTTATGATTATTGTATATGTTAAATATAGCTAGAACTCCTGAAGAGTTCCTAGCATGTGAATGCTTTAAAAGTTAATTGAAACATCTTAAGGATGTAATTCTTATGCACCAATAAACATACATAGAAGACCTGATGATTATCGTATCTTAATAAACAAATAATGGTATAATATGGGTTTTGATATATGATATAGAAATTGATGTGTCAGATTGAGCAAGTTCATGTAGCAAAACTCATGAGGAGTGAATGCACATCAATAATTGGTTAAAATGGAAAGGAATTTGTGATGGATTGAAAATGTTTAAGCAGAGACACGAAGTTATCAAAATATGTATGAACTAAAATATCTAGTCAAGTATAAATCAGAAGATATTCTGATAAAGAGGCTTATGATTTTGGTAAACTTTGCCATATTCTTATCAAAATTTTACTCTTAAAAGTTCATATAATCATAGTTCACTGTGATGATGTACCCATCATCGAGAGAAACTGCAGAACTTTTAGAAGGAGAATTTTTGAAATACCTTGACGTGATGTGATTATTACTCAATCTGCAGTTTGAGTATTTGTGTAATTATATGTTTATCAATTCATCAAAGTACATCTAAAAGATATTGAGATATTTACCAAGATAAGATTCATTCTTTGAGTACGTTAAAGGATGTACAACAATGTACTCTATATCATTTCCTACCTGAATATGAAATATTAATAGTTCGGAAATACCAAAATTAAATGCATAAGTGCATTATATCATATTGTTAGCCATATATGATTCTTATTTTCTTAATTTATATTTATCGACATGTGTCCAGCTAGGAGACATCAGAATAGGTTAAAACATATATTTCAGGTATAAAAGATATGCGTTTATATTTTACTAACCTATCAAAACAAGTTTTGTTAGTCTTGTCATGCAGAGAAACACAACAGGATTATCAATATAATGGTATATGTTTACGAGATGAGGCAATAGAAGTCTTCAACCTAAAGACTCGTATTTCAAGGGATGAAAACGCAAATGATTGACTACAAAAGTTTTGGGCAACTTTCATAGAAGATCGATATTTACCATTTTAATGGATATATAAATCAGGGGGAGACAATACGCGCTGCACTCTTTTTCCCTTAGCTATGGTTTTGTTCCACTGGGTTTTTCTAGCAAGGTTTTTAATGAAACAACATATCCAAGCGTATTAAGTTGATAACCAAGGGGGAGTGTTATACATATATTAATATTATGGTTATCAACACTTAATATAAATTAGCTTCCTCCCCAAGTTTTTTCCTTCCTTTAAATATCCCATTATATCTCAACGTAACCTACACATGATTAATAAAATCTCCCCCTTTCTCTCTACATGTCCTTCTCTTATGTTATAGCTATTAGGCTAGTTTCCAAACACTTTTTAGTATCTATTGTATATTGCTAAAAAGAACATGAACCGCATCGGAAGACAACATTGATTTCGATTTATCTGGACAACGTCATAGTGTTAGTTTTCCTCTAAAACTAAGGGGCGAACATACTTATATGTAGGTACGGGTTTAAGGAAACCCACTAAGTTTTGAAATATAGTAGAGCGGTTAAAATTATAGTGAACCTATATATGTACTATAACTAGTAGGTAGACCCACTGCGATGCGACGGTGTTTAAATGAGGCTTAACGAAAGTACGTTAAGTAGTGAAGCAGTTAAGCGACCCAAAGTTGTTGTTGGAACCCGCGTTTCACGGGGAATGGCTGCTGCCGAAGAGCGAGGGAGAGGGGGTGAGTTGAGGGAGGCTTCTTTGGTGTTAGTTGATATAACTCATTGTAACCTTACTAAATGGTGAAGTGCTATATCTATGAGGTAATATATACTAATCAAGGTTCTAGCATTAACTGATACTAGCAGCAGAAAACTTATATTTTCACTTAAAATAATTTATTTTTCACGTAAACACGCTTGCAAATATGTTGTACGGTTAAAAGTCAATAAAATGACGAGTTTTCGGTTTAAAAACAACTGTAACTAAAAAACTGATTTTGGGCAGATTCTAAAATGACATTTTAAGTATAAAATGCTTAAATCACAATATAGGTACACATCCAATTCTTAGAACACGCTCATGTGCTATTTTCGTGTTGATTACCTTACCAATAAAGTGCTAGAAATTATCATGCTTAGATGAACCTAGTTTAATGTGCATTCTAGAGATATAATAGTTAAGATATAATAGCTAAAATACAGGCTAATATGGGTAAAGTGATGTATTTTGATGTATTATATGCTTATGTGTCAAAACGTGAAAGTCGGTCACTTCACGAGACTGTTAGGTTGTTTAACGAGTAAACGACAACGCTAAGAAACTTGACGTTAAACATGCTCAAATAATATGCTATGCCATGAGAAAATAGTTATAAGTGTCGGTATGACTAAGCGTGTACCTTACGTATTGCGTAGTACATAGAACTGCTTTTATGTATGAAACTTAAACACTGTCGGAAGTATCGACTAGTGTCTAAACGCCACGTTTTTAATGACAAATGTATGCACAAAAGTTTCCAAACTTGGGATGAACAACTTGTAATAATCGACAATTGTGTTCGTTTATTAAAAGTATCATTTTCATAATAGGATACATTTAGAGCAAAGCACTACTGTTACCGTACTTAATAGACTAAGGTGAGCTTTGCCTGAAACCCATTTTAAACGTTTAATATATTTTGGGTTACATGTTCGTTTTGTATAAATATTTTAATAATGCTATTGATATTATCAAGTTTGGTTTATTGCTGAAATGCCACATGGTTTTACACAACTATCAACTTTAGAAAGACTACGATCATGTGAATAATATACTATATGGGAGGAGCCCACAATCGTGGTATAACACAATTGAACTGGCAAGCCCGTCTCCGAAAATGATAAAAAAAAATTAAGCCTCATGCGAGACAAAATTTGGGTCCTTTCCTTATAGTATAAACTCATCAATTATATATCGAAAAACCGTAATACGAAGACAGTTGTTATAAAATAAACAAAAAAAAAGTAGCGTGATTTTCAATGTATTCAATGTATTTGTATCCGGTTTAATAACTTTTTAGAATGTTACCCTTCAGTATATACGCGTCTTAATGCTACATTAATACTCCATATTAATTTATTATACGTTAATTTAAAAAAAATGAAAGGCTTAACCGAAATTCAAATTCAGTAGAGAAATATCATGCCAGTATGTTAATTTACTTCTTGTTAAATACACCAAATAACTTTTGTGTTATATAATACATGCATATTGTCTTGTGAATTGTATCGAAAAACCAATTATTGATAACTTAATGAGGGTGCAATTAAATGAACATGGAAAAGTAAGGGGAGGTATACTGACAAAACTTGGTGAACATGTAGATTAGTAGACAGCAACAAGTTAGAGGATATAAAATGTAAATATGAGTATGTGTTGTGTGTGTATCAGGAGAAGAATAATCAATCAATTTATAATATGTGATTTGGAGTTTGGGCCCTATGAGCTTTTGGGCCTCGTGCAGTGGCACGGTATGCACAGCCCAAAAACCGGCTCTGTGAACTGGTAAAATACACCCAGAGAGGTACGAGGCCACCGTGGCATGTGACTAGAACGGATCGCCCCTTCAGCGGCGCAGGAGGATTTATTGTGAATATTGAATTCACTCTTGGGATACAGATTTTTAAGGTATAGTTGTGACTTGTTAATATTGCTTTATCAGTTCATTTGCTTTTCACTCAAATTTACTATTTATTTTTGAGTAAACTAAACCACGAACTCACTAACTTTTTAGTTGGTACACGCTTTCTTTTGAGCATTTTTTAGGTATTATATATTTTAAGGTGTAATTGGAAACTTGGAATGTGGGTAGCTATTTTAGAAGTCAAGCCTTTCTTGGATATATTTAGGACTATAATATCAACTAGGGATGAGCTCGGTACCATACCGGTATCGAAAATCCTGATCTCGAAAATCACAAATTTTTGGTACCGGTACCGGGACGGTACCGGTATTTAAGGTAAAATTCGGGAAATACCGGTACCGTACCATACCAGTCCCGAAAAATCAAAACCTTGGTACCGATTTGGTACCGACGGTACCAAATCGGTACCGATTTCGGTACCGGTACCAATCGGTACCGGTACCGATTTTTCCCATCCCTAATATCAATGCCTTCTTAGAGACGCTTAAACGACAAATTGGCATCATCAAGGACCTAGAAGCCTTAGATTGTTAATTGTTTATAAATAGACGTTTTATTTGCATTGATCTAACCCTTTTAAGATCAAAATATTTATGCTTTAAGTGCAAATGTTGTTATTAATCATATTTCGGTGCTACGATCTCATATCAAACTTATACATCCCATCTCCCGGGCCCGGGTGCAACATATGGTAAGAATACATAGTTTTTTAAGAAGCCTAGATATGGGCATTTGGATCAAGGTGATAGTTGATGGTTTAGATCTATAGTGTACTAAAAAACCGTATAGTTTCCTATTTACATAGTGTTGTTTTATTATAAAGACAATGTCCTATTTTAAGGCTTCATATATTTCCTACAAAACTATTAAATCCTATTTAAGCCATTCTCTCTCTCTCTCTCCCCCCCCCCCCCCCCAAGTTTTCTTATAATGACATGAATAATGGACTTGAAAGAAAAAAAGCCTTCAAAAGAATAATTTTCCCTCTGGGTTTGAAATGACAGTTTTTTTAAAAGATACTTACATTTTACAATTCAATAATTACAGTTTACAGTTCAATATCATCGTATGGGTCTTGATCATTGCTTGAACGAGTCGACGCTAAATTCTTTATTTAGTTGATAATTTTCTGGATTTCTTTTTGGGTTGAACATTCTTGAAGCCTTGATATTATATGGGGATCTTCTGTTATAATTTGTGTCGGGGAGTTTTGAGTTATGATTTTTGAGCATTATTTATAATATACGTGTCAACACTCTATAAATTGTAAATTTCCACTTGATTGTAATTGTGAGGATTATTCTCCAATAAACCTAGGTATTTCATTTTACTTCTTTTATTTTATAAAGCTTGCCTTAATATTTGTTTTCTATCTTCATGTTATCTAATTTTCATTTTTATATTATAACTAATTCTATTAAATATATTCTAAGTTACACTATATTTTACACTTATACACTTAAATATAATATCTATATGGACCCTGTTAGCATTTGTTATCAGAGCCATGAACCAAAATCTTTTTAAACATGATAATGTTAATATTCACCATATAATATATAGGGCTAGGGCAATTTGAGAACCACTATAAGTCGTGAGAATCTTTTAAAAAAATCGATAAAAAATTATTGTTTCGCATGTTACATATGTTACACCATTTTTTACATAGGTTGTTACATATGTAACAAGAGAAAATGGTAATTTTGTCAATTTTTTAAAAAAGTTCTCCTGCCGTTTTTTTTTATTTTTAGTTTTATGAAAGTACTCTTAAAAATGTATAGAAGCTCTACCAAAATTTTAAAATATAGGAACACATGTTTTTACATGTTTTTATTTGTGTGGTTTTAAAAGTTTTCACAATTCGTAGTGGTTATCAAAGGAACCTGATCCTACACACACAAACACACAAGGAAGACACACGTACGATGATGCGGCGTTGACAATTTGCAACACACTACTCGTTTCTATTAGTTTATCAATGATCTCATGATATTGTATAGTGCTTTACATTAGCTTTTCTATTTATATAATATTTTAAAACGCAATTCAAGATTTACTAAGTAAAAATTCACAAAAATCTTGAATTGAAAAAACTGGCTTTCTGACCGGAAACGAAAAACAAAATTTTACAATAAATTCTAAAACTTGGCCATTATTGTTTTGGCCAAAATTACCTAAGCAATTTAGTGATACTTTGTAAGTGAGTTAGCGTGTTTTTTAAGTTATTGCAAGTATAAAGCAGTAAATGGCTTAGGATATAACGAGGAAAAACCCTTGATCTTGAATAGGATCTTCGACAAAAAACCTTAGGAGGGGAAAATTATTCGCCGGCCTCAGATTTATCAATAAGTAAAAAGTGTTAGAACTCGAGAACTAATGATGAACAAGTGCTAGAGAACAAGAGTGTGTATGTAGTGAGGTGCAAGTGAGTAACTGCCCTATCTTGTTCATCATACCCCCATTTATATTGTAATTGGTATCCTGCCATTAATGCTATTGATTTTGGTCCTAAAGAGCCGTTGGACCCGGCTAGCTTGATCTCTACGAACTTCTTCATCAATATTTGGTCTAACTAGCCATTGTGTGACGATTAAGAACAAATTCAGTTAAGAAAAAAATTCAGTTAAGACACTCTTCATAAACGTTACTAAATGAAAAACTAGCCTCGATTCCATTAGATTTCATTCGTTGTCACTTATGAGGACTTTTACCGTTTGCTCGGTTGTTAATGGCCGTTATTATGTGGCAGGTGTTGACGATTTTTCTAAATTTACATGGATTTATCATCTAAAAACTAAATCTGATTTCTACAACATATTCACGATATTCATGCAATTTGTCAAACACAATTTTCTCACAAGATTAAGGTTTTTTAAAATGATGGCAACACTGAATTTGTAAACAACAATGCTCGGAAATTACTAGATGACAATGATGCTTTTCACCGCCTATCATATCCCTACACACCACAACAAAAATGGTCGGTCGAACACAAACATAGACACATTTAGAAACTGGATTCGCTATCTTATTTGATGGTAACATCCGTCCAACATATTGGATATATGCCTTTAGCTCAAAAATGTTCCATCTTACATTTAATTCCTGGAGTTTGTTAAAACATTGAAGAATTGGAATGATTCAAAAGTCAAATACCAGTGAATTTGATCTTTATTTACTTTTTTTATTAGTCGCACGTAATGACAGATCACGGCCATATTATTAAAAGCTTGTGGTAAGAATGGGTTTCGTTCGAGTGCTCGAAAATAATATTTGAAAGCTTTTGTGTTCTCCGTTACTTGTGTGGATGATAGAGGAACGAATTACAACATTGATCGTGAAATTACCCGTTTACAAAACAACCCGCATATGATACTTTTCACTTGTTTGCTTGTCAAGAATCTTCGGGATTATGTGGTACACAAACTCACACAAAGAAGTATTCCGTCATTTTTCTTGTTTACTGCTCTCAATATAAAGGCTATCGTTGCCTTGACTCAACTTCTAATCGGGTCTATGTCACTAGTCACGCCCGGCTTGTTGAACGCATATTCCTATTTGCAGTGACAAGTCTCCGATGCAAATTTTGCTATTACAAGGCTCATGTATTGCTCCTTCCATGCCTCCCACGAATCCACTAGTTCGTGCCTCCTCATGGTCTGTAATGATACAGCCTAAGTTCCTGCTCCTGATGTTGGCCTAGCCCACATAGAACATGTGGCGATTTATTTAGAAAAAACTTGTGTAATATGAAGAAAGGGTTTGTGCAGTAGAGTTTTTAACATTTTTAAGCGAGAAAAAAGCTTGTAAATAAATTAGTTTTTTATAGTGTGATTTCATTTGTTTTGTTTGCAACGGTCCACCATCTTTTAGAAAAGTCATCAACAACTGCCAAATATTAACGGTAATTAACAACCGAGCAAACGGGTAAAAGTCCTTGCAAGTGACAACGAATCAAATCTAATGGAATCGAGGCTCGTTTTTCATTTAGTTCAAACAGCAGGAGGGGGGGGGGGTGTGCTTTTATAATTGACAAGAACATAAAAGCGAAGAGGCGGATTCAATGTTGGAACCTGGGGCGTAGGCATCCTCTCAAACCTACAGTTTATTTTTTAAATTTCTAATATTACACTCAAAGACCCAAGTGACCCCATCTATATTTTTTTAGTGCCTCAAATCCAACCTTTTGAACCTAACTTTTTGAGCCCAGTTTTCCTGTCTAACATTTAATTTTGTTTTGAAAAATTAGCAATTAAGCTATAATTGAATAATGTGTTGAAAAAAAAAAATTGCAAATGTTACGAATAAAGTTGCAATTGATCATTTTTAAAAGTTGAAATCATGTGAAGGTTAACTGTAATATGTATTTTGTTTATTATGTTTAATAATAATACTTGTTGCTTACATTTCTATGCAGACTTTATTTAATGTAATTTTTTTAACCCGGCGAATTTTGATTTGACACAATTTAGTTCAACTTGATTAGCTCTAGGTTGCACTTATTTGACACCCATTGGGACAAGCTAATTATAGGTCAACACAGTTTTGGCTCAATATAATCTAAGTATGGTACTTAATGACCGTATCAACTAACATAACACCAACCTCATCTTAGGTTCAAAACGCCATTTATTTTTCGCCCCTTATCATATATCCTTCCCTTAGAGCATTATCATACTTATCAGTTTATCACTATACCTAACATATATGGAAACTCAATAAAAACTTGTATTTTTTTAACCTACATCAGAAACCTTATCCTCATTTTTCCCCTCTCAAATTTTGTGAGAACCCACGTTAACTCCTAAATTTTATATTTCCTTATTCACCCTATATAATTATTCATTATGTTTTTATAAGTGGTTGTTGATAAAAGAAAAAAGAAAAAGAAAAAAAATAAAAGTAGAATAAACAAATATAATTTAATTGGATGGAAGACAAATATGAAAAATGAGACGTAACAGATTTCTTTAAGATGTTAAAAATTTTGAAATACGTGTATCGTTTAATTAAATTTTAATGAGGATGGGAAGCTAGTGTTTATGCTCTTACGAAACGAATAGGAACACAATTAAACCTAGACTAAACACTAACATTTATTACATATAAAGTTATGATAAAAATAACTAAATGATTCACTTATATTATATTGTATATTAAAAATGATAATTCAAAAATGTAACCAAAAAAAATTAAATATATATAAACTAATCAATAAATAATAAGCAAGTAGAGCCAAATTCAAGCTCAAACTCTAAAAAACAACTCACAACCTGAGCAAGTGCAAGCTCAAGCTTTTGAAACAAGAGCTTGAAATGAATCAAGCGAGCTCGAGCCCTCGTAAGTCAACATGAGCCAAGCTCGCTTGGTCTCGTCTTACTTACATCCCTAGCCTTATATGTTAGCTTCAGCTCAGCCTGTGCTTGGTTCCCACATTATTATCACATTGTAAAATAAGATTATAGAAATACTTAACTCCATTAATTACATAACTTAAAAATCTTTCAACATGATAAAGTAGATCCACTTAGAAACAGAAACATAACCCGAAAACAAACAGCCTGTATGACACAAGCGACGTGAAGCATCTGGTCTAGCCACCGCTCTGTCCGTGACACCAAAATTTGGCTGTCAAATCTGCATTCCCAATCCAAAAGACCCGATTGACGGTTCGGTGTAGAAGATTGAAACAAGAAAACAAATAACTGGAAATAACAAAACAAGATACCTTGTGGCAACATTGCCATTTTCACAGCTGTTGAATATTGGGGCAAATTTTGTCAAGGTTTCCATTAAACCAAACCTATAAGGTTTTCCATTTTTGAGTTTTGAGATATATCATCATTCAATTGGTGGTAAATAACCAAGCCCATTAATTAATTGGATTCTGTTTGACCCACTATAGTGGGGTTAGAAGATCATTTAGCTCAAGGAAGTCTCCTTCAAAAGCCATTAGATTCACCTGCACAGAGGAATATCAAAAGTTCATAACTTGAGATAATTATTAGTCTACTCCCATTGAAAAATGAACTTTGTAAGTGAATAAAGTTAAAACGAATTCGGGTCATCCACAGGCCGGCACGTTAATGACAGTATGACACAGTTAAAACGTGTCTAAATGGGTTGAACTCGCCCATGTTGTTTATGACACGCCAAATCCGTTTAAGTCATCATGTTAAATGAGTTAACAGGTCAATATCACACTTTTAAGATCCGGTTACCAAAACGACATAGTTTTATATAATTACAATTTACAAATAGTTAAATATATTTTTCTAAACTTCTAACCCTAGCTGCATCATCTACTTACTAATAACAAAGTTAGGAATTAAATGCTAGAAGGAAACTAGAATATGAACTAAATAATTAAAAAAAAATAATACCATATACATTCCAGAACAAAAATAAAACGTAAAAGAATAAGATTTTAGAGAGAATTATATAACCAAAAGACAAGTTTTAACGCATAAGGTACAATGATCAAAAAAGTTATAACTTACCATATCATCACATTGAGTACCAATGTTACACACTGTTTTAACAAGCTCGTTAAAAGGCTTTGGTTTATCTTTATCATTTGAGTGGTGAGATTTGGCAAACACTCGGCAAAGTACATAAGAAGCCTCGGCCTGACACAAAAAGGTAAGAGTTATCAAAAAATTAAATATACAAAACAGTACTTTTGTTGATAAATATAAAGAGAACTAAAAGATTAGTAAATGCAAGTAAGGTATACAAAAAACAACCAACATGACATCACACCCTTAATTTGTTTAGTCTTTAAGCATGCCTTGATTCTTGAAATAAACCAGAATTTGCTTTATCCATCATCAAACATTCAATTTCATTTGCCCTCTATGAATTATTTGTACGCTAAATTACTATTCAATGATCTTTTAAGTTTGTTAATCTAGTTAAGAATTGGATTAAACCGAACTTTTGATTGTTGATTCAACGAAGTATGGAATGTTTGTTTGACAATCAAAGCATATTATCCGCCTACAACAGTTAAGTAAACTTATTGTAAACAGCTAAATCTAATATGTTTAAATATACAGCTGCAATGTGAAATATAGTTCTTATTTTTGGTTTTAACTGTGTTGAAGATTACAAGCAAAATCAAGAAATCATATAACAGATTAACACTACTAGCATCAGTTATTATCATGTGATGCAACTTTTAACAGTATAACAAGTCTATATAACTAATCCTGATAAATTACAGTTTAGCATTTGTTCGCTTTATTATGATCTAAAATAGCATATGGCACAATTGTGCTACTAAACTGTTTTATATGGATGGACATCAAACAATTTAACAACAAATTTACAGACTAATTCAAATCTTCGACATACACACCACCTACAATTAACAATTCACACAAAAATCAACAAAATTTAAGACTTCATTAAACAAATTAATACACTCCAATTAATATTTTCTATAACAGAATATCACACTGTTCTGCTACTAAAATGTTGTGTATGGATGAACATCAAACACTTAACTACAATTTTACAGATTAACACAGTTCTTCAACACATTAACAAAACCAGTAATTAGCAATTCATACAAAAATCCCCAAAATTAAAACTTCATGAAACAGATTGATTCATTAAACTAACATTTCTGATATGGAACATAAAATAAGCTATTTATACATTTACATACAAATTCACAAATTAATTCAACTAATAATATGTCTAAAGTAAAATTCATCATTTTTCTACTACTAAACTGTTGTATATAGGTGAACATCAAGCACTAACTACAATTTTACAGATTAATTCAACTCTTCAGCAAATGAACACTACAAACAATTAGCAATTCATACAAAAATCAACAAAACTAAAACTTCATAAAACATATCAACACACGCCAACTATCTCTGAAACACAACAACTTAGGGGGTGTTTGGGATTCCTTATTTTACCTCCTTATAACTTTTCATTAAGTTAATAAGTTACAAAAGTGGAACTTATAGAACTTTTCCTCTCACAATATAAGCAATCCCAAACACCTTATTAGTTTTCAAAAAGTTAATAAGTTATAAGTTGATGAAAATAAGCAATCCCAAACACCCCCTTACATAAAAATCAACAAAATTACAAAATAATATTAAAGATTACCATTTTTTGATCAAACAATGCATACTCATACTGTCATACATGATCCAATTGTCCTGACGACAGTTTTAGGCGAACCACCAAAATAAAACAAAAGGCTTATGTGTCCCCAGGATAAAAACCAAACATTAAATTACGAATATAAATATTAATTCAATTCTTAAACACATAAACACCACATACAATTAAAAATTCATTCCAAAATCAACAAAAACTGAGACTTTATTAAACAAATTAATCACTAGAATATGACATTATACTGCTACTAAACTGTTGCATATGAATTAAAATCAAACATTTAATCACAAACTTAGATAAATTCAATTCTTCAACACATTAAGACAACATAAAAGTAGCAATTCATACCAAAATCCCCAAAATTAAAACTTCATGAAACAGATTATTACATTAAAACTAATATTTCTGAAATAGAACATAACATAAGCAATTTATACATTTACTTACAAGTTAACAAATTAATTCAAGTAATATGTCATTGTTCTACTGCTAAGCATTTGTATATGGATGAACAAGGGCTGTTCACAAGTTGAACCCGAGTGGAGCCAGGGTGGTTTCGAAATTAAACGAGGCAGCTCAATCTTGAAGTTAAACGAGCCTAAAATCGAGCCAACGAGCCGAGATTGGGTTGAGCTCGGCGCAGTTACAAAAATGAGCCAGCTCGGCTAAGGTAGTTTCAAATCAAATTTTATTCGAGCTTTTATCAAACAAGATACAAGCCGCGAGCTTTTTGAATAGCCCAGGTACTCAAAACATTAACTACAATTTTACAAATTAATTGAATTCTTCAACAAATGAAGACCATAAACAATTAATAATATTTCTAAAATAGAACAATTTATATCATCATCAAGAAGATTAAGAGATTATTAATCAAATTACCATTTTTTGATCAACCAATGCATACTCATACATGATCCACTTAGTCCTAACAGCAGTCTTAGCCGAATCCCCCAAATAAAACACGAACGTCTTCCTTGTCCCCAACACAACCCCCTGTAGACCCGCACCCACAATATCCTTCACCGAACCACTCCTCCGCCAAACCCCACCACCGGCTGCTCTCTTTTCACCTCGTCCTCGCTTAACCCGAGGCATCGGAGCAAAACAGTACCAGTGCTTGCGTTTGCCTTCGCGCCCGAACACGAACCGGGCGGTTTCCGGGAGATCGAAGGGTTCGAAGCGGTAGAGATCGAGGTCGTTGATTAAGTCGGATGGTGGATGGTCGCCGTTGTTTTTGTTGGTGAGGTAGTGGGTGATGAGTTGGTGTTCTGATGGGAAGAATTGGCAGCCCGGTGGAAGAGGTAATGAGGTGGGGTTAGGGTTTACTGAGGAGGAGTTGTTATCCATGGTGGTGGTGGTAGAGAATCTGACGACGGTGTGTGGAATAAGAATTTAGGAATGTGTTGAATGTGAATCAAGGAAGCTTGGTTGACAAGCTACTTGTTGCGGAAAACAATTTGTTTCTTTTTTTTTTCTATATTAATAAGTAAAATAAAGAGTTGGTCGAGAGAACTTCGCTTGGTGGTTACACAACGACTATCAAGGGTCAGTCGACAGAATGGTTTTTCAGGGGGGGGGGGGTGGCGTGGACCCAGTCAAGACAACATAGTCTAGTTAGAATTGGGCATCGGTGCTCTCCAATCAATGTTGTAAAACTCCCGAGTACTTCCCGATTACTCCCCGCCTAGATCGAGTACTCGCCGCCTCGGCTGAGTACTCCTTAGGTATTTTCCGAGTAATCCCCGACTACTCCCGAGTACTCGCAACTCCCCAGTCGACCGCCTAACGACTTTTACAACATTGTCTCCAATGCTGGAGAGTGCGATAGCCTAAATACAAGAAAGTCGTCGTTATAAAAAAAGTGGTAAGAGGCCCGCCCCATGTAGTGGAGATACGAGTTTGATTCTCGCCCGGACCAGTTTGGCAGACATCTGGGTGAAGGGACATATCAGGGCTTTATGTCCGGGTTCGAACCCGACAAGGAGCGAGGGTTTATGGATTCCATCCGGTTTCCGGGAGATCGAAGGGTTCGAAGCGGTAGACATCGAGGTCGTTGATTAAGTCGGATGGTGGATGGTCGCCGTTGTTTTTGTTGGTGAGGTAGAGACTTAGTGCCTTGGACCTAAATAATTGGATTCATGAGTCGGTCTAGAAGCCTTAAATAGCTCGGACGGTTGAAGGCTTGTCAGAGATAGATAGACTGGCTCGGAAAATAAATGTGGTTCGAAAAGAAGAAAATACAAAATGTTTTATGACGAAATCTTAGCATGAAAATTGACTCCATAATTAGATGTGAATGAATAATCGGGTCCGTATATAAACTAATTGCTTTTGTGTTGAGAATGGTTAGAAATCGTATTTCGTCACCTTCCAACCTGCTTGATAGAGGTGTAAGGGTATTGCAGAAAACTAGAGGGGATGTGAAATGCTTTTCTTAGATTTTAGTCCAATTTTAATGACCTAATGACTTTGCTAAACTCTTTTTACAACTTATAAAATAAATAGACACAAATAAGTAAAGAGTTTAAGAGTTAGAGATGACACAACCGTATTTATAGAGGTTCAAGTTAATGTTAGCTAATTCACTCTACGTCCTCTTCCAGATCGAGAATTTTCTTCACTAGTCGTCTCCCTAAAACGGTAAGGATAATTGTCTTACTCTTCAAAGAAAGTGATCATCTTTTTCACCAAGTACACAAATTACTTAGTTTTACAACTCTTCTTAATCTCACTATGAAATCTTCACCTAAAAACTAGTTAACTCTATATCAAGATATAGTTCTTAACCCAACCCAACCCAACCCAATATAAAACTACACCATATCAAGATAGAGTGTGTCTCCCCCCCTGTAAATCATCAACAAAATGATGAATCATCATTTGTCAAAACACCAGAACAACCTCTAGTATTGATCTCCCAAAATACAAGTAAGATGGTTGGATTGATAGCTTATAAAAGCTCTTCTTTTTGCTCTACACTTTGATCTCTTTTCTTGATAATTGAAGCTTGATTAGACTCGAATAATGGAAGAGATTAACCTTGAAGTGTTGTGACATTTGAGCCAAAACAAAGGTACACCTCAGTACGTATTTACCGTTTAAGCAAATAAACGCCTTTTGCGTAACAAACGAACGATTAACCGAACGGGTCGGGTTATGACCCAGATATCTCGGGGGGACATTTATAAGTGATATACGATCTATACAAGCTAAAATATTAGCAATATGGTCTTAAATAGCTCGGACGGTTGAAGGCTTGTCAGAGATAGATAGACTGGCTCGGAAAATAAATGTGGTTCGAAAAGAAGAAAATACAAAATGTTTTATGACGAAATCTGTGACATCTGCCCAAATCCGACCCGACCCAGGTACCCGTTTTTGGATCCGATTTTTTAAGATTTAAAATTTAATTATAATATTTATAAATTTATCAAATATATATATAACAATAATAATGATAATAATAATAATTCCTTTCCGCCGTCCCGCCCCTTTTTCTCTCTTGTCGCCGTTCCGTCCCTTTTTCTCTCTTGTCGCCGTCCCGCCCCTTTTTCTCTCTTGTCGCCGTCCCGCCCCTCTGCTTAACCCTTGAGCCTTGAACCCCTTTTTCCCTTAACTCTTTGCTTGTCCTTTGGTTCTTCCCGCCTAAGGATGTCTGCGCAGCTCCACGCGCCAGATTCCTTACAAGGAAGCCTGCGTGAAGACCAGCTGTTCCTGCGATACGCGAGGCGAACTGTTCCCGCGGCGCGCAAAGGATTGTAGTTCTTCCCGCGGCGCGCTAAGGATTGTAGTTCTTCCCGCGGCGCGCTAAGGATGGTAGTTCTTCCCGCGGCGCGCTAAGGATTTTAGTTCTTCCCGCGGCGCGCTAAGGATTGTTGTTCTTCCCGCGGCGCGCTAAGGATTGTTCTGTCTGCCTTCGCCCTCGCGCACTCAAGCCTTCTCGCGCTAGACACTTAAGTCTTTTCTCCAGTTCAAGCCAGCCTGTATGCTTTTGAAATATCTTATCTTCTGTGCTATACCTGCCAAGGTATGGGCACAGTAGGCCAGATCTGACATCTGTCCGAAAGGTCACTTTCGGCGCAGCTTGCTTACCAACCCTCTTGGTGGTTAGAAAAAGTAACTGGCATAATCTTTTAAAATCTTCTTTTCCATGTCTTGAACAGTACTTTGACTGACCCCTCCCATGCTATGAAAAGTAACCTGTCAGCCTTCCCCATCCCCTGCAGCTGCCACCATATCTTTTGCTTTTGATATCTTTTGCTTTGATTTTGATAAGATCTTTTCCCCAATTCAAGGGATGTGTTCCCTAGGGTTTTCCTATAAATAAAACTAATTTCTTAAATAATTAAACACTACACTCAAACACTTAAGCACTCCCCAAAATCTTTCTCCCTTACTCTCAGCCGAAGATCTTCAGCGACGCCTCCAACTCCCCTCTTTGCAATCCGTCTTCTCTTCTTTTCTGCCCAGAAACCTCGGTAAATAAATAATATATAATTCTTTTTAAATAATTTGTTTAAGTAACTTACATATATTCAAGACATAAAAACCAATCGTTAAACCAATAACCTCTTATTTATAGGTTAACTTTCGCTTGTTTAAAAGTTGGTTCTTGCATTATCTTTCAACGCACCTTTTTACAAGTGAGTAATATCGTACCTAATCCCCTTTTATTTTTAACATTTTGGGATGTTCATGTGTTCGTACAACTTGAGTCTTAAACTTGTTTATGAAATTATGTGCGCAAAACCCATGTGTTATGGACGTTTACTAGTGTTGTATATTTGTATGTGTGGATCATTAACCGCTTTGATCGGCCTATTCCGAAGTTTTCATGGATCCACTAGATAAACACGGGAGACCTATCGTTACGATTTTCTTGATTTGTTTGCACATACACGAATGATTATTTGTTTTTGCTCGATTTGGAGCACGTTATGAACTATGAGCTATGATCTATTTAGGCTTGATCACAATCTGTTTACACCACTATGTTGAACACCAGTTATACACATGTTGCGCGCAGTGCTTTGTTATTATCTATTTATATCTATTAAACTTGATTTCTCACCGACACGCAAGTGTTGACGTTTTATTTTAACACATGTTCAGGTTTGCTGTAGCTGCTTTTGGAAACTCGAGGACACGTAGGATGTTTTCTTTTACTTTGGACCTAGTTTAAAATATAACAAGACATATTTATGTATTTGAATATTATGAGTTATGATATGTGACTTATGTTACTTTATTGTGTGTTATGCGCATGCGCAATGAAATGTATTTATTAAATATTGACACCCAAATAGTGTCACGAGTAATGAAACAATTCGTAGCGCCCCGATGTATAATCCGCCATCGGTCGGGGTGTTACAGATTGGTATCAGAGCTCCGTGACTTTAGGATTAGGTGGTTAGACGTAACGACCTAGAATACCTAAGAGTCCCTTCTCGCGCATGAGAAAAATCTCATGATTACGCGCTAATTGTTAATTACTCGATAGTTATAAAATATGCTTGCGCATACGCAGCACATGATTTCATGTTTTATCCGCGATCTTTCGATTTTTATTGTTAAATTTCAATTCGTTTCTTTACATACATATTCGTTTGTTGTTGGGACTTAACATTGAAAATCCGAAAAGTCATGGTGATACATGAATAGTTGATTTTCAATCCCCATTAACTTTATGTTCTAAAATTGAAGATTTGAAAAGTCATGGTGATACATGAATTGTCAACCTTCAATACTCATTTACTCGTATATTTTAAATTGAAGATTTGAAAAGTCATGGTGATACATGAATTGTCAACCTTCAATACTCATTTACTCGTATATTTTAAATTGAAAATTTGAAAAGTCATGGTGATGCATGAATTGTCGATTTTCAATTCGAATTCATTACCTGTATTAAGTTTGCATTTAAATTCATTTTTACTTCAAAATTTGATAGCATTTAACTCCGCGAAACAAGCTTTACAATGATATACTTTGCGCTGAAACGATTTCCCATACCAAGATATTAACAAAAACTAAAACTTTTATAGAATGCCTCCGCTATCAGCTCGCCGTCATCGGAGGAGAGAAGCCTCGCGCAGACGTATGCAGCGTCGTTCCCAGGAAATGGCCGCCGCAATAGCCCAAGCCTTAAATCAAAATAACACCAACCCCTCCGGATACAATATTAAGTCCTTTAATGCGGGTAACTCTCCGAAATTCACAGGGCTCGAAGGAGCCACCGTAATGCTCCATTGGCTCGAGAAAATTGAGAACACCTTCCTCCATACCCATTGCCCTCCAGACCGACGAACCCTATACGCCTCAAGTGTCCTGGAATCAAGGGCGCTTACATGGTGGAACGGAGTAGCTCACGCGCGTGGCGCAGAGGCTGCTTCTAACATGCTCTGGGAGGAATTCAAGGATCTTTTGACTCGAGAATTCTGCCCTCCCAACGAAGTAAAGCGCCTTGAGGAGGAATTTTGGAACTTGAAACAGTACAGTGGCGAAGCGCGCGAGTACGCTACGCGCTTTCACGAACTAAGTTTGCTTGTCCCGCACCTAGTTACCCCTTCCCGCCGTGCCATCGAAAAGTTTCTTGGGGGTCTCCCCATGGAAATTCAAGATTCTGTATGGGCCAGGAACCCAGTAACCCTCTCTGACGCCATCGAGTTGGCCGCTGTGCTCAGCGACAACCATGTCAGGGCAGGAACCCTGTTCCTGCGGGGAGCCGAGAAGACCAAACTCACCAAGACTGTCCCAGAACCAACAGAAACCAAGCCAGAACCCTCAAACCGTAACAACCTCAAGCGCAGGCACAAACCCAATCATCAAGCCTACGCGCTTACCAACCCGCTCATTGTCCAGCAACCCGCCTACCAACCTTCAGTACACGCTCCTAACCCACTGTCAACCTACCCAACACCCCCTGTAGTCCATAACTATGCCTTAACCAATTCCGCGCTCCCTGCCCCGCCAACTAAGAAACCTTACACAGGAAACCAACACTTTTGCCCAACCTGTAAACTTCATCACCCAACTCAAGCCCCGTGTCGACAATGCAACCGATGTGGCCGCATTGGTCACACTGCTGAGTACTGTAGAGTCCTTCCCGCCAACCCAATCGCGCAAACACCACCAACCTACCCGCAAAACCCACAATCAACATACCATAATCCACGACCCAGGTCGTGCTATAACTGCGGTGACCCCAGTCATTTCCGGAACGCGTGCCCGAGACTGCAAGTACAAATTACGCAAGCTAATCCGGTTAACCAAATTTCAAACCAAGTGGCGCGCGGACGTGCTTTTAATATAACCGCGCACCAAGCGCAAGCGAATAATGACGTGGTTAATGGTACATTTTTACTTAACGGACAATATGCATCTATACTTTTTGATACTAGCGCCGATAGGAGTTTTATTTCTCGCGCATTTGAACAAAAACTTGCGCGACCGCGAATAAACTTAAACGGAAACTTTACAGTTGAAATGGCTAACGGTGAAACAATTATAATAAACTCCGTGATCAAAGATTGCACGCTTAACCTTAATGAACACGATTTTCTAATCGACCTCATTCCCATGCCTCTTGGAAGTTTTGATGTTATTATTGGTATGGACTGGCTCTCGCAAAATCGCGCCGAAGTAATCTGCGCCAAGAAATTGATTCGCATTCCTCGGGAAAATGGTCAAGATTTTCATATCTACGGCGAGAAACCATCTAACGGTCTTAAACTTATGTCATGCACTGAAGCCCGAAGACTTTTACGAAAGAAATGTGTCGCGTTCTTAGCTCATGTGGTCAAACCCGATGAAGGAAAGAAGAAACTTCGCGAAATCCCCATCGTGCGTGACTTTCCTGAAGTCTTTCCCGAAGATCTTTCTAGTTTACCTCCCGCTCGGGATGTCGAGTTTCGTGTTGATCTTGTCCCTGGTGCATCCCCCGTAGCCAAATCTCCTTATCGACTTGCACCCGCTGAAATGCAAGAATTAGCAAGTCAACTTCAAGAGTTGACCGATAAAGGATTCATTCGCCCTAGCTCCTCGCCGTGGGGTGCTCCGGTTTTGTTCGTTAAAAAGAAAGACGGTTCGTTTCGCATGTGTATCGATTACCGCGAGCTGAACAAGCTCACCATTAAGAACCGGTACCCTTTACCGCGTATCGACGACCTCTTTGACCAACTCCAAGGTGCCTCTTGTTTCTCCAAAATCGATCTTCGTTCTGGCTATCACCAGTTGCGTATCCGCGAAGAAGATATTCCCAAAACTGCCTTTCGAACCCGCTACGGTCATTTTGAATTCTTGGTCATGCCCTTCGGTTTAACCAACGCACCCGCTGTCTTCATGGATCTAATGAACCGGGTGTGTAGGCCTTTCTTGGACCAATTCGTGATCGTGTTTATCGATGACGTTCTGGTATATTCCAAAACCAAGGCCGAGCATGAACAACATCTTCTGTTGGTGTTGCAAAAGCTTCGAACCGAACAACTCTATGCCAAACTCTCCAAGTGTGAGTTTTGGTCTGACGAGGTACAGTTTCTTGGTCATTTTGTAAACAAGATGGGTATTCATGTCGACCCATCCAAAATTGAAGCAATCAAGAACTGGATTTCACCGACCACTCCTACCGAAATCCGTTCCTTTTTGGGCTTAGCTGGTTACTACCGGCGATTCATTTCGAACTTCTCAAAAATCGCCTTGCCTTTAACAGCATTAACGCACAAAGGCAAACCGTATATTTGGGGCTCGAAGCAAGAAGAAGCCTTTCAAACGCTCAAGCGAAAGTTATGCCAAGCTCCTGTTCTAACGTTACCAGAGGGTACTGACGACTTTGTCGTTTATTGTGATGCCTCCAACCAAGGTCTCGGTTGTGTACTTATGCAACGAGGCAAGGTTATCGCTTACGCGTCAAGGCAACTCAAAATTCATGAAAAGAATTATACGACTCACGACCTCGAACTTGGTGCAGTTGTATTTGCCTTAAAAATCTGGAGACACTACCTTTATGGTACTAAGTGCATCATTTACACCGACCATAAAAGCCTTCAGCACATTTTTGATCAAAAGGAACTTAACATGAGACAACGCCGATGGAACGAACTCATCAGCGATTACGATTGTGAGATCCGATATCACCCTGGAAAGGCTAATGTGGTAGCCGATGCGCTCAGCCGCAAACCCAGTCAACTCAACTGTATTTTGCCGCGCACGCAGCTTCGCTTCGCGCCGATCCAAAGCAATCTTGAATCGCGCATTCGCGACGCGCAGCACGCATCGATCAGCAAAGGCAACCTACGCGCCGAGTTAGCGTGTGGTGCGGAAGCTCATCTAGTCCCTAACCTGCATGGAACTCTCTGTTATCTCAATCGCATCTGGATTCCCAATGATGAGATTCTTCGCGCTGACATTTTGAGTGAAGCGCACAAAACTCGATATTCCATTCATCCTGGCGCTGACAAAATGTACAAAGATTTGCGCCTTACTTATTGGTGGCCCGGTATGAAAAAGGATATTGCTGTGTTCGTAGCTAAATGCCTAACTTGTTCTAAGGTAAAAGCTGAACATCAACGCCCATCTGGTTTGCTCGAACAACCAGAAATTCCTATGTGGAAATGGGAAAGTATAGCAATGGAGTTTATCACCAAGTTACCCTCGACCGCAAGCAAACATGATAGCATTTGGGTAATAGTGGATCGATTGACCAAGTCTGCCCACTTTCTGCCCATTCGTGAAACCTACCGTGTTGAACAACTTGCGCATCTATATGTCAAACAAAATTTTCTGCCGTCATGGTACTCCCTTGAGCATCATATCCGATCGCGATGGCCGTTTTATATCTCGCTTTTGGAAATCTCTCCAATCTGCGTTAGGAACTCGTTTGGACATGAGTACTGCATATCATCCTCAGACTGACGGACAGTCTGAGCGAACCATCCAAACCCTTGAGGACATGCTTCGATCTTGTGTTCTTGATTTTGGAGGTAATTGGGATTCACACCTACCTCTGATCGAGTTCTCTTATAATAACAGCTATCATTCCAGCATCGGTATGGCCCCATTTGAAGCACTTTACGGTAGAAAGTGCCGCTCACCGATTTGTTGGAACGAAGTGGGTGAAGTTCAAATCACAGGACCCGAACTAGTTCAAGAGACAACCGATAAAATCGCCAAGATCCGTGATCATCTGCTGACTGCCAGAAGCCGACAGAAGAGTTACGCAGATCGCAGGCGGAAGCCTCTCGAATTTCTAGTTGGTGATCTTGTTCTCCTCAAAGTGTCGCCCTGGAAGGGTGTTGTCCGCTTTGGGAAGAAAGGTAAGCTTGCACCTCGTTATGTTGGTCCATTCAAGATTCTTGCGAGAGTGGGAAAGGTTGCCTACAAGCTGGACCTGCCGCCCGCGCTCAGCAATGTGCATCCAACGTTCCATGTATCCAATCTCAAGAAATGTTTAGCTGACGAGAACCTCCACATACCACTTGATGAAGTTCAAGTTGATGAGTCTATGCATTTCGTTGAGAAACCTGTTGAGATTATGGATCGCGAGGTGAAGCAAACCAAGCGCAGTCGCATCCCTATTGTCAAAGTTCGCTGGGAGTCCAAGCGCGGAGCCGAGTTCACTTGGGAAAGGGAAGATCAAATGAAGATCAAATACCCGCACCTTTTCTCTGCGCATCCTACTTCGAGATAAATTTCGGGACGAAATTTCTTAAAGTAGGGGAGACTGTGACATCTGCCCAAATCCGACCCGACCCAGGTACCCGTTTTTGGATCCGATTTTTTAAGATTTAAAATTTGATTATAATCTTTATAAATTTATCAAATATATATATAATAATAATAATGATAATAATAATAATTCCTTTCCGCCGTCCCGCCCCTTTTTCTCCCTTGTCGCCGTTCCGCCCCTTTTTCTCTCTTGTCGCCGTCCCGCCCCTTTTTCTCTCTTGTCGCCGTCCCGCCCCTTTTTCTCTCTTGTCGCCGTCCCGCCCCTCTGCTTAACCCTTGAGCCTTAAACCCCTTTTTCTCTTAACTCTTTGCTTGTCCTTTGGTTCTTCCCGCCTAAGGATGTCTGCGTAGCTCCACGCGCCAGATTCCTTACAAGGAAGCCTGCGTGAAGACCAGCTGTTCCTGCGATACGCGAGGCGAACTGTTCCCGCGGCGCGCAAAGGATTGTAGTTCTTCCCGCGGCGCGCTAAGGATTGTAGTTCTTCCCGCGGCGCGCTAAGGATGGTAGTTCTTCCCGCGGCGCGCTACGGATTTTAGTTCTTCCCGCGGCGCGCTAAGGATTGTTGTTCTTCCCGCGGCGCGCTAAGGATTGTTCTGTCTGCCTTCGCCCTCGCGCACTCAAGCCTTCTCGCGCTAGACACTTAAGTCTTTTCTCCAGTTCAAGCCAGCCTGTATGCTTTTGAAATATCTTATCTTCTGTGCTATACCTGCCAAGGTATGGGCACAGTAGGCCAGATCTGACATCTGTCCGAAAGGTCACTTTCGGCGCAGCTTGCTTACCAACCCTCTTGGTGGTTAGAAAAAGTAACTGGCATAATCTTTTAAAATCTTCTTTTCCATGTCTTGAACAGTACTTTGACTGACCCCTCCCATGCTATGAAAAGTAACCTGTCAGCCTTCCCCATCCCCTGCAGCTGCCACCATATCTTTTGCTTTTGATATCTTTTACTTTGATTTTGATAAGATCTTTTCCCCAATTCAAGGGATGTGTTCCCTAGGGTTTTCCTATAAATAAAACTAATTTCTTGAATAATTAAACACTACACTCAAACACTTAAGCACTCCCCAAAATCTTTCTCCCTTACTCTCAGCCGAAGATCTTCAGCGACGCCTCCAACTCCCCTCTTTGCAATCCGTCTTCTCTTCTTTTCTGCCCAGAAACCTCGGTAAATAAATAATATATAATTCTTTTTAAATAATTTGTTTAAGTAACTTACATATATTCAAGACATAAAAACCAATCGTTAAACCAATAACCTCTTATTTATAGGTTAACTTTCGCTTGTTTAAAAGTTGGTTCTTGCATTATCTTTCAACGCACCTTTTTACAAGTGAGTAATCTCGTACCTAATCCCCTTTTATTTTTAACATTTTGGGATGTTCATGTGTTCGTACAACTTGAGTCTTAAACTTGTTTATGAAATTATGTGCGCAAAACCCATGTGTTATAGACGTTTACTAGTGTTGTATATTTGTATGTGTGGATCATTAACCGCTTTGATCGGCCTATTCCGAAGTTTTCATGGATCCATTAGATAAACACGGGAGACCTATCGTTACGATTTTCTTGATTTGTTTGCACATACACGAATGATTATTTGTTTTTGCTCGATTTGGAGCACGTTATGAACTATGAGCTATGATCTATTTAGGCTTGATCACAATCTGTTTACACCACTATGTTGAACACCAGTTATACACATGTTGCGCGCAGTGCTTTGTTATTATCTATTTATATCTATTAAACTTGATTTCTCACAGACACGCAAGTGTTGACGTTTTATTTTAACACATGTTCAGGTTTGCTGTAGCTGCTTTTGGAAACTCGAGGACACGTAGGATTTTTTCTTTTACTTTGGACCTAGTTTAAAATATAACAAGACATATTTATGTATTTGAATATTATGAGTTATGATATGTGACTTATGTTACTTTATTGTGTGTTATGCGCATGCGCAATGAAATGTATTTATTAGATATTGACACCCAAATAGTGTCACGAGTAATGAAACAATTCGTAGCGCCCCGATGTATAATCCGCCATCGGTCGGGGTGTTACAGAATCTTAGCATGAAAATTGACTCCATAATTAGATGTGAATGAATAATCGGGTCCGTATATAAACTAATTGCTTTTGTGTTGAGAATGGTTAGAAATCGTATTTCGTCACCTTCCAACCTGCTTGATAGAGGTGTAAGGGTATTGCAGAAAACTAGAGGGGATGTGAAATGCTTTTCTTAGATTTTAGTCCAATTTTAATGACCTAATGACTTTGCTAAACTCTTTTTACAACTTATAAAATAAATAGACACAAATAAGTAAAGAGTTTAAGAGTTAGAGATGACACAACCGTATTTATAGAGGTTCAAGTTAATGTTAGCTAATTCACTCTACGTCCTCTTCCAGATCGAGAATTTTCTTCACTAGTCGTCTCCCTAAAACGGTAAGGATAATTGTCTTACTATTCAAAGAAAGTGATCATCTTTTTCACCAAGTACACCAATTACTTAGTTTTACAACTCTTCTTAATTTCACTATGGAATCTTCACCTAAAAACTAGTTAACTCTATATCAAGATATAGTTCTTAACCCAACCCAACCCAATATAAAACGACACCATATCAAGATAGAGTGTGTCTCCCCCCCTGTAAATCATCAACAAAATGATGAATCATCATTTGTCAAAACACCAGAACAACCTCTAGTATTGATCCCCCAAAATACAAGTAAGATGGTTGGATTGATAGCTTATAAAAGCTCTTCTTTTTGCTCTACACTTTGATCTCTTCTCTTGATAATTGAAGCTTGATTAGACTCGAATAATGGAAGAGATTAACCTTGAAGTGTTGTGACATTTGAGCCAAAACAAGGTACACCTCAGTACGTATTTACCGTTTAAGCAAATAAACGCCTTTTGCGTAACAAACGAACGATTAACCGAACGGGTCGGGTTATGACCCAGATATCTCGGGGGGCCATTTATAAGTGATATACGATCTATACAAGCTAAAATATTAGCAATATGGTCTTAGTTTGATAGCAAACAAGTTAAACGAAAACATGCTCGTTTAACCACCCGCTATAGATTTAAACGCGAAAGATAGTTACAAACCAAGCATTGTAGTATACGTTAAGCCGAAAAAGACTTACCAAACACTTATTTGAAATGTTTTAAGCGATCCATGAAAATATTTTTGATTTTTACAAACATATAGTATGTTTTTATAATTTTACACAAAACTAGCCGAAAAACACTTGTTTTCGCGTTGTTTAACGCAACCGATAAGTTTTTCGCGCCAAAAACCGAACCCGAACTAAATTTGGAACGGGCTTTTCGTATTTGGGCTTGAGAAATCAGAAACTTGGGCCAAAATGGGCCCCAAGGGGGCCCATGATGGTCCGATCGCAGCCGCCACCCCCTTGTTTATTCATTCACATTTAAACTAGATTCAAGCCATTTTTAACATCATTTCTTGGAAAACTCTGGACACCACTTCTGTTTCAGCCAGAAAACTTCCAAAACCCTAAAAAACATGGCTTTTGAACTTGTTTGAACTTGTTTAATACCATAAAAACATGTCTTGGTTACTAAAAATCATTCCTAACCGTGTAAAAATCTTAAAAATGGTCCATAAACATGTTTTGATCATACACATGGTAAGGAACCTGTTTTGATAGTTTTTTTTTGCCATAAACACGGATTAAAGGGTTGAAACGACGATTTTACGGTTCAAAAGTTCGTTTTTGTGCACTAGCCGAAACCCTAACTTAAGGGCTGTTATGTTGATAAAATATTGCTTGGTTTGTGATATAGGACTTGTACCTAGCTTTCTTAGAAGCACAAGAACCTGAAAACTTGATTAAAAGGTCGGAAACGAGCCAAACCCGCTAAGGTAATGCCGAAACACTCGCTTACGGGCTATTTAGGTTAAGGTTGTGATGTGCATATTGTTAGGACTTAAAATTTTTCAGGGACATCAGGGACCATTTCAATGAGTCCCTGTTTAAATTTGGTAATTTTTCGACCATCCGAGAATATTTGGCGAATTTATTACCGAATTGGGACGTTTATTTAGGAAAAATAGCTAAAATACTTCAAAAATTATGAAATTTTTCTGGGAACTCTATTTGATGTCTTTTGATCACATATGAATTTTGGGATTATTTGGAGAAGTTTAAGGGTGTTTTGTTTATTTGCGTTCGTGTGAATTTTACAGCCGAATTTGGGCCGAAAAGAATATTGCACGAGCTTTTTACATTCTGGAATTGATACAGGTTGTTTTGGGACATGATTTGAGTACTCAGGAATTTTTGGTGAATTTTTGAAAATTGTTGGGTGAACGGACGATTTTCAGACGAAATATAGCTGATAAAATGAATTTTTATAAATTAATAAATCAGTAAATAAATTCCAGAAATATTTTTATAAAAATCTACATATTTTAATTGACAAGTGGTTAAATTTTCATAATTTAATTATTAATGGTTATTTAATTATGCTAATCTGAATATTAAACAAATTCAGTTTTTATAAAAACCGGCAAGTTCGCGACTAGTGAATCTGCGGGAATATCAAAACACCAAGAGTGATCAAAAATCATATTTTTGGACTAATTAAGTAAAAACGAACTTTTCTATGAAAAACCTGGACAATTTGGATGGATTGTGCGTGTTTCTTCTTAAATGAAACTGAATAAACGGAAACGGGCCCCGTGGCTAATCCGGGACCCCAATATGTGATCTTTCTTTATAACTTAATCATTTTGTTAACCAATACATTTACCCAAGCTTATTTTCCCATAACTGTTTTCTGAACGCGTAAACGAGCAACTTGGCCCAGCTGGGAAAACGGGAGTCTGAGCCAAGTTCGGTTTTAAGTATTAGACATTGAACAACATCACAACCTAAGCCTATTGTCACTTTCTGGGCGTTCCAGCTACACCCAGATTAGTTATGCAGCCCAGTTTAGTATTGAGATTATAATAATATTAAAATATTAATATTATTATAATATTGATTATAGGGACTACTGATAGCAGACCAAACGAACCACGAGCTGATACAGTACTGATTATCGACTAAACCGTGAGTTTCATGACCCCACTTTTAAACTGTTTTACGAACTTTTGGGGTGAAAAGCATGTTTGCTTATATCTATATACTTATCTGAAACATGTAATGATGTGAATTATCTAAGTGCTAACACATGAAAGTCCCCACTAACACAGTGATTAACTTCGAGCCGGTGGCTTGTGAATAGTACTATTGGTTTGACAAACCACGCGGGTGTTAAAAGTCAAAAGTCAAGTCAAGAAAATGGAAAGTTTATGCAATTCTTTTTAATGGCAATTATTGGGTCATAATTGTTATTATAACGTTTCGTTATAAATATATTAATATTAATATTATAGCTATCAACACCTAATATAAATTAGTTTCCTCTTTAAGTTTTTCCCTCCTATAAATATCCTATTGTATTTCAATGTAACATACACATGATTAATGAAATATCTTCCTTTCTTTCTACATGTCCTTCTCGTATGTCATTTTATTAAGTTATCATTGTTCTTTATTCTCTCAACATAAAACATATTTTAGTTCATACAATTTTGGTTATGTTAAAGATTTGTATTATATCTCTTCCATCTTTCGTAATAATCCATATTGTGATTCATACGATTTGGGCTAAATCAAGATTTACATATGTTATTATTATTATTCCAACTACTATTTTATCTTTAATAAATCATATAGAATTTATGCAACATTGGACGCATACATGATTTTAGTAACCAAAGTGTTATACACTAATTTTATATTATTATAAACCAACTTTTTGATTTGTTCTTCGCAAACATGTGTTAATCAAGCTAATTATAATTCCTATTCATATCAGAATCTCTATTTAAAGTTATTAAAATCATATGCTAATTTAGCATTAAAAAAAGTAAAATGTTATTTAATTTGATTACCATAACTCCATTAGTGTTATTACAAGAGCAACAGATTGTTTAATAAGTATACTAGTTTGCGACCCGTCTATTATACGGGTAGTTCTTGAAAATACAATATTTAATAAATAATCGATATATAAGAAAAAATAAACCTATTAAACACTATTAATACACAGTCGTTGTACAATAGTTTTTAAAACAGTTTTAAAGTAAAAGATTATTATAAATATCAAATATCTGAAAAAAAATAAGAAGTAAATACTAAATTAACAAATTTTGAAAGCATAAATTTTAAGAATGGTAAATATTATTTTACTACTATAAATTTGTTAAAAATGGTGAGGTTTAAAGTAGAAGTGACAAGTGGCAAAACTTGTAACTTTTTATTAGAGAGTATAGATATAGATTTTTTTGTGGGGTGTTTGTACTTTTCTTCATGCCTAGTTAACAAAAAGAAAAGATGGGGTTGGTTTTGGTTGTGTTATAGAACAAAATATGGAAATACAAATGTGAAATCACATGATCGCTTGAATGATAATACAATGTTTTCTCATATTTATAGTCTTGTACTAAAGAAGCATAACACATATACAATCATAAACATGAAGTTATGGATCATGATTATCTAATGGCGTGACCGGTTAGACCACACCAAGTCAATGATGTGAAATATACTGAAGAACCAAAATGATTCTTCCTAATAATTATACATGTAATATTGCTCTCAACAGAAATTATTTATTTACCAACTAGAGAAGGGTGTGAATCCCTATATGTTATGGAATGCGAAAAGGATACACATATCTGAATATGATACCATTTAGTGTTTTAAAATCGATGTATCGTCTAAATTGTTATAAATTTCCCAACATGAAGTTTTTGTGATTTATGGCTTGGCTAATGAGATAGCAAGCATAATATTCTAGATTTTCATATTTATTTTTGGTAAATTACTATTAATAGATGAATTGATTTTGTTGAGACGATCATCAAACGTCTATAATTGATTGCAACGTCAATGATCATGAGAGCAAAAATTCATGTTTTATTTAGGTATTTATCATTTTATATGTATTCACATCGAGCCAACAAGCTATGATACTTCCTCCCCATTACAATTGGTTTTAGTCAGTAACAAAGTATTTCTCATCTAATTATTTCGTGTGTGTTATATGCTAAAATTAATCCACCACAAGGCACAAAGATGAGACCACAAACGAAGTTGGGAATTTATGTCGGTATTAAATATTACCTATGAATAAATACTTCGAGCCATTAATGAGATATGTGTTTATGACTCATTGGTTTTCACATTAGTAAATATACATTCATAACATAGGGTGCGATATAAAGCAATTGAAAAACGAATTTAGTTGGAATGAATTATCATTGATCATCAAACTAAATTATATGAACTAAAAGTTCAACAGATAATTCATGTATAAAGCTTAACGAATCAATTACCAGACGATTCACTGACCAAAATAGAGTCTCTAGCTAAGACACCTATACCAACTGCTATGCTGCAATTCATATTATTACATATTGATAATGAATCTAGCATGCGGGTGAAGTGTGATAAACTAATCGGTTCTAAAACAAAATTTCCTCGAAAATGGGAGCAAGTAATGAAGATGGTCAAGTCGAGATACAATAAAAAGGTCTCTTGAAAGACATAAGACATGATGGTTCTTAAAGAACCTCAGGTACCTGAACATCAAGAGATCTCAATATATCATATCTAGAAATGTATGGAATCGAAATAATATCGACGTTGTGATACGTTTGTATATAATGTAGCGCTTGAAATCATGAGAATCAAGATATAGGATCTGCCTATGAATGAGAACATATAAATGATTGGCCAAGATTGAAAGACGCAGGTATGGCAGAGTTTAAATTCTCAAAAGAAACGGAAAGTTTTCGGACCAACAGTCCATACAACTGAAGTTGTGAAATACGATGAATGCAAGCGGTTCTTTTATGCAAATCGCTTAAAAATCAAATTAACTTATATAAGGTAAAATTGGTGGCACAAGGATTTTGCAAAAGCCCATGATTAATTATGATGAGACGCATTCTCCAATGGTGGAAACAATGACTTTCCGATACCTAAATAGTATGGTAATACAAAGAGAGAATTGATATGCGTTTAATAAATATTGTGATTCAGTTGATACTGAAAGTTTACAAGAAAGTCTTTGAAGGATTTGAATTATCAAATCATGTAAATTAAGTTCTCGAGAATACTATGGCTCATGTTGTATATAGATTCATATTTGAACACGTTATGATTATTGTATATGTTAAATATAGCTAGAACTCCTGAAGAGTTCCTAGCATGTGAATGCTTTAAAAGTTAATTGAAACATCTTAAGGATGTAATTCTTATGCACCAATAAACATACATAGAAGACCTGATGATTATCGTATCTTAATAAACAAATAATGGTATAATATGGGTTTTGATATATGATATAGAAATTGATGTGTCAGATTGAGCAAGTTCATGTAGCAAAACTCATGAGGAGTGAATGCACATCAATAATTGGTTAAAATGGAAAGGAATTTGTGATGGATTGAAAATGTTTAAGCAGAGACACGAAGTTATCAAAATATGTATGAACTAAAATATCTAGTCAAGTATAAATCAGAAGATATTCTGATAAAGAGGCTTATGATTTTGGTAAACTTTGCCATATTCTTATCAAAATTTTACTCTTAAAAGTTCATATAATCATAGTTCACTGTGATGATGTACCCATCATCGAGAGAAACTGCAGAACTTTTAGAAGGAGAATTTTTGAAATACCTTGACGTGATGTGATTATTACTCAATCTGCAGTTTGAGTATTTGTGTAATTATATGTTTATCAATTCATCAAAGTACATCTAAAAGATATTGAGATATTTACCAAGATAAGATTCATTCTTTGAGTACGTTAAAGGATGTACAATAATGTACTCTATATCATTTCCTACCTGAATATGAAATATTAATAGTTCGGAAATACCAAAATTAAATGCATAAGTGCATTATATCATATTGTTAGCCATATATGATTCTTATTTTCTTAATTTATATTTATCGACATGTGTCCAGCTAGGAGACATCAGAATAGGTTAAAACATATATTTCAGGTATAAAAGATATGCGTTTATATTTTACTAACCTATCAAAACAAGTTTTGTTAGTCTTGTCATGCAGAGAAACACAACAGGATTATCAATATAATGGTATATGTTTACGAGATGAGGCAATAGAAGTCTTCAACCTAAAGACTCGTATTTCAAGGGATGAAAACGCAAATGATTGACTACAAAAGTTTTGGGCAACTTTCATAGAAGATCGATATTTACCATTTTAATGGATATATAAATCAGGGGGAGACAATACGCGCTGCACTCTTTTTCCCTTAGCTATGGTTTTGTTCCACTGGGTTTTTCTAGCAAGGTTTTTAATGAAACAACATATCCAAGCGTATTAAGTTGATAACCAAGGGGGAGTGTTATACATATATTAATATTATGGTTATCAACACTTAATATAAATTAGCTTCCTCCCCAAGTTTTTTCCTTCCTTTAAATATCCCATTATATCTCAACGTAACCTACACATGATTAATAAAATCTCCCCCTTTCTCTCTACATGTCCTTCTCTTATGTTATAGCTATTAGGCTAGTTTCCAAACACTTTTTAGTATCTATTGTATATTGCTAAAAAGAACATGAACCGCATCGGAAGACAACATTGATTTCGATTTATCTGGACAACGTCATAGTGTTAGTTTTCCTCTAAAACTAAGGGGCGAACATACTTATATGTAGGTACGGGTTTAAGGAAACCCACTAAGTTTTGAAATATAGTAGAGCGGTTAAAATTATAGTGAACCTATATATGTACTATAACTAGTAGGTAGACCCACTGCGATGCGACGGTGTTTAAATGAGGCTTAACGAAAGTACGTTAAGTAGTGAAGCAGTTAAGCGACCCAAAGTTGTTGTTGGAACCCGCGTTTCACGGGGAATGGCTGCTGCCGAAGAGCGAGGGAGAGGGGGTGAGTTGAGGGAGGCTTCTTTGGTGTTAGTTGATATAACTCATTGTAACCTTACTAAATGGTGAAGTGCTATATCTATGAGGTAATATATACTAATCAAGGTTCTAGCATTAACTGATACTAGCAGCAGAAAACTTATATTTTCACTTAAAATAATTTATTTTTCACGTAAACACGCTTGCAAATATGTTGTACGGTTAAAAGTCAATAAAATGACGAGTTTTCGGTTTAAAAACAACTGTAACTAAAAAACTGATTTTGGGCAGATTCTAAAATGACATTTTAAGTATAAAATGCTTAAATCACAATATAGGTACACATCCAATTCTTAGAACACGCTCATGTGCTATTTTCGTGTTGATTACCTTACCAATAAAGTGCTAGAAATTATCATGCTTAGATGAACCTAGTTTAATGTGCATTCTAGAGATATAATAGTTAAGATATAATAGCTAAAATACAGGCTAATATGGGTAAAGTGATGTATTTTGATGTATTATATGCTTATGTGTCAAAACGTGAAAGTCGGTCACTTCACGAGACTGTTAGGTTGTTTAACGAGTAAACGACAACGCTAAGAAACTTGACGTTAAACATGCTCAAATAATATGCTATGCCATGAGAAAATAGTTATAAGTGTCGGTATGACTAAGCGTGTACCTTACGTATTGCGTAGTACATAGAACTGCTTTTATGTATGAAACTTAAACACTGTCGGAAGTATCGACTAGTGTCTAAACGCCACGTTTTTAATGACAAATGTATGCACAAAAGTTTCCAAACTTGGGATGAACAACTTGTAATAATCGACAATTGTGTTCGTTTATTAAAAGTATCATTTTCATAATAGGATACATTTAGAGCAAAGCACTACTGTTACCGTACTTAATAGACTAAGGTGAGCTTTGCCTGAAACCCATTTTAAACGTTTAATATATTTTGGGTTACATGTTCGTTTTGTATAAATATTTTAATAATGCTATTGATATTATCAAGTTTGGTTTATTGCTGAAATGCCACATGGTTTTACACAACTATCAACTTTAGAAAGACTACGATCATGTGAATAATATACTATATGGGAGGAGCCCACAATCGTGGTATAACACAATTGAACTGGCAAGCCCGTCTCCGAAAATGATAAAAAAAAATTAAGCCTCATGCGAGACAAAATTTGGGTCCTTTCCTTATAGTATAAACTCATCAATTATATATCGAAAAACCGTAATACGAAGACAGTTGTTATAAAATAAACAAAAAAAAAGTAGCGTGATTTTCAATGTATTCAATGTATTTGTATCCGGTTTAATAACTTTTTAGAATGTTACCCTTCAGTATATACGCGTCTTAATGCTACATTAATACTCCATATTAATTTATTATACGTTAATTTAAAAAAAATGAAAGGCTTAACCGAAATTCAAATTCAGTAGAGAAATATCATGCCAGTATGTTAATTTACTTCTTGTTAAATACACCAAATAACTTTTGTGTTATATAATACATGCATATTGTCTTGTGAATTGTATCGAAAAACCAATTATTGATAACTTAATGAGGGTGCAATTAAATGAACATGGAAAAGTAAGGGGAGGTATACTGACAAAACTTGGTGAACATGTAGATTAGTAGACAGCAACAAGTTAGAGGATATAAAATGTAAATATGAGTATGTGTTGTGTGTGTATCAGGAGAAGAATAATCAATCAATTTATAATATGTGATTTGGAGTTTGGGCCCTATGAGCTTTTGGGCCTCGTGCAGTGGCACGGTATGCACAGCCCAAAAACCGGCTCTGTGAACTGGTAAAATACACCCAGAGAGGTACGAGGCCACCGTGGCATGTGACTAGAACGGATCGCCCCTTCAGCGGCGCAGGAGGATTTATTGTGAATATTGAATTCACTCTTGGGATACAGATTTTTAAGGTATAGTTGTGACTTGTTAATATTGCTTTATCAGTTCATTTGCTTTTCACTCAAATTTACTATTTATTTTTGAGTAAACTAAACCACGAACTCACTAACTTTTTAGTTGGTACACGCTTTCTTTTGAGCATTTTTTAGGTATTATATATTTTAAGGTGTAATTGGAAACTTGGAATGTGGGTAGCTATTTTAGAAGTCAAGCCTTTCTTGGATATATTTAGGACTATAATATCAACTAGGGATGAGCTCGGTACCATACCGGTATCGAAAATCCTGATCTCGAAAATCACAAATTTTTGGTACCGGTACCGGGACGGTACCGGTATTTAAGGTAAAATTCGGGAAATACCGGTACCGTACCATACCAGTCCCGAAAAATCAAAACCTTGGTACCGATTTGGTACCGACGGTACCAAATCGGTACCGATTTCGGTACCGGTACCAATCGGTACCGGTACCGATTTTTCCCATCCCTAATATCAATGCCTTCTTGGAGACGCTTAAACGACAAATTGGCATCATCAAGGACCTAGAAGCCTTAGATTGTTAATTGTTTATAAATAGACGTTTTATTTGCATTGATCTAACCCTTTTAAGATCAAAATATTTATGCTTTAAGTGCAAATGTTGTTATTAATCATATTTCGGTGCTACGATCTCATATCAAACTTATACATCCCATCTCCCGGGCCCGGGTGCAACATATGGTAAGAATACATAGTTTTTTAGGAAGCCTAGATATGGGCATTTGGATCAAGGTGATAGTTGATGGTTTAGATCTATAGTGTACTAAAAAACCGTATAGTTTCCTATTTACATAGTGTTGTTTTATTATAAAGACAATGTCCTATTTTAAGGCTTCATATATTTCCTACAAAACTATTAAATCCTATTTAAGCCATTCTCTCTCTCTCTCTCTCCCCCCCCCCCCCCCCAAGTTTTCTTATAATGACATGAATAATGGACTTGAAAGAAAAAAAGCCTTCAAAAGAATAATTTTCCCTCTGGGTTTGAAATGACAGTTTTTTTAAAAGATACTTACATTTTACAATTCAATAATTACATTTTACAGTTCAATATCATCGTATGGGTCTTGATCATTGCTTGAACGAGTCGACGCTAAATTCTTTATTTAGTTGATAATTTTCTGGATTTCTTTTTGGGTTGAACATTCTTGAAGCCTTGATATTATATGGGGATCTTCTGTTATAATTTGTGTCGGGGAGTTTTGAGTTATGATTTTTGAGCATTATTTATAATATACGTGTCAACACTCTATAAATTGTAAATTTCCACTTGATTGTAATTGTGAGGATTATTCTCCAATAAACCTAGGTATTTCATTTTACTTCTTTTATTTTATAAAGCTTGCCTTAATATTTGTTTTCTATCTTCATGTTATCTAATTTTCATTTTTATATTATAACTAATTCTATTAAATATATTCTAAGTTACACTATATTTTACACTTATACACTTAAATATAATATCTATATGGACCCTGTTAGCATTTGTTATCAGAGCCATGAACCAAAATCTTTTTAAACATGATAATGTTAATATTCACCATATAATATATAGGGCTAGGGCAATTTGAGAACCACTATAAGTCGTGAGAATCTTTTAAAAAAATCGATAAAAAATTATTGTTTCGCATGTTACATATGTTACACCATTTTTTACATAGGTTGTTACATATGTAACAAGAGAAAATGGTAATTTTGTCAATTTTTTAAAAAAGTTCTCCTGCCGTTTTTTTTTATTTTTAGTTTTATGAAAGTACTCTTAAAAATGTATAGAAGCTCTACCAAAATTTTAAAATATAGGAACACATGTTTTTACATGTTTTTATTTGTGTGGTTTTAAAAGTTTTCACAATTCGTAGTGGTTATCAAAGGAACCTGATCCTACACACACAAACACACAAGGAAGACACACGTACGATGATGCGGCGTTGACAATTTGCAACACACTACTCGTTTCTATTAGTTTATCAATGATCTCATGATATTGTATAGTGCTTTACATTAGCTTTTCTATTTATATAATATTTTAAAACGCAATTCAAGATTTACTAAGTAAAAATTCACAAAAATCTTGAATTGAAAAAACTGGCTTTCTGACCGGAAACGAAAAACAAAATTTTACAATAAATTCTAAAACTTGGCCATTATTGTTTTGGCCAAAATTACCTAAGCAATTTAGTGATACTTTGTAAGTGAGTTAGCGTGTTTTTTAAGTTATTGCAAGTATAAAGCAGTAAATGGCTTAGGATATAACGAGGAAAAACCCTTGATCTTGAATAGGATCTTCGACAAAAAACCTTAGGAGGGGAAAATTATTCGCCGGCCTCAGATTTATCAATAAGTAAAAAGTGTTAGAACTCGAGAACTAATGATGAACAAGTGCTAGAGAACAAGAGTGTGTATGTAGTGAGGTGCAAGTGAGTAACTGCCCTATCTTGTTCATCATACCCCCATTTATATTGTAATTGGTATCCTGCCATTAATGCTATTGATTTTGGTCCTAAAGAGCCGTTGGACCCGGCTAGCTTGATCTCTACGAACTTCTTCATCAATATTTGGTCTAACTAGCCATTGTGTGACGATTAAGAACAAATTCAGTTAAGAAAAAAATTCAGTTAAGACACTCTTCATAAACGTTACTAAATGAAAAACTAGCCTCGATTCCATTAGATTTCATTCGTTGTCACTTATGAGGACTTTTACCGTTTGCTCGGTTGTTAATGGCCGTTATTATGTGGCAGGTGTTGACGATTTTTCTAAATTTACATGGATTTATCATCTAAAAACTAAATCTGATTTCTACAACATATTCACGATATTCATGCAATTTGTCAAACACAATTTTCTCACAAGATTAAGGTTTTTTAAAATGATGGCAACACTGAATTTGTAAACAACAATGCTCGGAAATTACTAGATGACAATGATGCTTTTCACCGCCTATCATATCCCTACACACCACAACAAAAATGGTCGGTCGAACACAAACATAGACACATTTAGAAACTGGATTCGCTATCTTATTTGATGGTAACATCCGTCCAACATATTGGATATATGCCTTTAGCTCAAAAATGTTCCATCTTACATTTAATTCCTGGAGTTTGTTAAAACATTGAAGAATTGGAATGATTCAAAAGTCAAATACCAGTGAATTTGATCTTTATTTACTTTTTTTATTAGTCGCACGTAATGACAGATCACGGCCATATTATTAAAAGCTTGTGGTAAGAATGGGTTTCGTTCGAGTGCTCGAAAATAATATTCCAAAGCTTTTGTGTTCTCCGTTACTTGTGTGGATGATAGAGGAACGAATTACAACATTGATCGTGAAATTACCCGTTTACAAAACAACCCGCATATGATACTTTTCACTTGTTTGCTTGTCAAGAATCTTCGGGATTATGTGGTACACAAACTCACACAAAGAAGTATTCCGTCATTTTTCTTGTTTACTGCTCTCAATATAAAGGCTATCGTTGCCTTGACTCAACTTCTAATCGGGTCTATGTCACTAGTCACGCCCGGCTTGTTGAACGCATATTCCTATTTGCAGTGACAAGTCTCCGATGCAAATTTTGCTATTACAAGGCTCATGTATTGCTCCTTCCATGCCTCCCACGAATCCACTAGTTCGTGCCTCCTCATGGTCTGTAATGATACAGCCTAAGTTCCTGCTCCTGATGTTGGCCTAGCCCACATAGAACATGTGGCGATTTATTTAGAAAAAACTTGTGTAATATGAAGAAAGGGTTTGTGCAGTAGAGTTTTTAACATTTTTAAGCGAGAAAAAAGCTTGTAAATAAATTAGTTTTTTATAGTGTGATTTCATTTGTTTTGTTTGCAACGGTCCACCATCTTTTAGAAAAGTCATCAACAACTGCCAAATATTAACGGTAATTAACAACCGAGCAAACGGGTAAAAGTCCTTGCAAGTGACAACGAATCAAATCTAATGGAATCGAGGCTCGTTTTTCATTTAGTTCAAACAGCAGGGGGGGGGGGGGTGTGCTTTTATAATTGACAAGAACATAAAAGCGAAGAGGCGGATTCAATGTTGGAACCTGGGGCGTAGGCATCCTCTCAAACCTACAGTTTATTTTTTAAATTTCTAATATTACACTCAAAGACCCAAGTGACCCCATCTATATTTTTTTAGTGCCTCAAATCCAACCTTTTGAACCTAACTTTTTGAGCCCAGTTTTCCTGTCTAACATTTAATTTTGTTTTGAAAAATTAGCAATTAAGCTATAATTGAATAATGTGTTAAAAAAAAATTGCAAATGTTACGAATAAAGTTGCAATTGATCATTTTTAAAAGTTGAAATCATGTGAAGGTTAACTGTAATATGTATTTTGTTTATTATGTTTAATAATAATACTTGTTGCTTACATTTCTATGCAGACTTTATTTAATGTAATTTTTTTAACCCGGCGAATTTTGATTTGACACAATTTAGTTCAACTTGATTAGCTCTAGGTTGCACTTATTTGACACCCATTGGGACAAGCTAATTATAGGTCAACACAGTTTTGGCTCAATATAATCTAAGTATGGTACTTAATGACCGTATCAACTAACATAACACCAACCTCATCTTAGGTTCAAAACGCCATTTATTTTTCGCCCCTTATCATATATCCTTCCCTTAGAGCATTATCATACTTATCAGTTTATCACTATACCTAACATATATGGAAACTCAATAAAAACTTGTATTTTTTTAACCTACATCAGAAACCTTATCCTCATTTTTCCCCTCTCAAATTTTGTGAGAACCCACGTTAACTCCTAAATTTTATATTTCCTTATTCACCCTATATAATTATTCATTATGTTTTTATAAGTGGTTGTTGATAAAAGAAAAAAGAAAAAGAAAAAAAATAAAAGTAGAATAAACAAATATAATTTAATTGGATGGAAGACAAATATGAAAAATGAGACGTAACAGATTTCTTTAAGATGTTAAAAATTTTGAAATACGTGTATCGTTTAATTAAATTTTAATGAGGATGGGAAGCTAGTGTTTATGCTCTTACGAAACGAATAGGAACACAATTAAACCTAGACTAAACACTAACATTTATTACATATAAAGTTATGATAAAAATAACTAAATGATTCACTTATATTATATTGTATATTAAAAATGATAATTCAAAAATGTAACCAAAAAAAATTAAATATATATAAACTAATCAATAAATAATAAGCAAGTAGAGCCAAATTCAAGCTCAAACTCTAAAAAACAACTCACAACCTGAGCAAGTGCAAGCTCAAGCTTTTGAAACAAGAGCTTGAAATGAATCAAGCGAGCTCGAGCCCTCGTAAGTCAACATGAGCCAAGCTCGCTTGGTCTCGTCTTACTTACATCCCTAGCCTTATATGTTAGCTTCAGCTCAGCCTGTGCTTGGTTCCCACATTATTATCACATTGTAAAATAAGATTATAGAAATACTTAACTCCATTAATTACATAACTTAAAAATCTTTCAACATGATAAAGTAGATCCACTTAGAAACAGAAACATAACCCGAAAACAAACAGCCTGTATGACACAAGCGACGTGAAGCATCTGGTCTAGCCACCGCTCTGTCCGTGACACCAAAATTTGGCTGTCAAATCTGCATTCCCAATCCAAAAGACCCGATTGACGGTTCGGTGTAGAAGATTGAAACAAGAAAACAAATAACTGGAAATAACAAAACAAGATACCTTGTGGCAACATTGCCATTTTCACAGCTGTTGAATATTGGGGCAAATTTTGTCAAGGTTTCCATTAAACCAAACCTATAAGGTTTTCCATTTTTGAGTTTTGAGATATATCATCATTCAATTGGTGGTAAATAACCAAGCCCATTAATTAATTGGATTCTGTTTGACCCACTATAGTGGGGTTAGAAGATCATTTAGCTCAAGGAAGTCTCCTTCAAAAGCCATTAGATTCACCTGCACAGAGGAATATCAAAAGTTCATAACTTGAGATAATTATTAGTCTACTCCCATTGAAAAATGAACTTTGTAAGTGAATAAAGTTAAAACGAATTCGGGTCATCCACAGGCCGGCACGTTAATGACAGTATGACACAGTTAAAACGTGTCTAAATGGGTTGAACTCGCCCATGTTGTTTATGACACGCCAAATCCGTTTAAGTCATCATGTTAAATGAGTTAACAGGTCAATATCACACTTTTAAGATCCGGTTACCAAAACGACATAGTTTTATATAATTACAATTTACAAATAGTTAAATATATTTTTCTAAACTTCTAACCCTAGCTGCATCATCTACTTACTAATAACAAAGTTAGGAATTAAATGCTAGAAGGAAACTAGAATATGAACTAAATAATTAAAAAAAATAATACCATATACATTCCAGAACAAAAATAAAACGTAAAAGAATAAGATTTTAGAGAGAATTATATAACCAAAAGACAAGTTTTAACGCATAAGGTACAATGATCAAAAAAGTTATAACTTACCATATCATCACATTGAGTACCAATGTTACACACTGTTTTAACAAGCTCGTTAAAAGGCTCTGGTTTATCTTTATCATTTGAGTGGTGAGATTTGGCAAACACTCGGCAAAGTACATAAGAAGCCTCGGCCTGACACAAAAAGGTAAGAGTTATCAAAAAATTAAATATACAAAACAGTACTTTTGTTGATAAATATAAAGAGAACTAAAAGATTAGTAAATGCAAGTAAGGTATACAAAAAACAACCAACATGACATCACACCCTTAATTTGTTTAGTCTTTAAGCATGCCTTGATTCTTGAAATAAACCAGAATTTGCTTTATCCATCATCAAACATTCAATTTCATTTGCCCTATATGAATTATTTGTACGCTAAATTACTATTCAATGATCTTTTAAGTTTGTTAATCTAGTTAAAAATTGGATTAAACCGAACTTTTGATTGTTGATTCAACGAAGTATGGAATGTTTGTTTGACAATCAAAGCATATTATCCGCCTACAACAGTTAAGTAAACTTATTGTAAACAGCTAAATCTAATATGTTTAAATATACAGCTGCAATGTGAAATATAGTTCTTATTTTTGGTTTTAACTGTGTTGAAGATTACAAGCAAAATCAAGAAATCATATAACAGATTAACACTACTAGCATCAGTTATTATCATGTGATGCAACTTTTAACAGTATAACAAGTCTATATAACTAATCCTGATAAATTACAGTTTAGCATTTGTTCGCTTTATTATGATCTAAAATAGCATATGGCACAATTGTGCTACTAAACTGTTTTATATGGATGGACATCAAACAATTTAACAACAAATTTACAGACTAATTCAAATCTTCGACATACACACCACCTACAATTAACAATTCACACAAAAATCAACAAAATTTAAGACTTCATTAAACAAATTAATACACTCCAATTAATATTTTCTATAACAGAATATCACACTGTTCTGCTACTAAAATGTTGTGTATGGATGAACATCAAACACTTAACTACAATTTTACAGATTAACACAGTAACAAAACCAGTAATTAGCAATTCATACAAAAATCCCCAAAATTAAAACTTCATGAAACAGATTGATTCATTAAACTAACATTTCTGATATGGAACATAAAATAAGCTATTTATACATTTACATACAAATTCACAAATTAATTCAACTAATAATATGTCTAAAGTAAAATTCATCATTTTTCTACTACTAAACTGTTGTATATAGGTGAACATCAAGCACTAACTACAATTTTACAGATTAATTCAACTCTTCAGCAAATGAACACTACAAACAATTAGCAATTCATACAAAAATCAACAAAACTAAAACTTCATAAAACATATCAACACACGCCAACTATCTCTGAAACACAACAACTTAGGGGGTGTTTGGGATTCCTTATTTTACCTCCTTATAACTTTTCATTAAGTTAATAAGTTACAAAAGTGGAACTTATAGAACTTTTCCTCTCACAATATAAGCAATCCCAAACACCTTATTAGTTTTCAAAAAGTTAATAAGTTATAAGTTGATGAAAATAAGCAATCCCAAACACCCCCTTACATAAAAATCAACAAAATTACAAAATAATATTAAAGATTACCATTTTTTGATCAAACAATGCATACTCATACTGTCATACATGATCCAATTGTCCTGACGACAGTTTTAGGCGAACCACCAAAATAAAACAAAAGGCTTATGTGTCCCCAGGATAAAAACCAAACATTAAATTACGAATATAAATATTAATTCAATTCTTAAACACATAAACACCACATACAATTAAAAATTCATTCCAAAATCAACAAAAACTGAGACTTTATTAAACAAATTAATCACTAGAATATGACATTATACTGCTACTAAACTGTTGCATATGAATTAAAATCAAACATTTAATCACAAACTTAGATAAATTCAATTCTTCAACACATTAAGACAACATAAAAGTAGCAATTCATACCAAAATCCCCAAAATTAAAACTTCATGAAACAGATTATTACATTAAAACTAATATTTCTGAAATAGAACATAACATAAGCAATTTATACATTTACTTACAAGTTAACAAATTAATTCAAGTAATATGTCATTGTTCTACTGCTAAGCATTTGTATATGGATGAACAAGGGCTGTTCACAAGTTGAACCCGAGTGGAGCCAGGGTGGTTTCGAAATTAAACGAGGCAGCTCAATCTTGAAGTTAAACGAGCCTAAAATCGAGCCAACGAGCCGAGATTGGGTTGAGCTCGGCGCAGTTACAAAAATGAGCCAGCTCGGCTAAGGTAGTTTCAAATCAAATTTTATTCGAGCTTTTATCAAACAAGATACAAGCCGCGAGCTTTTTGAATAGCCCAGGTACTCAAAACATTAACTACAATTTTACAAATTAATTGAATTCTTCAACAAATGAAGACCATAAACAATTAATAATATTTCTAAAATAGAACAATTTATATCATCATCAAGAAGATTAAGAGATTATTAATCAAATTACCATTTTTTGATCAACCAATGCATACTCATACATGATCCACTTAGTCCTAACAGCAGTCTTAGCCGAATCCCCCAAATAAAACACGAACGTCTTCCTTGTCCCCAACACAACCCCCTGTAGACCCGCACCCACAATATCCTTCACCGAACCACTCCTCCGCCAAACCCCACCACCGGCTGCTCTCTTTTCACCTCGTCCTCGCTTAACCCGAGGCATCGGAGCAAAACAGTACCAGTGCTTGCGTTTGCCTTCGCGCCCGAACACGAACCGGGCGGTTTCCGGGAGATCGAAGGGTTCGAAGCGGTAGAGATCGAGGTCGTTGATTAAGTCGGATGGTGGATGGTCGCCGTTGTTTTTGTTGGTGAGGTAGTGGGTGATGAGTTGGTGTTCTGATGGGAAGAATTGGCAGCCCGGTGGAAGAGGTAATGAGGTGGGGTTAGGGTTTACTGAGGAGGAGTTGTTATCCATGGTGGTGGTGGTAGAGAATCTGACGACGGTGTGTGGAATAAGAATTTAGGAATGTGTTGAATGTGAATCAAGGAAGCTTGGTTGACAAGCTACTTGTTGCGGAAAACAATTTGTTTCTTTTTTTTTTCTATATTAATAAGTAAAATAAAGAGTTGGTCGAGAGAACTTCGCTTGGTGGTTACACAACGACTATCAAGGGTCAGTCGACAGAATGGTTTTTCAGGGGGGGGGGGGTGGCGTGGACCCAGTCAAGACAACATAGTTTAGTCAGAATTGGGCATCGGTGCTCTCCAATCAATGTTGTAAAACTCCCGAGTACTTCCCGATTACTCCCCGCCTAGATCGAGTACTCGCCGCCTCGGCTGAGTACTCCTTAGGTATTTTCCGAGTAATCCCCGACTACTCCCAAGTACTCGCAACTCCCCAGTCGACCGCCTAACGACTTTTACAACATTGTCTCCAATGCTGGAGAGTGCGATAGCCTAAATACAAGAAAGTCGTCGTTATAAAAAAAGTGGTAAGAGGCCCGCCCCATGTAGTGGAGATACGAGTTTGATTCTCGCCCGGACCAGTTTGGCAGACATCTGGGTGAAGGGACATATCAGGGCTTTATGTCCGGGTTCGAACCCGACAAGGAGCGAGGGTTTATGGATTCCATCCGGTTTCCGGGAGATCGAAGGGTTCGAAGCGGTAGAGATCGAGGTCGTTGATTAAGTCGGATGGTGGATGGTCGCCGTTGTTTTTGTTGGTGAGGTAGAGACTTAGTGCCTTGGACCTAAATAATTGGATTCATGAGTCGGTCTAGAAGCCTTAAATAGCTCGGACGGTTGAAGGCTTGTCAGAGATAGATAGACTGGCTCGGAAAATAAATGTGGTTCGAAAAGAAGAAAATACAAAATGTTTTATGACGAAATCTTAGCATGAAAATTGACTCCATAATTAGATGTGAATGAATAATCGGGTCCGTATATAAACTAATTGCTTTTGTGTTGAGAATGGTTAGAAATCGTATTTCGTCACCTTCCAACCTGCTTGATAGAGGTGTAAGGGTATTGCAGAAAACTAGAGGGGATGTGAAATGCTTTTCTTAGATTTTAGTCCAATTTTAATGACCTAATGACTTTGCTAAACTCTTTTTACAACTTATAAAATAAATAGACACAAATAAGTAAAGAGTTTAAGAGTTAGAGATGACACAACCGTATTTATAGAGGTTCAAGTTAATGTTAGCTAATTCACTCTACGTCCTCTTCCAGATCGAGAATTTTCTTCACTAGTCGTCTCCCTAAAACGGTAAGGATAATTGTCTTACTCTTCAAGAAAGTGATCATCTTTTTCACCAAGTACACAAATTACTTAGTTTTACAACTCTTCTTAATCTCACTATGGAATCTTCACCTAAAAACTAGTTAACTCTATATCAAGATATAGTTCTTAACCCAACCCAACCCAACCCAACCCAACCCAATATAAAACAACACCATATCAAGATAGAGTGTGTCTCCCCCCTGTAAATCATCAACAAAATGATGAATCATCATTTGTCAAAACACCAGAACAACCTCTAGTATTGATCCCCCAAAATACAAGTAAGATGGTTGGATTGATAGCTTATAAAAGCTCTTCTTTTTGCTCTACACTTTGATCTCTTCTCTTGATAATTGAAGCTTGATTAGACTCGAATAATGGAAGAGATTAACCTTGAAGTGTTGTGACATTTGAGCCAAAACAAAGGTACACCTTAGTACGTATTTACTGTTTAAGCAAATAAACGTCTTTTGCGTAACAAATGAACGATTAACCGAACGGGTCGGGTTATGACCCAGATATCTCGGGGGGGCATTTATAAGTGATATACGATCTATACAAGCTAAAATATTAGCAATATGGTCTTAGTTTGATAGCAAACAAGTTAAACGAAAACATGCTCGTTTAACCACCCGCTATAGATTTAAACGCGAAAGATAGTTACAAACCAAGCATTGTAGTATCCGTTAAGCCGAAAAAGACTTACCAAACACTTATTTGAAATGTTTTAAGCGATCCATGAAAATATTTTTGATTTTTACAAACATATAGTATGTTTTTATAATTTTACACAAAACTAGCCGAAAAACACTTGTTTTCGCGTTGTTTAACGCAACCGATAAGTTTTTCGCGCCAAAAACCGAACCCGAACTAAATTTGGACCGGGCTTTTCGTATTTGGGCTTGAGAAATCAGAAACTTTGGCCAAAATGGGCCCCAAGGGGGCCCATGATGATCCGATCGCAGCCGCCACCCCCCTTGTTTATTCATTCACATTTAAACTAGATTCAAGCCATTTTTAACATCATTTCTTGGAAAACTCTGGACACCACTTCTGTTTCAGCCAGAAAACTTCCAAAACCCTAAGGTAAGAGCTTAAATAAGTAGCTTTTGAATTTGTTTGAAATTGTTTAATACCATAAAAACATGTCTTGGTTACTAAAAATCATTCCTAACCGTGTAAAAATCCTAAAAATGGTCCATAAACATGTTTTGATCATACACATGGTAAGGAACCTTTTTTGATAGTTTTTTTGGCCATAAACACGGATTAAAGGGTTGAAACGACGATTTTACGGTTTAAAAGTTCGTTTTTGTGCACTAGCCGAAACCCTAACTTAAGGGCTGTTATGTTGATGAAATATTGCTTGGTTTGTGATATAGGACTTGTACCTAGCTTTCTTAGAAGCACAAGAACCTGAAAACTTGATTAAAAGGTCGGAAACGAGCCAAACCCGCTAAGGTAATGCCGAAACACTCGCTTACGGGCTATTTAGGTTAAGGTTGTGATGTGCATATTGTTAGGACTTAAAATTTTTCAGGGACATCAGGGACCATTTCAATGAGTCCCTGTTTTAAATTTGGTAATTTTTCGACCATCCGAGAATATTTGGCGAATTTATTACCGAATTGGGACGTTTATTTAGGAAAAATAGCTAAAATACTTCAAAAATTATGAAATTTTTCTGGGAACTCAGATTTGATGTATTTTGATCACATATGAATTTTGGGATCATTTGGAGAAGATTAAGGGTGTTTTTTTTATTTGCGTTCGTGTGAATTTTATAGCCGAAATTGGGCCGAAAAGAAAATTGCACGAGCTTTTTACATTCTGGAATTGATACATGTTGTTTTGAGACATTATTTGAGTATTCAGGAATTTTTGGTGAATTTTTGAAAATTGTTTGGGGTGAACGGACGATTTTCAGACGAAATATAGCTGATAAAATGAATTTTTATAAATTAATAAATCAGTAAATAAATTCCAGAAATATTTTTATAAAAATCTACATATTTTAATTGACAAGTGGTTAAATTTTCATAATTTAATTATTAATGGTTAATTAATTATGCTAATCTGAATATTAAACAAATTCAGTTTTTATAAAAACCGGCAAGTTCGCGACTAGTGAATCTGCGGGAATATCAAAACACCAAGAGTGATCAAAAATCATATTTTTGGACTAATTAAGTAAAAACGAACTTTTCTATGAAAAACCTGGACAATTCGGATGGATTGTGCGTGTTTCTTCTTTAATCAAACTGAATAAACGGAAACGGGCCCCGTGGCTAATCCAGGACCTCAATATGTGATCTTTCTTTATAACTTAATCATTTTGTTAACCAATACATTTACCCAAGCTTATTTTCCCATAACTGTTTTCTGAACGCGTAAACGAGCAACTTGGCCCAGCTGGGAAAACGGGAGTCTGAGCCAAGTTCGGTTTTAAGTATTAGACATTGAACAACATCACAACCTAAGCCTATTGTCACTTTCTGGGCGTTCCAGCTACACCCAGATTAGTTATGCAGCCCAGTTTAGTATTGGGATTATAATAATATTAAAATATTAATATTATTATAATATTGATTATAGGGACTACTGATAGCAGACCAAACGAACCACGAGCTGATACAGTACTGATTATCGACTAAACCGTGAGTTTCATGACCCCACTTTTAAACTGTTTTACGAACTTTTGGGGTGAAAAACATGTTTGCTTATATCTATATACTTATCTGAAACATGTAATGATGTGAATTATCTAAGTGCTAACACAAGAAAGTCTCCACTAACACAGTGATTAACTTCGAGCCGGTGGCTTGTGAATAGTACTATTGGTTTGACAAACCCAGGCGGGGCCAGCACGGTTGCTGAGACATTATCCCGTTTGCACATGTCCATATTTCATTTATACAAACATACTATGTAGTGTTAGACATAGCTACCGGGGCATGTTGTGGGCGGAAAGGGGCCACAGTGGTTGATTGAGCGTGGGAAATGGAGCACGCAGCACGAACAGTCCAGGCTTCACTGTAGCTTAGCATAATTACATCACATACATCATTTACATACATACATACTTGTTTCATGATTACAAGTGTTGACTTGTGAATACTCATTACTGATTTCTTGAAACTCGTGAAACTCACCAACTCTAGTAGTTGACCCGTTTTAAACGGCTTTACAGGTGTACCTAAATTGGAATGATCTGGTGACCTGTTACTTGCCTGAAGTGTGTGCTTGATGCTACGTGAATAGAAGCAAGAGCGATAGTAGTAAGAATGTATAATTAACGAACTAGTTTTGTTTGTATCGCTTAGACTGTTAAACAATGATAGAACAAAGAAATGTAATATATTGTAAATTAGTTTGTAATGTTTCTTTATAAACAATGTATTGATATCAGAGGTGTCTGTTACATTCCAGTTTTACGCTTCCGCATTGTGCTAGTCGGGGTGTGACAGAAGTTGGTATCAGAGCCATTGGTTATAAAGGATTAGGTTATCCCTTAGGGTACCTAAAATATAACCTTAGGCTCGATTAACCCTGGGAAAATAATTAAATAATAAATTAATATTTTATACTGATGGATGTCGGGATGAACTTGTAGGGCAAGTGAGTTATTGTGGTTCGGAACATAATAACAGACTTGCTTGTACGAGAGAATTCGGGGAGAAATCGCGGAACATGGGGTTAGGTAAAAGTGGCAACATATGTGTATAAAAAGTAATGGGAAAGTATATATATATGTAACACTCATACGTGCTTGTGTGGAATAAGGTGTATGAATATGTGTACGTACGATACTGTTGATGACGGTACATTTTACTATGAATATTATATTCATTTATATTCAATATTGATTTAAATTATAAAAAAATAAATAAATAAATAAATAAATTTTTATAAAACTAATATTATATTATGATATAATTAATATTAAAATTGGTTTAATTAATTAATCTCCTCGACAATAGTTAGCGATAGCAATAGATATTATTCTTATAACTAACCTTTGTGCAGAGTCATGTCAAGGAACAACGACTACGTATCGGAAGAAGAACCGATAATATCTGTAGAGGAGGATCCCGAAGAAGAATCGGAGGAGGATCCAGAGGAGGAGGATCCAGAAGAAGAAGACCCAGAAGAGGAGCCGGAAGAGGAAGATGAAGAGGTGGAAGAAGAAGTTATCTGTAGAGAGCTACCCAGGAATGTGCCTGATCTATCTGGCTACAGATGCGATAGTTATCCACCCAGGTCACCACGCAGGGATCAAGACGAAGTTAACAGTCAGTATCGTTCACCTGCTAGAGTAGCCACATTACCCACTCCACCCATACACCTGTCACCGACGACTTCAGCTACTGCGCGAGTCCGACAGATTGCTCGTATTAGGGTAACCCCGATTGACCCTACCTCGATTCCATTCAGATCTACCCACGACCGGGGAGGACCTCACGCCCTAGGGTAGATACATCATCTTCTCGTTCATTGAGTATACCTACCCCTCGCCCTGACCTCCCAAACGCATGAAACAACTCTTGGATGGTTGTCCTGACTGACCGTGTGATAAACCACTCGATAGCCATAGCAAACCTTAACCAGGAGAGGAGGGACATGACTCAGTACTTATCGACGTTACATCAGATAGTACTGAACCTGCAGCAGTCAGATGCCTACCACCACTGGTGTTTGGATAGGGTGACAGTTCGGCTGTGGAACTGTTACTGGGTGATTACGGTGCTGTTATTTTTATGTTTGTGGTTAGCCTATCGTTTGTACGGATAAATGCAGAATGTTACAGATATGTGTACATGATCTTTTGATACTCCATGTATGTATATAGTAGTATGTTATGTTAACGTGGAGCACAATTTTGTACATTGTTACAAGCACTGACCCTTATAGGGTTAAGTCTAACAGTCACTTAGTGACAGATTTTGATATATACATGCAAGCACTGGCCTTTATCAGGCTAAGTTTATGTACCTTTTATTATCAATGTACAGAACAATTTGTGAAATGTCAGTATGTTATTTGGTTTACCTGTACAACATTTATTGTGATTATTATTACACAGTGCCGTAGACTGGAATTAGTACTAATTGGCTTATACTTGTTTATCATTATAGAATGGCCCCAAAGAAAGGAAACCCTATGACTGAGGCAGAAATATCCGAGATGATTACTCGGCAAATGCAGGCAGTAATTCCACTTATTGTAACACAAGTAACTGCCGGTGTAAACGCAAATATGCAAACAAACCAACAACAAAACAATAATGCTCCCCCAACCAACAATGAAACAGTTGCAAATAACAATCCCCCACCTAATGCAAATACCCCTACCAATGCAAATAATCCCCCTCCGAACCCAAACAATAACAATAACAATAACAACCTTAATCCCCCTCGAAGGGAATATTCGATCAAAAACTTTATGGCCTGTAAACCGATTGATTTCAAGGGCACTGAAGGGCCAAACGGATTAATCAAATGGATCGAAAAGACTGAATCTGTCCTTAATATCAGCAATTGTCCACCGGAAAACATAGTCAAGTATGTTGCTTCTAATTTTACTGATCACGCATTAATGTGATGGAACACTACGGTACAGATAAAAGGTCAAGATACGGTGAATCGCATGACATGGGCTGAACTCAAAACACTAATGCTGGAACATTTCTGCCCAATTAACGAAATTCAAAGATTAGAACACGAACTTTGGAGTTTGGAGATGAAAGGAGCGGATCATTTGGGATACACAAACCGATTCAATGAATTGGCCCGCTTAGTACCATGGTTAGTAACTCCTGAAAATAAACGAGTTGAACGTTATATTTGGGGTTTAGCCCCGGGAGTGAGGAGTTTGGTGAACTCTGTGGGTCACACATCGTTCGAGAATGCTGTGACTCAAGCCGGCATTGTGACTTTCGACTTGGTAAGAAACTGAGTGTTGAGAATGGCCGGGGAATCATCAGGTATGAAGCGAACCAATTATGGATCAGGATCACAAGCAAGGCTATCAAATAAACGTGCACGCCCAGCAATACAGAATTATGTCATGAGTAGTTCTGAGGTGAAACGAGACCGGTACAAGGGACCATGGCCAAAATGTGATAAATGTAGTTTTCATCATGTGGGCGAGTGTAGACCGATAATATGTCAAAGGTGTGAAAGGACTGGACACAATGGTGGTCCCAATTGCCGAATCGGTATGGAGATTGTAAACCGACCAGCCCAGACAACCCAACCCGTCATCCCCAACTACTGAGACCACAACCAATTCGTCAGCAACAAGCTCAGCAAAACTCAACTGTAGTGAATCGCCGTGCTTGTTTTGAATGTGGGAGCACGGAACACTTTAGAAGGGACTGCCCCAAGCTGAATCGAGGAGCAGTCACCGGTCGTAACCAAGCATCGACTTCAGGCGCGTCTCTGGGACGCGCGTTTGTTATTTGTTATTGGGTCAGGAGAAGCACGACAAGACCCGAACGTAGTAACAAGTACATTTGCTGTTTCTAATCAATATGCTTCTGTGTTATTTGATACTGGTGCCGATAGAAGCTTTGTTTCCACTAGTTTTGTATCCTTGGGTAACATGCCAGTTAGTGAACTAACAAATCCCTAAACTATAGAACTCGCTAACGGTAACTCTATAACTGTCAACCAAATAGTCCAAAACTGTTCCATTATTCTTAATGACCACCCATTCCTTATTGACCTACTCCCGGTAGAGTTAGGAAGTTTTGATGTTATTGTCGGCATGGACTGGTTAACCAAGTATAAGGCGGAGATTGTGTGTAACGACAAGATAGTTAAAATTCCCTTTTCGAATGGTGAGCTGATTGTAGTACAAGGAGAGAAGTCCGGTTTGATATTACCTCTCGTGTCTTATCTCAAAGTGTTGAAATGTTTACGCCAAGGTTGTATGGCATTTTTGGCAAACGTGACTATAAAGAACCCTGATGAGAAACACATAGAAGAAATTCCCGTTGTACGTGAATACCCCGATGTCTTTCCTGACGATTTACCTGGATTACCACCGAACCGACAGGTTGAATTCCGTATTGACTTAATCCCAGGATCAACCCCTATTGCTAAGGCACCTTACCGGTTGGCACCTTCTGAAATGCAAGAATTATCCAACCAGTTGCAGGAGTTGTTAGATAAGGGTTTCATTCGTCCCAGTTATTCTCCTTGGGGAGCACCGGTGTTATTTGTAAAGAAGAAAGATGGAAGTTTTAGAATGTGCATTGATTACCGGGAATTAAACAAAGTTACCATCAAGAACCGATACCCTCTTCCACGAATAGATGACTTGTTTGACCAACTCCAAGGGGCAAACTATTTCTCGAAAATTGACATTCGATCCGGTTACCATCAAGCTAAAATCCAAGAGGAAGACGTGTCTAAAACGGCGTTCCGAACTCGTTATAGCCACTACGAATTCTTAGTTATTCCGTTCGGACTGACTAATGCTCCCGCAGTTTTCATGGACCTTATGAATCGAGTTTGTAAACCGTACCTCGACAAATTCGTTATCGTGTTTATTGACGACATTTTGATATATTCGAAAACCAAGGAGGAACACGAGCAACATTTGCGAACTATCTTGGAGCGGTTGAAGCAGGAAAGGTTGTACGCCAAGCTGTCAAAAGGTGAATTTTGGCTACAAGAAGTACAATTTCTAGGACACGTTGTTAATCGACACGGTATCTATGTAGACCCGAGTAAGATTGAAGCCATCAAAAATTGGCAGGCCCCAAAGTCACCGAAAGAGATCCGCCAATTTTTGGGTTTAGCTGGGTATTATCGGCGTTTTATTGCTAATTTTTCCAGCATCGCCCAACCTTTAACCCTTTTGACTCAAAAAGATCGCGCTTACATGTGGGGAGAAGATCAAGAAGCGGCTTTTCAATTGCTGAAACAGAAACTGTGCCAAGCCCCGATACTGAGTCTTCTAGAGGGAACTGATGATCTGGTAGTTTATTGTGATGCGTCCCGGAAAGGTTTAGGGTGCGTACTTATGCAAAGAAACAAAGTCATAGCATACGCTTCTCGACAATTAAAGGTGCACGAGAAGAATTATACCACCCATGACTTGGAACTGGGCGCGGTTATTTTCGCACTCAAGATCTGGAGGCACTATTTGTATGGCACCAAGTGTACAGTATACACCGACCACAAAAGCCTACAGCATATTTTCGACCAGAAAGAACTAAATACGAGGCAGAGAAGATGGGTAGAATTGTTGAATGACTATGACTGTGAGATTCGATACTACCCGGGCAAGGCTAATATAGTGGCAGATGCTTTGAGTAGAAAAGACAGGATCAAACCACTACGGATCCGAGCACTTGGAATGATCGTCCAAACCAGCCTCACCGAGCAAATTCGTATTGCTCAAAACGAAGCTCAGAAAGGAGATCACTTGGAAAATGAAAACTTGCATGGAACCGAACAAAACTTTGAAGAAAGAACTGACGAAATTCTATACTACAAAAATCGAGTTTGGATTCCCATTTTCAGCAATCTGCGTGATTTGATCATGGACGAAGCCCACAAGTCCAAATACTCCATTCACCCTGGAACAGATAAGATGTACAAGGACTTGAAGGAGTGTTATTGATGGCCCGGTATGAAGAAGGATATAGCCACGTACGTCAGTATATGTTTAACGTGTGCGAGAGTTAAGGCTGAATATCAAAAACCTTCGGGAATGTTGCACCAACCGGAAATACCACAATGGAAATGGGAACAAATTACCATGGATTTTGTAACACATCTCCCAAAAACTTCCCGAGGAAATGATGCAATATGGATGATAGTTGACCGATTAACAAAATCCGCACACTTCCTTCCAATCCGAACCATGTTCACTAACGAAAAACTTGCTAACATTTACATCAATGAAATCGTATCCCGACACGGCGTACCCGTTTCAATTATTTCTGATCGCGATAGCCATTTCACCTCTCGTTTCTGGCAAGCCGTACAAGAAGCTTTGGGAACCCGAATTGACCTAAGTACCGCCTATCATCCCCAAACCGACGGTCAATCTGAACGAACCATTCAAACTTTAGAAGATTTGCTTCGCGCTTGTGTACTAGACTTTAGTGGAAACTGGGATCAACATCTTCCACTGGTCGAATTTTCGTACAACAATAGCTATCACAGTAGCATTCAAGTGGCACCGTATGAAGCGCTGTACGGACGGAAATGTAGATCACCCTTGTGTTGGACTGAGGTTGGAGATACCCAGATTACACGATCTGACTTGATTCAAGAAACCACTGACAAAATTCGTAAGATCACAAGCAAATTGAAAATCGCCCGAGATCGACAGAAAAGCTACGCTGATGTTCGTAGAAAGCCGTTATCCTTTGAAATAGGTGACAGAGTTTTTCTGAAAGTATCCCCGTGGAAAGGTGTCATTCGATTCGGAAAAACCGGTAAACTAGCTCCGCGATACATTGGCCCATATGAGGTCATTTCTAAGATAGGTCCGGTAGCTTACCGACTGAAACTTCCTGTGGAGTTGAGTTCTATTCACGATGTCTTTCACGTTTCGAACCTGAAAAAGTGTCCTCCTGACGAAACCGAAATCGTGCCATCAAAAGACTTAAACATAAACGAAAAACTGAATTTCGTTGAAGAACCGGTGGAAATATTAGAGGGAAAAATAAAACAATTAAGACACAACAAAATCTCTATAGTAAAAGTTTGGTGGAATTAACAAAGGGGATCCGAATTCACGTGGGAGCGGAAATCCGAATTCAAAAAGAAATACCCGCACCTGTTTCCAAACAAAGACAAAGTTGAATAATTGAATTTCGGGGACGAAATTTTCTAACGGGGGGAGAATGTGACATTTAAGCCAAAACAAGGTACACCTCAGTACGTATTTACCATTTAAGCAAATAAATGACTTTTGCGTAACAAACGAACGATTAACCGAACGGGCCGGGTTATGACCCAGATATCTCGGGGGGCCATTTATAAGTGATATACGATCTATACAAGCTAAAATATTAGCAATATGGTCTTAGTTTGATGGCAAACAAGTTAAACGAAAACATGCTCGTTTAACCACCCGCTATAGATTCAAACGCGAAAGATAGTTACAAACCAAGCATTGTAGCATCCGTTAAGCCGAAAAAGACTTATAAAACACTTATTTGAAATGTTTTAAGCGATCCGTGAAAATATTTTTGATTTTTACAAACATATAGTATGTTTTTATAATTTTACACAAAACTAGCCGAAAAACATTTGTTTTCGCGTTGTTTAACGCACCCGATAAGTTTTTCGCGCCAAAAACCGAACCCAAACTAAATTTGGACTGGGATTTTCGTATTTGGGCTTGAGAAATCAGAAACTTGGGCCAAAATGGGCCCAAAGGGGGCCCATGATGGTCCGATCGTAGCCGCCACCCCCCTTGTTTATTCTTTCACATTTAAACTAGGTTCAAGCCATTTTTAACATCATTTATTGGAAAACTCTGGACACCACTTCTGTTTCAGCCAGAAAACTTCCAAAACCCTAAGGTAAGAGATTAAATAAGTAGCTTTTGAACATGTTTGAACTTGTTTAATACCATAAAAACATGTCTTGGTTACTAAAAATCATTCCTAACCGTGTAAAAATCTTAATAATGGTCCATAAACATGTTTTGATCATACACATGGTAAGGTACCTGTTTTGATAGTTTTTTTGGCCATAAACACGGATTAAAGGGTTGAAACGACGATTTTACGGTTCAAAAGTTTGTTTTTGTGCACTAGCCGAAACCCTAAATTAAGGGCTGTTATGTTGATGAAATATTGCTTGGTTTGTGATATAGGACTTGTACCTAGCTTGCTTAGAAGCACAAGAACCAGAAAACTTGATTAAGAGGTCGGAAACGAGCCAAACCCGCTAAGGTAATGCCGAAACACTCGCTTACGGGCTATTTAGGTTAAGGTTGTGATGTGCAAATTATTTGGACTTGAAATTTTTCAGGGACATCAGGGACCATGTCAAAGAGTCCCTGTTTAAATTTGGTAATTTTTCGACTATCTGAGAATATTTGGCAAGTTTATTACCGAATTGGGACGTTTATTTAGGAAAAATAGCTAAAATACTTCAAAAATTATGAAATTTTTCTGGGAACTCAGATTTGATGTATTTTGATCACATATGAATTTTGGGATCATTTGGAGAAGATTAAGGGTGGTTTTTTTTTATTTGCGTTCGTGTGAATTTTTATAGCCGAAATTGGGCCGAAAAGAATATTGCACGAGCTTTTTACATTCTGGAATTGATACATGTTGTTTTGAGACGTTATTTGAGTATTCAGGAATTTTTGGTGAATTTTTGGAAATTGTTTGGGGTGAACGGACGATTTTCAGACGAAATATATCTGATAAAATGAATTTTTATAAATTAATAAATCAGTAAATAAATTTCAGAAATATTTTTATAAAACTCTACATATTTTAATTGACAAGTGGTTAAATTTTCATAATTTAATGATTAACGGTTAATTAATTATGCTAATCTGAATATTAAACAAATTTTAGTTTTTATAAAAACCGGCAAGTTCGCGACTAGTGAATTTGCGGGAATATCAAAACACCAAGAGTGATCAAAGATCATATTTTTGGACTAATTAAGGAAAAACGAGCTTTTCTATGAAAAACCTGGACAATTCGGATGGATTGTGCGTGTTTCTTCTTAAATCAAACTGAATAAACGGAAACGGGCCCCGTGGCTAATCCGGGATCCCAGTATGTGATCTTTCTTTATAACTTAATCATTTTGTTAACCAATACATTTATCCAAGCTTATTTTCCCATAACTGTTTTCTGAACGCGTAAACGAGCAACTTGGCCCAGCTGGGAAAACGGGAGTCTGAGCCAAGTTCGGTTTTAAGTATTAGACATTGAACAACATCACAACCTAAGCCTATTGTCACTTTCTGGGCGTTCCAGCTACACCCAGATTAGTTATGCAGCCCAGTTTAGTATTGGATTATAATAATATTAAAATATTAATATTATTATAATATTGATTATAGGGACTACTGATAGCAGACCAAACGAACCACGAGCTGATACAGTACTGATTATCGACTAAACCGTGAGTTTCATGACCCCACTTTTAAACTGTTTTACGAACTTTTGGGGTGAAAAGCATGTTTGCTTATATCTATATACTTATCTGAAACATGTAATTATGTGAATTATCTAAGTGCTAACACAAGAAAGTCTCCACTAACACAGTGATTAACTTCGAGCCGGTGACTTGTGAATAGTACTATTGGTTTGACAAACCCAGGCGGGGCCAGCACGGTTGCTGAGACATTATCCCGTTTGCACATGTCCATATTTCATTTATACAAACATACTATGTAGTGTTAGACATAGCTACCGGGGCATGTTGTGGGCGGAAAGGGGCCACAGTGGTTGATTGAGCGTGGGAAATGGAGCACGCAGCACGAACAGTCCAGGCTTCACTGTAGCTTAGCATAATTACATCACATACATCATTTACATACATACATACTTGTTTCATGATTACAAGTGTTGACTTGTGAATACTCATTACTGATTTCTTGAAACTCGTGAAACTCACCAATTCTGGTAGTTGACCCGTTTTAAACGGCTTTTCAGGTGTACCTAAATTGGAATGATCTGGTGACCTGTTACTTGCCTGAAGTGTGTGCTTGATGCTACGTGAATAGAAGCAAGAGCGATAGTAGTAAGAATGTATAATTAGTGAACTAGTTTTGTTTGTATCGCCTAGACTGTTAAACAATGATAGTACAAAGAAATGTAATATATTGTAAATTAGTTTGTAATGTTTCTTTATAAACAATGTATTGATATCAGAGGTGTCTGTTACATTCCCGTTTTACGCTTCCGCATTGTGCTAGTCGGGGTGTGACAAGTGTGTATGTAAATCTTGTAGAGCAAAGGGGTGAAAACTTAGTTTCAATAAGTCTGCTATTTATATCCAAGTATGTGAGATGTAAGGATAGGGACTGGGAACCAGACGGTCGATCCCATTGTCACTTCCAGCGATCGTGGACGACTAGTCCATTTCACATTGGTTTTGGCAATGTGAACATTATGTGTGGTCATTGTCTTTGATTTTGGTTGGCCGACACATGTGTGAAACCATCCTATCGCTTCCTACATCTCCATGGAGAGAAACCCAAGTTTTGCACCAAATAGGTTAAAATACTTTAGTGTCTTCAACCAAAGCTCTATGCTTTGCCATCCATGGGCTTGACTTCCCTATTTGGTTATGGTTAACTCAGGTTAAGTCTTCAAAGCGACTTACTCTAGGTAGAAGATTCTTTCAATTAATATTTAAATTCCAAATATTATATATTAAAAAAATTTTGTTTAAATGTATTTTTATAAACTTATCCCAAGTTTATAAAAACGAACAACCAAACTTGACTAAGTTGTTAATTATTCTCCAATGGATTAGTCTTGTGATTTCTCCGTCTTCTTGTTGATGCAGAGATCTTGATTTAACACTTTGTAGACTTGAACTTGAAAATTTCTATAATCTTTGTTCTTGAGTGTGTAGTCTTGATTAAGTATGTTGTTGCTTAATTGTGACTAAAGATGTTGGTGCATTTTGTGACCGTCGCTATACAATTCTGTTCAGCAGAAACGAAGTACGAAGTTAGAACAACTTCGCCATAGGCGAAGTTATATGGCGAAGTTGTAACAACTTCTGCCATAGGCGAAGTTAGAACAACTTCGCCTTAGGCGAAGTTATAACAACTTCGCCTACTGGCCCAAGCCCAAGCCCGCGAAGTTGTTTCGATATATATATATATGTCTTGTTTAGGTTTGAGTATCCAGAAAATTAGAGTATTGTGTGTCCAGTTCAAGTAGCTAGAGAGAAACCGAGAGGGAGAGTCGTGTGGGACGGCCCGAGGTAGAGCTCACCTCGGGTCGGCCGTCATTTGTTTTCGTGTTTGGTATGTAATGTGTTTCGGTTATTATATAAAAGATCTGCAGATGTATTTATCCCATTCGTGTGTTTGTTCATGTGTTTGTGTGTAATTGTGTTCTTCGTCTTCTACACCATTAAACGAGTCTAGGAGGATTCCACACTCCTAGACCTCGTGCGGATCTCGTATCGATCGGCGACGCCCCGGGGGGACTTACAAGTGGTATCAGAGCCTTAGGCTCTTATGCTATGGTTCAAGATCTGCGTTTTGGTGTTTCTGGCATGTTTCTGATGCGTTTTTGGCCGAACAGCCGCTGCAGGCGAAGTTATAGGGTTCAGGCGAAGTTGTCGCTTAAATTTTAGGGTTTAGGCGAAGATATTATGTACAAGCGAAGTTATGGACATGCGAAGTTATGGACAGGCGAAGTTAAGGAAAGGCGAAGTTGACTTTAGGCGAAGTTAAAAAAAAACAAAAAAAAAAATACGTGTCAACTCTGGATATGGCCAGGTGTACGCGATTATTGTGAGACCGAAGACGTTGTTCCGTCAACGAGTGAAACTTGTTATCTCTTGGTCTTACGTGTGAACAAATACGTGTCAACTCTGGATATGGAGTTGAGGTTGTGAATGTGATATTGATTGAAACTGGATATTGACACATATTTGGGTGTTTGTGGGCATTGAAATAGTTGTTGTTCGAGGTTGACCAACTGAAGAAAGTCAAATTGAACTGAAGGTTTTCGTCATTACTGGATTGCGGTCAGAGCATATTATTTATGTTATTTTCAAGGCGTTCGAGAATTGGATCCTGAAACGTGATGCATATTTATTAAAGTGAAAATTCTGGAACAAGTTGGATTTAATCGGGAATTAAAGTGTTTATGTTCTTGATCGTTATCCCTGGTGATTGAAGATGCTTCGGATTAATTAATGGTCATGTGTGTTAGATTCTGTCAAGGTGGTTTTGTGATGAAATTGATCACTTGATGTTGAGTAGTTGAAGGTTAAACCTTATCGTATGCCGACGTGTTGGTGAAGTTGTGGAGGGAGCCCAACTTCACGTGTTGGTGTAGTCAGAAGGACTCACGTGATTGGTTGAGATGATCAATTAGGCACGGGGATGCATGCATTTCAAATACCTCAATCTATATAGTCGGAGAAGCTTACACTGAAGGGAAGATCGGATATGGAAGACGCTGGGTGATTGGTAGATTTGTGAAGCTACAAGATAGTTTCAGACACGGCTGGTTGAAGAGCAAACAGAAGATCATCAGTTAAGAGGGAGTTTGTTGGTGCATGTTTTGTAACAGATGATCTTTTGTGTTTGTTAGAATTGAGAGCAACGGTCAAAGGGGAGTCTGTTGGTGCATTTTGTAACCGTCTCTATACAATTCTGTTCAGCAGAAACGAAGTACGAAGTTAGAACAACTTCGCCATAGGCGAAGTTGTAACAACTTCGCCATAGGCGAAGTTGTAACAACTTCTGCCATAGGCGAAGTTAGAACAACTTCGCCTTAGGCGAAGTTATAACAACTTCGCCTACTGGCCCAAGCCCAAGCCCGCGAAGTTGTTTCGATATATATATATATGTGTGTCTTGTTTAGGTTTGAGTATCCAGAAAATTAAAGTATTGTGTGTCCAGTTCAAGTAGCTAGAGAGAAACCGAGAGGGAGAGTCGTGTGGGACGGCCCGAGGTAGAGCTCACCTCGGGTCGGCCGTCATTTGTTTTCGTGTTTGGTATGTAATGTGTTTCGGTTATTATATAAAAGATCTGCAGATGTGTTTATCCCATTCGTGTGTTTGTTCGTGTGTTTGTGTGTAACTGTGTTCTTCGTCTTCTACACCATTAAACGAGTCTAGGAGGATTCCGCACTCCTAGACCTCGTGCGGATCTCGTATCGATCGGCGACGCCCCGGGGGGGCTTACAAAAGATGATCGATCACATATTAAAGGACATGTGTGTGACATATAACATCAACAATGAACTAATATTATTTTTTTTTCAGTAGGATCGGTTTAACCATTCAAAAAGGGGTGACGGCGCAACTTGTAGTCTGCTTACCCACCTCTCTATTGTAATTGGATCTTTTTGTTTACTGATATATGGATTATTATTTGGAGTAAATAACTTTTCTTTATTAAGTTATTATCAAAACATTAAGGTTGATTAAAGTTTAAACCGTTTTTTTTCAACATGTATGTCTAGGCTTTATTCATCTAGCTTGGCCTTGGACAATTTAGAGTATTTATTTTTTAGGTGGGGTTTGTTTCTCAAATTTGGAGTTGGCTTCTCATTTGGGTAGGTTTCAATCGTAGAACTCCTTTAGATTGTGGGCAGTTTATTTTTATTGTGAAAGAATTTATGAAATCTGTTGCTACAACGAGTATAGCTAACAAAAGAAGTATGGCGGTCCAAAAGTATTGTGCAAATAGAGCTTCCTAACTTGCTAAGATCAAAGAAAACACAAGCGGTTAGTCTCACCATAGGAAGGGTCTCCTATGATCAACCTCTGGTGTGAGAATCAGTGATATGATACAATGGTTGATAGGAGAATAAGAATGAAGAGAGAGTAGAGAGAAATACGGTGAATGAGAATGAATGATACCTTTGGCTTAAGTGTTCCTTTTATAGACAATAGGAAGCTTATTAAAGAGAAATGGTCAACTCCTCTTTCAGCTCCTACAGACAAACAATACCATTTTCGGATAACTTGTATTCTACTTTTGTCTACCATGTCAACATAGTTGCTTTATTGCAGGTTTCAGCTTTATGTCACATCAGAGGTGACTTCTCTGAGGTTTACTGTATTGAGGAGCTTCCCTGGTCAATATAGGAAAAGCTTCAAGCTTCCTGGTCTAGCAGCTTATGCTTGTTGCTTCTTGACTCCTAAGCTTCCTTGACTTATGAGTAGGTAAGGGTACCCATGTCATCAGCCCTCCATTCAGAAATATTCAGATTGCAATGATAAATGCCTGTGACTCAACTCGTTTTCTTCTTGATGTTCCCCCTGGATGTTTAATGATTTTGGGCTCAACGGCATGCCTCTTCATAGACCAATGCATATACACATTTTGCTTTTTTGGGCTTGTTTATTGAAGCCCAAGAGCTGGAAAATGTTTCTTTTGTTATGTGATATGGAAGCTAGGATATTGTAGTCCGAAGCTTCTATATTTGAAGCTTAGGGCTGGAAGCTCAGAGCTTCTCGTACCGACCTTTGGTTAATTAATAATGAAAACATGGTTACATTTGATATATAATTTACTCTCCTCACAAAGCACGACACACATTACTTATATTTAGAATTATATTTGTTTGCTCATTATCAACTCAATTTAACGGCCTATGACCGATGACCTCAAATGTAATCGTTAGTGAAAACCGGGACCATGTACACGGCTATGCACATGGTTATCTAATAGGAACCGTAATCTAGGCTACCTATGACCGGTTACTTTGAACCGGGGCTACATGCTTGGTTAAGGACTTAAGGCATAGCTACCTAATAGGAGCCCTATGTATTTATATTATTTTTATGATTTGTATTATCATTTGTGATTTATCATTATCTCAAAGCGAGCGTCTCCAATTCAAACTCTCCCAGTAACGGTTAAGCTTTCCTGAGAATAACATTACTAACAACCATGCGCCAGTATTTCACTAATTTTGATGGTTTCTTATGGTCATCATATATAACTTTTAGCCTCTTATGACCCCAATGTTTCGTACATTCGACTTAACTATTGTGATAATTATTCTTGTTTACTATAACAAGAATTCCTGTTTGTTTTTTTTAATACCCAATAACTTGTTACATCTTTCAAACGTTCTATCTCAATATACGTTAATTCTAAGAATTTAGATATTTGAGCTTGTTTAATTGTTTCCATGCTGCACTAATTATCTCGATATTTAATTTCAAGGTGTTCGTTATTTATTTATTTATTTTAAAGCCCGTTAAGTTTTGTTCCGTATTTATTAAAAGAAATCTTAAATTTCAAAAGATATTTCTTATGCATGTATGTATGATATTAATCCACTCAACGGAAGGAACCTTGCGGACCATGCAACAAAATAAGTAATTATGAGTGCACACGTAATTATCGAAACCCTCGCATGGAAGTCATGGTGGGTACGTTGGTGTGCAAACAACTCAGAACCGAGGGACTATAGGACAATGGTACAAATAGGGCTGTTCACGAGCCGAGCCGAACCGAGCGAAGGCTTGCTTGTTGCTTGGCTCGTTTACATCCGAGCCGAATCGAGTAATTGAAATTCGAACCGAGCGAAAAACGAAACGAGCTAAAATCAAACCTAGCATTTTTCAATCGAACATAGAGCGGTTTCGAGCATTTTTTATTTCTTTTTCACTTTAAAATTTTCAATAAGAAACAAGTTTGAAAGCTGTAAATAATATATTTTGTAAACAAATTAGTAGTTTTTAGACAAACGTATAATAGGTTGTAAATTTTTAGAAGAAAATTGTTTGAAGTGAGATATAATGAACATGCAAACAAACTTTTAGTATTCTAAAAAACTTGAATCGAACTAATAAAACTATAAAATTGACAGAATAGGAAAATTTTTTTAAGGGTTTAAAAAATTGTATACTTATATTTTATGTGTTTTGTCTATATATTTGTTCATATATAATTATATATAAAATAAATTAAATATATTCGAGCCGAACCAAATCTAGCAGACCTTTGCTCGTTACTTGGCTCGTTCACAAACCAAACCAAGCAGAATGGCTCGTTTACAATCGAGCGAAAAACGAGCGAGCATTTTCCGAGCAAATTACGAGCGAGCGACGAGCGAGTTCGAGCGTCAAGCGGTTTGAACAACCATACAAATGATATATAATATGACAATATCATGGTGGATACGCCGTTGGTACATCCTATATATAAGTGGACTTGTCATATTACACATATGTAGCGTTTTTTGGATCACTCGAACATTTGTGTTGTTTAGCTTTATTAAGGAAGTGATTTAGTATTTTGGTTTATTTTGATTTTGATTTTGATTTTTCTTGTATCCTAATTTGGGGACGAAATTTTCAAAAAATTTTGAATACTGTAACATTCGTCAAATTTCAAACCCGGAAAACCCGATCTGTTAAAAAAATTCTTCTTGTTATCATTATTTATTTATTTATTAATCAAATGTTCGTTATTAAATAAAGATGATGAATTATTATTATTATTGTTATTATTATTATTATTATTATTATCATTATTATTATTAATATTACTTTTAATTTCTATACGACCATTATCCGTTCTATTCGTTTCTTGTCCATCACGAGATCAAACTATATAGTATGTATGGTTAATTTACAGCTAATTGGCATTAAACGCTGGCTAGAAAAGCCGCAGCTCATTTGACTTCATAACACTATAAATACATATCTAGAATGCAATTAAACTAGCTCACACCTCCCTCTCAACCTCGTGATTCTAAAATCTAACTCAATTACAATTTACAAACCTCGTGATTCTAAAATCTAACTCAATTACAATTTACAACGCTGCCAAATTGAAGTTTGATATCGAGTTTGAACCGAAAACCCTAAACGGTCATTAACCTGCAATTCTTAAACATTCACGGTAATTGTTTTGTGCTTTTAATTCATCTTTAATCATCAAACATAAACCCAAATCAATTTAATTGTACATGGATCAGATTAATCAAATTGTTAATCTAGGGTTCTAAGGAATTGGGTTTTGTATGGCACTTTGTTATAAACTAGGTTTTATAACCCGCGCTTTGCGCGGGTTTGTGTCTAGAATTTCGACCTTGAGCGTTGCGGTGTGGTTAAATTATGGAAAAAAAAGAACAATATTGACAGCTAAGTTCACCACTTTTGATACACAGATCACAATACATACAATGTCATATGCCAGTATAGAATGTGTTTACAACATAGCCATTAAATACACCAACAAACAAACGATGTCAATGACATAAAGATCACACGCATTGGATAGAAATAGCAATGCCAAAACGTTTTGTAACATTGGGTTTGGCCTAAAATACTGAATTAATGTCCCTGTACATAATCAATCAACTTGTATTCGCTAAACAACAAAATCATGTTTTTTTACTACAGAAGTAATTTGTTGATGTTGTATACTTCTTACCGTGTTAAGCAGTTCATATATAGTGCCTTTGATGAAACAACTTCCTTCTCTTCCTGTTGCGGCCAAAACAAAAAGATTTGACTCCAAAACCTAAAAGAATCAATATTATAACCTAGTAAGAAAAAAGATCACATAACATGAGATTATGCAGAAAGTTTCTTCACTTACTATTGGTATTAGAGGGTTCATAACCTTTTCAAATTTGCAACTGATTTCCAACGCTTAGCGATAGTCAAAACCCACCTCACTCTTCTATATCATCCTCGTGACTGTAACATAAATAATAAGTACTTTTAGACATAAGTAGCAATATGTGACATTTGAGCAAAAACAAGGTACACCTCAGTACGTATTTACCGATTAAGCAAATAAACGCCTTTTGCGTAACAAACGAACGATTAACCGAACGGGTCGGGTTATGACCCAGATATCTCGGGGGGCCATTTATAAGTGATATACGATCTATACAAGCTAAAATATTAGAAATATGGCCTTAGTTTGATAGCAAACAAGTTAAACGAAAACATGCTCGTTTAACCACCCGCTATAGATTTAAACGCGAAAGATAGTTACAAACCAAGCATTGTATCATCCGTTAAGCCGAAAAAGACATACCAAACACTTATTTGGAACGTTTTAAGCGATCCGTGAAAATATTTTTGATTTTTACAAACGTATAGTATGTTTTTATAATTTTACACAAAACTAGCCGAAAAACACTCGTTTTCGCGTTGTTTAACGCACCCGATAAGTTTTTCGTGCCAAAAACCGAACCCGAACTAAATTTGGACCGGGCTTTTCGTGTTTGGGCTTGAGAAATCAGAAACTTGGGCCAAAATGGGCCCAAAGTGGGCCCATGATGGTCCGATCGCAATCAGCAGCCCCCCTATTTTTCTTTCACATTTAAACTAGATTCAAGCCATTTCCAACACCAACTCTTGAAAATTTTGGACATAAACTTTACTCCAGCCAGAAAACTTCCAAAACCCTAAGGTAAGAGCTTAAATTAGTAGCTTTTTTACTTGTTTGAACTTGTTTAATACCATAAAAACATGTCTTGGTTACTAAAAATCATTCCTAACCGTGTAAAAATCCTAAAAATGGTCCATAAACATGTTTTGATCATACACATGGTAAGGAACCTGTTTTGATAGTTTTTTTGGCCATAAACACGGATTAAAGGGTTGAAACGACGTTTTTACGGTTCAAAAGTTCATTTTTGTACACTAGCCGAAACCCTAACTTAAGAGCTGTTATGTTGATGAAATATTGCTTGGTTTGTGATATAGGACTTGTACCTAACTTTCTTAGAAGCACAAGAACCTGAAAACTTGATTAAAAGGTCGGAAACGAGCCAAACCCGCTAAGGTAATGCCGAAACACTCGCTTACGGGCTATTTAGGTTAAGGTTGTGATGTGCATATTTTTAGGATTTGAAATTTTTCAGGGACATCAGGGATCATGTCAGTGAGTCCCTGTTCTAATTTGGTAATTTTTCGACCGTCCGAGAATATTTGGCGAATTTATTACCGAATTGGGACGTTTATTTGGGAAAAATAGCTAAAATACTTCAAAAATTATGAAATTTTTCTGGGAACTCAGATTTGATATATTTTGATCACATATGAATATTTGGATCATTTGGAGAAGTTTAAAGGTGTTTTCTTTATTTACGTTCGTGTGAATTTTTACAGCCGAATTTGGGCCGAAAAGAATATCGCACGAGCTTTTTACATTCTGTAATTGATACAAGTTGTTTTGGGACATGAATTGAGCATTCAGGAATTTTTTTGGATTTTTTGGAAATTGTTTGGGGTAAACGGACGATTTTCAGGCGAAATATAGCTGATAAAATGAATTTTTATAATTTAATAAATCAGTAAATAAATTCCAGAAATATTTTTATAAAAATCTACATATTTTAATTGATAAGTGGTTAAATTTTCATAATTTAATGATTAACGGTTAATTAATTATGCTAATCTAATATTAAACAAATTCAGTTTTTATAAAAACCGGCAAGTTCGCGACTAGTGAACCTGCGGGAAAATCAAAACACCAAGAGTGATCAAAAATCATATTTTTGGACTAATTAAGTAAAAACGAACTTTTCTATGAAAAACCTGGACAATCCGAATGGATTCTGCGCGTTTCTTCTTAAATCAAACTGTATAAACGGAAATGGGCCCCGTGGCTAATCCGGGACCCCAGTATGTGATCCTTCTTTATAATTTAATCATTTTATTAACCAATACATTTACTCAAGCTTATTTTCCCATAAGTGTTTTCTGAACGCGTAAACGAGCAACTTGGCCCAGCTGAGAAATCGAGAGTCTGAGCCAAGTTCGATTTTAAGTATTAGACATTGAACAACATCACAACCTAAGCCTATTGCCACTTTCTGGGCGTTCCAGCTACACCCAGATTAGTTATACAGCCCAGTTTAGTATTGAGATTATAATAATATTAAAATATTAATATTATTATAATATTGATTATAGGAACTACTGATAACGGACCGAACAAAACACGAGTTGATACAGTACGGAATATCTACAAAACCGTGAGTTTCATGACCCCACTTTTAAACTGTTTTACGAACTTTTGAGGTGAAAAGCATGTTTGATTACATATACATACCTGAAACATGTAATGATGTGAATTATCTAAGTGCTAACACATGAAAGTCCCCACTAACACAGTGATTAACTTCGAGCCGGTGGTGTGTGAATAGTACTATTGGTTTGACAAACCCAAACGGAATCGGCCTGGTTGCCGTGTCACATAGCGCTGTTTGCACATGACCATATTTAAACAAACAGGCTATGTAGTGTTAGACATAGCTACCGGGGCAAGTTGTGGGCGGAAGGGGAGCCACAGTGGTTGATTGAGCGTGGGAAATGGAGGCACGCAGCACGAACAGTCCAGGCTTCACTGTAGCTTAGCATAATTACATCACATACATCATTTACATACATACATACTCATTTCATGATTACAAGTGCTGAATTGTGAATACTCATTACTGTTTTCTTGAAACTCGTGAAACTCACAAACTCTAGTAGTTGACCCGTTTTAAACTGCTTTTCAGGTGTACCTAAATCGGAGTAATTTGATGATCTGTTACTTGCCTGAAGTGTGTGGTTGATGCTATGTGAATAGAGGCAAGGGAGTTAGTAGTAAGAATGTATAGTTAACGAACTAGTTTTGTTTGTATCACCTAGACCGTAAAACAATGATAGAACAAAGAAATGTAATATATTGTAAATTAGTTTATAATGTTTCTTTATAAACAATGTGTTGATATCAGAGGTGTCTTTTACATTCCCGTTTTACTCTTCCGCATTGTGCTAGTCGGGGTGTGACACAATATTTTTCATTTCGTTGCCGGTTTTGGGCATAATACTTGTTGATATCTTCCTGAATACAGTGGAATATTGGATTAAGACTCGAGGTTTTTCAAACCTCTTGCATCAATTCCATGCGGCTTTAATGAAAAAAGAAAATTCATGAGAAAATAAACATATATTTAAAAACCATTTTATAAAAGAATAGATAGCAAAGTGTGTTTGTCTTTGTACTTAGTCTTGGAAATATGGATTCCTACATATATTTGTTATTAACACTACCATTGTTATGCATATAACTTTTGTAGATACAATATGATTAAAAATGAAAAGAATAATGAAGCCATTTAAGATATGAAGGGCTTTATTAAAACCACCTAATTACTGAATAAATCTTTTAAATTATTTTAATCCTGCCTATGTAACACAAACTCAAAATTAAATTGATTGATAGCTAATCAAAATTTGATCTTTTTTTACCTGGATATTGATAGTGAAGAGCACGTGGAGATTTATGTTTCTTGATGATAGACTCAAATTCAATCCATCTTCAAGCTGCAAAGATCAAAACTTCAAGGTTTTCAAAAACATCTGGGGAGGCGCAATATCCATGATCAACACCTAAAATTGACCTACAATCTAAAGTGATCAGTAATGCATAATAATGAATTCATAATTTCCAAGTGGATACTTTATATTGCCATCTTGAATCTGCAAGCCAACAATCAAGCAAAACTAACCTATACAAATCTAAGAGTAAGAAACATCAAATGACAAATGAATTAGGCAAAAAAAAAAACAAAATTCTGAAACTCAAAATTTAAATTAAATTGTGTGAGGCTCAAATCTCCATTTGCAACATACGTCGCCATCCAAATAACGGAGCGTCATCATAGCCTAGACATCTTATTCGAGCGATAAACGAAGAACAACGTAAAGCACCAGTCATCAATGCCGCTATAGACAACCAAAAATTGCAGCCATGAAACAACCAACAACAAACCATGGAAGCCTTAACATGGTGACAACTTAAAGAAACCCTAAACCTACAATCAACAAATTGGGGTTTTTTTCTTTTTTGCACTTTGAAGCCCTTAAGCACAAATCACCTAAATGGAGACGGTGGTGGTTGAAGACAGTAGTACAGGTGGTTGAAGGCGATGTTGGTGACCTACAGATGTAGAGAGAGAGAAAGAGAGAGAGACGGCTCGCCAGAGAAAGACAACGCAATCGTCACCTGAATGACGATGGTTGTGCAATGGTGGTGGTGGCCGCGGATGTAGAGAGTGGCTGCCGGTGGAGTGAGATGAAGAAGGAAAAAGGAACGGTAGTTTCAACACAGAAGACTGAAAGAGGGATACAGGTGTAAAGATACCAAACACGTGTAAAGTATCAGTAACACGTGGAGCAATGTACACAACCCACAGCCAGAGTTACGACATTTAAAGCTAAGATTACAATACCTAAAGCATCATGTACAACTTTTCTTGTTAAGAAAGTTGTGATTTAATATATATATATATATATATATATATATATATATATAATTTTGTTTTTTTTCTAGAAAACAAATTAGACACTGGCCACTCCCTGAGTGGCCAGTGCATGCTTCGATAAAACCTTGGGCCTTGGTGACGCGAGTTCAAGCCCCTTTAGGGCTGGTTTTGCCTTTTTTTAATTCCCTTTTATTTTTATTTTTTAATACTATTTAAACTACATATATAATAAAACCTAGTATCGTTTTACCCGTATAACCGACCAAACACCGTTAAAACTCTAAAATGTCTTCGTTTACTCGTATGTATATATATATATTATTAAAATCTACCTATTATAAAGTAAAATAATTGTGGACACTTGTCAGGTTTTGGTTAATTCTCATAATTTTTTCCCTTCAAAACTAATATACCCTAATATATGTAATAAATCACTAATTATTCACTTTTCTTTTACACTATATTTATATAATAACTATATATTTTTATAAATATAAATATTAACATATTATTTTACTATATATTTCAAAATACTTGGTGAATTCCAAAAATCAACAACCAATCATGTTTCTCAAATGAAAATTGTTTCGGGTTTTTTGTGGAAGTTATATTTGACTTTATGGGTCAAAAGTTAGTAAATAAATTGTTTGGTACAAGTCAACTACATTTAGGTCAAAATTTGTTACGGGAAAAATGAAAATTTTGAGTATTTTTAAAAGTTTGAAAATGCAAAGATTTATCGTCAAATTTGTTATGGGTTCAAAATGTTGACTTTAAAATGTCAAACGTATGAAAGTTATAATTTTAAACATGATTCGGGTTTCAAGTTTATTTTTAAGGGCATTTTTTGAAATAATCAAAAGGTTCGGGATTTGGCAAATTGATTATTTTTCCCTCAACCGTTTAAATTTAAGAAAAGATTGCGAACACTTTCGATATGTCGCCCCCATGCCTATAAATTCTTTTAACTTTTATCAAATTTGAAATATATATGTCAACATTAATTTTTCCTTCAATGATGATCAGAACTATATATATATATATATATATATATATATATATATATATATATATATATATATATATATATAGTTTTAGAGCTCGTGTCACACACGGGATAATTCAAATTATAAAATTAAAAGTAAAACAAATAATTACACAGCGTATATGAAAAAAATGTATTATATCTATGCTTGTATCTATACAATGTGTACATAATTTTATTTTATTTATATCACAAAATGATTTTTTTAAATGAACTTAATAAAAAAATGCTCGTGCAAAATCGTACCTGAGATGCTTCTTTCTATTGAAAAATTCATTCTTGGTGTCATATATGTATAATTGAAAGAATTTTGGTTATGAACCAATTTCAAAAATAAGACTTCTCATATGATAGTAGTTCTAACCACTCAGCCTAAATACAAAAGAGGCGTTACCTTTATTGATATATTTATCAATTTACCACCTATCAAAGGAAAGTAGGATATTAAATTGTAGTAATGGATGTTCTTCAAAAACTATGTTTTTCTGAGCTACACCATAAAAATGATTTTGATAAGTTTCAGGGGGCTTCTCGACTTTGTAATAATGACAACATAAAAAATAACATGTTAACCCATTCAATTTTGTGAATATTTTGTTTCATTTGAGCATAATTTTACATGACATACTTTCCATACAACGTTCTGATCATCATTGAAGGAAAAATTAAGGTTGACATATATATTTCAAATTTGATAAAAGTTAAAAGAATTTATAGGCATGGGGGCGGCATGTCGAAAGTGTTCGCAATCTTTTCTTAAATTTAAACGGTTGAGGGAAAAAATAGTCAATTTGCCAAATCCCGAACCTTTTGATTATTTCAAAAAATGCCCTTAAAAATAAACTTGAAACCCGAATCATATTTAAAATTATAACTTTCATACTTTTGACATTTTAAAGTCAACACTTTGAACCCATAATAAATTTGACGATAAATCTATTTTGCATTCTCAAACTTTTAAAAATACTCAAAATTTTCATTTTTAACCCGTAACAAATTTTGACCTAAATGTAGTTGACTTGCACCAAACAATTTATTTACCAACTTTTGACCCATAAAGTCAAATATAACTTCCACAAAAAACCCGAAACAATTTTCATTTGAGAAAACATGATTGGTTGTTGATTTTTGGAATTCACCAAGTATTTTGAAATATATAGTAAAATAATATGTTTATATTTATATTTATAAAAATATATAGATATTATATAAATATAGTGTAAAAGGAAAGTGAATAATTAGTGATTTATTACATATATTAGGGTATATTAGTTTTGGAGGGAAAAAAATTGTGAGAATTAACCAAAACATGACAAGTATCCATATTTATTTTACTTTATTAGAATATGTAGATACACACACTTGTTTTAACCTAATAAAATTCCATAAATAAACTAATAATAAAAAAAAGGGTTTTACTTGTTTAAACAAACCTATCACCATCAAGTTTTCAAAACAAGTTTTTCGTTTAATTTACAAATATATATGTAATACTAAATTAGTTTTTTTTCAATTTAAAAATCAATATTTAACTTATAATGAGATTGAAATTGATTACGTTCTTATTATATTTATGTAAAATTAATATAAATTTTTATTCAATGCCGCATCGATCCCAAATCTATTATAAACCTATACTATCTTGTCTTATTTGTTACATCGTTAGAATATTTATTGAGTTGTATGTTTTATAATTAGGACTAATCGTCATGACTCCTCGTGGAACTAACTTATCTTCGTCTTCCCAATACCGTCTACATTATTTTAAAGGTGAGTAATCGCATCTCCTTTTTCTTTATTTTGTTTTGGGGGCATTATGCGTACTAGAAAATATTATTATTTCACTCAAACACAATTCCGTTAATTACGTGGTTGTGATGTTGCGCGATTAATTGTTGATTGCTATATGAATTATGTGTTTACTGCTTTATGTTTGGTTGGTATCTCATCCTCAACCTTGTCCATATCCTCATAGTATGATCATACGCCGTCCGAGTAGACATGTCCGAATCTAGAGGCGTGTTCGAAAAGACACAATTGTTTACTTTTATTTTGTGTTGTTTATTGGTTGCGAATTCGTTCGAGTAGACGTGTCCGCAATCTAGTGGCACGATTGAAAAGACACGTATATTTGTTTATATTAATTGATGCTATTCACTAACTCAAAGAATTGTTTTATTTCTTAATATTATTATCATTATTACATCAACCCGTGCTACTCGCTCAACATGTGTTGTTGACTAATTATTTTACGCATAATGCAGGTTGTTATGAGAAGTGATTTTGAAGTGAAGACATAGACTTGAACTCTAGGATAAAAATTATAAAGTTTAAATGATGTATTAAATTCTTTTAAATTTTGAATTATTTGTGTACGATTGATATGAATAAATAAATTTAGATATCGACACTTATTATTCTATTAAGTGTCTTTGAGCTATGATACAAATTATATCGCGCCCTGGCATGTTCCGCCGTAGGTTGGGGTGTGACACATATCATCTGATATATTTACAAAACAAGTATCAATGTTGGTCACACGCCTAGGCGCGTTTGCTCCATTTACTAAGTTAGTCTAGTTAAGCTAAGTTAGTTTTGTTAGCTTGGTTAAACTATACTTGTAAGTTAAATAGTTAGACAAGCTCAATTGAGGAAATGAATAACTATCAGTTCAGAGCATAACTAAATTCGGGGTTCAAAACCCTTTTTATATATTTTTAAATATCTTTGGCGCTAGTTTGAATACGTTTAGGTAAGTACGGTAGGCTAATACTTATGTTTAAATCTTTCAGGCAGTCAGTTTGGCCCATGCACGGGTATGTTGTGTGGGTGTATGTTAGGCCCATGTATGGGTGTGACTCATGTACGAGTGTGTATAGTGACGACGCCTTTGTAGGGGTATGCCAGTGATTGCAATTACGTATGGAAAGTACAAAACGGTTAGCCAGTTAAACTGATATGCTTTATTCATGTATAGTTATGTAATGTTTTGTGCTTCGGCACATAAATATAATAATATTTTGTTATAGTAATTCTCAGGTTGGTAAAGCTAGAACTCATTCAGCATGTAGCTGATGTTTTATATGCACACTAGGTTAGTAGATTGGCATGATGGAATAAGAATGACCGGTGCAAAGAGGTTATCCATGCTTGAAGACTTGCATCTATTCGTTAAAATGAGCTTATGTTATGTTTTTAGTATGTGAGACAAGTTGTAGTGAATGACTTCCATTGTGATATGATAATTTGACGTTTAAGAACTATATATGCATGTATAATTCTAACTAATGAGATGTGCTGGGTTTTGGGCGTTTTAGAGCATCTGGTTCTTGGGTCATAATTTTGGTTGAAATGGGTCTCCATTAAAATCAGTTGTTTTATTTGGAGACTATTAATGGATCGCATTGCAACGGAATCGTCACTATCAAACATAGGCATCGCATTCGGTGATCCGAATTGCATGTTTTGTGGTTTATTTTTTGAATCAACCGAGCATCTTTTTATTCATTGTAGGGCTACTAAATGGCTATGGTTGATCATATACAATTGGGTTAAGATAGCGATTTTGACATACTTTTGTTCGGTTAAGAAGTTGCTTGAATTCCTGAGCAAGAGTGGAGCGCCTAGAAATTCAATTCATCTCAGCGATCACGTGTTGGATGATTTGGAAATCAAAATACGATTTCATTTATGATAGTATCCCCTTTTCGGTATCTAAAGTGGTGAACTGTATAAGAACACATTCCCTTTTATTGGCAAAGTATATAAGCAAAAATTCTAATCTTAATTGGGAGAAGTGGTGCAAGTTTAATTTTGTTAATTTCCCACTATAATTGTTTGTTTGCACTTTGTTTGTTTTCCTTGTATGACTTTGGCCTTTGCTTCTGGTAATGGTCCATTTTGTTTTTTAAATAATATAGACATTATAAGATCTGATGGCTCTGATGAAAGTTTTAATACTGTAACGAAGTAAATCAATGTTTTCAAGGTTAAACACTTTTGTATCATCAACGGGTATTTAAATACTGAATTTTGATTATAATATTATTTTATTAAATTAAGATTTTCACTGCACATATATTTTGATATATTTACAAAACAGGTACCTATGTTGGTCGCAGGCCTAGGCCCATGGAGCCGGGTGTTACATAATGTGTTTGGGTTAAGTGGTTTTAATTTTGGTGTCACCTCGGCTAGTTGTTTGATGTTTTGGTGTGTATTTTGGTGGTGTATCTTGGGGGGTTATCAACTTGACAGCTTTTTTTATAGGAAAATTGGTTTTAGATAATCCTAATTATTCACCATTGATAAATAATAGTCCCAACTAACGGCATGGATGACAACGATCCCATCTTTTAACATATTTATTCCCAACAGTTCGCTACTGACAAATCCTAATGGTGTTAGTTACTGTTAATTGCAGGTCGTCGGAAAAATATTTTTGGACGGAAAGCTCACATTTTTTGTCAGAAAACTCAACCAGAACACCACCACCAATTGACTCCAACGGTGGTTCTGGGGTTCCGATGACCTCAATAGCTGGGAATTTATTAGAAAAGATTCCTAAAGGTCCAATCTAAGGTAACAAAGAGGTTTGGGATGAAAAGATTGAGTTTTCCAGCGACAAATGTGATTTTCGGGCCAAAAGCATTTTACCCACGACTTGCAACTAACGACGTTATGTTTCTGTTCGTAGCGGGCCGCTGGGAATAAATATGATGGGACCGTGGTTTGCCATGTCATTACTTGTAAGTGTTATTTGCCAACCGTCAATAGTTAGGTCAACAACTTCTATTGTGGGCAATGGATAGACAATATTTATCGGGCTGAATTATAGAATTAATCATGCTAATTTAGTTTGATCCATTAGTTTAATCGGGCAGCCCACTAAAGGATTGAAAAAGATTACTAGAGTTGTAGCTCAAAGAAAAAATAGGCCCAAATAAAGAATTATTATTATTATTACTATATAATAATTAAGAACTTTGGTGCCGCTAAGGCTCCTATTAGGCCACTTGGCGGTACCGTATTGGTTCACAAATTTTGTTTTTTAGTTAAGCTACCGTGTAACGAACGTAACACAAACTGATCGAACGTCTTTTTTTTTGTTTTAGTTCCGATACCAAAACAAACGTGATGGAAATCAACCGAATTCGCATAGACTCACCGCCCCAACACTCGGGACCGACAACACCCGAGTTTACAGCTGACACCACTTCGTTGGTCCGCCTCAATTTTTATATTATTTTTTTTGTTTTATTTCCGGTCACGTAACCGAATTCACATACACTTATCATCTCAGCGCCCTGGACTGAAAACACTCGGGTTTTACCAATGACCAGGTTTACTGACCTTTTTGTTTCAATTTTGGTACTGTAACGAACGTAACCGAAACTGAAAAAATTCTCATCAACTAACCGCCACCACCATCACCACCACCACCACCAAATAGAATTATTATAAAAATTATAACAAATGCATTATATATAATTATATAATTAATAAGTTTGGTGCCGCAAGTAGCCTATTGGGTCACTTGGCGGCACCGTATTGGTCGGTGATTTTTTTAGTTTAGTTACCATAATAAATATAATAGAAACTGACCAAACGTCAAATTTTTTTGTGTTTAGTTTCGGAACTATAACAAATCTAAAAGGAACCGACTGAGTTCGCGCAGACTCGCGACCTTAATTAAAGCCCATGACTGACAACGCTAACGACCCCCCCCCCCAAAAAAAAATTGGTCGTTGGTCCACCTTAAGTTTTATTTTTTTTTCGTTTTTTTAGTTCGGGTACCGTAAGTTCCGTAATCAAAACCGACCAAATTTGTGTCAACTTATCGCCTCAATGCTCGTGACCGACAACGCTTGGGTTTTATGCCCGGGTTTGCCAACCAAATAAACGTATTAAATACTTTGTTTTCTTGTAAGTTAATTTGACGAATTAATTTTTTGGATTTTAACCCTCAAATTTTACCAGTGGTTTCTATATCGTAACGAACGCAGCCGTTACAGACCGAATTCGTGTCAACTCATTGTCGTAACGCTCGGGTTTCAACGGTGGAATTTTGCCAGCTGCCCCAACGCAACATGCCGAGTAGAAAAACTAGTTTGTTCTAACTTGCAAATGGATACAATAATTGCTTCTTTGCAAGTTTTCTAATTCTTTAATGTGCAATTGTCTGAACGTTTCACACGAAAGTGTTCACCAACTCGATGATGGCATCCCATATCATAGATGGAAGCATTCCTGTAAAGCCAATCGGCCGGTGTAAACGGTGCATGAACACTTATAAATCATGGCTCTTAAAGCCCTGAAAGGTAAACAACATTTACATGACCTTGTAATTATTTTTACTTATTTATGGTGTGGTAGATCTCTATACGCTTTGTGCATTAAGAGTCCTTTGTTTATGTGTTTGTGTGTGTATATAGATTATAAGATTATAATTTATTAAAAATGGTACTTCGGTAACTTTATAGCAGTTTAACATAACATAACTAATGGTGATAGTGAGTTTATTGTAAAAAATAGAACTATAATAGCTAAGGTGAAAGAAAAGATTTTAGATAAAAACTGATGAAAACACAAAACTATAGACAATTTACTCTATTTTTAATACGTTGTAATGAAAAATATAAGAAATTTTAGTACGTAAGCATTACAAAGTTAACTGGTTTCAATAAAAAATATATACAAGGATTTTAAATGATCTCGGAATCTCAAGTTGCATATTAAATTTCGTTAGGTACATTATTGCCGCATGACAAGATGATAAATAAAAATAAGGGTGAGCCCTACCACATGGGCTACTTGACTTGGTACACAGTCGTGGGAAAATTCTCAAAATATAACTACTTTCTGAATAGATTCTATTTTTGTCATCTTCACTTTATAATTTTAATTATGTCTCCTTCTAACTCCTATTTAATCATAGGGTAGAAAGTCTAACACGTCTTTTGTTATACTTCTAAAGATATGTTAGATTTCCTATCACATGGTCAAAAATAATTTAGATCTCAAAACATATGATCAATGATGTGTTAGCATCCAAACATATAGTTAAAGACATGTTTGCCTTTTGTTTGTATTTTTTAATATTATATTATTATAACTAATTTTACTTATATTTGATTTTTTTTATAACTTTTAATATATAAGTTTATATTATTTCGAATATACCGACGAGACATGCTTATTTTTATCAATGGACCGACATAAGCTTACTCAAACTCGAGTCGTGTCAAATTAATATCAAAATGTTCAATATTAGATTTTTCTTTTATAACTTTTAATATATAAGTTTATATTATTTCGAATATACCGACGAGACATGCTTATTTTTATCAATGGACCGACATAAACTTACTCAAACTCGAGTCATGTCAAATTAATATCAAAATGTTCAATAAAAAAATGACCATGCACGGTTTTAAATAATATTTATATCAGCATGTAGACAAAAATAAGCAAGTCTCGTCGGTATACTTGAAATAATATAAAACTTTATATATTAAAAATTATAAAATAAAAACCAAACACAAGTGAAATTAGTTATAGTAATATTATATTAAAAAAAACCAAACAAACAAGCAAAAGGCTAACGTCCCTTTGCCTATGTGTTTGAATGCCTTCACGTCGTCACTACTGGAAAAATAGAAATTCCAAGCGGTTCATATATTTGTTATAAAGCGGTTAAATATATAAACCGCTGTAAACATACAATAAATTAAAGAATCCTTTTGGCTTTGTGTTTGAATCGCTTTAAATTACAAAAACAAAATAATAATATATTTAATAAAGTGTGGAACCGCTGTAAAAGGTGAAAATCAAACTCATTTGAAATTTGTAACGTTCCCATCCAACTCATTTCACACACCATCTATTCTTCATTGTCATTTTCATTCATTTTCAAGTTCTCATTATACATTTTCAAAGAGGTAAGAGAATTTTGGCTTTCTTCATAAATATTACTATTATACTTACTAACTATCTTTTAGCAAGTAATTTTATTACGTAAAAATAATATTTTTATTTATTTTTTCAAACAAAAATGAGTGTGTGTGTTTTTTTTATATATATATGTATGTATGTATGTGTGTGTGTGCACGTGTGCATGTGGGCATGTATATTATATATGAATTTATACATTATTATACATTCATATAGAATTATAACCTTTTAGAGTATATACCCTTCCAAAATTTACCTAATAAAGATAAATTTTGGATAGTCCCCTTTTGGACTTCTTTTTGAAAATTATATCTCATTTTTTGGGATGTGTATATATTTTAGTGGGCTGATTTTAAGAAAAAAATCGGTAACTATTTTCCCTTACTCTTTCGAGTTTGCGGTTCATACGCATGCTTGGTGAGTTAACGGAAATGCTGCCGATTTTTTCTTAAATTGTCGACTCGTTAAAATGTATGCATGCGAGATATAATTTTCAAAGAGTGGGTTAGGATCCGCTACCTTAGAGCACCGATTTACCCCACATACATATATTATTTTTTTTCCAGATGGATCGTAAAGACTGGATGTACGGTCGTTTATCTACTGGCAAACCATATATAAGTGGTGTTAAAAAGTTTCTTAAGGCTGTCAAAGATAATCAAGAGAAAGTTTGAGATAAAATAATTTGGTGTCCTTGTAGGAGTTGTGAAAACAACAAAAGCTTTGATGATATAAACGAAATAGAGTATCATTTGATAACTCGTGGTTTTAAGCCTAGATATACCTGTTGGCAATGCATGGTGAGTCACTTACTGATCATGGCACGCCATCAAATAATGAAAATGATGATAACACAATTTAGTAGATAATGACAATGGCAATTTAAATGGTCTCGATGACAATTTAAGTGACATGTATAACGATTTAGAGACTAATATTGCTGATGGTGAACAAGACAAATTAAGACATCTATTTGAAGATTAAGAAAAACCATTATACATTGGTGGTTTGAAATTTTCAAAACTTAGTGGTGCTTTGAAATTGTTTAACGCAAAGACTAGGTACGGGTGGAGTGATGTAAGTTTCACATATCTATTAAAGGTTGTGCATGAAATGCTTCTGAAAGATAACGAGTTGCCAGTTTCGTTACACAATGCAAAGAAACTTATGTGCCCAATGGGATTGAAAGTTAAAAGAATACATGCATGTCCAAATGATTGTATGTCGTACAGAAAGGAGTTCAAAATGATCATAAATGTTTTAAGTGTGGCGCGTCGACGTATAAGCGTAAAACTAAAACTAATGAAGTTGACGAAGATGTGAAGAACGGACAACCGACTAAATTGTTGTGATATTTACCAATCATACCGAGACTAAAGCGATTATTTTCAAATGAGAAAGAAGCAAATTTTTTGCGTTGGAATTCAGATGATCGTATAAATGATGGAAAATTAAGACATGTTGCAGATTCACCTCAATGGAAAAATATTGATAATATGTATCCAGAATTTGGCAACGATGTTAGAAACATACGGTTTGGACTCGGCTCAGATGAAATTTACCCTTTTAGAGCCATGAGTAACCTTCATAGGGTGTGGCCGGTTCTTCTATGAAACTACAATCTTCCACCATGGTTATGCATGAAACAAAAATACATACTGATGACTGACGTTTACCTGTCTATGTTGATTGATGACTTGAAAACTCTTTGGGGTATATGTGTAGAAGTGTATGATGCTTATAAAAAAGAAAGACTTATGTTCAGAGCCATGATTTTTTGCACCATAAGTGATTTTCCAGCATACGGAAATTTTTGTAGCACGAATCGATAAGGAAACAATTTGATGCATTTGATCGAGTTAAAAATATAAATACCATGTTGGGAAAAAGAGTTCGTGGTCAGAAAAAAGCCAAATCCACCAAAGGCATAAAAGCGAAATCCACAAGATACATAAAAGCCAAATCCACCAAACTCATTTGGAAAAGAAAATCAATCTTTTGGGATTTACCATACTTGAAGGATTTTCAAGTTAGACATTTCCTAGATTTTATATATATTGGGAAAAATGTATGTGACAGCTTACTGGCTTATTGTTAAACCTTCCTGGTAAAACAAAAGATGGGCTTAAAGTTCGTCAAGACATGGTAAAAATGGGAATACGTGAAAAGCTTCATCCTGTTCCGATAACCAAAGGTTTTTTTCTCCCACTTGCGTGCTATACTATGTCAAACGATGGAAAAACAAAGTTTTGTAAATGTATACAAGATATTAAAGTTCCATCTTGTTATTCTGCCAACACTAAAAGGTTGGTGTGTTGAAAGATCGTAAGTTACTTGGTATGAAGTCTCACGATTGTCATGTTTTGATAACACATATGATTCCTATTGCAGTTTGTGGATTGTTACCAGATAACATTCGACATACTATCACAAACCTTTGTTTGTTTTTTAACATGATACACTCAAAAATTGTTGATCCCGAGTCATTGGATGCATTGCAAGAAGAAATCTTTGTCACCCTCTGTGAGCTTGAGATGTGTTTTCCACCATCATTTTTTGATTTGATGGTTCACCTAGTAATCCATATTATTGGAGAAATTGAGGCTTGTGTTCCTGTATTTCTATGTTATATGTACCCTTTTGAAAGATATATGAGTGTCTTAAAAGGTTATGTTAGAAACCGTAATTGACCCGACGCTAGTATTGTTGAAGCATATGCTTGTAAAGATGTGACTGAGTTTTGCACAGGTTACTTGCATGGTGCCAAAAGTATAGGTGTTCCTCAATCTTGTCACTCGGGTAGATTTGGGTTGTTTTTGTTTGTTTAGGTTTTTCTAACTTGTATTTATTTCTATTTTAGATTTGGCAAGACTCAGAAATGGCTACACTAAATGAGCTTGACTATTTGATTATGAGATTAATGCCGAAACTTTTTGATAGATTGTTTGTAAGGCCGAATGATTCTCGTACACGTTAGTCTTCGATTGGTGTATTTTGATAATGTTGTTAGTACATTTAAATATGTATTTTGGTATTAAATTTGGATTTTGGTGTTGTTGGATAATTTGTATCTTGATGTTGCTGGATATTTTTTAATTTTAGGTAAGATGCATATTTAATAGCTATAAAGCTAAATAATAATCTAATATGTTGATAAAAAAAACTGCTGCAAACACTAGTTGCTGCGAACTGTTGTAAATTAGGAACCGCTGTAAATTAGAAATCGCTTTAAATTAGGAACCGTTGTAAACTTGTATAAACAGCTTCAAAGACCAAAATCGCAGTTTATATGTTATTTTGTTCTAATAAACAGCGACCCATTCTATAGTGGTTCAAAACCGCTTTTTACACAAAAAAAATGTCGTTAAAGTGCCGTTCTGTAGTAGTGTGTTGACCATATGTTTTGATGCCTAACTATAACACGTCGTCAAAGGCGTGTTAGACTTCCTAACACATGGTCAAAGATGAGTTAGAGGGGTATATTTTTGTAATTCTAAAGTTTGATGTACAAGAATGGAATCTCTTTCTAAGTAGGTACATTTTGGGAATTTTCCCCACTGTCCCCTCTTTTTTTCTTTTTTAACTAGCCTTCTAGGCTTTTATTAGTTAGCCTATGTCTACATTTATATTTTAAAATACTTTATCTATCTTCTTGTTCATTTCTTTTTCTCTTAGCAATACACCACCTTCTAAACTCCATTACGGAGAACCGGGTAAGGTCATCGGAAACTTCATTTTTCTTTAAAACCTCTCCTCTTTCTCTTATATCTTTACTTTTTACAGCCATATAGAAGATGGTTAAGAGGGTAAAGTAAAAAAGTATAATTTTTCTTTAAAATCACGGGCCCCGTGAAGGGAGTGGGCCTGGGGCCATCGCCCTGCCCTCTGGCCGGCCCTGATATTGACTATATATTGCCCCCTGCCAATATATTGTATGTATGCATCTCGTGTGTCAGATACTCTTTACATTAAGAACCAATACATACTACTATTTATATCATATAATTAATTATCGATTAACAACGCGCATTACTTATAGCTTTGTAAATGTGTCGGTTGGGTCTTTGTTTCGGTCGTTCACTAAGAGTGTTCACCGAAACTTCTTGTTAATGGAATATGAAACCACACAATATGTAAAACTGTTATACGAATCACCGGATTTTACATGTTACTTTGTACCATTTGGCTACATTTAGGATCTATATGTTAATCTTGTGCTCAATCATTAATTAAGAGGCCTCACTGATAAAGAGGTAGTATATATGAATTCTTCAGTATGTCTCTGAAACTTAAATATTAAGAAGCTCCATGAACTGTTAAGAGGTGTCTTTTTAGTGAACCAAATACACTCTACCGCTGCCTAATTCAAAGATGCCTTTTAATGTAATTATTACGTTTAAGTTTGATAGATGTAACATTATACTTACTAAAATTGGAACATCTAGTTAATGAATATAACTAGCTGGGTGTAGGTTCAAAGATGGGATCAAACAACAATGTTCTTTGATCAATCTCCTTAAGGGCTAGCGGAATTCACCCTTAAGTAAAGGAGATCTCGGATCATGTTGTGGTTGTTTATGGACCGATTATAGAAGGAGAAGATAGTGAGAGTGGAGTTGGTGAAAGGATAAGGATGGCAATGTTGCAAAAAGGTTGTTTGCATGGTTAAGGCTTCTACTATTTATAGTAGAAGACATTGCATGCTATATTCCATTATAACGGCCCAATGGGCTCAACATACAAGGGATTGGGCCCAAACATTATTACAATTGGCAGAAGCTAAGTAAATTACATCGTTATGCATGAAATAATACAAAGGACTAAACAAACAAAATAGGGCCCTACAATCTCCCTTTAGTCTTTCATATTATCTTCTGCTCCCATCTTCACTTGGTCTCATATTCAAAGTAGTCTTCAATAGTGAACAGTTGATTGTTAACAACATACCAAATGAAGTTGTTAAACTTTTCAACTATCTTATCAGTGTTGGGCTTGCTTGTGTCTTCAATAGTATGCAAGGGATGATTGTATAGCTTAAGCAGGTCATCCTTGCCGAGAGCCATGAGTTCATGTTCATCAAACACATGGAGGGGATACATACTTGGACACTGGATAGCTGCCTCTCCGGTTTCATTGTCGAAACCCTAGCATTTAAAATCATAAAGCATGTTGGGTTCAAACGGCTCACCCTGATAAATAGGCTGCCCCTCCTTCACTTCCTTTGGCATTTTGTAACGCCATTCTTTCAATCTCTTTCCTGTTTCCGTATCCGTTTCTATTGGATGCAAATAGGATCTAGTTTGAAGTTGGGGTAGTTCAGTTTCCATTCTCGGTGAAAGTACCATTTCATTCAACCCTCCAGCCTCTTCTCAACATGACCTTCATCGACTGCTCTTCTGAAGAAGTTCATATCAAGCTAAGATAGAGAATGTAGCTCTGTGTGGTGCAGGTAGGTAAGATCACCATTTTCCCTTCTTATACCTCATCACTTACTGTCAACATGCCATTTTGCATACAGAATAAGCGAGTCGCCATGAAAGGAAGAATATCTTCCACGAATATTGGCGCTTTTAGAGACAGTGTGCCACTTCTTATTTCCTTTGGTCTTACCTGTGGTCGGGAGTGCAACAACAGAAGAGACTTCTGAGGCCGATCATGAGTTGGAGTATCCAGATTTGGAGAGTAATTGATTCCATCGTCATCAATAACTTTATTTTCTTTAACTTGAATATGTGTACCTGCAAGTTTATCAACATTAAAAAGAAAGGAAATCTCTTTCTCTAATGCGGCATCAGTTTATCTTATTTTCTGAGTGGGATCAGCAGCGGGAGGATTATCTTGTGGTGCGTCATGTGAAGTGGTTTGTTTTCCGGCTCCGCTTCTACCACCAATACCGCCATCACCATTTCCACCATCATCACTGCCATCACTATCATGCGCTCATAATAACTATCTTGGGGATCATCATCATCATCCTCATTTCTCTTCATCCTCATTTTCATATTCATCATCCTCTTCATCACTCTCCTCGTCTTCCTCGTTCACAGTAGCAGTTTCTCCAACAGCCGGAGTAACTACTGGAACGGTTTCAACAGCACTAGCATTAACTGCAGTACCACTAACAACTGTATCAGCAACCACAACTGTCTCACAACTAGTAACTCCAACACCAGCACCACTTCCACTAGCACCATCACCATTAGACCGCGGTCTACGACAACCTAAGCCACTACGAGTACTAACATCAAGAGAATCGGCAACAAGATTAGCTAGGGCAGATCGTTTGTCTTTGTTCTTTCCCTTGTCCTCCTCATTAGGGTCTACCAAGCTTCTAAACACCATCTTTAACCATGTCTTGAGGTCCTTAGAATCATTATCGGTCATTTGCAAGACCTCTGTGGCAGCGAGGTAGCAGTTGACAAATCCTTCATTGATCATGTCTTGGTTTTCATTTAGGCTGCTTTGTTCCTTCAGCCTTCAATCTCGGCCCTTAGTTCTGCATTTTCACCGATAAGTTTTTTGACATTCCGTTAGGAAGTGGAATCACTTTCCAACCACCCAACTCTTGACTCGAGACGTTCATATTCAATCAACGTCCTGTCAATGCCAGATTCCAATTCATTCCTCCGAGTATTAGCTGTGTTGGAGGAGGAAGGCAAGTCAGATTCAAGGAAAGACGCCCTTGATTCTAGTCTTAAAATTCGTCATGTTGCTCGGCATTTAGAAGAGATTGATTGTCAGCAGCTCCTGTTGATTGTCAACGACCCTCCTATGAAGTGTCTCGATCCACAATCGTTGACTCTCAGTTAGGGCTATATCAACCTCCCTATCATGCTCCAATTGAGCAAGCCTACCGACTAACACAACCTTTTCCTTTTCATTCTTCTTTCTTTGTTCCCTTACAAACTTAATAAACATTAATTCCCGCTTATCCCTCTTCTAGTTTGATTCCTCAAGTGTCTGAATCCTATCAAGGATAGGATCTATAAACACAGGAAGCTTCCTGTACTTTTCACTTGACAACGGAGTGGCTAAAATGATTTGAGATCTAGTGGTCGTGGGAGGTGTGATTGAGAGTGTCAGTTGGGTTGTGGTTTGTGTAGGCATTGTTATGGTTTGAGTGGGAAGGGACGTGGTTAAAGCTAAGGGGAGGCTTATGGGTTCGGTTGAGGTTTCGATTGTGGGTTGAGTAAAGGTAGGTGTGGTGCTTTGGAAGGTAGTGGGTGAGGAAGTAAAGGTAGAGGACCAGACTGTTGAGGCACCAAGTGGAAAGGTAAAAGTAGGTGACCTAAAGGTTAATGATCTAAAGGGTGAGGAAGTGGGTGAAGTGGTCTGGGGTGGTAATAGGGTTTGTCGGATGGATGAAGTATGGATTGATTTGGTTTCGGGTTCGTCTATTTGGGTAACGATAGGACTTGAATTGTTTGGTCAAGTTGTGAGGGAGAGATGTCAGGAGAGTTAGCGAGTGAGTCATGCCATGTAGTCTTCTAGGGGTGTGTGTGGGTTTGCTTATGGATTTAAGGATTTTCATTTGTTTGCCTTTTAGGGTAGCTGTGGTTTGTTTTAAAGTCTTAGGAGAGGCTTGGTGGTGGTCTTTGGTAAAGGTGTGGTCATTTTGGTTGGTTGTGTGGTGATTTGTGTCACAGTGGAAACAGATGGAAACTTTACCTTTAACGTAGGAATTTTGGAGGAAATGGTCTTCTTAGAATCTCCCCACTTTCTTCAAACGTTTCAAGGGTTGTTCGGGCACATCATCTTCCTCTTCCTGTTGAGAAGGATCACCAGCGGTAGGCTTACTAATGATCTTCCTTTTCTTGTCATGTTTCTTCTTTGTTTTGTGTTCACCCTCAACCTCTGTGTCTGTCTCAGTGGCCTCATCATCAGGCTCGTGACCTTGTTCGTTATCATTGTCATTATCATCATCTCCACTATCATCATCAGCACCTTCTTCTTCTTCTTCTTCTTCTTCAGCAAATGGTTCGATTTCAGCAAACAAACCGAACTTAGTACCAGGGACTTCTCCTTGGTACCTATACCTACTTTGGCTCAGTGGTTTCAACATAGCTTTGAACACCATTTGCCTTACCATCTTAGCATGGTGAGGCACAGTGGGAGGCAGCTCATAACCATCTTTGTAAACATGCCTAGTAACCTAGAGCATCAAGTCATCCAATAGCAGTTGTACAAATCTTGGATACATCATCCAAGTGTTCTTTGCGAAAACATTTCCTCACATGCATTCAAAGAACCTCTTCGAGTAGTTGAATTCAACCTTGTTTGTCAGGCAAGCCATTACCCCGACCCAGTCAGTCTTTAGTTTATCAAATCCCCCGATACATCATCCAACTGGTGTGGGGTGATGTTAAGGCTCGTCTGACATCTGCTTTGGTGATTCTTAGTTTCTTTCCAACTACCTTGGTTGTTGTTGTGATAGTGTCACCATCTTTTACTGTTCGGGAGTTTGTCCAAAATTCCTCAATCCAACCCGAGCGAATCTCGGGATTAGCGGATATTGCATGCATAAGTGGACACTCACGAAGCCCTCTGATCATTGAAATAAACACTCGATGTTTTCTCTTCCTCGGCAGATCGAGTGGACAGTACTTATTGTGTTGATGCAAATACATCATTAAAAGAACCATTAGGACTTATAATCAAACAATAAATCAAAGTATATTTATACACAAGAACTTAAAATGAAAGAAATATATAAAAGGAGAAGTAAGAAAAAAAACGTAGGAAAAATGGCAAGTATAAACAAGTCGAGTCGAATTTTTTTTAATTGAATCAAGTTTAGAAAACTCAATTCAACTGTAATAAATTCGATTCAGTTAGATTTCATGAGGGTAAAACTTGAAAATTTCCAAGTTTAAAGGAATCGAGTTGAGTTTTGGTGTAATCTAGTTTCATTTGAGTCAAGCTTCATATTAATCGAGTCGATTTTCATTTGAGTCAAGTTTCATTTTAATTGAGTCAATTTATGAAAGTCGATTCGATTTAATCAAAACTCGATTCGATTAAAATAAGCTCGAGCTGAATTTTATGTTTATCCAAAACTCAATTACCTTTAAATTTGGGTTCTTTCGGACCCAACATACACTTCTGAGCAACTTTTATGCACTAACTTAAGCATCATGAGGGTTAATCGAATCCATAATGGTCCGAAAACCCTCAAAAACCTAAAAACTAGACAAAACTTCTACAAAATTTAAATTGATTCAGTCCAAAGGCTCATAATATTGTCGATATGAAGGTTCTAACGTCAATTTGGACAACAACAAACACAATAAGGTCCTTTGATTCTCCGATAGTTCAGTTTTGAACCGTTAAAAGTGAGAACAAGATTCATTAACAAGAAGGAGATGTTACCGATGGTGAAGGATCCATTTGAGATGATTATCAAGTGTGAGACAAGAGATTAAAGCGAATTTGTGATTGTGTTTGGGTTTAGAAAAGAAGCGGTGGCGACTGTGGTTTTAGAGAGAGAGAGAGAGAGAATGGGAGTATGTGAAACTGGATAAGTAAATGAGATTTTGGTTTCCCCTTTATATAGGGTCAGCTTATCTCGCGATAGGATCAAAATCTCTCGAGCTTAAACGATTTTACACTATCAATCCTTAAACTCTGAAAATATTTACTTAAACCCGAAAAATATTTATACACCGGATCCAAACACTTAAATATATACAAGATATATTTTTGTTGGTCCATACATTGACAACATTTGCATAATGGGTCCTTTAATAAAGCAATTGAAAATGAAAGGGAAGTAAAACAATAAAGTAAGTGAAAGTTATAAATAAATAAAAATAAAAGTAAAGAAAAGTAAAACAAAACAAAATAACCTAAAATAAAGTTTTTCAAGTTAAAAACATAAAAATAAAAAAAATAAAAATAAAAAATAAAAATTAAACATATGGGAGTAAAGATGAAATTAATATTATATTAAAGCTATTTACAAGATTTTCTAGTTATAATAATATTTTTGCAAGAAAGATCATGACATGAAATCATATTGCCTGATAACGTCCTAGATCGCACTTATATTTCAATATTATTATGTCAAAAACCCAAAGTCGATTGCAGATATATTTTGTCCACTTTAAACTTAACAAGTATTTTGATGTCAAAGTGATACGTTAAGGTATGAATTAGGTACAATGCTTGTGTAGTCCCCTTTTAATCTGGTAAGTATTTTCGGGCATAATTTGTGTTCACATATCACCTCAACTTGACTTAAACATTTATTATCTGATCATAGTAAGCTTATTGACACTTTTGGCACTTTACTTTGTACACATGACTCTATTTAGAAAGATTAAAACAAAACAGAAGTTCAAGGCCTTAACCATCATGTCGAATAATACCATATTATCGCGCAGACAAAGTATAAAGATTGAACAAAAAGAAAGAAAGTAAAACAAAGCAGAAGATTCAGGGCCTTAACAATCAGATCTTATATGACTACAAACAGAGAAAGTCTAAGGCTTGAATCAAAATAAAGGAAGAAATAAATTAGAAGTTAAAAATCCTAAGACAAACTTCTTTTGAACTTTCTTTTTCTTTTCTTTTCCGACTCTTTTTCTTTTTCTTTTCTTTCTTTTCTTTTCTTGACGCTTTTCTTGACACAATAAAGTTAAATTGACACTTGATTTTATAAGACAACTGTGATCAGGTAAAGAGAAGCTTGGGCATGACATGTTATTTACATTTTTGTCTTCATTGATATGAGTTTTATTGGAGTCGGCAACCGCTTCGTGTAACCACTAGCATAGGAGAGAGTTTAAGTTTGTATCACTCTGACACTTACTCATTTGTCAAGCCAATCTACATATCAAGCAATGATCTTGTTTGCTTTTGATCTACTATTTTCTTGTGCTTGGATCGTTAAAGATCTTATCATTTTCCAAAGATTGGATCAATTTCTCAAAATTTTGTAATTTTTAAATTATCCGACTCCTTCTTAACAGGATCTCCCTCTAAATGGGAAAACATTTTTGATTTTCTTAAAAGAAAATAAAAATCTTTTTTATAAGTCAAGCGACTCAAATTTTGTTTTTCTTAAAACAAACTAAAAATAGTTTTGGTAATTTAAACTTAACTCATTTCTCCCTCTAAAATTGTGAAAATTGGGCACGATCGAAGGCTTTTGTGAAAAGATCCACAATTGTGATCGGAATGGACCCTATCAATATTGCAGTTATAGCATCGGAGCTTGTCTTTATAAAACCCTATTCTAAAGCTATTCATGTCGTATTTCTTCATAAAGTTTGTGGCACAATGGACGGTCATTGCCATATAGAATCTGATATCCATCTTCTCTAGATCCTTCTCATTTATCTCTGGAATATCTCCTTGTTGGAAATATGGTGGCAAAAGGTTTCCTTGCATCATATCCTCATGACTGGCCATGAAAGCATGAAAAAGGGCAATGTCTGAGTCATCAATCTGCGCGGGTGAATAACTTGAACCCCCTGAGTTGTTGTTGGCTGGCTTGCTGATCCTTTGAGCTTTAAGTGCTTGTTCAATAGCCTTGTTCACTGCATCCTGGAACGAGTTTGATGAGGATGCTGATGCTGGTTGGTTTGCTGAAGTCTTGAAGGCATTATGCTTTTCAGATTGAGTAGCATAACCTCTCATGCCATCAACAGTATGAACTGTCGGATGAGACTGGCTAAGAAAGACCGTGCCAACACCAGAATCCGTAGAAACACCTGCATGATTCAATGAGATGACATGTTTGTTCAAACGCAACTTATCATCCATCACAAACGAGTTTATAGTGGACGTTAAGTCTTTCAAGGTGTTGTATTCAAATTCGTGGTTGTCTTGATAGTCATGACACTACTATTACATGTGTAAGGAAACGAATTCAAAAACTTCTTGCTCACTTCTGAGTACTTAAGATTTATGTCGGCGCTTCTCATCTTGGTGTGGAGGGTCTCAAACCGATGAATAAGGGATGTAATAGATTCCCCCTAAATGTGGTTGAACATGTTGAACTCACCCTTTAACATACCCGTCTTACTTTCCCTCATATCAAGGTTCCCTTCAAATTTCTCAACCAAACCATCCTAAAGAGCTTTGGCAGTTGTGCATTCTCTGAGTGTTTGAGCAATGTCAATTGATATAACGTTTTATTTATATTAATCCCGTGCAAGGTTGTAAAAGTCGTTAGGCGGTCCTAGGCGGTCGATTGGGGAGTTGCGAGTACTCGGGAGTAATCGGGGATTACTCGGAAAATACCTACGGAGTACTCGGCCGAGGCGGGGAGTACTCGATCTAGGCGGGGAGTAATCGGGGAGTACTCGGTCGCCTACTCGGGAGTTTTACAACATTGATCCCGTGTACATTTTATTTATTATTTTATTAGCTTTGTTCGGTTTTAAGTAAGATTTATACACTACTAACATGGTTTTATGTTTTAGGTTTCGTGTTGTAATTTCGGTGAAAAGAGGGCGAAAAAAGAGCAAAAACAAGCCGAACCGGAGAACTGAAGGATCAGGAAATGAACCGGACCGGACCATGAAGAGAACCGGACCGGCCAGCCCCCCTTCCACATGCCAGAGCACCTTGCGGCACGGCGGCCCAGATTTCCAGAATGTTCGTTTCGTTAGCCGATATTCGTATTTGTGGACACCTGTTGCCTATATAAAGACCCCTAAACTCACCATTAAGCATACCCTGAAGTTCCAGATGATTTTGGTGAGTTTCGAGGAGTCCGAGAGCATATTTTGGTAGCTTTGGAGTCGAAGAATCAGCTGGTGTTGCGCGTATTAGTTGAAGATGAAGAACACGGGTTTTATTTTTTGTTTCTTTTGTTTTCGTTTATTTTACGCCATGAATTCTTATTTGCTTGTTTTGTGTAAACCTAAGATGCAAGGCTAAATTGCATGAACTATCTAGGCTTAAGATGAACCTACTTTGATGTTTTGATTTGACTTTGGGATTGTTTATCGTTATGGTTTTTATGGTTTAGTAAAAGATTTACTTATATTAAATAGATGCATATGGATGCTTAGGATTGTTTGATGAGTTTTATTCCATAGTTTTCCTTGATTATTGTTTGTCATACGATAGGATTGCTATTAGGTCAATTACTTCGTTTTTTTGATTATTTTATGATTGATGTCATGATAAGGTCATAGGAATAATATTGTCAAATAAACCTAAGGGTCCTGCTAACCTAAAATCTGTAAAGTGCTAGGTTATTGATAACTCTTTACAACTTAATCTTTCTAAATTTAGTTCTTTGTTAGGGGTCCGTCTAGGGTTGATTATTTATTATTGTTTATCAAATCAATTAAATATAATAAATTGTCTTTGATTTCCGCGCTGTAAGGTAGGATTTTGTTATAAAGGAACTAAATTATAATTAATTAGGTAACCTTAAGGGAACTTGATTTTCAATACTGGTGTGCGTTAAAACTTGTTAGAAATCCATAGGTGTCTCTTGAGAAGGGTCAGGGGTCCTGTTCGAGTTTTCTTTTAAGTGTCTAATTTACGATCCCAGTCCATAACTAAATATTTTCCCGAGTCAATTCATTACTGAAATTTACGGGATTATAGCCTAAGTAGTTTTCTCATCATCATCATCATCTTATTTTAATAAACTTTGCTTTCATTTAACTTACTTGTTTTCTTAATTAGTTTTTAATAATAGTATTAAATTAGTATTTTAAATAAACCTCCCCCCCCCCAAACAAATATAAATAATAAGTCGTGTTTTCTAGTCGAGTCTAATTAGCTAATAAACGTAATTTAAAGAGTCTCGTATGTTCGATATCCGGACTTACTTAGCTTTACTAGAGTCGATCGGTTCACTTGCCGGTTAGTAGTTTAGTCAAGTTTTAGAGAGTTTAGAGTATTACTTAGTGCTTATTATTAGTTAATTTAGTTAATAATTATTAAACTACTTCAAGAACATCAAGTTTTTGGCGCCGTTTCCGGGGAATCTTGGTAATTGCGTTATTAGCTTTGATTGGACTTACTTGCTACATACGTGCTACTTGTTTTGCTTACGTTTTGTTTCAGTCGTAGGAGTCTAATTAAGTCTAGTTTATTAAAGGCAATTACTACTCGTATAAAGGCAATTACTACTCGTAGTGGCAGGGTTTTGGGTCCCGAGGTGTGAAGGAATGAGGTTGAGGTGGAAGATGAGGAGGTGATGGATGAAAAGATCGGGATGGAAGTACCGGGAAAAGTGCAGAACACCGCACCAGTTGCACCGCCAGTAGAGAAGAAGCCAGTTGAAGTTTGGCCATCACCTTTGGTTGACCACTCTCGTATCCCGTATCCCACTCACACAAAACACCAGAAATATACGTGGGAGTATGGGCATTTTCTTATATAAGGATCGTAGAAGAGCAGGAGTATCTGTGGGGGCAAGTGAGGCACTTATCGATGTGTATGATGGGAAGATCACGCTTCGGGTTGGTGATGAGAATGTTACTTATGATGTCGCGAGGTCGATGAAGCATCCGAGTGATCAAGATGATTTCAGGTCCGTGCCATTCGGTTTATTTTATTAATTCTTTTATTGCAGGTGTGGATAGCTGTTTTAACTATATTTGTGATGCGGATCTCGTGGGAAGTAATGGTTTGGTAGATTGTGATGATTTGGGTGAGGGTGAGTCGTGTGAGGACGATTCGGATTGTGATGAGTTGGTTGAGATTTCGGGTTTGCCCGAGATGATACAGGTGAATGAGATTAGTTGTAAGAGTGAGGCGGGTTCTGAGGAGAAACCAGCTCCATTGGAGTTGAAAGGACTCCCGTCACATTTGGAGTATGCGTATCTCAATGAGGGCTCGAACTTGCCCGTTATTGTGTCATCCAAGCTGATGGAAGAACAAAAGACGAAGTTGATTGAAGTGTTGAAGTAAAAACATAAGGGGCCGATTGCATGGAGACTTTCCGATATTCAAGGTATAAGGCCCTCTTATTGCACGCACCGGATTCTAATGGAAGATGAGTACAAACCGATGGTGCAACCGCAAAGACGTCTTAATCCGAATATGCAAGAGGTGGTCAAGAAGGAGGTATTGAAGTTGATGGATGCCGGGATGATTTACCCGATTTCTGATTCTCCATGGGTGAGTCCAACCCAAGTTGTCCCAAAGAAGGGAGGTATGACTGTTGTGATGAATGAGAAGAATGAGCTTATCCCTTCGAGTGTGGTTACCGGTTGGCGAGTGTGTATTGACTATCGGTGATTGAACGATGCCACCCGGAAGGACCACTTCCCGTTGCCGTTTATTGATCAGATGTTGGAGTGTTTGGCAGGTCAGCAGTTTTATTGTTTTCTTAACGGTTTTTCGGGTTATTTCAAATTCCCATTGCATCTGAAGACCAAGAGAAGACGACTTTTACATCTCCGTATGGCACGTTTGCGTACCGTCACATGCCGTTTGGACTATGTAATGCTCTGGCCACCTTTCAGCGTTGTATGGTGGCCTATTTCAGGATATGATAGAGACGCCCATGGAGGTGTTTATGGACGATTTTTCGGTTTACGGTAATTCTTTTGATCATTGTTTGGCTAATCTTGAGAAGATGTTGAAGAGGTGTATCGAAATGAAATTGATGTTAAATTGGGAAAAATGTCATTTTATGGTGACGGAAGGGATTGTGTTAGGTCATAAGATCTTGAGAGATGGTATTGAGATGGATCGGGCAAAGATTGATACTATAAGTAAACTTCCTCCACCGACGAATGCAAAGGCGATTAGGAGTTTCTTGGGTCATGCGGGATTTTATCGGAGATTTATCAAAGACTTTTCCAAATTACCCACCCGATGACCCGATTCCTTGAGAAAGATGTACCATTTGTGTTTGATGATGAGTGTGTGAAGGCGTTCATGTTTTTGAAAGAAAAACTCGTAAGTGCTCCTATTCTTTGTTCTCCCGATTGGAGCTTGCCGTTTGAGCTCATGTGTGATGCTAGTGATTATGCGGTTGGAGCGGTTTTGGGGCAAAGGCGAGATAAACATTTCCATCTCATCTATTATGCCAGCAAGATGTTGAATGATGCCCAAGAGAACTACACCACCACCGAGAAGGAGCTCTTTGCCGTTGTTTTCGCATTTGACAAGTTTCGCTCGTATCTCGTGCTTTCGAAGACCACCGTTTTTACCAATCATGCAGCCTTGCGTTTTCTCTTTCATAAGAAAGACGCGAAGCCTCGTCCTATACGGTGGATTCTTCTACTTTCTGAGTTTGACATCGAGATTAAAGATAAGAGGGGTGCGGAGAACTTAGCGGCCGATCATTTATCCCGCTTAGAAGACCCGAGGAGAGAAGTGTTGCGTGAGGAGGACATTGGAGATACATTCCCTCACTAGTCGATCGATTTTTTTGCGGCTGAGAAGCAAGGTATGCCATGGTTCACTGATTTTGCTAATTATTTGGCTAATGGTTTTGTGTTAGAGGGTATGACTACGCAACAAAGGAGGAAATTCTTCCGGGATGTGAATAGGTATGTGTGGGATGACCCGTTTTTGTTTAAGATTGGTGGTGATCGGATTCTAAGGAGATGTTTGACGAAAGAGGAAAGTTGGATATTATCAAGCATGCTCATGAGGGGTTGACTGGAGGTCATCATGGTGCGCATGCTACGATGCATAAGGTGTTTGATAGTGGGTTTTATTGGCCGACAGTTGTTAAAGATGCTGAGGAGTTTGTGAAGCGTGCCAATGAACAGGTAATATTTCATCCAAGAATGAGATGCCTCAAAACGCCATTCAAATTCTTGAAATCTTTGATGTTTAGGGCATCGATATCATGGGAACGTTTCCCACATCGAACGGTAATAAGTATATTTTGTTGGCTATTGATTATGTGTCAAAGTAGGTGGAAGCCTAAGCGTTGGCTACGAATGATGAACAAGTTCTTTAAGAAGTTGTTTACTCGTTTCTGTACTCTGAGAGCTATTATTAGAGATCGGGGCACCCATTTTTCTAATACCGTCATGGAGAAAGCGTTGGCTCGTTATGGGGTTACTCATCGTACCTCTACTGCTTATCATCCTCAAATGAATGGTCAAGTTAAGAATGCAAATCGAGGGGTGAAGAGGATTTTGGAGAAGACGGTTGGGTTTAGTTGGAAGGATTGGTTGGAAAAATTAGACAATGCATTATAGGCATTTCTAACTGCGTACAAGACTCCGTTGGGTACCACACCATTTATGCTTGGTTATGGTAAGTCTTGTCATTTGCCGGTTGAGTTGGAGCATCGAGCTTATTGGGCATTGAAGACGGTGAATGTCGATCTTACCGAGGCCGCAAGGAAAAGATACTTTCAGATTCATGAGTTGGAGGAGCTTCGGGATGTAGCATATTCCTGATTGTTGAACATCAAAGAAAAGACAAAAGCTTTACATGATCGGCGTTTGAAAGGCGGTAAAGAGTTCAAGAAAGGCGACAAGGTATTATTATGTAACTCTGGTTTAAAGTTTTTTACACGAAAGTTGAGATCGAAGTGGACGGGACCGTATTTGGTGAAAGAAGTTTTCCTGTATGGAGTGGTAGAGTTGGAGAATCCGGATAATGGAACATCTTGGAAGGTAAACGGTCAGCGCTTAATGCACTATCTTGGAGGACCGGCAGAATCTATCGAGATGGTTGAAACTCCACTCGATCCGTCGCACTGAATTGTCACACATGGTTCTTGAGTGAATACTCAAGGGTAGAGTTTGTACATCTTTCCTATTTTATTTCTATTATATTTTTATTTTTCCTTGAGTCACTAACATAGTATTTTGTAGTTTTTATTTGTTTTTAAAAGTTTTGAAAGTTTTGAAGGAAGATAGTGAGAAGATCCCCTTGAAGTATAATGCAACATTCAAGTGTGGGGATGGAGCAGCAGGAGCCGTATACTTTTCTTATTATTTAGTTGCTGCTTTTATTCAAGTTTGTTGGTTGGTCTGGTTCCATACTTTGAATGATTAATATCTATCGAGGTTGATAAGATGAATTTTTAGATATTGTTTGTTGTTGCCGCTTCCGTTCGTATTACGAGAGAAGAAGATACTAGTTGCTGAGCACGTTCGGAAATGGTGGGCATTTATGGAAGAAGACTTTAGCATCGTACTTCACTCGCATATTATCAGCTAAGTCTTTTCCTTTTTACTTCGTTTTTAGTTTTTAACTTTTAGCTTTGTTTTGTTCTTATTTATTTTTGTATTTTTAGGTTTTATTCTGTTTTTTCTTTAATTTTTGAGTCGTGTTTCTGTCCCTGCATTGAGGACAATGCAAATTTTAAGTGTGAGGATAGGAACACATGTCTTTAACTTGATTTGTCATCTTTATTTAAAAAAAAAAGTTTTTAAAAATGTCCCTTGATTTTGTTTCTTTTTGCGTATAAATGGGAGATGAGGATACTTATCGGGAATTGGTTTTTCAAACCACTAATAATAAAATATAATTAAAGAACACGCACTTAACTTGGAATGTGTCGGTAGGCTCAGCCTTGAGAATGAAAGGGCAGTTTGATAGTTGGTTTTAACGATAAAATAAGTGGGAAACATGTTAAGTCTGTATAAAATACGAGATGAAAGGTCGGCCATACTCAAGCCTCATTTTTAGTTGGATTGTAGAAAATTATGAATTTTAAAGAAATATGAATACGCTATCATACGATTCTTGGGTAGGTTTAAACGTTAAAGTATACCCTGTAGCCGGTGATATAAACTTAAAACTTGCACTTCTAGGTTTAGTGGTTAACACTTCATAGGCGCATGGATTTTTAGCCTTAAATCCTGTATTGATGGGATGCCTCCGGTTCGGAAACCACGGATCATTTTACGGTTGTTCATTTGGGTATCTTTGGATATTTAAATCATAAAATCTTTTAAGCATAAACCTGCAATTTACTGCAATCATTACACTCACTTACATCAATTACAATGAAGTAAAATCTTGATGATCCAGTGATCATCCCGCTGTTAGTCATACGTGGTCCTCTTACTTGCGTCCCATACCATTAAGAACAGGATCAACTAGAGACACGATGTATGTATACCAACAGATGGAAACTTGTAAAATCACGTGTGGTAATGGGTCCGAGGTATTGCTTGATAACGTGGGTATGTCATGTAGTGGGGAACACTAGCCAGTTAGTTGAATAATTGAACCTTAATTGTATCTAATGGCTGCTTGGTATACTTTGATGTTTAAATTTAGGTGGATAAACAATATCCTTGATCATCTTAGCTATTCATGAAAAATGTGCAACAATATTTTAATATGCTATTATGAGGTTTAAGTCAAGTTGGGATGGTTTGATCCGGTAAAATCTAAAATAAAACGGGTCTTGACTGTGGGTTCCATTAGATTATATACATAATAATAATAATAATAATAATAATAATAATAATAGTTGGATCTCACTTGTCCCAGTAAAGACAATGGCATGGGTTTAAGTGGACAACAATATCGGTGATCACAGGTTTTGCATTGTTCTAAAAATTTTTTAAGATAATATATATGTTTTTAAAACTTTATTTCACCAATTCTGATCCCATTGCAATGAGACTTTTTCAAGGACGAAAAAAGGTTAAGTGTGGGGATATTTGATATAATGTTTAATATATATTAATCCAGTGTACATTTTATTTATTATTTTATTAGTTTGGTTCGGTTTAAGTAATATTTGTATACTACTAACATGGTTTTATGTTTTAGGTTTCGGGTTTTAATTTCGGTGAAAAGAGGGCGAAAAAAGAGCAAAAACAAGCCGAACCGGAGAACCGAAGGATCAAGAAACGAACCGGACCGGACCAGGAAGAGAAGCGGACCGGCTAGGCTGGCCAGCCCCCCCCCCCCCCCCCACATGGCGGAGCGCCGCGTATTAGTTGAAGATGAAGAACACGGGTTTTATCTTTTGTTTATTTCGTTTTCGTTTATTTTACGCCATGAATTCTTATTTGCTTATTTTGTTTAAACCTAAGATGCAAGGCTAAATTGCATGAACTATCTAGGCTTAAGATGAACCTACTTTGATGTTTTGATTTGACTTTGGGATTGTTTATCGTTATGGTTTTTATGGTTTAGTAAAAGATTTACTTATATTAAATTGATGCATATGGATGCTTAGGATTGTTTGATGAGTTTTATTCCATAGTTTTCCTTGATTATTGTTTGTCATATGATAGGATTGCTATTAGGTCAATTACTTAGTGTTTTTGATTATTTTATGATTGATGTCATGATAAGGTCATAGGAATAATATTCTCAAATAAACCTAAGTGTGCTGCTAACCTAAAATCTGTAGAGTGCTAGGTTATTGATAACTCTTTACTACTTAATCTTGCTAGATTTAGTTTTTCGTAAGAAGTCCGTCTAAGGTTGATTATTTATTATTGTTTATCAAATCAATTAAATAGAGTAAATTGCCTTTGATTTCCGCGCTGTAAGGTAGGAATTTGTTATAAAGGAACTAGATTATAATTAATTAGGTAACCGTAAGGGAACTTGATTTTCAATACTGGTGTGTGTTAAAACTTGTTAGAAATCCATATATGTCTCTTGAGAAGGGTCAGGGGTCCTGTTCAGGTTTTCTTTAAAGTGTCTAATTTACGATCCCAGTCCATAACTAAATATTTTCCCGAGTCAATTCATTACTGAAATTTAAGGGATTCTAGCATAGGTAGTTTTCTCATCATCATCTTATTTTAATGAACTTTGCTTTCGTTTAACTTACTTGTTTTCTTAATTAGTTTTTAATAAAAGTATTAAATTAGTATTTTAAATAAAACCCCCCAAACAAATATAATTAATAAGTTGTGTTTTGTAGTCGAGTCTAATTAGCTAATAAACGTAATTTAAAGAGTCCTGGGTTCGATATCCGGACTTACTTAGCTTTACTAGAGTCGATCGGTTCACTTGCCGGTTAGTAATTTAGTCAAGTTTTAGAGAGTCTAGAGTATTAATTAGTGTTTATTTTTAGTTAATTTAGTTAATAATTATTAAACTACTTCAAGCACATCAAGTTTTTGGCGCCATTGCCGGGGACTCTTGGTAATTGCGTTATTAGCTTTGATTGGACCTACTTGCTACATACGTGCTACTTGTTTTGCTTTACGTTTTGTTTGAGTCGTAGGAGTCTAATTAAGACTAGTTTGTTTTTAATTACTAATTTGATTTTATTATTTTCGTTTTATTAGAAACTACTTACTCGGTCTTTTGCGTTTTGTAGGTATATGCCAAATCTTCGTTCGCAAGGACCGCCGTTGAATTGTTTTGAACCTACACCATTGAAGTCCGAGGCAAGTTCGTCAGAAAAGCAACCGATCACCGTAGATACTTCACCAAAGTCGTCACCCGCCAATTCACCACCACCAAGTCCTAGACCCGTTCCAATGGCTGAGAATAACCGCACCGTGTACCAGCAAGCTTTTGAAGGTTCCATGGAGATCACTCACCCATTGTCGCTCCCGACATTAATAACCCTAACTCGTGGCAGATCCCATCCTATGTCATGACCAACATCACCCAACACCACCAGTTTCATGGTCGTGAAGATGAAGATGCACCGGCACACATCAACCGTCTGACTCATGTGTTCAAAACGGTCAATTTGCACTAATGAGGATGCGATCTTCCTTCACTTTACACTTTCGGGTCGTGCCGCCTCTTGGCTTGATTCGCAACCTGCTGGAACATTCACCACATGGGAGGCGCTTCGCAATGCATTCCTCAAGAAGTACTTTCCACCTGCTAAGGCCTCTCGCCTCCGTGATCAGATCCACTCCTTCCACAAGGAGCCGGATAAGGCGTATTACCAAGCTTGGGAATGTTTTAAGAGTCTGCTTTCCCGTTGTTCACAACATGAGCTCACACCTTGCGCCCTTGTTGAGAAGTTTCACAATGGGCTTACTTATGAGGCTCAAGCGAGGTTTGACACAGCTGCTGGGGGCAATTTGATGGATAAGAAGAATGTGACCGAGTGTAACGAGATGTTTGAAAGTTTCGCGCAATCTGAGTACGCGAAGAAGCCACGAGGCGGGAATTCGAATCCCGCCACCAGTACATCCTCATCTGCTCGAGGTGTGCACCAGGTTAATCTAGATACTTGTATGGCTGTTTCTTTGGAGAATTTCACCCGAGAGATAAAAGAGTTAAAGGCTATGGTGGATAAGTGTGAGATGTGTAGAGGGGGTCATGGCATGCTAGAGTGTCCGTTGATGAATAATAAGGATGTTGATTTTGTGGCTGGTCAGAACAGGTTCCCTAATGCTTACAACAACACCAACAATCAGAACCGGAACATCTACAAGAATCAGAATCAGAATCAAGGTCAAAGTAACTCGAATTGGCGTCAGGCCGGTGGGCCACCTAGGTTCCAAGCATCCTATAACTGAAATCAGGGACAGCGTAACAATGATGGCTCCAATGGTCAAAGTTCGAATAATGTGCCGGATATGAGTAAAAAGTTGGATGAGATGATGCAGCAAATCGTTACTAGAGATCAAGCCACTCAAAAGACTCTTGCCGAGCATGATCTGCTTTTCAAGAATCAACAATCAGCTATGCTCGACATGCAACAAACCATTGGTGATATTGCCAGACAATTGAATGAGAGACCCCCGGGACAGTTTTCAGGTTCTACTCAACAGAATTCGGCCGCTCAAATAAAGGCAATTACTACTCGTAGTGGTAGGGTTTTGGGTCCCGAGGTACGAAGGAATGAGGTTGAGGTGGAAGATGAGGAGGTTATGGATGAAAAGATCGAAATGGAAGTACCAGGAAAAGTGCAGAACACCGCACCAGTTGCACCGCCAGTAGAGAAGAAACCGGTTGAAGTCCAGCCAACACCTTTGGTTGACCACTCTCATATCCCGTATCCCGCTCGTGTGAAACACCAGAAATATACGCGGGAGTATGGGCATTTTCTTATATAAGGATCGTATAAGAGCAGGAGTGTCTGTGTGGGCATGTAAGGATCGTTTTCGATGGATCGTAGAAGAGCAAAGTCATTGATTCTTAAGTAATTCTTAAATCTTCGCTTAAACTCTTCAAAGTTACTATCCCAATTCAGAAGCTTAGATAGTTTGTTAGTTGTGTCGTCGTTCTCAAACATAATATAAGTCTTAACTTCAGGATCTTGTGCTATCTTGTACTTAAATCAGAAGATCAATCACTTGAGCAAAAAGCAGATTTTGACAAGTATAAACAAATCAAACCGAGTACAGATTTAATTGAGCCGAACTGATTTGTAACGAATCGAATAAAAAAGAATCGAGTTGAGTCAAAGGAATCGAATCGAGTGATTTGAATCGAGTCGATCAAATTTGAATCGAATCGAGTATAACTAAATCGAGTTGAATGAAATTTGAATTGAATCGAATATAGAAACTTAATTCAAATGAATGAAATTCGATTCGGTTAAAATAATCTCGATTCGATTGAAATTTTAGTAACTTCCAAAATCACTTTTTACATACGGATCCGAAGATAAACACCCTTTTTACTAATTTTGAACCTTCTTATACAGCCAGAAACTCGAGTAGTACTTCAACAACCTTAAACACACCTTCAAACCGAATTTTTTGCTTGTAATAACACTTAGGCAGACCCGAAACACCTTTAAACCCGTGAACACACTAGTTTTGCAAGAACACACTTCTAGAACACACATATAAGACCAAAACTGTCAGGACCAGAATCTCGTGTTACACGTAAAACAATTGAAAAGAATACACACGAAATCTAAATATGAAACCCATTGATTATACCCGGTGGAATCAGTTATAATCAGGATATTGGAATAATTATATGACTGTAGGCAAACACTCACAATATACTAAAAGGATTTCCAAAATATCAATATAAATCACTCAAGAGCAGTGGATGTGTTTAGGTTTGCATGGAACATCAAGGGTTGAGTATTCAATGACGGCCATACTATGCTGTCATAAATGAGGTCTTAGTCTCTCATTACTCGTTTATGCTCACACACCTATGATGTAAACCTAGTATTCTTTATATAGGCCTATAGACGTTACTTCTAGAAACCCTAATGATTACATAATACATTTAAAACAAATACAAGTGTAAAATAGGTCTTCGAGTATGATATATCCTTGTCGAACAGACCTTGTAATAATGAGTATGCTCGAAACACGTCTTCGAGCAAACCTTTACTTAGAATATTTTCCTTAGAAAATATTCTACTCCAGTAGACTTCAATCTTCATGACTTATTCTAACTTTGCTCGAATAAATCCCACGAGAAAACATATTCTCCTAGACCTCTTCAATCTTCCCTTAGGTTTATTGAGAACAACTCCAGTATGCTCGGGTATTGAAACTTGCTCAAGATTGAACCATGCTCGAAGCTTTACTTAGAACGTATTAAGATTATCCTTTATTGTATCCATGCTCGACCCACCAAAGTGCTCGTAGACTTTGGTTTAAGCTGGATGGATCAAGTGTTTTCTTGGATTGAAAACTGTGCTTGATGAAGAACATCCTTGCTCGACGAAGTGTAGCTTGCTCAAAGCTTTTAACACTTAGAAGAATTCCAGAAGATAATCTTACACGAGTAAGATATCATGCTCGAGCTAGCAAAAGTCATGCTCGAAGGTCCAAGCTTGCTCGAGTTTCATACTTAGCCATTTTCTGAAGAGGTCGAGAGATTCCAATCTTCCTTGTCAATTTTCCGACCCAACAAAAACCCAAGGTTGTGACCAAAAATCTCAACTAGTAGAGCCGAATCTCTGATACCAACTGTAGGTCCAAAGACGGGATCAAACAACAATGTTCTTGGATCAATATCCTTAAGGGCTAGCGGAATTCACCCTTAAGTAACCGAGATCTCGAATCCTGTTGTGGTTGTTTATAGACCGGTTATATAAGGATAAGAGAGTGAGAGAGGAGTTGGTGAAAGGATAAGGATGAAAATGTTGCAAAAAGGTTATTTGCATGGATAAGTCTTCTACTATTTATAGTAGAAGACATCACATGCTATATTCCATTATAATGCCCAATGGGCTCAACATACAAGGCCTCGGGCCCAAACGTTATTACAACTGACAGAAGCTAAGTAAATTACATCGTTATGAACATGAAATAATACAAAAGACTAAACAAACAAAATAGGGCCCTACACTAGGTGTCCACGCGATGTGGTGAAGTGTGCTTGTAAACACAGCATCGAACGTATAGCCGGTGTTAACACGTGTGGAACCTTGTAATGAAATGTCTGTAACCCGATGATGGTATAAACACAACGCGACATCGGGTGTGTAACTAGTGTCAGTAAGTGCGTCACACAACGCTTATGCACATGCTATACAATGTCGGTACATGCGTAACACCACATTGAATGCGTAGCTAGAATACGTACGCGTAAACAATGTCGTCCGGGCAACCGGTACCGAAAAGCAAGAAGCAAAGATTAAATATACAGTAAGTTCAAATAAATCATTTTTAAACCAACCCGTTTTAACTTGCTTGATGTTCCAACCAGACACCTTTCTAACTCGAAACTTCTTCTAACCTGACCCCTTTCGACCCGAACCCAGACCAAGCTAACCGAACCAAATTTACCATTTTTTGTATTAACCCGTTCTGACCCTAATCCAGTCTTAAATAGGAGTCGAGCCCGCCTAACCCATTGTCGGTCCTAACTCGCAATCACTTAACATATAAGTTTTTAAAAATTTAAAAAGTATAGCAATACTATACTCAATTTAAAGAGAATAAAATGCTTGTTTTTATTGTTTAGTTTTTTTTTAAAAAAATTGTTGTGTGAAAAAGTTATGGTCGTTGAAAAGTTATGGGGCAATTGGTTTAAAATAAGGGGTATATGTGTAACTAATCTATAAAATTAGAGTAAACTACGGTTTTCGTCCCTGTAGTTTGTCCAAATCTACGTTTTAGTCCTATAGTTTCAAATTTGCGATTTTCGTCCATGTGGTTTCATTTCACTTGCAATTAAACCCGAATTCACTAATCCTGTTAAGCTGGTCGTTAAACCCATCAGCTTGTCCTTCACGTGAGGAGCAGTTTTGCCCTTTTCTCCCCAAATAAACCTAGTCCTAACTCGCAAGCCCCCTTACGCGAGGGGACGCGAGGGGCTGGGGTGTAGTTGGGGAAAAATGGACAAAACTGCCCCTCACGTGAAAGACATGCTGATGGATTTAACTACCAGACTTAACGGGATTAGTGAATTCGGGTTTAATTGCAATTGAACTGAAACCACAGGGACGAAAATCGCAAATTTGAAACTATTGGACTAAAACCGCAAATTTAGACAAATCACATGAATGAAAACCGCTTTCACTCATAAATTTACAATAATTGTGTGAAGTTGAGGGAACAAAGTTGTATTTATTTTTTGTAAATGGAAGTTTACGAGAAGTGACCTAAAGACTATTTTATCCTTAAATTCTCAAAATCATATGCATTGTTACTTGTACCGAAAGCAACAAGTTTGGTATCTCTTAAAAATTAAAAGATCCTTAAATCATGCTTTATATATATATATATATATATATATATATATATATAGTGGGTTCTAGTGAAAACTCCTCTTAAAGAGAAAACTTAAAAACTTCTAAAAAACTATTTTTAACTTTTAAAATTTTTTTTTTTTGAAGTTTCTTTTTTTTTCCATTATTCTTATATGTTGTTATTGGTTTAAAAAAAAAAAAAACTTGTCGGTAACCTCGTCGGTATAGTGCGCGTGTGTAATAGTGTGCATTGCATATATGCAAAGTCTTTGTATTGCATAGAATACAACACTATTGCACAAATTTGATACATACTATTGTATATATGCAATATAAAACTAATACACACATCGAATACACATTAGTACGTATGTGTAATACAACATTAACGCACATGTGCACCACATCGACTTTTATTTTATTATTATTTTTTTTTCATATAATACAACACTACTACACATATATAATACACAAATATTGAATATATGCAATAAAACACTATTAAACTCAAAAATACATAGTAATATACATGTGTAATACAATGGTATCGCACAGTAATACGTATGTTCATTACAGCGGTTTTTTTTTATTTTTTTATTTTTAGTCTTATATTGCATATATACAATAGTGTGTATCAAATATGTGTAATAGTGTTGTATTCTATGCAATACAAACACTTTTGCATATATGCAATGCACACTATTACACATGGGCACTATATCGACGAGGTTACCGACAAGTTTTTTTTTTTGAACCAATAACAACATATAAGAAAATGGAAAAAAAGAAGCTTCAAAAAAAAATTAAAAAAAAGTTAAAAATAGTTTTTTAGAAGTTTTTAAGTTATCTCTTTAAGAGGAGTTTTCACTAGATCCCACCCCTAGGGAGAGGATCAAGGGAAAACTCATCTTTATGGAGAAAACTTAAAAACTCCTAAAGAATTATTTTTAATTAAATATAAAAAAATATTTCAAATTTTCGTTTTCGCTATTATTCTTATATTTTGGTCCCATTCACTCGAAAAAAATAAAAAAATTAAAAAAAACCCGCTGCAATGCACATACGTATTACTGTGTGAAACTGTTGTATTACACATGTGTATTACTATGTATTTTTAAGTTCAATAGTGTTTAGTTGTATATATTCAATATTTGTGTATTGTATATGTTTAGTAGTATTGTATTATACGGAAAAAAATTAATAATAAAATAAAAGTCGATGTAGTGCACATGTGCGTTAATACTGTATCACACATACGTACTAATGTGTAATTGATGTGCGTATTAGTCTTATATTGCATATATACAATAGTGTGTATCAAATATGTGCAATATTGTTGTATACTATGCAATACAAACACTTTTGCATACACGTAATGCACACCATTAAACATGTGCACTACACCGACGAAGTTACCGACAAGGGTTTTTTTTTTGAACCAATAACAAAATATAAGAATAATGGAAAAAACAGAAACTTCAAAAAAAATTTTCAAAAAAAGTTAAAAATAGTTTTTAGGTGTTTTTAAGAGTTTTTAAGTTTTCACTGGATCCCACCCCTATATATATACACACACACACAATTTTGAAAGATATGGTGCTTCAAGTGTTGTATCATGTGCTTCACAACTTGTATCATGTATTTCTCTATCTCACCCATAGTCACATACATGCATTTTTTTTAAAGTTTTTATGGTTTACAATTTTTTTTGGCAACTATTGATTGTTTTAATGCAATATTTACCTTTAAATATGTAATATGTTTAGTTCCATTACCGTAACGAATGCAATCGAAACTAAACAAATTCACGTTGACTCACTGTCGCAACCTTCCAGTAAAAGTTTTACTGACAGAATAAATGACATTTTAAACATATCTTTTTGGATCATACGCCATAATGAACGTAACAAAAACCGATCAAATTTGCGCCGACTTGTCGCCGCAACGCTCAGGCTTCATTGACCAAATAATTACATTATTAAAAAAATACAAATACAAATATTTGTTAATATAATTCATGCTTGTGCGTGAATGTGTGTGCAACGTGGGCGTGAGATTATGAGCTTTTCACGCCCAGGCGTGAATTAACGTAAAAAAATAAAAAAAAAAACTAATGCTCATTTTTGTTAAACATTTGGTAAAATGCCTAGACCGTTAAATTATATAGTTTTTTAGTGGGTAACATGATTCATGTGCAATAAGACCGTGTGCTATGATGGGGGGCTTTGAAGCCCCTCCACAGCGCCACGCCAGCGCCACGTGGGCACTAGGGGGGGGGAGCATCGAAGCCCCAGAGCGTAATGCCCCTCTATGGTGAGGGGGCTTCGAAGCCCAACATTTTCCTTTTTTTTATGAAACAAAAAAAAATACAAAAATATATAATACAATAAAAAAATACAATAATACTAAAATATAAAATAAATTAAATCAAAAACCATAGAAAACAAATTAAAGCTATTTTTAGTCGTCGTCCTCGCCGTCATCTTGCTTATTACTCCAAAGATGTTCAACCAAATCCGATCGAAGGTTGAAATTCGTTTCCTTTTTTCATGTTTTTAATAAATTAACTGATGCATTTTAAATAAAGAATCTATGGGATTTAAAGTTTCTGTTTAAACGAGTGTCAATAACACATTAAATATCCAAATTATAACTTCGCATTACATCTCAAACACGTCTCAAAGTACAAGGTCCAATTGGTAACTTTATTTTAATTTCTATTTTAATAAAGCTTCAAAGATCAAGGGATAAAAGAGAAAATACATTTAAATAATATTATTAATATAATATAACTAATCAGCCATCTCCTTATTGGACTCGGTATGCCCAAGACACATATTATAATTGATGTGGCTAGTATGCCATGACCCAAGTCGGGTCATACCCAATAACAAGCTAGACAAACACCAATAATATTTGTTTATATATGATATGATCCTAACAAATAAAAATTAACACTTGAGTTATTTGGAAGGGGTTTCTAAATACATTGTACTTGCAAATAAATAAATCATATGGATGATTTATACTTTGAGAGAAAGCATCCCATATTGTTATTTAAGATGGTTAAGTAACAATATATTAAGCATGTTACCTATAATGTGTCATTGTGTATAACACAATATAATTGTTTATGACACAATATAAGTGTGTATACCACAAAGCATTGTGTCTAACACAATATAAGTGTATATGACACAATACAAGTTATATTTACCACAATGTAAGTTATGTTACACAATGGAGGTAATATAACACAATTTAAGTTATATATATATATAAGTTACGAAAAATAATAATAATAATAATAATAATAATAATAATAATAATAAGAATAAGAACAAGAATGGAAGCCACCCCCCCTCTCTTTCTCTTTGTATTATTTTATTATTAGATTCAAGTTAGTGGGGACATGCAATGGGTGTGATTGGGTGCCTTGAGTGGTGCTTTTCATAACTTCCCAACTCTCACTTTCTCTCATGGGAACAAGACACAAAACACAACTCTCTCCCTCTCTTTGGATTAGGCCAAGAGAAAGGGAAACAAGGAGAAGGTACAAGTGTGAAAATCCTAGCTAAAAGGGTGTTTGTTGGAAAACTTGGGGTATGCTAGCTTGAGGAGCTTCATATTCAAGTTCTTTCCTACCTTATCATCATCTCCTTCCTCTTCCTTGGATTTGAAAGGTAGTATTGACATGCATGAACTTATAGTGTCATGCATGTGTTTGATAGCATGTATTTCGTATTTGGATTCGGGATTGGGTTTTGCATGTATAAAATTGGCTTTATACACTATAAATTAACAAAATTTAAAACTTTTATCCGCTGCGTTTTACATAAAATTGGGATTTTATAACTTTGATAATCTTGTTAAAGCCAAACAATGGCATCAAGAACCGTTTATACGGATGCATGCTTCAGTAGACCCAAAAATTTTCGGGTTTATGGTGGGGTTTTACCATATGGCCGAAAATTTTAGGGGTTTTGGTTACCCCATGGTTTTTCAAGATTATACTTTACATGCATGTGGTAATCTTGAAAAACAAAGTCATTTGGATGATTCATTGTGTTGTTTGGACAAAACCTGAAACTTTCGGTTTGGTTATGCTATGGACGAAAGTTTTTGGGTCAAAGAGGAACCATTTTGGTCATTGTGTTATTGCATATTTGGATGTGTAATAGATGTTCATAACCTAGCCATGGTCTTGTGTTTGGTTGACTGTTTGTGTTGATATGTTTGTTCATTCAAAGTGGTTGTTTGTTCATTCAATATGGTTATAATATTTATTTGGGTTTGTAATTTATTTATTTATTTCATTTGGTTTGTAATAATAAGTAGATTAGATGCATTTCTTTTACTAGAGAAAAATTTATTAGGATATATTTTTGTAAAAGAAGATGCAAGGAAAGAAGCCCAAATAAAATGATGGAGACCACAACACAGGGGTGAACACTTGGAGCATTTGGATGCGGGTCAAGTGGGAGTTCACCGACACAAGCATATGTCCTTTTGGGTCCCTTAGGAGAGACCTAATGGCACACTTGTCTTCGGTTAACAAGCGCAGTCAACATTAGGAGGCTATGGTTATGAACCTGTGGTTGTATGTTTTATGCTTTCATGGTTGATTTACTTTTGTGTATGTTATTACAATTTGGTTTGTTAACTACTTAAAATTAACTACTTAAAATCAACAACTAGCATAAAATTGGTTCCTTAGAAATCGTTAGGTAATAAAATTGGTTTTATTAAAGGCTAATGATTTCATAATAAAATGGGTTTTATTAATAGGAACTTTGAAAATGTGTTTTTCAACTAAGTACCATACATTTGAATGCATGCAAATGAAAGGTACATAAATTGTTTTCCAATCTAGAATTTAGAAAACGAAAATCCCTTTTATGAAATAAGTTGAACACCATCCTTTTGTACAACACTCGAATCACTAGGGAACTCGATTTGGGATAAAGGTCACCTAACCGCATTGGAGGAAATTTGTGAGTTTGAGGTGGGTTTGCCATATTTGTGGGATAAAGGTCACCTAACCACTTGTATGTGTAAACTCACATGTGTGTATAAGTAGGACGACTTAAATTGGAAACCATGTGAATAGGGTCACCGAAGCATGGCATACAATGGTGTTGATGGGATTAAACATGCCAACTAAACATAAGATGTTTAACCGATTCCATAAAACTAGAAGTTGCAAAGGGTTGCAATCATCAAACGTTGACTACCTTGTTAATTTAAATAGTAAGATAAAGGTCACCTAACTACTATTTGAATGTAACGTTGCATTCTAAATTTTAATCATTAATTGTCTTGGAGACATAAAGGGTATTAACAATTAAAATTAATTGATATCGAAAATACTAAAATTGAGCTTTGTTATATTTGTAGATGGCCGCAAACAACAACCCACCTAATGTTATTATTCTACTCGTTAATAACCTATCACTAAGATCTATTCTCGATAAGGATCGTCTCAACTATAAAAACTTTATGGATTGGTATCGAAACTTGAGAATCGTTCTCAAGCAAGAAAAGAAATACTACGTAACAGAAGAGCCTATTCTCGATGAACCTAGCGTTGACGATGTCCAAGACAATAACGATTGGGTTAAGCACAATGAGGATTCGGTGCAAGTTTCTTTCCTCATGTTAGGAACTATGATTCCCAAGATTCAAAAGGATTTTGAACTTCATGGGGCATACGACATGATCACCCAACTTAAGGAAATCTTCCTTACACAAGCTAGGGTGGAACGCTTCGAAACGGTTCGAGCGCTTCATGCATGTCGTATAGAAGAAACCCAATCGGTTTCATCCTATGTGCTTAAGATGAAAAGCCACATTGATCGTCTCGAGCGCCTTAATTGTCCTGTCTCAAACCAGTTAGCCACAGATTTGATCCTAAATGGCTAACCAAGAAATTTGAGACATTTTTTATGAATTATAACATGAATGGGTGGGACAAGAGCATTGGTGAGCTACACGCAATGCTCAAGACGGCCGAGACGGGAATGGGTAAGAAGGTTTTACCCTTTCTCACGATCAATGAAGGTGGAAATAGCAAGAGGTATCACTCGGAACCCAAGGCAAAGGTTGCCAAAGGTAAGGGACAAGTCAAGGGCAAGTTCAAGGGAAAGGCAAACGTGAAACCACCCAAACCAAAGAAGCTAAAGGTCAGCTCGAAGGATCCATGCTTTGGATGTGGGGAGATTGACCATTGGATGAGGAATTGTCCAACTCGTCTCAAGAGTTGAAAGCTAAGAGGGATGTGGGGCAAACCTCGGGTACAACTTTCATGATTCATGTTGATCTTAATATTATTTCCTCTAACACATGGGTATTGGATACCGGATGTGGAACTCATATTTGCCATTTATTGCAGGGGTTCAAAGGAACTGAAGGATTTAAGAAAGGAGATATTAGTCTCTTTATGGGCAATGGAGCAAAGGTTGTTGTCGAAGCCCGAGGAGACTACACATTGAAGCTTCCAAATGGTTTAGAAGTTATTTTGAAAGACATTTAAAATCAAACCCATATTGTTGGACTCGGTATGCCCAAGACACATATTATAATTGATGTGGCTAGTATGCCATGATCCAAGTCGGGTCATACCCAATAACAAGATAGACAAACACCAATAATATTTGTTTATATATGATATGATCATAACAAATAAATATTAACACTTGAGTTATTTGGAAAGGGGTTTCTAAATACATTGTTCTTGCAAATAAATAAATCATATGGATGATTTATACTTTGAGAGAAAGCATTCCATATTGTTACTTAAGATGGTTAAGTAACAATATATTAAGCATGTTACCTATAATGTGTCATTGTGTATAACACAAAGTATTGTGTATAACACAATATAATTATGTATGACACAATATATGTGTGTATAACACAAAGCATTGTGTATAACACAATATAAGTGTAGATGACACAATACAAGTTATATATAACACAATGTAAGTTATATTACACAATGGAGGTAATATAACACAATGTAAGTTATATATATGGAAAGTTACGAAAAATAATAACAATAATAAGAACAAGAAAGGAAGCCCCCTCCCCCCTCTCTCTTCATCTTTGCATTATTTTATTATTAGATTCAATTTAGTGGTGACATGCAATGGGTGTGATTGGGTGCCTTGGGTGGTGCTTTTCATAACTTCCCAACTCTCACTTTCTCTCATGGGAATAACACAAGACACAAAACACAACTCTCTCCCTCTCTTCCTCTCTTTGGATTCGGCCAAGAGAAAGGGAAACAAGGAGAAGATACAAGTGTGAAAATCCTAGCTAGAAGTGGTGTTTGTTGGAAAACTTGGGGTATGCTAGCTTGAGGAGCATGTATTTGAAAGGTAGTATTGACATGCATGAACTTATAGTGTCATGCATGTGTTTGATAGCATGTATTTCGTATTTGGATCTGGGATTGGGTTTTGCACGTATAAAATTGGCTTTATACACTATAAACTAACAAGATTTAAAACTTTTATCCGTTGCGTTTTACATAAAATTGGGATTTTATGACTTTGATAATCTTGTTAAAGCCCAACACTCCTTCATTCCCGTTTTTCCGATTTGGGTTTCCGGCGGCCGGAATCCGACGCCGGCCACCTTAAAAAGCCTCCTTAAACGTATATTTTAACCAGATATTAATATTGGTTTAAATTAAATTAATATAATACGTTATTATCCCTATCCCCCCCACCTCCCTTCCGTGTCTGCCTTCCCCTCCACCGCTACCTCCTCCGCGCCCCACCCAACCGCGCCCCCAGCGGTGTTTGCAGCCTCACCGCGCCCTTCTCCCCCTCCACGGCGCCCATAAAGACTAGCCTAAGTATCTTTTGTTCTTTCCTTTTAAAATTTTTAAATTACAAAGAGCTTAATAATTAAATAAATAAATTCTACATGTTAATTATTTAGCATACATCAACGTCGAAAAGTATTATTAAATAATACTTATAATATTTTTTTCATTAATATTCGTAGAAAATACATCACCACACTCTACTAAATATTCTTGCATCGCACACTCGCATTCTACAATTATTTCATATTTTGCTAATCTTTTGTTTAATGCCATGGAACCCAACCAAATCGATAACATGTTCTTTAACCAATTCAACAACCTGAGTCATCCGAATAACCCAAATAACCTATTCAATTCAAACTTCTTCAACCAAAATTTAGAGGATTAGCTCTGTCTTCCTATCTATCGATAAGAATATGCCAATTGGGCCACATTAAAGAAGTTGTATTTATGATTTGTATTTTTGACTGAAATCTTTTTTAATTTTTGTTGATATAAAAAATAATAATAATTAATTATTAATGAGCAATATAATGTTATAACGGTTAGTTTAAATTTTGGGACATATGGTGCTTCAAGTGTTGTATCATGTGCTCACAACTTGTACCATGTGTTTCTCTATCTCGCCCATAGTCACATAGATACATGTAGGTTTTTTTTTTTAAAAAGTTTTTATGGTTTTCCTTTTCTTTTGGCAATTTTTTATTGTTTTAATGCAACATTTACCTTTAAATATGTAATTTGTTTAGTTCCATTACCGTAACGAATGCAATCGAAACTAAAAAAATTCACGTTGACTCACCGCTGCAATCTTCGAGTTTTACTGACCAAATAAATGTCATTTTAAATATATCTTTTTGGATCATAGACTGCAATGAATGTAACAAAAACCGATCAAATTTGCGCCGACTTGTCGCCACAACGCTCAGGCTTCAGTGACCGAATAATTATCTTATTAAAAAAATACAAATACAAATATTTATTAATATAATTCACGCTTGTGCGTGAATGTGTATGCAACATGGGCGTGAGATTCTGAGCTTTTCACGCCCAGGCGTGAATTAACGTAAAAATCTTACTATTCTAATAAATGAGTACTACTATATGCCACTTGACAATCTCTCCTTAACTCTCATAATTTTTAACACATTTTCATAAAATGGTATCTCTTCCGGGTTAACCCGTCCCAATAATACTATCTGGATCCATTTTAGTTATTCTTTCATTATTTTGATTCAACACCAAAGATGCAAACTCTAACTTTTTCAACAGCCGTTTATTCTTTTCATTCAACACCAAAGACTACAACTTAATTCCCGGAACCGCCGTCATCTCTTCCATCGCCATCACCATCGATACATGTGGTTTCCAATACACCGCCGCAATCGCCACCTATGATACCGCGTCTCCTACATTCATCGCCACCGCCGTCGCCTCTTTCATCGCCACTGCTGGCACGTTTGGTTTTGGAATTGGAGTCTCGATTGTAATGTTGATGGGATATTATTTCTTCATCTACTTCGAGCCTACTCCTGTTGAGGCAATCGTAATCGTTGTTGTTGTTGTTGTTATTACTATTATTATTTGAGTTGTTTTTCTGCTTGCATTTTTTTTAACTAATGCAATTTATTGGGCATCAAATCGCCACCGCCGTCGCCTCTGTTATCGCCACCGCTGGCACGTTTGGATTTGGAATTAGAGTCTCGATTGGAATGTTGATGGTATAGTATTTCTTCATCTACTTCGAGCCTACTCCTGTTGAGGTAATCGTAATCGTTGTTGTTGTTGTTGTTGTTATTATTATTCGAGTTTTTTTTTCTGCTTGCATTTTTTAACTGATGCTATTTATTGTGCATCAAATCAACTGTGCTTGTAACTCTGTATAAGTATATGTCTGGAATTTTAGTTTTGACTTGAATCTAATTGTTGCAGCAAATCGACTGTGTTCGTAACCAAGGGGTTATGGAGCTTATGACGGGAGTAAGAAGTCAGTTGGGCCAAAACAAATAACCTTTTGAAGGTCCACATACTTGTGCCGAAAAGTTGAACTTTAATTTAGATTTCAGACATATATAACCCGTGCAGCGTGATTATGTAAACATGTTGGCAGATTGAAACTGTTTGTTCACAACCTGAACATGATGCATTTATAAAACAGTTATTCTATGTCAACCATGGTCCCTTTTTTCCAAAATACGAATATAGAACAGAACTTATTTCGGCTTGTGCTGTGTGTAGTATTAGTACCTAATCCAACTGACTGTCTGGTGTTTTGATATGCAGGTTGGTTTTTCTCTGGCTTTTATGATCCATGAATCAGCAAAGCCGCATACTGGTAAGGCTATCATTTACATATTTATTTCTAAGAAAATATGTTTCTAAATGATTAATGATTATAAATTTGTATAATTGCAACTGTGTTGGGATGACTTCCGGGGACCATCGTTTGTGGGAACATCCAACAATATCCTGAAGCATACACATACAATGGCATTGTAATATGTTTTGCCAATACAAGTTATATTAAAGACAGGTGAGAATTATAAATTCAGCTTAAATGTGATTATTTTTTAGTGCTAAAAAGACTTTCAAATATTTTTTTGTGAAATACTAGGCTCCGGGAGTATGAAATTGTGGTTGATCAGTCTAGCAAACGTGGGCCAGAAGTTGAGAGAATATATTTTGTAATCTTGGAGATGGCCCATAAGTTTATTTTTCAGTTAATAGTTAACAAATAATCATGGGCATTATAATGGCTTGTGCTCTACAAATTTATGACACCATTATTTGAAGTTATATCTCAGGAATACTCCTTAACTATGGCATCATTGTCAAATTATTAATAATATTATTATTATTATTATAAGTATTTTCTTAATCTCTGCAGTTTGCTCTTGCTGCTATTGTCATTTCTACGGTCATTGGATTGGTGTATTCTTATTATAATCTGATTTCTGTTTCGCCTTCTGGTCTTCTTTTTTATTTGAATATGTATTCCAATTTGTTTACTCAAATAATCCTAATTTTAAATTATGTGTTTGTAAAGGTGGATTATGATGAGGCTATATTTCTAAATATTTCTTTCTTTGGCCAATTACTGGTGCAACCACTTTGTTCCTCGGTATTGAAATCGGTGTCCTTGTTGGGGTAAGCTACAACCAAACAATACGCGCGCACGCACACATATTCTAAAAGTTACCTAATCCAATTGACTTCCTGGTGTTTTGATATGCATGTTGGTTTTTCTCTGGCTTTTGTGATCCATGAATCAGCAAACCCGCATATTGATAAGGCTATCATTTACATATTTATTTCTAAGAAAATATGTTTTTGAATGATTAATGATTATAAATTTGTATTATTGCAGTTGTGTTGGGACGACTTTCGGGTAGGGGTACCGGTACCGAAAATTCTGATCCCGAAAATCGCAGATTTTTGGTACCGGTATTTAAGGTAAAATTTGGGAAATACCGGTACCATACCGTACCTGTACCGTACCGGTCCCGAAAACTCAAAAACTTGGTACCGATTCGGTACCGACAGTACCAAACCGGTACCGATTTCGGTATCGATACCGATACCAATCGGTACCATACGATTTTTGCTCATCCCTACTTCCGGGGACCACCGTTTACAGGAACATCCAACAATATCCAGAAGCATACACATACAATGGTTTTAATGATGATGGGATATTATTTCTTCATCTACTCCCAGCCTACTCGTGTTGAGGTAATCATAATCGTTGTTGTTATTATTATTATTATTATTATTATACATCGCCTTGTCAAGAGTTACAAGCAGGTTTGGGCTCAAGATTCTGATTCTTGATAAACAAGGTAACTTAACAAATACGACCACAAATGTAGTGTACAAGGAAATTTTTTCTTATTTGTAAACTCATTACGTAATGTTTTGCTTTGTAATTCCTGTAATTTTAATGAAAGTTGTAATTGTATTAACAATATATGATAATTGTGTTATTGATTGTATTTTGTTTAACGTTTAAATATTGTAATTTCCATTAATTCTCCGTGTAATACACGGGTCTCAAACTAGTATTTTAATAAAAAGTTAATGCTCATTTTCGTTAAACAATTTGGTAAAATGCCTAGATCATTAAATTATATAGTTTTTTAGTGGGTAACATGATTCATGTGTAATAATGTCACACCCGACTAGCACAATGCGGAAGCGTAAAACGGGAATGTAACAGACACCTCTGATATCAACACATTGTTTATAAAGAAACATTACAAACTAATTTACAATATATTACATTTCTTTGTTCTATCATTGTTTAACAGTCTAGGCGATACAAACAAAACTAGTTCGTTAATTATACACTCTTACTACTATCGCCCTTGCTTCTATTCACGTAGCATCAACCACACACTTCAGGCAAGTAACAGGTCACCAAATCATTCCAATTTAGGTGCACCTGAAAAGCAGTTTAAAACCGGTCAACTACTAGAGTTGGTGAGTTTCACGAGTTTCAAGAAATCAGTGATGAGTATTCACAAGTCAACACTTGTAATCATGAAACACGTATGTATGTATGTATGTAAATGATGTATGTGATGTAATTATGCTAAGCTATAGTGAAGCCTGGACTGTTCGTGCTGCGTGCCTCCATTTCCCACGTTCAATCAACCACTGTGGCCCCTTTCCGCCCACAGCATGCCCCGGTAGCTATGTCTAACACTACATAGCCTGTTTGTATAAATGAAATATGGACATGTGCAAATGGGATAATGTCTCAGCAACCGTGCTGGCCCCGCCTGGGTTTGTCAAACCAATAGTACTATTCAAAAGCCACCGGCTCGAAGTTAATCACTGTGTTAGTGGGGACTTTCATGTGTTAGCATTTAGATAATTCACATCATTAAATGTTCCATATAAGTATATAGATATAAGCAAACATGCTTTTCATCCCAAAAGTTCGTAAAACAGTTTAAAAGTGGGGTCATGAAACTCACGGTTTAGTCGAAAATCAGTACTGTATCAACTCATGGTTTGTTCAGTCCGCTATCAGTAGTTCCTATAATCAATATTATAATAATATTAATATTTTAATATTATTATAATCTCAATACTAAACTGGGCTGTATAACTAATCTGGGTGTAGCTGGAACGCCCAGAAAGTGGCAATAGGCTTAGGTTGTGATGTTGTTCAATGTCTAATACTTAAAACCGAACTTGGCTCAGACTCCCGTTTTCCCAGCTGGGCCAAGTTGTTCGTTTACGCGTTCAGAAAACAGTTATGGAAAAATAAGCTTGGGTAAATGTATTGGTTAACAAAATAATTAAGTTATAAAGAAAGATCACATATTGGGGTCCCGGATTAGCCACGGGGCCCGTTTCCGTTTATTCAGTTTGATTTAAGAAGAAACACGCACAATCCATCCGAATTATCCAGGTTTTTCATAGAAAAGTTCGTTTTTACTTAATTAGCCCAAAAATATGATTTTTGATCACTCTTGGTGTTTTGATATTCCCGCAGATTCACTAGTCGCGAACTTGCCGGTTTTTATAAAAACTGAATTTGTTTAATATTCAGATTAGCATAATTAATTAACCGTTAATCATTAATTTATGAAAATTTAACCACTTGTCAATTAAAATATGTAGATTTTTATAAAAATATTTTTGGAATTTATTTACTGATTTATTAATTTATAAAAATTCATTTTATCAGCTATATTTTGCCTGAAAATCGTCCGTTTATCCCAAACAATTTCCAAAAATTCCACAAAAATTCCTGAATATTCAAATCATGTCCCAAATCAACCTGTATCAATTCCAGAATGTAAAAAGCTCGTGCAATATTCTTTTCGGCCTAAATTCAGCTGTAAAAATTCACACGAATGCAAATAAACAAAATACCCTTAAACTTCTCCAAATGATCCCAAAATTCATATGTGATCAAAATACATCAAATATGAGTTCCCAGAAAATTTTCATAATTTTTGAAGTATTTTAGCTATTTTTCCCAAATAAACGTCCCAATTCGGTAATAAATTCGCCAAATATTCTCGGATGGTCGAAATGTTACCAAATTTGAACAGGGACTCACTGACATGATCCCTGATGTCCCTGCAAAATTTCAAGTTCTAAAAATATGCACATCATAACCTTAGCCTAAATAGCCCGTAAGCGAGTGTTTCGGCATTACCTTAGCGGGTTTGGCTCGTTTCCGACCTTTTAATCAAGTTTTCAGGTTCTTGTGCTTCTAAGCAAGCTAGTTACAAGTCCTATATCACAAATCAAGCAATATTTCATCAACATAACAGCCCTTAAGTTAGGGTTTCGGCTAGTGCACAAAAACAAACTTTTGAACCGTAAAAACGTCGTTTCAACCCTTTAATCCGTGTTTATGGCCAAAAAATTATCAAAACAGGTTCCTTACCATGTGTATGATCAAAACATGTTTATGGACCATTTTTAGGATTTTTACACGGTTAGGAATGATTTTTAGTAACCAAGACATGTTTTTATGGTATTAAACAAGTTTAAACAAGTTTAAAAGCTACTTATTTAAGCTCTTACCTTAGGGTTTTGGAAGTTTTCTGGCTGGAGTAAAGTTTATGTCCAGAATTTTCAAGAGTTGGTGTTGGAAATGGCTTGAATCTAGTTTAAATGTGAAAGAAAAACAAGGGGGGGGGGGGTGGCGGCTGCGGCCGGAACTCCTTGTGGGCCCATGATGGGCTGTTTTGGCCCAATAATCTGGTTTCTCAAGCCCAAATACGAAAAGCCCAGTCCAAATTTAGTTCGGGTTCGGTTTTTGGCATGAAAAACTTATCGGGTGCGTTAAACAACGCGGAAACAAGTGTTTTTCGGCTAGTTTTGTGTAAAATTATAAAAACATACTATATGTTTGTAAAAATCAAAAATATTTTCACGGATCGCTTAAAACATTTCAAATAAGTGTTTGGTAAGTCTTTTTCGGCTTAACGGATGATACAATGCTTGGTTTGTAACTATCTTTCGCGTTTAAATTTATAGTGGGTGGTTAAACGAGCATGTTTTCGTTTAACTTGTTTGCTATCAAACTAAGGCCATATTTCTAATATTTTAGCTTGTATAGATCGTATATCACTTATAAATGGCCCCCGAGATATCTGGGTCATAACCCGACCCGTTCGGTTAATCGTTCGTTTGTTATACAAAAGGCGTTTATTTGCTTAAACGGTAAATACGAGCTGAGGTGTACCTCGTTTTGGCTCAAATGTCACAAATAAGTATCTTTTGTTTTTTTCTTTTAAAATTTTAAATTACAAAGAGCTTATTAAGTAAATAAATATATTCTACATGTTAATTATTTAGCATACACGAACATCAAAAAGTATTATTAAATAATACTTATAATATTCTTTTCATTAATATTCATATAAAATACACCCTCACTCAACCAATATTCTTGCATCACACACTCGCATTCTACAATTATTTCATATTTTGCTAATCTTTTGTTTGATGGCTTGATGCCATGCATCCCAGCCAAATCGATAACATGTTCTTTAACCAATTCAACAACCGAGTCAACTGAATAACCCAAATAACCTATTCAATTCAAACTTCTTCGACCAAAATTTAGAGGATTAGCTCTGTCTTGCTATCTACCAGTAAGAATACGCCAATTGGGTCACATTAAAGAAGTGTGTTTATAATTTGTATTTTTGACTGAAATCTTTTTTAATTTTTGGTGATATAAAAAATAATATTAATTATTAATTATTAATTATTAATTATTAATGAGCAATATAAGGTTATAATGGTTAGTTTAAATTTTGGGACATATGGTGCTTCAAGTGTTGTATCATGTGCTTCACAACTTGTACCATATGTTTCTCTATCTCGCCATAGTCACATAGATACATGTAGTTTTTTTTATTAAGTTTTTATGGGTTTCATTTTTTTTTTGGCAATTTTTTTTATTGTTTTAATGCAATATTTACTTTTAAATATGTAATTTGTTTAGTTCCGTTACCGTAACGAATGCAATCGAAACTAAACAAATTCAAGTTGACTCACCATTGCAACATTCGAGTTTTACTGACCGAATAAACGTCATTTTAAATATGTTTTTTTAATCTTAGACTGTAATGAACGTAACAAAAACCGATCAAAGCTTAGGCTTTAGGGACCGAATAAACGTCATTTTAGATATGTTACTTTTTTTGTATCATATACCGTAACAAACATAACTAAAACCGACTGAATTCGCGTCAATTGGCCGTAATACTCGGGTGTTACTGACCGAATAAACGTCATTTTAACGATTTTTTATTTTTCTCATAGGCTATAAGAGTTTCTTTTGTTTTAGTTCTGGTGTCGTAACTAAACTCTGAGCGTTTACTAATTTAATTTTTTTGTACCATAATGAAGCTAGGAGTGTCGCTAATGTTTTATGCCTTATTTCTTTTATTAATTAGTGTTAGTATCATAACAAACTCAATTATTAGCCCATAACAATCGAGTGCATGTTAATGCACCGCCGCAACGCGGCGTGTGGAAAACTAATTATTATTGTTATTATTATTATATAATAATTAAGAACTTTGGTGACGCCAAGGCTCCTATTGGGCCACTTGGCGGCACCGTATTAGTCCGCAAATTTTGTTTTTTAGTTATGCTACCGTGTAATGAACGCAACATAAACCTATCGAACGTCATATTTTTTTGTTTTAGTTCCGATACCAAAACATCATGACGGAAATCAACCGAATTCATATAGACTCACCGCCCCAATGCTCGGGACCGACAATACCCGAGTTTACGGCTGACGCCACTCCATTGGTCTACCTTAATTTTTATATTATTTATTTTGTTTTATTTCCGGTCACGTAACCGAATTCACGTACACTCATCATCTCAACCCCCTGGACCGAAAACACTTGGGTCTTATGACCTTTTTGTTTCAATTATGGTACTGTAATGAACGTAACCGAAACTAAAAAAATTCGCGTCGACTCACCATCGCAATGCCAGGGACCAGCAACACTCATGTTTTACCAACACCCGACTTGTACCAACTCATCGCTCGGGACCTAAAAGCCCGGTTTTTAGCGACCGGATTAAATTCGTTTTAAATATTTTAATTTTTTATATGTTAATTTGACTAATTTATTTTTAGGGCTTAATTCTGGTACCATACGAACGTAACCAATACCGAGCGAATACGCATAGACTGCTGCCACAACGCTCGGGTTTAACCAACAACCAGGTTGTACCGACTGAATAAACATTGTTTTAAAAATGTTAATTATTTTTACAATATGTTATACGAATGCCGCTACTGTTTTTCGCGTAACATAGATTAATTTTTTCATTTAATTTGTGTCGGTACCAACCGAATCCACATTAGTGCATTATCCTAACGTGATGGATACATAAACATAATTATAAACTAGTTTTATAATAATAGGGTTGGTGGGGGAATTTCAGGCTTTATTTAGGTGGATTCACACGAAATATGAAACTAAACATAATGCAACATAAACCATGAATCACACGAAATAACACTCTCCTCGGGTACCATTTAGCTACTCATTAGACCACTTATCAACTCCTTATCACATTCAAGATCCATCATATATTCCGGTAATAAGCAAACTTCTACGTCCATGCTCCCGCCTCCTTCCCAACCTGGATACAGTGTCACTTTCCCGTCTCCTTTATTCGCGGGCCCACTTCTAGCAGCAACCGCTTTCTCCAACCCAAATTCGCACCCGTACATGTCAAACCTTGGTGAGCTCCCAATGTGTATACTGTTCGGAAGGACCAGCTCATTCATTTTGTATATTATTGGGTCTCTATACCATGACTCAACCCACTTTTTCACTGCTACATGGTCATAGTTTGTCACCGCTTCATGTATCCTCAACGCGGCCCATCCAAACCCGTGAGACATTAGATCCTCAACTGTTGCTGCTCCTCGAATACCACCAATCGGACTGCCAAAATAGTCGTCAGACAAAGGTGGGGTCACCCTACGCCGGTTACCAACAATAAACTTACACACGGTTTCACTCTGGCCTGGTTGGCGCCGAGCTCTTGTTACACACCTCCACAAAAGCGCGGAGACTGCCTGCAAACTCGATATCTTTAGCATGTCGCATTCCATGTTTGCCTTGGCTTTAAGGTTAGAGACCGCAGCCGAAGAGAAATGGAAGACTCTCTCTTTAAGTAGTGGTTTTTGGGATCTTGCTATGAATTGCTCATGATGGGTATACGGGAGCTTTGTGATAGGATCATGTCCTTCAAGGACCCATCGTTTGAATATCGGAGGACGCGAGATGAAATTGCCATTGAATATTTCACTCCAGGAAGCCATGAAGTGCCAGAAAGATGTTCCGTCCGCTAGAAGGTGGTTCACCGACCCACCAATGAAGATCCCATCGATAAGCTCGGTCACCTGAATGGACAATAAAGGGAGTGTATGACCGTCATGGTTAATAGCGTCATTAAGGTCGAAGAATGAATGAACAACTGAGGGTACATTAGCGGACGTAAGGATGTCCGAGACAGTTACGTCCACGGTTGCATGAATAAACTTGACTCCGGGGCTGTTTACAGGGTCTATGTAGATGACACAGGAAGGTGGGTTTTCTTCTTTGCGGGTCGCTAAGCGACGGGCAAAAGGGTAGAAATGAGTGAGGATGGTGGAGAGAGAGCTGCGGAGGTCGTCCAAGAAAGCGGTTATGGAGAAATCTTGGTGTTGGTTTTGCAAAAAGGAGACCTTTTTGGCTGTAGTTGAGGCTCAGAATGAGAGCTCATAGGGGCTAAAGTATATGGGTTGCTTTGTATGTTTTAAGAGGTCGTCCTTTGGCTTGACGAAGCATACGGACACATACCTCACCGTCTGCGAAATCATCTCGGATTTTATTTGTACCGGCAAGTCTTAGCTATTGCTAATATAGGATATGATTTTTTTTTTCTTCATGTTGGAAAAAAATAATCCAGGAATCCTGGCAAAACACACATGCTTATTTCTTTGTATTTTATTTTTCTAATTATTGGAAGACGTGTTTGAAGATTATTGAATTGATTTGATTCTAAAAGGAGTATGCGGTCATACTAGCACTAAAAAAATTAAATTAGTGGTGACAAGACATTTTTAGGGCTATAGACAATCCCAATAGGGACACATGCATGATCTCTATTTTAGCAATCATATTTCATCCATTAATTTTTATTTTATAATTTAATAAAATTCATACCTTTTAAAAATGTAATATTCATTTATAAAAATCTTTCATAACCTATCCATCATTTTATCTTATCATCCTTACAAACAATTATTTTATTATATTTCATACTTTTATACACTCAAAATAATTTAAATAATAATAAATAGTAACTTTTAATATATAAAAAGTTAGTATAACAACTTTTTATAATTTAAGGTTGAGGTAAACAAATAATGGATGAAATGAAGTTAGTTTTATATATATATTTTTTTAAATTTAAAGATGTGGGAGAAAATGATGAATGAGATGAGAATGCTTTTATTCCTAATTTATTAGAGCATTCTCTGCATGTTCTCTAAAAATATGTGAGTGTGATTTGTAAATTATATGGCATGCTTATGAGTAGTTGTGAGTAAATTAGCAGAAAGAAAATGTTATACGAAAAAATTAAATTTGAGGTTTTACTGTTCATAAAGTATAAATTTTTAATATTTTCTAAAAATGGTTATGAGTGGAGTAAGAAGAAAAAATAATGAAAAAGGCATAAAAAGTATTATTCAATTAAACACGAGAGAGAAAAAACAGTAATTTTTAGTACAATTATATGATATATATGGATATATAATAGGGCATGAGTTGGGAATGCTTTTATTCATCTCTCTCTCTAATTAAATTAAAAAAACTATTTTTGTATTTTTAATTAAATAATAGTTTTTAAATATTTACCATTATCTTTTTTCTTTTTCTTCAACTCACAACCAATTTAAAATTTGTAAAGAGTAAACAGTGTTTTTCCAAATTTACTTATGAACAATAACATTTTCTCTACCCCATTTACAACCACACTCTAAAAAATGAAGAACACGCTCACATAATTTAGATAATGAATTAATATGAATGCTTTTAGATCGTCTCTATAGGTGTTATGTCCATAGATATACTTTTAGGAACCACACGTAGTGTTAATAGAATTATAACGAACAAATTTATTTTTAATCTGTAGGGAGGACAAGTCATCTCAATAGAATTAAAATAAAAAAAATCAAATTCGATTTATAAGAACGACATGTTGTCTCAATAGACTAATAACAAAAGAATATTTGCAGTCTATAGATGTAAGGCCCCGAACCCGAGTGCCCTACTTTAACTTTGAATTTACTCATAAACTCTGTTTAATACAACGGAAGCACATACAACTTGCAACGGAAACTAAAACTTTTACGTGATCAACTTCTTTCTCTAACTAATCTTCATTATGGATAGCCTCGTACGCACCTCAAGCTCGCTCCTAACATCTACTATACCTTTATGCATACTAAAAGTCAGATACACGTATGTTGACTGAATTCTAGCTTTGCTCTTACATAAATGTATCTTTCTACAAAATAACTCGCGACATAATCGTATCCGAAGATACTAATGCCATTCTTTTACTTACCTGCACATTCTTATTCTTTCTTGTCTTACCTTGCATCATTCTAACATGTACATACGATGGCACCACATAACATTCATACAAGAAACACTAATCGTATCCATTGGAGGAATGTCTATTCATGTCTATAAAAGGAATGCCTGTCCATATCCATAAAGGGAACGCCTATTCATGTCCATAAAAGGAACGTCTGTCGATAAATAACCCTAAAAGGAAAGTCTATTTGATGTGTGTCTAATAACCCTATAATAATGACCCTCACAACTAAGCTTTAATATTAAAACGAAAATCCTAAAACCACACACAACCGGCAAGTGTACCGATCGCAAGTAGTATAGACTTAGGAAGTCCGAGTATCGAACACGTGGACATGTAAGACGCTAACGATTACTAACCCTAGACAAAACCTACCTCAGAATAATATTAATTGATTTTTGATTTCTTTTAACTTAACTGAACTAACCTAACTGACTGACAAAACTTACCAAAAATAGAAAACTTAACGGAAAACTAACTGTGTTAACTTAGGATGGAGAAAAACGTCTACCTAGGTCTGAATCAAATTGTAAGCCTAACAAGCTAATTGATTGAATGACTTCAAGACACTGGTCCCTAAAGATGACACGACTAAGGATCGCTCGGGCTCACTGGATCACCTCTCGGTCTCACTCAACAAGCCTAAACTACTCAAAATCGCCTAAAACGACCAAACCGGGAAACAATTGCTAACGTGTTCTAATGAAGGATCGCCTCTCGGTATCACCAACACTCGACCCTAATGGCAATGAATACTACACAACCAAGGATAGAGGAACAATTCAACTTAAACCAAAATAGATCAACTAGTCGCTCAAAACACCTAAACCTAACAGGAAACGAACTCGTTCTCGCGCAATCCTTATTCTAGCATGTAAAGGCAATGAGATAACCCTAACTTCTTATCACCTCTCGGTCTCTAAGAATGTGCCTAACCGCTGTACTTAAATCAATTAATCATGCAACAAAACCCTACGGTTGTTCCTACCGCAAACAAACCCTAAACACCAAGTCTAGAATCAAACAATGCACCGATCAATCAATACAAAACTAATCAATCAACACACGGGGTTTATTCAATAAATTAACCAATAATTCCAGCCCTTAAACAAAACCTATTTGAAGTCTAAATCAAACTTTACAATAGCAAAATACGTCTCGCAATCAAACAATCCAACAAGCTCATCAAACATTAACAATATTCATCATCCTTAGGTAGAACTAACAAGTTTAGCCAAGAATCATAATTGGACAGCCATGAACCTTTAATAAAACCATTAATAAACTCATCTTAAACATCAATTCAAACATTCAATAATCAATACTAATCAATAACAAGTCAATATCTCAAGTAATTGCAAAACTACTAATCAATTAAACAAGTAAATCAAAGTATATGAACAATGAAAAAGGTGTAAGGATATGGATGTTTATGGGCTGCTCGTGTAAAAACTGATGGTGAATGATCCCGAGGCTTGGTTCTTGTGTCTTCTTCCTTCCCTAGCCGGTACACGATCAAAACCTAATCCGAAAAAACTTTTTCTCCCTTCCTCCCTTCTGCTCTTGCTGCGATCAGCAAGGTAGTAGGCTACTAGGGTTTTCTTATTTGTTTTTTTATGTTATAATATTGTAAGTAATGGGCCTCCATGATGCATATGGGTCGGGCTTTGAGCCTTGTCTTGAACTTGTATGCGTAAAAGGCTCGTAGAATGCTCGAAAAGCTCGGTTTCTTCTTCCTTGTAACCCATAACCTACAATATGAACAAACTTATGTAAAACCTAAATAAAACGAGTTAAAACACATAAAATATAATATATTACTTAGATAAAAGGTGCGGAAAATAAGTGTGATTTACAACACATCACTATTCATGTCCATAAAAGGAATGTCTATGTTTAATCATGTAACGCTAACTTGTATTTATAAAAGGAACAATAAACACATAACCATTTAAGGAACACTTAATACATAATCATAACCATTTAAGAGATAATACCACGTAACTGTTCAAGGAACACTAATACACAATCCATAAAAGGAACACATGTCTATTGAATAAGCATTCACACACCGTTCACAAACATTCATGAGGTGGGCAAGTATAAGGTACACCGACCTCCCTAACGTACACATCATGACTTGCTCACATACTTCACACAACTTGACGTATAAAAGAGTTAAGTATATTTGTTAACTAAACCACTTACCTTTCCGTTCTAAATATTAATTATTAACATTTTTATAAAGCGAGTCTTTCATCTTTTAACTTTCTTTGTGAGTATGCATATAGCCACAAAACATGTAAATAGAAAAGCGGTTTAGAACTCACCCGGATCCTCAACGTTCTGAATTAACAGTAATTCCTTTCTTCAACTGTGCACGCCTAAATGTTTAAACACATAGGTATAGAATTAACTATTCTTAACGAAACCATCTCAAATAACAAGGTCAGTTAGCTAAGTAAAACCTAGTTAACAAAGTTAACTATATTAACTTAATTAACGAACCGCATTAATGACTCGTTTAAACTTCTAACTTGTAAGTCCCGTGACGGATCTTTCAATGTGATATCAAGATACTCAATGATTAGGCGGAAACTAATCACCAAGCCGATTCTATGTAATAAGCAAGAACACACGTAAAACAAATAAACAAGCTTCAAAACACACGTATATTATACGTCGGGTGCTTAAGCCCTTAACAACTTACACGGGTGAATAATACTTTTAACGAACAACCCTAACTTCGTTAAAATACATGAATATATATTCTACCAACTAGGCCCAAAATAAACTAAAGCCCACCTAGATCAATAGATCTCGGTTTACATACAAAAGCCCAACCAAGCCCAAAAACTAATTCCAACACTACAAGCATAAACCACAAAATACGACCCAACATTCCCCCCTTGGTTTATTGCTTGATTTCATCCATTTTAAAAAATGCCAACCGTAGACGTCTAACATGCTTCTAGACCTTCATTTCTTCTTTCTGGCGTATATACTGTGGCTTCTAAATAGACACTTGAAAGTTGAGTGTCTTATTTAGTGCCTTTATTCCAGTAATACTAACGCTGGCTCATAATCTGACACAAGTCATGCTACTTCCCAACAGAAGTAGATATTCATGACATTTGTTAATGAAAACAGGAGAAAATATTAGGTTTGATTGACTCAGAAACGTCAAATACGATATGTTTTCGGTAGAACCAACGGATTCTCGGTCACGGTTTGACCGATAATTCTTCGAGGTGTCCTTTAACCAAGGATCTCTTCGGTAGATCGAGAGAAGTTGATTAGTCCATATCTAAAACCTTTGAACACAACCCATCATCTTCTCCCTATCACCAATCACCATTGATGACTAAACCTGCAACAAAAACTCAGAGAACGATCAGTAACTTCAAGAAAAAAAAATACCATAATTGTAGATCGATTGAGCCATTTTCACCTCTAAACCGTCATACTCAAGGATCAATCATAAATATTGGTTAAGATCATTTACCTATCTTAATGATATCTTCAAAAGAACTTAGATGAAGACATAAAAAGATGTAGATGGATGATTAGATAGTTATGATTTCGGAAGATCTTGGAAGATTTTAGAAGATACAAATTTCAAGAATGAGTAATAAGGTTCAATGAGTGCCTTTTAAACTTCTAGGTCACATCAACCTGCACCGAGAACATATACTGACCGAAACATGTATGGGCCGAGAACAGTTATCTTGAGCCGAGAACTCACATCTGTGGAGTTCCCTAGGCAAATTGGATCAGTCCGAGAACAAAAACATCCGTTGGGCCAAAGGACTGGACCACAAATTAAGACCAACAGTTTTATGATAAAAAATGAACCTGAGTCATGAAAAATTGATTTCTTATGAACATATGTTTCGACATGAGTACACATGAGGTAAAAATAAAAGTTTAGAATAAAATAAAATCACAATAAAACTAGATTAAAACAAAAAATTTACATGTCTAGCAGATTTATCAAATTTTGGGATCAAACTTCAGCTGTTTGAAAACATCCATTCCCTTTTAAGAAAAAAAATCTGAACATGAGATCATATTGATTAAGATATTTTCATAATGATTCATTTTCATCATTATTATGACATAGTGAAAAAGTTGATAGCAGGTAATTAGAAACTTAGCATGACTTTCATTGCGTCAGTGATATGCTTAGATTCAATTTGGCATAAAACTTATATGGATATCACTTATGGACCTATGATGCCCCCTATCTCTTCTCAAAGCTTATTTGGCTTTCCCCAGATCACCCAATTTGACTCCAACCCCTTAGCGGTTGATCAAAATAATTTCTTTATACAAAAATAATTTTAAGCTTTAAGGTTGAACGTTGGACTTACATGCCATCCAGACTTACAAGCCTTACATTCAGGGTGTTTAGGACTTACTTGTATGCCCCACCCCTGTAGTTCCCTAGTGCCTCTTTAAGTTTTAAAACAACTTTAATTTTCTACAATTTCATATATATATAAAATGTCCAATTTTTTTTTATAGTATTTTGGCGATCCAAACACTAACAGGCTTGTGTATAACTGAGTAATTGCTTTTCTGCTTATCATTCGGAGAGATGTATCTAGGGACATGCAAACATCTTCAAAATGACTCTTCACAATAAATTGAGCGGATATAGTTTATATCACTTCAAACTTTTATTTATCATGTAAAGCTACCATACATAACAATGATTGTTCAAAAGCCTTTTTAGCTTAATAACTTCACACGTTAGGCACACATAATCAATTTATCTATCATTTCTCAAAGGTTGGATCGATTTTCTTTTGAAAGAATTTTAAGCTTCTAATGAGCTTTAGCTGAATAATAATATCACTTCCCAGATGATAATTTCAAAGACAATTTTAAAATTCAATCACCCCAGTCACCTTCAATTTTCAAGTGAGTGGCTATCCCATGTGTCTACAGGTAGACGATAGGACCAAACACATAATAGTATATGTCCCTCAAACTTAGGTGGCCGACATAATTTTCAGTGAAAGAACTTAAGAAAAACTTTATGTTCAGTCGCCCCCGTCACTTTCAGTTCTAAGGTTAATGGCTATCCCATGAGTCAAGAGTTGATAACGGGACCAAACATATGTAAGGTCCCGTCCCCGGTAACTCTACTTTGGTGTTGGATTTACTTATAAACACAGTTCTAAAATTAGAGTTAATTAAAAACTTTTCACGGAATACTTAATATTAAACATTCTTACATAACATAAGTACTTGTCTTAACAAAATACATTAAGTCTTAAACAATAACATAAACGACACGTGAATCTCCCGTCTTCGATGCCAGTCTCCATCCATTTGCCACGTATCCCACCTCAAGCAACATGCCTCATCCTACTCACCTACGTGCATACTAAAGTCAACTACGCTGAGTGAGTTCTAGTTAATCAATTAACATACATTACATTCATACCATACTCATACGTGTCTGGAGATACGTATTTATACCTTATTTACTATCACTTCTTTCGTACATACTTTACATATATGCATAAGTTCTTACATACTTTCTTTCATGAAACCCTATGGTATACCATAAGCTATTCTATCTTAAACATCATAGATATTATAAGGGTTTGGTCCCTAACATCACAGATATTGTAAGGGTCTGGTCCCTAACATCACAGATATTATAAGGGTCTGGTCCCTTCTGTCTTGAATAACCATACCTTTATCATGCGTGCATACTTTACATATCTTCTAGTTATAAATATATATACGTACTCGTTCATACAATCATTATGTAACAATACATTCAATACACAATCATACACGTATCATACACTTACCAATCAAGTAAGTGTATTATCTACTACATAGGAGTATGCACACAGCCCCAGAAACATAACAGATATATGGGCTAGAACTCATCTGGAGTCGGTTTCTCTCGCTGTTAATGGTAATGCCCTTCCTTAGTTGCGCATGGCTAACTATACAACACATTACGCATGTCAATTATCCCTACTACTTTCTACATCTAAGTTAGTGAAACCCTCAACTAACGGGGGTCCGGGGGCAGCGCCCCTGGTAGCGGGGTCTAGGGGAGGCAGCCACTAGCAGGGTCCAAGGGGCAGGGCCCCTGGCTGGGGTCGAGCTGGAAGAATTTCGCATGGAAGAATTTCGCTTCGCATGGAATTTCGCTTTGCATGACTTTTTCGCTTCGCATGGAATTTCGCTTCGCGTGACTTTTTCGCTTCGCATGACTTTTTGGCTACGCATGACTGTGCGGTGCGAAAATATTGATTTCGCTTCGCATGGCTGTGCGATGCGAAATTATTGATTTCGCTTCGCATGGCTGTGCGATGCGAAATTCCTGCCTTTCGTCGTTTTTACCATTTTAAAGCCATTTTGCTCCTTGTTTCTTCTTTAGGACCCGATTCTACTCTTTTTATGGGTTTTGGGTTGTGCCAACTTTGTATACCCGTGTTTCTCATAGTCCAGACGTCACCTTTTTTGTTCTATAATACACCCGTGAGGCTAAAACTCACCAAGTTTATGTTTTTCTTACATTTCACAACCCGATCTATCATTACATCGTTTTGCATGTCGATTCTAACCATAAAACTTAACCCTTTGGCCGAAGCTTACCTTTTTGCTCCGGGTTCGGTTCAGATCTGGACAACCCCGAAGATCTGGACGTTTTCTTGATGTTTGATATACTCGAACACCAAGATCTTCCTTGCTTTAGCCCGGATTCGGATTCGGGCCTTGAGAGAAAATGTGTGTGTTCTTGAGTGTGTGTGTGTGGTCGAAGGGAAGAAAGTGGTGAAAGGAAGGAGGGGTTGGGTATATATAGGGGACTATGGGCCCCACAACCCACTCACACTTCTAATTCCATTTATTATCCAAACATTAACACACCCAATTAAGTTAACGACGCACAATTAATTATAGAACTTTCTGCTATTTATAATTCTCAGAAAAGCGGATGTTGAACTTGAGTAATCGACAATTTTAAGCAACGGAACAAAACACATTTTTTTAAATGACACACACACACTCAAAAGTACATAAATTAAGAAAAAATCAGAAAATATTTATGTACAAAATTTAACCTCAAAAGTGCTCAGTCTTCAAAATGTAACATCTTAAGAAACCCTACAAGCACATTGAATCAGGTTGTTCCGACTGGTTTCGTAAATAGATCCGCCACATTATTATTAGTGTGGACATGTTCAAGATGAATTAACTTACGGTCGTAACAGTCACGAATAAAATAAATTTTGATATCGATGTGCTTGGTTTTAGAATGCTAGACTGGGTTTTTAACAATGGCAATTGCAGCATCATTATCATAGAAAATAGGAGTATCAAGAAATTCCAAATCGTAGTCTAGCAGTTGATGTTGCATCCATATGACCTGAGAACAACACGCAGAAGCAGTAACATATTTAGCCTCAACAGTGCTTGTGGACACCGTTTGTTGTTTCTTCTATTGCCACGAAATGAGCCGATCCCTCAAAAATTGACATCCAGCAGACGTCAATTTCCTGTCAATATCATCACCTCCATAATTGCTGTCAGCAAAAGCATACGGTTCAAATCTGTATTCTTCGGATACCAAAGACCGAGCTTCAGTTGCCCTTTCAGATATCTAAAAATTCATTTAACAACAATTAAATGAGAGAGTTTAGGATTAGCCTGGAAACGAGCACACTGACAGATTGCGAACATGATGTCACGGAGACTGGCAGTAAGATACATTAGGGACCGTATCATCGACCGATAGTACGTTTGATCTACAGGTTTCCCATCAGGATCTGAAGATAGAAGAGGTCTTTCAGCCATAGGAGTCGCCGCACTTTTGGAGTCCTGAAACTCAAATTTTTTCAGCATGTCCTCGACGTATTTTCCCTGATGTAGCAGAATCCCCGTCGAGCTTTGACGAACTTGCAGACCCAGAAACATTTTCATCTCTGATGTGTTATAAAACACTCGTATTTTCCGCACGTTTTATATACGTATTATATCATATTTTATATGTTTTAACTCGTTTTAGATAGGTTTTACATAGATTTATTAATCTTGTAGGTTTTGGATAAAAGAAAGAAGAAAAACCGAGCTTTTCGAGCATTCTACGAGCATTTTTACTCATACAAGTTCAAGACAAAGCTCAAGGCCTGACCCGTATGCATCATGGAGGCCCATATCCTACATTATAATATAATATATAAAAAAAAATAAAAACCCTAGCAGCCAGAGAAGGGCCGATCGCAGCTGTTCCAGCAAAGGAGGAAGAACAAAAAGTTTTTTCGGCTAGGGTTTGAAGGTTGTGGCGGCTAGGGAAGGAAGAAGACACAAGAACCAAGCCTCGGGATTGAATCCCCATCATTTTTGACAGCAAGAACAGCCCCGGAAACATCCATATCCTTACATCTTTTTCATTGTTCATACACTTTGATTTTCATGTTTAATTGTTGATTTGTTTTGCAATTGATTGAGAGATTGAATTGTTATTGATTATTGTTGATCATTGGATGATTGTTAAGATGTTTGGTATGGGATTAATGATGTGTTTATTAATTGTTTGCTGCTGTCCAAAAATGATTCTCGGCTAAACTTGTTAGTTCTACCTAGGAATGATGATTCTTGTTAGTGTTTGATAGGTTTTATGGATTGTTTGATTGATAGACTTGAATTGTTATTGTAAAGTTTGATTTAGACATGAAATAGGTTGTGTTTAAGGGCTGGAAATTTTGGTGATTCATTGCATAAACCCCGTGTGTCGGTTGATTAGTTTTGTATTGATTGATCGGTGCATTGTTTGATTCTAGACTTGGTGTTTAGGGTTTGTTTGCGGTAGGTACCACCGTAGGGTTTTGTTGCATGATTAATTGGATTAAGTACAGCGGTTAGACACCTTCCTTGAGACCGAGAGGGGATAGGAATTTAGGGTTGTCTCATTACCTTTGCATGCTAGAATAAGGATTGCACGAGAGCGAGTTCGTTTCTTGTCAGGTTTAGGTGTTTTGAGCGACTAGTTGATCTATTTTGGTTTAAGTTGAATTGTTCCTCTATCCTTGGTTGTGTAGTATTCATTGCCATTAGGGTCGAGTGTTGGTGAGACCGAGAGGTGATCCATCATTAGAACACGTTAGCAATTGTTTCCCGGTTTGGTCGTTTTAGCCGATTTTGAGTAGTTTAGGCTTGTTGTGTGAGACCGAGAGGTAATCCAGTGAGCCTGAGCGATCCTTAGTCGTGTCATCTTTAGGGACCGATGTCTTGAAGTCATTCAATCCATTAGCTTGTTAGGCCTACAATTTGATTCAGACCTAGGTAGACGTTTTTCTCCATCCTAAGTTAACACAGTTAGTTTTCCGTTAAGTTTTCCATTTTTGGTAAGTTTTGTCAGTCAGTCTAGTTAGTTCAGTTAAGTATTTAAAAATCAAAAATCAATATAATTATTATTCTAAGGTAGGTCTTGTCTAGGGTTAGTGATCTTTAGCGTTCTGACGTGTCCACGTGTTCGATACTCGGACTTCCTAAGTCTATACTACTTGCGATCGGTACACTTGCCGGTTGTGTGTGGTTTTAGGATTTTCGTTTTAATATTAAAGCTTAGTTGGGACGTTCATATTTATAGGGTTATTAGACACACATCAATCTTCTCCAACGAGCTTATCTCAAACCTTTTCTTCATCACCTCTTCAAATTCAGAACAAAGAGCAGTGCTGGTAGAGTCGAAGATGATGTAGTCCACATAAATTTGAACCAGGATCAAATCCTTTCCAACAATCTTTATGAACAGTATCTGATCAATGATTCCACACTTATATCCGTGCTCCAGAAGATGTGCTGTCAACGTCGCATACCATGCTCGAGGAGCCTGATAAAGGCCGTAGAGAGCCTTGTCTAACTTATAGACATGCGACGGATTCTTGGAATCCACAAAACCTGGTGGCTGATCCACATAAATGTCTTCCTTTACTTCGCCATATAAAAACGCTGTCTTGACATCCATTTGATAGACCGTGAAACCCATGTATGATGCATAAGCCAAAAAGATCCGAATGGCCTCAAGACGAGCCACTGGAGCGTACACCTTAGTATAGTCCAAACCCTCAACCTAACGAAAACCACAAACCATAAGCCTTGCCTTGTTTCTAACAATAACCCCCGAGTCATCCTGCTTGTTACGAAAAACCCATCTCGTATCTAGCGACTTCTTCCCAGCGGGTAGTTCGACTATCCTCCAAACCTTGAGTTTTCAAACTGATTGAGTTCCTCATGCATGGCATCAACCCAGCTTGGTTCTTGCAGAGCCATGTCAATTGTCTTGGGCTCAATTTGTGAGATGAAGCAAGAATATAAGCAGTTGTTGATTGTTCTAGTTTGACTTCTGGTTGAGACGCCAACTTCAAGGGGACCGATTATACTATCAATGGGATGATCATGTTGAATTCTTGATGGAATAGAGTGATCAGGATTCAGGAACAGAACAGTTTGATGGTAAATTGGTTGGATCTTCAAGGGGTTTTGTGAGAGGGTTTCTCCATCCCGATGCTGCGGTACTGTGTGAGTATGAGGTACTGGAAATATACTCGTTTGGAATGGCATCCGGGAATAGAGTACTACCGAATATCTGATGAATGATGCTCTCACCCTCAACTGGTGACATCTCTGCTGAAGAGAATTCTTGTGGGGATACAGTCTCGGTGACAGTCTCTTCCAGATTCTCTGATGACGGTTGAGTGGTGTTTGAAGGTTCAGATGGGTCCACACTCAACATAGGAAACTCTTGAGTATTAACAGAAATATCTTCTTCATCATCAACAGTAGAAATTACCCCCTTGAGTTATCTGAATCAATCACAGGAAACAGATTGAATGGCTTGAACAGCTTGTCATAGTCAAATAACCAGTCAGGCCCCACGCAGGCATCTGTCTTATTTTCTTCAACCCAGCGCACATCATATGATTCTACGATCTGTTTCAATGCCTTGTTGTAGACTCTGTAGGCAGTTCGACCAACATAACCAACATAATAACAATCATCTGCTTTGGCTTCAAACTTAGGAGTCAACTCAAGATTCAAAGTGCACGGACATCCAAAAGCTCGAAAGTGTGCGACTGTGGGCTTGTGACCATAAACAATTTCATAGGGAGTTTTCATCTGAGATTTGTTGATCAACACCCGATTTTGAACGTAACAGGCTGTGTTGACCGCTTCAGCCTAGAAGAATAATGGTAACTTTGAATCACATAACATCGTTCTTGCAGCTTCAATCAAAGTACGGTTCCTTCTTTCAGCAACACCATTCTGCTACGGGGTACGAGCTGAGCTGTACTGATGAAAAATTCCCTTTTCGGCACAAAAATGATTCAATGTAGAGTTCTTGAACTCCGTGCCATTGTCACAACGAATTCCCTTGAGCTTCAAGTTCAACTGATTTTCCATATGCACCACGAACTTCTTGATCAAGTTAGCTGTCTCACCTTTATTCGATAAGAAAAACACCAAAGTGAAACGAGAGTAGTCGTCGGTGATAACCAGACAGTGATTACTACGAGATAAACTCAAGACATGAACTGGACCGAACAAGTCCATGTGAAGCAACTGAAAGACACTGGAAATTGTATTTATCAACTTTAGCTTGTGGGTTTTCGATGATGCTTGCCTAACGCACAAGCCGCACACTTCTCGATAGTCACAAAATCTTTAACTGGCAAGCCACGTACAATATTTTTCTTCGCAAAACGATTCAGGGTTTTGACATTTGCATGACCAAGGCGACGATGCCAGAGCATGATATTATGTTCCAACACTTTAGAAAACAAACATGTAATTTCGTCGGGAACGTTCTTGTTTATGTCAATCAGGTAGGCATTTTCTTTCCTCTGAGATCTGACCAGGACCCACTCCTCTGGTATGACAATACCAGGTTTTAGAATCAAGCATTCTTTGTTGGAAAAGTGAGCAAAAAATTTGTGATAGGTTTCCTCTTAGATCTGACCAGGACCCACTCCTCTGAGATCTGACCAGGACCCTTGTCACAAATTTGTGACACGCTGAGCAGACTGTGTTAACATTTTCAAACTTTAAAACCCCATTACTCACGGTACCCTTTTGGGTAATCTTCCCTTTCTCTCCTCCCTTGAAAGAAACATATCCACCGTTAAAGATTTGAATGTCACAGCTGAGATATGTCCCCCGTCATGTGCCTGGAACAGCCACTATCAACAAACCATGGTCTGATAATATTCCTCCATAGTTGTTCCTGCATAATGTTTGAGATTAGTTAGTTTTGGGTACCCGGTCCATAGTAGTTCTGGGTAAGCCGGACTTGGTTAATCGTGTTATGGGTTGCCATGTAATATCCTCATTGTTATCAAAGGTCGAGTCAGAAGACGATAAAGACTTTGTTTCCGGAGACTTGGGCAACCACTTGTATTTTGGTTTTAAAACTTTATGATTTACACAAGTGGTTGACTTAGTATCCGGTTTGTGAATAGAAAACTCGATCACCTTTGACCTTTTAAACGTTTTCGGTTTTGAGGCCCACTTCGGTGTTGGAACCAAAATCGACTTTCCATTCCCCCTTTGATTTACAACGGGCTTGGTCCTATGAGAATTTGACCTATTAGCCTTGTCTCTTCTCCAATTGCCATCAGAGAGCTTTGCTTCATAATGCCTTGTTATATTAGAATGAAAGTTTTTGCAAGTATTCTATTGCATGGTCCTCTGATGTCGTCTATAATAAAGGATATACGGGAGACGAGAACAGTTTCTAGCAATGTGACCGGGAATACCACAGTTGAAACAAGTCTGCCTTTTAACATAAAGGTCGTTGGGGCCGATTCCCGGTCTTGCTCTATTGTGTGAGTTTGTCTTTCCCTCATTGAACTTATCATTTGAGCTTCCACATTTATTATCACAAAAACTCTTTTCTTTTACAAACTTAGGTGATAAATATTTATTATGATTTTTAAGCTCATCAGATTTATTAATAGACAGATCATTGCCTTTTGAAGTTTTAAGAAAATTATTCAAACAATTGTCTTCGCTCTTAAAACCCAAGCACACACACACATTAGTAATATCATTGTTTAAAATAGGCAAATTAGAAAGAACAACAGTGTCAATGGGTGAGTCATCATCCTCATCGGTCCAATCCTCAACTATTACTTCATCTGCACATAAGGTAGACACATTAGAATCGTTCGCCCCGGAGGTTGATTCAGATGCCAAGTCTGAACCATCCTTACCCTTTTCGGTTGTAGGAGACTTACCATATTGCAAGTACTTTTCCTTTTCTTCTTCTTCCTTGGTGAGAGGAATACGTTATATCCAATACCCACACCTTTATTTTCTTTCCATTTCAATTGATTTTCAATCATTGACTCAACAACAGCACTAGAGACATCAAATTTTTTAAAATTGAATTCAGCATTTTTGAACTTATTTGTTAGTTTCGCTATCTCCAGCTTCGATGCATCTAACTCAGCGGTTAGTTCAGCAATTTTCTTTCTAGCATCTAGATGGTGACAACACTTTATACTAAAATCCGATTGCAGTTTGGAAAAATCTTGTTTTTGTGCCTCTATTTTGTCTTGTAAAGCCTTTTCAAGTTTCTTAAGTGTTGAATTTTCATATTTAACACACTCCATCTCCTTTATTAAGTTACTGTTATGTATTTTATACAAGCCTACTTTATCAATGCACGATTGAGAACAAAGTACATGACTTACCTTAGTTGGTTTGGTGGAGGTGAAGGCCATGAATGCATGCTGAAGATCCCTGACCTGCTCCTTAGCTTCGTTCTCTTCTTCCTCGACATCCATCTCAGCAAAATTTGCAACTTGATTACTCAAGTTCAGTGCTGCCATCTGATTTTCCCAAGAGAAGTTTTGAACCACCAAACCTTGCTCACCCGCACTCGAACTAGCCACACTCTCTTCTCTTTCACCATTTACCGGAACCATCGCCGTCTCTCTATTTCCTTCCTTAGCCGGATTGGTACACTCATGAGCAAAATGACCTGGCTCATGACAGTTGTAGCACCTCAGAGAACTTTTTTTGAATTTCACTTTCTGATTTGCAGGCACATTCTAGTTGTTCCTGCATGTCCTCTTAGAGAATTTCTTGGCTCTAAAAATAGCCATGGCGATTTGCCAAGAAATATCTATCTCCTCCACATCATCATGATGTATCTGATCCAGATCAGCAGCCATAACGGGTTGTACCTGGTCTCCAGCAAGAAAAGCATTATAGATGTTCATAAAACCTGCCATTAAAGCTATGTTCTCTTGACTCTCTTTGGAAATAATAGGAGTATGAATAGGAGACTGGCTGGAGGTGGCCATAGAAGCTTGCGATTTCGGTGCAGGAGTTGGTTGTGGAAAGAAAACAGTAGCAGCTGGTGTAGGTTGTGGAATGGGTTGACTTTGAGATGACCTGAACATGGAGAAGGTTTGCTGAGACTTCTGCAGTTGAGCTGGCTGACTTTTGAACAATGAGAAATTGTCTTGTGAAACTAGAGCATTGTTAGCCGTAATGCCATAACCAGCAATATTGTAGGTACTTGCATGATTGATAACACGCTGCTTGTCGTCCATGTCACAAGCCTTAATAATCGCCATCACCTCAGAGAGTCAGTCTAGCCAGATCCTTGGTCTTCTTAATAACAGCCACATTTAAGTCCCAGCTCTGTGGTAGAGAGTTGACTAACTTGTTGTTGATCTCAGCAGGTGTGAGATTTTTGCAAACCTAATTTCTGTGACTAACGAGATGAACTGGTGAAGCTGTTTTTCAAGAGACTCTCCCAAAACATAGTTGAACATGTTGAATTGTTATCTTAGGAGATCTTGCCTGCTTCTCCTCATGTCTTCATTTCCTTCAAACACTTTAATGAGAGCCTCCCAGAGTGCTTTAGCAAAATTCAACTCTCTAAATCCCATGGCAATCTCAGGTGAAAGTGCCATAGTCAAAGTAGCAAGAGCCTTCTCATCTTGCTTAACAATGACAAAATCAGCATCTGTATACGAATCAACTGGTTTTGACTCCACTTCTTTGGAACCCTGTCTTTGATAGGTAATAACCTGAGGACCTCTAACTATGCTTCTCCACAGTTTTGCATCATTTGCTTTCACGTACTTCTCAAATCTGAACTTCCACTCAGCAAACCGTTCTGATGTCAGTAGTCGTGGTACGCGAGTGGTAGTTCCCATTATAGAATCAAGCTCTTGATGAAGAGTGGCATTGGAAGACGCACTAACACCTGATTGATCCATAATATCCTTGACCGAGAACTTGATAAAATGACCAAAAATAGCAAAATTCTCCCAAAAACACAGAAAGTTGACCGAGAACTGTTTACAATATCTGATAACACACCAGGTTGCCCGAGAATGACGAAATCTACCCGAGAACTTGAAGATCCTCCTGATAACCTTGAATTCAACCCAAGAGCTGAAACAGATTTATCGAGAACTTGGAATGGTTATGGTAATCCTTGAATATTTAACTAAATCCCGAGAATGATGGGATTCAAATTAAACATGAGATTTTCAAAATCCGTTCCAAACTAAACTTTTACCAGCCGAAGAACACGAAGAACAATCTTCTTCAAGCTCCAGAAATCCTCAACCAAAGAAAAACACCTGCAAATCACCAGAGAATCCTTGATATCACCAAGAATCGAGCCTAAAGTAGGTCTATAGGCTCTGATACCAATTGTAAGTCCCGTGACGGATCTTTCAATGTGATATCAAGATACTCAATGATTAGGCGGAACCTAATCACCAAGCCGATTCTATGTAACAAGCAAGAACACACGTAAAACAAATAAACAAGCTTCAAAACACACGTATATTATACGTCGGGTGCTTAAGCCCTTAACAACTTACACGGGTGAATAATACTTTGAATGAACAACGCTAACTTCATTAACATACATGAATATATATTCTACCAACTAGGCCCAAAACAAACTAAAGCCTACCGAGATCAATAGATCTCGGTTTACATACAAAAGCCCAACCAAGCCCAAAAACTAAATCCAACACTACAAGCAAAAACCACAAAATACGACCCGACATAACATTACTAAGTCTGGTTATTCAAGATAACCTGGGTTACTTTGGTTCACTACTTCTATTGGATTTAGCGGAACTTACCTAACTGAACTAAGAACTAACGAGGATAATTATTTTGCTTTATTAATTTGGGTTTACTCTGGATCAGGCTTTAAGCAACTTTGGATTAGGCCCAACGGCTCCGGTTTCTTTATCAGGCCCAAGCTACATAAAATTGTTATGTTCTGCTGGGTCAGTGGCTTGCTTGGTCTTGGACCCAATGCTGCTCGCGGTTCGCATTCTGGGCTAGGCCCGCCTGCTCGCTGATCATAAGTTCGCTTGGCAAGGCACTATGCTCTGCAAGCTAATCGGGTTGGACGACTCGCTACCTAGGTCAGGCTGCTCGGGCTAAGCATGATCGGTCATGGATGGTGACCACCATGTCGCGATCCGGCTAAGTACAAGAAATTCTTCGCAGGTTCCGGATGCTTCTAGAACACTTTGGGTGCAACAAGGGCTGCTGGGAAGCCTCCGGAACAGGCCCGAGTTTCTGGACCAGACCCACATCATGTAGACATCCTAAATCAGCCCACAACTTGCCTCATAGCTGCTGCAAATGTCCAGAATACACAGCCAAGTGCTGGGCAGATTATGCAGCTCCCGCACTCTCTAGAACAGCCCTGAAATGGCTCGGTAGTTGCTGGAAACGACCAGCAAAGTCTGCACTTTGTTGGACCAAGTGGCAGCCACACAAAGACTCTAGAATGGGCTGATCTTATAGCCTAAAGACCTGCCACAAGAAGGTTCTAGATCTGTCCAAGAATGCAGGAAAATATCAGCCAAGAGATTAACAAAGAAATCCATAGAACTATCTAAGCCAATGCTACTAGTATAAATAGAGATGTGTAGTCTTATTTGAAGAGGACCCAAACATATCAAAAGTTACACACAATCTGTAAATGTCTTGCTGTTATAACATAAAATAGCCTTTGGTTTACTTAGCTTGCACAATCTGTTTAGCCGTCAAGAATCGTTACGACAGTTGGTGTAAAGGCTGATCTTAGATGCATCTAAGAGTCGCACGCGAGTTAGAGAAATTACTCCGTGACAACCAACTTGCTTGTGAGCTGTTTGCTAGTTGCTGCTCGCCAAACAAAAAGGAAAAACAAGCCGGGGGCGGGGTACGATTTCTTGACCCCTAGCTCAACCATTTCGTTCTTAACCATTCCACTTTCGTGTTCTAATATTATTGTGAGCTTGTTTTACCTCTTATGCAAGCTACGCCTAAACCTGAATACCAATTTTATTGTTTAGGCTTGATACATAAGTAAATGTTGGAACTTTAATCCATTTCACCAGATCTATAAACATACTCGTTTTCATGACTAAACAATATCTTTAGAGTAACCTTTTTTTATCTGAACGTACCTTTCAAGATCCGAGGTCAAGTCTTTACCAACTTGGGCCTAGATGATTTCTTGTTATTAGTATAAAACGAACTCTAAATCTTTCTTTTTCGAAATCCAAAATTGAAGGGAAAACATGGAGAGGTTGTGGGTGTCTTTGAGGTGTTTGGATGTAAATGAAAAGAATATGAGATCAAAGATTAAGATTTTAGAAGGTTTATGAAATTATATACTTCAAGGCTCATGGGCTCTAGGCCCATTGCCCATCTGTAAATCCTTTCTCCTATTCTCCTAAATCCACAACAACTTCTTTATTATTTAAATCTAAACGCTTAGTAGTAATAAATCTATTACTATTATCTTTCGAAAAGTTAGATTGTTAAAGCAGAGACGACTCGTCCCACAAAGTAAAAGTTGTTAAAAAATTGAAAATTATTTTGTTGGGTTGGATTTTTGATAAGGAATACTGGAATCTTCTCAACCTCCTCAGAAAACGGCTAAGTATGGAATACGAGCAAGCCCAGACGATCGAGGATGGTCTTTACTACTTCGAGCAAGGTTCTGAACCTTAAATGGTTGATTCTTCTAAGTGTTGAAGGTTTCGAGCAAGCTACACTTCAACGAGCAAGAGTATTCTTCTATCGAGCATGGATTGCCAATCGAGCAAACAGCTTGATCATACATGTTCCAGCCAAGTGTTACAGGCACAGGATGATCGAGCACATGGGGACAAGCATGGATGCAATAAGAGGATGTCACGTGAATCTAAGCAAAGACTTCGAGCATAGTTCAGTTACCGAGCAAGATTTACATCCGAGCATGCTAAAGATTGCTGAATAAGAAAAGCTAAAGACATCAAGAAGAATGAGCTTGCTCGATGGACTAGTTCGAGCAAAGCATGGACAAGTCAAGAGGAATGAAGCTTACTTGAAGGGAATATGTATTCTTCGAAAGAGAATATATTCTAAGTAAAGTCTGCTCGAAGACACTCATCGAGCACACCTAGTATAGGAAGTTTGCTAGAGCAAGGTATGTACCTTGCTCGAGGACTGAAACACTTGTATTAGATTTATCTTTCATTGTGTAATGACTAGGACTTATAGAAGGAAAGTCAGAGTCTATAAATAGAGGTCCTAGGGTACCTTTAGGTATAGATTTCGAGACGGAATTGGCAGGCACTCACTGATTACGAAACACAGCAGCCGTCACACAAAACCTTAGACATTCCATTCACTGTACCTTTGACGTATCATTAAATATAGTGAATCTTTATCTCTGAATAAGCCTTTACTGATTATCATTTACTATTTTGTGTTTGATATATGTTCACAATTCCTCATTCTCAATCATTGAATATCCTGATTCTGCGGGATATTCAATCGGTCTTTTGAGTATTTGAGTCGGTGTGTTCTTGTCAAACCTTTTCTAAGGTTTCACCTGACGGACGGTCCTGACAAGTGGTATCAGAGCTTGAGTAAGCTCACTGAAGACCACGGGACTGAGGGTTTGTGAAGAAGCTTGAAGATTCACTGTGACTTGCTGCTGTAAAACTCAGATCTGGTGAAATGGAAGACCAGGAAGTGTAAACCAACAAGATTCCAAGTTTGCTTGGACAAGAAAACTTCATAAAATGGAAGGTGCTATTTGAAGCTGCAGTGAACTACAACGATCCAGAACTTTGGATGGCTATCACTAAAGGGAACTATACTCCTTCATCAGCTCCAAGCAAAAATGTTGCGGTTGATTTGAGAATGAAAAAGAGGGATGATAAAGCACTGTCAATGCTAAAGTTGGGGCTTTCATGGGAAATTTAACCACTGTAAATCATCATAAAAATGCAAAGGATATGTATGATGCAGTGATTGAAATGTTTGAAGGAAACACTGAATTGAGAGACATTAAGAAAGACCGACTGAAGCAGCAGTTGGACAGATTTAAGTTTAAAGAATGAGAAAGGTTGAAGTTAGTGTTACAAAGGTTCATGACCATTGTAAATGAAATTAGGACCACTGATTTGCAGATTTCCGATTTTGAGCTTAACAAGAAGCTTCTGTCATCTTTATCTGGCGAATGGTATACTGCCAGCAAGTTCATCAAAGAGAAGGCCAACTTTCCTAACTTCAAGGCTGCTGAACATGAAATGATTGAAAACCATATGATTCGAGAGGACAAGCCAAGCTTTCAAATGAACAATGCTCTTGTGGCACCAATGGGCAATCTCTTGATCAAGAATCAATAGCCTATCATTGAGGAACCATCAGAAGCAAACTCATCTTGTAACAGTCAGTCAAGATTCAATGTGCAGCTGATGGAAGATGACAATCAATCTACTGGAAATGGGCAGTCCACTTTCACACAACACAATCCAACTCAAGAAACATATTACCAAGCATTATTCTCAATGTTCACTGAGTCTTACCATGCCTTTGTGGCCAAGAATATGATAAACACAAGCATTGTGCAAGAAGACTTAGAACAGATAGATGCTGATAATTTAGAAGAAATGGACATCAAATGGCAAGCGGCTATGTTGGCTGTGAGAAGCAAAAGGTTGTATAACAGAACTGGCAGAACCAGTTTCAATGGACCCAATGAAAGGATTGGATTTGACAAATTCAAAGCCATCTGTTATAACTGTCAACAACTAGGACAGTTTGCAAGGGAATGCAACATGCCAAGGCAGTCTGGCAATCAAGTTAACCAGAATCAGTTTTATCAGAATCAGAATCAAAAAATTTCAGCAGCAAAGGAATCAAATGCCCAACCAAAATCCCTATCAAAATCAGAATAGAACCCAGCAATAAACATTTCAACATTAGAGAAATAATCAGATGCAGGTTCACACAAATCAAAACAGACCATCTCAAAGTGGTGTGAACCAGCAAAGGGATCAAGGGAATGTAGCTGTTACTAGGGTGGCTCAGGATGGGGAGTTTGACTGGAGTAATCATGCTGCTGAGATGGAAAGGGCAAATGTCGCATTCATGGCCAAAATAAATGACAAGGCTGAATCATCTAACACTCAGGTAAATTCTGACACTTCTATTTCTGATCTTCTTGCTAAAATTGATGAATTAAATCAGGAGGTTGAAAAATGGAAAACTGAATGTGGAAGGAAGGATGTCTTTCTGAATGCGTATGCAGATAGTGAAGCTACATATGAAAGTCAAATCAAGGGATTGGAGGATGATTGTATGGTATCATATCAAGTTCAATCCAGAATGAGAATTGAGATAGAAGGACTAAAGAAGATGTTTGCTGATGAAAAACTCAAGAATGCAGAATTGTTGATTGAAATGGAGTTTTTGAAAAATCTTGTCTCTACAGGAAACATTATTGGTCATGTTGACAAAATGACAGAAGAAGAGAAGTACAAGAAGGTACCACCACCTTTTTGTGACAGTTATCCTTTGAAGGTTGATAAAGAGAGCAGAAGTGAGTATCTCAAACAGTTCAAAAATGTGTTTGATGATAAGCCTGAATTTATCAAGCAGTATGATGATGTGAGTGTAGATCAGGATGGAGAATTTGTGATGAAAAAGACTGATAAGTTGGAAATTGTGATTGATGAACAGCCTCAAGGAGTGAAAAAGAAGTGGAGTGAATACTCCAGTGAAGAAAGCAATTGTAGCTGTGGAAGCTCTAAGTCATCAAAAGGGAAGAAGAAGAAAAGAACAAATAAGAAGAAAAGTGACAAAATTCCTCCTCTTCCACTTATGACATCACAGGTAAGAAAGAACCACGAAAAAAATGAGAAGAGAGCATGTTCCATTTGATATATGTGCTAGAACACAGCCAGTTATCAAGAAGAGAAAAGAACCACAGCCAGTCATAAAGAAGAAAAATGAACAACCAAGGAAATCTTCTTATGATCAGAGTTATTCACCAATTTACCCAGTCTTTTCTAATCATGAATTTTTTGATGTTGGTGATGTGGATTATGCTCCAAGAAGAAGACATTCAAAAGAAGAAGAGGGAAGTTCTTCAAGATTGCCATCCAAACTGAAGAAAATCGTTTTTGTCAAAGAAAAATATCCACAAGCAATTGATCTCAGCAAGCCAATCAAGATGGATTTCTCCAACACTATGAATCCAAAGACATCTTTAGGATTTGACTTCCCTAAACCAAGTGACAAGATCAAGGACAAGAAACTTCTTGAAGATTTGGGAAGCTTTGCTAAAGTGTTTTGCACGAAATGTGATGCATATGGGCATCACATTGACTCTTGTTGGGTTCTTGAGGATATTTTTGAAATTCCAGATGTGGTTAGTGGCTATGACATGAAAAGCTACAAAGAAAAGTATGAGAGATACTTGAATGGAAATAAAAACCCATTTGAAGATAAGAACCATTAGCCTATGTTGGAACAAAGGCTCAAAACAACTTTGAAGATCAAAGAAGATGACCAAATCCTGACAACAACAGACAAGAACAAAAGGTCACCAAATGAAGAAAAAGCAAAGAGGAGACCAGGTGTTCTAAATGGTGATGAGAAGTTTCTTTTGAAACAAGGATTTGAACCAAGAGGATTCAAGTGGAAGGCAAAGAAGGAAGTAGAAGAAGGGAAGGATAAGGTGATTGAGGAAGTTGATAGTTGCATTAAAGTGTCTGCAGTGCACTTTGGATCAGAATACGACACTGATGAAGATTGTGAAGTCGTATATGAAGATCCACCACCTGTTCCAATCCAAACTTCTGATGCATCCTCCACTATCATTGAATTACAAACTGATGGAGTTTGTAGCTCAGAATCAAACTGATTCCTTTTGTGTGTGTGCAGGAACAGACCATGAGTAGCAATGATTAATGGTATATGGACAGTGGATGTTCAAGGCACATGACATGTGACAAGTCTGCATTGATTAATTATGTGAAGAAGTATGAGGGACCAGTTGCATTTGGGAGTGATGAAAATGGAGGAAAAATTGTTGGAAAGGGTACACTCACAAATGGTAAAGTATCCTTTGAGAATGTTCTACATGTTGAAGGACTACAATACAATTTACTGAGCATTTCTGAAGTGTGTGACAAGGGATACAAGGTTGCCTTCAATGATGAACATTTCCTGATTTTGAAGCCAGAGTTTGTGATTCCAACCGAAATGATTATGATGATGGCTCCAAGAAATGGCAACCTCTATGAACTAAGAATGAATACTGCAACTTCAAGAGGTGGTTCATGCTTTGTATCAAAGGCAACTGAGAATGAAACTGTGCTATGGCATAGGAAGATGTGTCATGTGAATTTGAAAAACATGAACAAACTAGTGAAAGGTGAACATGTTGTTGGCCTTCCCACAAGAGAGTTCAAGCTAGAAGAAAAATGCACATCTTGCCTAAAAGGAAAGCAACACAAATCCTCACACAAGAGCAAACTGATAAACACAATAGATGAGGTCTTGGAATTACTTCACATGGACTTGTTTGGTCCAGTGAGTGTTCCAAGTGTTGGGAAGAAGAGATACTGCCTAGTGATAACTGATGATTTTTCAAGATTCACTTGGGCATATTTCATGGGGACCAAGGATGAAACCCCGAATTTGATCAAATCCTGTGTACTCAAGACGGAAAATCAACTTGACAGGAAAGTGAAGGTAATTAGAAGTGACAATGGGTCAGAATTCAAGAATGAAATTATAAGTGAATTTTGCACTTCTAAGGGTATTTTCCAGCAGTATAGTGCTCCTAGAACCCCTGAACAAAATGGAGTTGCAGAAATGAGAAATAGTACTTTAATTGAAGCTGCAAGGACCATGATTGCTGATGCCAACCTTCCTGTTACCTTCTGGGCAGAAGCAATAAACACTGCATGTTATGTGCAGAACAGGGTTCTACTCAACAAGGCTCAAAACAAGACTCCATATGAAATTCTCTACCAGAGAAAGCCTTATGTGAAGTTCTTGAAGCCTTTTTGATGTAAATTCTCACTCTTGAACACAAAGGACTACTTGAAAAAATTTCAGTCCAAATCTCTGGAATGTTTCTTTGTGGGCTATTCATCTCATTCAAAAGCTTATAGAGTCTATGTGAAAGAGCACATGGTGGTCATTGAATCATCTGACATCATCTTCAATGAAAACCATTTCAACAATACTGAGGGTCCAAAATGGCTATTTGATCTTGAGAAAATGATCAAATCATTTAAAATCTATAATGAAGACATGGATGATAGTATGTACAGAACCAGCTTTGAAGAAAAAGAAAAATCAAAACAAGTGGATCTGGACAAACTATGGACCTCAGTTGCTCCTGAAGCAAATGGTTTTAACTTTGGTAGAAACATCCAAGAAGAAGATGAAGTAGAGAGAGTTGGACAAGAGGCTGAAGTTGAAATCTCAAATGAAGGTCCAAGTGTTATTGAAAGTGAACCCATCCAAAGTCAACAACCCTCTCAGACTGAAGAAATGTCTCAGTTGCAGAACCTGTTTGACTCATTGCAGCTAGGAGGAAATGAAGCATCTACATCAGAACTCAATCATGTTCACACCTCTACTGAGAATCAAGTCAGATCTGAAGATGAATTTGCTGAAATGAATATTACAAATCTAGAAGCAGAAGTGTTTGTACCCTACCTATGTTGAAAGAAATCACCCTGCAGAGAACATCATTGGAGATTTACATGAAAGAGTTACCAGAAGTGCATCTGAAAGAGCAAATATTTGCCTGTATGCATGTTTTCTATCCCAAGTTGAACCAAAGAATATTAATCAAGCTTTAAAGGAAAACAGCTGGGTGGAAGCTATGCAGGAGGAATTAGCTCAGTTTAGAGACTTACATGTGTGGGACTTGGTGGACAAGCCTAGACGCAAGTATGTAATTGGTACAAAATGGGTCTTTAGAAACAAGAAGGATGAAAGGGGGATAGTGATTAAGAACAAAGCTAGATTGGTGGCTCTAGGGTGTCTACAAGAAGAAGGAGTAGATTTTGAAGAAGTATTTGCTCCTGTTGCAAGACTAGAGGCTATCAGGATTTTTCTAGCATATGCAGCATCAATGAACATTAAAGTCTATCAGCTTGATGTAAAATCTACATTTCTGAATGGAAAGATAGATGAAGAAGTTTATGTCACTCAACCTCCTGGATTTGAAGATCCAATTCATCCAAACAAAGTGTACAAGCTCAGCAAGGCACTTTATGGACTACATCAGGCACCAAGAGCCTGGTATGATGAGCTTTCTAACCATCTGTTAGAACATGATTTCTGTAGAGGGGCCATTGACAAGACTTTGTTTTACAAAAGAAAGGGAAAAGACTTGCTACTGCTGCAAGTGTATGTGGATGACATCATTTTTGGCTCAACAAATGAACAAATGTGCAAAGAATTTGAGCAAGTGATGAAGTCCAAATACCAAATGAGCTCAATGGGAGAAATGAATTTCTTTCTTGGACTGCAAGTGCAACAGAAGACAGATAGAATTTTCATCAATCCATCAAAATATTTGCAAGAGATTATCACCAAGTTCAAGTGCCAAGACTTCAAGACAGTGTCAACTCCAATGGACACACATGAGAAAATGGTACCTGATGAAAAGGGGGAGCCAGTGGACCAGCATGAATATAGGGCCAAGATAGGTTCATTGATGTATCTAACAGCATCTAGGCCAGATATTATGTTTGCTGTGTGTGTCTGTGCAAGGTTTCAAGCAAATCCCAAGGTGTCACATATGCTAGCAGTGAAAAGAATATTCAGATACTTGAAAGGAAAACCAGACTTGGGAATTTGGTATCCAAAGAACTCTTCCATTTATTTGATGGCTTACACTGACAGTGACTATGATGGTTGCAACATGAGTAGAAAATCAACTTCAGGAGGATGTCAGTTTCTTGGAAACAGACTCGTGTCATGGCAATGCAAGGAACAAACCACAGTGTCAATCTCTACTGCTGAAGCGGAGTACATTGCTGCATCTGCTTGCTGTGCACAGGTTCTGTGGATTCAAAACCAACTGCTGGATTATAGTACGAATTTCTTACTCACACCTATTTTAATTGATAATACTGCTGCTATGTTCATTGTTAAGAATCCAGTCCAACATTCTAAAACTAAGCACATTGAAGTTAGACATCATTTCATTAGGGATTGTCAGGAAAAAGGGCTTATAGAAATGAAAAGGGTAGACACATCTGATAATTTGGCTGATTTGTTCACCAAACCATTAGATAAAACCAAGTTTCACTCTCTGTTAAAATGCCTAGGAATGATTAATGCTGATGAGGTTTAATTTAGGATGTGTGCTTAAGTGAGGTGCTTACTGATGATCTATGTTTCTCACTTTGAATGTTTGCATGATGACATTTCTATGCTTGAATGATTACTCAAATTGCATGAATCATGTTTGTGACTGTTCTTGTGTGGAATTTCTGTTAATATTGAGAATTACAGCTGTTAGTACTTTGATCTGTGCTTGCATGATGAATTGTTATGATCCTAAGTACTTCGATCATGAATCTGTGCTTGATGATGTGCTTATTGCTCTTCGAGCACAAGCATAGGCTTCAGTGAGACTATTCTAAGTCACTCGAGCACAGATGTCATTGCTCAACTGCTCGAGCATGGAAACAGTCTTGAAAACTTTTACAAGTGTTTCGAGCATGCTTCTGTGGAAGATGGGTGTTTACTGCTCTTCGAGCACAAACAATCCACACTTGGAAGTTCAGGATAAACTTATTCCTTGTAACTTACTGCTCGAGCACAAAGTTAAGTCTCTCGAGCAAAATCATTAAACTGATTTACGTCTAAGGTTGTGTTGGTACATGATGTCAGTAGTTCAGTATCTAGTGTCTGTAATCGATTTATTATGTTTTGTATTTAGAATTAAGCGAACTTGTCTCACAAGTTCGCCTGATATAGGCGAACTTGTGGAACAAGCGAAGTTAGTGACAACTTCGCCTAAACATGTTAGGCGAAGTTTTAGGCGAAGTTGTCGAATGTTATATAGGTTGAGGTTACAGCTTGTTTGTAGGTGTGGTTCAGTTTTGTGTAATCGGTGATCGAGATATCACGTGTTATCAGTTGCAATACAACGTGTTCTTTGTTAATTGTAACATGTGTTTGATTGTGTTTAACGTGTTTCGTCTTCTACGCTCGTATCGTCTTACGTAGGGATTCCGCACCTACGTAGAACGAGATATTCCGTGTAGATCCGGCTGGGAACCTACAATTGGTATCAGAGCGTTTACTCGTGATTGTGTGGATCGGGATTATCACACGGGTGTAGAAATCGTTCCGTTCGACTATTCGCGGGACGAGTTTACGTTAATATACCGAGTTTTTGTGTCCTACTCACCTCCCACCATCAAAAACAACCCATTACACCTTCGTTTACCTCGCAAAACGTCAAAATCAAACCTGCAAAAACAATTGTTCATCAGGCGAAGTTGTCGCTACTGTTTGTAGGGTTTAGGCGAAGATATAAGGTTAAGCGAAGTTATTAACAACTTCGCCTACCTCACAAGTTCGCTTAACTTAAGCGAAGTTATCTACAACTTCGCCTAGTCAGGCGAATTTAAAAAGGAGCGAAGTTAAGAATTCAAGCGAAGTTAAGACTTAAGCGAAGTTAAGTTTAACTTCGCCTACAGTACTGTTCAGAATAAAATTTTTATTTTTGGTTTCTTTGAGTGCTCGTTTGTATTTCTTCCAAAGATGACTTCTATAAACATTACGGAACTGGTGAAAATGGAGGTGGAAGCAGGTTCAGCTACTAAGGCACCGAAAATGCTTAAGGGAACCGATTTCGTGGCTTGGAAAGATCGGTTTGAGCAGTATGTTAAATATCAAGATGCTAAGATGTGGGTGTGCATTCAAGATGGATACATTCCACCAACGGCTTTGTATGAGGGTCGTGAACAAATTAAGAAATACAATAAGATGGAAGAGGAAGAAAAGAAGATGTATGAGGCTGAAAGCAAAGCTCATGCTGCGATAACAATGGCTCTTCCACAAGAAATTCTTCACACCTTCAGGAAATATAAAACCGCCAGAGAGCTATGGGAAGCGCTTGAAAACCGATATGAAGGTAATGTGGGGATACGTGCATCCAAGATCAAGCTACTCAAAACCCAATTCTCGGTGTTCAAGCATTTGAAGAATGAGTCACTTGATGATATCATCACAAGGTATTACCACTTGATGACCGAACTCAGGAACGTTTCAATTGACTATAAAGAAGAAGAGATCGTGGAAAAACTCCTTGATGCTCTCCCACCGAAATGGGAGATGTACACTGTCTTGATGAGAGAAGATAAAGAGTTTGCCAACATTGACTTGGAAACAGCAGTCAACAAACTACGAACTTTTGAACTTAACATGGTTCGAAAAGAGACACCAACTGATCAGGTTCAGGATCCGGGAATGTATAGTGCGAAAGTTAATTCAAGTTCAAGTTCGAAGTCAGAATCATCTGCTTACTACTCAAAGGGAGACTCGAGCGCTAACTCAACTCATGAAGGTCATGTAACTCTCAACATGGATGGTGATGTGTGTTTCGTAGCTGGTGGAACAAACACTTCTAAACCTCAAACAACAAAGGGTAGTTTTTCTTCAAGTGTTCCGAACAGCAACTACTCTCAGATGCCCATGAGTGTTAAATCTGCTGAACAGCAGTTTGCTCTCTATGCATCTTTCATTGCTTCTTACGAAAATTACATTAAAGGTAAAATCGTTGATCCTGCAACTTTAGACGAAGACTATGATCAGATCGATGCTGATGATCTGGAGGAGATGGATCTGCAGTGGTAGATGGCAATGATAGTAAGAAGAGTTAAAAGGTTTATGAAGAAGACTGGTAGAAAATTCGTTGGTGAAAGACCAGGTTTTGATAAGTCAAAGGTTCGGTGTTATAACTGTCAACAGAATGGACACTTTGCTAAAGAATGCACAAATGAACGGATAGAACGTAGTCAGAACAGGCCAACACAACCGAATGGGGGAAGTAACGAGAATAGGGCAATGATATCCAGACAGAACGGGGAATACAATTGGAATCTGCAAGTTGAGGAAGTGTTCGAACAGGCCAACTTGGTTAACATCGAAACTGAAGGAAAAAACAGAGAGACAAAAGAAGATCAAGCTTATATGGCAGAGGTGATAGATCAGCTCTCTGAGGTAAGTTCTAAACTCCCTTGTACGAAATGTGAAAATCTGTTTGAACAGTTGAAAACGATAACTGATCAGTTTGTTAGTTTGGATGCTCAATTTAGAACATTAAAAGAAGATCATTATTACACTAAAACTAGAGAAAAAAATTACACGGTAAAAATAAAGCTAGTGAGAAAGATATCAGAAGTCTTAAAGCAAGTCTAGCTGAAAAAATACAAGTAATTGATCTTAGCTATGAAGTGTTAGAAGAGAAAACCAAACTAATTGCTGAAAGGGATAAACAGATAGCTGATTACCAGGTGAAAGTGGTGGAACTAAACAGAAAGCTTGAGCAATTTAGAAATTCCTCCGCAATACTTGATCACCTCGTAAGTGATCAACGTTCCCCAGTTAAAAGGGGAGGAATTGGATATTCTAAAGTTCCACCACCTTATAATCATAACTATACTTATGATCCTAGTAATCAGAAATCTGTTGATGTTGAAATTGGTCAGACAGTTCCTGTTAAAGTTACGATTAAAGATCCAGAAGTTAGTAAAAGCGAAACGAGTAAGCCTGTTTCGAATGTTAAGATTTCTGTTCCTAGTTCTGTCTCATCAAATTCGGACAAGACATCCGAGTCTAGTGAGACAAAAGAAGAGGCTGTGTTACTAAAACGCGGAGAGGAACATAAACCAACTGAAAAGAATTCTCCACTAAACCCGTATGTCCCACCATATGTTAGACAAACGGGCAGTAATGCAACCTCAACATCTAAAACAACTGTTGAGACGAAAGTTGAACACAGGAGCTGTTTCAGATGCAATGAAACAGGACACCTGATTGCTGATTTCCCTCTGAATCAGAGATTCAGAGGTATGAGGCCTTCGAAAACTGAGAATAGAACTAACAGTAATTACTATAATGGTAAAAATGAAAACTCATCAAAGTTCAGATATTGGACTAATCCAGGTTTTCAAAGAAGTCGATCTCAGTTTTTCCCTGTTAACAACCAAATCATTAGTAATAATTCATTTAATTCACGAAGGTTTGGATGGCCTCATAGTCAATCTACTAGAAGGTATCCTTTTAGGACTTACATAAATCATTCTAATACTAACTTTGGACAGCCAAAGTACGGGATGCCTGTTTACAGATTTAATCGACCCAAGACCAATAGGTCTTGGGTCCCCAGATTTTAATCCTTTGCTTTAATCGTGCAGGAACAGTTCAACAGGGCTGCAAACAATCTATGGGTTGTGGATAGCGGCTGTTCCTGGCACATGACGGGTAACAAGAATTTGTTACACGAATGGAAACCTGTTCAGGGAGGTAGAGTAAGTTTTGCTGGAGAGAGTGGTGGAAGAATTACTGGAATTGGAACGGTGACTAATGGTAAAATGAAGTTAGAAAAGGTGAATTTCGTTGAAGAGCTGAAGCATAATCTGCTGAGTGTGTCTCAGATCTGTGACAAAGATTACACTATACAATTTACCAAAAATGAAGCGATCGTACTGTATCCTGGTTTCAAGATACCAGAGGCATGGATAGTGATGAAGGCTCCAAGGGAAAAGAATACATATGTTATGGACATGAGGTCGACTGAGATGGCAACAGAAGAATCATGTCTTCTGTCAAAAGCAACTGAATCGGAGTCCGAGTTATGGCATCTAAGAATGGGGCATATTCATCTTCGAAAAATGAACTACATTGTCAAGAATGGGCTGGTGCTTGGTGTTCCCTTAAAAAATTTCAACTTTGAAGACCAATGCTTATCGTGCAAAAAGGGAAAGCAACACAAGAAGTCTCATCACACCAAGAAGGTTAATTCAATAGTCAGTACCCTAGACCTACTTTACATGGACCTCTTCGGTCCCGTGAATGTAAAAAGCCTAGGTGGAACATCATACTGCTTGGTTATAACTGATGATTTCTCTCGATATTCTTGGGTATATTTTCTGAAGACAAAGGATGAAACGGTTCAGTTGGTAATGAATTTAATTACCAAGGTTGAGAATATTATGGGGAAAAAGGTTAAATACATCAGGACTGACAATGGGACAGAGTTCAAAAACTATCAGATGGAGATATTCTGCTTACAGAAAGGGATAGACCACCAGTACAGCGCTCCGTATACTCCACAACAAAATGGGGTCGCTGAGAGGAAGAACAGAACGCTAATTGAAGGAGCCAGAACCATGCTGGCTGATTCTAAACTTCCTGTGGTGTTCTGGGCTGAAGCTGTTGCAACAGCCTGTTATATCCTTAATAGAGTTTTAACTGTTAAAAGATTGAATAAAACATGTTATGAACTTATGCATGGTAGAAAGCCTAACTTGAGTGGTCTCGAACCATTCGGGTCCCCGTGTTCGATATTAAAGACGAACTCAAAATTTGGTGAGATAGCCGACGAAGGTATTTTAGTCGGATATGTTGTTGGGACACCCAACAGACGAGTCTTTAATCTATCGACCAGCAAGGTTGAGGTGGTGTGTAACACTGACATCACAAGTTACAAATCACCAAAACCAAGCACGGGACCCGCTGGGGCTTTCGACTATGATAGGCTTTTTAAATCTTTTAATTTGCCTTACTTGGATTGTGCAGAAGTTGATGAGAGAATAGCTACGAAGATGCTTTATGATGAGGAAGAAAATTTTGTGCAACGACCGCAGTACCATGAAAGTCAACCTTCCTCGTCAAATGCTGTCGATACCCCTGCTACCTCTATAGAAGAGGAATTCTTCAATCCTTTTCACTCTCAACAACAATCACCCATTGATGAGCTATCTTCGAACCTGGAAGACAATCTGCAAGTCAGTTCGGTTCCGACTACGAGTGTTCACAAAAATCACCCTTGGAGAACGTGATAGGTGAACTGTCCGACGGTGTGCAAACAAGACGAAGCTTGAATGAGCACACTTGTGTTTACACAAGCATTAAAGATACATGCATCATTAACGAATGCTTGTACACCTGCTTCATCAGCCAGATTGAACCAAAGAACTATCAAATGGCTCTCAAGGACAGCTCGTGGGTCGAAGCCATGCAAGAAGAGTTAGCCCAGTTCAAGAAGATGGAGGTATGGATTTTGGTTGCAAAACCGAAAAATGTGCATGCGATTGGCATAAAATGGGTTTTCAAATGCAAGAGAGATGAAAAAGGGATAATTATCAGGAACAAGGCAAGGCTGGTTATAAAAGGTTTTAATCAGCAAGAAGGGATCGACTACAATGAAGTGTTTGCTCCTGTGGCGAGATTGGAAGCGATTCGATTGTTTTTGGCATTTGCTGCACACAAGGAGATGAAGGTGTTCCAGTTAGACGTGAAAAGTGCGTTTCTTAACGGTAAAGTCGATGAGGTTGTGTACGTTGAGCAACCTCCGGGTTTTCCTGACCCAGACTTTCCTGATCACGTGTACAAGCTAAGTAAAGCGCTATATGGGCTACATCAGGCCCCTCGTGCCTGGTACGCAACTCTATCCGATTACTTGCTTGAGAATGAATTTGAAAGGGGAAAGATCGATAGCACACTGTTCGTTAAGAGAAAAGGAAGCGACTTTCTTCTGGTTCAAGTCTACGTGGACGACATCATCTTTGCTGCATCAAAAGTCGCCATGTGTCAGGAATTTGAAGCCGTCATGAAAAAGAGGTTTGAAATGAGTGCTATGGGTGAACTAACTTTCTTTTTAGGACTGCAGGTTGATCAGAAGAAAGATGGGATGTTCATTCATTAGACTAAATATGTCCAAGACGTTCTCAAACGCTTCAAGATGGAGGACAACACTCCATTTGATACTCCAGTTTGCGTCAACCATAAACTGGGTGCTGATTCAGAAAGTGATGCAGACGTGGACCCACCCAATATCGGGCAATCATAGGTTCTTTAATGTACTTAACTGCATCTAGACCTGATATTATGTTTGCAGTTTGTCTTTGTGCTCGCTTTCAGGCAAACCCAAAGGAATCTCACATGAAGGGTGTGAAGAGGATATTGCGATATCTCAAAGGCAAGCCTAAGCTAGGGTTGTGGTACACGAAAGGAGGAGACTTGGAGTTAGTCGCCTACACGGATTCTGATTATGGAGGATGCAATCAGAATCGGAAGTCAACAACAGGTGGATGTCAGTTTCTTGGAGGCAGATTAGTGTCCTGGCAGTGCAAGAAGCAGACCTCAGTCGCCATTTCTACCTGTGAAGCAGAATACATGGCAGCATCGAACTGCTGCTCCCAGGTTCTTTGGATACAACAGCAATTGCGCGATTACGGTCTGAATTTCACTCATACTCCTATTTGCATAGATAACACTGCTGCTATTTCAGTAACTAACAATCCCGTAAAGCATAGCAAAACTAAACACATTGACATCCGTCATCATTTTATACGGGATTGTGCTGAGAAGAAATTGATTGTGCTCGAAAAGGTTGATTCGTTAGATAATTTCGCTGATTTGTTTACTAAAGCGTTTGACAAAACTCGTTTTCAAAACCTTGTTGAGCTAAATGGGATGATCAATCCCGAGTAACCGTGTTCTTCATTTTTATTTAAAAAAAAAAAAAAAAAAACGTCACTATCGCTTAGAATTATGTCGGTTGCTTCAGTTTGAAGGACATATCTTCGGATATGTTTGGTCCTCATTTCTACCTGTAGAGTATGAGGATAGCCATTAACCAGATGACTCAAAGTGACCGGGGCGGTTTATGATGTGTTTTTATTCTTTCGCTGAAAATTAGTCGTTCATACTTAGTTAGAAGGACACATACTCGTATGTGGTCGGTCCAGCTGATCCATTGGATCTTCAGGATAACCGTTTACCTGAAGACTTCGACTTGATCGGGGCGATAGAAGTTAAAATTTTTTAAGGGAAATGAAATAATTTTTCAAGTCTACTGCTTCGTAAGAAGTAGCTATACAATGTTTAAAAGAAAATTGATCCAACCTTGGAAAGTGATGGACAAACTGATTCTGTGTGCTTAACTAGTGAAGTTATTAGGCCTAAAAGACTTTAGAACAGTCATTGTATGTCATGGTAGCTTTTTATGGTGCGTAAAAGTAGAAGTGATACTAATTAAATCTCCTCGATTTTACGTGGAAACTCCTTAAGAGTTGTGCATGTCTCCATATATATCTTTCCGAATGATAGGCAGAAAAGCGATTACCCAGTCATACACGAGCCCGTGAGTGTTCTGATTCCCGTGAAGATAGCGTGTCAAGAAACTGCAGTGATCCAGATTCGGGACTTGCAGTTGTTTACTACTCTGAAACTGTGTAAATATTTATTAAAAAAAAATATGTGTTATTGAGACATTCTAGAGCTAATAATGTTAATACTTCTCAATCAAGATGCAAGAAAGAGAATGGGAAGAAGACTCTACAGATCGACGTGTACTTACTATTTAATCAGACACTACGGGTCAAGGTCAACTCGGGGTGACTTGGGGAAAGCCAAATACGCTTTGACAATAGATAGGAGACATCATAATCTCTGAGGTGTTGCCCATTTAGATTTTGAGCTTAATTGAACCTAACCCGTATCACAGAAGCGATGAAAACCATTTTAAGTTATTTACCTGCTTACAACCTGTTTCTTTATGTCATAATACAGCTGAACATGGATCTATGTGACAGTCACTTAATTAGTATGATTCCTGTTCGGATCTTTTCTAAAACATGTTGGTCCCCGACTAGACTGAAATTTGATCCCGTGTACTTTATTTTTAAAATTTATTCTACTTATGTAGTTGTATGATTTTATACCTGGTTACTTGGTTCTTGATCGGATCAGTTTACTCTTAAAAGGAAGTTTTGAAAGTTAATGGCATAATGTTCAATTTATAAGGGTCTGTTTGGTAAAGTTTCATATTGAGCGAAGTTGAGGAAAGAGGCGAAGTTGTTTAAACAGGCGAAGTTATGGGACAGGCGAAGTTAATCCTAACTTCGCCTGTATAACCTTGACCCTATATAAAGAAATTTTTGGTCAATGCTCAGTATTATTTTTCAAAACCCGGCGAACTTATTCTCAGTTAACCCTAAGCGAAGTTATATCTCGATCACATCTTGTTGTTTTTCTCAGTTTCTAATCCGATTTAAAGGTGTGTAGTGTCATCATATTGTATAATCACTGACAATGGCGTAAATCAAAGGTCGTTTCGACCCGATTCGTGACCCCGTTCTTTCAAACATCCAACACCCGCTTTTCAAACTTGTTTTAACGTAGTCGTATTCAACTTGATCGTGTTGATCTCCGTCAAAACATGTTTGGTTGAGTCCGCAATCTCCAAATTGACCAAAATCACTTCGTTTGAACGTCTAAACTGTTGCCGCTTCATATTCAGGCGAAGTTACAGTTTAGGCGAAGTTATCCTTAACTTCGCCTAAGGTTTAACTTCGCCTGATATTTAATTATTTAACAGTATATGAGGCGAGGTTGTGGTTAGGCGAAGTTATCATTAACTTCGCCTGGCCCTTTTAATTTTTTTATTAACTGTTATCAGGCGAAGTTAAAGTTCAGGCGAAGTTGTTCCCAACTTCGCCCCACCCCTAACTTCGCCTATACAGAATAAATCATAACTTCGCTCATGGTAACAGGCGAACTTGTGATTTGACTCGACGATTCTCTAACTTAGACTGTTTTTTGTTGCAGAAATGGCAGCTGTAGCTGGAGCAGGTGGTGCAGGTGGTGACGAAGGAGGAGATAACAATCGGCAGTTTTTCCCGGGGCATAACATGTACATAACTTTGGACCCGGATGCGAGCGGTGTTGATGATTTCCGCTAGATCATCACGTTTCTTATCCGCTCGCGTATCTTCCACGCTATTACCACAACACTGCCTATATCTTTGCCAAACATAGAAGATTTCTGGCAGACAGTGGAGTATGATTGTCGAGTCGAGCCCCCGGTTATGCGTGCAACGGTTAACAATCAGATAGTACAGTTCTCGTCTGAGCAGATCAGGGTGGCTTTGCAGTTTGGGGATGAAACGAGAGACGATCCTACAGACTTCGTGGCTCCATTCAGAGATGGTGCTTTTCTGAGAATGGGATATTCTGGTCCATTGGGGGATACTCAAAGACGAAAGTGATTCTTGTTAGACCAATGGCGATTTCTTATGCACGTGATGATCGTGTGTATGTCAGGGAGAAAGGCTGGTACGGATGGAATGGGTGCGACCATGCAGTCGGCATTGACAGCACTGACTTACAATAAGCGTTATAGCTTTAGTCAGATGGTGTTCTACGAGATAGACCGTCAAAGACGAGCGGTGGCCCGTGAGAGATTTCTGATGTATCCAAGATTCCTTCAAATGATATTGAATCATGTTGCTCCCACGTTACCTCAGCGCCGCCCGATTAGATATGTGGAGAGTGTAAGCAAGAGAATCTTCGCTCAGTGTAGATCATCAAGTGCAAGAAGCAAGCCTGAGCTCCGTCCTCGACATACTCCATTATTTGGGTACTTGATCAACCCAGAGTATGTTCCAGCTCGTGGGGACGAGTTTCGGGATCCGGCACCACAACAGGCTGGAGCACCTCAACCACCACCTGAGGTACAACAAGCTTTACCTGCTGCTCCTGTTGTGGCACCGGAGGAAAATGTAGACCTTGAAGCTGCTTTTGGTGGTCAAGGTTTCTTCGATATGGAACGTGTTGATCCTGAGGAAGAGGTGCAAGTCTCGGTTGCACGGGTTACTAGTGTGGATGTTGCTATGGCAGCTACGACGGAGGCTGATTCTGATTCCTCATATGATGATGTGGCTGAAGCTAGACGGATTTTAGTTACACAAGAAAGGATTCATGGGAAGAGGAAGAGAGACAACGATGACAGTGATTCGGACTTTGAGGAGATTTACATCAGTTGATCCGTAGATCGAGAAGAGAAAGGGCAGGTGCAGGTTCGGGAGCTGGTGAGAGCTCAAGGGTGGTTCGTTTCACTCCACCCGCACTGTCTGGTATGACTATAGTCTCCACACCATTGCCAGTTACAGGGCCAATCGCCACGGATGTTCCCGTGGTGACTACCTCATCTTCCTTCGGCATCCCACCCACTACATTCCAGCTCTCAGCTCCGGAGATTGTGTCCTTGCCACCTCCAACTCTTACTCCAACGGAGGTCGTAGCAAGGTTTGTTGAGTCGACAGTTGTTGCTACTGCAGGGTTGTCGGTTACGATACCACCTGCGGTTACGTTTCCACCTGTTTCTGAGGTGCCGGTTACATTGGGAATCCCTCCTCCGTATGCTCAAGACATATCACATCTGAGGTTTGATTTCGATGCAACCTTATCCGACTCAGAAAGAATAGCAGCGCTGGAAAGGGTCGTGGCAGAACAATCAAGGGTAAATCTTATCCAGACTCATGCTATTCAACGCCTCGTTGCGGAGAATCAGATTCAGTCGTCCCTCCTGATCGAGCATGGTAAAATAATTGATGCTTTGAAACAGTTCTTGGCATCTCAGGGGGAGACGAGCTGTAAGGGTGACGAGCTGAGGACAAAAAAGAGCAACGATCGAGACGATGATCCCAATGCATCGAAAGGTGCAGGTGGAGAGTTGCCAAGAACTGAACAAGCTCTTGGGACTTCCACATCTCAGGGGGAGTCAACGAGTGCAGCTGGCGGTTCAGGGGGTGATGATGTGGTGGTTGTGGATGCTGAGGAGGTGTTAGATGATGTTATAGGTGATGAGGATGTGTTACCGATGGAGGAGATAGAGAAGATAGGGGCTGAGATCGTGATTGATAGTGAAGTTGAAGAAGGAGAGATTGTGGAGGACAACGTTGAACATGAAATTCCAACGGTTGAAAAGTCAGATTTGGGTCAAGATACGGGATGTGATGAGACAGAATGGGAGGAGCAGCCAAGATGGAAGGAAGGCTACGCTCAGTGGTTCGTAAAGACTAAGAAACCGGCGGTCCCTACTATGTTCAAGAAAAGTTACAACATCAGGGGTTATGCTGAATCGAAAAAGGGGATTATATGCTAGTTATATGATGAGCAGTTGAGACTTTTTGTGATTAAACAGTATGATGGGGTTCAGTATTTCAAGAGGTTGTTGAGATCGTTGAATACGTTGCCTGAGTGTGAATTGAAGGACTTAGCCAGGTTGGGGTTGATAAACAGGAGTGATGATAACATGGCTAGGATCATTGGAAAGATAGTCTGGAAGGAAAGCATAAAGGAGAAAAAGTTCGACTTGTTGAAACCACAGAAAGGAAAGCTCGTTGAAGACAAAGACAGAGGAATGAGAGCAGATGGCAAACCTTGGATGATAATGAAGTATAAGCCGATCCGGTATCTAAAAGAAGTGCCGATGAAACAAATGCCCAAGGATGTGCTCAAAGATCTGAAATGGTGGTACGTTGATTGTGAAACAGCTGAAGCAGTAATGGAAGATTAAGATGAACAAGAGCTGATGAGAGTATATGATCCTATGCATTTAGTGAATTTGTCTCAAGCTGATCTGCAGGTGCTGAACGAGAAAAAGATATTTTACATTCCTGCTTGGAAAGAAGAAGCAAAGAAATATCAAAGAGTAGTTTCAGTTTGTGTACGAGAAGGCGTTCATGCTTGAAGATGGAAGATACAAGATTTTTTGGATTACGAGACATGTGTTTAAAGATAGAGATATGAAGCTACTGCCAAGGGGAGTCTGTTGGTACATGATGTCAGTAGTTCAGTATCTAGTGTCTGTAATCGATTTATTATGTTTTGTATTTAGAATTAAGCGAACTTGTCTCACAAGTTCGCCTGATATAGGCGAACTTGTGGAACAAGCGAAGTTAGTGACAACTTCGCCTAAACATGTTAGGCGAAGTTGTCGAATGTTATATAGGTTGAGGTTACGGCTTGTTTGTAGGTGTGGTTCAGTTTTGTGTAATCGGTGATCGAGATATCACGTGTTATCAGTTGCAATACAACGTGTTCTTTGTTAATTGTAACATGTGTTTGATTGTGTTTAACGTGTTTCGTCTTCTACGCTCGTATCGTCTTACGTAGGGATTCCGCACCTACGTAGAACGAGATATTCCGTGTAGATCCGGCTGGGAACCTACAGGTTGCTCGATAGATTTTCGAGCATGCTCGATGAAGTTTTGAGCACGCTCGATAGACTTAAGTGATGCTTTGTTGTTTCTGTGCTATCTGAAAGTCTGTGTTTTGATTCTGTGAAAGTTTGTGCTTCATTACAAATGCTTAAATGACAAAACCATCTTTAAAATCACTGTTCTTCAACTGAATTTTCAAAAGGAAAATGGTTTTTAAATGGTAAAGAGTTTTTGATTAAGCAACACGGTTTTGGTGATCATACAAGGGATATGATAACATTATCCAAGATCCTAATCTGACGTGAAAAGTGTTTTTGAAGTGGAGATTGAATCCAAGTAAAATGGGAAATGATAGTATATTGTCTAATCTCCTAACTCATGGATTATAGGCTTAAAAGATTTCTGTTCAGTAAACTGACAATTTGTGTAGTTTCTTCTCATGAGTGCAGTGATCTATGTGATACAAATACTATAATCATGCTAAGTTTGATGTGGTGATTCATTTGAAAACAAAGGTATGTTTCCTTGCACATCTCTCCGAATGATAGGCAGAAAGGCAATTATCCAATCATACACGAGCCTGTTGATGTTTTGGTCTACCAAAACCAGTTTATCAAATTATGAGCAGCTACTAAATAGCTATATATATGTATATATATATATATATTTGAAAGTTTATAAACAGAAACTAAAGCAAGTGAAAAAGATTGAAAAAGAAAATGAAATATGCTTCAAAATCATAAATGATAAATAAATATATCATGACCTTAAGGGGCACTAAAAGAACTACAAGAGTGGGGCATACAAATAAGTCCTAAACACTCTGAATGAAAGGCATGTAAGTCCGGATGGCTTGTAAGTCCAACGTTCAACCTTATGGTTTGATATCTATGAATGTTATTAATAAATAAACTGCTAGGACAAATAAAAAAAATTATTTTTGACCAACTCATCAGGGGGTTGAAGTTAATTCGGGGTGATTCGGAGAAAGCTAAATAAGCCTTGAGAAGAGATAAGGAGCAACTAAAGTCTAAAATGTGACCATTCTTACTCAAGCAACCAATTGAATCTTAAGTATATCACAAAAAGTCATAAGAATCATGCTAAGAGCATACACCTAATGTCAGCCTGACTTAAGTCATAATACGGCTGAAATGAAGTGGTGTGACAGTTTTTGGACAATCTGATCCCATGTTGAGATCTTTCCAATGAATTGACATAACTTTCTGAACTGGATTTTGATCTCTTGTTCACCTCAAACCCAAGCTTCAGCAAACGGAATGATTTCATTAACTTGTAATCTTAATCATTGCAAAGTTTGAGTGTGATTTTTTTTCATAACTTTTAGGCAAATGATTTTGATTTCACCACTGCTATCTGTGTTTGTTCTAAGTATTTTCGAGTATGATCTAGGAATTAAACTGTACTTCGAGCTTGCTTTTGATGTGTTTTGTTATCTTTGATCTTCGAGCACGAAGATATACTTTGTTATTTTACTAAGTATCTTCGAGCATGATGGCATGAGTAAGTATGATTTCAAGTTTATGAGCATGAGAACTGAATGATAGGAAACATCTAAGTGTTTCGACCAAGGTCTATGCTAGGTGTCTTAGTGAGCGTGTAGAGATGATTGAGTTAAAATTTCGAGATGAGTAACAGTTTCTATGCTCGAGTGCGGGATTAGGAAAGATTTTAAAGCTGTCGAGCACACTGTACTTCGAGCACACGGGAATGCAGCTCGAGCATAGGGAATTAACAGGATATATTTCTAAATATACTCGAGCAAGCATTCTACCATGTCCTTGTGTATAGAGGGACCCGGCTTTTATTTTGGCTGTATACTCGAGCAAGGGAGGTACATGTAAATTTGAAATTAAATGACAACTGTCGTGTGCTAGACGACAATCCAAGGTACTGTACCATCAAATCGTTAGGTATAAAAAGGGGACTTAGAAAGTTTTTCACACATTTTTCTCTAATTAAACCTAGACGAAAACCCTCTTGCTCGTGCTATTTCCCTCTTTCTCGCTGGTCTATTAGTCATTAATTTCACTTTAATTATAGCCATTAGCTCTGTTTCGACTTCGGTAAGACATCCCTGTTTGATAATCGTCGCACCGATTTTGAAATTAGGGTTTCCAATTGACCAAATTGACTAACTGTTTACTTGTTTTGCAGGTACGCATATTACTAAGGAACAGGTTAATTGGAGATGCCATTAATCATCAATCTATTCTCCTATATTAGTTCTGTAACTTTGTGTACTGACAAATCTTCTTGTTTTTGCAGAACTGATGGCCTTCAAATTCGAAAAACGGCATAATATGTGTGCTTGATTGGAGATAGTTGATGACAACCGTGAGTTGGAGCCAATGATAAACTTTTTGAGAAACTCCAATCTGAGGGTGGCTTTAACTACCGACCCCACAATATACAGAAATCATATTTCAGATTTTTGGGGGTCTGCCCCATATGTCAATGACGTAAATTGGGAAAGAATTGAGGCGTCCATTCTAAATCATGACATTGAGATAACCGAAGCCTCAATCAGAGCTGCACGGGACCTTCATGACAATTTTGAGGATCAGCCGTCCTACTCAGTCCCAAGGTTACTTAGAATCTTTCAAGAGACTATGGGCTATCAGGGAGGCGTTAAGGAAGGACAGTTCCAAAAGGGAAGTTTTCCATTAATCTACAGATTTTTGATTCATCAATTAATCCAGTCCTTATCTCCTCGGAGAGGGACTTGGAATTTATTGAGCAGAGAGCTTGGGACTCTCACTGTCGCCATCCTTTATCAACAACCCTTCAACATTTCCGACTTATTTTTCAAGGGATGATCTCCAATGCAGAGAAGAATGTTACTCAACGATTTCTGATGTATCCAAGGTTTCTTCAAATATTAATAAACAAAGCCTTACCAGACATTCAAAGAACATGGCAGATTTTGAATTTGCAAGACTCAAACATATGCAAACGTATGAAGGATGCTCAGAGTAACTTCATTGAGAATGATGACTGGGATGTACTCCCATGGTTATTCGTACCTGCACTGGGTGCCATTGATGTACCGAGGACCCCTGGCAACAGTGATGAGGAAGTTGATGATGGTGATGATAATGATGATGATGATGATGGTGCAGATGGAGGAGATGCGATGGCTATTGATAATGCTGCTGATGCACAGGTGGTAGTTGACGAGACTGTGTATGAAATTGGTCAAGAAGCTCATGAGCCAACTGATAATGCTGACATTCGTATTTCCCCTGCCACAACTGAACCGACTGAACAAGACATACCTATCCATCCTTCACCTACTACAGTACCAACTGAACCTACTCTCCCAACCCAAGTCCCAGAACCATACACCGTTCCATCCCCTGAAACCGCAGAATCTGAACCATTCTCGGAACCAGCTCCAAAACCTACTGCTGAAACCCCACCATCAAGTCCAAATCTTTATGATATTGTGTGTGAAAATGCCAAACTGGAGTTTGAGAACATAATGCTAAGAGAGAAGAATGTCATTTTGGCTGCAAAGAACTCGGCCCTGGAAGCTGCATTAAAGGAGGCTTTATTGAAAATTCAAACTCTTGAGGGGCAGTATGAGGTTGAGAAGACCTCAGATGCACCAAAACAGGGGGAGAATCTTGATGTTGAACAGGAAATTGGACCATCTGATGCACTGAACATGATCAATCAGATCTATGATGATGAGTCAAAAGTTGAGGGGGAGAAAACTGGAGAAGATGAAACTGAAAAAGAAAATTTAAAGAGGAAAGAAAAGGGCAAGGGGGTTACACTTACAGACGATGACTTACACCCCCTGCCTCAACACACAACTCAGTTTGATGACATTTTGTTTAAAGAAAATGTAGTTGACCAAGACATGGCTGAGGCTGAATCCGTGAAGACAGCTATAAAATTGATGAATGAAGAGTTGGAAGCTCTGGAAAGAGAAAATTTGAATCAAGAGGAGGAGGAAATTCCTCAGGAGGTCATAGAAGCCTTGATTAAAATGAAAGATAAAGAGGAGGATGATGAGAGGAGATTAAGAGAAGCTAATGAAGCAATCAAGGCTACAATTGATGCCTTGAAAGAAAATTTGAACGTTGATCAACAAGAACCTGAACAAGAAAAGGCTGCAGAGCCTTTGATCACTGAGCCTGAAGAGCCTGAGATAAATGAGCCAGAAATTAGTTTGGGACCAGTTAGTCAAGAAAAGGATGAAACAATCAAAGTCTTAGCAAGCACAATGGTTAAACTGATTATAATGAAGGATCTTACACTGATTCTGAATAATCCAGAGAGACATCACCTAGAGATTGTGATGGCAGCAAGAACGGCTCAACGAGACTTTATAAATCTGAGCAAAGGAGAATCAAGATCTGAAGAACATGTTGAACCAAGTGAACCCATCATTCAAGAGGTCACTGAAGAAACTGAAGAAACTCATAGAAATGAAGATGTTATTGAAGAATCTGAGTCTGTGGATGAGGAGATAATTATTGAAGAACCAGAAATAGAAGTGGAGCAGCCCGATACATCCACTCCAACTCAATCAAGTTTAAAAAGGAAAGACACAACTGATATTGAGACACCAAAATCCAAAAGACAAAAATCTGTGAAGAAAATGGTGTATAAGATGAGGAGAGACAAGCTAGAAGAAAGAAGAAGAGCTCAATCCAAACAAAATAATGAACCAATGATTGAGGCTCTTCATAACCTTGAAGAAGTGGTGGACTTGGATGGTGAAAGTGAAGATGGAGAAGAATTGAAGGAAGCTGAAAAGACAAATGAAGATGTTGAATATTTGATCAGTTTGGGTTATGATCCTCTGTATGTTCAAAGACTATCAAAAGAGGATGTGGCAAAAGAAGCTGAGGGTTGGAGAGTAAGGAAAGGAAAAAGAGAAGTTTTGATAAAGGCTGGTCACAAGCCTGCATTCCTGAACTTACAACCCTTTGACAAGATTGATAGTTTATATAAAAGGGCTCTCATGGAGGATCTAACTGAGTATGTGAGAAAGGTGTCTAAGAGAAAGGAAGAGAAAGAAAAGGTATTTACAGAATCTGACAGCAGCAAGAGAAGAACAAAGAAGAAGGCAAAGGATGAAACAGAGTATGAATCCTTGAAAGCAAAACATAAGGATATCAAATTCCTTCAGCTGTATGGCTACAGCTACAACTTCTTGATAAATCTCTCTCCTGAAGAACTGAAAAAAAGAATTCAATAGATTAAAGACTCTCACAAAAATCAAGATAGTCGAGAAAAGTTTGAAAGAGAGCAGGAGTTAAAAATGAGATTACAGAAGGAAAGGGAGGAAAAGGAAAAGAAAGATCAAGAAGCAAAGAGGTGGTTTGAGGACCCTCAAAGGATGGAATGTTAAAGAAAATTGTGATGGAGAAAGGGATATCAGAAGAACAGTTTTAGAACATGCCTCTTGCTGAGCTAATGGAAATATACCACAAAGAGCAGAGGATGTATGTTGAAACACAGAGGAAACTGTAGGAAGACAGAAGGAGGGCAGAACAAAAAGTTCATGCACAAATGATGAATGCCCTCCACAAAAAGGGAGTAAAAATGTCAAGACTGTTAATGTAAACAGAAGATACAATAAAGAGATGGTATGTTGAAGAGGGTCTTGATAAGATTAAGAAAGTTGAAATGGGGAGCTCAAGCAGAACCCAGAGGTCAGAGAGTGTGAGGCCTGTGCAGCCAAGAAACTTGAATTTGCCCACACATCTCTATTTTGACAGAAGATCGAAGACCTTAAGGGTTGTGACTGAAGATGAAGCAGAACATCTCATCATCTTCAAAGATGATTTGAGAAACCTTACAACAGAACAACTGACCAAGATGGCTGAGCTGACTTTATATGACAATCAAGTAAGGAGTCAACCATCTGGTCAACTGAGGAATGATCTCTCAAAGTTTTTGAAGGAACAAGCAGAAAAGGGATTCCCATTTCTGTAGTAGAAGAAGAGAGAGATCAGGAGCCAAGCAGAAAAGGAGAAGAGGAAGAAGAGAATCAGTGAAGTTCACATATCTGAGCTTTCCCTCTCTGAATCAAAGAAACAAAGAACTCTAGCAAGCAGCTCTCATCAGAAAAGGAAGACCTTAAAAGAGTGCTTGGCTACGAGAGAAGTGATGAAGGAACCCAACTCAAGAGTGCAACAATTTGGAAGAATAACATAGATAACGTACAATCAAAATGATGATTCGACCACTTTGAGAAATGAGTCAGGGATACCTATTGCATTCATAAGGGAGGATGGAGATCTGCATTATATGCATCCACAAGACTAACAAGATTTAATTAGTGCAAGATTTCCAAGTGATGCCTCTGACTCCTCAGAACTTGACATGCTGAAGCAAAGAGCTGCATATGTGAAGAAACTAAAAGAAAGAGCTGAAGTCAAGAACAGAGGAAAAAGATAACATAGTGGAGCTAATGGATGATTGATTTTTATTTCTGTTTATCTTTGTATTTTGTTTGAATTGTAAAAATTTAGTTTGTAATGCCCATGTGGCAGAATTCCAATTATGTAATGAAATGACATGTTATTAAATGATTTATCTAGAAATCTGATACATGTGTAACTCTATCCAGGTATGTTTTGGTGCATCTGAGCTTGTTCCAATCTAGGGGGAGATTGTTGGGTCGGATTTTTGATAAGGAAGATTGAAATCTTCTCAACCTTCTCAGAAAACGGCTAAGTATGGAATACGAGCAAGCCCAGACGATCGAGCATGGTCTTTACTACTTCGAGCAAGGTTATGAACCTTAAATGGTTGATTCTTCTAAGTGTTGAAGGTTTTGAGCAAGCTACACTTCAACGAGCAAGAGTATTCTTCTATCGAGCATGGATTGCCAATCGAGCAAACAACTTGATCATACATGTTCCAGCCAAGTGTTACGAGCACAGGATGATCGAGCACATGGGGACGAGCATGGATGCAATAAGAGGATGTCACGTGAATCTAAGCAAAGACTTCGAGCACAGTTCAGTTACCGAGCAAGATTTACATCCGAGCATGCTAAAGATTGCTGAATAAGAAAAGCTGAAGACATCAAGAAGAATGAGCTTGCTCGATGGACTAGTTCGAGCAAAGCATGGACAAGTCAAGAGGAATGAAGCTTACTTGAAGGGAATATGTATTCTTCGAAAGAGAATATATTCTAAGTAAAGTCTGCTCGAAGACATTCATCGAGCACACCTAGTATAGGAAGTTTGCTCGAGCAAGGTATGTACCTTGCTCGAGGACTGAAACACTTATATTAGATTTATCTTTCATTATGTAATGACTAGGACTTATAGAAGGAAAGTCAGAGTCTATAAATAGAGGTCCTAGGGTACCTTTAGGTACAGATTTCGAGACGGAATTGGCAGGCACTCACTGATTACGAAAAACAGCAGCCGTCACACAAAACCCTAGACATTCCATTCACTGTACCTTTGACGTATCATTAAATATAGTGAATCTTTGTCTCTAAATAAGCCTTTACTGATTATCATTTACTGTTTTGTGTTTGATATCTGTTCACAATTCCTCATTCTCAATAATTGAATAACCTAATTCCGCCGGGATATTCAATCGGTCTTTTGAGTATTTGAGTTGGTGTGTTCTTGTCAAACCTTTGCTAAGGTTTCACCCGACGGACGTCCTGACATATTATTCATTTTTACAATTTTTAATTTGAATTTAAATCTGAATTCAAACAATTTAAAATTGCAAAACGACACATACTATTCGACGAAAGTTAAAAATACAAGATATTCAAAGTTCAAAATACAAGATATTTAAACTTCGAAATAAAGGCAAGCATCCAGTTCCGGCCTAATTATCATATTCATCATTTCATCATGTTAGTGCTTTTGATGCTGCTGCATTTCTTGAATCTGTTTTCGCATTTCCTACATTTCTTGTTTGATTTCTTGCAATTGCTGTTGTATGAAGCGGGGTATGACCTCGATCTTTCGGGGGTGGCATTTCTCATAACACGTCGAACGCCGCATATGTAGCCACACCTAGGAACTAAGGCACGTTCGAGTACCACAGTCTCATCAACTGTTGATAAATCAGCTGAATCTATCAACATTTTCACCAACTTGTCTTGAATTTTATTCTATATAAAACGATATATTAGAATTTTTACTAAAACTCGACAGAAAAACAACTTTGAATTGAATAAGACTGGCATGTTCAATAATTAATAATGGACAATAACATTTCAATTATTTCAATAAATACAACCATACTAAGCAATGTTGTAGAACTCCCGAGTAGGCGGCCGAGTACTCCCCGATTACTCCCCGCCTAGATCGAGTACTCCCCGCCTCGGTCGAGTACTCCGTAGGTATTTTCTGAGTAATCCCCGACTACACCCGAGTATTCGCGACTCCCTAGTCGACCGCCTAGGACCGCCTAACGACAACCATGATACTAAGAATAATATCCAACATTTAGTCCATTGAAGTGTTTCATGGTTTGGTTTATAACAACAACCAGTCGTATAAAACTGACCAGAACCTCTAGATTATGATATTATTTTTTTTATATTAGTATAAATAAGTGCATGTATCTATAATATATATAAATGAAAACTCTAAAATCTTGCGTGTCGCGATGTGGTCGCTCCCCCTTTTTATGGAAGCCACCAGATTGCTTGATTTTTAAATAGATGCCTCTCATTGATTTAACCCAAATTCATGGGTATGGATCTTACCAAAACCAGATAGCTCTTAAACGGGTTATAACATCTCATTAAATTAAAAATTAATCTTACTAATTATTTGATATGAAAATCCTATAAAATAGGGATATACTAAAATTTAATATCCAATTTAAAAGGAAAAAAATATTATTATAATTAATAAACAATTTTATAGTAAAAAACATAAGTGGGTCATGGCTCACCAAATCCAGATAGCTTTTAAACGGTTATAACATATCATTTATTTATGAAACCCTTTAATCGTCAAACCCTAAGTATATTATTAACTTTCTTACAATAAAGAAAATTAAAATCCAAAAAATAAATATTAAAAAAATAAAAAATGTAAAACAACCATTCTCTCAGGCCATCAGATTGCTTTATTTGTAAATGAAGGCTTCTCACGCATTTGACCCGAATTCACGGGTAAAAGTCTCACCAAACTCAGATAGCTTTTAAACGGGTTATAACATCTCATTATATTAAAAATTAATCTCATCAAATATTTGATATGAAAATCCTATAAAATAGGGATATACTAAAAATTAATATCCTAACTTACTTACAAAAATATATTATTTATAATTAAGAAACAATTTCATAATAAAGAAAATAAACGGGTAATGTGTATCACCAAACCCAGATAGCTTTTAAATCGTATTATAACATATCATTTATTTGTGAAACCATTTTATCATCAAACCTCAAGTATATTAATTATTAACTTTCTTACAATAAAGAAAATTAAAATCCAAATATATATATATATATATATATATTAAAATCATAAAGAAAATAAACGGGTAATGGGTATCACCAAACCCAGATAGCTTTTAACCCGTATTATAACATATCATTTATTTGTGAAACCATTTTATCATCAAACCTCAAATATATTAATTATTAACTTTCTTAAAATAAAAAAAATTAAAATCCAAATATATATATATATATATATTAAAAACGAATGATGTAAAATAACCCCCATAATACGGGGGATAAAATCTAGTATGTATATAATCATAAAGATATTAAATCATACAGCAAATGGTGTTTTACAAATATTTTAGTTTTATTAAATACCTATTGAAGCTACAATGAAGACTTTTGCAGATATTTCACAGAAGACTTTTAATACCTCATTTAAGATTTGTTGAATACCCATACATAATAATAAGATACTAAATAATGTAACAAAAAATAAAAAGTTTTTTGCTTGCCCAGTCTGCTTCACAAACCTTGTTTGCCCATCCTTCCCCTTCCTTGAAATGTGACTTCTTGAAGATACCAATATGGTCTGCACTTTCGGTATTTTGCTCCTTTGTAAACACCAAAATTACTATTTTCTAGATTTTAATGAATGTTAGTAGTGTATTGAATCTTAAAAACAACTTACCTTTGAAAAGCAATTTGTATGGCAGGCCTTCCGGAGGAAGAATCTAATATAACACGATTAAGCACCTGAAATTAACCCACCAAACCTAACAGTAATGTTATTGAAGATTCGGTTGGGACAACTCGTAACCAATTTCGAAGTTTATTCCTCTGAAAGGGGACCACTATTGGTCTATGTTAATATATGCATACTAAATGCCCATGCACTCTATCGTCATGAGGTAACTAAAAATCTATTCACGAATCCCTTTTACTATTCCTTTTACAACCTCAAATACCATTCATTGATTCTCACATTGGAGGGTGGTTAGAGATAGAACCCTCTCTCTCCAACGAGCTTTGACAATTTTTCTAGTTTTGCAGGTCTCCTTCCATTAAATCAAATTCGAGTTTAATGCAAATTTTCAAAAGGTATTTGAATCTGGTAACCTACAGGACAGATTCGTGTATCTTCATGACCAACTCAAGCTCGTGAGTCATTAGATCCCCAACATTTGCGTTCCTCAGACAAAGGTGGGTTCACCCTAGGCCATTTACTAATAACAAGTCTACTAACCGTTTCACTATTGTCTGGTTGTTGCCGAACTCGAGTTACACACTTCCATAAAAGTGCGGACATTGCCTGTAAACTCTCTATCTTTTGTGTGTTGGTTAACTCGTTTACGTTAAACTTAGAGATATTACAGTTGAGAAGACATGGAAGAATCTCTCCCTAACATACGGTTTGTCAGATCTTTCGATGAACTTATCTTGATGGGAAAACAAGATCTTTGTAACATGATCGTATCCATTAAGAACCCATCGTTTGAATATCTGAGGACACGAGATCAAATTACCATTTTTCTCTTTAGATCAACTTAGAGACTGCAGCCGAGGAGACATGGAAGAATCTCTCCCTAACATACAGTTTGCCAGGTTTTTCGATGAACTTATCTTGACGGGAAAAGAAGAGCTTTGTAACATGATCGTATCCTTCAAGAACGCATCGTTTGAATATTGGAGAAAACAATATGAAATTGCCATTTTCCTCTTTAGATGTGAATATTTCACTCCAATAAGCCATGAAGTTTAAGAAATATGTTCCATCGACAAGAAGGTGGTTCACTAAGCCACTGATGAAAATTCCATAGATAAGCTGACCCGTCACCTAAACAGATAATAACTGGAGTGTATAACCATCATGGTTAATAGCGTCATTAAGTTCAAAGAATGAATGAACAACTAAGGGTACATCACCAGACTTAATAAGGATGCCAGAGACAGCTACGTCGTCCACGGTTGCATGAATAAACTTGGCTCCGGGGCAGTTTTCTGGGTTTATGTAGGTGGGTTTTCTTCTTTTTGCATGGCTAGCGAGCAGCAATATGGTAGAAATTGAAGGTTAATATTGAATTATTAATAAAGTTAAGGGTTTATTTTATTATGTTTTATTTTACTTAATTGAATTGTAATAGGTTTAGAAATGGTTTATCTTGGAGAGAAAGTTTAGTACTTGTCTTGGAGAGGAAGTTTAGTCGATCAATAAATAGTGGTCTAGATTCTTGTTTTTAGTGTGCCAAGAGAAGTCTCTTTCTTTGTATGTTCATGAAGTTTGTTTGTTAAGTTCGTATGATTATATGAAAAGAGTAGCGGGTTGTCACCCCAATATCTCGTGTTTGTTTGTTTGATCTGATTGTTTGATCCGTCCAGGCCAACAATTGGTATATGCAACATCTTGGATTTTTCATATTTGAATCATTTATGTTTAATGCCACTCGGAATGTATATTGGATCTTTCGAATTATTTAAATATTGTATTTATTAGTCTTAAGCCGTGTTTAACTTATTTTATAATCTCTTAACTTTAAAACTTTTCAACAATGCTTAGAAACCTTTAAATTCGTTTAAAATGGCAAAAAATGAATTTATGGAAGTATAGGGATTAAACATGACATTTTGGAAAATCTGATAAAATATACCCGCCGCACATTGCTATGGATTTCCCTAAGTTGACCAAGTAGCGCGGGTAACGTGCAGAACAACAAAAGTTTGTTTTCTTCGTTTATTCGTTTTCGATGCTCCAAATCTCTTCCTAGCCGATTTAAAAATACATGTAAGCTCCAAGGAAATGTACCTAAACCTGTTTTAACTATCTAACTCGTTTTCTTGTTCAATAAGATTAAATCTTTCGGGTTTATTATTTGATTTACTTCCCAAACAACCCCTCTTTCTTATTATACTATTAACAAACGATTTTAACCTTAACTATTTGTAATAGTCTATCATAAAACACTAAAACCTTCTGTAACATCATCCACCATCACCCCAAATCCGAATTGCCTTTGATTATATGCGTTCATCCTCAAGTTCTTTATTCTTCGATTTCGCTTTGGTGCTTCAAGACCTTTGACCTTGATTATCTTCTTGTTCCATTCATCTTCCGAGTAAATTGTCTTCTGTAAAATCATAGATTATTACATCCTAAAAAAAATCCCTCAATCACTTTCACTGATTGAGAGAGTCTCGGTGGTCAATTTGATCCCGGCCCGTTTAAGGGCGTAATAGTCAAATCCTTTAAATATTCGATTTCTCAAACTTTTGGTTTGAACTAGCTTTCAGGCCAGAAGACTTTTATGTTTGTTTTGAAATTTTGAGTGTACTGTTTAGAACCCAACTCCCGAATCGGAGTTCGGATTCTTAATAGTAATAGCTTGTTTAAATATTTAAAATCTCATATCTTGAGTTTTATACATTCGTTTGATCTGATTCCAGTGGCTATGTTCTCATTTTTAATTCTAGTTTGCTGTCTCAAAGTTCCAGGTTAGTTCTGGTCAGATCACTCAGCTCGCTTAAGGCTCGGGGCTCGTTTTATTTAGCTAACCAATTATTGAGGTGAGTAATCACTCTTCTATTTTACAGAAACCTTTTAGGGACCTTATGCATACCTTATAATTTTTTTATGCATCAAAATACATCACGTAAATCTCAAATATTGTGTTGTTGATCAATTGAATGTTTATATGCTAGTTTTTCACCTACTCATTTGTTTATTTATCGCATTCGGAGAGGTCCATCATAATCATATTAAAGTATGATCGTACACCGTCTTAATAGCCAAAGCTCGATCGCTAGGCAATGGTCAACCGAAACCCTTAGTTTTATTTATTTCATCTTAGTAGCCAAAGTCGATTCCCTAGGCAATGGTCAAATGAAAACACTTACTTGCTCACGGTTTAATCGTTGATACTCTAATGTTTGTTTGCTCAATTTTTTTTGTATTAAATATTGAGTGTCAAAACTGGTGATTACTTACTCAACCATGTGCTGACAAATATAACTATTTTGTACGCATATTGAAAGTTATTCTTTGAATGGTTGAAATGTTTGAAGATCATTTAGAAAAGAATTTAGGTTATTAATAAAAAGACAAGATGTTATTATTTTAATTGTTTTGGTTTTATTTGTAATTGATTGAGACTTGTGTACTTTGGTTGAATTTAAATAAATTAAATATTACCATATAACTTTTGCATGATAGTGTTTGTGAGCTATAAACCAACAGTTCGCACCCTGACATTACGTCTTAGGTTGGGGTTTGACAAATTGGTATTAGAGCTGAACGCTATAAGATAGGGCACTAGAAATTGCCTAGTAGCATGTTTAGGATCCCGTACGTGCTTATTTGTGGCCTTATATGTTTGTGTAGATGGTTTATAGCTTATTTATTCATTTATTTATTATTTAATCATGTACACGCACACAAGAACTCCGAGGCTACGCCTCACTCTCAAATTATTTTCTCTCCTAATTTTATTTATAAAAACCCTAGATTCTTTTATTTGATTTTAATTATGGGAAATTCCTTAAGAATTCCCTTATTTTGTTTTTACTCCTTCACCTTAAAGCAAGTGAGTATGACAAGTTCTTGTAGTAACCAGAAAGGGGATGGAACTGTGAATCGGGCCTTGAAAAAACGATTTCGAGAATCAAAGGAAAGATGATATTCCTTTCCTGGAGGATAACCCAACCACAGTATTCGAGCCTATAGGCCAAAGTGGAACACATGTCATATGATCGGAACTTTAAGCAGTCAATGTAACCAATGTGATGGTTACCTTCCCTAAATTATCAAACCAAGTTCACGGTAATTTCATGGATAAATTCGGAATTCCCAATTATTTTATATATTTATTTTAAAATTCTTAGTTGGATGAAAAACCCATGGCAAGCCATAGACACTTCAACTATCCATTTTCTCAACCCATTTTAATTATGATATTTTGTTGAAGCATTATCATCCGTGGTGGTTCACAAGATGCTTCAACTACCCACATTTGATTTCGCTAATTTTTTTTATTTAGTTGGATTAGTTAAAATTCCATGGAACGCTCATGGACCGAACAACTCCATTCTTTTGATAATTCGTTAATTACTTGGGTAATTTAAAATGACATGGAACGCTCATAGGAGGCCCAACTCACAAATTGATGTTATGTTATTTAGCTGGGCCAATAAAATGACATGGCATACTCATGGAAAGCCCAACCCATCAAAGGATATTTGTTTATTCATTTGCTTAATTGGTTTTATTTAATCAAAATTCATGATTTTATTTATTCACTTTACTATTAATCAAACTATTTTAATTCTCATGATCCGATATAATCCTCCAGTTATCAAGACACATTTATCACAATTTATTTAAAAACCTATCATTTTGTTATGATTTTGTCCTCTCATTTATTTCAGGACCGAGATTCCGTGCAAACAAAATAGTCGACAAGAATAAGCACGAAATCAGTTTGCAAAGACCCACTGAAAATATCCGGCGTAATCAGACATAATCAAGATGTTGGTGATGTAGTATGATTGTAAGAAGTACACGCACATGATTCACTCAAAAATTTCCAATATATATAAATTTTCAATCAAGTACAATGGAAGCTTTTAAGGTTTCATGCATGGAATGTCTGGTGTGGATCTCTAGAAAACTAGAATATTCTCTTAGCCCACTTTTGTTTTCTTAAAGGTGGCGGGGGTATTAGGTTTGCATGGGTTAGGGTCTTAGTCTCTCATGTATCATGTGTATTCAATAACCTATTATTCTTTATATAGCCCCCTTAGACGTTCATTCTAGAAATCCTAATGATTACAAAATACAATAAGATAAACATAAGTGTAAACTTAGGTCTTCGAGTATGATTAATCCTTGTCGAGCAGACCTTGTAACCTTGAGTGTGCTCAGAGCATTTCTTCGACCCACCAAAACACTTGTTGTATTGATTTAAGCTTGGATAGATCAAGTATTTGCTCAAATAGAAACTGTGCTTGATAAAGAACATCCTTTCTTGACGAAGTGTAACTTGCTCGAAGCTTCAAATACTCAAAAGAATTTCTAGAAGATAACCTTACTTGAGTAAGATATCATGCTAGAGCTAGTAAAAGTCGTGCTCGAAGATCTAAGCTTGCTCGAATTCCATACTTAGCCATTTCTGAGGAGGTTGAGAAGATTCCAATTTTCTTTGTCAATTTTCTTACCCATAATCTCCCCCTAGATTGGAACAAGCTCAGATGAATCAAAACATACTCGGGTTACTTACACTTTGTTTAAATACACATGAAATTTCAAACAGAAATAAAATTGAATTACATTACAATAGCAGATTCTGCCTCTAGGGCATTACACATCACAATTCAGGAAAGCATAAATTACAAAGTAGAATAAAATTACAAGCAATATTTCAATGATCATTTTCATAATCGACTTGCAACCTTACCTTTGTTCTTGTCGTTTAGCTTGATTTATCTTCATGTTTCTAACAACTGCAACCCTTTGCTGGAAAATGCTAAATTCAACATGACTAAGATCATCAAATGGTATTTCCCCAACTCATGATGTCTGTTAGGTCCCCTTAACGTGAAGGAATTCCAGCTCAGTGTCATTTTCAATTATCCCCAAAGTGTCATGATAAGAGTTTCTCAAAGTAAAAGTATCACTCCTCTTGTTGTATCCAATCTCAGCAATCTTTCTATTTCTTTCAATGTCTTCAGTTAGCAGCTACATTTCCCTTATCATATTGATGATCTCCCTAAGTTTTCTTTTTGGAGGATTAGAACCATGCATCTCTCTTCTAGTGATTTTACTCTCTTTCTCATGTCTTCTTGAGGTACCTTGTCTTTCAGGCTGCATGAATGAGTATTCAAACCGTCTGACTTCTCTCAATCTTTTGTTTCTTCTAATCTTTTCAGCATCAGAATAGTAAAACTTTCTTTTCTTGCTCAGCAGGTGAAATCCATCTCTGTGTTGGTCTTTCAGGAATTTAGATCATTCATATATTTGTTGTCCTGCAAGCCTATCCCTGTTATGATAGTCATATAGTTTGAGGGTTGCTATCTCATTCAGCTCTTCCAATGAGAAGTCTCTGAAATCATCTTTGAATATGATCACCTTTTCAATTCCACTTTGAAGAATAACTTTCAGAGTCTTTGACCTTGCATCAAAATACAGATTTGTAGGCAAGTCTGCATTTGAGCATGGACGTTCTTGCCTTTGAAGTTCAGATCTAGTTACTGGCATTGGAACTCTTGAGGTTGATGGGCGATAAGAAGATGGTCTTTTGGAAGATGAGGCTTGTTGTGTTTATTTCTTTTGTGAATCCTCATAAATCTTCTTAATCTCCTCCCTTGACTTCATTACCAACTCCAGATAATTCTCACCCCTTTTGCATAGTAAGCTTATCATATTTGTTATTTCACTTGACCATTATAAAACTTCAACTTTTTCTCACATATTCCTTTTAATTTAGCTTGAGAGAGTTTATTTATTTGTTCATCACTTATGTTTTTGGCCTTTATAATCCACATTCTTTCATTATCCAAAAAATGAATCATCATCTTCCTTCTAAATTTGTTCACTACTAATCTTGGTTGTAGTGGAAGTAGATGTATTTGATGGGTAGTTTATTATTCGTTCATCACTTATGTTTTTGGCCTTTAAAATCTACATTTTTTCATTATCCAAAAAATTAATCATCACCTCCCTTTCTTTTTCTTCCTTTTCTTTTCTTTCCTGGGTTTGTTGGGTAGTTACTCTCTCTTTATTTTCAAGTCTCTTTTTCACCAGATTGAACTTCTCTTCAACTTCCTTCTTGGACAATGTTTTTACAAATTCATACCTGTACCCATTATCAACCAGAAATTTGACTTTTCCACATACTTTTTCATTCCTCTGTCGTTTTCAGATTTCTTCAATTTTTCTCCAGTTCTCATTCTTTCCTCTTCTGCTTCTCTGGCTGAAACCATTTTGAACAAATTTTCAAAGTCTTCAAAGTTCATTTTGTTCAGACAGGATAGTACATAGTCATGCTCCAACAAATACTCCCTTTTACCCATTCTCTTTTTCCATCCATTTGCCAGTTCATTGATCTCCTTTATAGACATGATCTGAATACATTTTGGATCATATTTGAGTGATTTTAGAAATTCAACTTGTTTCTCCAACTCTCTTTTCTTTTCTTCTCTTTCTTCTCTAGCTTCTCTGCTCTTTTTGTCCAAAATATATTTAAGATCAGTATCATTTAGTTCTTTGACAGCTTCAAATTTCAACCCAAACTTCAGCAAAGCAACGGTGGGACTAATTATGTGGACCATCCGACGATCTAAGTAATTATCCAAATCCACACATGAAAATCATAGTGCGTGAAATTGTGTGCCATAATCTAGAACTAAAAGTAGTTTTGCGTAACGGTACAAATGTAAAGATGACAAGCACATGGTGGATACGTCGCTGGTACATCCTATACATAAGTGCCCTTATTGGATTTACATTTGGAGCGTTGCTCTGACTATTCGAGGTTCTATGTTATGTTAAAATTAAAATTTTATTTTAAAAAGTTTTTTCTTAAAATTTAATTATTTTTATCATTGTTTTTGTTTTAGTTTTCCTCAATTTCGGGACGAAATTTCCAAAAGTTGGGAAGATTGTAGCATCTGGGATTTTTTGTATTTAAATCGTTTATGTTTAACCCGACTCGGAATGTATTTCGGATGTTTTGAATTATTTAAATCTTGTATTTATGAGTCTCTAACTTGGTTTACTTATTTTATATTCTCTTAACTTTCAAACTCGTCACAAAAAATGCTTGATCCTTTAAGATCGCTTAAAATGGCTAAAAATGAATTTATTGGAAGTACATGGACTAAATATAACATTTTGGAAAAAGCTTGTAAAAATATACCCACCACGCATTGGGACGGATTTCTCTAAGTTGGCCGCGTAGCGCGGGCAATGTGTAAATCAGCAAAAGTTTGTTTTTTTTTATTTATTTGTTTTCGATGTTCTAAATCTCTTCATAACCGATTTAAAACGACATGTAAGCTCCAAGAATATGTACCTAGACCTACTTTAACTATCTAACTCGTTTTCTTGTTCAATACGATTAAATCTTTCAAGTTTATTGTTTGATTTACTTCCTAAACGAGCTCGTTTACTTATTATACTATTAACAAATGTTTTTAACCTTTACTATTTGTAATAATCTATCATAAAAGACTAAAACCTTCTGCAACATCATCCACCATCATCCTAAATCCGAATTTCCTTTGATTATATGCGTTCTTCCTCAAGTTCTTTATTCTTCGATTTCGCTTTGGTGCTTCAAGACCTTTGACCTTGATTATCTTCTTGTTCCATTCATCTTCCGAGTAAATTGTCTTCTGTAAAATCATAGATTATTACATCCTAAACAAAATCCCTCAATCACTTTCACTGATTGAGAGAGTCTCGGTGGTCAATTTGATCCTGACCCGTTTAAGAGCATAATATTTCAATTTCTCTAACTTCTGGTCGGAACTAGCTTTCGGGCCAGAAGAATTTTATGTTTGTTTTGAAATTTTAAGTGTACTGGTCAGACCCCGACTCTCGACTCGGAGTTCGGATTCTAAACAATAATAGCTCATTTAAATATTTAAAATCTCATATCTTGAGTTTTATACATCCGTTTCATCTGATTCCAGCGGCTATGTTCTCGTTTTTAATTCTAGTATACTGTCTCAAAGTTCTAGCTCGGTTCATGTCGGATCAGTCAGCTCGCTTAAGGCATGGGACTCGTCTTTTATTTAGCTCACCAATTATTAAGGTAACTAATTGCTCTCCTATTTTACATCTTTGAAACATTTTGGGACCTTATGCGTACCTTATAATTTTTTTATGTATCAAAATGCATCACCTGCAAATCTCAAATATTGTTTTGTTGATTAATTGAATGTTTATAAGCTAGTTGCTTACCTGCTCATTTGTTTATTTATCGCAATCGGATAGGTCCATCATAATCACATTAAAGTATACACGCCGTCTTAGTAGCCAAAGTTCAATTCGCTAGCCAATGGTCAACCGAACCCCTTAGTTGTATTTATTTCATCTTAGTAGCCAAAGCTGATTTGCTACGCAATGGTCAAACGACACCACTTACTAGCTCATAGTTTAATTGTTGATACTCAAATATTGGTTTGCTCATTTTTTTTTATTATATATTAGTGTCAAAACTAGTGATTACTTACTCAACCACTTGTTGACAAATATACCTATTTTGTATGCATATTTCAGGTTATTCTATAGATGGTTGAAGTGTTTGAAGATCATTTAGATAAGAATTTGGTTATTTATAAAAAAGACAATATGCCATTATTTTAATTGTTTTGGTTTATTTGTAATTGATTGAGACTTGTGTACTTGGTTGAATTTAAATAAATAAACCAGATATTGTCAAACAACTTTTACATGATATTGTCTTGTGAGCTGTGAACCAAGAGTTTGCACCATAGCATGTCATCGTAGGTTGGGGTGTGATAGTATCAAATCTTAGGCTCGTTACATCGGTTCATTGCATGGAATACAAATTACAATAAGTTTTGGTTTTCATGTTCGGAGAAATTGCGTTGTTCGTTTGGTTTTGCGTTGTTGTTTTATTTTATGGTTCAAGATTAAAAAGAAGTCACTTGGTTTATAAGGTTTGTGGTCCAAATTTTCAAAGAAAATAATAATAAACGAAGGCGCCTCCGCCGTAAGAAGCTGTTTGCAAAATTGTCCAGTTTTAGGGGGTTAAGTGCTTCTAGGAATTTGTGCCTTTCACAGCAAAGAAAAAAGATATTTGAGAAAATTCTCAAAATAGCCCTTTTTAGAGAGAGAAAGCCCAAAATAGTCCATTTTTTCTCAAAATTTTTTAGAATTTGGACTGTCAAGACGCATTGGGAAAAGATAAAAATAAAGAGGGTGCAAGCCCAATTTCGAAGGAAAGTTAGGGAGGAGACGAGATTTGGGGAAATATTGAAGGTAAAGTCCAAATTTTTTTGAAATCTTGGAGCTAAAGTTTAAATTTTCCAAAACTTTTTTTCTCAAAATACTGACTTGAGAGACTGTTTTTTATGTTTCCTAACTTTTCCGTTCATATTTTCAAATTCTAGGAAAAAGAGATTTTCAAATCTCGTTTTCAGAGATGAGATTCTACCACCACCACCCACTATTCGCCTTCTACCACCACCACTACCGCCACCATCCACCACCACCACCACCCACCGTTCTCCACCACCACCATCCACCCCCACCACCACCCACAATCTGCCACTACCATCGATCACCACCCACCACTACCGTCCGCCAACACCATCCGTTACCACCACCTCCGTCTTCTCCATCATCATCATCTTCATCTTCTTCATCATCATCATCGTCATCATCATCATCACCATCATCATCATCATCATCTTTTTCATCTTCATCCTCATCTTCACCTTCTCCATCTTCACCTTCTTCATCTTCATTTTCATCTGTATCTTCATCTTTACCGTAGGGTGGTAGATGGTGGTGGTGGATGGTGGCGGTAATGGTGGTGGTGGTGAACGGTGGGTGGTGCTGGTGGTGGATGGTGGCGGTAGTGGTGGTGGTAGAAGGCGAACGGTGGATGGTGATGGTAGAAGGCGAACGGTGGGTGGTGGTGGTGGTAGAATCTCGTCTCTCAAGGCGACATTTGAAAATCTCCTTTTCCTAGAATTTGACAAAATATGGACGGAAAAGGTAACAAACATAAAATAACAGTCTCTCAATACGGTATTTTGAGAAAATAAGTTTTGGAAAAATTTGAACTTTTGCTCCAAGATTTCAAAAAAATTTGGACTTTACCTTCATTATTTCCCCAAATTTCGTCTCCTCCCTAACTTTCCTTTGAAATTTGGCCCGCTCCCTCTTTATTTTTATCTTTTCTCAATGCGTCTTGACGGTCCAAATTCTAAAAAATTTTGAGGAAAAATGGGTATTTTTGGTTTTCTCTCTCTAAAAAGGGTTATTTTGAGAATTTTTCCAAGATATTCTATGTTTGTTGCTCGGGTATATCACAAGGAATTAAATATTTTTTATTTTGATTTGGATTATCGAGATTGCAAGACTATTGCCATTACTTTTGCATCTGCTTATTGTTTTTGTTGATCAAGATTGAAAAGATAATACCAAGTTGAATGCTTAAGAAAAGTTTGTGGTGTTTGGTTATTTGTTAGAGATTCGTTTTGGAATCGGGAATCAATTCCAATTGAAAGAGCAAACCAGAAAAGAAAGTAAAGATAGGAAAGAAACGATGATGATGATTGGGGGACTTCCAATATTGACGAAATCAAACTATAAAGTATGATCTAAGCATGGCGTGCTTTGAATATTCGATTTCTTGGAATTTATTATGTACAAAAGGTAGTAGATGAAAAGCAGCTCAAGAAGGCGCTAAGAAAGAAAGATTGCATGAAATCGTTAAGAAAGAAAGATTGGATGTGATTGTTCAAGAAGAACAAGCATGTAAGAAGGAAGCTCATGTAAAAAGAAAGCTTAGAAAGCTGCAGAGAAGGAAAAAGCTTTGCAAGCTGTTTTAGGCTGTGAAGAAAAAGAAATATTGAATGAAGGAAGCGAAAGACTATCTTCAAAAGAAGAAGAGAAGATAGTGAATCTTAAGGTATGTTTTTCTGACTAAAGCAACCTTGAAGTTGAGAAAACTATTAAGATAAGTGAGCATAAATAAAGTAAGAAATCTGCTACTAATCATGATGATGAGAGAAATGATATGGCACAATGAAAGGAATGATGCAGCTAGCAAGCTTGCAGACCGTGTGTAAAAGTCAACAATCAAGCATTTGTTGATGAAAAGTCAGAACCGAATGAAAGTTTTGGAAGAACAGTCAGAAAGAAAAACCTAGTAGGATCTGAAAAAAAAAGAATGAATAACCCATCTGCAAATTTTGATGAGCAAAAGAATAAAAAAGTAAGAAAGAAGAACATGGAGAATGAAGTTGTATATGAGATCAATGTGGATGGTTTGAACGATGAGCGTGAAGAACCTGTTAAACAGATTTGTTACAAAGAACTGAAAAGAAAGGGTAAAGACGAACCAATAATTAAAATTGAAGAGTTGAGAGTGCTGTTGGGAATTCAAGACCTTGGCGGCATAAAAGCAAGAAGATGACTAATTCAGTATTAAAGAGGTGAACGAAGGTTAATCTTGAATTATTAATAAAGTTAAGGGTTTATTTTATTATGCTTTGTTTTACTTAATTGAATTGTAATAGGTTAGGAAATGTTTGTCTTGGAGAGAAAGTTTAGTACTTAATTGTCTTGGAGAGCAAGTTTAGCAGATCTATAAATAGTGGTCCATATTATTGTTTTTTAGTGTGTCAATAGAAGTCACTTTCTTCGTATGTTCGTGAAGTTCGTTTGTTAAGTTCGTATGATTATATGAAAAGAGTCGCGGGCTGTCACCCCAATATATCGTGTTTGTTCGTTTGCTTGATCTGATTGTTTGATCCGTTTAGTCCAACAGAAATGAGTGAGGGTGGTGGAAAGAGAGCCTCGGAGGTTATCCAAGTAAGTGGTTATGGAGAAATCTTGGTTCTTTGGTGGTGGTGGTTTTGTGAAAAGGATACCTTTTTTTATGTAGTTAGTCATTAAGAAAGGTTAGCTCATAGGTTGCTTAGCATCTTGTGAGAGGTCATGTATTAGCAGAACATAACAAAAGGAAAACATATTAGAGAAACAAATAAACAATCTATTCTAAATTTATACATTTTCAATTACGTCTAACTTTGTGCATTGACTCTTGTACCCAACATTTGTAGTGTTTGTATTTGCTTTTCCTGATTTTGATTCGCCATGTGTTGTTTCCTGTTGCTAAGTGTCTCATTTTTGTTGAGTCCGTAGTTAAATCGTTATCTAGAGAGAGATAGACAAAGGGAGTTTCTAGAGGTAGAAACAGAGAGAGGCGCTGCCACACTCTATAAAATGGTTATTTTTGCTACAAACATTTTCTATAATTTTCCCACAACTCAAATTTTCCAACAAATTTTTCACAACTTTTCACCAATAATCAAAAACAAAAAAGTCTTAAAATTTCACACAAGTTTCCTACAACGTAGCGGCGTAAAACAGTGTTCTCACAATTTCGTCAAAAACATAAATCCATTTCCAACAAACTTTCGACAATTAGTTTAATCATTATTGAATATTAACCTTCAAAATAAAAAAATCAACAAGCAAATAAAATAACACACTTTTGTAGCAGAACGGTCGGAACGCTGGAAAATTTGCTTCAAATTTGTTATAAATTTGAAATACCAACACTTTTGTGGCAAAACTTGCAAAGTTTTCTACAAGTTTCCCACAACTGTGTATTAATTATTGAAAGAATACACTAATAATAGTGAAACCATACTTTTGTGGTAAAATGGACAGAATGCTGGCAAATTTTGCTACAAATTTGCTACAAAATTGTAATGTATTAAAAAAACGCACTTTTGTTGCAAAATGGTGGCAAAACTTGCAAAGTTTGCTATAACTTTTTGGCAACTATATATTAATTATTGAATATAAAAACTAATAATAATGAACCCACGCTTTTGTGGCAAAACATCTGGACTGTCGACAAATTTTGCTTCAATTTTGTATTATATTATAAAAATACATTTGTGGCAAAATTGTTGCAAAACTTGCAAAGTTTACTACAAGTTTCCTGCAACTCTGTTTTATTTATTGAATATAAAAACTAATAATAATGAAAACATACTTTTGTGGCAAAATTGTAGCAATTTTTTGCTAAGTTTGCTAAAAGTTTATGACAACTCGTTATTGTTTATGATTATAATATTAATAATTAATATAAGCAAACTTTTGTGGCTAATTTGTCGCAATTCTTGTAAATGTTGCTACAAGTTTATGACAACTATTGAATCTTAAATGAGAATGCACATTTTTTGTGGCAAAATTGTCGCAAAGCTTGCAAACTTTGCTACAATTATGCTACAAAACTCTTATGTTCATTATTATTGAATTTAAAATTTAATAATTCATAAAAGCATAACTTTACATAAACTCTGTTTTTTAGTCATTTAGTTTATGTTATTTGTTATTATAGATAAATTTAAAAAGGTAATAAATAAAGTTGTAAGTGTTCATTTTGTACGTTTAATCTATCATCAACGTGTGCGATAATGAAAAGCATAAGTGTGTGTATGTATGTATGTATGTATGTATGTATGTATGTATGTATGTATGTATGCAGGGGCGGATTTAATGCGGGTTCCCCGGGTTCGCGGGAACTCATTGATTTTCAAATTTTGTGTTAAAACGATATATATAAAAAGTATTAGTGAACCCATAAGATTTTTAGAAGATAACCTATATCGAAAAGTTCAAGATGGTGTAGTGGTAAACTCCTTTTTTAAAACCTTCCCAATCACTTGATAGGTCTCAAGTTCAAGTCTTTCAAAAACCCATTTTGATTACAATTGCTTTTTTCTTTTTGGTAAACCATCATTGTGTTATTAGTTTGGGTTTACTTGAAAGGTCTTAAGTTCAAGTCTTTTTAAGTCCCATTTTGGTAACCTTTTTTTTTCTTTTTGGTAAACCATCACATATTTTGTTGGCTAAAAAAAAGAACGTTTTCGCTTCCAATTATTTCAAAAGTATCTATTCAGACATCACGCATCTAAACCCATTTATTGTAACTTTTCATTTTTAATGAACTTACATGCTTTTTGAATTAACATATTGTTTTATTATCATATCGTATTATACCATATTCTCCGATAAGACCCGATCGGCCCGAAAAATTTAACATTTGGTTGTGTGAAATTTGAACACCGAAAAAAGTTGGAGCCATAGGAAAAAAATCTGGGACCGCCACTATATGTACGTACGTATGCATGCATGCATGCATGTATGTATGCATTGTCACACCCCAAAAACATTAATTTAATAGTGGAAGACTTAGTCAACTAATTTTGGACGGTGACAGATGTCGTTTAGCCATCAGTATTTAAGCACAACATATTCACATACAAGTTGGACTTTTATTCATTCTCATAAAGTACACATGCCATAGAACACGTTTTGTTTAAATTAGAAGTCCAACATTCAAGTATTGCACTCGTTTTTCCCACATCATCTCCATGAAGCATTCACTTTTCATTTACTTGAAAAACACGTTTAAAAATTTTGTCAACACAAAGGTTGGTGAGTTCTCAAATTAAAAACCATGATATAATAGTTTTCGACGTTTACATCAATTATTTCTTCATTTTAATCAATGAGAATATCATTATTAACTTTAAATCTTGCATTTTATTTCATATTAATTATTTCATTGAAACAAAGCCTTTCTTTGTTCAATTATTCCCATAAATACCACTTTGTCCATACGGACCGAAGTCAATGCATTACCTTGCCTTAACTAGACCAAGGTTTACTTTCGTTTTATACACGAAAGTGATTTAAAATTTCACACCGGTCCTCGTTTTACCATGACAGACCATTTGACCCCCCTTTCGCTATAGTAACGAAGTGTCGAAAATTCAACATTTTATTTTATAACAATTGTGATAGTTATAAACTAGCTAGGAATATAACAAATGTATGACTTCCTTAAATCTATAATGTCATGACCTTGAGTCGGGTGAAACCTTCTAGAGGTTGACAAAAACACACCGACTCGATTACCCAAAAGGCCTGTTAAATATCCCGGGGAAATCAGGATATCCAACGAGTGGGAACGAATGAGTGTAAATAGCAAACACAAAACAATAATAGATAATCAATAAAAGCTCATTCAAAGACAAGGATTCACTGTATAAAATGATTCATTAATGAGACAGTGAAAGGAATGTCTAGGGTTTCGTGTATGACGGCGGCGGCTATACGAGGAAACAAATAGAATATTCTTTTGGAATGTTTCTCGTATTCTGTGTGTGCCAACCTGTAAATCCGTGTCCTAAATGGACTCCTAGGACCCCTATTTATAGACCCTGACATTCCTTCTAGAAGTTCCTAATCATTACATAATGAAATACAAAATAATACAAGTGTTGAGTCCTCGAGCAAGGAAACAATCTTGCTCGAGCAGACTCACTATGCTAGGTATGCTCGATTAATGTCCTTGAGCATACTTTACTTAGAATATCTTCAGTGAAGATATTCTCCTCCAACGTTCTTCATTCCTCTTGACTAATTCATGTTTTGCTCGAACTCGTCCATCAAGCAAGCTCATTCTTCTTGATGTCTTCAACTTTTCTTATTCAGCAATCTTTAGCATGCTCGGATGTAAATCTTGCTCGGGAACTGAACTGCGCTCGAAGTCCTTGCTTTGATCACGTGACATCTTCTTATTGCATCCATTCTTGTCCCCATGTGCTCGATCATCCTGTGCTTGTAATACTTGGTTAAAACTTGTATGATCAAGCTGTTTGCTCGATTGGCAATCCATGCTCGATAGAAGAATACTCTTGCTCGTTGAAGTGTAGCTTGCTCGAAGCCTTAACACTTAGAAGAATTAACCATTTAAGGTTCTGAGGACTTTGCTCGAATTAGTAAAACCATGCTCGATTGTCTAGGCTTGCTCTAAGTCCATACTTAGCCGTTTTCTGAGGATGTTGAGAAGATTCCAATTTTCCTTATCATAAATCTGACCCAACATATAATCAAAGCGTACAACAATCGAAATATTTATCACAGTGGTGATGGTCAAGCGATGGCCATGATATGGTTGTGGTGGTTACGAGGACGATGTGGTGGTAGCGCCGGTGGTAAGGTGGTGGTATAGACTGTGGTGGCGGTGACGGTGGCGATTAGGTGGTGGTGGTAGTGGCGATGGTAGTGGTGGTGGTGGTTGTTGTTAGGTTGGGTTGCTGAGAAAGTATGGTGAAAGAAGAATTGAATGAAAAAAAAAATGAGGGTGGCAAAGAATGGATTCCATGTGTAGTGGGTGATTTCATTCCATTGAGCAACCAAACACCACATTTTCATTACCACACAATGAATCATTCCATTTCCCTTGCCATTCATACCTACCAAACGTTACCTAAAGCAATACTAACCATAGTTTTTACTCTATTTGTCACGCATTTAGGTAAACTTATTTAGGGGGTTGACGCAAATATTATCATGAAAATGGTCCAAATAAAAATAAGGAGTTTCCTAGGAATGGTAGGAACCAATAAATTTTTTACATGTGGCATAACAACCTATGTTGAAAGAGCAATTCTAGGAAACTATATTGGTTATAACGCTTAAATTGTAATTTTCGAAAACTTTGTCGGTTTTTGGTAATTTTAAAATTGTCAGGACCATGAGTCGGGTGAAACCTTAGAAAGGTTGACAAGAACACACTGACTCAGTTACCAAAAGGCCTATTGAATATCCCGGCGGAATCAGGATATCCAACAAGTGGGAACGAAGGTGTGATATAGAAAACACGAAACAATAACAGATAATCGATAAGAACACAATCAAAGACAAAGATTCACTGTAAATAATATATCATTTAATAAAACAGTGAAAGGAATGTCTAGGGTTTCGTGACGGCGGCGGCGGTACGAGGAAACAAATAGAATATTCTTTGAAATGTTTCTCGTATTGCATGCGTCGTTATCCGTGCCCTAAATGGAAACCTAGGACCCTGTTTATAGACCCTGACATTCCTTCTAGAAGTTCCTAATCATTACATAATGAAATACAAAATAATACAAGTGTTGAATCCTCGAGTAAGGTAACAATCTTGCTCGAGCAGACTCACTATGCTAGGTATGCTCGATGAATGTCCTCGAGCATACTTTACTTAGAATATCTTCAGTGAAGATATTCTCCTTCAGCAAGCTCCATTCCTTGCTTTGCTCGAACTAGTCCATCGAGCAAGCTCATTCTTCTTGATGTCTTCAGTCTTGTCCTTAGTCTTATTGAACAACATTTAGAATGCTCAGATATAAATTTTGCTCGGGGAACTGAACTGTGATCGAAGTCCTTGCTTTGAACACTTGACATCTTCTTATTACATCCATGTTTGTCCCCATGTGCTCGACCATCCTGTGCTCATAACACTTGATTAAAACTTGTATGATCAAGTTGTTTGCTCGATTGGCAATCCATGCTTGATAGAAGAATACTCCTGCTCGTTGAAGTGTAGCTTGCTCGAAGCCTTAACACTTAGAAGAATCAACCGCTAAAGGTTCCAAAGACCTTGCTCTAGGTTGTAAAACCATGCTCGATAGTCTAGGCTTTCTCGAAGTCCATACTTAGCCGTTTCCTGAGGAGGTTGAGAAGATTCCAATCTTCCTTATCAAAAATCCGACCCAACAATCTCCCCCTAGATTGGAACACGCTCAGATGCACCAAAACACACCTGCATAGAGTTACACATGTATAAGATATCAAAGATCTATCATTCAAAAACATGACATTTCATTACATAAATAGGAATTCGGCCTCTTGGGCATTACACATTAAATTTTTACATCATAATTCAACTGAAATAAAATTACAAAGATAAACAGAACTAAATTAATCAACATTAAGTATCTATTCTGCTATCTCCTCCTCCTGCTCCCTGTGTCAGATTTTTCCTTTTTCAGTTTGAGAAGAGCTGCCTTCTGCTTGATCATGTCTAATTCAACAGCATCAGAGGAGTCAAAGGGAAACTTTGCATCTACTACATATGAATTGAAGATCCCCATCATACTGGATCACAGCAATGGTTATGCCCACTTCATTCCTTAAAGAGATTGAGTCATTGTGCTGGTTGTAAGTGATGTAAGTGATTCTTCCGTTATGCTGCACAACTGAATTTGGATCTAGCATTTCCTGCGTCATAGATAAGCACTCCTTTAAAGTCTTTCTTTTGCCATGTGAGCTGCTTGCTTGGGTTTTCCTTCTGTTAGCATCAAATAGAGAGAGTTCAAGAGTGTGAACTTCATTAATCCTTTTTCTCATTCTCTCCTTCTCAGCTTGATTGTGTATTATTCTTCTCTTTTGATTTAGGAATTGAAACCCTCTCTCTGCGTGTTCCTTAATGAAATTTGAGAGGTCATTCCTTTGTTGTCTAGATGGTAGGCTTCTGATTTGATTGTCCTATAGTTCTAATTCAGCCATCTTTGTCAGTTGTTCTATAGTGAAATTTCTCCAATCATCTCTGAAAATGATCAGAGTTTCTTCTTGATCTTCAGTGATCACCCTTTAAGTCTTGGATCTTTTATCATAGAAGAGATGTGTGGGCAGATTTAAGTTCCTTGGTTGCTCAGGCCTCACAATCTCGAACCTTAAGGGTGTTCTGCTTATGCTTCCTTGTTGAGTTTTCTGTGTCTTGTCAAGCCCTTCTTCTACAAACCATCTTTTTAAAGTTTCATCGGTTTGAGTCATCAGTCTTCCCATATTGACACCCTTCTTGTGTAATGCACTCTTCATTTCAGCTATAACAAGTTCCTCCATCTTTCTCTTTTCTTGTTCCAATCTTCTCTGTGTTTCCATATACAATCTTTGCTCCCGATTGTATATGTCTAAAAGTTGTTCATGAGGCATATTTTTGAACTGATCTTCAGTCATACCTTCTCCCATCATAATTTCCTTTAATGTTTGGACTCTCCGAGGATCTTGGAACCATGCTCTAGCCTCAGCCTTCTTCTTTTCATTTTCCATCCTCTCTTTCTCCATCTGCTCTTTCAGCTTCTTTTCTCTTTCAAGATCAGCAGAGCTCTTCTTACTCTTATGAGAGTCTTTGACATTTTGCACTTTCCTTTTCAATTCTTCCAGTGAAATTTTTATCAATGAGTTGTATTCGAATCCATGGACTTGCAAAAATTGGATGTCATTATGTTTAGCCTTCACAGACTCATACTCAGCATCATCAGTTGTCCTCTTTCTTTTGTTTGTCTTTTCAACAAACTTGGAAATGTCATCCACAAGAGCTCTCTTGTAGATTTTGTCAATAACATCAAATGACTACAAATTTAGAAAAGCTGTAACCAGACTTGATTAGGAATTCTCTTTTTGATTCCCTCATCTTCCACCTTCAAATTCATTTGCTATTTCTTCCCTAGATAATCTTTGGAGATATTTCAAATCATAGTCAAGACTTATCAAGGTAGCTTTATCTTCATCCTCCTTCTCAATGTTTTTGATCCCTCTTCATCCTCATTTTCTTCAAATTGTTCATCCAAATTGTGAAGTGCCCCAATTATTGGTTCTTTTGTTTCAGGTTCAGCAGACTTGAATACAAACTAGGATTTCTTCGGTCTTCTCTTATAAACTGATTTTTGTCACTTAGCTTTAGGGGGTTCAACTTCAGATGTTGCTTTCCTTTTTGCTCCCCCCTCAGCTTCAGTCCCTGGTTCTGTTGGTTCAGTAACAATTGGTTCTTCGTTTACTGTCTTCTTCACTTCATCGCCAACAGTCTCTGAACTTGTAGGTTTCTCTGTGTGAGTTGCAACTTCTTCATAAAAAAAATTTCAACTATTGGTTTAGCAGGTTGAACAACCTCTTCAACTCGTGGCTCAAATTGTGTGTTGCTGCTTAGATTTATGAAATCTCTTTGAGCCTTTTTAGCAGCGGACACAATCTCAGGATGGTGCCCTTCTGGTTTGTTCAGAATGTCTGTTAAAGTCCTCATAATTACCAGCTTCACCATGGTACTTGTGGATATTTCAATCGTTTCATCCTGTTCTTGATATACTGGACCCAAGCCGAGCTCTTGTTCCTTATTTGTTTCTGGTTCAGGTTCTTCACTCTCATGCTCAGATATGACTGGCTTAGATGGTGTGGACTCATATTCAGTTTGCACAGGCTCAGTTACCACTGGCTTAGTTTGTACATGCTCTTGTGTATCATCATTTTGTTTTGCATTCAGAGCCTCCAGTTTAGCCTTAATCGCCTCATCTGCCTCCTTCCTCATTCTCTCATTCTCTTCTTCTTTTTCTTTCATTTTAATAAGTGCTTCAAGAACTTCTTGAGGAATTTCATCATCTTCTTCTTAAGCCTTTTGATTTATTGTATCCAGATCTTCATTCATCAGTCTCATGGCTGTTTTGACAGATTCCACTTCAGCCATATCTGGATCTATTACATTATCTTTCATGAGTATGTCATCACCAGATTGCAAATTATGTAAGGACTTGGATGTAGGTCATCATCTTTGTATGCGATCCCTTTCCCTTTCTGTTTTCTCTTCAACTTTTCTTCTTCTGTTTCATCTACCTCATCATGCACCCCCTCATCATCAACATCTCCCTCATATTCTTGATTAATCATATTCAAAGCATTTGAGGGACCAACTTCTACAACCTCTTCATCAGAACTGGCATACAGATCTTCAATCATTCTTAAACCCTCTACATATTCATGTTTCTCCCCCTGTTTTGGAGCATCTGAGGTCTTCTCAACCTCAGAGTGCCCCTCTAGGGTTCGAATCTTCAATAAAGCTTCTTGCAGTGCAGCCTCCAATGCCCTGTTTCTTGTTTCCAAAATCGCATTCTTTTCTTTCAACAAGATATTTTCAAATTCAAGCTTAGCATTTTCAACAACAATGTCATAGAGATTTGGGCTGGAAAGTGGGGTTTCTTGAGTGGGTTTGAATGCAGGCTCAGAAAAAGGTTCAGATTCAGAAGTTTCTGGAGATGGTAACTTATATGGCTCAGGTTCTGTGGGAATAGATTGGGTTGGTTGAGCAATGGTAGTAGCGGGTTGGTCTTGTACTAGGGTTAGAATATGTGTGTCTTGAACAGGTTGGGCTGGTTGGGAAACAGGTGTTGAGGTATTGATTGGTTCATGGAATGGGGATGTTGGTGGTGAAGGGACATGTGTGTCATGAATTGGTTCATTGACAAATAAGGCTGGTTCAGTGGTAGCAGGTGAAGAAGAAACGTTGTCATTGGCATCATCAACTTCAACAAAGAATCAGTGTCATCATTGTATACCTCAGGAGGTGGTGAATCTGGTGGAGTAATCTTATGTATTGTATCGGCAACATTTGATATTACACTTGCTACAAACACATCATCATCTATAGGCTCAGTAGCTCTGTTGCTAGGACCCTCAACCGGCTCATCAGTTTGAGTATTAACTTCCCACTTTGGTCCTTTTTTGCTCTCTTGATTTTCCAAGTTAACATTAGATTCATCTTCAGCAAATACACTTAACTCATTCCCAGTAGGATTAACAATTTGTTCATTCACTCCCGAATCTCCACTCACTCTCTCTGCATCATCACCTTCATCAAATGCATTATCACCATCTGGACCATTATCCCCTCCATCATTCTGACCATCATCATCAGTATCACTATCATCTCCTTCAAAATCACTGTTTCCAGGGGTTCTTGGCACATCAATGACACCTAAAGCTGGCACAAGCAGCCATGGGAGGATATCCCAATCATCATTTTCTTCAAATTTACTATGAGCATCTTTCATTCTTTGACAGATGTTAGGATCCTGGAGTCTCAAAACTTCTCTTGTTCGTGGAAGGTCCGGTAATGACCTGTTTATCAATATCTGCAGAAACCGAGGATACATTAGAAATCTCTTATTGACATTCTTCTCAGCATGTGATACCATTCCGTTGAAAATAAGTCTTGACACATTGAACGGCTGTTGGTGAGGATAGAAACTGTCAGGGTAGCCAGTTCTCTTCTTAGAAGAGTCCAAGTCCCTCTCCTTGGAGATATGGACTGGATGACATGATGGATTAGAAAACGGTATATCAGTGGGAAGCTGCCCTTTTGAAATTGCCCCTCTTTCACACCTCCTTGGTAACCCATAGTCTCTTGAAAGACTCTCAACAGTCTTGGGACCGAGTAGGATGGTTGAGCTTCAAAATTGTCGTTTAGGTTCAATGCAGCTCTTATTGAAGCTTCTATAATCTCAATATCATGATTTAGGATAGAGGCCTCAATCCTCTTCCCGTTAACATCATTCACATAAGTAGCCGAGCCCTAGAAATCTGAAATGTGGTTCCTGTAAATTGTAAGGTTGTCAGTTAAGGCCACTCTCAGGTTAGAGTTTCTCAGAAAAGTGATCATTAGCTCCAACTCTCGGTTATCATCATCTAGCTCCAACTGAGCGCACATATTGTGCCTCTTTTCAAATTTTAGGGCCAACAGTTCTGCAAAAATAAAACAATAGTCAGTACACAAAGTTATAGGAACAATATGCGAAGGTAGTTAGAGAAGATTAGCGTCTTCAGTAACCTGTTCCATAGTAATATGTGTACCTGCAAAAACAAGTAAACAATTAGTTCGAAATTCAATTGGAAACCCTAATTTCGAAATCGGTGAGATAATTATCGGATAACGATATCTTACCGAGGTCGAAACAGAGCTAATGGCTAAGTGTCGAAGTATGTTCGAGCAGAGATTGAGTATTCGAGTAAGAAGGGGATGCACGAGCAAGAGGCTTGCTATTAGGTTTAAGAGAAGGAGAAGAAGTATGTGAAAAAGTTTCCAAGTCCCCCTTTTATACCTAACGTGTGGGTAGTACAGTACCTTTGTTTGTCGTCTGGTGCACGACAGTTGTCATTTAATTTCAAATTTAATGTACCTCCCTTTGTAATGTCCAACTTTTTGTTAAATAATGAATGACGGAAAATTTTGTTATTTAACTGTGTGTCGTTAAGCTAGTCTTGTGTTAAGTGTTTGGGAGTAGGATTTAGGAATGGGTGGTGGGACCCGTGAAACCCCCTCTATATAAGGCCAACCACGTTTTCTTTTCCTTTCTTTTTCTCATCCAAACACACAAACACACACACTCAAGAAACACACACATACACTCTCTCTTGCACTCGGATTTAAAATCCAAGCTAAAGAAGGGTGGAATCTCGTGTTTAACATCGTCAAGCAACAAGAATCACGTCCAAATCCTTGAGTTGTCAAGATCTGAACTCGAACCCGCAAACAAAAGGTGGGTTTTAGTTTAAAATGGTTAAGTTTTGTGATTAGAATCGGCATGCAAACAGTTATAATGATAGATCGGGTTGTGAAATGTAAGAAAAATATAAACTTGGTAAGTTATAACCTCTCGGGTGCACTTTGTGATAAAAAGTTGGTGTTTGGACTTTGAGAGATGGGTTTAGGAGCAGGTGCATGGGGTCAGAATGTGTCAAAAGTTTGGAAAGAGTAAAAATCAGGTCCTGAGGAAGAGCCACGAAGTAAAATGGCTTAAAAATGATAAAAGCGAAGAAATGCTGGCATTTCGCTTCGCTCAGCCATGAGAAGCGAAACAGGCATTTCGCTTCGCTTAGCCATGCGAAGCGAAACGCTACCATGCGAAGCGAAACAGTTTCATGCGAAGCTAAACGCTTCATTGCGAAGCGAAACAGTCCCATACGAAGAGAAATTCTTCCATGCGAAATTTTATAAAATTCATTTTTCTGATGCATTTTTGTTAAAGGACTGTTAATGAAAATAAAATTTTTCCAAGCGGACCTGGCAGCTCAACCCCACCCATGGGCGCTGCCCCTTGGACCCTGCTAGGGGCTGCCGCCCCTAGACCCCGCTACTAGGGGCGCTGCCCCCGGACCCCTGTTAGTTGACGGTGTCATTGACTTAGATATAAGAAGTAGTAGTAATGGATATTTGACACTCGTAATGCGTTATACAGTTAGCCGTGCTCAGCTAAAGAAGGGCAAACTATTAACGGCGAGAGAAACCGACTTCAGGTGAGTTTCTAGCCCCTTTATCCGTTATGTTTTTGGGGCTGTGTGCATACTCGTTTGTGATAGTTGTTAATACACTTAACTTAAATGGTAAGTGTATGATATGTGTATGTCATAAGTATGACTACATATTGAATGTTATTATGGAATGTTTATACGAATGAATATGTATATATACGTATATACATGACCAGAAGATATGTAAAGTATGCATGAACGAAAATGAATGGGTGATCGAGTGACGTGACAGGTATAGTTATTGGAGACAAAGGGACCAGACCCTAAAAATATCTGAGACAGAAGGGACCAGACCCTGACAATATCTGAGACAGAACGGACCAGACCCTAATAATATCTGAGACAGAAGGGATCAGACCCTGATAATATCTGTGATGGTAGAGATAAAATAGCCTATGGTAAATTACAAGGCCTTATGAAAGAAAGTATGTAAGCGTGTGTGCATGTATATAAAGTTTGTCTGAAAGAAGTAAGAGTAAATAAGGTATGAACATGTATCTTCGGATGCATATGAGTAAAGATATGAATGTATAGTATGTTAAATGATTAACTAGAACTCACTCAGCGTAGCTGACTTTTAGTATGCACGCAGGCAAATAGATTGAGGCAGCTGGCTTGAAGAGGGACGCATGGCATGGACAAAAGAGATTGGCATCTACGATGAAGTATTAAGATTGTTTTAATTAATCACGATTTGTATGTTAAGACAAGAATGAATGTTTTGTAATGTGATATATGAAGTTTTAAATTATTCCGCGAAAGTTTTAATTAACTCTGATTTTAGAACTGTGTTTGTGAGTAAATCCAACATCAAGTAGGGTTACCGAGAACGGGGCCTTACACCCTTGCTCGAGCATATAGCCAAAATAACAGCTGGCTCCCACTGTACTCGAGTACATAGTACAATCCTTGCTCGACGTACATGTATGATTATAATGCTCGAGCACTAGTACACTTGAGATAGTTTGCTCGAATGTAACATCTCGGATTTTTCGAAACCGTATGCGTTGCATATAACCCGACCCGGAAATATTTTGGATCAATATTACTAATCGAATAAAACTATTGTAAGTATTCTTTGATATATTTTCAATTTGTATCCTTTAAAGTTCCTTAAATTGACCTTTCTTGATTTAAACTTTATAATAATAAAAAAATAGACATTTATGAAACTATAGGGACTAAACTTGTAAAAAAAGAAACCTTCCCCTCCTAAACCCCCAGAGCGCCGCACGGGGAGACCCCCCACCCCTGTCTCGTGCCACCTCCACACTGCTGGTCAGATCGTTTAACTTTATTTCGTTTCCTAACTTGTTTAAGGCATAAAATCGTTTATTTTAGGCATGTTTGAGTGAATTAAGGTCCAAGTAAACATCCTACAACTAAAATACAAGTCCTAATTCGTTTATTACTTCCCAAGACCAGATCTTTATGTATAAATCGTTGATTCTTTCCTTAAAACGTATCTACTTGCTTAAACAGGCCAAAAAGCCCATAATTGGTTCGTTTTATATATTCTTATATAAATAAGCCCCATTCATCTGCTATAAACTTTAATCCAACCCTAAAGAACATCCCACAACTGTCACTCACCTCTGATCAGCCTCAAACCCTTCGGTCTTTGCCTCTTCGTTAAAGATTCAAGGTTGTTTGGTTGACTTTGCTTGCTTTAGGATCTTTGACTTCCGTTTCTCGTCAATCCTTTCACTTTCCGGGTAAGTTGTAAACTGTAAAATCGTTCATACATACTCCCTAGTCAATAACCTTCAATCAATTTCAATGATTGAAGGGTGTTGACTGGTCAATTCGCTTAAAACTCGTTTAAGGGTAAAACAGTCAACGACTCTGACTTCTCGTTTTCTCATACTTCTGGTCGGATTCAATGTTTGGTCCAGAAGACTTTTCTTCTCGTAATTAAAATTTAAGGGGTCTGACCAAAACCCGACTCCCGACTCGAAGTTTGGATTCTGGTCAGACTCGACTCGTTTAAACATTAAAATCGACGTAACAAGAGTTCTACTCATCCGTTTGGGTTGGTTCCAGCGGAAACGAGTTCGTTTTTATTTATGTTATGATAATATAAAATATCATATTCTGAATCGTATATATCGTTTGACGTGTAGTGGACAACACTCTTATCCGTTAGCTCGCTTATTCGTATTTTGTGACATTTGAGCCAAAACTAGGTACACCTCAGTATATATTTACCGATTAAGCAAATAAACGCCTTTTGCGTAACAAACGAACGATTAACCGAACGGGTCGGGTTATGACCGAGATATCTCGGGGGGGCATCTATAAGTGATATACGATCTATACAAGCTAAAATATTAGAAATATGGTCTTAGTTTGATAGCAAACAAGTTAAACAAAAATATGCTCGTTTAACTACCCGCTATAGATTTAAACGCAAAAGATAGTTACAAACCAAGCATTGTATCGTCCGTTTAGCCGAAAAAGACTTACCAAACACTTATTTGAAATGTTTTAAGCGATCCGTGAAAATATTTTTGATTTTTACAAACATATAGTATGTTTTTATAATTTTACACAAAACTAGCCGAAAAACACTCGTTTTCGCGTTGTTTAATGCACCTGATAAGTTTTTCGCGCCAAAAACCGAACCCGAATTAAATTTGGACCGGGCTTTTCGTATTTGGGCTTGAGAAACCAGAAACTTGGGCCAAAATGGGCCCAAGGTGGGCCATGTGGATCCCGATTGCAAACAGCAGCCCCCCCCCCCTTTGGTTCTTTCACATATAAACTAGATCCAAGACATTTTCAACATCTTTTTCTTGAAAACTCTAGACACAAGTTCTGCTCCAGCCAGAAAACATTCAAACTCTAAGGTAAGGAGCTTAAATAAGTAGCTTTTGTACTTGTTTAAACTTGTTTAATACCATAAAAACATGTCTTGGTTACTAAAAATCATTCCTAACCGTGTAAAAATCTTAAAAATGGTCCATTAACATGTTTTGATCATAAACACGGTAAGGAACCTATTTTGATAGTTTTTTTAGCCATAAACACGGATTAAAGGGTTGAAACGGCGTTTTTACGGTTCAAAAGTTCGTTTTTGTGCACTAGCCGAAACCCTAAGTTAAGGACTGTTATGTTGATGAAAAATTTCTTGGTTTGTGATATAGGACTTATATCTAGCTTTCTTAGAAGCACAAGAACCTGAAAACTTGATTAAAAAGTCGGAAACGAGCCAAACCCGCTAAGGTAATGCCGAAACACTCGCTTACGGGCTATTTAGGTTAAGGTTGTGATGTGCATATTTTTAGGACTTCAAATTTTTCAGGGACATCAGGGACCATGTCAATGAGTCCCTGTTAAAATTTGGTAATTTTTCCATCATCCGAGAATATTTGGCAAATTTATTACCGAATTGGGATGTTTATTTGGGAAAAATAGCTAAAATACTTCAAAAATTATGAAATTTTTCTGGAAACTCAGATTTGATGTATTATGATCACATATGAATTTTAGGATCATTTGGAGAAGTTTAAAGGTGTTTTGTTTATATGCGTTCGTGTGAATTTTTATAGCCGAATTTGAGCCGAAAAGAATATCGCACGAACTTTTTACATTCTGGAATTGATACAGGTTGATTTGGGACAAGATTTGATTATTCAGGAATTCTTGTGGAATTTTTAGAAATTGTTTGGGGTAAACGGACGATTTTCAGGCGAAATATAGCTGATAAAATGAATTTTTATAAATTAATAAATCAGTAAATAAATTCCATAAATTACTTTATAAAAATCTACATATTTGAATTGATAAGTGGTTAAATTTCCATAATTTAATGATTAACGGTTAATTAATTATGCTAATCTGAATATTAGACAAATTCAATTTTTATAAAAACCGGCAATTTTGCAACTAGCGAATCTGCGGGAATATCAAAACACCAAGAGTGATCAAAAATCATATTTTTGGACTAATTAAGTGAAAATGAACTTTTCTATGAGAAACCTGGACAATCCGGATGGATTGTGCGCGTTTCTTCTTAAATCAAACTGAATAAACAGAAACGGGCCCCGTGGCTAATCCGGGACCCCAGTATGTGATCTTTCTTTATAACTTAATCATTCTGTTAACCAATACGTTTACCCAAGCTTATTTCCCCATAACTGTTTTCTGAACGCGTAAACGAGCAACTTGGCCCAGCTGGGAAGACGGGAATCTGAGCCAAGTTCAATTTTAAGTATTAGACATTGAACAACATCACAACCTAAGCCTATTGCCACTTTCTGGGCGTTCCAGCTACACCCAGATTAGTTATACAGCCCAGTTTAGTATTGAGATTATAATAATATTAAAATATTAATATTATTATAATATTGATTATAGGAACTACTGATAGCAGACCGAACAAACCATGAGCTAATACAGTACTGAATATCTACTAAACTGTGAGTTTCATGACCTCACTTTTAAACTGTTTTACGAACTTTTGGGGTGAAAAGCATGTTTGCTTATATCTATATACTTATCTGAAACATGGGATGATGTGAATTATCTAAGTGCTAACACATGAAAGTCCCCACTAACACAGTGATTAACTTCGAGCCGGTGGCTTGTGAATAGTACTATTGGTTTGACAAACCCAGGCGGGGCCAGCAAGGTTGCTGAGACATTATCCCGTTTGCACATGTCCATATTTTTACGAACCAGCTATGTAGTGTTAGACATAGCTACCGGGGCATGTTGTGGGCGGAAAGGGGCCACAGTGGTTGATTGAGCGTGGGAAATGGAGGCACGCAGCACGAACAGTCCAGGCTTCACTGTAGCTTAGCATAATTACATCACATACATCATTTACATACATACATACTTATTTCATGATTACAATTGTTGAATTGTGAATACTCTTTACTGTTTTCTTGAAACTCGTGAAACTCACCAACTCTAGTAGTTGACCTGTTTTAAACTGCTTTTCAGGTGTACCTAAATCGGAATGATTTGGTGATCTGTTACTTGCCCAATGTTTGTGGTTGATGCTATGTGAATAGAGGCAAGGATGTTAGTAGTAAGAACGTATAGTTAACGAACTAGTTTTGTTTGTATCACCTAGACTGTAAAACAATGATAGAACAAAGAAATGTAATATATTGTAAATTAGTTTGTAATGTTTCTTTATAAACAATGTGTTGATACCAGAGGTGTCTGTTACATTCCCGTTTTACGCTTCCGCATTGTGCCAGTCAGGGTGTGACATATTTGTACTCGTTTGTCATTAATCTAAGGTGAGCTTGTCATTCCCCTATTTTACTCGATTTCATAAACGTTTTGGGGACATATGCGTACGTATTCATACTTTCATACTATATATATATTCAGACAAATGCATACGTGTTATTGTGAAGTGATTTAATCAAACTTACGTGTTATTTGCTTACTTGTATTACAATTCAATCAATCGTATGTTAGAATTACTATTCAATCAATCATATAGCGGGTGCTCCTGCTGGTGACCAATGCCCGATTCGCTTGGCAACGGTCCACATACTTGTTACGGTTTGATTTCATTATTTGCACTTATCACTTTATGCTTATTTTATTGTTGTGTCAAACTAGTGATATTCTCACTCAACTTTATGTTGACAAAACTCCATTTTATACGCATATGCAGGTTACTTGTATGGGAGATTGAAGCTTGGACACGTAGACAGTACTTTAGAATATAATTAAGTCAAACTTGATTTGAACTCCTATTTGTTTATTTGAATTGTTTTGTATATTTGGATGATGTGTGTAATATTTGTAAATAATTAATTAGATATTATCGCCTTTATATTATGATAGTATCTTCGAGCTGTGAGCAATCGGATCACGCCCCGGCATTTCCGCCTTAGGTTGCGGTGTGACATCGAATATACTTGTGCTCGATGCCTTAGCCAAATGTTAATTGATATTAGTTTGCTTGCTTGAGTATAGGATCGTGCTCGACAAGAAGTGTACTCGACAATACTTAGTAAAATTTCCTTAGTCATGTATACGTGAGACACACTAATTGCTGACCCTTACTAGATCATGCATCATGCTCGACATTACTTAGAGATCTATCATGACTAAACATGTGCTTGAGATGCAACTCCTCTTAGCAGTATTATAACCTTTCATCGACATACTTAGATTACAACTCAATGTGCTCGAGGTACATTCATGCTCGAAAGCCTTAGCAGATTTAATCCTTCTTATGCATGTACTCGAACACTAACTAAGAGTCTAGCATACAAGTTTCTTGAACTACTTAACAAATTCATTCGTTAAGTTCCTCAGCTCGAATTTTCATACCTAAGTGTCTAGCACACAGCTATGCGTGAGTCACTTAGTAATTTTGTCACAACCTTGGTAAGCTCGAAACTCATAGACCAAAGTGCCTAGCACACAACAATGCTCGAAACATTTAAAATGTTTCCTATCATTTGGTTCTTTGTGCTCGAAAACTTAGGTCTGACTACTTACCATGCAATCATGCTCGAAACGCATAACATCAATTTTCATATCATAGCAAGTGCTCGAACGTAAGATGCATGCTCGAAACTCTTAATGCAATTTTCCAGATCATCAGTATGCTCGAAAATAACATACATGCTCGAAATACATAGATGAGTCATAAAATTCATATAACATACTCGAAGCAGTGTAATCATACAAACAAGCAAAGTTTCGTTGCTCGAAACACTTAAATGGTTTTCAGTTCAGATTGTGAAATCAACAAATCTAATTCCACTTAGTCTGGACATCATCACATATATCCTTTGCTCAAATTGCAGTTTTGCATAAAGGATAATCATTTCAGAATAGTGAGCTGACCTAAGCACTTTGTTTAAGGTGAAAGAAGAGATCAAATTTCAGTTGAATATTCTTTTGGAAACATTTTCATAGAAAGATCTCAACATGGGATCAGATTGTTTAAAAGCTTTCACACCATATCATTGTAAGCCTTATTACAATTTATGTTAGGTTGACAGTAGGTAATTGCACTTAGCATGATTATCATGACATTTGTGATATACATAAAGTTCAATTAAAGCTTAAGTGAAGAATGGTTACATTTTGGATTTCAGGTTGTTCCTTATCTCTTCTCAAAGCTTATTCAGCTTTCTCCAATCACCCCAATTTGACTTCAACCCCCTGATGCCTTGATCAAATTTGTTTTTATGAGCAGTTTATTTAGAAAATTATATATAGATATCAGACTATAAGGTTGAACGTTGAACTTACATGTCATCCGGACTTACAAGCCTTACATTCAGGGTGTTTAGGACTTATTTGAATGCCCCACCCCTATAGTTCCCTTAGTGCCCCTTAAGTCATGATATATTATTATTTGATATACTATTTTGAGACAATTTTCTTTGTCTATATCTTTCCTCTTTCTTTTTCTTTCTTTTTCTTTTTGATAAGCTTTTGTATATCTATATTTTTATATCTGCTCAGATACTTTGTAAATAATTTTTTTTTTTTGACCAAAACACCAACAGGCTCGTGTATGAGTAGATAATTGCCTTTATGCCTATCATTCAGAGAGATATGCAAGGAAACATACCTTGGGCTTCAAATGAGTCACCACATCAGACTTAGCAATTTCATAATATTTGTATCACTCATGTCACTACACTCATGAAAAGATACTCAAAGTGCGCAAACTGTCAATTTTCTGAACATAATTCCTTTCAGCCTATATTCCATGCGTTAGAGATTTTAAACAATGTACTATCATTTCCCAAAAGGTTGGATACAATTCCTATCCAAAAACCTTTAAGCTTCTATAGAGCTTATAACTGAATAATCTTATCATATCTCTTATGAGATCACCAAAAACAGTGTGGCTTAGTCAAAACATTTACCAGTTTCAAAAACCATTTCTTTTGAAAATTCATTTTAAGGATTGATTCTGAAAACAGCGATGTCATTCAAGCATATTTAACAAGCTCACACTAAAACAATGTCAAACACATTCATTCAGACAGCATAAATCATTCAGAAAAACACACAAGTCTGTCGAGCATGCTTAGAAATTCATCGAGCATACTCGAAAGTCTATCGAGCAACCTCAAAATCTATCATTTCAGTGCTTGTGCTCGAAGACTTAACGGTGTGCTCGAGCAGTAGACTTGTGCTTGGAATATTTAGAAAGTTTTCCAGAAAACATGTCCATGCTCGACCAACAATAACCTATCATTTGTGCTTGAATTACTTGAGAGATCTCAAGTATGGTTTGTTTGTGCTCGAAGAACATCAAACACACCATTAAACACAGAGTCATACTCGAAATACTTAAAAGTTTTTCAAGATAAGAATCTATGCTCGAGCAACTGAGCTATGACATTTATTCCAGAAATACTTAGAAAGAGTCTCCTAAGTACTCCTGCTTGTGCTCGAGGAGCAACAAGCACAGTATCAAGCACAAAGTCATGCTCGAAGTACTTAAAACCACAGAAATACATTATGCAAGCACAGATCAAAGTACTTAAAGTTGTAATCAACAATTATAACACATTTTTCACACAAAGACAGTCACATACACGATTCATGCAATTAGAATGATCAGTTAAGCATAGCAATTTATCATGCAAACATTCAGAGTGAGTAACAAAGATAATCAGTAAGCACCTCACTTAAGCACACATCCTCAATCAAACTTCATCAGCATTTATCATTCCTAGGCATTTTAACAGAAAATGAAACCAGGTTTTATCTAAAGGTTTGGTGAATAAATCAACCAAATTATCAGATGTATCTACCCTTTTAATTTCTATTAAGCCTTTTTCTTGATAGTCCCTAAAGAAATGATGTCTAATCTCAATGTGCTTAGTCTTAGAATGTTGACTGGATTCTTAACAATGAACATAGCAGCAGTATTATCAATTAAAATAGGAGTAAGTAAGAAATTCAGACCATAATCCAGCAGTTGATTCTGAATCCATAGAACCTATGCACAGCAGGCAGAAGCAACAATGTACTTAGCTTCAGCAGTAAAGATGGACACTGTAGTTTGCTTCTTGCATTGCCAATACACCAGCCTATTCCCTAGAAACTAGCATCCTCCTGTGGTTGATTCTCTACTCATGTTGCAACCATCATAGTCACTATCTGTGTAGGCCATCAAGTCAAAGGAAGGGTTCTTTGGATACCAAATCCCCAAATCTGGTTTTCCTTTGAGATATCTTAAAATCCTCTTAACTGCTAGCATATGTGAGACCTTGGGGTTAGCTTGGAATCTTGCACAGACACACACAGCAAACATAATATCTGGCTTAGATGCTATAAGATACATCAGTGATCCTATCTTGGCCCTATATTCATGTTGGTCCACCGGCTCCCCTTTTTCATCAGGTACCATTTTCTCATATGTGTCCATTGGTGTAGACACTGTCTTGAAGTCTTGGCACTTGAACTTGTTAAGAATCTCTTAAACATACTTTGATTGGTTAATAAAAATTCTATCAGCCTTCTGTTGCACTTGAAGTCCAAGGAAGAAATTCATTTCCCCCATCGAGCTCATCTTGTACTTGGATTTCATCACTTGCTCAAATGCTTTGCACATTTGTTCATTTGTAGAGCCAAAGATAATGTCATCCACATATACTTGCAACAGCAGTAGATCCTTGTTCCATCTTTTGTAGAACAGGGTCTTGTCAATAGCTCCTCTACAGAAACCATTGTCCAACAGTTGGTTTGACAACTCATCATACCAGGCCCTTGGTGCTTGATGCAGTCCAGACAGTGCTTTGCTGAGTTTGTAGACCTTGTTGGGATGAACTGGATCTTCAAAACCTGGAGGTTGAGTGACATACACTTCCTCATCAATCTTTCCATTTAAGAATGCACACTTCACATCAAGTTGATAGACTTTTATGTTCATTGATGCTGCATATGCCAGAAAGATCTTGATAGCCTCTAGTCTTGCAACTGGAGCAAAAACTTCTTCAAAGTCCACTCATTCTTCTTGTAAGCATCCTAGAGCCACCAATCTTCCTTTGTTTTTGATCACTATGCTCCTTTCATCCTTCTTGTTTCTGAACACCAATTTGGTTCCAATAGCATACTTGCCTCTGGGTTTATCAACCAAGTCCCATACATGTAAGTCTCTAAATTGAGCTAACTCTTCCTGCATAGCTTCTACCCAGCTGTTGTCCTTTAAAGCTTGATTGATGTTCTTTGGTTCAACTTGGGATAGAAAGCAGGCATACAGGCAGATGTTTTCTTTTTCAGAAGAGCTTCTAGTCACTCTCTCATGCAAGTCTCCTATGATATTCTCTGCAGGGTGATTTCTTTCAACAGAGGTAGTCTGCACAAATTGTTGTCCTGACACTTCTGTCTCAAGATTAGTCATATTGAACTCAGCAGTTTCACTTTCAATTCTTTCTTGACTTTCACCAGCTTCTTGAAGTTGATTATTCTCTGATGATGATGCTTCATTTGATCCAATTTGTAGAGAGGCAAACAAAGACTGAAACCGGTCTTCAAATTGATTTGTCACTTCAGGCTGAACAGGTTGCTGACTTTTAATGGGTTCACTCTCCACATCACTTGGACCTTCATTAGAAACTTCAACTGCAGCTTCTGGTCCATTCATCTCAACTTCAGCTGCTCCATGGTTGCTTCTCTCAAAGTTAAATCCAATTGGTTCAGGAGCAACAAATGACCATATCTTGTCCAGATCAACTTGTTTTTGTTTTCCTTTATCTTCAAAGCTTGTTCTGCACATGTTGTCATCCATGTCTTCATTATAAATATAGAAAGATTTGATCATCTTCTCCAAGTCAAATAGCCATTTGGGGCCTTCAACATTGTTAAAGTGGTTTGCATTGAATATTATGTCTGAGGACTCAATGACTACCATGTGCTCCTTCACATAGACTCTATAAGCCTTTGAATGAGATGAGTATCCCACAAAAAAACATTCCAGAGATTTTGACTAGAATTTGTTCAGATAGTCCTTTGTATTCAACAGTGAGCATCTGCATCCAAAAGGCTTTAAGAACTTCACATAAGGCTTTCTTTTGAAGATAACCTCATATGGAGTCTTATTTTGAGCCTTTTCTAGTAGAACCCTGTTCTGCACATAACATGCAGTGTTGATTGCTTCTTCCCAAAAGGTGACTGGCAGATTTGCATCAGTAATCATGGTCCTTGCAGTTTCAATTAGTGTTCTGTTTCTTCTTTCTGCAACACCATTTTGCTCAGGAGTTCTAGGTGCACTATATTGCTAAAATATCCCATTAGAAGTGCAGAATTCTTCAATTATTCCATTCTTGAATTCTGTCTCATTGTCACTTCTAATGACTTTCACTTTCCTTTCAAGTTGATTTTCCATTTTCAGCACATAGGTTCTGATCAAATCTGGGGTCTCATCCTTGCTACCCATAAAGTACACCAAAGTAAATCTTGAGTAGTCATCTGTGATCACCAGACGGTATCTCTTCTTTCCAACACTTGGAACACTCACTGGACCAAACAGTTCCATGTGAAGTAGTTCCAAGTCCTCATCAATGGTATTTATCAATTTGCTCTTATGTGAGGATTTATGTTGTTTCCCTTTGAGGCAAGATGTGCATTTTTCTTCAAGCTTAAATTCTCTTGTGGGAAAGCCAACAACATGTTCACCTTTCACTAGCTTGTTCATATTCTTTAAGTTGACATGACACATCTTCCTATGCCACAGTTTGGTCTCATTTTCAGTGGCTTTGGAAACAAAGCATGAACCACCTCTAGATGTAGCAGTATTCATTCTCAGTTCATAAAGGTTGCCATTTCTTGGAGCCATCATCATGATCATCTTAGTTGGAATCACAAATTCAGGCTTTATAAATAGGCAGTGTTCATCATTGAAGGCCACCTTGTACCCTTTGTCACAAACTTGAGAAATGCCGAGTAGATTGTATTGTAGTCCTTCAACATGCAGCACATTCTCAAAGGATACCTTGCCATTGGTGAGTGGTTCCTCTTCCAACAATCTTCCCTCCATTTTCATCACTCCCAAAAGCAACTGGACCTTCATATTTTCTTTCATAATTGATAAGAGTACCCTTGTCACAGGTCATATGCCTGGAACATCCACTGTCCATGTACCATAAGTCATTACGGTTCAAGTACTGTTCCTGCACATATACACAAAAGAGAATCAGTTGGATTCTGAGTCACAAGCTGCATCAGTTTGTAATTCAGATTCAAGTGAAGATTCATCAGAAGATGGAACTGGAAGCGGAAGTGGATCTTCATAGACAACTTCACATTCTTCTTCTGAGTCTGAGTCTGACCCAACTTTCACAACTTGTGACTTGATAAGATTTTCATTTTGTTCAATCACATAGTCTTTCTATTCATTCAACTCTGATGTGTGTCTAATAACCCTATAATAATGACCCTCACAACTAAGCTTTAATATTAAAACGAAAATCCTAAAACGACACACAACCGGCAAGTGTACCGGTCGCAAGTAGTATAGACCTAGGAAGTCCGAGTATCGAACACGTGGACACGTAAGACGCTAACGATTACTAACCCTAGACAAGACCTACCTTTGAATAATATTTAATTGATTTTTAATTTTTTTTAATTACTTAACTGAATTAACTAGACTGACTGACAAAACTTACCAAAAATAGAAAACTTAACGACAAACTAACTGTGTTAACTTAGGATGGAGAAAAACGTCAACCTAGTTCTGAATCAAATTGTAGGCCTAACAAGCTAATGGATTGAATGACTTCAAGACACCGGTCCCTAAAGATGACACGACTAAGGATCGCTCGGGCTCACTGGATTACCTCTCGGTCTCACTCAACAAGCCTAAACTACTCAAAATCGGCTAAAACGACCAAACCGGGAAACAATTGCTAACGTGTTCTAATGAAGGATAACCTCTCAGTCTCACCAACACTCGACCCTAATGGCAATGAATACTACACAACCAAGGATAGAGGAACAATTCAACTTAAACCAAAATAGATCAACTAGTCGCTCAAACACCTAAACCTGACAAGAAACGAACTCGCTCTCGCGCAATCCTTATTCTAGCATGCAAAGGCAATGAGACAACCCTAAATTCTTATCGCCTCTCGGTCTCAAAGAAGGTGTCTAACTGCTGTACTTAATCCAAATAATCACGCAACAAAACCCTACGGTGGTACCTACCGCAAACAAACCCTAAACACAAAGTCTAGAATCAAACAATGCATTGATCAATCAATACAAAACTAATCAACCGACACACGGGGTTTATGCAATGAATTAACCAATATTTTCAGCCCTTAAACACAACCTATTTCATGTCTAAATCAAACTTTACAATAACAATTAAGGTCTATTAATCAAACAATCCATAAAACCTATCAAACACTAACAATAATCATCATTCCTAGGTAGAACTAGCAAGATTAGCCTAGCATATTATTTGGACAGCAGCTAACACTCAATAAAATCATCATAAAACTCATACCAACCATCTTAACAATCGTCCAATAATCAATTCTAATCATAAACAATTCAATCTCTCAAGTAATTGCAAAACAATTCAACAATTAAGCAAGAAACTAAAAGTGTATGAACAATGAAAAAGAGGTAAGGATATGAGATGTTCTGGGGCTGCTCTCGGCTGTAAAAAACAGTGGTGAATGATCCCGAGGCTTGGTTCTTGTGTCTTCTTCCTTCCCTAGCCGCCACAAGCTTCGAACCCTAACCGAAAAAACTTTTTCTCTTTTCGTTTCTTCTGCTGCTGCTGCGATCGCCAGCTTCCTCCAGCCCTAGGGTTTTTTTATTTTTTATATATTATAATATAATGTAAGATTTGGGCCTCCATGATGCATACGGTCCGGGCCTCGAGTTGTTTACTTGAAAACGTATGCGTAAAAGGCTCGTAAAATGCTCGAAAAGTCCCGGTTTCTTCCTTTCTTTTACCCAAAACCTACAAGATTAATAAATGTATGTAAAACCTATCTAAAACAAGTAAAAACATATAAAATATAATATAATATGTAGATAAAACGTGCGGAAAATACGTGTGTTTTACGACACATCAAACTCCTTCTTAGTCTTCCATTGAGACCCTCTTTGTTCATAACCCTGCTTCAGCAAGAACTTTTCATCCCCATTAAGAACACCAGGTCTCATCTTGGGCTTTTCTTTGTCAGTTGACCTTTTGTTCTTTGCAGGTTTGATTGATACTTTTGTATCATCCTTGATTTTCAACACTTGTTTCAGTGTCTTTTCCAAAACTGATCTTTTCTCTTCAACACTTGAACTTTTCTTTTCTTCATTCAGATATCTTTGATACATCTGCTTATATCCTTTCATGTCAAAACCACAAACCACATCAGGGACCACAAACTCTTCTTCTTCAAACCAGCGAGAATCAGTGTGATGACCGTAGGCATCACACTTCTTGCACCATACCTTGGCGTAGCTCCCCATATCTTCAAGCAGTTGCTTGTCTTTAAATCTGTCACTTGGTTTGGGGAAGTCAAAGCCTAGGGATGTCTTTGGACATAGAGTGTTGCTGAAGTCCATTTTGATTGGCTTGCTCAAATCAGGTTCCAGATGATATTTCTCTTTAACAAACACAATTGGCTTCAACTTGGATGGTAGTTTTGAACAGCTACCTTCATCTTCTGCAACAAATCTTCTCCTGGGTGCATACTCGACATCTCCAATATCAAACAATTCATGATTATAAAAAACTAGAAAGATTAGAGGATGGGACTGATCATAAGAAGATTTCATTGCCACTCATTTCTTCTCTTGATTTCTGGCTGTGGTCTTGTACAAATGTCAAATACCATATGTTCTTTTCTTATCTTTTCATAATGTTTCTTCATCTTTGGAGTCATCTTTGGCAGTAGAGAAATCTTTTCATTTTTCTTCTTGTTTGATCCCTTCTTTTTCTTATTTCCCTCAGTTGATTTGGTACTGCCACAACTGCAAGTACTCTCCTCACTGGAGTATTCACTCCATTTCTTTTTCTCACCATCCTTCTTTACAGCTTTCTTGACTTCTGGTTTCTCATTCTGCTTCATTGCAAACTCTCCATTGTCATCCACAATCACATCTTCATATTGCTTTACAAATTCAGTTTTGTCATTAAAAACATTCTTAAATTATTTCAGATATTCATTCCTACTTTCCTGTCTACTTTTAGTGGGTAACTGTCACAAAAAGGTGGTGGCACCTTTTTGTATTTCTCTTCTTCTGACATTTTGTCCACAAATCCCACTATGTTTCCTGTAGATACAAGGTTTTTCAAGAATTCTATTTGAATTAACAATTCGGCATTCTTCAGCTTTTCTTTAGCATACAATTTTTTAAACCCCCAATCTCAACTGTCATTCTTGATTGAGTTCTGCATGTCTGCATACAATGTACTTCTAGCCCCTTAATTTGATTGCTTCACTGGTTTCATATACATTCAAAAATGCTTCCTTTCTTCCACATTCAGTCTTCCATTTTCCAACTTCCTGATTGAGTTCATCAATTGTAATAAGAAGATCAGAAATTGAAATATCAGAATGTACCTGTGCATTAGAAGATTCTGGCTTGTCCTGCACTTTGGGCATAAAAGCAACGTTTGCTTTTTCAATCTCAGCTGTGTGGTTACTCCAATCAAACTCCCCATCCTGAGGTACCCTTGTGACTGCAACGTTCCCTTGATCCCTAACTTGATTAACATTGTTTTGATTGACTCTGTTCTGGTTATTGTGAATCTGCAGTTGATTGTTCCTTTGAGGCTGAAAGGGTTGTTGCTGGGGTATATTTTGGTTTTGATAGGGGTTTTGGTTGGTGATCTGATTTCTCTGATGCTGGAAGTTTTGATTTTGATTTTGGTAGAATTGATTTTGATTCATTTGGTTTCCAGCTTGCTTGGGCATATTGCATTCTCTTACAAAGTGTCCAGGTTGTTGACAGTTGTAGCAGATTGCTTCTGATTTGCTAAAACCTATTCTCTCAATCGGTCCAGTGAAGCTTGATCTTCCAATTCTATTGTGTAACCTCTTGCTCCTTATAGCCAACATGGTAGCCTGCCATTTGATGTTCATATCTTCCAAGTCATCAGCATCGATTTGTTCAAGATCTTCCTGCATAATGCTTGTGTTTATTAGGTTCTTGGCCAAATGAATGATATGACTCAGTAAACATAGAGAACAAAGCTTGGTAGTCAGTTCCTTGAGTTGTATTGTTCTGCACAAATGTTGACTGTCCACTTGCTGCTGAGGCTACATCATCTTCTATCAACTGAACATTAAATCTTGGTTGTCCACCACACGTTGAATTTGTCTCAGATGGCTCTTCAATTATTGGTTGTTGATTCTTGATTGAGAGATTTCCTATTTGAGCTACTAGAGCATTGTTCACTTGAAAACTAGGCTTATCTTCTCTAATTATGTGGTTTTCAATCATCTCATGTTCTGCAGCCTTGAGAAATGCAATTACATCATCCAACTTAAAGTTGGGGAAATTTGCCTTTTCCTTGATGAATTTGCTGGCTGTATACCACTCACCAGACAAAGATGACAGAAACTTCTTGCTTAGCTCAAAATCATAGATCTACAGGTCAGTTGTTCTTATATCATTAACAATCACCATGAACCTTTGCAGGACTGATTTTAGTCTTTCTCCATCTTTAAACTTGAACCTATCCAGCTGTTGCTTTAGTCTATCTTTCTTGATATCTCTCAGTTCAGTATTTCCCTCAAACATATCAATAACTACATCATACATTTCTTTAGCAGTGTTGTGATGGTTGACGGTTGTCAGTATTTCCCAAGACAGACCTAACTTCAGCATAGACAGTGCCTTATCATCCCTTTTCTTCATTTTTAGCTCAATAGTGGCATTGTTGTTCGGAGCAGTTGAAGGAACATAGTTTCCGTCTGTGATAGAAGTCCAAAGTTCTGGGTTGTTGTAGTTTACAGCAACTTCGAAGAGCACCTTCCATTTGATAAAATTTTCTTATCCAAGCAGTCTAGGAATTTTGTTGGTAGAAACTTCTTGGTCTTCCATGTTAGCAGATCTGACCTTTGCAGCAGAGAACCAGAGTAAAGCTTCAAGCTTTTTCACAAACCTTCAGTCCCGTGGCCTTCAGTGAACTTCCAATGCTCTGATACCATTTGTCAGGACTGTGAGTCAGGTGAAACCTTAGAAAGGTTGTCAAGAACACACTGACTCAGTTACCAAAAAGGCCTATTGAATATCCCGGCGGAATCAGGATATCCAACGAGTGGGAACGAAGGTGTGATATAGCAAACACGAAACAATAACAGATAATCAATAAGAACACAATCAAAGATAAAGATTCACTGTATTCAATATATCATTTAATGAAACAGTGAAAGGAATGTCTAGGGTTTCGTGACGGCAGTGGCGGTACGAGGAAACAAATAGAATATTCTTTGGAATGTTTCTCGTATTGCGTGCGTCATTATCCTTGCCCTAAATGGAAACCTAGGACCCTATTTATAGACACTGACATTCCTTCTAGAAGTTCCTAATCATTACATAACAAAAGACAAAATAAATACAAGTGTAAGAGTCCTCGAGTAAGGTAACAATCTTGCTCGAGCAGACTCACTATGCTAGGTATGCTCGATGAATGTCCTCGAGCATACTTTACTTAGAATATCTTCAGTGAAGATATTCTCCTCCAGCAAGCTTCATTCCTCTTGCCTTTGCTCGAACTAGTCCATCGAGTAAGCTCATTCTTCTTGATGTCTTCAGTCTTGTCCTTAGACTTATTGAACAACCTTTAGCATGCTCGGATGTAAATCTTGCTCGGGGAACTGAACTATGCTCGAAGTCATTGCTTTGAACACATGACATCTTCTTATTATATCCATGCTTGTCCCCATGTGCTCGACCATCCTGTGCTCGTAACACTTGGTTAAAACTTGTATGATCAAGCTGTTTGCTCGATTGGTAATCCATGCTCGATAGAAGAATACTCTTGCTAGTTGAAGTGTAGCTTGCTCGAAGCCTAAACACTTAGAAGAATCAACCACTAAAGGTTCTGAAGACCTTGCTCGAGGTAGTAAAACCATGCTCGATAGTCTAGGCTTGCTCGAAGTCCATACTTAGCTGTTTCCTGAGGAGGTTGAGAAGATTCCAATCTTCCTTATCAAAAATCCGACCCAATAATCTCCCCCTAGATTGGAACAAGCTCAGATGCACCAAAACACACCTGCATAGAGTTACACATGTATCAGATATCAAAGATCTATCATTCAAAAACATGACATTTCATTACATAAATAGGAATTCTGCCTCTTGGGCATTACACATTAAATTTTTACATCAAAATTCAAATAAAATAAAATTACAAAGATAAACAGAACTAAATTAATCAACGTTAAGTATCTATTCTTCTATCTCCTCCTCCTGCTCCTTGTGTCACATTTTTCCTTTTTCAGTTTGACAAAAGCTGCCTTCTGCTTGATCATGTTTAATTCAACAGCATCAGAGGAGTCAAAGGGAAGCTTTACATCTACTATATCTTAGATATCTAGAGGATGTATGAATTGAAGATCCCCATCATACCGGATCACAGCAATGGTTATGCCCGATTCATTCCTTAAAGAGATTGAGTCATTGTGCTGGTTGTAGGTGATGTAAGTGATTCTTCCATTATGCTGCACAACCAAATTTCTAGCATCTCCTGCGTCATAGCTAAGCACTCCTTTAAAGTCTTTCTTTTGTCATGTGAGCTGCTTGCTTGGGTTTTCCTTCTGTTAGCATCAAATAGAGAGAGTTCAATAGTGTGAACTTCATTAATCCTTTTTCTCCTTCTCTCCTTCTCAGCTTGACTGTGTATTATTTGTCTCTTTTGATTTAGGAATGGAAACCCTCTCTCTGCTTGTTCCTTAATGAATTTTGAGAGGTCATTTCTTTGTTGTCTAGATGGTTGGCTTCTGATTTGATTGTCATATAGTTCTAATTCAGCCATCTTTGTTAGTTGTTCTATAGTGAAATTTCTCAAATCGTTTCTGAAAATGATCAGAGTTTCTTCTTGATCTTCAGTGATCACCCTTAAAGTCTTGGATCTTTTATCATAGACGAGATGTGTGGGCAGATTTAAGTTCCTTGGTTGCTCAGGCCTCACAATCTCGGACCTTAAGGGTGTTCTGCTTGTGCTTCCTTGCTGTGTTTTCTGTGTCTTGTCAAGCCCTTCTTCTATATACCATCTCTTTAAAGTTTCATCGGGTTGAGTCATCAGTCTTCCCATATTGACCCCCTTCTTGTGTAATGCACTCATCATTTCAGCTCTAACAAGTTCCTCCATCTTTCTCTTTTCTTCTTCCAGTCTTCTCTGTGTTTCCATATACAATCTTTGCTCCCGGTTGTATATGTCTAAAAGTTGTTCATGAGGCATATTGTTGAACTGATCTTGAGTCATACCTTTTCCCATCGCAATTTCCTTTAATGTTTGGACTCTCTGAGGATCTTGGAACCATGCTCTAGCCTCAGCCTTCTTCTTTTCATTTTCCTTTAATGTTTGGACTCCGAAGACCTTGCTCGAGGTACTAAAACCATGCTTGATAGTCTAGGCTTGCTCGAAGTCCATACTTAGCCGTTTCCTGAGAAGATTCCAATCTTCTTTATCAAAAATCCGACCCAACAAAAATCCAAGCCATTAATTAACATGATCCAATGGCTATGATTTATTCATAGTCTTCCTAGGAAACTAATTGTTTTTAGTATAACCCTCCCCTATTACCATAATTCGTTTAAACTAAACTCGAAAAAAAAAATCATATTTTCAAAATTTTCAGTAGGTCAGATTCAACATTTTTAAACCATAACGAATGATTTGGTTTATGGTTTTAAATGTTTCTGACCATAGAAGTTGGATATGACGGGTGTATTTTGAAATGTTAAATGATTTATGTTACATACATATGATCATTTATATTTTATATTAGATATTAGATTTAATAAATTGAAAGTTTGACTATACAAATTTAACAAACCGTTAATTCACTGTTATGGATGGATGCCTTGTGTGTGTATATATATATATTACAAAATTTTACAGCTTAAATAAATTAATTGAGATCTCAATACTTAGTTCCCCTAAGACTCTCCGCTATGGGGCGCGGAAGAGGAGGGGAGGGGCGCCGTGGAATGGTGAACACCGCCAGGGGCGCTGGAGTGGGGCGCAGAAGGGTTTGGGGTGAAGTGGACAGCCGGTGCGGTTAAGGTGGGGTGGGCCCCCTCCCCAACGGATTTATTACTGTTATTTAAATTAATCAAATTTAATAATATAAAATATATATATATATAGGGAGAGGATCAAGAGAGAACTAGAGAACTAATAAAGAAATATTTTTGAATTTCCAATTTTACCATTATTCTTATATTTTTTTGTTAATATTCACTCAAAAAAAATAAAAATAAAAAAATAAAAAATAATAAAAAAACTCGTTGTAGTGCACATATGCAATACATCGACTTTTTTTATTGCATATGTGCACTAGTGTGTATTTTGATATGTGCAATAGATTTGAATAGCACATATGCAATTTTTTGTATTGTATTAGTGCAATAGTGTTATATTACATACAAAAATTAAAAAAATCGATATAGTGCATATATGCATTAGTGTTGTATATTACGTATACGCAATAGTGTGTATTACATACAATTACTAGTGTTGTATTTGCATATATTTAATAGTGAGTATTGTATAATGTAATTGTATTGTATTATATGCAATAAAGCACTATTGTATATATGCAATACACATTAGTGCACATATGCAATACATCAAAGGATTTTTTTTCTTTTTTTACTTTTAGTTTTTTAGGAACAATATCATCTATTAGAAGGAGCAAAGAAAAAAATTTCGCAAAATATTTTTTTTTTAAATTTAAAAATAATTTTTATTAGTTCTATAGTTCTCTCTTTAAGAGGAATTCTCTCTAGATCCCACCCATATATATATGTATATATATATGTATATATATATATATATATATATATATATATATATACCATTCATCCAATCTCTACAAACATCCCATTCTCCTATTTAAAATTTTTAAAACTTTCTCCACAAATATGTCTTCTGACTCATCTTTGACACCTGACTTCCAGCCTGATATCAACGCTATTTCCAATTCGAATTCAGAGGATGAAGCGATATTTAATGCTATTCGAGAGGGTGCGCAACTCGTAGTCCAGCATTGCGAAAGCTCACAACAACTAAAATGATGGCCTCATCTTCAATGGGATTGCGTAGGTGCTCAAGACCGGTTGAAGAAATATTATTTTTCGCCGAACGCGACTTTTGATTCGGAACGATTTCGGCGCCGTTTTCGGATGATTCGCCAACTATTTTTACGAACAGTTGGTGATTTAGAACGTTTCCAACAATGGCCGGACGCGAGAGGTAAATCGGGATATTCAACTATGCAAAAATGCACGGAAGCAATTCGTCAACTAGCGTACGGGACTGCGAGCGACGCCATGGAAGAGTATTTACGGATGTCAGAGACAACTGCTCCTGAGGCGCTTCACACATTCTACGAATGTGAGTATTATTATTCTAATTATTTATTTCAAAACCTTAACATTTTGAGTATGAATTTTATAAAATTTGTTAAACTTAGGTATTCCACAACTATATCATAAAAAATATTTGAGGAAGCCAACTCAAAGTGACGTACAAAAAATATACAAGGTGCATCAACAAAGGCACGGTTTTCCCGGGATGCTTGGTAGCCTCGATTGCATGCATTGGGAATGGGAAGCCTGTCCTGTTGCTTGGCAAGGTCAATATCATCGGGGTGGGGGTGACCATGATGGCCTAATAGTTATTCTTGAGGCGGCTGCATCATTTGATCTTTGGATATGGCATGCGTTTTTTGGGATGCCCGGTGCAAACAATGATGTAGCTGTGATTAATGCGTCCACTTTTTTTGACCGCCTCACAGACGGAGCCTCCCCAACACCTCATTTTCCACGAACGATGTCAACTACGAATACGGATATTATCTAGTCGACGGTATTTATCCGGAGTGGCCCACGTTAGTTCTTAGCTTTACATGCCCGACAAAAAAAACGTCAGTATTTCAAGAAAAAACACGAGTCGGCCAGAAAAGACATCGAAAGGTCATTCAGGGTATTAAAGAAACGTTGGTCTATCATTAAACAAACGGCTCGTTTTCAACAAATGGATAAGTTAATAAACATAATGTTCACTTGCATTATCTTGCATAATATGATATTGGAGGACTCGGGTAGAGCAATTTGCCAAGGCGAATACAACGATGAGCCAGAGCCGATCTGTACACTAAACGAAGATGAGAAACTTGCTAATTTATTAAAAACACAAAAAAGGGAAACGAATTTCAGCCTACGATCGGATTTGGTTGGACATCTTTGGAGTAATAAGCTAGATGACGGTGAGAGCGACGACTAAAAATAGCTGTATTTTTTTATATGTTTTCATATTTAATTTATTTTGTATTTTAGTGTTATTGTATTTTTTTTATTATTTTATTGGCTTTTTTGTTCTATGAAAAAAAAATGAAAAAAGGTTGGGCTTCGAAGCCCCCCTCACCATAGAGGGGCATTATGCCCTGGGGCTTCGATGCACCCAGTATCCACATGGTGCTGATGTGGCACTGTGGAGGGGCTTCGAAGCCCCCCGCCATAACATACAGCCAAAAAACTACTCACCCACGCAACATACCACATAAACATTGATTACCCGAAGAAAGTCCATATAAGGGTCTATTTTTTTCTTTCCATTTGGTTTCATTTATCATCGTTCAATTATTGTAACACAAAAACCTAAAAGTTAAACAAAAAAAAGCCCACATTTCCTGCTATAACCACACTCCATTCCTTTCCCTCTCAATTCTTTTCTCTTGATCTTACATGGCACCAAAACCTAATCGACTCCTACCACCGCAGTTTTTCTTCTCCTCTCATTCTCTCCTCGTCGTCTCCCACCACAGCCGTTTTGGAGCCCTAATCAAACTCTTAGTCAAACAATTTGCTCATCCATCGAAGTTTGCAGCCCTTGCCAGGCTCCTCAATAGAAGCTAAATAACATCGTTTGGTAGTACAAGTTGTCGGAGCAGTTTAAGGGTGCTGAAAGAAACTGGTAATTTATCGTACTTTCGTCTGGTAAACTGTTTTTTTTTCTTTCAATAACATACATAATTCTTTTGTTAGAGCTACATTGATGTTGTCAGAACCAACTGTTTATAGTTTTTAATATTTGAAACCGATTGGTTATTTTTTTTCTTTTTTTGTAATCGAAGTGTTTGGTTACAGTTTCAGTTTTAGCCAATAACTAAACCGAACCAACCTATGCTTACCCCTAGTTATGTTTATTTGTTTTAATTATTACTTTTTAGCCATTTTATTTCAGGCGAAGTACATATGGGATCCACAAACCGAACACTCAATGCCTCTTGCTAAATGGAAACACTTACAATTTAAAGGAGTTGATAAATTACTATTTTTTTCTTAAATTTTGTTTCCCTTTATATATTTTACATATATTTTATTATTACAGCAATGGAATACTGAACGATGGAAAAAGAGGTCCAAAGTCGGGAGAGCCTCCCGCAAGAATGACTTCTGTCTTCATACATGTGGGCCTGGAATTGATGAGCACCGTCTCCACATGGTAAACTAACCTAACTATAAGTTTTGTTAACTATTTTTACATTTAACACTTATCAAGCATATAGTTGTCAATAGCGCCCGTAGCGGGCGCTATAGCGAATAGCGTCGCGAGGCGGCAGTACACCGCTACAAGGTACTTAGCGGCCACATATCGACCGAATAGTGACCTCCGATGGCGAACTCCGGCGGCGGTGCTGTGATTGTTGCCGAAAACCTACCAGAAACCAGGAAGATGAAAGAATGGTTGCGAGAAGAAGGAGCGGCTGTTTAATGTTTACCCATTTTAGGTTTAAATATGTAGGGATGTTAGTATTTACCCCTTATATCTTTCACATGTTTACATTTACCCCTGAAACTTATAAATTTTTACATAAAAGAAGTAAAATTAGTTTGTTTATCTTATGATTTAACCCCCTCTGCACTAATTTACATTTAGTCCTTAAACTTATAATTTATGCATAAAAGTTATAAAATGAACATTATATATATATATATATATATATATAAATTATAAAATTAACCCTATCGCTAAACACAAAATAGCGGGCGCTATTTACTGCTATTCGCTACATAGCATATGGGTGCCCGCCGCTATTTACCGCTATTCGCTATTGACAACTATGATCATGTATATTACTCATTTCTACGTAGGAAAAAAATGGGTGATATGGTTAGATTTAGGTCAGTGTTTTTCAGGACCCATGCCACAGAACGGTGAATTAAGAGATTGCGGGATGGGAGAACAGTGAAAAAGACTTAGGCACGTTAAAGTTTGTTACCACACGTGCTAAACGTTCATATGTGAGTTATTTTTTATTATCTGTTTATAATTATTGTGTCAACTTTAGTACAATATCAAACTTTCTATTTTGATAACTAGCTTATAGGTCTCGTACATGCAACGACTTTAGAAGTTATGCGCGCACATGGATTGTGAATTGTGATTACCTTGATGTGTGGGAGAGTTTGCATCTCGATTCTTAGAGTTGTTGGCTGTTTGGGGCAGGATCTTCTGATCCACTTTTTGTGGTGACAAGGACACCATCTTTCATAGCTTGTGGGTCATATGGAGATGCTCATCAATCACAACAGGTATCGTTATTATCTTTGTTATTTGTATAATTATTATTATTGTTGCTGCTGTTGTTGTTTAGGCATTGTTGTTGTTGGGTTAGTCTAACGGTTTTGTATATATATATGAATAGTTAATTTCTCGAAAATATATTAATAGATGATAAAAATAAATTGGACTTGTATTACCTTCTTTGTTTTAACGATTCTGGAAGTAATTGTTTTCATGTTACGTTTTGTATATGTAGGGGTAAACACGCTTGTGTGGATCTCACAGGAGTGTCCCCTCTTGTTGGTCTTAGGGGAAATGGTTTTGTAGCAGGCCAGCCAGCATTGAAGGCGGCATCGGGCAAGGTTGTTAAACACGAGAAAGCTTGTTTGGAGAATCAACACGTGTTTATCCCCTTCGCCTTTGACACATTTGGTTTCTTAGCTCCGGATGACGTGGACCTTCTGTTCAGAAAGTCGAGCATAGTAATTTATCGGCCCATAAGAGCCAAAACTTTGTTTTTAGTAGAATTGGATTTGCTATCCAAAAGGGGGTTGCGGCACAGCTTGTTGCCCGCTTACCTGCCACTTTATTGTAAATCGTTTGGTTGTTTTTTAATGGTTATTTCATATATTTATTTATAAATCTATATGTATCTATATGCATGTATGTGGATGTTTGTATATTTATGTTTGTATTTGTATATTAATTTTATATGTTTACGTGTGTGTATGTATGTGTATGTATGTATGTAAATATATATTATTAGGAGTGTCTATCAGTATGTTACTCGGGTTTCGGTTATTCATGTTTTTGTGTACGGATGACATCGGGTTGGGAATGTATAATGATTGGTTAGTATTTTTCATAGTTGACTTTTATAGGATTTTTAAGACTCCAGAATTATTTTGTTAGATCGACATGTTAGCTAATATATGTTGATTAATATGCGCAAATATGACTCTTAGCATTCTTTGAAGTTTAATTATAAGAGCCCGTTTTGTTATGTATGTGCATTATGATTTTAAAAATAAAGTTCTTTGTAGTTTAATCATAAGAGTCCCCTTTGTTATGTATATGTGTTAGTATGCTAAAAAAATATTTTGGTTAATATGTTTTAATTACATATCTTTTGGCAAATTGTAGCTCCAAAATGTTGAAACGGAACTAGAAAAAGAGCGAGAGGCCCGAAAAACAATAGAAGCCCTTATGGAACATGAACAACACTAGAAAAAAGAACGGGTGGAACATGAACAACTGCCTGCTCTACAAGCGGAATGGCAAAAAAAAAAAAAAGATTGACGAAATGTTTGAAGATAATTTTGGACAAGTAAAAACTTTCGTTTTGTATTAATATATGTTTCGGTTTAGTTATTTAGAAATGTTATGGATTGTGGTAGTAGTTTTGTATTAAAGAACGTGCGTTACGTCTGATGCTACTTTTATTATAATTATAGGATTTAAACAGGTTTGTTTTTTGAAAAATTTTAACAATTGTTTACAGCAATTTGTTATTTTTTTTTATTTTTTTATTTTTTGCATTTTGTACAAAAAAGTTTTGTAGCAAGTTTTATTAAGGTTTTGTGGCAAGTTTGTAGCAAGTTTTACTAATATGTGGCAAATGTGTTGGAAGTTTATCAAGGTTTTGTAGCAAATGTGTAGCAAATATTTTTATAGTTTGGTAGCAAGTTTGTAGCAATGTTTTTTAACGTTTTGTAGCAAGTTTGTAGCAATGTTTAATAAGATTTTGTAGCAAGTTTGTAGCAAATATTTTTAAGGTTTTGTGAAAAGTTTGTAGCAATAAATTAACACTTTATGACAATTTTGTCAGAACTGAAATTTTAGCGTTCGTCATTATTGTTTAATTAGTTTTGTTAATGTTATTATTATTACTAGTAATTTAAACTATTTTTAATAAAATAGTGACAAACTTGTCGTTAACTTGCAGGAAAAAACTATTGTGGCAAAATTGTCGCACCATTAGTGACAACTAATAATTTTTGTAAATCTGCAGCAAAAATTGTAGCAAATTTGCAAAAACTTGATTTGCCACAGCTTTTTTTTTTCACAAATGTATTTTGTCCGAAGATTGTGTGTATGGGCTATTTGCACAAGTTTGCTACAAAAACTGCTGTCGCAAATTATCCTGTTTTCTTGCAGTGCCCTCACTATTGTAATTCATTCCGGCTCCGGTTGTTTATGGTGGTGGCGGACCTATGCAGTGCCTTATATCTTAGTGAACCGCTTCAATGATGATGCGCGTCATTCCGTTGTACTTGTCCCCGTATTTAAAGGTAAGTCGTACTGTTGCTCAATATTCGGCTGGTAGTCGTACTATAACTCACTAATCGGCCTTAGATTTCAACACATCCAAATCCCTAAGTATTGGTCATCTGGGTCATTTTCAATTGAATCCTAATTTGAAGAAATTTATGAACATGCTTTGACCCAGAAATAGATAGCTAATGGCGCCATTATTCCTCCATTTATATGGACATGTGCTAAATGTGACAAAAACTACAAATTTGTTGTTGAATTTAACTGATGGAATGAACTTTGCGGGTAGAAACTTTGGAATGGCAGGGATTGAGCATCACAATAAAACTCATTATCCGATTGTAGCTTGGAACAATTATTTCTCGTCTGGAGAAACCTTGATAATTGACTATTTGGGTTATTTTTGTTTGTACACTAGAATGAGCTTCCATTTAATCTTTGTAATGTGTTACTTACTGATATCACATAATTCCGGTGTAGTGTACATATGCTAGGATTATGTGTTTAAAGGGACTCGATGATCAGAGTCACAATCGTGGCTATGGTGATCGGTATAATCTAAAGGGACATCGATGATCATAGTCGTATCGTGGCTAGGCAAGATCCGGATGTCATGATCTGATGGTCATGGACTATGCTACCGTGCTATTTTGATTCCTAGTTACAAATGTGAGCCTCTTCAATTGGCATTCGTTATACTTTCTACATGTACATGTGTTGCTGCTTATCATACAACAAGTGGCTTACTAATTATCTATTAGAAAAACATGTTTAGTATGCTAATAAGTTGTTGGAATTTTCAAGTAATGGTTCGGGAAGTTTTGTAGGCATATATGCTTCGATTTGTTGCTAATTGTCTTATTTTGAATGACCAAATTGAAATTTTTATTTCTTTCAAGGTTAAACTTACTAGATGAAGTACATAAGTAGTTGAATTTCAAAAGTCAAAACTTACAATGTCTTTAATATTTGTTCATATATTGTATGATTTCAAATAGATAAGAGTGCGGGCTATACAATTATACTACCAAAATGGAATGCAACAAATGCAGAGCCAGGCCCGACCCATAGGGTGGGCAAAGAGGGTGACATCCCAAGACCCAACAATTTTTGAGGTCAAGAAAAAAAATCCAGATATAATTTATAATATACAAGCTCAATTATATGCTACTAAATTTTAATTTGTTCAATTGGTGGAACGGTTTACTCAAGGTCGAGACTTGCATCTCTTTCTTTTTGTCAAGACTTGAATCTCACACTGTTTTTCTTTTTTCTTTTTTATTGTTTTTATTTTATTTATATTCGCCTCACATTGTTTTTCTTATTCTTTTTTTTTTAATTTATATTTGTTTATTGCCGAGCCCACTGAAATATGAATTCAATCTTCAATTTACACAATACTACATTTACGTCTAAGTTTGTGGATCGAGTCTTGTACCCTCTGCTTCTTTGCTTGTATGGTTGTTATCATAGTTTTGGCATGCCGGGTGTCATTGCTTTTTCTGCTCAGCCCACTGTTTCACCGCTTACTCTACTTTCGTCCCACCGTTTCAATCACAGATGCTTGAAAATCTTATCCACACCACTATTTCATAGGCATGGATGTGATTTCCTTCTTTATCTACTTTCCGATCAGTAACAGATCCAGACATTTAGCTCAGTGAGGGTAAAATAACCAATAAAAATACATGACACAAAAATATAGAATCGGACTTCATTAATTATAACAAAACAAAACACGTATTACAATTGTCCTCTACGGGATTTCATCTTTTAGAAACGGTAAATTACAACTTCATTCGTAACACTTTCAAATGCTTCTTTTTCGATGCTACAAATCAAACAAGCATTCAAAAACTCCAGCCCAATTTGATTACACAAATTTGTGTTTACGTTCTTCACCACTGAAAAACATCTTTCAACCGTTGTGGTTGCAACAGGTAAAACTAATGTAAGCTTTAAATCGATACACCAAAGGAAATGAAATATGTTTTCTTGTTTCCACCCTAACTCTAGCAAGATCGGCAATACCATTCAAGTTAGCATATCTTTCATCTTTTCGCACGCTATCAATGTACAAGCCAATTGTTTATGTGAAAGAGCGATTTTCTCCCGACTATTAAAATCATACGGATAAAACTCATATAGTCTCATTAACTTCAACTCATCAAACTTAGAAAATGAGAAATATGGGATGAAAGCCGTCATGTTTTGAAGTAATTCCATGTTAATCTCATTAAAACGGTCACCAAACTCTTGAATTAGCATATCAAGAATGGTGTTAAAACAAACGAAGTTATACTAATGTTGATTGGTGAAATCATACCTTTGCCTTTTAGATCTGTGACCTCTTTCATTAATATACTCTTCTTCCATGTTCAATATTTGAATATTGTTTTTTCCACAAAATTAATGAATTTTCTTTAATAGTGGATTGAAACCACTTTTTCTAAAGCATTGCCGCTTTCTTTTAGTTGATTCAACCAATGAAACAGCTTCCACAATGTCTTGATCTTTTCTTTGATGAGCTCGTGATAATATTTCTGAGAGCCCTAGAATGTGTAACGTCAAATGCAAATAAAAAACAAATTCAAATGAGCTCAAAAAGCCTAACATGTTGATTGCTTGATTTTGGGTAGAAGGGTTAGTGCACTCCTCTTTAACATGTTCAACGACTCTCATGATAGAGGGAAATATATCAACCAAACGTAAAAGTGTTTTGTAATAAGAATTCCATCTTGTATCACCGGGTCGTGTAAAAGAAAGCTCTTGGTTTAATCCACTCCCTGTTTCAAGTATGCCACCACCAATTTCTTTTTCTACTCTCTTTTTCATTTTCACGAAGAATATCTGTTCGTAACAAGAACCGCAAACCACATTAATCAAAATGCTTATATTATCGAAGAAGTTCACAACACCTAAATGTTTTTTTGCAACCGTCGCAACTACTAACTGAAGCTGGTGAGCAAAACAATGTACATAATAAGTCGAGTAATTTTCTTCTAAGATCTTTGCTTTTAAACCATTGAACTGACCATGCATATTGTTTGCTCCATCGTATCCTTGACCTCTTAACATTTTAATACTTTATCCATATTTAGCAAAAAAAAGTGTCGATAGCAGACTTGGAGACCGAAGAAGATGTCTCCATTACAGGAACAAGACCAACAAATCTCTCTTTAACAAGTCCACGTATATCAACATCTCGCAAAACAATTGCCATTTGTTCCTTTTTTGACACATCACTAGACTTAGCAACTAGCAAAGCAAACATGTCATCACCAGTGTCTTTGAAAATAGAATTTAGAATTTCTTCCTCAAAAAAATTAGCAACATCTTTCTAAATACTTGAAGATAAATACTGATTATTACCGATAGCTTTTGGTAATTTACGAAGTTCCTTATTAAGCTTATAAATTAACTAGTGTTTTACTGGCGCGTTGCGCCGGGCAAACTCGGACGGTGGTAAAACACAAGTGTTATCAATCCCGGGCATTAAATTTGTAAGTCGACGCGAATTCAGGTGATTTCGTTTACGTGCGTTATGGGCGTAGCGTCGGTCAGTAAAACTCGGTCTTTATAAAACCCGGGCGCGAGACAGTGAGTCTAAACAAATTTGGTTGGTTTCCGTCATGTTTGTTACGTTAACATAACTAAAACAAAAAAAAATAAAAAAAGATATACACAACACACCAAATTGAATTTAGCAACAAAAAAAAAAGCTAACAAACAATGACAACCATATGCCATTGCAAAGAATTGAACTTGGGTGGCAAAGCACATTAGACATAAGAACATTCCCACACAACCAACATGCTAGAAGTCCAACTTTTTTTAAGTGGAAATTATCTTTTATATACCAAAATAAAAGTTTATCAAAATAGAAACTTTGTGACACCAAACTTCTCTTTTATACTATGTATATAATTCCCATATTTCCAAGAAGTTTTCTTTGCAAAGAGACGTTTTACTTTCATCATGGCCATGGAAGGATAACACATTTTTCAAACATAATCTGCAATCATCAATGGTAGCATTTAGCCGAAGTCGATTTGCTCTCTTCACAATATCATCTTGCTTATGAAAAATGTTGGCGATAGACTACTTTTGATTTACTAGATCTTCCTTTTAAGTGCTTTATTGTGAGCACTACCAACATCACCCTCATGTGAACTTAATCTTTCCGGTTTATTCCAAGAATTAAATCCTTCTTTTGAAAATACATTACGCCCACCTTGGTTTCCATCATGATCTGCAAATAAGTAACAACACAAACAAAATACTTTATCTGCTTTTACACTATACTCTAACCAATTACCATACTTATCAAACCAAGTGAGACTGAAATCCTGTCCTTTACTTCTCATATTTATTTTTGGGAATTATGACCACATGGTTGGCAAGGTCAATTAATCCAATACTTTCTCTATATCTAATCTCTTTGATCTGGGTGGTAATCCAAAATTCTTTTCCTATCGGCGGGATCCCAAGGATGATTATCTATATCAACTAAACTAAACTAGGTCCAGAGATTGGTTTATAAAAACTATCCATAGCACCTATAAGACAATAAAGTTAAGTTGTAAGAGATCAATTCTCATAATATTCAAGCAAGTGACAAAAAAAAAAAAAAGAATACAAACCTTTGGACACAGGACAAATCCCTTTTGAAATGGATGATGTGAGTTTGTCAAATGCTCGGCAAGCCGCTACATTAGCGGCGCATAAACTATGTTCGTCAACCAAGTTTGTTCAGTGGTCGTAACGTAATTAGTTAGTGGGGAAAAAGTGGGCCGGGATTCAAAAGAATTAGGCGAAGTGTTTGTTCTTGAACGACGGAAGTGGAAAGACACTAAGGGAGAGGGATAAGCTTAGGAATACGTTTATTTGCTAATATGATGGCCGGTCATAGTTTAGTAAAGATTTTAAGTGGGTTCGCTTGGACTATGCTATGTATGAATGATATTTTGTATTTTATAGGGGATCTTGGTCCTTTATTTATAGTTCTTGCATTAAACGGTCTGGAATTAGGTGTAGCTATATTACAAGCTTATGTTTTTACGATCTTAATCTGTATTTACTTGAATGATGCTATAAATTTCCATTAAAGTGGTTATTTATTTATAATTTAAGTTCTAAATTCTAACAGCAAATGGAAAAAAATTGAATCTTTAAGTTCTAAATTCTAACAACAAATGGAACATTTAAGTTCTATATTCAAGCAAAGATTGATCTTATGTTTTACTATTATACTTATATTATAGCAATTATCGTACAAGAAATGGAAAAAAATTAAATAGTGAACACAAATATGATATGTTATGATCATCAACTCATATGTAAATAATCGCAGATAAATAAAGAATCATACGAACATGATTCAGTGATTTGATTGAAACTTGGATGATCGCTTACTCGCTTGAAACTCGAACAGTCTGTATCTGTCGTCTTCTTTGTTTTATTAGGATTTTAATATTTTAGGGGTTCCACTTTCATTAACAAATATGAAGTGCTGGGCTTATTTTCATTATATTGGGTTGGGCTATTTGTTAGGTTAGAAGTTAAAACTTAAGGAATGTTTATTGGGGGAAATAGAAAAACATAAGGGGGGAAACAAATTATTTAACCAAAACTTACACTATAAAATACAAAACATGTGTAGCTCATGAAAATCTAAGCGGGTACCTTACCCCCCCCCCCCCCCCCCACCAACATGCATCCGCCACTGTTTCTGATGATTCATCGTCTTTGGATTGTTGGCATCATGGTCTACCGTTGTCTAGTTTCGACCCTAGGTGTCATGGTCTTGGTAGTAGCGGTAGACTAAGGGTGGTAATCTTGACCGAAACCATTTCAAATGGGTCAATTTGGATTGTTTTAAAAATTAAATGGGTTGGCTTGGGTCAAAGATTTTAATTAAATGGGTTAAAATGGGTCATTTGAAATTTCATCTTGTTATTTTCGGGTCAAAATGGGTCGACATATTAAAATAAATGGGTCGATGTGGGTTAGTGTGCTAAGGAAATGTGGCAGGTTTCAGATCTGAACGGGTTTCCTCACGATACAGGCTTTGGCACGAAACGGGTTTAAGATTGGAACGGATTCGGTTCAGGTTTCAAGCCAACGCGAGTTTTCACACAGGACGGGCTGGTGTTTGGTTTCTTTTTGGTCGATTCCAGACTCGTTTTTGGTTTTTTGTTTCCTTTTTGTTCGGTTTCAATTTTTTTAGTTTCATTTTGATCGATTTTTTGATTTCGATTGATTTGGTTCGGTTTTGGCTTTTTGTTTCATTTCTATCGATTTTTCGATTTCGGTTCGATTTCTCGGTGGTTTTTTTTATGAAACGAGGACAACGGAGAAAACATTTTAGTTTTTTAACTCTTTTTGTTTTTGCTTTGTATTTGAGTTATGATTTTTTTTTATTTTTTTTAATATTATTTTGAGGGGTTTTTGATCTTATTAGAAAACCCCATAGAAAAAAAATTCAAAAAAAAAATAATAGAAAAATCAAAACTCAAAATATAAATAAAACACAAAAAATTTAAAAATAATAAAATGTTTCCACCACTATTCTCGTTCAAAAAAAAAAGAAAAGAAAAACCTCGAAACCTGTTCTGACTCGTTCCAACCCTAACCTATTCTGACCCAAACCAAAAAACTCTTTTTTTAGTTGACCCATTCTGACCCTGACCCGTTTCGACTCATGACCCGTTCGACCCAACCCAATCCATTTGCCACTTATACGGAGACTGTTGGGAAGTGTTGGTTGTCAAAGGTAGGTTTTATTAGTCGGTCGTCTATGGTGGTTGACGTTGTTCCACCCTGCCACCGGTATTCATCTACTTTGATCTCTCTATATGCCATTGCCAGCGGTTTTCCGACCATGTGTGGCCACGACGGGTGTTGAGAAACCGCGTTGGTATGGTGGTGGGTTGGCCGCCGTATATCGTTGCCGGGTTTTGATTCGGAACATTTGGTGCCAGTGGAGTGGCGAGGTTTGCTGTAGTTGGTGATTGTCGGTAGAAAGGTAAGCACAAAGAGATAAGCATAGTTCAAGTCACTGGACTTTGTGGACCCCTAAGTTTGATGAATGCGTTTCATTTCTATTATTTTTTTATGTCTACTTTTAGCTTTGTGTTTGTTCGCATTATGGTTTCTATTTGTATGTAGGTTGTTTAATTCATTCCCATATCATGGTGTTTCGTTTCATGTTGTTTGATGAATTTGATTGTAATCTTCTATTATTAAATATCATTATATGGTTGGTTTGTTCCCCATAAATTATTGTTGGTTTTACCCTATAGTTTTAGTATACCCAGAGTTATATCAAGTCATCTCTGTTCCTTTTTAGCTATATTTCTTAGTTTTGTAGTTTCGTTTAATTAGTGTTTTCATGCCCCTAAACTTTGAGTCGGGTTGGATGATAAAAGATATGATGATTACATATTTGAGCCTATTTGTGATTCAATTTATGCAAAGAGCTTTGATTGTTAGTTGAGTTTTCTTTCATTGGATTTATGAGATGCCAGCTTGCCATTAGCCAGTAGTATATGCCAAAAGGACAATCTTATTTAATACATCACTTTCTGTGGTTAGTTCTTGCAAAAGAAGGTCGTTATTGTTCATGATATTTTTTTTGGTGCTTCTAAGGGTAAATTGTTCTTTTTCTAGCTAATTGTAACACCTTCATGTAAGTCATTCTTTTGCTGGGTCAATTAAAGGCTTTTTTTTACTGTCTCTTGGTTTAGACACTTTTTAGTTATTCAAACATGATGAGAAATCCAGTTCAAATCCAAAATCACTCAAAGACTTATTGTTGGCACAAATTTGAATGTTTAGTTTAGACAACTCTATAATATGGTAAATATTCAAGTATTAAGTACTCATATATTTTGTAGTTTACACATGTATTCACACATTACTGTATTGTTGTCGTAAATTGCTCTACGCAGGTGCAATTTAGGGTTCGATCATGCTATAGGTGCAAAGGTATCATCATGCTGCAAGTGCAAGGTAATGATCATGCTGCTGGCTCGAGTGATGATGAAACCAAGGCAAATAAAAACCAAACAACAAGAATGAATATCTAGGTTATATAATGGGTGCTCTTACTTGCGTTAGAAGTTATGTTGCCACACAAGGAAAATTAAAGGGATTGATAAAGAGGTAAGCATAAAGAGGCAAGCATAGTTGACTTTGGTTAGTCAAACCGAGTTACTTCAACTCACTAGAAATTTAGTATATTAGCATTAACTAGACATTTGTTTGTGGTTACTTTAAAGCCTACTTATGAGCATTTACTTGATTTTTTGTTGACTTATATTTGACTTGCAAAAGTACAGCGTGTGTCATTTATAGTTGTAGGTTTGTAAGTGTTTAATTATTAAACGCTTTAGTTTAGATAAGGTGAGCGTGAGAGTTTCACATAGTTGAATTACATTATTACAACATAGAGTTTGAAATAAACGAATTCTCTTTTTTATAGGTGTGATTTTATATTGCAGAAACTTTGAGGTGAACTCAAAGTTGCTGATGATGCAAGTATAGCCACTAATCATATTCATGATATTTGACAACTACAAATTGAAAAACCCTTGATCATGTTGTATAAACAAACCCTAAATTCAAAATGACCCTCCCACAACGTGGGGGTCAAAATACTAGTTGTCACGGGTGTATCCCAAAGCTTATGCACGTTGAAGAGTAATTGATAGAGGTAAGCATGGGACCATGGAACTGTGTAATTGATAGAGGTAAGCATGGGACTATTGTAACGTCCTTGTTTCGTTAAATAAATAAATAAATATTCCGGGTTCATTTTAGTTGTCGTGTCGAGATACGTCAATTAAATAAATTAAATAATAAGATAGGATAAGATTATTGTGGTTAATGGACTTAAACGTAGGGCCTAAAAGCCTTCGGACTTTACCTATTTAAACCCCTAAAACCCTAGTTTTTATCCTTTTCCTCATCGTTTCATCATCATCATCATTCCCAATCATTGGCACACACCCATACACACACATAAACCCCTGTACACAACATTCCATCCAAGATTTTAAGGACTCACTTAAAGTTTCAAGTAAGCCAGATCTAAGCAAAACCGTAAGGTACGAGCATATTATAATCATCTATGTTCATTCTCATCCCGTTTCTTTTCTAGATCCAATAATAAATGAACAAATGAGTTGGATAGCAAAACACGAAAACAAACCGAGCTAGGACAACTTAAAACAAACTATAATAGAATCAAATACAAAAATACAGAAGCCGGTCTTAGCTTAAAGCAAATCAGTCTACAATTAGAAAGGTAGCAGCAGGCTTGGTCAGCGGAATGAAGCCCGATTGTCTTACCGAACCCCGACGGCCACAGCTAGAACCCGTAAAAGCTCCTTGTTATCCGTACCAAACACCAAATAGCCAAAATAAGGCCTGGATATATGTTCCGGCGAAGGGGGATCGTCTAAGGAGAATAGGGAGCCGCACTGTGACATTTGAGCCAAAACAAGGTACACCTCAGTACTTATTTACCGATTAAGCAAATAAACGCTTTTTGTGTAACAAACGAACGATTAACCGAACGGGTCGGGTTATGACCCAGATATCCCGGGGGGGGGGGGCATCTATAAGTGATATACGTCTAATATAAGCTAAAATATTAGTAATATGGCCTTAGTTCGATAGCAAACAAGTTAAACGAAAACATGCTCGTTGAACTACCCGCTATAGATTTAAACGCGAAAGATAGTTACAAACCAAGCATTGTATCATCCGTTAAGCCGAAAAAGACTTACCAAACACTTAATTGAAATGTTTTAAGCGATCCGTGAAAATATTTTTGATTTTTACAAACGTATAGTATGTTTTTATAATTTTACACAAAACTAGCCGAAAAACACTCGTTTTCGCACTGTTTAACGCACCCGATAAGTTTTTCGCGCCAAAAACCGAACCCGATGTAAATTTGGAACTGGGTTTTCGTATTTGGGCTTATAAAACAGGTTGTTGGGCCAAAATGGGCCCAAGGGGGCCCAAACTCTCACCCGGCCGCAACCTTGGACCCCCCCCCCCCCTTTGTTGATTTTTTCATATTTAAACATATTAGAGATATTTTGCACACTCCTCCACATATCAAATTCTGGAATAAACACTCTTCTTCAACAAACCTTCAAGAAACCCTAGGTAATTTGCTTAATTTTATCATTTTTAACATGATTTAATTAGGTTTTATTCCATATAAATATGTTTTAATTGTTAAAAATCATAGTTAATCATGTAAAACCCTCAAAAATCATTCAAAAACATAATTTGATTCTAAACCTAGTTTCAAATCAGAATCATGATCTTTTTTGGCCATAAACACGGATTAAAGGGTTGAAACGACATTTTTACGGTTCAAAAGTTCGTTTTTATACCCTAGCCGAAACCCTAAGTTAAAGGGTTGTTCTCTTGATGAAACTTTCTTGGTTTGTGATATAGGACTTTTATCTAGCCTACATAGAAGCACAAGAGCTTGAAAAGTTGATTAGAAAGGCGGAAACGAACCAAAACCGCTAAGGTAATGCCGAAACACTAGCTTACGGGCTGTTTAGGTTAAGGTTGTGATGTGCATACTATTAGGACTTGAAATTTTTCAGTAACATCAGGGACCATGTCATTGAGTCCCTGTCCAAATTTGGTAATTTTTCGACCATCCGATAATATTTGACGAATTTATTACTGAATTGGGACGTTTAATGGGGAAAAATAGTTAAAATGCTTCATAAATTATGAAATTTTTCTGGGAACTCATATTTAATGTATTTTTATAACATATGAATTTTGGGATCATTTGGAGAAGTCTAAAAGTGTTTTATTCATATGCGTTCGTGTGAATTTTTATAGCCGAATTTGGGCCGAAAAAAATACTGCACGAGCTTTTTACATTCTGAAATTGATACATGTTGTTTTGGGACATAATTTGAGTATTCAGGTATTTTGGTGGATTTTTTGTAAATTTTTTGGGATAAACGGACGATTTTCAAGCGAAATATAGCTGATAAAATGAATTTTTATAAATTAATAAATCAGTAAATAATTCCAAAAATATTTTTATGAAAATCTACATATTTTAATTGATATGTGGCTAAATTTTCATAATTTAATGATTAACGGTTAATTAATTATGCTAATTTGAAGATTAAACAAATTTAGTTTCTATAAAAACCGGCAAGTTCGCGACTAACGAACCTGCGGGAATATTAAAACACCAAGAGTGATCAAAAATCATATTTTTGGATTAATTAAGTAAAAACAACTTTTCTATGAGAAACCTGGACAATCTGGATAGATTGTGCGCGTTTCTTCTCAAATCAAACTGAATAAACGGAAAAGGGCCCCGCAGTTAATCCGGGACCCCAATATGTGATCTTCCTTTATAACTTAATCATTTTATTAACCAATACATTTACCCAAGCTTATTTCCCCATAACTGTTTCTGAACATGTAGACGAACAACTTGGCCCAGCTGGGAAAACGGGAATCTGAGCCAAGTTCGGTTTTAAGTATTAGACATTGAACAACATCACAACCTAAGCCTATTACCACTTTCTGAGCGTTCCAGCTATACCCAGATTAGTTATACAGCCCAGTTTAGTATTGAGATTATAATAATATTAAAATATTAATATTACTATAATATTGATTATAGGAAACCGTGATTGCAAGTTATACAAACCTTGAACCAACGTGCTACTGATTATCTACTAAACAGTGAGTTTCATGACCCCACTTCTAAACTGTTTTACGAACTTTTGGGGTGAAAAGCATGTTTGATTACATATATATACCTGAAACATGTATTGATGTGAATTATCTAAGTGCTAACACACGAAAGTCCCCACTAACACAGTGATTAACTTCAAGCCGGTGGCTTGTGAATAGTACTATTGGTTTGACAAACCCAAACGGAGCCGGCATGTGTTGCTGAGACTTTACCCCGTTTGCACATGACCATAATTATACAACACGCTATGTAGTGTTAGACATAGCTACTTGGGGCATATTGTGGGCAGAAAGGGGACCACAGTGGTTGATTGGGCGTGGGAAATGGATGCACGCAGCACAAATAGTCAAGGCTTCACTGTAGCTTAGCATAATTACATCATTTACATACATACATACTTATTTCATGATTACAAGTGTTAACTTGTGAATACTCATAACTGTTTTCTTGAAACTCGTGAAACTCACCAACTCTAGTAGTTGACCCATTTTAAACTGCTTTTCAGGTGTACCTAAATCGGAATGATTTGATGATCTGTTACTTGCCCAAGGTATGTGGTTGATGCTATGTGAATAGAAGCAAGGGAGTTAGTAGTAAGATCGTATAGTTAACAAACTAGTTTGGTTTGTATCACCTAGACTGTAAAACGATGATAGAACAAGGAAATGTAATATATTGTAAACTAATTTGTAATGTTTCTTTATAAACAATGTGTTGATACCAGAGGTGTCTGTTACATTCCCGTTTTACACTCTGCATTGTGCTAGTCGGGGTGTGACGCACGAAACCCTAGACACAGCCGCTGGAACCAAACACAAACCTGCTAGAACAAACCCGAGCCGATAACCCATTTCGCGCGAAACCAGGACCCGATGCGAACTCCGTGTGCTCATCCCCTGGATGCGAGGTCGGATGCGAATTTCCCTTTATGCGAATTGTGGGATTCGCATCCCGTGAGAAATCCCCTTATGCGAATTGTAAGGTTCACATCTCGTGCGATGGTGGGCATGCGAAGTGTTCCTAATCGCACGACATGAGAAATTTTTAAGCGAATTCTTTGCAAGCGAATGACCTTAGTGCGAATCGAACTCATGCGAACTGAGCAGATGCGAATTAAACCCCAAGCGAACTCCACTCCATCCCCGTGACTCTGTGCTGTGGAGGTGGTGGCCGAAGCTAATAAGCGACGGTGGCGGGGTGGGGTGAGCTAGAAGATAATGAAATAGGAAACGTTTGGAGATTAACCAGCCAACCCATGTTCTTCGACGTTGTTGTTCCGGTGGCTGGAGGAAGGAAGGGCGGAGGTGGTGAAGGGCGGCGGTGGTGGGAGCGGCTGTGAAGTAAGAAGAAAGAAGAAGGTAGGGTAGGATGAAGGTTGGGGTGTTTATATACTTAGGGTTGGGAGCTATTTTGGTAATTTAACAATAACATTAATAATAATAATAATAATAGTAAATACAAAGAATAATAGTAATAAAAGTGTAAGTTGGATGTAAAACTTAAACAAAACCCAAACCCGAGACCTGACTCGTTAAGAAAGTTTAAACTTTACGTGAACCCGAGTAGTAAGAATACTTAAGAATATGAGTACGTGAGTAAATAGTAACTTATAAAAAATATGGGAACCTTACCCGACTCGTTTAGAATCCGTAGCCCATCTTATGCCTAATCAACGACTTATGGGGCCCGTCCAGAAACACTTGAACATAAAAGCACGTTATAACAATTAAGGAATTAAAAGGAGCGTACGAACGAAAGATCACTTGTAAAAGGTTTTATATATATATATATATATATATATATATATATATATATATATAACATAAGTGTAAGGATGGGAACATAAGAAAAGTTAAAATGAGAATTTAAAATAATAGTAAGATGAGGTTAAAGTGTATTAAATTAATATGAACCTAGCACGAACCTGAACTCGCTTAAGAAAACGTTAACTCATAAACGGGTTAAAGATGCAAGTAAAATATAAATACATAATAATAATAATAATAATAATAATAATAATAATAATAATAATAATAATAAATAAATAAATAAGGTCAACTATATTACATTAAAATGAACGGTTAAAAAAGAATATATGTTGGTTCTATTAACTTAAAAAGTTAACCCCGTTAACTTAAGGAATGAATAACAAGAAATTATAGAGGATTAATACGCGTATGTTATTAACAGTTATTCGAGCACAGTTTAAGAAAGGAATTGCTATTGATTCAGAGAGGAACCGACTACAGGTGAGTTCTAGCCCTTTTCTCTGTGATGTTTTTCAGGGCTGTGTGCATACTCCTATGTGATAGTTAATACACTTATCCTAAGTGATAAGTGTATGATATGTGTATGATTATTTATTGGATGTTAATACTGAATGTTGTATGAATGTGCGTATATAAATATAATTATTATATATGCAATTGAAAGACGTGTAGTATGCACGTATGATAGGAAACGTATGAAGTAATGTATGGACGACTGATGGGACATGTATGGTTGTATGGTTAAACGAGACAAGGGACCAGACCCTATTAATATCTGTGATAGAAGGGATCAGACCCTAATAATATATGAGATTGTGATAGAGGGATGAGACCCTAATAATATATGACATTAGAGGGACCAGACCCTAATAATATCTGAGATTGTGATAGAGGGATCAGACCCTAATAATATCTGAGATAGTAAGGATCAGACCCTAATAATATCTGAGATTAGAGGGACCAGACCCTATTAATATCTGGGATAGAAGGGATCAGACCCTTGAAAATATCTGAGATTGAGGGACCAGGCCCTAATAATATCCGAGATAGTAGAAGTAGGATAGTTACGGTATGCCATAGGAAAGTAGGAAAGAAAGTGTGTAAATACGTATGCATGTATGTAAATTATATATGAATGACTAATAGCAGGTAAAGTACGAAATACGTATCTCCGGACGCGTGTAAGTATGGACGTGAATGTATTGTATGTTAATTGATTAACTAGAATTCACTCAGCGTAGTTGACTTTTAGTATGCACACAGGCAAGTAGAATGAGACAAGTTGTTTGATGAGGACACGTGACAATAAGAGGAAGACTGGCATCGTTATGAAGAAGACTGTCATGTCATTTATGTTTTATGTTTAAGACTTAAGTTATTTATGTTTTAGACAAGATGTTTATGTTATGTATGAATGTTGATGCTAATTTCCGCGAAATGTTTTAATTCACTCTGATTTTTGAATTATGTGAATGAGTAAATCCAACCAGCGAGAAAGTAGGGCACCTAGGCTCGGGGGCCTTACAACTATGGAACGCATTCGGGTTCCTGCTCTCACTTCCATCGCTCGTCTTCGTTGTTTCCTTGTCACCCATCGATCTTTGTCAAACTCTAACCGTGATACAGTTGATCGAGATTTTTGAACCAAGAAAACAAAGAGAAAACCCCTTTAATTATTGTTTTTCTTTCTTCAAATCTTTGTCGGCCGTGAAAAAAAAATCTTCTGTTGACTTATAGCACTCGACAACCAATCAAGAGAATTAATATTCTCTTTGTGATAAATTCAAAACTTCCTTATTTTGAAAAATCGAACGTCACCTTCGTTAGCGGCGATATTGAGATGGAATGGTATAATCAATCACGTCTTTGATTGATTGACAAACACCAATAGCACAAGGCTTTGATACCAATTCAAGAACGAATTGATAACAGAAACACAAACGAGCACACGATGTTTAGGTCATGTTCGTTTCAAGGATTTTGAAGGAATTCTAAGGAATTAGATTTTAAATCCAATGAATTGATATGTTCGTTTCATTAAATGAAAGAATGGAAATGGAAACTAAATCCCATGAAATCCCATATTTCATGGGATTTTAAAACCCCACCTATTTTATAAGGATTTTTATGGAATATAAAGGATTGTCTTATTAACCCTAACCACAGATCTTTTACCCATTACTGCCGCTCACATCCTTCTTCACCACTTGCTCCACCGCTGTTCTCCACCACCGTGAACCACCGTCGTGCTCCTCCACCGTTAGGGGTGGCAAATGGGTTGGGTTGGGTCGAAATGGGTCATGGGTCGGAACGGGTTAGGTTCAAAACGGGAGAGGGTCGGAATGGGTCAAATAAAAAAAGGGTTGTTTTGGTTTGGGTCGGAACGAGTTAGGGTCAACAGGTTCGGGTTAGAACGGGTCCGGGCCGGAATGGGACAAGGTCGGAACGGGTTTCGGATCGGGTTTTTTTTAATAACGAGGGAAACGGCGGAAACGTTTTAGTTTTTTTTTTTCATTTTTCGTTTTTGATTTATATTTTGAGTTATGATTTTTTTTATTAATTTTTTCGAATTTCCTTAGAGGGGTTTTTATTGTAATAAAAACCCCTCTAAAAAAATTTTAAAAAATTAATAAAAAAATCATAACTCAAAATACAAATCAAAAACGAAAAATCTAAAAAAAACAAAAAAGTTTCTGCCGTTTCCCTCGTTCTTAAAAAAAAGCCCGAGAAATGAACTGAAACTGAAAGTCGACGAAAACGAAACATAAATCAAAAATGAAAAAAAAAACCGTCAAGCTCCTCTGCCGCTGTTCTTCTCCATCACTGTCGTGCTCCTCCACCACAGGTTTTGTTTTCTTGTTTTTTTTTGTTATTATATTATTTATAAGTTAGTATATTGAAGGGAAATGAATAGAATGAAGAAGATTCCAATTCCAATACTTATTAACTAACCAAACACATGATAGGGATTCTCAAACATTCCATTCCGTTCCAACTCCAATTCCAATTCCAATTCCAAATCATTTAAACAATGTCCGTGAAACGAACGCGCCCTTAGGGTAAACCTCTCGTATTATCATAATCAAGAAATTAACTCAAAACTTGAATACAATAATCCTTCTCACAATACAATAACCCTAACTATGGCTATGTATTTATAGGGTGACCCAAATTGGTCAACAGGTAATTACTAAATATAAAGCCCAATTACAACCGTGTAAACCCATTACAACATTAATGAATTCTATAGTTCTAATAGGTCCAACCTAGTCACCTACACGTAACGGGCCTAATAAGATGGAAATTATCAACAACAATGGATAATTATTTTGTTCATGAGAAAATAGCAGATGGTTTATTAAGGGTATTACACATTCACTCTACTAATCAACTTGTCGATGCACTCTCTAAACCACTCGGACGAAGCAGCTTCGGCCCAATTATTTAACTGTAATCTGATAAGATTAACTATGTGCTTTGGTCTCTTTAATATTAGAAAAACTTTTCATTTTTCCAAAATGTAACATTTATATATATACATTTACAGGAGCTATAAGGGTTGTACGCCGTGCTTCTAATGTATGTGCGCTGCTGACGTCATCTTTCTTATCTCTTTCTTTGCATATGCGCTTCAATCAAGGTATTTGCATATTGCGCTTCAAACATACCGTGATTTGAAAATTATTCTAAAAAATTATGATCTTTTTTTTACTTGAAGTGATTAGGGTTTTTACTCAATTTCTCATGAATGTGTTAATAGACGAATCGAGGGCCGCAGAGGTGGAAGCGAACGAGCAGGGGGTAGTGGGTGAAACGTTGGAAAAGACAGTGATTGTGGCGGCGGCGTAATAATAATCTTTGTCTTTTGTTGTTGGCTGTTGCCGTTACTGATTTAGGCGACCATCTGGTGCTTGACCTAAATTTGAGTTGGGTTTTAAGAAGCCCTAGTGTTAGGCCCCGTTTTGTTTATATTAAGTCTTTTGTATTGGATATGATGTATTGGGCTTTGTATGTGTGTTTTAGTTGTATTTGTGCCCAAGGCCTTGTAAAGAAGCCCAATGGGCATATTATAATGAAAGTATGCTCATGCATGCTTCCTATAAATAGGAAGCATGGCATGAGAACAACAAGCTTTTGGTTTAACCTATCTCACTCTATCTCTCTCACTCTTACTCTAGAAAACAGAAATAACTCTCATAGATCGGAGACCAAAGGTAGCTTGGTGTGATATTCCGCTAGCACCAAGTTTGGTTGATCCAAGACACGTTGTTAGATCCGACCACGTTGGGACCTACAATGGTATCAGAGCTTTGGCTCACCTAGTTAAGGTTTTTGGATCACAACCTTGGGTTTTGATCTAGAGAAAGAACATAAGAAAGTGTTGTTTTAAAAGATTGTGTACTCACAGGTTCTTGCAAAGAAAAACTACAAAAATAGAAAAGATTTAGGTTAGAAGGGTGAAATTGGTTAAAAAGGTGTTGAATCTCAAAGAAATCATTTTTAAAAGGTGTTTAAAAGTTGTTCAAAATGTGTGATGTTGGAACTCGCATTCGCATATACTATGGGGTAGTTGTACTAACCTCAGACAAGAACTAACAAGTTAGGTGAACAGATCCCCAAAAAAATTGCTTCTGGCATAACTAAAAGAATTCGCATCGCTTGAGAATTTGCATCGCATAAGAATTCGCTTCGCACCAGAATTCGCTTCGCAAGAAAAAGAATTCGCATCGCAAAAACTTGATTCGCATAGAAAACAATTCGCTTCGCATGCGAAGCGAATAAACTTTTTATTCGCATGGCATTCAAACCATTCGCTTCGCATACCTTGCGAATAGTTTGAAACTGTTTTCTATTCGCATCCTTTGCGAATTATTTGTTCTGTTCTTGTTAAAATTCCAATTTTTGAAGACTTTTGGTGTTTAGAACTTGTTTGAATCATGACTACAGCCGATTCTGGGTTGTTAAAGAGTTATATGCTGCTTGAGAATCAAGCACGAACCACCACAAAACCTCCAAAATTCATGACTTTAGAAGACGACTTTGTTGATTTTAAATGGAGGTTTATGAACTTCATTGCTTTAACTGATTCTGACTTAATGAGATGTTTTGAAGTGGGACCTCATGCTCCTATGATAGTCACTCCCAATGGGCAACAACCAAAGCCCATTGAAAGTTATGATCAAAATGATAGGACCTTGATGGAGCAAGATAAGAGAGCATATCTTACTCTGACTGTTTGTCTTTCCAATGAAATCACAGAAACTCTTTGTGAACACACAACTGCTAAGGGATTGTGGGATGGCCTAGTGGAGAAGATAGAAGGAAATGCTGAGATCAGGGAAAACAAGAAGGCATTGTTGAAAGAAGAGTTCAATATGTTCAATTATCGTTAAGGAGAAAGTGTGGCAGACTTGATCAAAAGATTTGAGAAGTTTTTAGTAATCAAAGCTGCTGATGTGAACATCATGAATTCAAAAGTCAACCATAAACTGATGAACTCTTTGCCTTACACCTGGAGCACCAATATAGTAACCATTAAGAGAACAACAAACTTAAATGCCATCTCAAACACTAATTTGATATCTACAATCAAGTCATTTGAAATGGATGAGCAAATGAGAATGAACAATCACCTAAGTTCTTAATCAAGCTGGAATGAATACAAGTTCAGCAACATCTACTTCATTCATAAGCAAGTCTCTGCAGAACATGTATCCGGTGACCACTCCAAAGTATTCCTCATCAATGCCTCCTTAGAAAACAACCTTTATCTCCACTGGAAATCAGCCGGTCTCTTCAAGCTCCAGCTCATTCTAGAAGGCGGTTGACAGTGCAGTAGAACAAGCCTTAAAAGCCCATGGAATGACTTCTTCTTCAAAAGGTTAGCAAAGTCAAGGTTCCAGCTATTGTGAAGCCCTTGCATTATTGAATGACTCAAACATTGCACTAGTTCACGTTTTTCTATCAAGTCATGAAGAACTGCTACAAGGAAGACTGTTGCCGCCACAATTTGAACAAGGTGATTTAAAAGACATTAACAAGAAGGATCTTAAGAAAATGGACATCAAGTATCAAATGGTTATGGCTGTGCACGGGGCAATGTAAGTCCCCCTGGGGCGTCGCCGATCGATACGAGATCCGCACGAGGTCTAGGAGTGTGGAATCCTCCTAGACTCGTTTATTGGTGTAGAAGACGAAGAACACGATTACACACAAACACATACACGAACAAACACACGAACGGGATAAACACATCTGCAGATCTTTTATAATAATCAAAACCACGTTACATACCGAACATAAACAGAAACACGTCCGACCCGAGGTGAGCTCTACCTCGGGCCGTCCCACACGACTCTCCCTCTCGGTTTCTCTCTAGAAAATTGAACTGTAACACAAAACTCTCTAACTTTCTGGATACTCAAACCTAACCAAGACACACATATATATATATATAAACAACTTCACGGGCTTGGGCCTGTAGGCGAAGTTGTTACAACTTCGCCTAAGGCGAAGTTGTTCTAACTTCCTTTTTCGTTTCCGCTGATCAGAATTGCATAGCGACGGTCACAAAATTTACCAACAGACTCCCCTTTGACCGTTGCTCTCAATTCTAACAAACACAAAAGATCATCTGTTACAAAACATGCACCAACAGACTCCCTCTTAACTGATGATCTTCTGTTCATTAACCCCAATCTGGCTAAGTCTTTCACTTCACATTCTGGTAATGTATTCAATGATCTCAACAATCTTTTGAAGTACTGAACGCCATCATATCTTTTAATTACAAAGAGCCTCAACTGCTCATCATATATCCAGCATATAATCCCCTTTCTCGATTCAGCATAGCCTCTAATGTTGCAACTCTTCTTAAACATAGTAGGGACCGCCGGTTTCTTCGTTTTTACGAACCATTGAGCATAGCCTTCTTTCCATCTTGGCTGCTCTTCCCATTCCGTCTCATCATTTCCAATCTCTTGACTCATATCTGCCTTATCGTCTTCTGGAATCTCATGCTCCACATTCTCCTCTACTATCTCTCCCTCTTCTATATCATTTTCAATAACAATCTCTGCACCAATCTTCTCTATCTCATCCACCGGTAATACATCATCATCACCTACAAATTCATCATCCATCTCCTCAACGTCCACTACCACCACATCATCACCACCCGCTGCACTTGTCGACTCCCCCTGAGTTGTGGAAGTCCCAAGAGCTTGATCAGTTCTTGGCAACTCTCCACCTGCCCTTTCGATGCATTGGGATCATCGTCTCTATCATTTCGCTTCTTAGTCCTCAGCTCATCGCCTTTACAGCTAGTCTCCCCCTGAGATGCCAAGAACTCCTTCAAAGCATCTATGATTTTGCCATGTTCTACCAACATGGACGACTGTATCTGATTCTCTGCAACAAGGCGTTGAATAGCATGGGTCTGGATAAGATTCACCCTTGATTGTTCTGCCACGACCCGTTCAAGTGCTGCTATTCGTTCAGAGTCTGATAAGGTTGCATCGAAATCAAACCTCAGATGTGATATATCTTGAGTGTACTGAGGAGGGATTTCCAATGTAACCGGGACCTCAGAAGTAGGCATAGACGTAACCGCAGGTGGTATCGTCACCGATAACCCTGCAGTGGCCACAACCGTCGACTCAATAAATCGTGCCACGACCTCCGTTGGAGTAAGAGTTGGAGGTGGCAACGATACAATCTCCGGAGCGGATAGTTGGAATGTAGTGGGTGGGAGGCCAAAGGCAGATGAGGTAGCCACCACGGGAACGTCCGTGGCGCTTGGCCTTGTAGCTGTCCTAGTCACATTCACACTTGAAACTTGTACATTTTCCTCTGGATCCACCCGATCCATATCAAAGAAGCCTTGACCGCCAAACGTAGCGTCAAGGTCTACATTCTCCTCCGGTGACACAACAGGAGCAGCAGGTTTAATCTTCAACTACTCAACATCAAGTGATCAATTTCATCACAAAACCACCTTGACAGAATCTAACACACATGACCATTAATTAATCCGAAGCATCTTCAATCACCAGGGATAACGATCAAGAACATAAACACTTTAATTCCCGATTAAATCCAACTTGTTCCAGAATTTTCACTTTAATAAATAAGCATCACGTTTCAGGATCCAATTCTCGAACGCCTTGAAAATAACATAAATAATATGCTCTGACCGCAATCCAGTAATGACAAAAACCTTCAGTTCAATTTGACTTTCTTCAGTTGGTCAACCTCGAACAACAACAATTTCATTGCCCACAAACACCCAAATATGTGTCAATATCCAGTTTCAATCAATATCCCATTCACAAACTCAACTCCATATCCAGAGTTGACACGTATTTGTTCACACGTAAGACCAAGAGATAACAAGTTTCACTCATTGACGGAACAACGTCTTCGGTCTCACAATAATCGTGTACACCTGGCCATACAGACGAAAACTCTAAACACTTTTTTTTTTTTTAACTTCGCCTAAAAGTCAACTTCGCCCCTCCTTAACTTCGCCTGTCCATAACTTCACCTGTCCAAAACTTCGCCTGAGATAAGCGAACTTGTGAGGTAGGCGAAGTTGTGAATAACTTCGCTTAACCTTATATCTTCGCCTAAACCCTAAAATTTAAGCGACAACTTCGCCTGAACCCATAACTTCGCCTGCGGCGGCTGTTTGGCCAGAAACGCATCAGAAACGTGCCAGAAACACCAAAACGCAGATCTCGAACCATAGCATAAGAGCCTAAGGCTCTGATACCACTTGTAAGTCCCCCCGGGGCGTCGCCGATCGATACGAGATCCGCACGATGTCTAGGTGTAAGGCCCCGTTACCGGTAACCCTACTTGCGTGTTGGATTTACTCATAAACACAGTTCTAAATATCAGAGTTAATTAAAAACTTTACGCGGAATATAAAACTTTCATAAAACATTACATATCAATTCATAATCATGTTTTTAAACATTCCTCTTGTCTTTCAAAATCAAAACGTAACTTATAAAACATATCGGATCTTCAGATGCCAGGCTTTAGTCTTCTGCCATGTGTCCTCCACTCAAGCCAGCTGTCTCATCCTACTCACCTGCGTGCATACTAAAAGTCAGCTACGCTGAGTGAGTTCTAGTTAATCATACACTACCATACAATACCTTGTTACATACATACGTACTTAACCTCATAACTTTCTTTTATACACACATAAGTACTCATACCTTCATTCTTACTTACATACTTTCTTTCTTACTTACATACTTTCTTTACATTCATAATCATACGTTTTAAAGAGCCTTTCGCCCTATAACCTCACAGATATTATAAGGGTCTGGTCCCTAACGTCACAGATATTATAAGGGTCTGGTCCCTAACATCACAGATATTATAAGGGTCTGGTCCCTAACATCACAGATATTATAAGGGTCTGGTCCCTAACATCACAGATATTATGAGGGTCTGGTCCCTAACATCACAGATATTATTAGGGTCTGGTCCCTAACATCACAGATATTATAAGGGTCTGGTCCCTAACATCACAGATATTATTAGGGTCTGGTACCCTTTTCGTAACCATACAACCATACAACCGTCATTTCCTTCTTTTATTAACTTTATTACGTTCATACACATAAACATACATATCATACTTGCCATATTTATAACGTTGCAACCTGACAGTACGTGCAATATCCGAAGATCGTTCACGAACCATCAAGCAATCATTCATACATATCACATATATCGCATATGGCTTTATAACGTTACAACCTGACAGTACGTGCAATATCCGAAGATCGTTCACGAACCATTAAGCAATCATTCATACATATCACATATGGCATACACTTATCACTTAGGATAAATGTATTAACAACACATCAAGTATGCACACAGCCCCGAAAGCATAACAAGGAATGGGGCTAGAAACTCACCTGGATCCTGTTACGCTCGCCGTTGATCGTAATTCCTTTCTTTAACTGGGCTCGGCTAACTGTATAATATTTACACATATCAATTAACTACTGCTACTCGTTTGTATTTCTATCTATATATGACCCACAACGAACGGGGGTCCGGGGGCAGCGCCCCTGGCAGCGGGGTTCTAGGGGCGGCAGCCCCTAGCGGGGTCCAAGGGGCAGAGCCCCTGGCTGGGGTTAAGCTGCCAGGTCAGCTTGGAAAAATTTTATTTTCGATAACTGCCTTAACACATTTTCCATTAGGTTTTTAATTTATTTTATAGACGAACTTCGCTTCAGGCGAAGTTAAACCTTAGGCGAACTTGGAAACAGCTTGGTTCTGGCTTGATTCGATCGAATAGGAACACGTTCGATCGAATAGGAACACGTTCGATCGAATAGGAACACGTTCGATCGAATACAACACGTTCGATCGAATAGGAACACGTTCGATCAAACAGGAACACGTTCGATCGAATACAACACTCATTCGATCGAATACAAAACTCATTCGATCGAATGAGTTGGAGACCATTCGGTTGCTTCCCTATTCGGTCGACTGGACTTGTTCGATCTACGCATTCGATCGAATGGACTGATTCGATCGACTGGTTCGATCGAATGAGTCTGATTCGACTCCTTCAAGCTGGGCGACGGAGAAACCCACGGGTTTTCCAGATTTTCCAGATTTTTGACCCAAAATCGAAGTTTTTGACATGGAAATGCTCGGGATTGAAAGGGCTATCGATTCCTAGTACTTTTAAACACAAAAGCTTGCATTTTGACACCAAAACAAGGCGGTTTTTGACCCGAAAACTCAAGTTACGAAAATGGGAGTTTTTGCTCGATTTGAGGTCGAAAATGGTTATGAAAACGGATGATTTTCGAGAGGGACTTACCAAAAACGATTAGGAACAAGATTGTGGACTCGGATTTGTGATTTGAGAACTTTCTCTCTCTAGCTTCTCTCTCTAGAAATGAGAGTGTTTGGGTGGGTGTAAGTGAAGGAAGATGGTGAAAAATGGTGGAAGTGTCAAGAACTTTCGTTTATATACTACGGGTTTGGTTAGGCTCGGGTTGGCTTCCTACGGGTCGAGACAGGCCGAGTTCATAAAATAACTAAGCCCAAGACCCGTTCCTTACTCGACATTAAATAACTAAAACGTGAAATTACTAAACATAACTTTCTTTTATTTATCAATATAAAAATTTTAGGATGTTACAAGTCTTCCTCCCTTAAAGAGGTTTCGTCCCCGAAACCTAACTATTACATAAACAAACTAGGGTAAAACTTGCGCATCTCATCCTCGACTTCCCAAGTAGCATCAGATCCCTTGCGGTGCTTCCATATCACTTTGACCAAGGGTATAATCTTGTGACGAAGCTGCTTCTCCTTGCGATCAACGATCTTTATCGGTTGCTCGATGTAGTTCAATTGTTCATCAACCTCGATGTCCATTAAGGGCACGTGAGACGTGTCATCAGCTAGACACTTCCTCAGATGAGAAACATGGAAGGTTGAATGAATTCCTTCTAACTCATCGGGTAAATCCAGTTTGTAAGCTACTTCACCCACACGTTTTACAATCTTGAACGGTCCAATGTACCTCGGACTCAACTTTCCTCTTTTCCTAAAACGGATAATCCCCTTCCAAGGCGAGACCTTAAGCATCACATAGTCGCCAACGTTAAACTCAATTGGTCGTCGCCGCTTATCCGCATAAGACTTTTGTCTGTCTTGAGCGGCTTTCATTCTTGCTTTGATCTGATCGAACTTTGAAGACGTTTCTTGAACCACTTCTATACTTCCCATTTCCTTCTGACCAATCTCACCCCAACACACCGGGGTTCTACATCGTCTACCGTATAGCATCTCAAACGGTGGCATACCAATACTCGAATGGTAACTGTTGTTATAGGAGAACTCTGCCAGATGCAGATGATCATCCCAACTTCCACCAAAATCTAAAACGCAAGCACGTAGCATATCCTCAAGGGTTTGGATCGTCCTTTCAGACTGTCCATCGGTTTGAGGATGATACGCCGTACTGATGTTCAACCTCGTCCCCATAGCTTCATGAAATTTCTTCCAGAACCTCGAAGTAAACCGTGTATCCCTATCAGACACGATCGATAACGGTACTCCATGCTTGGTTACAATTTCTTTAATGAACAAGCTTGCTAACGTTTCTGACGAGATGGCCTCTCGTATGGGCAGAAAATGAGCACTCTTGGTCAAACGGTCCACAATCACCCAGATGGTATCATGATGCTTAGCTGTACGAGGTAGCTTAGTTATGAAATCCATGGTGATGTGTTCCCATTTCCACTCAGGTATCTCTAGCGGTTGCATCTTCCCATAAGGCTTTTGGTGCTCGGCCTTGACTTGTAAGCAAGTTAAGCACTTACTAACATAATCCACTACATCACTCTTCATTCCTGGCCACCAGTAATCTCTTTTCAAGTCTTGGTACATCTTTGTAGCTCCAGGATGGATTGAGTACCTTGACTTATGAGCTTCATCTAAGATTCGACTTCTAAGATCACCATGGCGTGGAATCCACATACGGTCAAATCTAGTTTTAACTCCATGAGTGTTTTCCATCAACTCATCTTGCTGGCCATAAATCCTTTCTTTCTTTACTAACCCTTCTTCTACTAACACTTCTGACTGCACTTTGATGATTTCTTCAAAAAGACTTGAGTTCATGATCAACTTGTATGACTTCACTGTTGCAAGGACTTCCTCATTCTTCCGACTTAACGCATCAGCGACCACGTTAGCTTTACCGGGGTAATACTTAATCTCACAGTCGTAATCCTTTATCAATTCTAACCATCTTCTCTGCCTCATGTTCAGTTCTTTCTGCTCGAAGAAGTACTTTAAACTCTTATGATCTGTATAGATAGTACACTTAGTGCCGTACAGATAATGCCTCCATATCTTAAGAGCATGCACTACAGCTGCTAACTCCAAATCATGCGTCGGGTAAGTACTCTCATGGACCTTCAACTGTCTAGACGCGTAGGCTATCACCTTCCCTCGTTGCATCAACACGCAACCTAACCCTTGATGCGAGGCATCAGCACAAACAACAAAATCCTCATCACCATCGGGTAAAGTAAGGATTGGAGCTTGCGTGAGTCTCTTCTTCAATTCTTCAAAGGCTTCCTCCTGAAACTTTCCCCAATTGAATACTATCGTCTTACGGGTCATACCGGTCAGCGGTGCGGCTATCTTGGAGAAACCTTCGATGAATCTCCTATAGTAGCCAGCTAACCCTAGGAAGCTTCGTATATCAGTCGGATTCTGCGGAGTCTTCCAATTCGTTATCGCTTCAATCTTAGCTGGGTCCACGGTAATCCCCTCCGGATTAACCACATGACCTAAAAATTGCACTTCCCTTAACCAGAACGCGCACTTCGAAAACTTGGCGTACAACCTTTCTTTCTTCAGAACTTCCAATACCTCTCTCAGATGCTCGGCATGGTCAGACTCACTCTTTGAATAAATCAATATATCATCGATGAAGACGATAACCGACTTATCCAACATCGGTCGACACACCCTATTCATCATGTCCATAAATGCTGCAGGAGCATTTGTTAGACCGAATGACATTACAAGGAACTCGTAGTGTCCATACCGCGTTCGGAACGCTGTTTTAGGGATGTCTACCTCTTTCACCTTCAGCTGATGGTAGCCTGATCTGAGATCTATTCGTGAGAACCAACTCGAACCTTGCAGTTGGTCAAACAGATCGTCAATCCTAGGCAAGGGGTATCTATTCTTTACCGTAAGCTTATTCAACTCACGATAGTCTATGCACATTCTCATACTTCCATCCTTTTTCTTCACAAACAAAACCGGTGCGCCCCACGGAGAAACACTCGGTCTGATAAAACCCTTGTCGAGGAGTTCTTGCAGTTGGGTCATCAATTCCTTCATCTCGGACGGTGCTAGACGGTAAGGCGCCTTCGCGACGGGCTGGGCTCCTGGTACTAGATCTATCTGAAATTCTATCTCTCGCTCAGGTGGCAACCCCGGAAGATCCTCAGGGAATACTTCTGGGTAGTCGCGCACAATAGGAACATTCTTCATTTCTTTCGTCTCGGCCGTAGCGTTGACAACATACGCCAGGTAGGCACCGCACCCTCGCCTTAACAAACCCTCGGCTTTTATCATCGAAATGACATTAAGCCCATAACTCTCCTTATCACCATAAACCGTCACCGCACTACCATCCAATGACTTTAACCTTATCATCTTACTTTTACATACTATCTGAGCCTCAAACTCCGACAACCAATCCATACCCAAGACTACATCGAACCCTCCTAAGGCCATAACATACAAAGTAACAGGGAACTCATGTCCCTCTAACTCTATCTTACAATTCTTCACCATTTTTGTTATTTTCACCGAAGTGTCACTTGCGGTTTCTACTACGAAAGTTTCAGACACTCGGCAGCCTTTCATTTTAGCTAGTTTACTAAACGTCGTAGCTACAAAACTTCTATTCGCACCAGAATCAAATAATACAGAAGCGGAAACATCGTTCACTAGAAACGTACCTGTGACGACATCCGGAATCAGCCTGGCTTGTTCCTGGGTCAGCATGTAGGCTCTAGTTCTGGGCCTAGCTTGATCGGCATCCTTCTTTCCACTACCTCCAGCTACACCTTCAGTGCACTCCCTTGACACATGGCCTGTCTTGCCACATTTGTAACATGCTGGCTTCGCACTGCACTCATTGGCATAATGCCCTACCTTCCCACACTTATAACAGGCATTCGACCCCATTCTGCATTCTCCACCATGAGCCTTTCCACATTTGAGACAAACATTAGAACTTTTACCCCACTTGCACTCACCACCATGCCTCTTTCCGCAGGTCTTACACGATCTCTTCTCCCACACTTTCTGTTTCTTATCCCTGGAGTTCCATAACTGAGTACCGGGTCGTTTAGCAGGAGTGACCCCTTTCTTCTCTTTCTCTTCGTCCCTTTCCACCCCATCATCCGCGGCCACGTCAGCATAGACCATTTCCGCGAGTCCAACAGCCGAATCAAAAGTAGCAGGTTGAACCGCCCTGACTAACATGCGGACCTTTTGTGGCAACCCCCTCACATAACACTTGATTCTCTTGACTTCAGTGTCAACCATGTCAGGCACCAACCTAGATAGTCGGTTGAACTCCGTGGTATACTCACGATGCGTCATCATACCGGCTTTTAAATTCTGGAACTTCATCTCCGTTCTTTCAACCTCGGCATCTGCACAGAACTTCTTCATTACCAACTCTTTCAAATCTTCCCACTTCATCCCTTTGATCTCTTCACGGGTCTTCCTCTGCTCCACACTCTCCCACCAATACATAGCCTCATCTACGAATGACTGAGTAGCATAGCCCACAGCTTGGTCGGGACGGCATTCGCTAATGCGGATAACCTTGTCCATAGCGGTTAACCACTGGAGAGTAGCGATTGCGTCTCCTAAACCAGTCAGCTTAGGCGGGTCACAACCTTTGAAGGACTTATAGCTGCACCCACCTTGTCCTCCTCTCCTATCATCGACTTTCACAGACTTATCCCCACTCGAGGCCCCTCTTTCACCTTCCCCATCCTTTCTACCATCACCACCCGCCCCTCCAGCAGTTCGTTCACGGCTTCCAGCAGATCCTTCGGGATTCAGGTTCTTCACAGCAGCAACTACAGCCTGAACAATGGCTGCTTGAACTGCAGGACTAAGTTGAACTTCCTCGTTGTTGTTCTGGTCTCCTCCAGCTGCGCTTCCTTCATCTTCGGTGTGGGAAGCTTCTTCTACCGAGGGTTGCCGGACAAGACGAGGCCTGCCACGACGTCCAGTGCGACCCCCAGCTTCAACAAATTCTCCAGCTCCAGCCATCAGTATCCTATATGAGAAAACACAAACATCATCACTCAAGGAACTATCTAGTACAAGGATAGTAAGGCTAACAGGTAATAACAGTGGCCAGTTGTGATTAGCTGATCACGTTACTTTCCGTGTCATATACACTTCCCTTTATGAGTCTATTTGTGCTGGTTCTACTTAAGCAGTTTGTCAATTTAAACAGTCAATTATTCCTATCCCTATCGTTCACATATCCTTCCTTTCTCATTAATATATATCATTTAATCATACACCTTACCTTCACTGATCTTGCTTGAGCGACACATGGCATTCTTGAACTGGCATCTTCTTTCCTTTCTTACTTAAATCCCATTCTCTGTTCGAGTCTAAGCATGTAGGATGCTTAAATCTCTCGAACTTTGCTCTGATACCAACTTGTAAGGCCCCGTTACCGGTAACCCTACTTGCGTGTTGGATTTACTCATAAACACAGTTCTAAATATCAGAGTTAATTAAAAACTTTACGCGGAATATAAAACTTTCATAAAACATTACATATCAATTCATAATCATGTTTTTAAACATTCCTCTTGTCTTTCAAAATCAAAACGTAACTTATAAAACATATCGGATCTTCAGATGCCAGGCTTTAGTCTTCTGCCATGTGTCCTCCACTCAAGCCAGCTGTCTCATCCTACTCACCTGCGTGCATACTAAAAGTCAGCTACGCTGAGTGAGTTCTAGTTAATCATACACTACCATACAATACCTTGTTACATACATACGTACTTAACCTCATAACTTTCTTTTATACACACATAAGTACTCATACCTTCATTCTTACTTACATACTTTCTTTCTTACTTACATACTTTCTTTACATTCATAATCATACGTTTTAAAGAGCCTTTCGCCCTATAACCTCACAGATATTATAAGGGTCTGGTCCCTAACGTCACAGATATTATAAGGGTCTGGTCCCTAACATCACAGATATTATAAGGGTCTGGTCCCTAACATCACAGATATTATAAGGGTCTGGTCCCTAACATCACAGATATTATGAGGGTCTGGTCCCTAACATCACAGATATTATTAGGGTCTGGTCCCTAACATCACAGATATTATAAGGGTCTGGTCCCTAACATCACAGATATTATTAGGGTCTGGTACCCTTTTCGTAACCATACAACCATACAACCGTCATTTCCTTCTTTTATTAACTTTATTACGTTCATACACATAAACATACATATCATACTTGCCATATTTATAACGTTGCAACCTGACAGTACGTGCAATATCCGAAGATCGTTCACGAACCATCAAGCAATCATTCATACATATCACATATATCGCATATGGCTTTATAACGTTACAACCTGACAGTACGTGCAATATCCGAAGATCGTTCACGAACCATTAAGCAATCATTCATACATATCACATATGGCATACACTTATCACTTAGGATAAATGTATTAACAACACATCAAGTATGCACACAGCCCCGAAAGCATAACAAGGAATGGGGCTAGAAACTCACCTGGATCCTGTTACGCTCGCCGTTGATCGTAATTCCTTTCTTTAACTGGGCTCGGCTAACTGTATAATATTTACACATATCAATTAACTACTGCTACTCGTTTGTATTTCTATCTATATATGACCCACAACGAACGGGGGTCCGGGGGCAGCGCCCCTGGCAGCGGGGTTCTAGGGGCGGCAGCCCCTAGCGGGGTCCAAGGGGCAGAGCCCCTGGCTGGGGTTAAGCTGCCAGGTCAGCTTGGAAAAATTTTATTTTCGATAACTGCCTTAACACATTTTCCATTAGGTTTTTAATTTATTTTATAGACGAACTTCGCTTCAGGCGAAGTTAAACCTTAGGCGAACTTGGAAACAGCTTGGTTCTGGCTTGATTCGATCGAATAGGAACACGTTCGATCGAATAGGAACACGTTCGATCGAATAGGAACACGTTCGATCGAATACAACACGTTCGATCGAATAGGAACACGTTCGATCAAACAGGAACACGTTCGATCGAATACAACACTCATTCGATCGAATACAAAACTCATTCGATCGAATGAGTTGGAGACCATTCGGTTGCTTCCCTATTCGGTCGACTGGACTTGTTCGATCTACGCATTCGATCGAATGGACTGATTCGATCGACTGGTTCGATCGAATGAGTCTGATTCGACTCCTTCAAGCTGGGCGACGGAGAAACCCACGGGTTTTCCAGATTTTCCAGATTTTTGACCCAAAATCGAAGTTTTTGACATGGAAATGCTCGGGATTGAAAGGGCTATCGATTCCTAGTACTTTTAAACACAAAAGCTTGCATTTTGACACCAAAACAAGGCGGTTTTTGACCCGAAAACTCAAGTTACGAAAATGGGAGTTTTTGCTCGATTTGAGGTCGAAAATGGTTATGAAAACGGATGATTTTCGAGAGGGACTTACCAAAAACGATTAGGAACAAGATTGTGGACTCGGATTTGTGATTTGAGAACTTTCTCTCTCTAGCTTCTCTCTCTAGAAATGAGAGTGTTTGGGTGGGTGTAAGTGAAGGAAGATGGTGAAAAATGGTGGAAGTGTCAAGAACTTTCGTTTATATACTACGGGTTTGGTTAGGCTCGGGTTGGCTTCCTACGGGTCGAGACAGGCCGAGTTCATAAAATAACTAAGCCCAAGACCCGTTCCTTACTCGACATTAAATAACTAAAACGTGAAATTACTAAACATAACTTTCTTTTATTTATCAATATAAAAATTTTAGGATGTTACACTAGGAGTGCGGAATCCTCCTAGACTCGTTTAATGGTGTAGAAGACGAAGAACACGATTACACACAAACACATACACGAACAAACACACGAACGGGATAAACACATCTGCAGATCTTTTATATAATAATCATAACTTGTTACATACCAAACACGAAAACAAATGACGGCCGACCCGAGGTGAGCTCTACCTCGGGCCGTCCCACATGACTCTCCCTATGGGTTTCTCTCTAGACAATTGAACTACACAAAACACACTCTAATTTTCTGGATACTCAAACCTAACCAAGACACATATATATATATATATATAAACAACTTCACGGGCTTGGGCCTGTAGGCGAAGTTGTTACAACTTCGCCTAAGGCGAAGTTGTTCTAACTTCGCCTATGGCGAAGTTGTCCTAACTTCGTACATCGTATCCGCTGATTAGAATTGCATAGCGACGGTCACAAAATGCACCAACAGGCAACAAACTTTATGAAGAAGTATGGAAAAGACAGCTTCAATGACTCTGATAAGAAAAGAATTGGGTATGATAAAGAAAAGCTGAGATGCTACAACTGTAATGAATTGGGTCACTTTTCAAGAGAATGTAGCAATCCACCCAAACCAGTAAATTACATTCGGGTGACGGAAGTGTCTGATGAAGAAAATGGCAAGTCAGCTGGGAAAAAAACATGTTGTTCAAAAGCCAAGCAGCTCAGTTCCAAGAATTGGAAATTATCCACACAAGGGCAACTCAAGCTCAAACGCAAGAGCCCTTGTCTCTTAGGCCGAGGCCCATTCTGGTATGGATTGGGATGAACAATTTCCGGAGCAAAAGAATCCCTTGAATATGGCAGGCATGGCATTTTCTTCCAACAATGAAGCATCTTCATCTTCAGCTGCAGTTTCTGATGCATCACCCAGTGAGGAGGTAAATCATAATCTATGCTCACAAGCATGCATAAACAAGGTTTCCTTTTATAGACACAATTATGATGAAGCTTTGAAAGAAATTTCAAAAATCAGGGAATTAAACACTGAATATGTAAAGGCTGATAAGATTTACATTAAGAAGATTGAAACTTGTCGTGATGATGTAGCAAATCTTAGACTTAAAATTTTTCAATCTGAACAAGAAGTAATATACTATAAAAACATAGTTTCTAAACTAAAAGATGAAATTGAAAATTTGAAACTTGAAGCTTTTGATAAGAGGAAAGAAGGAAAGATAGTCGAAAGTTTTGAAACATCATCAGGGAAGTTAGATGATATTATTGGGGCTTAGAGAAGTACTAAGCTAAAGGCTGGGCTGGGGCACGATTATACTGCTGTACCTCCACTGTTAAATGATAATTATACCATTTTGCCACATTTTTGTTATAATACTTCTTCTGAGGAAGAAATGTCATACGGGGTTGGTAGAATACCAAATCCAGTTGTCTCACAAACTGCTGCTCTAGTCCTACCATCTGGTAAATCTAACATCAATGTGTCTTGTGAAGCAGGTGATGTAAACAAAAATGGATGTGGGAAAGTTAACTTGGGTTGTAAGCAAAATGAACATTTAGGACCACGTTTTAAATCTTGTGTGGATCTAACAAAATCTATTAATAATCCAGTTTGTAACAAAGTTTGTGAATCAATGTTAGAAAATTTGAAGTCAGAGTCAAACTTTGTATTTTGTGAAACTATGACAAGTGAAAGTTGTGAAATTGATTCAAATGAAAGGGAATGTTTTTCTTCTGATTTTGATTGTGAAACAGTTTATGATGAAACAATTGAAGACAAGGTTGATGGACAGAATGGTCTCATCAACTGGTCATCTTGTTGAGGATTTAAGAAAACAGAAATCCATTTTTGAGAAAGAAAAGTCCAGCACATCTTGTAAATACGTGCCACCTAAGAAAACTTCATTTTCTCAAGATACAAATTGTAACAAAAATCCTCAACATTATAACCAGTCTGATAGTGACTACTACTACTCACGCCAAAAACCTAGGCATTCAAGTTACTTTCATACCCAGTTCTCAAATTATCATGATCATTGGTCAGATAGAAGTTACAGACAAGTTAACCCACCTACATCAACTTATATGTCAAATCACACATACTTCAGTGAACAAGAGGTCTATAAAAACAACCAAAGAAAATGTTGTTTTGTCTGTGGAAATCCGTCTCATCTTGCGAGACATTGCAAAAACTGGCACCGACAAAAAAGGGATTTGTATAGTCAGTTTGATCAGTCATTTCCTAAAGCGGCACCCAAACCTAAGAAAATGACTAATCAAAGTCGCTCCTCAGCCAGTGAGACGGATTTCAAACCCAAAAGAGGTAAAAAAACAAAGAAACCTTTTTAGCTAACCCAAAGAGAAAGGAAAAGGTTAGCAAAGGGTTCGGAAGCTGAAAAGCCCAAGAACCCTTCAAATGTTTTCAGCAAAAAAATACCGAAGACTGTGTGGTTAGGCCCAAACCAAAGCGAAGGCAATCCAGAAAACCTTTTCAAAACCGAGGAAATTACAATTCAAGTTTCTCGAGGGCTGGCACTTCAGATTCTGATTCACCAAAAAATTACATTTTCAAGAATCATAAAATTAAACTTGGTGATTTCCTGTTTAATCTTCCCGAGACAACTAAGTCTCGGGACGCCTCTACAAACTAGCTGTTCATGTGTGTAGGGTCAGCCAGGAAGGCATGTCAACAGTATCTAGTACTTGGACAGTGGCTGCACCCGACACATGACAGGAGATGAGTCACTGCTGTTTGATGTTAAATCATTCGACGGCAGATATGTCTCCTTTACCGGTGATGTAGGAGAAGAAATAACGAAATAGAGCAAGGTCTCAAATGGAATCTTGACTTTCGAGGATGTGAACCTTGTGGAATAGCTAAACCATAATCTGCTCAGTGTCTCCCAAATATGTGATAAGCATTTTTCCACCCTCCTTATAGAATATGAGTGTCTAATTCTCAAACCAGGTTTTAAGGTCCCGGATGAGTGGGTTTTGATGTGTACTCCGAGGCATAATGATGCATATATTCTGGAAATGAGAAGCAATTATTCAATGCGGACTGCTTCCTGTTTACTGTCCAAGGCCTCGTAACGACTCATCCTTATGGCATCGACGCTTGGGTCACGTTAACTTTAAGAACATGAATAAGATAGTTAAAGGTGACCATGTGAGGGGTTTGCCTATAAAATATTTTCATTGTGCTGAAAATTTTTATCTTGCTCTAAATGCAAACATCACAAACTTCCTCACAGACCTAAGACCGTCAATTCCATAAATTCCACTCTCCAACTGTTACATATGGATCTCTTCGGTCCAATTCAACCTTTGGCAATAGGTCGATAAGCCTATTGTCTGGTTATTACTGACGATTATTCGCGTTTCAGTTGGACTTTTCTTCTAGAACATAAGGATGAGACAGCTCAATTTCTACTCAGGTTCATTGTTTTGGTGGAGAATCAAACAGATAAAAGAGTCAAGTGTATCAGAAGTGACAATGGAACAGAATTCTGCAACAAAGTGGTAAAGGAGTTTTGTCACAACAAAGGGATCCTTCGTCAGTTCAGTGCCCTTTACACTCCTGAACAAAATAGGGTGGCTGAAAGGCAAAATCGTACACTGGTAGAAGCTGCAAGAACCATGTTGTCATATTCAAAACTTCCTTTGTTTTTCTGGGGTGAAGCTATCAATGCTGCCTGCTTTACCCAGAACCGTGTGTTGCTGAACAAGAGGTTGAACAAGACTCCCTATGAAGTCTTTTATGGGACGAAGCCAAGGGTTAATTTCTTCAGAACGTTTGGATGTCCTTGCACTGTTCTCCAAACAAATGCTCTTTCAACTTCCAAGTTGGCCGAGAAGGCTGATAAGTGCTATTTTGCAGGTTATGCAGCCGACAAAAGCGCTTATCAGGTTTATAACAAGAAAACTAAAGTGATCTTGGAATCGTTTGACATTGATTGGCAAGAATTAAACCCTATAGATGCACACAACGGTCCAAATTGGATGTTCGATTATGAAAGTTTGTTCAAGCAGTTTCGGGGAATGTACGTAACACTAGTTGTTTCACCTGTTTCCCCTGTTGTTTCTGCACCCGCTCATACTGGAGATGATCATTCAATCTTGATGCATGCTGTGTTAAGAGGTCTGGAAGATGTTCATGTAGTTGCCCTAGCACCTGTACTTAATGCTCCGCCTGGGGCAAATCAACCAACTGCGGTCAATGAAGTGTAGCCGCTACAGATACTACTGACATGCCCACTGTCGAAGACACTTCAGATTCAGATACCGTTCATATGTGTTAGCTGACAACGTGGAGAATGACCAGACTGATCAACTAGTGAATCCTCTGGCTGAACCTAGTGTGGTTGAGTCTATTCCTACACCTCCCTCTGAAGAAGAAAATCAAGGTTCTGCTGAGGAGACACACGCAGAAGATGTTCAGAATGAGACCACTTAGAATGAAGCTTCTGACCACACCGACTCAACACCAGTTCTGGCCATTGTTGTGCCTTTTTATGAGAACATGTGGGATGGTCCCATTGCTCAAGAACATTTGGTTAATCAACCAAAAGCTGCCAGTGATCCTCAACTAAATGCTCCTGTCAATGTGTCAGCTGTTTTTCATCCCATAGAGAGCTTATCCATTGAGCTTGAGGCAACACCAGTCGAGCACGTCGAGCAAATTCCTCAATTGCCGATTCACAAAAGACATCCAACTAAGAATATTATTGGAGATCCATCAGCTGGTATCCAAACACACAACACATCTGGTAACATCAACAGATGTCTCTTTGCTTGCTTTATTTCACAGGTCGAACCCAAAGACTACAGAGTTTCATTAAAATAAAATTCTTGGGTTGAAGCCATGCAAGAGAAACTGTTGCAGTTCAAAAAGCTAAATGTTTGGAGGCTGGTCAAGAAACCAGAAAATAAGAGACTGATTGGAACGAAGTGGGTGTTCCGGAATAAGAAAGATGACATGGGGGTAATCCTTAGAAACAAAGTGATGTGCTAAAAGTAGTTATAAAATTATTAACTAAAATAACGTTAATCTAGACACTAAGTAATAATTCTAGACTCTTAACTTAACTAAAACTACTAACCGGCAAGTGAACCGGTCGACTCTAGTATAACTAAGTAAATTCGGATATCGAACCCACGAGACTCTTTTAATTACGTAAACTAGCTAATTAGACTCAACTACAAACACAACTATTTATTTATATTATTGGGGGGTTTTACTAAAAACTAATATTAAATTAATCACTAAGACTTAAAGACGAATTAATCCTAGACTTAATTCAAATGATGACAAGCAACCACCTAGGCTAGAATCCCTAATGTATCAATTATCAAATAGTTGGAAAATGCTATGCTATGGAACCGGTATCATAAAATAGCCACTTAAAGAAAATGCGAACAAGACCCCTGACCCTTCTCAAGAAGACACCTATGAATCTCTATTAAGTTCTTAAAAACACCAGTTTAATTAGACTCGCTTACAGTCGCAAATTATTATATGACAAGTACCTCTATAAGAAACCCTACCTTACAGCGCGGAAATCAAGGGTAGTTTAAAGTATTCACTCGACTAGATAAACAAAGGCTGAAAAATCAAACCTAGACGGACTCCTTACGAAGAACTAAATCTAGCAATCTGTAAGACCCCGAATCCCGGGAATCCTACAGTTGGTAATCACATCCACAATTTCATAAAAATTTAAAACCAAACAATTCCTTTGTATTTAAAACCGGTTCAGAGTAAATAACAGCGGAAAAAGTTTAAGTATTAAAAATCCCAAACACGGGTATAGGTGTCCAAAATCAAATGTAAATAAAATATTTGTTTTATTTGAATTCCTCGACCAGAAATGCATTCAACCTCCCAAGTAGCATCCAGCACGTCCAAGCAGTAGCATCCACTTCTTAACTTGAAAGTCAATCTAACATACACACAAAGTCAGCTTGAGCTGAGTGAGTTCAAGTTTTCGTAAACGACATTCATTAAAAATTTAAATTCCATGAGTATGGAATGTAGTGGAAAATCATGAGACCATAAAATAGTAAATAGCTTTTCTTAACCAAATCATAAGTGAATAAAACATTAAACATCATTTCACGCAGCATGGGCCTCCTCACCCCGGGTCTTCCCCGAGTAATATATTTGACCCAGCCGCGGTTTAACAAAACCGTTAAAATCATGCAACATGAGCCTCCTCACCCCGGGTCATCCCCAAGTAATATATTTGACTCGGTCACAGTTTAATAAAACAAAATCACGCAACACGAGCCTCCTCACCCCGGGTCATCCCCAAGTAATATATTTGACTCGGTCGCGATTTAACATCCAAACAAGTGATACGGGCCTCTTCACCCCGGGTCTTCCCCAAGTAATATATTTGACCCGACCACGGTTCATAATACGGCGGGCCTCCTCACCCCGGGTCTTCCCCATGTAATATATTTGACCCAGCCGCGTCATAAACATGCAACACGGGCCTCCTCACCCCGGGTCCTCCCCAAGTAATATATTTGACCCGGTCACAGTTTACCATCACATTCACATTCACATTCACATACACATTCACTTACACACATACAAATATCAAATTCAAACATTCAACCAAACCATATCATCACATTCAATCCATAAATAATGGATAATCTAGAAATTAATACTAGGCTTAATAGTATCTTCGAGCCTAGACCATAAATATTATATGTAACCTTAAAGGATACAAGACCATAAACGAGTCTAAAATATCCTAAAGCCTATAAAATAATTCAAATATGACTTTCAAAATGCACAATCACGAGTGAGACCATGTAGTACCATTCAAATAGTTGTAACGGGTAAAATCGTATAAAATTGGATTTCGGTGTGTATGCTAGCCCAAAATGTAAAAAGAGTAAAAAGGGTATCATGAACTCACCTGAATCAATCGAACACCTGCAACAAGCTAGGAAATCCCTAAGTGCATAATCACAAGCAAGGGCCTGTAAATTATACACAACGTGTTACTAAACTAAACCGCAAGGACACACTTGCCTAATGGGCCGCCCAAGCCCAACACTTTGGCCCAAGGCCCAACAACTTGGCCCAAGGCCCAACCACTTTGCCCAAGGCCCAACTACTTGGCCCAAGGCCCAACCACTTTGCCCAAGGCCCAACTACTTGGCCCAAGGCCCAACAACTTGGGCCGAGGCCCAACCCAAACCCAATTACTTTACCTCAGCCCTAAAACCCTTCAACTAACCAAATCCATCCTACGATTATGGCCGGGGCTAACCATGATGCACAACTCACCCGCCGATAATCAAATCGAGTCGAATACGCGCGTAATAAATTTTAAAACCAATTGTCAAACGAATCAGCCCCAAATGGACCAAATTCCCTTCTTAACCTTTTCTTACATCGTAATTATGTCACCCGAGTTGATAGGGTTGACGGTTCCTTTTTACAACTCTCAATTTAACATTTAAACGAAAGTTTGCGCACCATCGACTCGATTGATCAAGCACCAACCAAAACAGCCCCGAGCCTCAAAAAAATAATTTTCCCACAGCCCTTAAACCTTACCCGGGCTGTACAAACTGATTTGGCCGGTCATCCGGTCGTTTAACGCATCAAACTCAACAATTGCCAATCCTACACCCGATAAACCCTAGTTTTCGAACTAAAATTGATTGACCGACCTAAACACCTCCATTGGCCATGAAATTTTAGTATGATGCAAGTGACATACCTAGTAAGATTGTGGTGCAAAAACCCTAATCAAAACAGCCCCAGAATTCCTCAATTGGACAGCCACCCTACAAGTCTACAACAAGTCGTTTAACGATCAATACGCGATGTATAAGGATGGTTTAAGGTGTAAAAGACTAAGAGGGATGTCGGGTTAACCTTGAATTGAAGTTTGGCACTTGGAATTGGCTGCAAAAAAACGAAATTGAGGGCCTAGCTGCTGCCTCTTGCGCCGATCGGACTAAAGAAAAAGGGCTAGGTTTTTTTTTTCTTGATTATAATATAAAATATTACACTCTAGTCCCTTGAGTTGGAAAGATGTAGCAAGTTGGGTGAAAGGTTAAGTGAGAAACATTTACGAGAGTGGCCAGGAGCTCTCGGAAGAAAGCCGGGTCAAGCCCGAAGGTGTACGTAACACTACAAGGCTAAATCTTTTATCGGAAATTTACGGACGTTACACAATCTTAAACAACCAAGACTTATCATATAATCTATCACCTTACAGTTGATTTAGATTAGCAACACAGTTGGGTCTACTTGATTAATTATTATTGTTTCTATGGTTTTATTGCAAGTCAACCATAAATTAGTCAAAAACACACAGTAGATGACCTAACAGAATCCTATTATATGAAACAATCACCAAGGAAACTGTGAAACAATTAAAACCAAACAATCCTAAGCACACATATGCATCGAATGAAAAACAAGAAACCTCTTACTTAATCATAAACCATAACAAAAGCAAAGTTTAAACTAAAATCCAACGTCAATAAACTTTCATCATAAAGCCTAGGCAGTTTAGGGTTTTAGCCAACAACCATACTCAAGAACAAAACAAATAAATAAGATTCAAATAATAAATTCATGACGAAAACAATAAATTCGAACTAAATAATAATGATGTTTGGATGAGTTGATGTTGAACCCAAAAGCTCTCTGCTCAATAAAACTTGTGATCCCTTCCTTGCAAAACCACTTTCCTTCTTGCGACCTTCTGTTCCTCCTCTTTCCATGGCCGTAAGGTTTTTTTTAGTCATCATGTTTTCTTTTCCTTTTATTCCAATCGACCAAAGACCCATGATTTGGTGTAGGCCCCATTTCTCCAAATTTAATGAGATCATAAGACTAAAATAAATCAGTTTTGCCTACTGTTACCATGAATCAATTTAAATCTTTGTTTTATATTATAGTCTAATTGTCTTTCTTTTTTAGTATAAACGTTTTGTAAAATAGCTCTAAGATATTTAATAATAATAATAATGTAGAACATCGATTCGATTGTTTACTCGTAGGTCTCAAGCTCTCTATAAAAACTCCATATTCGCTCATTATCTTATGAAAACCTTAAAATCCAAATATGAGGTAACTAGGAGTAAATATTAAATAACAAACTAACTCAAAAATAATCCAAAGTGTAGGAAATATTTATATAATTAATATATAATTTAGGCCATATCAAATATCCCCAAACTTGAACCTTTTTCGTCCCTGAAAAAGATTTTTGCAATGGAATCATAATCGGAAAATGTGGTCTTAAAAACATATAATTTATTTTAAAGCTCAGATAAACGCAAAAACCGCGATTGCCGATATTGTTGTCCACTTAAACCCAGCCACCAGCCTATCAAGCCCCACGCGCATTAAGCAATTAAGTTTAAGTGATATCAAAAACCTATGGATCTCACACCTTTAGAGTTAAGATCCACCTACCCCATCTCAAGCATAGTAAAGACAATTTAAAAATTGAGCTGAAACAAACTGGTTCAACATATCACCATAAGATAAGAACCCCTTAATGGTAAGAAGAAAATGCACTTAGATGGAATTACGAATGATAAGTCAAATGAGGTTGTACGAGCCCCAATAGTGTATCCTCAGTGTCGCCATCACCCTGGTAACACGTAAACTCTCAGTCTCGTCTAGTATGTGCACTTCTGTCACACCCCGTTAAGAGATTTGCGGAAGCGTAAAACGGAAATGTAACAGACACCTCTGGTATCAACCACATTGTTTATAAAGAACAATAGAAACTAGTTTACAATATTTTACGTCGATCTAACTTTGTTTACAAATAGGTGATACAAACTAAATCCAGCCCGTTAAGCGGCTTTACTTCTTACTAGCACACTTGCATCAATTCACCCAGCATTGATCGCAAGTGAAACACGTAGCACATTGACTTTCTAGTCCAAGTCTGGTATACCTGAAAAACATGTTAAAACGGGTCAACTACAAAAAGTTGGTGAGTTTCACGAGTTTCAAGAAATCAGTTGTGCGTACAACAATCATAGTTTGTAAATACGCAAATATGTATGTATGTACGTTCACAAGTACGTTTGTTTGTATGTTTATGATGTAATTATACTAAGCTACAGTGAAGCCTTGACAGTCTGTGTTGCGTGCATCCATTTCCCACGCCCAATCAACCACTATGGCTTCCCTTCCGCCCAAAACATGCCCCGGTAGCTATGTCTAACAATACATAGCCTGTTGACGGGTGTGAATATATATAAAAATTTGGAAAAAAGTTCCACACAATTCGGGTTTTAAAAATAGGTTTTCACCTACAACTAAACCATACACGAAAGGCAAGTGTACCTATCGTTTGTAATAAAGTGTCGGCAAGAACCGAGTGTTAATCCATGGATACGGTAATTTTCTAGTACTAAATCTTTTTAAATGACTAAGCAAACAAAGAAATCTTAATTGAGTTTTTAACTAACTAAACTAGCATACAATAAAGCAAGTAAAAATACAAGAAACAATAAATCCAACAAAACTATCTAGACATGCATCCACTCTACCAATGTGATAAAATAGCAATGATATGGTAAACATCATGAATCTAAACATAAATACTAGATTACAATCAAGCAACCTAATACTAACAATTAATCATCATAATGGGTTTTCAATTAAGAATTAAACATAGACTAACTTGTTTGTCAAAATAACAAAGTCACATAATCAAAAGAAAGCTAGCATGAACAACATTCTAACCACCTAAAATTACACTAAATTAGCTAAACTCTTGAATTAAACATCAACTTATGAAACTTTAACTAGCAAGTCATCACCAAGTCAAGAATCATAACAACACTCATCAATTTTCCAATATCAAGTGTAGGGTTTCATGCTCATCAATAATATTATAACCAAACTAATCTTTACTAGTCATTCCTAACTTAGAAATGTAAACAAAGAAACATGAACATTCAAAGTTTACAAACAAACATCTAGAACATAGTTTTCCAACATGAATGCCTAAACATTTGTAAGACTAACAAGGTATGCAATTCTAACAAGCATGAACACCATCAATATCAACTCATAACTTCAACATTTCCTTGAAAGAAAACCAAATTACAATGTCTAGATAGTAAATGCTTTTAGCCCATAAGGCTTAATACAACTACAATCAATCTAGAAATAAGTTTTCAAAACATGCTATTAAACATAGAAATGCAAACCAAAATCAAGCAAGGATTGAAGGATGGAATGATGAATCTTATGTTGGTGGAAACCTCCAAGAATCCCCTAAAATTGCCGCACTTGACTGACAGAAAATCCCCAAGACTCCACACTTGAACCGAGGTTAATGGAGGTGTATTCATGCATTCTGGACTTCTGGCACGGGTAGGTGCACGGGCCCGCACGGCCATGCCTATTTGTGGAAAGTCAACCATTGGCTTTAATCTGACCAAAAAGCCAGATTTCTCTGTTCTAGCACGGGCTGGTTATTTTGACTTCTTTTAGCATTAGATCATGCACTGGCACATTTCCTGGTTAGCACGGGCTGGCATGGACGTGCAGGTCTGGCAGTTTGCTGTTTTTGCCTCCGAAACGCCATCTTTTCATGTTTTCTTTGCCGGGTTCGCGCCCGGACCTGCAAATTCACAAATAACTCAAATAAGTACCAAAAAAAAGAACTTGCATGGAGTTCGGCATATATGAGGTTAATTCAGTGCAATATGATGTATACTTTGTGTTACATCAAACATCCCCACACTTGAACTTTGCTTGTCCTCAAGCAAATGAAACAAACTCCAAAATAGCAATAATAACCCGCAAGCAATAATCATTCAAATCTTTAATAGATCAAGCAAGCATTGTATATATGTCCAAACAAGCCTAATAAGAATTAAGACATAGTCTAGAGAACATCACAACTTGTCATCACATTCCCACCTTGCAAACCTCACAATGTTCACTCATACACTCGGCTATATTTAGTGATCATGCGTGTAATAGTGCATGTTGAGAACACTCGATGCCAAGGCGATGACTAAGTAAAGCATAGGCTTGTTTAAGGGTCAAATCAAACCGACACATACATGGCATAAAACACGAGTACTTGAGGGTTGTAATTTGGCTTAGGGTTAGGGTGAGGAATTTTTGGGAAAAGTGGCTAAACGGCTAGAAAATCCGGAACGAAGCTAGCTATAAAACAAAATCTAACTAACTAAACCAAATGGCTTAAACGAGCCGAGAGCTAACGAACCAAAAATTGCTCTATGATATCAAGTTTCACCTATATATGATGAACTAACGTCTTATTCTTCTCTTCTTTTCTTGTAAGGATTTTTTTTTTTAGCCAACTAAATTTATACAAATAGGTATATTACAATTTCAATTTGGTGTAAGACCCCGAACCCCGGGAACCCCACAGTTGGTAATCATTCAAAAACTTGTAAAATTTAGTAAACTTAAAAACCATTTCTTCCATTAAAACAAACGTATCAGAGTATAAATTTGCAGAAAACATGAAAAATGAAATAAGTTCCCGAAACCCGGGAATTTTGCCCAAGAACCAAAATAAGTATAACTGCTATAAGTTTCTTTGAAATAAAATATTCATAAACAATTGTTCCTTCCAGTATGCCCTTCACCATCCAAGTAGCTCCGTGCACGTCCAAGCGATAAGGCATCCTCTTCCAAACCTGAAACTTACACTAACATGCACACAAAGTCAGCTTGAGCTGAGTGAGTTCAAGTTTTAAGTAAAAGATATCAGTAGTAAAATCATGATAGCCATACCAAAGGTTTTAAAAAGTAAAAGGGTACATCCATCTAATCATCATTATCGAACTTAAACATCCTCATACATACATATAAAAAGGTATATGTAAACATCCATTCAATAACATCCCTATATACATAACAGTACATATATATAACATCCACGTATAACATCAGGGTCGAGCAAACGTACAACCCAAACACGTAACATCAGTGCATGCAAACACGAAGTAGGCATACACAACATCAGTAGTCGAAACGAATACAACATCGCCAAATAGAGGCCAAGAAATAATGTACATACACATATATATATTTAACATCCCAAGGCTTACCATATACTAGCAAGCCTATATAAAATCATTTTAAAAACATTTCATCAAGTAAGAAAACATTTAGGTGCGCATGCTAGCCCAAAAGTAAAATGAGTAAAAAGGGCATCATGAACTCACCTGAGATCGATCGAATACTTGCAACGAGCTAGGAAGTTCCTAAGGGCACAATCACAAGCAAGGGCCTGTAAATTATACATAACGCGTTACTAAACTTAGAAAATTTCGCAATCTAAATTTTCTAAGTGTTCCTTCTTGTCATCTCAGGGAAGTGTTGGAGGCTCTACGGAAGAACAAATCGTCGGTGCCATCAGGTAAAGCTAATATCGGGGCATGCGTCAATCTGTTCTTCAACTCGAGAAAAGCCTCCTCCTGTTCCGTACCCCAAACGAACTTAACACTTTTCTTAGTCAACTTGGTTAGTGAAGAAGCAATTTTCGAAAAATCGGGAATAAAGCGGCGGTAATACCCCGCCAAACCCAGAAAACTACGGATTTCGATTGGAGACTTAGGAGACTCCCATTCATTCACGGCTTCCACCTTTTCCGGGTCAACCAGAATACCACTCTGGTTAATAACATGGCCCAAAAATTGAACCTCACGTAACCAGAAGGAACACTTAGAAAATTTCGCATACAATTTGTGTTTCCGCAGAGCCTCCAACACTTCCTTGAGATGACCGGCGTGATCGGATTCACTTTTAGAGTACACAAGAATGTCATCGATGAACACAATAACCGAACGATCGAGCATCGGTCTACCCACCCGGTTCATGAGATCCATGAACGCAGCCAATGCGTTGGTCAAACCAAAAGACATCACCAGAAATTCGTAATGTCCATAACGAGTGCGGAAGGCAGTCTTAGGAATATCTTCCTCCCGAATCTTCAACTGATGATACCCGGACCTAAGGTCAATCTTCGAGAACCAACTAGCTCCTTGGAGCTGATCAAATAAGTCGTCAATCATCGGGAGCGGGTACCGATTTTTAATGGTGAGTTTATTCAACTCACGGTAGTCAATGCACATCCGCATGCTACCGTCCTTCTTCTTAACGAACAAGACCGAGGCACCCCAAGGCGAGATGCTCGGTCGAATGAAGCCCTTGTCGAGCAAGTCTTCCAACTAGGCCATAAGTTCTTTCATCTCATTCGGCGCTAGGCGGTAGGGAGCTCGGGTAACGGGTTTGGCGCCCGGTACAAGGTCTATCTGGAACTCGACCTCGCGATCCGGCGGCACATCTGACAAATCATCTGGAAATACATCCGGAAAATCACGAACAACAGGAACATCACTGACGGTAGCCACTTCGGTATTCACATTCATAGCATACGCCAGATACGCCCCGCACCCCCGCTGCATCAACTTTCCCGCCTTAAGCATGGATATAATATGTGGCGTCGCAACCTTCCGATCACCGAAGACCGTAATTCGAGTCCCATCCGGGGCCCTTAGACGAACGAGTTTCTGACCACAAATGATCTGAGCATCAACATTCGCGAGCCAATCCATCCCGAGCACCACATCGAAACAACCAAGCGGCATCAAATACAATCGCACTGGAAATCTATAACCAGACAACTCAATGGAACAAACCTGAATAGCCCTAGACACGGACACGGATTTTCCTACAGCAACCTCAACCTCAAACCCATCGACTACGCACTCGGGTGATTTATTCAATAAGAAACAGAAAGTGGTAGCCACAAAACTCCTACTGGCGCCCGAATCAAATAAAACTGACGCCTGTAATTCTTCAAGTAGAAAGGTCCTAGGACAATATTATACTCTTGCTTAGCTACACGGTCAACACATACGAATTCAAAGGAATAAGAAATTATAACGGTGGAATGAAAGCTAAATAAGGAAAAAGTACCTGAAATGACATCCGCATCCTCTTTCGCTTCCTTCTTGGAGATGTTGAAGGCCCTCGCCCTGGCCTTCGACTTCTCATCTATTTTCCCCCTCGAGGAAGTCCCCTGCCCGGACCCCCCCCCCCCTGCCCTAATGGAAGGACAGTTTGATGCCAAGTGACCCAAACCCTTACAGCGGAAACAGGTCAATGTCGGACACTCGAAATGGGGGTGTCCTACCTTATCACAACGAAAACAAGTGCCAGACCCCATCCTACAATCCCCTTTGTGCGGCTTCCCGCTCTTCTTGCAATTACCGAATGCCGCATCCCTTCTAAACTCAGAAGTTTCAGTCTTCACCCTCTTGCCAGACGAACTAAAATTGTTTCCCCGAGGCCGCTTACCATACGAATTAGTGTTCCAGGTCTTCCTAGCCTCGTTCGGCGGTAACTTCTCCCTTTGCTCATACAATGTACCAGCTAAGGTAACCACTGAGTGAAAGGAGTTCATGTCGGTGGTCACCACACCCCTAGGAACATCCACCGGGAGGCCCTTTACATACTTCTTAATCCTTTTTGCCTCAGGGTAACCAGATCAGGACATAAGCGAGCCATCTTGTTGAACTTTGTGGTATACTCCCGATGCGACATAGTACCAACCTCCAAGGTCAAGAATTCCTGTTCTATCTTATCCAATTCATGCGGAGGACAAAACTGATCGAGAACCAATTTCTTCAACTCATCCCACGTCATCCTCCTAATCGAATGATCACCCATAGCTTGCGCCAAGTTATCCCACCAACATAGTGCCTCGAAACGGAACGAGGCAGTAGCATAAGTCACCATATCCTCCCCCTTGCACTTACTAACCCTCAGATTAGCCTCCATCTCTCTCACCCACTGATGTGCTGCCAATGCATCTTTTGTACCATCGAAAGAAGGGGGTCGCACTTCTTAAAGTCACCATACGAGCAACCCCGGGTCGATACACTAACGGTCCGCACCTCATCATCATCCCCACTCGGCACATACACTTCCTCTTCCTCTTCGACCTGTACCTCCTTACTCTTCCTTCCCCTATCCGAACCCTTACCAGCTAGTGATTCTTCCATGACCCTGACGGACTCAGCAACGATCTCTGGAATGGCGCTATGGAGCACCTGGTAAACCTTATCCGCGATAGCAGCGCGTAAGGCAGGATCTAAGGCGGGGTTACCCCCCTCCTCATGAATCGGAGTTTCCTGCTGGGGAGTAGGAATCTCATTCTCGGCTTCGGCACGTGGCCTACGACCACGACCACGACCGCTAGAACCACCTCTCCTGGTTGTTCGAGTATTAACCATGACTTATCCCTACAAAGACAGAGTTTTAATATGATTAATTACAAGTGGCATTTAGAAAATGTAAGGTAAGGGTAAACTGCTAATGACGTTGATCAAGTGTGATTAGTCATTTACTTTACCCGCCCGTCCTAATCACCCCCGGCCCCTAACCATATTAGCACTCTATCTAACATTTAACAGTTAATCACATAAGGGAAATCTTAAATGTAAAGGAATGACTAAGTAATTTAAAGTTACCTCTTGGCGTGCAGCTACTCGCGGCGGGTATACTGGTCTCTTTTCTTACAGTTCGAGTCCAAGCATTCGGGGATGCTCGGATCCCTCGAACCAAGGCTCTGATACCAACTTGTAAGACCCCGAACCCCGGGAACCCCACAGTTGGTAATCATTTAAACACTTGTAAAATTTAGTAAACTTAAAAACCATTTCTTCCATTAAAACAAACGTATTAGAGTATAAATTTTGCGTAAAACATGAAAAATGAAATAAGTTCCCGAAACCCGGGAATTTTGCCCAAGAACCAAAATAAGTATAACTGTTATAAGTTTCCTTGAAATAAAATATTCATAAACAATTGTTCCTTCCAGTATGCCCTTCACCATCCAAGTAGCTCCGTGCACGTCCAAGCGATAAGGCATCCTCTTCCAAACCTGAAACTTACACTAACATGCACACAAAGTCTGCTTGAGCTGAGTGAGTTCAAGTTTTAAGTAAAAGATATCAGTATTAAAATCATGATAGACATACCAAAGGTTTTAAAAAGTAAAAGGGTACATCCATCTAATCATCATTATCGAACTTAAACATCCTCATACATACATATACAAAGGTATATGTAAACATCCATTCAATAACATCCCTATAAACATAACAGTACATATATATAACATCCACGTATAACATCAGGGTCGAGCAAACGTACAACCCAAATACGTAACATCAGTGCATGCAAACACGAAGTAGGCATACACAACATCAGTAGTCGAAACGAATACAACATCACCAAATAGAGGCCAAGAAATAATGTATATACACATATATATATTTAACATCCCAAGGCTTACCATATACTAGCAAGCCTATATAAAATCATTTTAAAAACATTTCATCAAGTAAGAAAACATTTAGGTGCGCATGCTAGCCCAAAAGTAAAATGAGTAAAAAGGGCATCATGAACTCACCTGAGATTGATCGAATACTTACAACGAGCTAGGAAGTTCCTAAGGGCACAATCACAAGCAAGGGCCTGTAAATTATACATAACGCGTTACTAAACTAGACTGTAGGAACACTCTATCCTAATGGGCCGTACAAGCCCAACACTTTGGCCCAGGGCCAAACAACTTGGCCTAAGGCCCAACACTTGGCCCAAGGCCCAACAACTTGGCCCAAGGCCCAACACTTGGCCAAAGGCCCAACAACTTGGCCCAAGGCCCAAGGATAGTCAAATCGGGTCGAATGCGCGTGTAATAAGCCTTAAAACCATTTGTTAACCGAATCAGCCCCTAAAGGACCAAATTCCGTCTTAAATCTTTTCATTCATCATAATTATGTCACCCGAGTTGATAGGGTTGACGGTTCCTTTTTACAACACTTTAACATTTAAACGAAAATTCGCAAACCGCCGACTCGATTGACGAAGCACTAACCCCGACAGCCCCTAGCACCAAAAAAAATAATTTTTCCACAGCCCTTAAACCCTCCTAGGGCTGCACAAACTGAATCGGTCGGTCACCTGATCAACTAACGCATCAAACTCAACAATTTGCAATTCTACACCCGATAAACCCTAGTTTTCGAACTAAAATCGATTGACCGACCTAAACACCTCCAATGACCACGAAATTTTAATATGATGTGAATGCCATACCTGGGGATCTTTCTACACCAGAAACTCAAATTTTTATCCACGGGAAGTGGGTAAATTACACTCTAGCCGAAAACTGCGCAACGAAAAGTTTCGGCAAAATTGAGCATCAAAACGATTAGGGTGAGCGAAAAGAGTGTAGGGGATCGTAGTACATACCTTGAACTACCTCTAGGAACTTGGAATCTATCAAAAAGTCAAAGCAATGAAGGGGGGGAGGCCGGTGTTGGCCGATCGGCAGCTGCAACATGGTTTAGGGTTTTATTTTTTTTTTATGTTATAACTTAAGATATTACACTCTAGTCCTTGTAGATTCAAGTGTAAGGAAAAATGGAAGGAATATTAGGTTCTTTAATGTACTGGGATGACGTGAAGGCTTTCGAGAAACGTCGGTTAAGTCCCGAGATTTATACATACTCTACAAGCTTTAGTTTTTCTAACCGGAGTTAACGGGTGTTACATTTGGGAGATAGCATTGTGCTTTTAAAGTTCCCAAGTGATAAAATACATACAAAAATGAAATGCAAAATAAACTAACTTAGCCAAACCGGATTTCTAACCAAAAATGGGTGGAAAATAAAGGCTATATGGCTAAGTGGTGATAAAATTAGGGCGAAGAAAAAACACGGGAAAAGGCTAAACATGGGCTACTAAGGGAATAATGTGGGTAAGGAAAATATAAGTGAAAAATGGCTAGACATGGGGTTTATTCTAAATTCCTCAATGGTTTATGCCACGTATATATATATGGTTTTGAAATGCAATCCCAAAAACAAGTTCTACCTTACAATAATCACCCGGCTCACTCAATTGCCCGCAAAAACATGAGAAAAAGTAATGATGAGGCCAACTCACGGAAACGGGCGGAATGGGTAACTTTTGCAAGGTAAGAATGTGAATCTTGTTTGTCATGCTTAAAGGTATGTCTTTTTAAAGAATTTCGGCTTGATTGTCTTAAATATTTGTGCTTTGACAAAACAATTAAAGTTGAATTAAAATTGCTTAGTGGTTATTATTTGCTATAAAAATTTTTCTTATGAGTTTTGCAAAAAATCTAAGTTTGGAGAACCAAAGTTCGTAAAATTCCCTCCTTACACTTAAATTGTGCAACGCCCTCGTTGTACAACAAAAAACTATAAAAGTGAAATGCGTAAGAGAGAGAACAGAAAACTCCCCTGATCCAGCAAACTGCCAGAAGTGCCTCTAAAGACCTGACAACGCGTGAAAGCATCCAAAACCAAAGAAACCATAACATGCCACTGACATACTAACAAACACATTATAAACCCATCATATATAATAAAAGCATCCAACAAACATAATCCCAAAACCAACACAATCCAAACCATCAAAATATAGTTTGCAACAAAACAAAATACTTAGAAGAAACACACAAATGGGTTGCACCAAATAGGGAAAACGGTGCAACCCTACATACTACCATAGCCGAATACGCTTATAAACGGGTGGCTTTATGATATTGAAAATTATTATACGACCCGTTTAGATAAAAAGTGTTTTGGTAAAAAAAAATCAATAAACGGGGCCAACACTTAAATTTACCCGGACCAAACCTGATATAATTTATGTAGTGAAGAAGGCGATCATCTCGGCATTTTATTATACTTTTAATTTGTTCATATGACCATTGACACGCCTTGAACTTTGGTTGGTCCGACTTTCTCTATGCCCTCTCCAGTGGTGTTTTTGATTTGGGTGGCGATCCACCAACATGCTCATCCATGGGCGGACATTCTTTGGTGCAAGGAAGTAAATCAGATGTCACCATAGTCATTGGTTTGTTGGTGAACCCATTCACTTGTAACTTTTCTTCTTGGTGCGGCTCTTTCATGACTTCCACGGTTGGTTTCCAAATAATAAGGCTTCCAATTCATTAAGATCAGCAACTGGATCGAACTCTTCTTCATTCACTTCAATGAGTAGTATACCTAACAACTCATCCCCAAACTCGTCTTCTCACAATGGAATAATATGAACCGGAGGTGGGACTTTTTCGGTACTTTGTGGGCTTGAGAATTGCACTTTGTCCATTATGGTCCCCGGTTCTTGAGTTTGCTCCACCACAACAATGGATAAGGGTTTTGGTGCTTTAATTTCATCCTCATCATCCCAATGTATGTTGTGATTCGTGTAGCAAGACAAACTCTCCCATTGATAGTTAGCACAAAGTTCATTGATCACAATACTTTGGGCCTCTATTATACGGAGTTGTTCCTCAGATTCACGAGTATCGAGCATCGGTAGTGGTATCCCAACGTCTTGTATCCCCTTGTCGAGCATCGCTTACCGACATTTCATTCTTTGTTCCCAATACTCTAGAAATCCCGGGCTAAGCTCGAGTTGGGAAGGTGGTGTGTTGGGACCCTCAAATGGTTGTGAATAAGGGCAAAGTTCTTCATTAAAATTGGTGGGACACCTCGTTGAATAATAGCAATCATGTGTGTGATGGGGTTCCCCACAGATCTCGCACCAAATCTCCATGTGATAATTCCTGTTATCATAATGGTATCCTTCACAATAATCTCCATAGTAGTGCTGCTCCATAGGAATTACTGTAAGGAACACTCAAACAAAAAGGATCACGGGCACCACAAATACATGAAATAAAAATGAACAAAATAATGAAGAAACCAAAAGAAAATAACACACATACACAAAGTGGCTACAAAAAAAATAAAAAAAAATAACTAAACAAGTAAAAGACACTAAAAATTAAAATAAAAATAAGATGAATAAAAATGAAATAAAGTAAAATAAAATAGATCGAAAACATAAACAAGGCTAAATCAAAAACTCGGATCATTAAAAAAAATCACCGTATCCCCGACAACGGCGCCAAAAACTTGACGTGTGTGAATATATATATAAATTTGGATAAAAGTTCCACACAAATCGGGTTTTTAAAATAGGTTATCACCTACAACTAAACCACACACGAAAGGCAAGTGTACCTATCGTTTGTAATAAAGTGTCGGCAAGAACCGACTGTCAATCCATGGATACGGTAATTTTCTAGTACTAAATCTTTTTAAATGACTAACCAAACAAAGAAATCTTAATTGAGTTTTTAACTAACTAAACTAGCATACAACAAAGCAAGTAAAAATACAAGAAGAAAAGTTACAAGTGAATGGGTTCACCAACAAACCTTAAATTATATTTCGAGAATAAAAGTCTTCTGGGCCGAACGTTGAATCCAACCAGAAGCATGAGAAAACGCAAAGTCAAACTTGTTGACTGTTTTGCCCTTTAACGGGTTTTAAAGCAATTGACCAGTCAATACCCTTCAATCTCAGAAGTTGATTGAAGGTTATTGACTAGGGAATATGTATGAACGATTTTACAGTTTACAACTTACCCGGAAAGTGAAAGGATTGATAAGAAACGGAAGTCAAAGTTCAACGTATAAGCAAAGTAAAACGTCGAGGCTTGTGTCTTCAACCAAATAAGCAAAAACCGAGAGAATACGGGCTGGGAAGAGGCTAATAACGGCTAAGAGGCTTCTCTAGGGTTTTTGTAAAGTGTTATGGCAGGAGATTAAGGGTTGTTTATATAGAGATTACATAAACGATCTAATTATGGGCTTTTGGCCCGTTTAAGCAAGTATACGCGATTTAAAGGAAAGAATCATAAAAAGATTCATAAAGATCTGATCTTGGGCTATAAGAAACGATTTGGGAATGATATTTTAGTTGTATGATGATTACTTGGCCCTTACTTCACTCAAATACGCTTAAAATAAACGATTTCATGCCATAAACGAACTAGGAAACGAAATCAAGTTAAACGATCTGTGCAGGTCATCCAAGGCTGCACGTGATGGGAGTGGGGGTCTTCCCACGTGGTGCTCCGGCCCCTATGGTGTAGTTTCACTAATTGGCAGATTTGATCCCTAAAGTTTGGTTCTTGGTTATTAAATGAACTTTTTAATGATTTGAACATGATTTAAAGTAAAAGGGTTTAAAGTGAATTATTAGAAACTTAATTACTTTTAAATATTTGATTTTGATTAATATTAAAGATCTAAAAATGTTTCGGGTCGGGTTATACGCAAACAAATTCTGGTTTGAAAATCCGAAATGTTAGTCTCCTCTACTTTAGGGAATTTCGTCTCGAAATTAAGGAAAACCAAAACATCATCGTTTTGAAAATAATTTATACTTTTAAGGAAAATATCATAACATTGAACTTCTAATAACCGAAGTAACGCTTCAAATGGCAATCCGATAAGGGCACTTATATATAGGATGTACCAGCGGCGTATCCACCATGTCCTTATCATTTCATCATTCGTACCGTTACCCAAGCTACCTTAGGTTCTAAATCATGACACACAATTGTACGTATTATGTTTTCCATGCGATGACTTGAATAATTATGTTCGCGACCATAATTACTCTTATCGTCGGATGGTCCGCATAATTCGTTTCATCATGTGGGTTATAAAACATTGAAAATAAAATTCTTAAGAGAAAACAATTGTTTTTAATAATTCAAAACATAGTTACAGATGATAATTAATAAATGTTTGAGTTGAATTAATAAAACCGTGAGATTTCGAAAACCTCTTTTACTTTTAAAAGTAAAATTTTGAAAATTGAAGAAAATAGATTTGGTGAAACAGATGTTATTATGATAATCGAGATTAAGGAAATGAGATGGAGATACAAGATCCTAATAGATTAACTTCGATAAAGGAATTTTATTCAGGGGATGAATTACGCAAAGGTTTAATTTATAACAAATAGTTAATGGCATACGGAGTCCTTAAAGATCGTATTCTTTAGGAATGAAGTTCTTAAGATCGAGAATATAAGTTTAAACATAGTTAACAAAAATTTTGGTGAGTCGAGTTCAGTTAGTTGAGAACTTACGAGATTTAAAGAGAAATTAATATAAAGTTATAACCTTTCAAGTTTGTGATTTTTGAGATTAGAATAATTCGATTAAGATATTATAATAGTTAGTAATTAATAATTTAAATATTAATGATAATGCGAAAATATGCATATTTGAATTAAATTGTTAATAGATTAAACTGGGAAACGGATATTCCCGAACCACCGAGATAATCCTATTCCAATTAAATCTTTAAAATTAGATAAAATATAAAGTAGGTAATTAAATTAGATTAAATTGAGAATTTGTGGATTTTTTTCCTTTTGCATAAATCGTTATAAATATTAGGAAGTAACTGATTTGAGTTAGCAATAATGGAAATTTGAGTAAATAATAAATTCTAAATTAATTGCGATAGCAAAAATAAGATGTGAAACATTTAATAAAAATGAAATAAATGCGAGGCTAGAAACGCATGAACCACCATGACTATTCTAACAACTACGAATTTATCATTTGAAACATTCAAAATTTAAAAAAATCAAAGTAGGGAGTTGAAATATTTACGATGAAGGTTCAATCAAAAAGTCAAATTAGTAATAAAAGTTAAACTAATTAATGGAAAATCTTTTTAATTTAAAAATGGAAATTAAATTTAGAGAATAGATAATTTAGTTTAATAATAATAAAATTTACAATAATTGAATTTTAATAATAAAGATTTATAGAGTGGAAAATAAGTTGTGAAAACAATCATGATATTGAGGAAAACAAGAGATAATAAAATATTTATAGTTTAAAGTTGAAAATAAGGATTTAAATGTACTTAGAGATTTATAGTTTGAGGATTCAGATATAAATAAAAAAATATAATTTAAATAGTATTTTAATGGATATGAGTTAGTATAAGATTTCTTGTTCGGTGTATTTTAGTTTTGTTGAGATTGACGGTTGATCGGTTAATAGCATACAGCAACACTCCTTGATGATTCTAGTAGTCGAATGGAAATCACGAGAAGCAGGTGAACGACGTTGATTACGATGATTTCTAGAGAAAGACATTCTACGAGGACCAAGGATGAAATTTTAATGAAATGATGGGTAAGTTGTGGTAATGGGTTGATATGAAATAATGGGGATGCATATGTATATGTATTAGTACTAGTGAAGACTCGAGGACGAGTCGGGATTTAAAATAATATGAATAATTTTCTTGAGATATTTAATTTATTAACTAATGTTTACAAAAATCAAATAGTAAAATCCCAAATAAAATAACGAAACATGTTAAATGAGTTGGCCTCCCATGAGCTTTCCATGGCAATTTGAATGGCCCAACTAAATAAAGCAACATAAAGTTTGTGAATTGGCCTCCCATGAGCGTTCCATGGTAATTTGATGGCCCAATTCAAATAACGTGTAATAAACAATTGAGTTGTTCAGCCCATGAGCGTTACATGGCGTTTAACTGACCCAACTAATTAACGAATTATCGAATCAATGGAGTTGTTCGGACCATGAGCGTTACATGGCATTTAACCGACTCAACTAAATATCGAATCAATGAATCAAATATAAGTAGTTGGTGTATCTTCGGAACCACCCCGGACGATACGTTCCAATCCAAAAATCAAATCTAAAATAATTTAAGAAATGAATAGTTGGAGTGCTAATGGATTTCCATGGATTTTTCACCCAACTAATTTAAAAACACAATTTGGAAGTATAACCGTTTAGCCGGTTATGTTTACCACGTAACCGTTTAGCCAATTATGGATACCACTTAAAGTTATGGTTGAACAAAATTTGTCATACCCCCGTGCTTTAAGGTGAAGAAACAAAACAAAACACATGAATTCTTAAGAAATTTCCCACAATAAAAGGTAATCTACAAAAAATTAAGAGAAATTAAAAATATTTTGAAAGTTGAGGCATAACCTCGGAATTTGTGTGTGCGTGCAACAAATAAACAAGATAAATGTAATTTAAATAATTAATCTAAGCAAGCTGTAAATAATTTATTAAATAGCACATAAGGCAGTTCAGATAAGCACGTATAGGGTTCCTAACATATGTCTAGCACAATTTCTGATGACCTATCTTATAACCTTCGGCTCTGATACCAATCTGTCACACCCCAACCTAAGGCGAAAATGCCGGGGCGTGATCCAATTGCTCACAACTCGAAGATACTATCATAATATAAATGACAATATCTAATTAATTATTTTATTCAAATTATACACATAATAATCAAATACAACAAAACAATTCAAATAAATAAATACAATCATTTAAATTCAAGTTTGTCTTCAATATAACCCTAAGGTCTTTCTAAGTGTCCATCCTTCAACTCAGGCAACCTGCATATGCGTAGAAAATGGAGTTTTGTCAATAAACATGTTGAGTGAGTTTATCACCAAGTTTTGACACCAAAATAACGTTAATATGATAAATAAGCAAAACGTAATAAATGCGGTAATGAAATCAAACCATAAGCAAATAAGTTGTCGACTAAACCATTGCCAAGCGAATCGGGCGTGGGTAAATCAATCATGAGCAAATAAATAGAATAAGACCATTGCCAAGCGAATCGGGCGGTGATCAATAGAATGAGAACCTTCTCCAAGGGGATATGTCAAGCGATTGCATACAAAGAAAAATAAGCATATAACAAGTAGATTTGATTAATTACACACAATTACACGTTTGCTAATTTTGATATGTATGTATATATAGAATATGTATGTATACTATGATATACGCATATCTCCCCAAAACATTTGTGAAAATTGAATAAAATAAGGGAATGATAAAACTCACCTTAGATTAAAGGCAAGTGAGTACAATTAAGAATAAACGAGTCAACGGATAAGCTAGTCGTCCAATACGCGTCAAACAAGATTAATGATCAGAACCTGAATAATTTGTGATATGAAACGATAAATAAAAACGAACTTAATGCCACTGGAATCAATCCAAACGGATGAGTAGAACTCTAGTTATGTTGAATTAAACATTTAAGCGAGCTGGTACTAACCAGAATCCGAACAGCGAGTCGGGAGTCGGGTTTTGGGCAGTATCCTTAAATTATATTTCGAGAATAAAATTCTTCTGGGCCGAACGTTGAATCCGACCAGAAGCATGAGAAAACGCAAAGTCAAACTTGTTGACTGTTTTGCCCTTTAATGGGTTTTAAAGCAATTGACTAGTCAATACCATTCAATCTCAGAAGTTGATTGAAGGTTATTGACTAGAGAATATGTATGAACGATTTTACAGTTTACAACTTACCCGGAAAGTGAAAGGATTGATAAGAAACGGAAGTCAAAGTTCAACGTATAAGAAAAGTAAAACGTCGAGGCTTGTGTCTTCAACCAAATAAGCAAAAACCGAGAGAATACGGGCTGGGCAGAGGCTAATGACTGCTGAGAGACTTCTCTAGAGTTTGTGTAAAGTGTTATGGCAGGAGATTAAGGGTTGTTTATATAGAGATTACATAAACGAACTAATTATGGGCTTTTGGCCCGTTTAAGCAAGTATACACGATTTAAAGGAATGAATCATGAAAAGATTCATGAAGATCTGATCTTGGGCAGTAAGAAACGAGTTGGGAATGATATTTTAGTTGTATGACGATTACTTGGCCCTTACTTCACTCAAATACGCTTAAAATTAACGATTTCATGCCATAAACGAACTAGGAAACGAAATCAAGTTAAACGATCGGTGCAAGTCATCCAAGGCGGCACGCGACGGGAGTGGGGGGGTCTGCCCGCGCGGCGCTCCGGCCCCTATGGTGGAGTTTCACTAATTGGCAGATTTGGTCTCTATAGTTTGGTTCTTGGTTATTAAATGAACTTTTTAATGATTTGAACATGATTTAAAGTACAAGGGTTTAAAGTGAATTATTAGAAACCTAATTACTTTTAAATATTTGATTTTGATTAATATTAAAGACCTAAAAATGTTTCGGGTCGGGTTATACGCAAACAAGTACGGGTTTGAAAATCCGAGATGTTACAATATGATAAACTTATGGACGTTTTAAAATGACGGGTGAATTGACATGTAACTTGCATGCGGAGAGAGAAAATATATACTATTACTTTTATACCCTTTTAACTTTGGTCTCCACTTGACACATGTCAATCAAATATGGTTTCTCACACTTCTCATTTTTGTTGGCCTTTGTAAAATAACTCAACTCATATATATATATAAGATGAGTATCATTACAAAACTCTAAATTAAATTATTTAAGAACTTGAAGGAACTCTTAATAACTAACGTTTTTTATAGAAATTTTTGTATATTAATGTTATTTGATTGTAATTTTATCATTTTTAATATCTATATTTACGATTACAATTATGAAAATTAGTTTTTACACATATCATCTAAATTTTTTTACATATATGCAAGTTTGTTATGACATAAATTTTACATATATGTAAACTTGTGATTTATATATGTAATAAAAAATTTATATATAAAATATGGTAAAACTAGTATTAAACAATGTTACTATATGAAAAAAATTTAAAAAAAATGTTTGGTTTTTATGAGTTCCTAGAAGTTCTTAACTTTTTTACAGTTCTGAAATGATACTAACCCTATATATATATATATATATATATATGGCTAAGTATAAAATAAAACCCCACTTGAGTTGTGAAAACTCTAGAAACTCATTCTCAACCACATGTTTTTAATTAATGTTTAAATCTTGTGGTTCATAATTAAAGTGAATAAAAAATGTAAATATAAATATAACGTTTTCTCTCTCCTGAAAACATATATAAAAATTAGTAAAAAAATGTTAAAAAATAGCAAAACATTTTTTTTTTTGATGTTTCGATGTTTTGTATTAAATGTTACAACATATATTACATGTAACAAAAAAAAAGATGTTACATAGGGTTTTCATAGGTTTTCACAACTCAAGTGGGTTTTCATTTTAACCTTACCTTATATATATATATATATATATATATATATATATATATATATATAGGGGTGGGATCCAGTGAAAACTCATCTTAAAGAGAAAACTTAAAAACTCCTAAAAAACTATTTTTATCTTTTTAAATTTTTTTTTTGAAGTTTCTTTTTTTTTCCATTATTCTTATATGTTGTTATTGGTTCAAAAAAACCTTGTCGGTAACCTCGTTGGTGTAGTACACATGTGTAATAGGGTGTGTTGCATATATTCAAAAGTGTTTGTATTGCATAGAATACAACACTATTGCACATATTTGATACACACTATTGTATATATGCAATATAAGACTAATACGCACAACGAATACACATTAGTACGCATATGTAATACAGCATTAACGCACATGTGCACGACATCAACTTTTATTTTATTATTATTTTTTTCATATAATACAACACTACTACATATATACAATACACAAATATTGAATATATGCAATTATACACTATTAAACTTAAAAGTACATATTAATACACATGTGTAATACAACGGTATCGCACAGTAATACGTATGTGCATTAAAGCGGGTTTTTTTTATTTTTTAATTTTTTTTATTTTTTTTGAGCAAATGGTGAGAAAATATAAGAATAATGGCAAAAACAAAAATTTGAAAATATTTTTTTATTTTTAATTAAGAATAATTCTTTAGGAGTTTTTAAGTTTTCTCTAAAGATGAGTTTTCTCTTGATCATCTCCCTCTACACACACACACACACACACACACATATGGAAGGGTTAGAATGAAAACCCACTTGAGTTGTGAAAACTCTAGTAATCCATTATCAATCACATGTTTTTAATTAAAGTTTGAATCTTGTGTTTCATAATTAAAGTGAATAAAAAATGTAAATATAAATATAACTTTTTCTCTCTCCTGAAAGCGTATATAAAAATTAGTAAAAAAAATGTTAAAAAATAGCAAAACAATTTTTAATTTTTTTATGTTTTGTATTAAATGTTACAACATATATTATGTGTGTAAAAAAAACTATGTTACATAGGGTTTTCACAACTCAAATGTGTTTTCATTTTAATCTTACCCCAAATGGGTTTTCATTCTATACTTCTCATATATATATATATATATATATATATATATATATATATATAAGAAGTATAGAATGAAAACCCATTTGAGTTGTGAAAACCCTATGTAACATCGTTTTTTTTTTTGTTACATGTAATATATGTTGTAAGATTTAATACAAAACATCGAAACAAAAAAATGTTTTGCTATTTTTTAAGATTTTTTTACTAATTTTTATATATGTTTTCAGAAGAGAAAAAAATTTATATTTATATACATTTTTTATTCACTTTAATTGTGGACCACAAGATTTAAACATTAATTAAAAACATGTGGTTAAGAAATGAGTTTTTAGAGTTTTTACAACTCAAATGGGTTTTCATTTTATACTTAGTCTATATATATATATAGAGAGAGAGAGAGAGAGAGAGCAAGGCTAGAATAAGAAGTGATTATTTCATAAAAAGTGTAAGAAGTTATATGGACCGTTAGATACATAGTGGTAGGATCGGAAAAAAATGAAATATTTTAATTATAGAATTCATTTAGCAAATTAGTTATCATCATTATCTTTTGCATATTCTTCAACAATTAAAACACACACAATATTCTTCAACAATCAAAACTCAATACATTATATTCTGGATCCCTTCAACAACCAAGAAACACACCAACCAAGAACAAAACTTGAACCAACCAACAATATAAATTTTTCTTCATGTTCAACAAAACCTGAACCAAAAACCAGCCCCGTCGCCATTCAACCAGCCACCGTCGCCGTCGCTGGTGATCGTGGTGACTGTTGCGGCTCTAATTCAATTACTTAGATCGGTAAATCGTGGTGGTCGGCGGTGACTGTTGCGGCTCTAATTCAACTGCCGCCGACGATTCTCTTCAAGCTAGCCGCTACCACCAGAAGTTACCACCGCCAGGTTCGACTCACCGGCAGTCGTCTTTATCCCCACAACCATCGTCATTGTTGTCTTCAACCTCAGGTACCACCGTTATCACCACCATCGTGTTCAACTGTTATTGTTTATTTGTGGTGGTGCGGCGGAGGACCGGTGACCTTTAGTGTGGTGATGGCGGGCTCCGGTGCACGGGTGCACAGAATGATTAATTGTTTGTTTAACAATAAGTTTGAATAAGGATGTTGTTACATGGATTGCGATGATAAACGGGTATGTGAAGTTGGGGAAAGTGGAGGTTTCAAGCCAAATGTTTGATGAAATGTGGAAGAGGAATAACGTGTCGTGGAGTATTTAAAGTTGATGTATTAGTATGATGTTTATTTTGTTTTTGTTCATCATGTTCAACATAGTGTCTCGCACGCCAACTGTTTGATGAAATGCCAAAGAGGAATAATGTGTCGTGGAGTGTTTAAAGTTGATGCATTAGTATGATGTTTATTGCGTTTTTGTTCAACATAGTGTGTTATTGTTCTTGATGTTCTTGGTCTTGTGTTAAAAAATTATAACACACTGGACGAATATGCCCCTGGAGTGTTATAAAACAAGTATTAAAATAAAACACACCGCCTAAAAAACACACTTTTCATCTAGACCATCAGATCATCAAATCTAACGCACCATATTACTTTCTACATTTTTTACACACACTCCACTTCTTATTATAACTCCACCCTATATATATATATATATATATATATATATATATATATATATGTATGTATGGGTGGTTTTGATAACATAAGACACAACACACACACACACCATGAACACACTCTTGTACTTATAGCAGTAATCATAAGCACCTCTAACCTTGTAATAACCGATTTCTACTTAATAACTTTGAGGCATTGGGATAGTTTTTCCCTCCCGAGATTTTTTGACGGAGATCCTTTTAAGGATCAAGGGTTTTTCCTCACTACATCACTGTTTCACTTTCATTATATACGTATTATTCATTTTACGCATCCAAGCATCGTACCTAGGTTGTCACTTTTGCCCGAAACCCAACCAGAGAAAAGCCATACCCAAACCCGACTAACCTGACCTGAGAAACCTATACCCGAGAAAAGGCTAACCCGAACCCGAACCGAAGTAATTTGGGTTGGTTCTTGGTACCTAATTCTAGGGACTCAACCCTAATAACTTTTAGTTTTAAAACCATATATATTTTTAAGTACTATAGGGAAAGCCTTAACCGCTGACGCTATCTGAATTTAGTCCAAATCGACTATTCTCATTCCACCTATTAGGAATCGATTTTTTAATTGTTCATTAATGTTTCAACTTATGACTAAAGAGAACAATAATTTAATACCCTAGTCATGGCATATTGAAGACGATTATGTCGGTCTTGTTTATTATGGTTGAACTTTGTTAAATTTTACTCTTTTCAGGTTGTTTTATCAGTTTATTTTGTTTTGTTATTGCTTTATTTACTTTACGAGTAAAGACGAATATGTTACATCCAAATGTTTTCAATGCAGCTTTCTATCCTAGGATACCAAAATCCGATTAATTCAACCCTAAAAACCCAAACCCGAAGAAATCATGAGAGATTTGGGTTGGGTTTCGGGTCTGGATTTAAAACTTTGAAACCCGAATAACCAAACCCCGAAAAACTAACCTGTAAAACACCCCTAATCGTACCTCAAAATCAAAGTGTAATTTTTGACCAAAACAATACCCTAATATGTTAAATTGGTAGAAGAAACCGGGCTGACACTTGGGCCTAGTGTATGCATAAGTTATTTAAACAAATCAAGATGGTAAAAGAAACTGGGCAGGACACTTGGGCCTGGTGAAATCAAGATATGGATCAGCGTAATTTTTTTATGGATTGTTAACACTTGAGCCGATGATCTTGTATTAATGTAACAGTTTATATTAAACCAACATAGATTGGATTTTTTTTTAGCTTTTATGGTTAATTATTTAGTTTACCTTATTATTTTATATCTAAAATAACATAATATTCGTTAAAGAGACCATTCGTCTGAACCACATTAGGCCTGGGTGGCTTCAACGGGCTTCAACGAGTGTACAGCTAGCGTTTAGTTAACACTGCATGTCAGAATATTATTGGATAAATTAATGGGATGAATTCAATAAAAGCAAATAATCTTGTATTAACAAACCCTTCCATCTTTCCCAAATGTGAGAGACTTCAGCATTCCACTTTTCCCACCACAAAATTCTAAGGGATATGATATTCATACACCCTCTTAAAACTCGCACCCCCTACATACGATCGTATATGGGCTATACGATCATTTGGAACCCCACATGAAAGGATGTGTGGATAAGTTAAAGGTGTGTAGATAACCAGATCCAATTCTAAACAGAATGGTGTAGGTGACTGGGTAAGGCTCTACATGTTGGCAGGGACAATTTAAACAATTTTAGCATTTACTTTATTTTTCCCAAATATGTTAGGACTTAAATAGATCGAACGAGTAATACGAGCAACACCAATAATTTATAGTAAGTTACTATGACTATCTCAATATTATTAAGTATTAAAACCAAACAAAATACAATGACACTATACCTTTATTTATACTAATACGAATTCGTTTCATACTGAAACTTCAATTCCTAATAATACTCAAACAAATAATAATAATAAAAACTTTATGTCTAATTTTAAAGATTATCTTCTAACAATAAATTATTTAATTTAATATCTAATATTTATATTCAGATTCTTTATTTCTTTTATTTTTATTTTCAAATTCTTTATTTGATTCACCCTCTCTATTAGTTCATCCAATAATAATAATAATAATAATAATAATCTTATCTTACTATACTATTAAATTAAGACAAGGTTTTCATATGACATTCAACTAGCATTTTCATATAGGCTTCCAACTTATCAATTTTTCATTTTATATAATTTTCACATTTTAATTTGAACATTAATTTTAAACATTAAAATTTCAAAATAAATTATTATAATCATCATTTATTGAGTTAATGACACTTAATGTTTTCATTGTAATTTTTTTAAATTTTGAGACTTTTTTATTTTATTTATCTTTTTTGGATTTTGAGAAATTATTTATGAACATTTGGACTGGATGTATGGATGTTTGGATTGAAATGGTGGTTTAAGTCACGAGTTTTGAATTATATTGTTGTTTTATTAAACACGCGGTTTAATAGAAATTATAATTATATCTCATTGTTATAGTCATATTTTTAGCATTTTTTATGTTATGTACTAAATATTTTATAATTTCAATAAAAATAGTTTTTATAACACACAACTTATGCTACAACATCTACATATTTATGTTTTATAGTTTACAAAATATGACTTCAGTAGATGATGAAGTTTTAACTAATATGTCTTTTTTGTTTCATGGTATAACTTAAAAATATGTTGCATAACTTAGAATTATGTTTTACATTGTTATTTTTCTCTATTTATCTTTGTGTGTTAGATTCTTTTAATTAAAAGAAAAATGTGATACCTTATAATAATAATAATAATGCTAGATCGTTTACAATTCATTAAAATGTATATAACACACACACACATATATATATATGAAGTTTTATATATTTTCCGTCCGTATGTAACACAGGATCTAACCTAGTAATAATAATAATAAATTATTATTATTATTATTATTATTATTATTATTATGCATTTAAAACCTTAAGGATTTATGATTATTGTCAATCTCATTCAATTTCGCTGCCTTGTCTAGTTTTAACATTAAGTTAGGTACTTTCTATCTTTTTACCCTTTTTTTTGAACGACCAACAAAATTTTTATTAAACTAGCAAGATGCTAGAACCGCGAAATACAACCAACAAGACCGGAGGCATAGAAAGAAAATACAAACTAAGCCTCACCACCAAAAGCAAAAACATGCAACACAAATAAAGAATTACAACCGAAACCTACATCAATCCTCCCAAGTAACTCTTTTTTTGGATCTATGCTTGATCCACAGATAACTTAGCGATTTAATCTCTTCGTATAGGCCTTGAACATGAACCGGGGCCCCGTTGTGGACCCGATCATTCCGTTTCTTCCAAATGCACCACATTGTAATTAGGCATATCGCATGAAAAGCTTTTGCTTTATCCTTTGGAACCGACATGTACCTATGAAGCTCCACCAAATCTTGAACACTAAAAGCATAAATCGGAGGTACCTTGCACCATTGGGAAATCAAGCACCACACCGCTTGAGCTTCTTCACATAAAAAGAGAATATGATCAGCCGATTCCTCCTCCCTACCACAAACCGGGCACTCGGTAGAGTTTACTGGAATACTTCTCCTAGACAAAGCTTGAAAAGTCGGCAGCCTATTAAGTACGGCTCGCCAAGCCACAAAACAAACCTTTTTCGGAATCCAATTATTCCAATTAAAAACAGAAACAGGCTTGACTAGATCTTTCTCCACCAATATATTTTTAAGATTGCGAACCTAAAACTCACCTGAGGGGTCACCGCACTAGAATACTTTGTCGTTACCAGGCTCGAGAACCGGACCCGCTAGGTTTCTACTCCAATACCATGTACCACAAATCACCCCATCCACCATGAATAGACGGTCAGCCACCGCGCACTTTTATACTTTTCATGTGAAAATAGGTTTGGAAATTGGTCTTTCAGAGGCCAAGCATTTAACCAACAATCCAACCAAAACCATGTGTTCTCTCCATTTTTCACTTCATAACGAAACATTTGATCTAACTATACTCTGGCCTGTTGAAAATCCAGTGAAAGTTTACCGATCTGCCTCCATGGACCTGCCCAAGAGAGTCTAGCTGGGATACAAGACCACGACCTGGACGAGTGGTGAAAGGACCATATGCTCTTCCACCAAATTTTACCTCTTTCGTTTTTAAACCACCACCACCATTTTGTTAGCAAGGAAACATTTATTTCTCGCAACATATCCAAAACCGAGCCCTCCATACTCAGCCGGAGCTGACACCTTATCCCAAGCCACCCAATTGAGATTTGATTTTTCTACCGTATCCCCCCCCCCCAAAATATCCTCCGCAATCGATCTAACTTTTCTAAAACCCCCCAATGACGCTTTAAATAGCGAAAAGTAATACTTAGGGAGAGAGTTTAGAACCGACTTAAGCAAAGTGACTCGACCCCCATATGATAAGTTTTTAGCTTTCCATCGAGAAAGTCTCTTCTTAAACAAGTCTACCATTGGATCCCACGAGTTAATTAAATTCATGTTAGCGCCAATTTGTAAACCCAAATGCTGAAAAGGAAATGAACCCACCTTACAACGTAATAACGTAGCCATCCTCGCTAATTCAGCCCCGCCCACCTTTATTCCAAAGATTCTACATTTGAATAAATTCATTTTTAATCCCGACACTAAGTAAAAACATCTTAGAATTCTGCGTAGATTCAACACGTTACAATCATTCCAATCAGCAACAAAGACCACGTCATCCGCGTATAGGAAATGAGATAAAACCGGCCCCGCCTCCCCACGCTTCAGCCCCGAAAACACCCCCTTTTCAACAGCGGACTTCATTATCCCCGACAAACCTTCCATAGCAATGATGAACAGAAAAGGAGATAGTGGATCACCTTGTCTAAGGCCCCGAAAACATTGAAATTCTCGGGTAGGTGACCCATTTACCAACACTGAGGCCCGACTTGCTTTTAAAATAGACAAAACCCAAGAGTGCCATCTGATCGGAAACGCCATTTGTTCCATAATCGAATCTAGATAATTCCAATTTAGCGTGTCAAAAGCTTTCTCCAAGTCTACTTTGAAAAATATGCCACGCCTTTAATTTCTTTTTAACCACACAAATACCTCATTCAATATCAAAGGGCCATCCAAAATACAAAGGTTTGCTAGAAAAGCCGACTGCTCTTTCGAGATTAACCCTCCTATTAGAGCCTTTAGTCTCCCCACCAACACTTTAGAAATCACCTTATTAATGCAGCCTATTAAACTAATAGGGCGAAAATTAGCCAATGAAATCCGGTCATTTACCGTGGGTATTAATGCTATGAAGGAAGAAAACTCCCAAAGCTAAAGGAATCTGACACGAAAAACTCATATAATATCTTTACAAAATTTCCTTGGAAGCAACTCCAGAACCGTTTCAAAAATTTGAAGTTATACCCATCGGGACCAGGTGAACGGTCCCCCGCACACTCCCAAACGACATCTTTAATCTCCTCAACTCTGAAAGGAACAATCAACCCATTAGCCTCCACCTCGCTTAATTTCTTCAAATTATTTGAAACCAAACTCGGACGATTTCTCATCGGTTCCTCGAATTTTTTTGCAAAAAAATCAAACACCATATCCTTCATAATAATCGGATTAGACACCCAAAGCCCATTAACCAAAAAGCCATGCAGACGGTTATTGCTTAAATTAGAATTAATTATCCCATGAAAATATTTAGAGTTTTCATCCCCATCCGAAGCCCAACGAACCCTCGACTTTTTCTTAAGATCCCGATATTTCATTTTTTCAAATTCTTTAACAAAACTAATACACGCCATTCAATGATCCAACTCCGATGAACTAAGAGGTCTACTTTCACCGTCTGATTCGATAGACCGAATAATTCTTTTGTTTTCCTCGTAAAGCCCTTCATTTAAAGTTCGTTTCTGCTTCAGCCACCTTTTAATTTTATATTTCAGCCATCTTAGTTTCGTTGTCATTTCAAGGTCCGCTGGGCCGGAGAACCTAAACAAACTATAATGAGCTCGAATAAACTCCTCGAAACCTTCCAATTCCAACCAAGAGTTATAAAAACGGAACGAAATATGCCCAAAGTCAGATGCCACTGAAGACAACAATAGAGGCATGTGATCCGAACAATCTTTCGCCAATAAAGCCAGAGACGCAAGTGGTCACTTTCCCATGAACTCTTTACATACTAAAACACGATCAATTTCACTAAACTTATCCCCTTTATATGAAATATAAGTAAACAAACCTCCTCCCATCTGGAACTCCATAAGTTCAGCCTCTAAAATAAACGAATTAAAAGCAGCAGCGTTGGAGGCAACAAACTCAGAATTTAATCTTTCACCTGGTTCCTTTACGTCATTAAAGTCACCTAAGAAAATACACACATCACCAGCTAGCCTCCTAATCTCCAGAAGTTCAATCCATAATTCTTTTCGTTCTACCGGATTATTAGAGGCATAAACGTTAACAATAGTAATGAACACACCCAGCGGTTTGATAACCCCGTTAATTGCAAGGAATCTGCGATTTTTACGAGAGCTAACCACATCGAAATAAGATGGATCCCAAATACTAATAATACCTCCGGAGCGGCCGACTGCATCTACTGAATCAAATTCACAAGCCGACCTTCCCCAAAACCTATTAACCCTCCACGGCGCTATCTCTGAAACTTTTGTCTCCTGAATACACAAGAACTGCACACCATGACTGGTTTTTAACCCGCGAATCCAATCGGCTTTCTTGGATTTACCAGCCCCCCTAATATTAACAGTGAGAAAATTCATTGGGAAACCAACTGACCTCCTTCACCTTCAATTATCGCTTTGACCTCTGATCTATGATTTTCCAATGAAACCCCCAATTTCTCCCCTACTTTGATCGTCTCCTCTGTTTCCTTCACAACATCCGTCACACCTCCTCCCCAATCCTAGGTATAGGACCGGTTTGAAGATCCTCTTCTATAGCTGCCACTGATTAAACCTGATTGCTTTCTTCCACCCTTTCTTTAGATACATTATCTAAATCAAGGAACGCCACCCCATTTTTGTCTAATTGTAAATTTTTCTCCAAGTCCATTGGCTGGACCTTTTCCTTGAGGCTAGAGTACACATAAGGCCCATGTTCTGAATTAAATTCCCATCGATATTATTAAAATTTCCATGTCCCTCACAAGAAGTGTGGACCCCACCCTCCATTAAAGATTCCAAGTTCCCCATGCACGCATGCTCCTCCTCAACATGCATGGGAAAAAAACCATTCACCGGCTTGCCGACTAGACTCTCCGTCTTCTCCCCTGAAACACCTTTCAGCTTATCGTTTTCCGACGACCTACCCCCATTGTTTTTTTTTGTTGAGGCCGGTCGGAATTCACCATCTTCCATTTCCTCATTACCCTGACCCGTTATAGAGGCTCTAGATGACGAGTCACACGAGTTTGAAACTGATTAATCTTCACAAAAACTTGGAACCCAAGTCTTCATCTCCTCCGACACCCACACCGGGTACTCCTTACCTTTCCACTTACCGTAATTTCCTCTTGAATTCGACCGCCGATTTTTGTCAAAACGAAACAATCTCCAGCCGAGTTATCAGTTACCTGCCAAGAAAATTCCGATGGGAAAATTTTTGTACCGAAAAGTTCTACGATTTTGTCATAATTGGAACTGTCCCGGAGCATTATCGGTAAACCGACCACTTTTAAACCAGCCACACGATCAAACGGAATCTCTTGGCCGTTCCATAAAAATGCCTAAACCAAGAACTTTTCCCAAGCATCTACGTGGTTCTTTAAGAAATCCATTGCTTGGAACTGATTGTTAAAGATAAATATCACCTTAAGACCACCAATATACGAAATTTCCGTGTCAAGGAAACCCACCTCTCGCAGCACACCTTTGATTCACAAAGTTCTCGGACCCCCTTCGCCTCACACACCACAGCCCTGCCCATCGCCTGACTCGGATAACACAGACTTGGTGACTCCAAAGCAATTTCTTTTTTACTACCTACTCCTTTTATCCCTCCACCTTTCTCCACCATTTCCTTATATGAAATCCCCGATTTTTCTTCAGATGTCTGAAACTCCACCCTTTTTTTACTCACTTTGTTTTGATAACCCACCTTTGGCGGCGTCGGACCTCTAATATGACCTACTGCAACTCCCCCTTTATCATGCATGGCTACCGAAACTGTCACCACCGCTGCGCCGATCTTCGTACCCGATATCGCCTCCGCAAACCTTGAAGCGTCACCCACCCCTTTGAATCTAATAAAACCAAACTTATTTCCCCCCAACATCCTTCTTCGCCACATAGGCATCAGACATTACCCCCTTATCCTTGAACGCCTCCCACAAACTAGATTTTGAAGCACCGTTAGGGATGTTAGTAACATAGAACGATGTTTCCTTCTGAGCCCCACCGTTGCCGAAATTCTTTCCGCGTTTGACTTCACGCCACACCCGCTGCTCCTCTCTCATGTCGGCTTAGTGTTGGTTCTATCTTTTTACCTATTAGGAAAAATAGTGACAATTATGACCAAATTTAATGAACAATGTAAAAACTTTTAATAAATTCTTAAACCAACCCCAATGTAGCCTTCATCACCTAGTCACCTCCTCTCATATATTTTTGGATGTCTTCTTCGGCCACCATCAAACGTCGGTCACCTGAATTTTGACGATACCCAAGGAACAATAGCAGAAATCCACGGTGGAGGTCAGCAAGGGTGTCCACGAAACTTTAAAAACCGACTCTTATTCTTTTAATCCTAGGTATTAACTGCCTCACCGCCACCACAGGCATCCTCCTTAGGTTGAAGGGTATGTGGTTGGGAAACATGATCGACACACACCACCCAAATCAAGAGAAAAACTTGCGAAGAAAAGGAGAAGAAATTGGGATGAAGGAATCATAAGCGTAAAAACATCCCCCCCCCAAAAAAAAAAATGTTTTCGCGAGTTTAAGAGTGGTTGATATTTATTGTTAGAACCTAGCGTGTTCATCAAGTCAAGTTTTCGGTTTACTAACCGTTACTCGAAATTGAAAATTTGAAAGCAAGTTTGTAGTCAAATAAGATTCGAAAAGGCGATCCATTTAAACTCATTTGAATTCGGGTCTATTTAAATTAAACAAAATACTACAAAAAATAAATTTTCAAAGGATTTAAAAAATAAATAAAAGTTACTATAAAATAAATAAAAGTTACTATTCAAATCACGGTTATTCGACAACTTTGGCTCAAGATTTTCAAAATTTGAATTTCATTTAAAAGCTCAATTCGAATTTCAGTTTAATCTATTCAAATAACGATAAAAGTTATTATTCAAATCCCGGTTGCTCAGCCACTTCGGTTCAAGATTTCCAAATTCGAATCCGATTCAAAAACTGAATTCGAATTTCAGTTTAATCTATTCGAATAACCAGAATTAACTCAACCTGTTATTCAAGTTCAGCTTCATTCAAAGTTCCGATTTTTCAAGTATAGATCAGAAAAATAAACACCCCATACTAGAACGGCAAAACCCTTGAACTACGGTTTTTTTTATTTTTTATTTAACGACTTAAGCTTTTACACTCTATAGAGTTTGAATCCATAACCTCCAATTTCACACTTTAATTACCTTACCACCCCAGCTTTTACAGTTTGAACCCGTAACCTCTAATTTCACACCTTAATCACCTTACTACGAGTGGGAATGGCTCCTTGAACTAACTAGAAACTTATATTTCAAACCAGAGAGAGGTTATTAGATAACAATAATCTCACCGATGAATCTAAGAAAGGCAAGTTGGAGTAACACATCCCACTAGAAAGGATACATTATTCCACATGACATATTGTAACAACCAAAAGACAGCACTAAGAGTCGTAACACATGTCACCATTACAACACCAAAAAGCAAAGTGTTCATCTTTGCGGTTATGACCACCACATTGCAAACACACAAAGCTACTTCCATCGGAGAATGCATCCACCATTACCTGCTTTCTCCCACTTTCAGTCAGTATAGATGTTCCACCACCGTCTGGCTCCCAATTTGATATTGAAGGCAACGCTTCAGCTATTGCACATTCAGCAAACAACGATGCCAGCTCATCAATATTATTTTCATTCATTTTCTTCATGTAAACCTCTTTTGCTCGATTTAGAGCTTCAAATGCACCCGCTTCACCTCTGGTACTTTTCATAGCCATCACAACCTGTTGCACAATAAGAAATAATTCAACACAACTATTACATAATCTGAAATACAATGTGTTTCCACTAAACCCAAATGAATTCCAACGAACCAAAAATCCCCCCTAAGAGCGCGTTCAGTTTGCAAAATTCAATGGAATTGAAACTACATCCCCTAAGGGCGCGTTTGGTTTGCAGAATTAAATGGAACTGAAATTCGAATTCCAACTTGTGATGTGTGTGGTTTGTACAATCCGTAGAAATTAGGTATCAATTTCATTCTTAACGCTTTTGGTTGTTAAATTAATTGGAACTACCCCACTCCCATCAAATTCCTTCATTTAAAGAATTTCGAAAATCCTTCCAAATGTGACGAATTCACCCAAAGTAGATCCAATTTTCAACTACCCCACTCGCGATGCACAGATGCGTTTCGGCAACAATGTTTTTTGGCACCAACGCAGCCCAACACTCATACGTTCTGGCACCGATACGTTCTATAGTCTGGTATGTTCTACGATCTGCTACCGTAAACACACCGATATCGTCGGTCTGGTGCCCATATCCGTCCGGCGCCAATTTACACGATTGACGCCGGTTTACACGTTTGGTGCCAGGTAACGCCTAGCCTGCTCTGCATCGGTAACCAGCACCAGCGTGTCCTTTATTGGTACCGAAACATGTAGGCAACGGAACATAACCTACACTCCAATTCTTCCGAAAAACTTCTGCGAATCAAACACACCCTAAAACTGAACAGCTTTTTACAGATTCTATTCACCACAAATTTTAATAAACTCCTGCAAATTCCAATCCCTCCGACAAAATTCGGCGAACCAGACGCATCCTAATTGTCAAGTATACCTTTTATTCAAGATCATTTGAATCCTATTAGGTTAGTTTATGAAGAAACAAAATGAATTTCATTGAAACAGCAATTAGGGTTAGCTAAATAAAATGAATTCTATGCACAATCAGATTCATAGCTGAATGAATTAATTACCGCTTGAAGAGCTTGAGAAGGTTTGCCCTGATCAATGAATTGGCGAGCTAGTGTGAGTAATCGTCTAGCCGCTTCAATTTGTTCTGAAGCCTCCGGTGAAGAAGATGTGATCGGAGCATCGGAATCCATCATATCCGCATCCATAATAATATTCTCAGCGTTTTCTTTAGTTTAGTTTGGTTTTATTCTGTGTTTCTGATTTTTCGTTTTTGGTTATAGACGAACGAGATGCTTCTAGCAATTTCTGGACTTCCCTTTCATTTTCAAAATGAACACAACACCTTTTTAAGAAGATAAACATTATTTTTATATTTTATGGTCGAGGCTCAAATGAAACCTTTTTTTACTATTTTTAAAACGACGAATTTATTATATTTAGACAATCGTATACTTTAAATTTGGAGAGCCCCAATGTGATGTGACCTTTTATTAACACTAATGAATGTTTGCATGAGTCGTTACCTAAACTGGTCCGGATGAAAGTCCCGCACACCATATCATATTTGGATTAAAATTGCTACAAGAAAACCATATCTACTATTATAATAAACAAAAATATTGTTGGATCAAGTGACACTTATTTGGCCCATGTTTGTATTACTTGGCAAAATATCATTTAACCAATTTAATTGTTTTTCAAAATAATAAAAACTTAACAAATTTAGATTGAAATATTCTAATTAATGAAAATTTGTTTTTCTTTTATTTTTTTATTTTTCATATTTTTTCAAATTTGTTTTCTTTTGTTTACAAGTTTTTAATTTGAAATTAAAAATTATTACTTTTTCTTAAATTATCTCTGTTTGAATAAGTATTATTAAATAAAAAATTAATATTAATTTTCATGATTTTAACACATTTGCTTCGGAGTTTACTAACATCCCGTAATATTTAATTTTAATAAAAAGAATTGTTTTCATAATGATGTCCTTTTACAGTATTTATTTTAAAATTTTAATATAAAATTCCTTTGTTTTTTTTACGATTTAATGGATTACAGAGGATAATAGTCTTTTTCTGGTTATAATTTTAACTTCTATTATATTCCATTAAAAATAATAATATCCTCAAAAACTTAGAAACTAATTTTTTGATAATCTTCCTATAATATGTTATTTTATTAAAATTGGTTTATTTCACATAAAAAAACAAATGTTTAAATATTATAAGTTTTGGACAACCATCCAACAACGGTAATTTTCATGATCGGCCATGCGATGTTACATGCTCATGTGCATCAAATCTAGATAAATACCTTTAAGGAAAAATACATGTGAATGTGACCAAATATCTGACGGTCGCTACTATCCAAAACCTATAATGGTTTCATGTTTGTTAAGGATGTTGTGTTGCTTTGAAAAAGTGAAGCAAAAATATCCGACGGTCGCTACTATCCAAAACCTGTAATGATTTCATATTGTTTGGGATGTTTTGTTGCTTTGAAAAAGTAAGGCTGTTTTTTATATTTAAGATAATGTTTTTTTATGTTTTAAAGTACATTTTCAGTTTTTATGGATTAACATTGGTTTAAACTCTTAGTATCCGATGTGTTGCTTATCTTTGCTTTAAAATTTTTCAATTTATATTGCTTTATAATATAATATATTTATTTTATACTTTGTGTATTGTTTATTTAAGTATTTGTATGACTTGTATCAATCTTTTTTTAAACACTATTCTTTTTAAAATATAAATCCATATATCAAATGATCATTAGTACTAAATAATTTATGGTTTTAGTAATAATTGAGTTTCAGTGACATTAGTAAGAAAAGTTTGATTAAATAAATTTTAAATATTATATAAAATGACAGTTTTTAGATATTTATGTCGCACTTCTAGATTAAAACTAGAGATGGAGTTAATATTCTAATATTCAACAAAAAGAGTAATAAAAATGTTGTATATGAAGAAATATTTAGAGATTAATGAAAATTTACCATCTAATTTTCTTTTTCTTTTTTTTATTTAGAAATTATTTTATTCAACGTTGCAATACATATTCATATTCATTCATCTAATACCAAATTATTATAAGTATTTCACATTGTTTTGTTTTTTTCTTAATATAGTTTACCCAGCCCGTGTATACACGGGTATTTAACCTAGTGTTTATCTAATAAAGATTTAGATATACTTGTGTTATTTGAACTTTCTTATCTTTTTATTTTCAATTGTTTTTGAATTAGATTCAAATTCTTCTTATTGATTTTCAAATTGTTGTATCCTGGTTTATAGTTATGAGTAAGAAAGAATTATTATTTTAGGTCTATTTTCTTTTTTTTATCTTTTGTTATAGGGAGATTATCGGTTTTCTCGAATAGACCATACCAGGATGTCATGTACATACCGATTTTCACGTTCCAGGTTTGACTTACTTAGGAACACTATCAAGAAGAAAACTCATCGCTGTGGGAAAACTTTATTGAGTCATGTGGGTCAATATGGATAACTTTTGAAAACCGAAATGCGTCAAGATGGATCAAAAGAAATTTTCAAGGAGGTCAATATGGGTTGAGAAAATGCTGGTAACGTTTGTTTATGAGTTAGAATGAGTTTGTTTATGTGCTAAGATTGACCAAAACAAGGTCCATTATATTTTATTTTAAAACAAAACCACAATCATAATTTATCTAAACCGAACATAAACTGAAAAATTGAAACCAAACAGAAACCGAGAACATTGAAACAGAATAGAAACCTAGAACATCGAAACCGAATAGAAACCTAAACCGACCAAAATGAAAAGAAAAAAAAACAAAACCGAACCGGAAAAAAAATGAAAAGAAACAAACTTGAACAGAGACTCAACCTTTTTTTATTGAACGAGGAGAACGAGACAAACGTTTTAGTTGTTTTATTTTTTTTTTTGTTTTTAATTTATATTTTAAGTTATTATTATTGAATGTTTAGGCATTCTTGAAACCTTTTTTATTTTAACATTTACTTGGGTTAAGATGGGTTAACTTAACTCATGTTGACCTTAACTCATCCTAAATTTTATTTAGAAACACATCATAACTTAAACTCTGTAAGGCCCCCGACCCCGGGTGCCCTACCTTCGTGCTGTTGGATTTACTCATTCACATAATTCGTAGAATCAGAGTTAATTAAAACATTTCGCGAAAAAAAAAGTCATTCATTAATACATAACATAAACATCTTGTCTTAAAATAACATAATATAAGTCTTAAACATAAAACATAATTGACACGAGTGTCTTCTTCATAGCGATGCCAGTCTTCCTCTTATTGCCACGTGTCCCACTGTAAGCAACCTGTCTCATCATACTTACCTACGTGCATACTAAAAGTCAGCTACGCTGAGTGAGTTCTAGTTAATTAACATACATTTCATCCACTTACTTACTAATACGTGTCCGAAGATACGTATTAATACTTACATGTTCCTTTATTAATCAAACATACATTCATACATTTATACTTCTTGCTAACTAGATACCTCGGATACTATAAAGATCCGGTCCTCACTTACCTTGGATATTATACGGGTCCGGACCCTACATACCTCGGAATTAATAAGGATTCGGTATCCTACATACCTTGGATATCATCAGAATCCAGTTCCTAATTACCTTAGATATTATAAGGGTCCAGTACCCTACATATCTCGGTTATTATTAGGGCCTGGTGCCCTCTAACATACCATACTATTCTACCTTCATTACACCTTCTTCCTACTTCCTTCAATCATAACTAATATAACAACTACGTGCATAATAGTTAAACAATTCATAGCATTCACATTCATACGCAAACATGTATCTAATATACACTTACCATTTAAGTTAATTGTATGAATCTAAACACATCGTAGTATGCACACAGCCCTGAAAACATAACACATAAAAAGGGCTAGAACTCACCTGGATCCTGTTACGTTCACCGTTAATAGTAATTCCTTTCTTCAACTGAGCCCGACTAACTATTAATAACATACACGTATTAATCCTCCATAATCTTTTGTTATTCATTTCTTAAGTTAGCAGGGTTAGGTTAATTGAACCGACATGTATTCTTCTTTATCTGTTAATATTAATTTAATATACCTTAACCTCATTTTTCTATTATTTTAAATTCTCGTTCTAACTTGTCTTTAGTTCTTGTCTTCACAATTTATGTTATATATACATACATAATATTTTACAAGTTATCTTACGTTCGTGCGTTCCCTTCTTTAACATCACGGGCTTTTATATTCAAGTGTGTCTTGAACGGGTCCCATAAATCGTTGGCTTAGCTTAGGGCAGGTTACGGTTTCTAGACGAGTCGAGTATCGGGTTCGGTTTTCATTTAAGTTTAACATCCAAGTGTCCTCTTCATTACCCTTTTATTATTATTGACAATAAAGTTTTATTATTATTATTATTATTATTATTATTATTATTATATTAAACTTCCTATATAATCCAACCCTAGACCCCCCCTCCCACAATCATCCTTCCCTTCTTCTTTATTTCACGACATTGCCTCCGCCACTCACCTTCCCTTCTCTCTCTCTTGAATTCCGACGACCTGGTTCCGGGTCGGGTTTGGGTTTTCCCCTTTCACGGTTGCTCCATGGCTACACCACCACCACTTTGCTTATTCCCTTTCTTACCTACCCACGGCCGTCGCCACCTCCGCTAACTCCGGCCACCGCCACCTGTCCTCCCTTCCTTCACTCCTTCGCACGGGATGCGAAATTCCTCCTTCGCACGGGATGCAAGATCACTCCTTTGCGCGGGATGCGAAATCATTCCTTCACACGTGATGCGAAATCCCCCCTTCGCACGGGATGCGAAATCACCCTTTCGCACAGGATGCAAAATCCCGGGTTCGCACGACGATTTCCAGATTTGGTTCGCATAGGGTTTTGCATAAGAATTTTCGCATGGGTCTTCGCATAAGGATTTTCGCATGGGTCTTCGCGTAAGTATTTTTGCATGTCGCATAAGGAGTTAACTCAGATCGGGTTCGGGTTCGGGTTCGGTTTCGTCGCACCGGCTTGGTAGGTTTGGGTTTGGTCCGAGGTCATGGTGGGTTGTTGGGTTCGGATCTGTTTTAAGGGGTTGCACCTCGGGTTTCATGTCCAACCATTGTTCACCGGAAAATGGGATTCAACTCGCCGGAATTTCGCTTGCACTGAGCCTCTGTTACGGCGGTGACAGCTTCAAGCTGTTACACTTTAGTATTATTCGCATTATTTATTTTCTTTGTCAAATTCGTTATTATTATTGTTTGATTTGTTGAAGCTTGTTTATCTTTATTTTATTCGGTTCGCTTTTAGTTTTTAACTCGTTTGTTATCAAACTTGATCAAGAAAATGAAACGAAAATGAACATAAATCGTTACCTTTTGGTGTGGTTGAGTTAGATCTAGGAAGGATGATTTGGATTGGGAACCTTTGGTGTACAGGAGGTTTATGCTGTGTGTGTATGTGTGCTAATGATTTGGTGGATGATGATGGAATGATAAGGATATGATAAAATTAGAGTTTAGGGGTTTAAATAGGCAAAGCCCAAAGGCGTTTGGGCTCAAATCACTCTTAAGTCCATTAAACCCTATTAATATTATCCATGCTTCAACATATTATTTAGTTAATTTAATTGACGCATCTCGACACGACAACTAGGACCCGAAGTATCTTATTTATTTATTTATAGAAAAGAGACGTTACAAACTCATTCTGACCGATCACCCAGTTCAACCCAACCCATTCACATTGTCATATCTAGAGTCATGTTTCAAATACGAGACCTTAAGATCTTAAATCTTAACAATCATCTTCATGTCATTGGACCACAAGATCTCTTGCTTCAAATTACAAACCTTAGTAGTGTGTTTTTTTTTCTAGTATAAACTTACGTTAAACAACTTAGATTAAAAGTTAATTAAATCAAACTAAATTATTACTAATAGTTTGGTTTTAGGAGTTTTGGTGTATTAGACTGTTGCTACAACGGGATAGCTAACAATAAGAGTATGGCAGGGTGATGGCATGGATATTCTAGGGTCACCTTCCAGCTTCCTGCTCGTACCTACAACATGGAAGAACTTATTAGAAGGGACCAGAGACCAGGGTCTCTAGTGTCACACCCCAACCTATGACGAAAATGTCAGGGTGTGAACCGTTAGTTCACAGCTCACAGGGTACTATCAAACAATTTACAATATCACAATAACTAATTAAATTTATTTATTTCAAACTTTCAAACAAGTGCACAAGGTTTAGATCATGACAAAAATAATCCAAATTAAACAATTAATCCAAAATAAAAATAAAACGCAAATATTCTTTATTTTATTACCAAGGTCTCTCTATATATTTATTCACCTTAGCTTCAAACCAAATGATAACCTGCAAATGCGTACAAATTAGTATAGATTTGTCAACACTGGGGCATGCTTAAAAAGTCGCTAGCCGCTCCCAGGGCAGTCGACAAAGGAATTGCGAGTACTCGGTTTATGTGGAGAGTACTCGGGAAGTACTCGAACATGGTAAATTATAAAGAAACTTATTTTTGAGAACTTATATATATGTCAAGTATCATAAATCTACTAATATTTATAACAAAATACGTGAATATCAATATAAATAAAAAAGATACATTTTTAAATACTAAAGTATCAAAAAATTTGAAAATCAATAATTAAAAAAATGAAAGTAATTTTGTAATGTTATATAAATATGAATTATGTTTAATTTTTTAAAGTCAAAATATGTTTGAGTTGACCGACTAGATCCAATTGTGGGGGAGGTTGACCATTTTTTATCTATTCCGAGTAACTAGGCAGAGTTAAAGAAAGTCGCCTTGATGTGCGTCGAATAACCCTATAACAATGACCCTCACAACTAAGCTTTAAATATAAAACGAAAATCCTAAAACCACAAACAACCGGCAAGTGTACCGATCGCAAGTAGTATAGACCTAGGAAGTCCAAGTATCGAACACGTGGACACGTAAGACGCTAACGATCACTAACCCTAGACAAAACCTACCTAAGAATAATATTTAATTGATTTTTGATTTTTAATTACTTAACTGGACTAACTAAACTGACTGACAAAACTTACCAAAAATAGAAAACTTAACGACAAACTAACTGTGTTAACTTCGGATAGAGAAAAACGTCTACCTACGTCTGAATCAAACTGCAGGCCTAACAAGCTAATGGATTGAATGATATCTAGACACCGGTTCCTAAAGATGACACAACTAAAGATCGCTCGGGCTTACTGGATCACCTCTCGGTCTCACTGAATAAACCTAAACTACTCAAAATCGCCTAAAACGACCAAACCGGGAAACAATTGTTAACGTGTTCTAATGTTGACTCACCTTTCGGTCTCACCAACACTTGAACCTAATGGCAATGAATACTACACAACCAAGGATAGAGGAACAATTCAACTTAAACCAAAATAGATCAACTAATCGCTCAAAACATCTAAACCTGACAAGAAACAATCTCGCTCTTGCGCAATCCTTATTCTAGCATGCAAAGGCAATGAGAAAACCCTAACTTCTTATCACCTCTCGGTCTCAAAGAAGGTGCCTAACCGCTGTACTTAATCCAACTAATCATGCAACAAAACCCTACGGTGGTACCTACCGCAAACAAAGCCTAAACAAAAAGTCTAGAATCAAACAATGCGCCGATCAATCAATACAAAACTAATCAACCGACACAAGGAGTTTATGCAATGAATTAACCAATATTTCCAGCCTTTAAACACAACCTATTTCATGTCTAAATCAAACTTTACAATAACAATTAAAGTCTATCAATCAAACAATCCATAAACCTCATCAAATATTAACAATTATCATCATTCCTAGGTAGAACCGAAAAGATTAGCCTCTAATCATCTTTGGACAGCCATGAACACTTAATAAAAACATCATATAAATCATCTCAATAATCAATTCAAGCATTCAATGATCAATACAATTCATAAACAAGTCAATATCTCAAGCAATTGTAAAACAATTCAACAATTAATCAAGAACAATGAAAGTGTATGAACAATGAAAAAGATGTAAGGATATGAGATGTTTCGGGGCTGCTCTTGGCTGTAAAAACTGATGGTGAATGATCCCGAGACTTGTCCTTGCCTTCTTCTTCCTTCCCTAGCCGCTAAGACACCAACCCTAGCCGCCACAAAACTTTTTTTCTTTTCTTTCTCTTGCCCATTGTTCCGATCGCAGGTCTGCTGCCACTTAGGGTTTTTTTATTTTTTTTAGTTATAATATTATGTAGAGAATGGGCTTGTCCATGACGCATATGGGACGGGCTTTGAGTTTTACTTGAAAACGTATGCGTAAAAAGCTCGTAAACTGCTCGAAAAGTCCGGTTTCTTTCTTTCTTTCACCCAAAACCTACAAGCTTATTAAAACTATGTAAAAACTATATAAAACAAGTAAAAATACATAAAATATAATATAATACGTAGATAAAAGATGCGGAAAATACGTGTGTTTTACAACACATCAAATATCCCCACACTTAAGACTTTTTCTTTCCTAAAAAAGAATACTACACAGGATCATATCCGAGTTCAACCGACAACTCTTGGTTTTATTTATTTATTATTATTAATATATATATATATATATATATATATTTCTTTTTAAAGTATTAGAACAAGTGACCCGTTACCCAAATATTTCTTCCAACTTTCACCTAATAAGTTAGATCAGGTCGATTGCCGGTATTGCTGTCCACTTAAACCCATGCCCCCAATACTTACCAAGGCAAATAAGGCGCGACAATTTTATCAGTTTGAATAACAGTGGAACCCAACAAATAATAACCATACCAAACCCGAGTCACCCCAATTTGACTTAAACCTTATATCGAGTTGATCAAAACATGAAGTGCCATTTTTTTATGAATAGCTAAAGACAATCAAGGGTATTGTTTATCCACCTAAGCTTAAGCATTAAGGTCTACCTAGCAGCCATTAGATACGATTAATGTACGTTTAAGTAGCTAACTAGTAAGTGTTCCCCACTACATGGCATACCCCCGTTATCAAGAAATACCCCAAAGTTTATCTCCAAGGGTGAGTATGCACAGATTCATCTGTAGGGCTTACATATGACGTGTCTCTTATGGCCCGTTTCTTAATGGTAATAAGGCACGAGCAAGGGGACCCCATATGACTAACAGCGTGTATGATCAAACCAGTAGTGTATTTGTAACTTTGAAGTACGAGGTGATCATGTTTATTGACTTATGTTTGGCAGATAAACTGCGGGTTTGCTCTTTGAGCTCTTTTAATATTCATAACTCCACTTAGGAGATGTAAATACCTAGATGATAAATCGCATAAAGACCCATGGTGTCCGTCCCCCGGGGCATCCCATCAATACAGGATTTAAGGTTATAAAACCATACGCCTATGAAGTGTTAACCACTAAAACTAGAAGCATGAAATTTATGTTTATATCACAGGCTACTTTGCATACCCTAATGTTAAGCCTACCCAAGCATCGTATGATTAGTCTATTCCAATTTCTATAAAATTTTTAATTTTTACGATCAAACTAAACGTAAGGCTTGAGTATGACCCGCCTTTTCATCCCATTTTATAAAGTTAAGTCAACAACCAAACCGCCCTTTCATTTTTGAAGGCTGAGCCTGCCAGCACATCGATTACTGAGTCTAAATCGTTCGGTTGCCATTCATTACGTGTGGGTCTAATGGGCACTGTTCTTATTTACTATATATATATATATATATATATATATATATATATATTTTTCAAAAATTTTCCTACAACTAAGTAAAATAAACCCCATCCCCACACTTAGAACGAAATCGTCCTCCATGAGTACAAGGAAAAGAAATAAAATAAAATAAAAATGAAACAAAAATTAAAAGGATAATATACAAGACTAAAACAAAGAACGGGTTACTCCCCTGGTTTATGTGCAGAATCATCAATAGCTGTGTACAAGACCGTATAGCATTTCATTCGCGGCCGCAACCTCGGGAGAACCTGTTCCAAAACGCCATTGTAGCTACCATGCGCATAATATAACCTGTAAAACTCAAACTCGCTAGCATGTAGCGGCGTACAACACGGAAAACAAAAACATAAAGAAATAAACATATTTTTGTGTTTTTGGTTTTTATAATTGTTTTTTTTTTGTTTTTTATTTTTTTTATATATTTATTTTTTTAATAAAAGAACACCCCTTAAATCGACCGACTTGAATGGAGATTGAGTACGAGCGGTTTCATCTTGAAACATCCTGAAATAGACAAAACAAATAAAACATATAGCATAAACATATAACAAAAATACAAACTCTACAACTCGGGCAGTCTCCGAGTGATGCATCCACACGTCTACGTCTCGGAGAGTGAGTCGAGGTAGAATACCTCGACCGTCTGATCAGTTATCGGCTCGCCAATGTAGTGCATCAGTCTATGACCGTTCACCTTAAACGTCCCGCCTTTATCCTTTATCTCAACAGTGCCATACGGGAAAACCTCACTAATCGTAAACGGACCTGACCAACGGGATCTCAACTTTCCCAGGAATAACCTCAACCGGGAATTATACAATAAGACCAAATCCCCACACTTAAACAGCTTAATACCCTTCAACTTACGATCCTGCAGTTCCTTCGCCCGCTGCTTAAGTATGGTCCCATAACTCCTCCAACTCAAACAACTGATGAAAACGATGATCTCCGTTAGGTAACTCAGAATCAAGGGAGGACAACTCAGTGTCAACATCAAGGAGTTTTTCGGTCAAGGTGACCATCTCAACCTTTGGAGTCTCCCTATCTAAAATCTGTGTGTCTGAGGCGGAGCCTCCACAGAGGTCACTGGAAAACTCCCCCATGAGTCATGATCGTATCAATGAAGTGTAGGGAGTCATCAGCCAATTTGGGATGCTTAGGTGACTGTCGAACGTCAAACGTGACGTTCTCATCCCCGACTCGAAGAATCAGTTTTCCATCGCGAACGTCGATCAACGCATACGCGGTGGCTAGAAAGGTCTGCCCAGAATGAGTGGAACATTATCATCCTCTTTCATATCAAGAATAACGAAGTCCACCGGGAAGATGAACTTACCAATGCGAACGAGCATGTTCTCAACAATCCCACGCGGATACTTCACAGAACGATCAACAAGCTGGATACTCATCCTGGTAGGCCTCGGTTCACCTAAGCTCAGCTTGCTGTACACGGAATACGACATAAGATTAATATTGGCCCCAAGGTTGGCTAGCGCATGAATCACCATATCATCACTCAAGATGCAGGGAATTGTGAAACTCCCTGGATCGGCCATCTTCTCTGGTAACTTCCTCTGTAAGACAGCAGAACAACTAGCACTCAAAGGGATGGAAGCGACCTTAGCTAACTTCTCCTTATTCGAGAGAATATTCTTAAAGAACTTCGCCTATTTAGGCATCTGAGTCAGTGCCTCAAGGAATGGAATATTAAGGTAAAGCTACTTCAAAAGATCAAGGAATTTGGAGTTCTGCTCCTTATCTCTATCTTTACGAAGTCTCTTGGGGTATGGCAATCTAGGTTTGTAGACTCTTGGTGGCTCGATCGGTAACTGCTGTCTCTCGGCCTGTGCTGAACTCCCTGGGCTGCTCCTCTGATGCACCTGGGCCGGCGGAGACTCCATCTGAATCTCCTCATCCACCTGCTCCTCTCCATTGACTGCAAGCTGCTCGACAACTCCTCGTCTGGACCTCTCCTGAATCACGGGCTCGTTTCGTGCCCCTGCACCGCTCCTAGTAGTCACAGCTTTCACGAATCCTCTCGGGTTTTGCTCGGTATTGCTCCCGGAGGCCTCTCATTTAAACGACTAGCTATATCCCCAATCTGTCGCTCTAGATTCTGAATCGATGCTCCCTGATTTTTCTTGAAGTTTTCGTGCTCACGGAACTTCTCTTGGGTTTCTTTATAACGGGAATCCTCTCGTGTCAAGAGCTGGGATAGCATCTGTATCTGCTGTGCCATCATCTCCTCTAAGGTGGGCTTCTTCTCTTCACTGCGCGCTCCGTCACCTGCATCCTGGAATAGACTCTGCCGCTGCTGAAAACCGGACTGATTGCCGCCCCTCCAGTTGGAGTTCTGATTGCCTCTCCAACCCAAATTAGAAGAATTGAAAGAATTTTGATTTCGGTTTGGATTGCCTATGAAGTCTACCGCCTCCTCCTACAAACTGACTGGGCACTGAACGGTATCATGCCCTCCTTTGCATATCTTGCACAGCTTGCTCTTCGTCTACAAGTCCTTCAATCTGCGCTAACGCCTCAACCTGTGCCGTGAGCGCGGTGGTCGTTGTTGGTGCATAGATGTCAGTAGTTCATATGTCTAATGTCTGTAATCGAGTCTGTAATATTGTTTATGTATTTGTTTGTTTAAAGCGAAGTCGTTGACAAGTTCGCTTAGGCGAACTTGTTAACCAAGCGAAGTTGTTGACAAGTTCGCCTAGGCGAACTTGTTGAACAAGCGAAGTTATGGACAACTTCGCCTGAGGCGAAGTTGTCGTGTATTTATATAGGTTACGGATTTCTGTTTAGTGGTTGTTCAAGTTACGTGTAATTCAGTGAGTCAAGTGACGTGAGGTCGAGAGTCTGTAAGTATCACGGTTTGAGTTATTAATATAACGTGTGTTTGTTCGTATCGTATTCGTGTGTTCGTGTGTGTTTGTGTTCTACGTCCGTAACGATCTACACAGGGATTCCGCACCTGTGTATATCGGGATATCTCGTGTGATCCGTCCACGGAACCTACAATTGGTATCAGAGCTTTTGCTCGATTGTGTGGTTCGGGATATTCACGCGGGTGTAGAATTAGTCCCGTTTCGACTATTCACGGGACGAGTTTTTGGTGTATTTGCTCATTCTTGCCTCCTACCAGTGTGTTCAAGCCTTTAAACCGTCAAAAACGTCGTTAAAATCCGATTTTCAGATCTGCAGAAAGTTTGAGTTTGTCAGGTGAAGTTGCTGTTCATCAGGCGAAGTTGCCGTCAGGATACGTAGGGTTTCGGCGAAGATATAAGGAGAAGCGAAGTTATTTACAACTTCGCCTACCTCCTCAACTTTGCCTAACTCAGCGAAGTTCTCATCAAGTTCGCCTACTTTCTAAGTTCGCTTACCCTAAGCGAAGTTATTCTCAACTTCGCCCAGTCACGCGAATTTAAGAAAGATCCAGCGAAGTTATTACTTAAGCGAAGTTATCCTTAACTTCGCCTACAGTACTGTTCAGAGGAAATTTTTTAACTTCGCCTTTTCAGAATTTTTCGGGTTTCTTAGTCTTCAAGAATGATGTCGTCGATCAACATTTCGGAGCTTGTAAAGATGGAAGTTGAAGCGGGGTCAGCTACAAAGGCCCCAAGGTTGCTGAAGGGGACCGATTTTGTTGCGTGGAAGGATCGGTTCATACAATACGTTAAATACCAGGATGTGAAAATGTGGGTATGCATCCAAGATGGATATATTCCACCAGTCATGGAGTATGAGGGTCGAGACCAAATCAAGAAATACAGTAAAATGGAAGAGGAGGAGAAAAAGATGTATGAAGTCGAAAGCAAGGCTCATGCTGCAATCACAATGGCTCTTCCACAGGAGATCCTCCATACGTTCAGAAAGTATACATCAGCTAGAGAGCTTTGGGAAGCTCTTGAGAACAGATTTGAGGGTAATGTAGGTATTCGGGCTTCAAAGATAAAGTTACTCAAAACTCAATTTTCAGTCTTTAAGTACCTAAAGAACGAATCTCTTGATGATATTATCACTCGATATTATCATCTAATGACTGAATTGAGTAACTACTCCATTTCCTACCGAGAAGAAGAGATTGTGGAAAAACTTCTCGATGCCCTCCCACCTAAATGGGAGATGTATACTGTACTGATGAGGGAAGACAAGGACTTCCCTACTTATGATCTTGAAACCACTGTCAACAAGCTCAGAACTTTTGAGCTTAATATGGTAAGAAAAGAAACATCTATGGATCAGGTTCAAGATCCAGGCATGTACGGTGCTAAAGTAAACTCCAATTCAAGTTCAAAGACTGATTCTGCCGCCTACTACTCAAAGAGCGAGTCGGGTGCCAAGTCTTCACAGGAGGGGCATGTGTCAGTAAACTCAAATGGGGATGTTTGCTTTGTTGTGGGTGGATCAAGTGGTACTCAACAGACAGCAAGCAAGAGTAGTGGATCTTCAAGTTCCTCAAGCAATAATTACTCTAAGATGCCAATGAGCGTCAAATCTGCTGAAGAGCAGTTTGGCCTCTATGCTTCGATTATTGCTTCATATGAAAACTATATTCAAGGAAAGGTTGTTGATCCAGCGATGCTGGATGAAGACTATGACCAGATCGATGCTGATGATCTGGAGGAAATGGATTTACAATGGCAGATGGCCATGATAGTGAGGAGAGTGAAGAAGTTTATGAGAAAGACGGGGAGAAAGTTTGTTGGTGGCAGGCCAGGGTTCGACAAGTCTAAGGTGAGGTGCTATAACTGTCAACAAAACGGGCACTTTGCCAAAGAGTGCAGAAACGAGCGAGTTGAACGTGGTCATGGCCGGCCTGCACAGCACACTGGGAATAGTAAGGAAATCAATGCCATGATGTCCAGAGAAGCAGGTGAATACAACTGGAACCTGCATTCGAATGAAACTAGTGAACAAGCAAATATGGCTAAGGATGAGAATGAAGAACGTGAGAAGATTACCGGAGAAGAGAAAGCTACTGGTAAGAAAAAAGCTTTCATGACAGATAACAAGGATCAACTCTCCGAGGTAAGTTCTAAATCTATTTGTACTAAATGTGAGAATTTGTCTGAGCAACTTGCTACCATAACTGATCAGTATGTTCGTTTAGATGCTGAGTTTAAAACTCTTAAAGAAGATCATCACTTTATGAAAGCAAGAGAAAACAGTTACAAAGTTAAAATAAAAGCGTGTGAAAAAGATGTTAAAAGCTTAAAAACAAAACTTGCTGAAAAAATGGAAGTAATTGATCTAAGTTATGAGGTTTTAGAAGAAAAGACTAAACTGATTGCTGAACGAGAAAAGCAGATTGCTGACCACCAGGTGAAAGTGGTGGAACTGAACCGAAAACTTGAGCAGTTCAGAAATTCCTCAGCTATTCTTGATCACCTTGTTAGTGATCAAGGTACCTCTACAAAGAGGGGAGGAATTGGTTATCACGAGGTTCCACCACCTTATAACCACAATTACACTTTTAACCCTAGTGTTCAGAAATCTGTTGATTTTGAAGTTCCTCAGACAGTTCCAATCAAGGTTACGAGTAAAGAACCAAGTGTTAGAAGTGGCGAAACGAGTTCGCCTGTTTCAAGTGTGAAAATTTCTGTTACGAGTCCAGTCTCATCAGATTCGGATAAGTTGTCCGAATCGGGTAAGATAAAAGAGAAGGTAGTGTTACCCACTGGTGGAGAAAAAGATAAAACCTATAAAAGGAGTACTCCACTCAACCCGTACGTCCCACCTTATGTGAGACGAACGGCCGGTAACACAGCCTCAACATCCAAAACAACCTTTGAAAAGAAAATGGAGCATAGGTGTTGTTTTAGGTGTAATAAGTTAGGACATCTTGTTGCAGATTGCCCTCTGACGCCGAAATTCAGAGGTGCGAGGCCTATTAAAACTGAGCATAAGCCTAATGGTAATTTTAATACTGCTAAAAATGAAAACCCTTCAAAGTTCCGAAATGTAACTAATTCAGGTTTTCACAGAAACAAACCTCAGTTTAACAATGCTAATAACCAAACCACAAGATATAATACTTCCAATACACATAGGTTTGGAAGGCCTCACACTCAATTTCCAAGGAGATTTCCTAATAGGACTGACAGGAATTATCCAGATGCTAACTTTGGAAAGCAGAAGTACGGGATATATAGATCCAAGACCAATTGGTCTTGGGTCCCTAGATTCTAATCCTTTGCTTTTGTTGTGCAGGAACAGTTGAACAGGGCTGCCCACAGTCTTTGGATTGTAGATAGCGGCTGTTCCCGGCACATGACGGGTAACAAATACTTGTTGCACGACTTAAAACCTGTTCAAGGAGCGAGAGTTAGTTTTGCAGGTGAAAGTGGAGGCAGAATTACTGGAAGAGGAACGGTGTTCAATGGGAAAATGACTCTTGAGAATGTGAACTTTGTAGAAGAGTTGAAGCACAATCTGCTGAGTGTGTCGCAGATTTGTGATAAGGAGTACACTGTTCATTTCACGAAGAATGAGGCGATCGTGTTGAAGCCTGGTTTTCAGATACCAGACGAGTGGATAGTGATGAAAGCTCCACGTGATACAAATACTTATGTGATGGATATGAGGTCTACTGAAATGGCCACGGGAGAATCATGTTTATTGACAAAAGCAAGTGAATCGGAATCCGAACTGTGGCACAAGAGGATGGGGCACATTCATCTTCGGAAGATGAACCACATTGTCAGGAATGGACTTGTGATGGGAGTTCCCTTGAAAAGTTTTAACTTTGAAGACAAATGTATAGCATGCAAGAATGGAAAACAACACAAGAAATCCCATCTCGCCAAGAAGGTCAACTCTATTGCCAGTACTCTAGAACTGCTCCACATGGATCTCTTCGGTCCCGTGAATACAAAAAGTCTAGGAGGTACTTCTTACTGCTTGGTGATCACTGATGACTACTCGCGATATTCGTGGGTATATTTTCTAAAATCGAAAGATGAGACGGCTCAAATGGTGAAGAATTTGATTACCAAAGTTGAGAACGTCATGGGTAAAACAGTTAAGTTCATCAGGAGTGACAATGGAACGGAGTTCAAAAATTTTGAGATGGAGATCTTCTGTCTTCAGAAAGGAATTGAACACCAATACAGCGCTCCGTATACTCCGCAACAGAATGTAGTGGCTGAAAGGAAGAACCGAACTTTAATTGAAGGAGCCAGAACTATGATGGCAGATTCGAAGCTTCCTGTGATGTTCTGGGCTGAAGCAGTTGCTACAGCCTGCTATGTTCTGAATAGAGTGTTAACTGTTAAGAGACTTGGTAAAACGTGTTACGAGCTTATGCATGGAAGGAAGCCCAACTTGAGTGGTCTTGAACCATTCGGGTCCCCTTGTTCGATCTTGAAGACAAACTCTAAATTTGGCGAAGTAGCCGATGAAGGAATCTTAGTCGGTTATGTTGTTGGTACTCCCAACAGACGTGTCTTCAATACTTCGACCTGCAAGGTGGAGGTGGTGTGTAACACCGACATCACAAGTTACCAACCGCCAAAACCTAGCAATGGACCTGCTGAGCTTTTCGACTATGTTAAGCTTTTTAAGTCATTTAACATACCGGATTTCGAAATTTCTGAAGAAGAAGAAAGAGCTGCGACGAAGATGATACTTGATGAGGAAGAAAATCTATTGCAAAGACAGCTGATTGATAAATGTCAACCTTCCTCATCAAACACTATCGGTACCCCTGCTGCCTCTGCTGAAGAAGAATTTATCAATCCTTTTCACTCTCAGCATGAAACAACCATTGATGAGATCTCTTCTAATTTGGAAGATAATTTGCATGTCGGTTCTGTTCCGACCACGAGAATTCATAAAGATCACCCTTTGGATAATGTGATTGGTGATGTGTCCTCAGGTGTACAAACGAGAAGTAGCCTGAATGAACACACCTGTATTTATACAAGCATTAAGGAGACAGGAATAATCAATGAATGCCTGTATACCTGCTTTATAAGCCAGATTGAACCGAAGAATTATCAAATGGCTTTAAAGGACAGCTCGTGGGTCGAAGCCATGCAAGAAGAGTTGGCTCAATTCGAGAAGATGGAAGTTTGGACTTTGGTTGAAAAACCAAAGAATGTGCATGCGATAGGCACAAAATGGGTGTTTAAGTACAAGAGAGATGATAAGGGGATTATTATAAGAAACAAGGTGAGGCTAGTCGTTAAAAGTTTTAATCAACAAGAGGGGATTGATTATAACGAAGTGTTAGCTCCTGTCGCCAGGTTGGAAGCCATAAGATTGTTTTTAGCGTTTGCTGCTTATGAAAAGATGAAGGTGTTTCAGCTAGATGTGAAGAGTACGTTTTTGAATGGGAAAGTTGATGAGGTTGTGTATGTTGAGCAACCTCCGGGTTTTCCTGACCCAGACTTTCCAGATCACGTGTACAGGTTGAGCAAGGCGTTGTATGGATTACATCAGGCACCTCGTGCCTGGTATTCAACTTTATCGGATTACTTGCTCGAGAATGGTTTTGAAAGAGGGAAAATTGATAGCAGGTTGTTCTTCAAAAGAGATGGAAGCGACTTCCTGCTGGTACAAGTCTACGTGGATGACATTATATTTGCTGCGTCAAAAGTCTCCATGTGTCAGGAGTTTGAAGCCGTCATGAAGAAAAGGTTTGAAATGAGTGCTATGGGTGAACTAACTTTCTTTCTAGGATTGCAGGTTGATCAGAAGAAGGACGGGATGTTCATCCATCAGACGAAGTATGTTCATGATGTGCTTAAGCGCTTCAAGATGGAGGACAGTTCTCCATATGATACTCCAATCTGCGTCAATCACAAATTGGGTGCTAAAGTAGACGGTGATGCAGATGTGGACCCAACTCAATATCGGGCAATAATAGGTTCTTTAATGTACTTAACTGCATCTAGGCCTGATATAATGTTTGCTGTTTGTCTTTGTGCACGTTTTCAGGCAAATCCAAAAGAATCTCATTTGAAAGGTGCAAAGAGGATACTGCGGTATCTCAAGGGCAAGCCGAAGCTGGGGTTGTGGTACCCGAGAGGAGGAGACTTGGAGCTGGTCGCTTACACAGATTCTGATTATGGAGGGTGCAATCAGAGTCGGAAGTCAACAACAGGAGGATGTCAGTTTCTTGGTGGCAGATTGGTGTCGTGGCAATGCAAGAAGCAGACTTCAGTCGCAATTTCAACCTGTGAGGCAGAATACATGGCAGCATCCAACTGCTGCTCTCAGGTTCTTTGGATTCAACAACAGTTGCGCGACTATGGTCTGAATTTCCTACTTACTCCTATTTGCATTGATAACACAGCTGCTATCTCAGTAACTAACAATCCCGTGAAACATAGTAAAACTAAACATATTGACATACGTCATCATTTCATACGGGATTGTGCTGAGAAGAAACTGATAATGCTTGAAAAGGTGGATACGCTTGATAATTTCGCTGATTTATATACAAAAGCGTTTGACAAATCCAGATTTCAAAACCTTATTGAACTGAATGGGATGATCAATCCCGAGTAACCATGCTTTTCTTGTGATATTAAAAAAAAGAAAAAAAAAAACCGTCACTAATCGCTTAAAAATATGTCGGTTACATCAGTTTGAAGGACTTGTCTTCGGATATGTTTTGGTCCTCATTTTCTACTTGTAGATTTTGAGGATAGCCATTAACCAGATTACTGATAGTGACCGGGGTGGTTTATGATGAGTTTTTCATTCTTTCGCTTAAAATTAGTCGATCATACTTAGTTAGAAGGACACATACTAGTATGTGGTCGGTCCAGCTGATCCATTGGATCTTCGGGATAGCCGTCTGCCTGAAGACTTTGTTTTGGTCGGGGCGATTAATGTTATAATTTGAAAAAAATGGGAAATGAAATTATTTTTCAAGTCTGTTACTTCGTAAGAAGTTCGTTAGCTATGTTTAATAGAAAATTGATCCAACCATGGAAAATGATAGATATACTAATTCTGTGTGCTTAACTAGTGAAGTTATTAGGCTTAAAAGGCTTTAGGACAGTCATTGTATGTCATGGTAACTTTTTATGGTGCGTAAAAGTAGACGTGATACAAACTAAATCTACTTGATTTTACGTGGAAACTCCTTAAGAGTTTTGCATGTCTTCATATATATCTTTCCGAATGATAGGCAGAAAAGCGATTACCCAGTCATACACGAGCCCATGTGTGTTCTGATTCCCGTGAAGATAGCGTTTCAAGAAACTGTAGTGATCCAGATTCGGGACTTGCAGTTGGTTTACTACTCTGAAGTCTATGTAAATTTGTGAGTTATTAAAAAAAAAAAAAAAAAAATTTGAGTTATTGAAACATTCTATAGCTGAAAGTGTCAAGACTTCTCAATCTTAGAGTAAGAAGAAGAACGAGAACCAGATGAAGAGTACTTACAACTTAATCAGACACTATGGGTCGAGGTCAATTCGGGGTGACTTGGGGAAAGCCAAATACGCTTTGAGGATAGATAGGAGGCATCAATATTTCTGAGTAGTTGCCCACTTAAATTTTGAGGCTTAATTGAATATAACTCGTATCACAGAAACGATGAAAACCATCTTAAGTTATTTACTTGCTTACAACCTGTCTCTTTATGTCATAATACAGCTAAACACGGATCTATGTGACAGTCACATACTTAGTATGATTCCTGTTCGGATCTTTTCTAAAACGTAGCAGCCCCTATCGAGACTACAATTTAATCCCTTATACTTTACATTGTTAAAAGTTTTCTTTTTCTATAGTTGTATTTGTTTTTAACTGGTTACTTAGAATTGATCATGTCATTTATTTCTTAAAGGGAAGTTTTAAAGAGTTAATTGAAAAATGTTCAAATTATAAGGTTTGATTTTGTAAATATAGGCGATGTTGTTAAACAGGCGAAGTTGTGAATAACTTCGCCTAGGCGAAGTTATCCGTAACTTCGCCTGTATAACTTCGCCCCTATATAAGGATTTTCAAGAGTCACAACAGTTCATTATTTGAAAAACCAGCGAAGTTATCCTTGTTTACACAGCGAACTTATACTGATCCTACGTGTTATCTTGTTCTTCGATTTCAAACCGATCTAAAGGTTGTTTGGGTTCGTTTATCACATGTTATACGTTCTTTGATTTATCTAAGGTTATACAGGCGAAGTTGTGGATAACTTCGCCTAGGCGAAGTTATCCGTAACTTCGCCTGTATAACCCAGACCCTATATAAGGATGTTCAATCGACATACTGTTCATCAGTTTTCAAAATAACAGCGAACTTATCTGACTTTTCCGGCGAACTTGATATTTACACCGATTACGTGTTATTTATTCCCGATTTTCACACCGATTCAAGGTTCGAAATACCATTATATCACATATTCATTGTTCATTCAAGCGTCTAAATGTTTGTTTCGACCGGTTTCGAACCCTCGGACCATCGGTTTTGAAACCGAGTTCATAACTTGTGTTTTAACGTGTTAATAAACATACTGATCGTCAACATGTCCTTAAAACTTGTGTTTAAGAGTACTTAATCGTCTAAACTAGCCGAATCATCAACTGCACGTTGTTCCATAATCCTTACTGTCGCCGATTCAGATTCAGGCGAAGTTAGGGTTTAGGCGAAGTTATCCGTAACTTCGCCTGAAACTTAAGTTCGCCTGAGGCGAAGTTATCCGTAACTTCGCCCGAAGCTTAAGTTCGCCTGAGGCGAAGTTATCCGTAACTTCGCCTGAAACTTAAATTCGCCTGAGGCGATGTTATGCTGAGGCGAAGTTAACTTTAACTTCGCCTAGATCATTTTTACTTAATATTAATTAGACGAACTTAAAGCTGAAGCGAAGTTGTTCCCAACTTCGCCTCAACTTTAACTTCGCTTATACAGAGTTTCTCACAACTTCGCTCATGGTAACCAGCGAACTTGTGTTAGTCGTTAACGTTTATCTAACTTGGTTAGTTTGTTGCAGATATGGCTGCGGTAGCTGGTGCTGGAGGTGCAGGAGGAGACGATGGTGATAACCAACGTCAATTTTTCCCGGGTCACAATATGTACATCACTTTAGACCCGGAGGCGAGCGGTGTGGACGATTACTGCGAGATCATAACTTTCCTCCTACGCTCGAGGATTTTTCATGCTATCACGAACACTCTGCCGATATCTCTACCAAATATCGAAGACTTTTGGCAGACGGTAGAATATGATTGTCGTGTTGAGCCCCCGGTCATGCGAGCGACTGTGAACAATCAACAAGTTCAGTTCAATTCTGAACAGATTCGGGTGGCATTACGGTTTGGAGAAGAGACGAGGGACGACCCAACTGAGTTTGTGGCTCCGTTTCGTGATGGAGCGTTTCTCCGAATGGGCTATTCTGGTCCATTAGGCGATACACAACGACGGAAGGGTTTTCTGCTTGATCAGTGGCGCTTCCTTATGCACGTCATGATAGTTTGAATGTCAGGAAGGAAGGCGGGCACGGATGGTATGGGTGCGACCATGCAGTCTGCAATGACTGCACTGACTTACAATAAACGCTACAGTTTCAGTCAGATGGTCTTTTACGAGATAGACAGGCAGAGGAGAGCGATGTCTCGGGAGCGGTTCATTATGTACCCACGTTTCATCCAGATGATATTGAACCATGTGGCTCCGAATCTACCTCAGAGACGACCGATAAGATACGTGGAATCTGTGAGCAAACGTATCTTTGCTCAATGCCGCACTTCGAGTGCGAGGAGCAACCCTGAACGTCGTCCAAGGCATACTCCACTGTTTGGGTTTTTAATCAACCCAGAGTATGTTCCTGCTGGTGGGACGAGTTCAGAGATCCTCAACCGCGACAGGCAAGAGCAACTCAAGCTCCACCTGCTGTGCCTGTCGTGTCGGCTGCAGAGGATATAGATCTTGATGCTGTCTTTGGAGGTCAAGGTTATTTTGATATGGATCAAGTTGAAGAGGTGCAGGTCTCTGCTGCACAAGGTTCGGGTGTGAGTGTTACTAGAGCAGCTATGTCGATGGCTGACTCAGATTTGGATGAGATCATGGATGAGGGGAGACGGTTGATGGTGTCTCGAGAGAGAACGTTTGGAAAGAGAAAGAGAACGGAGGATGATGATGAGTCAGAAGAGGAAGAAGACATACATAAGCTGATAAGAAGATCAAGAAGGGAAAGGACAGGTGTTGGTATGGGAGCTGGAGAGACTTCAAGGACGGTACGTTTTGCTCCGGCCGCACTGTCTGGTATGTCTATCGTTCCTACTTCTGTACAGGTTACAGGTATAAGCGCTGCGGATGTTCCCGTGGTGGCTACATCATCTGCTAGCATTCCATCTACCACTACCATCCAGACGTCGACTCCGGAGATTGTGTCTCTACCACCTCCAACGCTTACTCAGTCGGTGGTAGCTGCACGATTTGTAGAGTCAACGGTCGTTACTACTGCAGGGTTATCAGGTATGGTACCACATGCGGTTACGCCTGCTTTTGATGTCTCGCCTACGCCTATGTCAGACTCAGAGAGAATAGCTTCACTAGAGCGGATCGTGGCAGAGCAATCGAAGACTATTCAACGCCTAGTGGAAGCAAATCAACTACAGTCATCCCTCCTGGTTGAGCATGGGAAAATTATAGATGCCTTGAAGGAGTTCTTGGCATGTCAGGGGGAGATGAGCTGTAAGGGCGACGAGCTCAGGACGAAAAGAAGAAATGATCGAGACGATGATCCCAATGCATCGAAAGATGCAGGTGGTGAGCTGCCAAGAACTTCTCAAGCTCTTGGTACTTCAACAGCTGAGGGGGAGTCTGTCGACGCGGCTGGTGGTTCTGGTGGTGATGATGTGGTGTTGGTTGAGGATGACGTGATTGATGCGTTGAAGGAACTTGACGATGATGTGTTCAGCGATGATGTGTTATTTGATGAAGATGTGCTGCCGAGTGATGTGATTGAGAAGATCGGTGAGCAGATTGAGATTGAGAGTGAGATTGAGGAAGGAGAGATAGAAGTAGAAGACGTTGAACACGAGATCCCTGATGTTGAGAAAGCCGACATGGGTACTGAGATGGATGAGACTGAGTGGGAGGAGCAGCCTAGGTGGAAGGAAGGCTGTGCTCATTGGTTTATTAAGACCAAGAAGTCTGCTGTTCCAGCCATGTTCAAGAAGAGTTATAACATCAAAGGCTATGCTGAGTCGAAGAAGGGAATTATCTGTTGGATATATGATGAACAGATAAAGTTGTTTGTGGTGAAGCGTTATGATGGTATTCAATACTTCAAAAGAACCCTGAGATCTCTCAATACGTTGCCGGAATGTGAGGTGAAGGATTTGGCCAGGTTGGGCCTGATAAATAGAAGTGACGACAACATGGCAAGAGTGATTGGGAAGATCGTGTGGAAAGAAAGCATAAAAGAGAAGAAGTTTGAATTATTAAAGCCACAGAAGGGAAAGCTGTAGGTTCCTGGACGGATCGTACACGGGATATCGCTAACAACGCAGGTGCGGAATCCCTGCGCAGGTAGTTACGAGTGTAGAGATAGAATCACACGAGCAATAAATCAACCACGTTATATTGATAACCGAACACGTGACTCACGGTCACTATTACAGAAAATAACACGTAACACCAATATGAAACACACTGAAACAAACCCTAAACGACCAACACTCAAACTGTTTCAGCGAAACAGTTTTATACACGACAACTTCGCCATTGGCGAAGTTGTCCATAACTTCGCTGATTCAACAAGTTCGCCATAACGAACTTGTTGACAACTTCGCGTATTACAAAACAATCATAAACAAAACATAATTACATTACAGACTCGATTACAAATGCTAGACTATGAACTACTGACACACATGTACCAACAGACTCCCCCTTGGCAGTAGCTTCATATCTTGATCTTCAAATCTTGAGTCTTGTAATCTTCACCTCTACGCGTGCGCCCCTTTTCTCACACATACCGACACTACCCCTTGATATTTCCTAGCTTGATCCTTCCAAGCAGGAATGTAGAAGATCTTCTTCTCGTTGAGCACTTTCAAATCAGCCTGCGACAGATTAACAAGATGCATTGGGTCGTACACCCGAAGTACTTCTTGTTCATCCTCATCTTCCATTACCGCCTCAGCTGTCTCACAATCCACGTACCACCATTTTAAATCTTTTAGGACGTTCTTGGGCATAACTTTCATCGGTACTTCTTTCAAATGACGGACTGGTTTATACTTCATAACCATCCATGGTTTGCCGTCAGCCCTCATTCCACGATCTTTGTCTTCTATCAACTTTCCTTTTTGAGGCTTTAGCAGTTCAAACTTTTTGTCTTTAATGGCTTCTTTCCATACGATCTTCTCAATGATTCTTGCCATATCATCATTGCTTCTATTGATCAGCCCCAATCTCGCTAAATCTTTCACCTCACATTCTGGTAAGGAATTCAGAGATCTCAACAATCTCTTAAAGTACTGAATGCCGTCGTACCGTTTGATCACAAATAGTTTCAGCTCTTTGTCGTACAACCAGCATATGATTCCCTTCTTTGACTCTGCATAGCCCTTTATATTATAAGTCTTTCTGAACATCGTTGGCACTGCAGGCTTCTTGGTTTTAACAAACCACTGAGCACAGCCTTCTTTCCAGTTCGGCTGCTCCTCCCATACTGTATCTTCTATCACGCTCTCATCCCCCAATTCTGATCTCTCAACAGCTGGAATCTCATGTTCCACTGAATCATCCACAATCTCACCTTCTTCTAATACATCTTCCACATTAATCTGTTCTCCAATCCTCTCAATCTCATCCATAGGCAACACGTCGTCATCATCCATCAACTCATCGTCCTCCTCCTCATCCAACTCCTTCAAAGCATCGATAACGTCTTCAACATCAGCATCGTCATCCACAACTACAACATCATCACCAGCTGCATTTGTAGACTCCCCCTCAGTTGTGGAAGCCCCAAGAGCCTGAGAGGTTCTTGGCAGCTCATCACCTGCACCGGAAGGTGCATTGGGATCATCGTCATGATCTTCTCGTCTTTTCGTTCTCAACTCATCGCCCCTACAAGTATTCTCCCCCCTGAGATGCCAAGTAATCCTTGAAGGCATCTATTATTCTTCCATGTTCAACCAGGAGGGCAGCTTGTAGTCGATTGGATTCCACTAGGCGGTCAATAGTCTTTGACTGTTCAGTAACAATCCGCTCTAGCGAAAGAATCCTCTCGGTATCTGAAGTAGGCAATGGAGTTGGTGGAACATCAGTAGCTGAAGTGACCGCATGTGGTACACTTGGTAATCCCGCAGTTGTTGTAATTGTAGAATCAACGAATCGTGCAACTACCACCGGTGGATTAAACGGTTGGGGTGGTAGAGACATAACTGCCGGTGCCGACGCCTCGACAGCAGTAGCAGTAACCCGTTCTGATGAAGGAATAAGAGACATACCGGACAAGGCAGGCGGAGCAAAACGTACTAGTCTTGAAGATTCTCCCGCTCCCGAACCCCTACCTGTCCGATCTCTACGTGAACGTCTGAGCACAATCTGTACTGCCTCCTCTTCATCCACTTCATCCTCATCCTCCTCCACAGTTCTCGGCCTCTTTCCCGTAATCCTTTCCCGAGATACCATGAGCCGTCTCGCCTCAGCAAACGTTTCGTCTAAATCGGAGTCAGCTACCGAAGTAGCTTCTCTAGTAACATCAACCAACTGAGGACCCGAGACATCCATATCAAACAAACCATGTCCACTAAAAGCAGCATCTAGATCAACGTGTTCAGCAGTGGACACAGCCTGAGATATAGTAGCTGGCACAGCAGCAGAAGATACAACAGGCGCAGCTGATACAGCATGAGGTGCTGCCGCCTGATGTGGTTGCGGATCCCTGAACTCGTCCCCTCCTGCAGGAACATACTCCGGGTTGATGAGATACCCAAAAAGTGGAGTATGCCTGGGACGCCGCTCAGGGTTGCTACGAGTGCTCGACGTCCTGCACTGAGCAAAGATACGTTTTGTTACGCACTCAACGTATCTGATAGGGCGTCTTTGCGGTATAGACGGAGCGACATGATTAATAATCATTTGTAGAAACCGAGGATACATAATAAATCGCTCGCGCGCCGTCGCCCGTCTCTGACGATCAATCTCGTAAAAGATTAGCTGACTAAAAGAATATCTGCGGTTGTAAGTCAGCGCAATCATGGCCGATTGCATCGTCGCACCCATCCCGTCTGTTCCTGCCTTTCTGCCGGACATGCATACTATTAACACATGCATCAGAAAGCGCCATTGATCCAGCAGAAAGCCTTTCCTCCTCTGCGAGTCCCCCAGCGGACCCGAATAACCCATCCTCAAGTAAGCTCCGTCACGGAAAGGAGCTACGAACTCCGTTGGGTCGTCTCTCGTTTCATCACCGAACTTCAGAGCCAACCGTATGTCTTCCGAGGAAAACTGTATGTCTTGACCATTGACAGTTGCTCGCATCACTGGAGGCTCAGGTCTGCAATCATAATACACCGTCTGCCAGAAATCTTCAATGTTAGGCAGAGATATGGGTAGTGTATTAGTGATCGCGTGAAAAACTCGTGATCGTTGGAGAAATGTGATAATCTCCCTATAGTCTTCAACGCCTCGTGCGTCTGGATCCAAAGTGATGTATTGGTTATGGGCTGGAAAGAATTGTCGTTGCTCATCACCATCATCACCATCAGCACCTCCAACAGCAGCCATATCTGCATAAAACAAATCAAGTTAGAGACCATATAACCATCTCACAAGTTCGCTGTGTACCATGTGCGAAGTTGTGATGTACACAGAACAGGCGAATTTAAAGGTGAGGCGAAGTTGGGAACAACTTCGCTTCATCTGTAAGTTCGTCTGAAATCTTATAAAAAATTTGAAATAGGCGAAGTTGTGTTCAAGGCGAAGTTATGGATAACTTCGCCATAGGCGAAATTAAGCTTCAAGCGAAGTTGTGGATAACTTTGCTGAAGGCGAACTTAAGCCACTGGCGAAGTTGAGAATAACTTCGCGTAAACCTTAACTTCGCCTGAATCTGAAATGGCGACTGTTCAGATTCAAACAAGTTTTATCCGACGTTTCGGACCGATTTAAGGATATAACAATGAAGTCCAACATATTTCAATGGTGTTAGGACGAAAAGGTCGTCCATGAACACGTAACGTGAGGTCGAAAAACTTGGTTTCGAAGGTTCGACGACCCGAGGTCTCGAACCGGGTAAAACTATAAAGAGAAAGATAGGATGATATTGACAACACATACCACTAGTATAGTAGAAACAAGGAACACAAGATCGAAATCGAAAGTGAATAACAAGATCGCCGGAGAAAAAAAATAAAAAAAAATATAAGTTCGCCGGAAAAGTTAAAATCTGAAACTGTTACTGTTCAAAATCCCTTATATAGGGCAGAGTTGGTTCAGGCGAAGTTACGCTTAACTTCGCCCACAACTTCGCCGAATTCAACAACTTCGCCCGTAATTTTCAAAATCAGCCCTTTAAGTTTGAATAATCTTGAATTTAACCTTATAAGTTACCAAAAAGAGTTAAACAAATATGATCAAGACCCAGTAACCAACAATAAAATAATATAACTACAAAAACTAAAAAAAACTTAGAAAAATTTTAACGAAATAAGGGATCAAATTTCAGTCTAGTCAGGGACCACTACGTTTTAGAAAAGATCCTAACAGGAATCATACTAACGATGTGACTGTCACTTAGATCCGTGTTTAGCTGTATTATGACATAGAGACACAGGTTGTAAGCATGTAAATAACGTAAATGGTTTTCATCGTTTCTGTGATACGGATTAAGGTTCAGTTATGCTCAAAAATTTAAGTTGGCAACATCTCAGAGATAATGATGTCTTCTATCTATTCTCAAAGCGTATTTGGCTATACCCAAGTCACCCCGAATTGACTTCGGCCCATAATGTCTGATTATCTTGTAGATACACGATGTCTGCCTCCCGTTTTCTTCTAACTCCAGACTTGAGAAGTCTTGATTGTTACTATGTCTCATAAGTATTTAAAAATATACACGTATATATATATATATATATATATATATATATATTTTTTAAACAAACATTTTTATCGACTTCGGAGTACTAAACCACTGCAAGTCCCGAATCTGGATCACTGCAGTATCTTGAAATGCTTTCTTCACGGGAATCAGAACACTCACGGGCTCGTGTATGACTGGGTAGTCGCTTTTCTACCTATCCTTCGAAAAGATATGTATGAAGACATACAAAACTCTTAAGGAGTTTCCACGTAAATTCGAGTAAATTTAAGTTAGTATCACATACACTTTTACGCACCATAAAAATTACCATGACATACAATGACTGTTCTAAAGCCTTTTAAGCCTAATAACTTCACTAGTTAAGCACACACAATCAGTATATATATCATTTTCCAAGGTTGGATCAATTTTCTGTTAAACACAGCATAGAACTTCTTACGAAGTAACAGACTTGAAAAGTAATTTCATTTCCCGAAAAAAACTTTAATTTCAATCACCCCAATCACGTCAAAGTCGTCAGGTAAACGGCTATCCTGAAGATCCAATGGATCAACTGGACAGACCACATACAAGTATGTGTCCTTCTTACTAAGTATGACCGACTAATTTTCAGCAACTGAAAGAACACACGTCATAGCTGCCCCGGTTACTTTCAGTCTTCCGGTTAATGGCTATCCTTATTTTCTAAGTCGAAAAACGAGGACCAAAACATATCCGAGGATATGTCCATCAAACTGAGGTAACCGACTAATTTTAAGCAAAAATGACCCTTGTTTTTTTTTTTTTTTTTTTTTTTTTTTTTTTTTTTAAACAAAGACATGGTTACTCGGGATTGATCATCCCGTTTAGCTCAATTAGGTTTTGAAATCTGGATTTATCAAACGCTTTTGTAAACAAGTCAGCAAAATTTTCAAGTGTATCAACTTTTTCGATCTTTATCAGTTTCTTCTCAGCACAATCCCGTATGAAGTGATGACGAATGTCAATATGCTTAGTTTTACTGTGCTTCACGGGATTGTTAATTACTGAGATGGCGGCAGTGTTATCAATTAAAATAGGAGTAAGTAAGAAATTCAGACCATAGTCGCGCAATTGTTGCTGAATCCACAAAACCTGAGAGCAGCAGTTGGATGCTGCCATGTATTCAGCTTCGCATGTTGAAATTGCAACTGATGTCTGTTTCTTGCACTGCCAGGAAACTAATCTTCCTCCAAGAAACTGACAGCCTCCTGTTGTTGACTTCCGACTCTGATTACATCCACCATAATCAGAATCTGTATATGCCACCAGTTCAACGTCTCCTCCCTTTGGGTACCACAACCCTAGTTTCGGCTTGCCCTTAAGATACCGCAAAATCCTCTTCACACCTTTCATGTGAGATTCCTTTGGGTTTGCCTGAAAACGAGCACAAAGACAAACAGAAAACATTATATCGGGCCTAGAAGCAGTTAAATACATTAATGAACCTATTATCGCCCGATACAGAGTAGGGTCCACATCTGCGTCACCATCTGATTCAGCGCCCAATTTGTGATTGACGCAGATTGGGGTGTCATATGGGGAACTGTCCTCCATCTTGAATCTCTTCAGCACATCATGAACATACTTTGTTTGATGAATGAACATCCCATCCTTCTTCTGATCAACTTGCAATCCTAGAAAGAAGGTTAGTTCACCCATAGCACTCATCTCGAATTGTTTCTTCATGACAGCCTCAAAATCCTGACACATGGATACTCTTGATGCGGCAAAAATGATATCATCCACGTAGACTTGAACCAGTAAGAAGTCACATCCTTCTCTCTTCACAAACAGCGTACTGTCGATCAATCCCCTTGCAAAACCATTTTCCAGCAAGTAGTCTGATAACGTTGAATACCAGGCACGAGGTGCCTGATGTAACCCATATAACGCCTTGCTCAACCTGTATACGTGATCCGGAAAGTCTGGGTCAGGAAAACCCGGAGGTTGCTCAACAAACACAACCTCATCAACTTTCCCGTTAAGAAACGCGCTCTTCACATCCAACTGAAACACCTTCATCTTTTTAGATGCAGCAAACGCCAAAAACAATCTAATCGCTTCTAACCGGGCAACAGGAGCGAAAACCTCATTGTAGTCAATACCCTCTTGCTGATTAAAACCTTTAACAACCAGCCTCGCCTTATTTCTCACGATAATCCCCTTTTCATCTCTCTTGCACTTGAACACCCATTTTGTGCCTATAGCATGCACATTCTTTGGTTTTTCAACCAAAGTCCAAACTTCCATATGTTCGAACTGAGCCAACTCTTCTTGCATGGCTTCGACCCACGAGCTGTCCTTTAAAGCCATTTGATAATTCTTCGGTTCAACTTGGCTTATGAAGCAAGAGTACAAACATTCGTTCATGATACCTGTATCTTTAATGCTTGTATAAACACAGGTGTGCTCATTCAAGCTACTTCTGGTTTGTACACTAGAGGACACATCACCTATAACATTCTCCAATGGGTGATCTTTGTGAATTCTCGTGGTCGGAACAGCACCGACATGCAAATTGTCTTCCAAGTTTGAAGAGATCTCATCTATGGTAGTTTCAGGCTGAGAGTGAAAAGGATTAATAAACTCATCTTCAGTTGAGGCCGCAGGGGTATCGTTAGGATTTGATGTGGAAGGCTGAGATTTTTCTGTCATCTGATGTTGCACTACCTCCTCTTCCTCATCAAATATCATCTTCGTCACTGCTCTTTCGTCTTCTTCAGAAATTTCCAAAGTAGGTACGTTAAACGACTTAAAAAGTTTAACATAGTCAAACAGCTCAGCAGGTCCATTGCTTGGTTTTGGCGGTTGGTAACTAGTAATGTCGGTGTTACAAACCACCTCCACCTTGCAAGTTGTCGTGTTGAAGACCCGTCTGTTGGGAGTCCCAACAACATAACCGACTAGGATTCCCTCATCAGCTACTTCACCAAATTTCGAATTAGTCTTCAAAATCGAACAAGGAGACCCAAAAGGTTCAAGACCGCACAAGTTGGGCTTCCTTCCGTGCATAAGCTCGTAACAAGTTTTTCCAAGTCTCTTAACGGTTAACACCCGATTCAGAACATAGCAGGCTGTAGCAACTGCTTCAGCCCAGAACATCACAGGAAGCTTTGAGTCTGCCAGCATAGTTCTGGCTCCTTCAATCAACGTTCGGTTCTTCCTTTCAGCTACTCCGTTCTGTTGTGGAGTATACGGAGCGCTGTATTGATGCTCAATACCCTTCTGAAGACAAAAGATTTCCATCTCAAAGTTCTTGAACTCTGTCCCATTGTCGCTTCTGATGAATTTAACTGATTTACTCATGACGTTCTCGACTTTTGTAATTAGATTCTTCACCATCTGAGTCGTCTCGTCTTTCGTTTTCAGAAAATATACCCACGAGTATCGCGAGTAATCATCAGTTATCACCAAGCAGTAAGAAGTACCGCCTAGACTTTGTACATTCACCGGACCGAAGAGATCCATATGAAGTAGTTCTAGAGTACCAGCAATTGAGTTGATCGTCTTGGTGAGATGGCTTTTCTTGTGTTGTTTTCCCTTCTTGCACGCTATGCATTTATCTTCAAAGTTAAAACTCTTTAAGGGAACGCCCATCACAAGCCCATTTTTGACAATGAAGTTCATCTTACGAAGATGAATATGTCCCATTCTCCTGTGCCATAATTCTGATTCTGATTCGCTTGCTTTTGTCATTAAACAAGATTCTCCGGTGGCCATTTCAGTAGACCTCATGTCCATCACATATGTATTCGTTTCACGTGGAGCTTTCATTACTATCCATTCTTCTGGTATATGAAAACCAGGCTTCAATACAATCGCTTCATTCTTAGTGAAATGGACAGTGTATTCTTTATCACAAATCTGCGACACACTCAGCAGATTGTGCTTTAATTCCTCCACAAAGTTTACATTTTCAAGTGTCATCTTCCCATTTGACACAGTTCCTCTACCAGTTATCCTTCCTCCGCTATCACCAGCAAAACTAACTCTAGCTCCCTGAACAGGTTTTAAATCTTGCAACAAGTGTTTGTTGCCAGTCATGTGCCGGGAACAGCCGCTATCTACAATCCAAAGATTGTTGGCATCCCTGTTCAACTGTTCCTGCACAATAAAACAAAGAGTTAGAATCTTGGGACCCAAGACCAATTGGTCTTGGATCGATACGTCCCGTACCCTGGCTTTCTCAAGTTAGCGTCAGGATAATTTCTGTAAGTCCTGTTAGGGAATCTCCCTGCAGATTGAGTGTAATGCCTTCCAAACCTTTGAGAATTGAAAGTGTTATATCTTGTGGTTTGGTTGTAAAACTGAGGTTTGTTTTTATGAAAACTTGAATTCGATACATTTTGGCATTTTTTAAAGTTTTCATTTTTAGCAGTAGCAAAATGATGCTTATACTCAGTTTTATTTGGCTTCACATCTCTAAATCTCGGTTTTAAAGGGCAATCTGCAACTAGATGTCCTAACTTGTTACATCTAAAGCAACATCGACTCTCCATTTTCTTGTCAAATGTTGGTTTGGATGTAGAGGTAGTGTTACCAGCCGTTCGTCTCACATAAGGTGGGACGTACGGATTGAGTGGAGAACTCTTTTTAGAAACTTTATTTTTATCTCCATCGGTGGGTAAACCTACCTTCTCTTTTGTCTGACCAGATTCGGACAACTTATCCGAATCCGATGAGACAGGACTTGAAACAGAAATATTCACACTAGAAACAGGCGAACTCGTTTCGCCACAGCTAACACTTGGTTCTACACTTGTAATCTTGATAGGAGTTGTCTGAGGAACCTCGAAATCAACAGATTTCTGAACACTTGGATTATAAGTATAGTTGTGGTTAAAGGGTGGTGGAACTTCGTGATAACCGATTCCTCCCCTCTTTGCAGAGGTACCTTGATCACTCACGAGGTGATCAAGGATTGCCGAGGAATTCCTGAACTGCTCAAGTTTGCGGTTCAGTTCCACCACCTTTACCTGGTGGTCAGCAATCTGTTTATCCCGATCAGCAATCACTTTAGTTTTTTCCTCCAAAACTTCATAACTAAGATCAATTATTTCAATTTTCTCAGCAAGTTTAAGCTTTAAGCTTTGAATGTCTTTTTCACATGCTTTTATTTTAATTTTATAACTGTTTTCTCTTGATTTAGTAAAATGGTGATCTTCTTTAATAGTTTTAAAATCAGCATCTAAACGGACGTACTGATCAGTTATCGTAGTGAGTTGCTCAGACAAATTTTCACAACTAGTACAAATAGTTTTAGGACTTACCTCGGAGCGATTATCTTTGTCATTTGCCATGAAAGCGGTTTCTTCTTCATTTGCTTTCTCAATTTTTTCAACCTTCTCACATTCTTCAGCTTCAGACTCAGCCATGTTTGCTTGCTCACCAGAACCACTTGAGCGTTGATTCCAGTTGTACTCTCCTGCCTCTCTGGTCAACATGGCATTTATCTCTCTGTTAACTCCTGAGTGTTGTGTAGGCCGACCTTATCCTCGTTCAACCCTCTCATTTCTGCATTCCTTTGCAAAGTGCCCATACTGTTGACAGTTATAGCACCTTACCTTGGATTTGTCGAACCCGGGCCTACCACCAACAAACTTTCTTCCAGTTTTGTGCATAAACCGTTTAACACGCCTCACAATCATTGCCATTTGCCATTGCAAATCCATCTCCTCCAGATCATCAGCATCGATCTGGTCGTAGTCCTCATCCAGAACAGCAGGGTCCACAATCTTCCCCTGGATGTAGTTTTCATAGGAAGCAATAAATGATGCATAGACTGCAAACTGCTCTTCAGCAGATTTTACACTCATAGGCATCTTGGAATAATTATTGCTTGAGGCATGTGCAGAAAAACCACTTGAGGACGCTTGAGGCTTTGAAGTACTAGATCCTCCAGCAACGAAACATACATCACCATTCATGTTAACAGAAACATTTCCTTCATGAGGTGAGTCAGGACCTGACTCCCCTTTCGAGTAAAAAGCAGCAGCTTCAGGCCTTGAACTTGAGCCTGAGTTAACCTTAGCACCATACATACCAGGGTCTTGTATCTGATCTGTTGGTGTTTCCTTTCGAACCATATTAAGCTCATAAGTTCTGAGCTTGTTTACTGCTGTTTCTAGATCATAGGTTGGAAAGTCTCTGTCTTCCCTCATAAGGACGGTGTACATTTCCCACTTCGGTGGGAGAGCATCGAGAAGCTTTTCAACGATCTCTTCTTCTCGGTAAGCAATTGAATAATTGCTGAGCTCTGTCATTAGATGATAGTATCTGGTGATAATATCATCCAGTGATTCGTTCTTCAAAAATTTGAAGACGGAGAACTGGGTTTTCAAAAGTTTTATCTTCGATGCACGGATACCCACATTCCCCTCGAATCTATTTTCAAGAGCATCCCAAAGCTCTCTCGCAGAAGTGTACTTTCGGAAAGTGTGGAGAACCTCTTGAGGAAGTGCCATTGTTATAGCTGCATGGGCCTTACTCTCAGCCTCATACATTTTCTTTTCTTCGTCCTCCATTTTGCTATACTTCTTAACCACATCACGTCCTTCGTATTGCATAGTTGGAGGGATATATCCATCCTGGATGCACACCCACATTTTGGCATCCTGGTATTTGATGTATTGGATGAATCTGTCCTTCCATGCCACGAAGTCAGTTCCTTTCATCAGTCTCGGGGCCTTTATGGCTGACCCCGCTTCTACTTCCATCTTGACCAAATCGGAGATGTTGATCGACGACATCCTTGCAAAAACCTGAAAAACCTGGAAAAAACAAAAAAAATATTAAAACAGCTCAGTAGGCGAAGTTAAGAATAACTTCGCTTGAAGGTTAACTTCGCTGAAAAGAGAACTTTGCTGAGATCTTAAATTCGCTTGAATTTGGCGAAGTTAAAAATAACTTCGCTTAGCTCTGGCGAACTTATGAGTTGAGCGAACTTGGGTATGAAGCGAAGTTGCGGATAACTTCGCTAAGGCGAACTTATGAAGTGAGCGAAGTTGTGGTTAACTTCGCTAATCCTTATATCTTCGCCAAAAACCCTAATTCCAGCGACGGCAACTTCGCCTGAAGAATGGTAACTTCGCCCGATGAACGGTAACTTCGCCCGATGAACAGGGAAGTTTGTTCAGATCTGTTTTCGTCAATCCAGCAGCTCCCGATCAATGCAAAGGCTTGAAAATGACTGTCAAGCACTAGCAAAACTCAATCCCAACAAAAACACGTCCCGCGAATAGGTCAAACGAGACGTTTTCTACACCCGCGTGAAATCCCGAACCTCACAATCGAGCCGATTGGCTCTGATAGCAATTGTAGGTTCCTGGACGGATCGTACACGGGATATCGCTAACAACGCAGGTGCGGAATCCCTGCGCAGGTAGTTACGAGTGTAGAGATAGAATCACACGAGCAATAAATCAACCACGTTATATTGATAACCGAACACGTGACTCACGGTCACTATTACAGAAAATAACACGTAACACCAATATGAAACACACTGAAACAAACCCTAAACGACCAACACTCAAACTGTTTCAGCGAAACAGTTTTATACACGACAACTTCGCCATTGGCGAAGTTGTCCATAACTTCGCTGATTCAACAAGTTCGCCATAGCGAACTTGTTGACAACTTCGCGTATTACAAAACAATCATAAACAAAACATAATTACATTACAGACTCGATTACAAATGCTAGACTATGAACTACTGACACACATGTACCAACAAAAGCTCGTGGAGGATACAGAAAGGGGAATGAGAGCAGATGGCAAGCCATGGATGGTGATGAAGTACAAACCGATCTGATGCATCAAGGAGGTTCCAATGAAGACTATGCCTCAAGATGTGTTGAAGAATCTAAAATGGTGGTACGTTGATTGCCAGACTGCTGAAGCCGTGATGGAAGACGAAGATGAACAAGAAGTGCTGAGGGTGTATGATCCGATGCATCTTGTTAACTTATCGAAAGCTGATCTGCAAGTGTTGAATGAAATGAAGATATTCTATATTCCTGCTTGGAAGGATGAAGCAAGGAAATATCAGCGAGTAGTCACGGTGTGTGTTAGAAAAGGAGTGCACGCGTAAAGATACAGGATTACGAGACAAGAGCTGAAAGATCAAGATATGAAGCTACTGCCAAGGGGGAGTCTGTTGGTGCATAGATGTCAGTAGTTCATATGTCTAATGTCTGTAATCGAGTCTGTAATATTGTTTATGTATTTGTTTGTTTAAAGCGAAGTTGTTGACAAGTTCGCTTAGGCGAACTTGTTAACCAAGCGAAGTTGTTGACAAGTTCGCCTAGGAGAACTTGTTGAACAAGCGAAGTTATGGACAACTTCGCCTGAGGCGAAGTTGTCGTGTATTTATATAGGTTACGGATTTCTGTTTAGTGGTTGTTCAAGTTACGTGTAATTCAGTGAGTCAAGTGACGTGAGGTCGAGAGTCTGTAAGTATCACGGTTTGAGTTATTAATATAACGTGTGTTTGTTCGTATCGTATTCGTGTGTTCGTGTGTGTTTGTGTTCTACATCCGTAACGATCTACACAGGGATTCCGCACCTGTGTATATCGGGATATCTCGTGTGATCCGTCCAGGGAACCTACAGTCGTGTCCACCGAATGCATACCGCGTGATATGGAATCGACGGTCTTACCACCTCTGGCGTATGGTCTTTGGTATCCACTCATAGCTAGCCCATTAAACAGCGCGATGCACTCATCCGGGTCCTTTGTCGTCAATAGATTTCCTCCCGCCACCGTGTCAAGCATGTTTTGCGTCACGTACGTCACTCCATTGTAGAAGTTCTCAACAACCACCCAATCTTGCAAGTCTTGGTTTGGGCACAACGCTAATAGATTCTTAAAACGCTCCCTTGCCTCGTAGAAACTCTTGGTGTCCTCCATCTGAAATGAATGAATCTGGTTACGTAGGCGAGCGGCCTTAGCCGGAGGATCGTATTTCTCAAGAAATAGGGTCTGCATGGCAGCCCAAGTAGCTATGGAGCCCTGTGGGAGGGACTCAAGCCACATACTCGCTTTATCGATGAGCGAAAATGGAAAAACCCTGAGTTTCACGGCGTCTTCGGATACGCCGGAAAGATGGAAAGTGTCGCAGATACGCGCGATACGAGTGAGATGATGATGCGGGTTTTCGTGAAGTAACCCATGGAATTGAGCAGAATGAGAAATGGTATTCAGAATGTTCAACGGAATCTGCCGGTTCGCGTTAACTCCAATGGCCGGGGGTGCGATGCTGAATCTCGCGCCAGCATTGGCCGGTCAGGCCCGGTCTGCAACTGTCCTCCTCGGTGGTGGATTGTCGCCCATGATCCTATCCCTATCGTCGGAGTAAATGGATGAAGAAGTGGAAGATGGTGAAACGGCGCGACGTCTCTCACGAAACTCTCTCTTTGGCTTGGGAAATGCTTCCGTGTCGGGTGGTCCTTGAGATCGAGTCTGTCGCATAAAACTATAATTTGAAATAAATTTAACTAAACTATTCTAACAAATAAGCAAAACAAAACAAAAATAATTACAAGTAGCACACAAGGTAAGTCCTAACTCGAGTCGCTCTCAAAACGCCTAAAACCGTGTCCCCGGCAACGGCCCTAAAAACTTGATGTCCGTCGGATAACCCTATAACAATGACCCTCAAAACTAAGCTTTAAATATAAAACAAAAATCCTAAAACCACACACAACCGGCAAGTGTACCGATCGCAAGTAGTATAGACCTAGGAAGTCCGAGTATCGAACACGTGGACACGTAAGACGCTAACGATCACTAACCCTAGACAAGACCTACCTAAGAATAATATTTAATTGATTTTTGATTTTTAGTTACTTAACTGGACTAACTAAACTGACTGACAAAACTTACCAAAAATAGAAAACTTAACGACAAACTAACTGTGTTAACTTCGGATGGAGAAAAACGTATACCTAGGTCTGAATCAAACTGCAGGCCTAACAAGCTAATGGATTGAATGATATCTAGACACCGGTTCCTAAAGATGACACGACTAAGGATCGCTCGGGCTCACTGGATCACCTCTCGGTCTCACTCAATAAACCTAAACTACTCAAAATCGCCTAAAACGACCAAACCGGGAAACAATTGTTAACGTGTTCTAATGTTGACTCACCTCTCGGTCTCACCAACACTCGAACCTAATGGCAATGAATACTACACAACCAAGGATAGAGGAACAATTCAACTTAAACCAAAATAGATCAACTAATCGCTCAAAACACCTAAACTTGACAAGAAACGAACTCGCTCTTGCGCAATCCTTATTCTAGCATGCAAAGGCAATGAGATAACCCTAACTTATTATCACCTCTCGGTCTCTAAGAATGTGCCTAACCGCTGTACTTAATCCAACTAATCATGCAACAAAACCCTACGGTGGTACCTACCGCAAACAAACCCTAAACACAAAGTCTAGAATCAAACAATGCGCCGATCAATCAATACAAAACTAATCAACCGACACAAGGAGTTTATGCAATGAATTAACCAATATTTCCAGCCTTTAAACACAACCTATTTCATGTCTAAATCAAACTTTACAATAACAATTAAAGGCTATCAATCAAACAATCATAAAACTCATCAAACATTAACAATTATCATCATTCCTTGGTAGAACCGAAAAGATTAGCCTCTAATCATCTTTGGACAGCCATGAACACTTAATAAAAACATCATATAACTCATCTCAATAATCAATTCAAGCATTCAATGATCAATACAATTTATAAACAAGTCAATATCTCAAGCAATTGCAAAACAATTCAACAATTAATCAAGAACAATGAAAGTGTATGAACAATGAAAAATATGTAAGGATATGAGATGTTTCGGGGCTGCTCTTGGCTGTAAAAACCGATGGTGAATGATCCCGAGACTTGTCCTTGCCTTCTTCTTCCTTCCCTAGCCGCCAAGACACCAACCCTAGCCGCCACAAAACTTTTTTTCTTTTCTTTCTCCTGCCCACTGTTCCGATCGCAGGTCTGCTGCCACTTAGGGTTTTTTTATTTTTTTTTAAGTTATAATATTATGTAGAGAATGGGCTTGTCCATGATGCATATGGGCCGGGCTTTTAGTTTTACTTGAAAACGTATGCGTAAAAAGCTCGTAAACTGCTCGAAAAGTCCGGTTTCTTTCTTTGTTTCACCCAAAACCTACAAGATTATTAAAACTATGTAAAACCTATATAAAACAAGTAAAAATACGTAAAATATAATATAATACGTAGATAAAAGGTGCGGAAAATACGTGTGTTTTACAACACATCACGTCTCGACACCATATCTTGTAGCGATTACTTGGCGCCTAGTCCGGATTTTTACAACCATGCACGGGGTTGAGTGAGAAAAGTCACCAGTTTTGATGTAATAATAATATATAAGTAAAATGAGCAAAACTGATAATGTGAATATAAATCAATCAAACCATGAGCAAATAAAGGTGTCAGTTGACCATGCCTCTGGAACACAGGCAATGGCTACTATTACGGTGGTATGATCATACTATAATGTGATTATGTTGTACCTCTCCGAATGCGATAAAATAGAGCAATTAAAGAAATAGCAGTTAGTAATTCAATTATTAACACACAACATTCACAGTTTGCTAGTGCGAATAGTATATAAGTATGTAAATACGGATAAGTATGCAAGTGTCCCCAAAATGTTTAAAAAGCTGTAAAATATTTGGAATGACTTCACACCTTATTATTTAGGCGAGTTTAGATAAAAGTAACAAGAATAAACGAGTAAACCGTCTTTTAGCGTGCTGATTGAGTTAATCCGAACAGGCCTGAAACTTAGAGATAACAAGCTATAATTAAAACCGATATATAGCCACTTGAATCAATCCAGACGGATGTCTAGAACTCTGGTTATGAGATTTTCAGTAAATAGGCGACCTTGTACTGACCAGAATCCGAACAGCGAGTCGGAAGTTGGGGTTCGGTCAATACACTCAAAATCTTGAGATAAAACTAAAATTCTTCTAGACTGAAAGCTAGTTTCGACCAGAAGTGATAGAAAACGATTGGTCAACTTTGTTGACCAATATGCTCTTAAACGGATCGGAGTCTAATTGACCTATCTATACCCCTCAATATCAGAAATTGATTGAGGTTTGTTGATCATTGAACAATAGAGAACAATTTTATAGAAGAAAACTTACCCGGAAAGTGCTTAGGTGGATGAGAAACACAGTCAAACACCGGGAAAACACCAAAGTCAACTTGAATACGGACAATCTTGAAGAAAATAATAAAGAACGAAGGGAAAAACAAGCTTTTCTTGAAGATGGCGGCTGCTACAGAGTATATTAGGGTTTGGGGAAGAGGTTTGTAGGTTATGATGGTCTTGCTTGTATAAGATTAGTAAACAAAAGCTAATTTAAGTCAAATGACTCGTTTAAGCAACAATATCTCATTTAATGATCCAATCAACTGAAAATCAACCAAAATTTGTTCTTGAGGAAGGGGCTAATGTATATGTACTTGTACCAAGTCTAGGAGGGTTTTCTTTGAGCTTAAAACACGCGTTTTGGTCCAAAATTAAGCGATTTAGCATTAAACACGACTTAGTACTAAAATTAAAAGATTCTTGCTCATCTGGGACTCTGGCTATGCCACACGACTAGGTGAGGCCTTCCACGAAGCGCGAAACAGAGTGGGGGATAGCCTGACCACTTTTTTTGTTAGTTTTGGTCTCCAATGTTCCCAAAATGTCATTTTTGGCCATTTTAAGACATTTTAAGAAATAAATGGCAAGTTTAAATAACACAAAGGGTATAAAATGAAAATACACCAATGAATACTTGTAAATGCATGATTTTATTAATAATCAAGATCCAAATTACGTCTCCGAATTGATAAAACAAATACGAATACCATTATAAAAGATCTGAAATGTTACAGCATTCCCTACTTTTGGGTATTTTATCTCAAAATTAGAGAATTAACTGTAGCGAACAGATGAGGATACTTCGCCTTCATTTGATCTTCACGCTCCTAAATAAAATCTACGCATTGTTTAGATTCCCAACGAACCTTAACCAATGGTATGCGGCTTTGTTTGGTAACTTTTTCCTTGTGGTCCATAGTCTCAACGGGTCTTTAAACAAAATGCATGGTCTCATCGATACGAACTTCATCGAGAGGTATTTGAATATTACCCTTGACAAGTTTCGACATGTGAAACACCGGGTGAACATTTGAGAGCTTGAGAGGAAGTTTAAGTTTATAAGTAACATGACCAATTCTATCGCGGATTTCAAAAGGACCAACGAAACGTGGTGATAACTTTCCTTTCTTTCCAAATCTAACTACTCCTTTCCACGTAGACACTTTAAGAAGAACTTGATCACCAACATTGAATTTAAGGGGTTTCCTTCTTTTATCCGCATAACTCTTTTGATGACTACGAGCGGCGAGAATATTTTGATGAATTTGAGCAATACAGTCAGTCGTTTCTTGAACTAATTCAGAACCGATAATTTAAGATTCCTCGACTTCATTCCAACAAATCAGAGAACGACACTTGCGACCATAGAGGGCTTGGAATGGTGGTATTCCAATGCTCGAATGAAAACTCTTATTATACGAGGACTCGATGAGTGGCAAATGAGAATCCCAATTGCCCCCCAAAATCGAGGACACTAGAGCAAAGCATATCTTCTAGAGTTTGAATCGTACGCTCAGACTGACCATTAGATTGCGGATGATAGGCAGTACTGAGATCCAAACGAGTTCCCAAAGCTGACTAAAGTGACTTCAAAAAACGAGAAGTAAAACGACCATCTCTATCAGAGATAATGATTAAAGGATTTCCATGATGGCAAACAACCTTTTCCACATAAATTCATGCCAACTGATCCACTAAATATGTTTCCTTAATAGTTAAGAAATGAGCAGATTTTATCAAACGATCATTGATCACCCAAATACTATCATGTTGTTTTCCGGTGGAAGGAAGCTTAGTAATAAAATCCATAGCAATATCTTCCCACTTCAAAATAGGAACAGGAGGTTGTTAGAGTAAACCAAAAGGTCGATGATGCTTGGCTTTTACACGTGAGATATTTCGAGACATAGAGAGCAATGTCTTTCTTCATTCCGGGCCACCAATAGACAGAACGAAGATCAGCGTACATTTTATCCGCACCAGGATGAATAGAATACCGTGACGTACGAGCTTCGTCCATAATGAATGTGTGAAGATTGTCACGATCGAGAATCCACAAGCGATTAAGGAAATAAAGCAAACCATTAGGCTTAGATTCCAGCTGAGTTTACGTACCACACGACATCTCTTCATACATGTTTTTTTCAGATACGGATTCATGTTGGGCGTCAAGAATACCCTTTTCAATATCACTTTGGATAAGAACTCAAGTGTAATGCCTGCTAATTTATCGGTTTAAAAATTTCCTGCGTGTAGAGTATGTATGTTTTCTTGGGAGTTGTCCGGCATCTTTGGTTGACCCGACCATCTTCCCAGTACGTTAAATTACCTAACCTTTCCTTCCAAGTTACCATATCCCTTAAACCTTGAAGGCTAATGTGTAACATTTGTATTACATCATAAAACAAAAATAACCTAACCCTAATCCACATTAGCGCCGATCGGACCTGCTGACCCCCCTGCTCGTTTTTCTTCTGTCCAGCCAGTTTCAGCCGTGAAAACTTCAATTCAAGATTGGTTTTATGATTTCCCACGTCTTTTACACCTTAATTGATCATATTAACGCGCTTATTGGTTGTTAAGGTTGAGTTTTGATGATAACAGTTTGCTGACAGATTCGTATACGTTTATTGTAGGGTCTGTGACATAATGATAATCCATTGTTTTTGATCGATTCTTAACTCCACGATGTTCTAATTTGAGTATAGTTTCTAGAAAGGTATAATACGTAATTTTTGGACGAGATTTGAATGGTTTTTATGAATTTATAAAATCGAGTGTCAAAGATGATGCGGGATGACGGATTCTGGTCTGTCTTCCCGACGTCATAACCTTTTTTAGATAGCTCCAAACTGGTTGGTTACACTTCTGGAAGTTAGTATTTTGAGTTAGGAACCAAACCCAATTGGAATCGTTTAATTTGGTTCGGTAATGAATTTTATAAAAATAAAACCATTTTGTTGCGCACTGAAATAGCTGGACGTACCTTGCTGTGTTGGAGGAATTTTTATAATTTTTGTGTCCAATAGAAAAATATAATAAAAATATTTTTATAAACCTAAGACATTTATTAAAGTCTGGTAAAAATTTAATAATTTATTTCAAAGGTTATCCTATGTAATTAAATGCATCTTCGCATGCTAAAATCTACACGTTTTACTCATTATTAATCGATAAGTTCGTTTTAGGCTTAACCGGTGGAATTGGTTAGTTGAAAGGTTTTAGGGGCTGAGGTAAAGTTGTTGGGCCTTGGGCCAAGTTTTTGGGCCTTGGGCCAAGTGTTGGGGCCTTACAAGTTGGTATCAGAGCCATGGTTCGAGGGATCCGAGCATCCCCGAATGCTTGGACTCGAACTGTAAGAAAAGAGACCAGTATGCCCACTGTGAGTAGCTGCACGCCAAGAGGTAACTGTAAATTATTTAGTCATTCATTTGAATTTGAAAGTTTCCAGTATGTGATTAATTGCAAAGTGTTAGATAGAATGCTAATGTGGTTAGGGGCAGGGGGTGCTTAGAACGGGCCGGTGAAGTAAACGACTAATAACACTTGATCAACGATATTAGCAGTTTACCCTTACCTTCCATGTTTTAAATACCACTTGTGTCTGACTATGTTAGGGTTCCGTCTTTGTAGGGATAGGATTTGGCTAACTCTCGAGTCGTTAGCGTTAAAGTTTATCTTATTCCCTAAATTCTCCTATTCGTTTCCCCATCCTCTCGAACGCTTTGCGTGTAATTGTTTAGCTGAGGCGTAGCATACTGTCACTCTAGGTTCCTTGGTACTTGACCTCTTAAATTCCTCGCTCCTTCAAGAATGTATGAACAATTGTTTAGCTAAGTAGGAGCGTGATGTTATCCTAGTTACCTTTCTACTTGATGAATTACCAGCGTCCGTCTTATTTGATTCGGGCGCCAGTAGAAGTTTTGTGTCTACCGCTTTCTGTTCCTCGTTGAATAAATCACCCGAACGTGTAGTCGATGGGTTTGAGGTTGAGGTCGCCGTAGGAAAATCCGTGTCCGTGTCTAGGGCTATTCAGGGTTGTTCCATCGAGTTGTCTGGTTATAGATTTTCGGTGCGATTGTATTTGATGCCGCTTGGTTGTTTTGATGTGGTGCTCGGGATGGATTGGCTCGCGAATGTTGATGCTCAGATCATTTGTGGTCAGAAACTCGTTCTTCTAAGGGCCCCGGATGGGACTCGAATTACGGTCTTCGGTGATCGGAATGTTGCGACGCCACATATTATATCCATGCTTAAAGCGGGAAAGTTGATGCAGCGGGGGTGCGGGGCATATCTGGCGTATGCTATGAATGTGAATACCGAGGTGGCTACAGTTGGTGATGTTTCTATTGTTCGGGATTTCCCGGATGTATTTCTAGATGGTTTGTCAGATGTGCCACCGGATCGCGAGGTCGAGTTTCAGATAGACCTTGTACCGGGCGCCAAGCCCGTTGCCCGAGCTCCCTACCGCCTAGCGCCGAATGAAATGAAGGAACTTATGGCTCAGTTGGATGACTTGCTCGATAATGGCTTTATTCGACCGAGCATCTCGCCTTGGGGTGACCCGGTCTTGTTCGTTAAGAAGGACGGTAGCATGCGAATGTGCATTGACTACCGTGAGTTGAATAAGCTCACTGTTAAAAATCGGTACCCGCTCTCATGGATCGATGACTTATTTGATCAACTCCAAGGGGCTAATTTGTTCTCGAAGATCGACCTTAGGTCTGGGTATCATCAGCTAAAGATTCGGGAGGAAGATATTCCTAAGACTGCCTTCCGCACTCGTTATGGACATTACGAATTTCTGGTGATGTCTTTCGGTTTGACCAACGCACCGGCTGCGTTCATGGATCTTATAAACATGGTGTGTAGACCGATGCTTGATCGTTCGGTTATTGTGTTCATCGACAACATTCTTGTGTACTCTAAAAGTGAATCCGATCACGCTGGTCATCTCAGGGAAGTGTTGGAGGCTCTACGGAAGAACAAATTGTATGCGAAATTTTCTAAGTGTTCCTTCTGGTTACGTGAGGTTCAATTCTTAGGCCATGTTATTAACCCGAGTGGTATTCTGATTGACCCTGCAAAGGTGGAAGCCGTGAATGAATGGGAGTCTCCTAAGTCTCCAACTGAAATCCATAGTTTCCTGGGTTTGGCGGGGTATTACCGCCGCTTTATTCCCGATTTTTCGAAAATTGCTTCTACACTGACCAAGCTGACTAAGAAGAGTGTTAAGTTCTTTTGGGGTACGGAACAGGAGGAGGCTTTTCTTGAGTTGAAGAACAGATTGACGCATGCACCGATTTTAGCTCTACCTGATGGCACCGACGATCTGGTGGTTTATTCTGATGCCTCTTACCAGGGGCTTGGGTGTGTTCTGATGCAGCGAGGTCGAGTCATCGCGTATGCCTCGCGGCAATTAAAGCCTCACGAGGCAAATTATTTGTATGGTTTTACCTACGTTATCTATACCGATCATAAGAGTTTAAAGTATTTATTTGAACAAAAGGAAATGAATATGCGCCAGCGTTGATGGTTGGAGTTGATTAAGGATTATGATTTGGAGATTATGTACCACCCAGGTAAGGCTAACGTGGTGGCTGACGCGTTGAGCCGGAAGGAGAGACCGAAGCTGATTCGTGTAAAATCTTACCAGCTTATTCTTAAACCCGATATTTTGAAGCAAATAGCCAGCGTTCAGAATGAGGCTTTGTAGGTGGAATGGATTATGTCAGAACGTGTTTGGGGTTAGAAGTAATTGTTGGAAGACGTTGGTGATGGGGTGAATTATAAGGATGGTCATTTATGGGTACCGAAGTATGGGGGATTTAGGGGTAAAATTTTAGATGAAGCGCACAATTCGCGCTATTCCATTCATCCGGGCGCGACCAAGATGTACCAAGACCTGAAAAAGAATTATTGGTGGCCTGCGATGAAGCTTGAGGTGGCTCAGTATGTGAGTAAATGTTTGACGTGTCTACAAGTTAAGGCCGAGCATCAGAAACCGTTTTGGAAACTTCAGCCGTTGGAAATACCTGAGTGGAAATGGGAGCATCTTGCTATGGATTTTGTGACTAAACTGCCTCGTACTCCTAGGGGTAATTACGACACCATATGGGTAATCGTTGATAGACTGACCAAGAACGCTCATTTCTTGCCGATTCGAGAGACTTTTAATTCTGAGCAGCTGGCCGATGTGTTTATTCGTGATATCGTTTTTAGGCATGGGGTCCCGGTATCTATTGTTTCGGATAGGGATACGCGTTTTACCTCCAGGTTTTGGAAAAGGTTTCACGAGGAGATGGGTACCAAACTCCTTATCAGTACTGCCTATCACCCGCAGACGGATGGTCAGTCCGAGAGGACCATTCAGACTCTTGAGGATATGTTGCGGGCATGTGTAATCGATTTTGGTGGTAGTTGGGATCGTCACTTACCGTTGGTAGGGTTCTCATATAACAACAGTTATCATGCCGCGATCGGGATGTCACCGTTTGAGATGTTGTATGATAGGAGGTGTTGGACTCCAGTCTGTTGTGGTTCCATTGGCTAGAAACAGTTGGGTAGTTTGGAGGTGGTCGAGGCGACGACTGAGAAGCTCGATAAGATTAAGGCTTTTATGAAGGCCGCTCAGGGTCGTCAAAAGTCTTATGCGGATATAAGGCGAAGGCCTATTGTGTTTGAGGCTGGGGATCGGGTTATGTTGAAAGTTTCTCCTTGGAAGGGTATCATTCATGTTCGTAAGAGGGGTGAGCTTAGTCCGAGGTTCATTGGTCCGTTCCGTATATTGTCCCGTGTTGGTGAGGTAGCGTATGGACCGGAATTGCCTGATGAGCTCGCGGGGATTCATCCTACCTTCCATGTGTCCCACATAAGGAAGTGTTTATCGGATGAGGAGGCCCATGTGCTTCTTGATGATATTGAGCTTGATAGTAAGCTGAACTACGTGGAGGAGCCTATTGCTATACTGGACCGTCAGGAAAGGCGGTTGCAGAACAAGGTGGTTAAGCAGGTGAAGGTGCAGTGGAGGCACCGTAGGGGTTCCGAGGCTACATGGGAATCCGAAGATGAGATGATGAAACTGTATCCGCAGTTGTTCCTGTCGCATCGGGATTCGGGGACGAATCCCATTGTAAGGGGGGTGGACTTGTAATTTATCGGGTTTAAAAATTTCCTGCGTTTAGAGTATGTATGTTTTCTTGGGAGTTGTCCGGCATCTTTCGTTGACCCGACCATCTACCCGGTATGTTAAATTACCTAACCTTTCCTTCCAAATTACCATAACCCTTAAACCTTGAAGGCTAATGTGTAACATTTGTATTACATCATAAAACAAAAATAACCTAACCCTAATCCACATTAGCGCCGATCGGACCTGCTGACCCCCCTGCTTGTTTTTCTTCTGCCCAGCCAAATTTCAGCCGTGAAAACTTCAATTCAAGGTCGGTTTTATCATTTCCCATGTCGTTTACACCTTAATTGATCATATTAACGCGCTTATTGGTCGTTAAGGTTGAGTTTTGCTGATAACAGTTTGCTGACAGATTCGTATACGTTTATTGTAGGGTCTGTAACATAATGATAATCCATTTTTTTTGATCAATTCTTAATTCCAAGATGTTCTAATTTGAGTCTAGTTTCCAGAAAGGTATAATACGTAATTTTTGGACGAGATTTGAATGGTTTTTATGAATTTATAAAATCGAGTGTCAAAGATGATGCGGGATGACGGATTCTGGTCTGTCTTCCCGACGTCATAACCTTTTTTTCGAAAGGTCCAAACTTGTTGGTTTCACTTTTGGAAGTTAGTATTTTGAGTTAGGAACCAAACCCAATTGGAATCCTTTAATTTGGTTTGGTAATGGATTTTATAAAAATAAAACCATTTTGTTGCGCACTGAAATAGCTGCACGTACCTTGCTGTGTTGGAGGAATTTTTATAATTTTTGTGTCCAATAGAAAAATATAATAAAAATATTTTTGTAAACCTAAGACATTTATCAAAGTCTGATAAAATTTAATAATTTATTTCAAAGGTTATCCTATGTAATTAAATGCATCTTCGCATGCTAAAATCTACACGTTTTACTCGTTATTAATCGATAAGTTTGTTTTAGGGTTAACCGGTGGATTTGGTTACTTGAAAGGTTTTAGGGGCTGAGGTAAAGTTGTTGGGCCTTGGGCCAAGTGTTGGGCTTTGGGCCAAGGTGTTAGGCCTTGGGCCAAGTTGTTGGGCCGTGGGCCAAGTTGTTGGGCCTTGGGCCAAGTGTTGGGCCTTGGGCCAAAGTGTTATGCTTGAACAGCCCATTAGGCAAGAGTGTTCTTACGGTCTAGTTTAGTAACGTGTTGTGTATAATTTACAGGCCCTTGCTTGTGATTGTGCACTTAGGGATTTCTTAGCTCATTGTAGGTGTTCGATTAATTTCAGGTGAGTTCATGATGCCTTTTTTACTCTTTTTACTTTTGGGCTAGCATGCACACCTAAGTGTTTTCTTACATGATGAAATGTTTTAAACGAATTTATATAGGCTTCCTAGCATATAGTGGGCCTTGGATGTTAAATATATATATATATATACACACGTTATTGGTTGGCCTATATCTGGCGATGTTGTAGTCGTTTCGACTACTGATGTTGTGTATGCCTACTTTGTGTTTGCATGCACTGATGTTACGTGTTTGGGTTGTACGTTTGCTCGATCCTGATGTTATACGTGGATGTTATATATATATATATACTGTGATCTATATAGAGATGTAATTGAAAGGATGTTTACATATACATTTTGTATATGTATGTATGAGGATGTTTAGTTTTCGGTAATGATGATTTGATGGATGCACCCTTTTACTTTTTAAAACTTTTGGTTTGACTATCATAACTATTACTACTGTTATTATTTACTTAAAACTTGAACTCACTCAGCTCAAGCTGACTTTGTGTGCATGTTAGTGTGAGTTTCAGGTTAGGAAGAGGATGCCTTATCGCTTGGACGTGCACAAAGCTACTTGGACGGTGAAAGGCATACGGGAATTGAAGTTTTACTATTAAACATTTATTTTTAAAAGTTTTATTTAAAGATAACTATGTTGATTTTGGGTAAAATTCCCGGGTTTTGGGAACTTATTTTATTAATTATGTTTTCCACTGAATTATACTCTGAATTGCTTATCTTAATGAAATGAATCATTTTTAAGTTTAAATATTTTTACAAGTGTTTTGAATGAATACCAACTGTGGGGTTCCCGGGTTCGGGGCCTTACATCAAGTAAGAAGAACGGATTTGACTTGTCTATTACGACTGAGAGCGTCGGCCACGACATTCGCTTTACCGGGATGGTAGCGAATTTCGCAATCATAGTCGCTAATCAAATTGGCCCATTGACGTTGTCTCATATTGAGTTCTCTTTTATCAAAGATATGTTGGAGACTCTTATGGTCAGAAAACACTACGCATTTGGTACCGTAGATATAGTGCCTCCAAATTTTCAAGGCGAATATAACGACACCAAGTTGGAAATCATGCGTCGTATAATTATTTTCGTGTACCTTGAGTTGTCTTGAAGCGTATGCGATAACCTTGCCTCGTTGAATGTGAACACAACCGTGACCTTGATTAGAAGCATCACGGAAAACGATGAAATTTTCATTACCTTCAGGAAGAGCAAGAATAGGAGCATTGCAAAGCATATCCTTTAGGGTTTGAAAAGCTTCTTCTTGCTTTGACCCCCACACATAAGGTTTACCCTTGTGTGTTAAAGTGGTGAGGGGCAAATCAATCTTTGAAATTCCAAATGAAACTATTGTAATATCCCGTCAAACCAAGAAAAGAACGAACTTCGGTGGGTGGAGTCAGTGTTTTCCAATTCTTGACAGCTTCAATCTTTGCGGGGTCGACATGGATACCTTTTCCGTTAACAATATGACCCAAGAATTGAACTTCTTTAAGCCATAACTCACATTTCAAAAACTTGGCATACAACTGTTCCTTCCTTTGGAGGTCAAGAATAACATGTATATGCTCTTTGTTATCATTTTCGGTTTTTGAGTAGATCAAGATATCATCGATGAAAACAGCTATGAATTTATCTAAGTAGGGTTTACACACACGGTTCATAAGGTTCATGAAAACCGTGGGTGCATTGGTTAGCCCACAAGGCATAACACGAAATTCATAATGCCCATATCGAGTACAGAATGCGGCTGTGGGGATGTCACCTTCATTAACGCAAAGTTGATGATAACCCGAATGAAGATCGATCTTCGAGAAGCATGCGGCTCCTTGAAGTTGATCGAAAAGATCATTGATGCGAGGGAGCATGTAACGGTTCTTGATGATGAGTTTGTTGAGCTCGCGCTAATTAATACACTTGCAGAATGAGCCATCTTTCTTCTTCACAAATAAACGGGTGCGCCCCAAGGAGAAGAACTTGGGCGAATAAAACCCTTGTCTAAGAGTTCTTGAAATTGATTCGAGTGTTCTTGCATTTCAGACGGGCAAGACTATAGGGTGCTTTACCAACGGGGTTTACTCCTGGTACAAGGTCAATACGGAATTTGACTTGGTGAATAGGAGGGAGTCCAGAAACGTCATCAAGAAGGACGACGGGAAAATCGCGTACAATTGGGATATCTTGCATCTTCTTCTTATCACGATCCTTTTCCACCACAAGAGCTAGGAAAGCAACGCACTTCTTAGGCAGGTAGCGTTGAGCTTTATAACACAACATGAGATTAAGCTTAGAAGTAGGCGCATTATCGGAAACTTTAAGAGTATGACCAGCCTTGAGAGGTATACGAAGAAATTTTCTCAAAACATACAACCTCGGCACGATTTAGAGTGAGCCAATCCATTCCAACAATAACGTCGAAACTACCCATTTGCATAGGGATAAGGTCGATACTGAACTTGACTTTATTAAAACTTAAAACACAACCCCGAATAACCGAATCAATAATAATAGAGTTACCATTTTCTACTTCTACGGAAAAAAAGGCTTAGATAACTTATCCCATGGCTTATCAATAATATATACAAAATACAAGGAAATAAAACTCTTATCGGCACCAGTATCAAATAACACCGAAGAAAAATGATCATTAACAAGGAACGTACCATTCACCACATCGTTGGAATTCTGAGCTTTCTTAACATTCATCATTAGAGCATGACCATTAGCACTTTGGAATTCTTCGGCAACTTGGTTGGTTGGAGGAGCTTGGATAGCAGGGGCTTAAACTGTTGCATGTGGAGTAGCCATGAGCTGAGGAACTTGAGGGATATAGATGTGAGGTGCAAAACTTTGAGGGATTGGAAGTTGGTAGGTTTGAACTTTGTAAGCTTGGGTAGTGTAGTATGGTGCGGGTATAACACGAGCTTGGTGAACATGGGTGCCAAAGTAGGGTGTTGTCATAACTTGACCTTGATGAACATGGGTAAGCTAAGGGCACATGTTGCGGAGATAGTTAGGGTCTCCACAATGGTAGCAAGCACATGTGGTAGGTGCACTGGATTGAGCATATGGGGTAGTTGTGGGTCTAAGAGCAGGCGGCGCAGATCATTATGGGGCAGCAAACGCGCCAGGAAAACGTTAGCAAGGTGGCCGTAATGATTGCATTGGGTGCAGAGATGGCACGGGGATTGAGCCGGGTGATGACGGTTACATAAAGAGCATAATGGGTGAGATCCAGAGTAGGGTTTCTTGTTTGGGACATTTGGGTTTCTTGAGGTTGATGGTTGGCTTGGTTAACGACATAATTTTGATGGTTGGACTTATGTTTGTTGTTGTAGTTGTTGTTCATGTGGTAGTGGTGAGAGTTATTGTTTTGAGCGGGTTTGGGTTCAGCTCTAGCATTGGCTGAGGATTCGGCTTTGGTCTTGTCAGGGGTAGGTTTGGAATCTTTTCGAGTCAAGGTCCCATCCCTAACATGATCATCCAAAAGGGCAGCAGCAAGGGCAATCGCTTCCCCAATGGAGAGAGGGTCACGACTAACCACAACATCATGGAAGATCATTGGTAATCCACGGATATATTTCCGAATACCACGAGTCACAGGTGTTACAAGGTGTGGTATTAGCAGGCTAAGCTCCTTAGGGAAGACATTCTTCGAGGACCAAAGATGAAATTTTTATAAAATGATGGGTAAGTTGCATAAGTGAGTTGATGTAAGATAATAGTGAAATTAAATCAATTAAAATCGTGCTAGTGACTTATCATAACTTGAGGATGCGTTGAAATTTAAAATAATGCAGATAATTTTGAGATATTTAAATAAATAAACAAGGTTTATTTAAAAGTAAAATTTCAAAATGAAATTTTATTGGGTTGGGCTTTCCATGGTACCTCAAGAACCCAAATTAAATAACAAAACATATCCAATGAGTTGGGCCTCTCATGAGCTTTTCATGGCAATTTGAATGACCCAACTAAATAACGCAACATAAATTTGTGATTGGGCCTTCCATGAGAGTTCCATGGCATTTTAAATGGCCCAATTAAAATAACGCAACATAAATTTGTGAATTGTTTTATTGGCATTGGAAGCACATTACATTATGGCAGGGCAATGTTTCACAGTTTAATGAATCTTCCACTTATTTGATGGGCTGGTTAAGAGATTATTTATGGTTAAACTCTTTACAACTTATTAATGGATATAATCCGGCCTCTGTAACATCCGTGTTTTTAAGAATAATAAATAAAAGAAAATTTTATTATTATCTGTGTGTCGTTATTTAATTTTATTAAGTAATAATAGGTTTAGGTGGTAGGCTTAGGGTAGAAGATGGACCAAGGGGTGGTATCGGGCCTAAGGCCCATGGACTTGGGGTATTTAAACTCCTAAACCTCCCAAAACTCTTAACATTTTCATCCTCCATCTCCTTCCTCCCTACATACACAAACTCTCTTCCTATCATATTCTTCTAAGATCCAAGAGAAACAAGGTGATTTCGTGATCTAGCATCACCAAACAACAAGAAACATGTCCAATCCAAGGGTTGGTCCAGATCCGAAACAAACACAAAACCGTGAGGTATGTTTCGGTTAAAAGGCTAAGTTTTGAGGTCGGTTTTGACATGCAACTCGGTATAATAGTAGATCGTGCTGTAAGAGGCACGAGGAAGGGTCATAAGGAAGTGTCACGGGAGAAATGGCTGAAAAATGATAAAATAAAGGAAATGACGATTCTGATCCCACGGGAACAAATCACATTGCACATGCATGCGATGCGATTAGTTTAGGGACATGCGATGCGATTAGAATTTACCATGTGATGCGATTGGATTTCATTAATGCGATGCGACTGGTTGCTATCCATGCGATGCGACTCGTTTGCATCAATGCGATGCGATTGAAATGCTTCCATGCGATTGGTTTCATATTCGATCCAAATGGATGCAAAGTTAACTCGACTCGTTTTTCTGATGAATTTTTAATTAAGGCTTATTAATGAAATTTTTTTTTTCCAAGTTGACCTGGCAGCTCGACCCCAGCTCGACCCCAGCCAGGCGCTCTACCACTTGGACCGTGCTAGGGGCTGCCGCCCCTAGACCACGCTACCAGGGGTGCTGCCCCCGGACCCCCCGTTAGTTAAGGATTTCATTAACCTAGACATATGAAGTAGTAGAAGTAGATAATTGATAGTCGTAAGTTGTTAAACAGTTAGCCGTGCCCAGCTGAGAAGAGGTGTTTCCATAAAACTCAAAAATGAACCGACTTCAGGTGAGTTCTAGCCCCATTTATCTTTGAAATTTTTTCGGGGCTGTGTGCATTCTTGTAAGACTAGAAATATTATATATATATATATATATATATATATATGATGAATGTGAATAACTAAAGCAAGAATGAAAGAATGTTGTAAGAACTTGTATGTGTTTAGTTTGTTTAATTAAATGTGTTTGTATGAGTCAAGTAAGAAGGTAATGTAAGAGTCAGGGTGGCAGGCCCTTCTAATACCTAGGCAAGAATAGAGTGGCCAACTCTATGATATCGGTGCAAGAGGTCGGGTGGCAGACCCTTATAATATCTGTACAAGAATGTAAGAATAACTGTATGTTATGTAATAAAGTGTAAGAATAATATATGAATAATACAAAGTGATCTTTGTATGAAAATGAAAGAACGTGTAAGAATAAATATATGTAAATGAAAGAATGAAATAATGTGTATGTAAGACGGAAGAGGACAAGTATAGGATAAAAGTAAGAACGGTACCTATGGGTACAAATGTGTAAGAATAATCCTGTAATCTGTTAAACTAGGACTCACTCAGCGTAGCTGAATTTTAGTATGCACGCAGGTGAGTAGGATGAGGCAGGTTGCTTGAGACGGGAGACATGGCATTCAAGAAGAGACTTTTATCGGAAGAACAAAGAATCATGTGATGTTTCTTGTTTTATATTGAGACTATTTATTGTGTTTAAGACAAGTTAACTTCTGTTAAGACAATATTTGATGATTTGTACTATATTGGTTGATGTTTTATGGTTCCGTGAAAAGTTTTAATTCACTATGATATTTAGAACTGTGTTTATAAGTAAATCCAACACCCAATGTACGGCACCAGGATCGGGGCCTTACAGCCTCCCATGAGCATTCCATGGCATTTTAAATGGCCCAATTAAAATAACGAGTTATCAAAGCAATTGATTTTGTCGGCCCATGAGCGTTACATGGCATTTTAACTTACCCAACTAAATAACAAATTATCAAACCAATCGAGCTGGTCGGCCCATGAGCGTTACATGGCATTTTAACTGTCCCAACTAAATAACGAACTAACGGCTTCAAATGTGAGAAGTTGAAGTATCTCGTGAACCACCACGGGTTACGTTCCAACCAAATATCAAATCAAAAACGTGTTTAGAAATGGATAGTTAGACTTACCATGGGTTTAAGTGGATTTTTTCACCCAACTAACACTTTTTTTAAAATAATAACAATAATAATATAATATTGGAAATTTTCTCGAATTTAGCCACGAACCACAGTGAATTCGATTTTTTAATAAAAAGGAATGTAACCGTTTAACCGACACGTTGAACACTTAAAGTTCCGGTGGTATGAAATTTGTTCCGCTTTGGCCTATAAGATTGTGTACTATGGTCAGATTATCCTCCAGGTAAGGAATATCGTCTTACCTTTGGTTCTTGGAACCATTTTGCCAAGGCCCGACTCACAGTTCTCTCCCCCTTCCAGTTACTACGAGACCATGTCATACTCCCATGCTTTAAGGTGCGCGAGTAAAAACAAAACAAGGGAATTATTAAGAAATTTTCCAAAATAAAAACAATCTACTAAATTTATTAAATAAAAGAATTTAAAATAATTTTTAGAGTGAGGCATAGCCTCGGAGTTTGTGTGTGCACAATATTAAAATAATAAAATAAAGGAAAATTGGAAACAAATAATCCCACCTTTTGTGTATTGGCCGATAATAATCCCACCTTTAAAAATCACTATTGACGGTCCAACCTTTCAACAATTTTTGTCTCAATGGTCCTCCGTTAAAAAACAGTGTTTTTAACAACCAATTCGGATGTCGGTAATTTGTGCATCGTGCTTGCGAATTACCGACCCATCCAACTCGTGTAGCGTCATGTGGGCTTGTTGGCTGTGATTTTAATAAATTTGGTCCACACGGGGCTGAGTCGGTATCTAAGTGCATAAACAACCCGTTAACGCGCGTATTCGATAAAGTCAACAACTTTCGGGGGTAAATTGGGAACCCTTTGCCCCCGGGATTAACTAAGGGTGGTTTTGGTAAATACTTGGCCTCGGGGACTGATGTAATTGAATTTGGTAATGTCAAGGCTTTAGGTCAATCAAATTATGTTAGAACGTCCCGTAGGATAAACGAGTCGGTACGTTTAGTTAGTAATATTTGTGTGCAATCCGACAGGCTTGTAAACTGTGGATTGGCTTTGAAGTTCTCAAACTCTTTGGTGTTTGTGTGGCTCGTTTCAGGTGAGTTCATGATGCCCCTTTTTAACGTTTTTACGTTTTGGGCTAGCATACACACCTTATTATGATTTTAACCGATTTTATTCCTTTAAACTATTGGGTTGGTATTGTATGATATTGTTTGTGGTTGTACTTTTAAGAAGACATGTGTAAATTATATTTTATGCATTAGGATATTTTAGACTCGTTATAGGGTCATATATCCCTCAAGGTTATGCATATTACTTGGGCTCTAAGCCTCGAGGTTGCTATTAGGCTTAGTATTGAATGCCTAGATTATCCATTATTTATGGATTGTATGTGGTGATATTGTTGGTTGGATGTTTGAATTAGATGTTTGTATGTGTGTATGTGAATGTGTATGTGATGGTAAACTGTGACCGAGTCAAATATATTACTCGGGGAGGACCCAGGGTGAGGAGGCCCGTGTTGCATGTTTATGACCCGGCGGGTCAAATATATTACTTAAGGAAGACCCGGTGTGAGGAGGCCCGCCGTTCTCTAAACCGTGGTCGGGTCAAATATATTACTTGGGGAAGACCCGGGGTGAGGAGGCCCGTATCACGTGTTTGGTATGTTAACTACGTGTTTGCATACGGATGGATGGTGATCTTGGCCGGGCCAAACTATACGACTCAGGTTCTTAAATCCTGTGGCGGGCCCTGAAAAACCCGTGAGGGGGGAGGCTCGTGTGGCATGATCATCATCGGATGTTACGTGTTTGGGTTGTACGTGTGCTCGACCCTGAATGTTATACATATGGATGTTATAGATGGTGAACTTGGCCGGGCCAAACTATACGACTCAGGTTCTTAAATCCTGTGGCGGGCTCTGAAAAGCCCGTGAGGGGGGAGGCTCGTGTGGCATGATCATCATCGGATGTTACGTGTTTGGGTTGTACGTGTGCTCGACCTTGAATGTTATACGTGAATGTTATATATATATATATTGTTATATATATAGGGATGTACTTGGAAGGATGTTGATATATATATATATCTTTTGTATATGAATGTATGAGAATGTTTAGTCTTCGGTAACGATGACTTAATGGATGCACTCTTTTTACTTTAAAAAATTTTGGTATGTCTACCATATTTGTTATTACTGATATTGTTTACTTAAAACTTGAACTCACTCAGCTCAAGCTGACTTTGTGTGTATGTTAGTGTGAGTTTCAGGTTTAGAGGAGGATGCTTACCGCTTGGACGTGCTGGAGACTACTTGGACGGTTGAAGGCATAACTAGTCGGAGATTAATACGCAAACTGTTTTCTTTTTATTTATTACTTTAAACATTTAAATTATGGTTTTGGGAACTTGGTTTTAGTACTTGTGATTTTCCGCTGTTTATCACTCTGAACCGAATTTTAATAAGATGAAATGGTTTGACTTTAAATTTTTAAAAATTTTGGATATGATTACCAACTGTAGGATTCCCGGGATTCGGGGTCTTACAATGGTGATCATGTGACTACTTTATCCACTACAGCTCTTCCTCCTAAAGGTACTATAAGGAAGGCAACGTTTGCTTCCCTTCGAAGCAGCAAAAGGTTTAAGGCAACTCCAGTTCCCAGCTCTTCAGCTTCCTATCATGTGGATTTGTATGAGGATGCTGCTCTTGTTGCCTCCATCACTGGTTACACTCGTTATGATGAAGAGAAGACTCTTAAGAGCACAACTCCTTAGCCCATGAAGTCTCCTGTGAAGCCAAGTACCGAGAAGGAAGCTTCGACTTCTTAGCCAAAGACGGTCTGTGTTGCTTCCCAGGCTGCTGATGCTGAGGATGCTTCTTCTGATGAAGCTGCTGCTATGTATGTTCCATCGTGGAAGATTCGTAATGGGGATGTCTTAAAGAGGGCCCATGTTTGTTCGGACCTTCTTCTTCATTGTATTCCCCCAGCAGCGAAGAAGGTTGTTGAGTATTTGGGTGAAGGTGAAGTGATGGGAAAGATTGAGTTTCAATTCTAGTAATAAGTATTTTTAAGCTTGCCATTATTTAATACCAATGTTTTCTCTTATCAGACTAGCATTATGATTTCTATAAGTTTCTACTTTATCTATACACAATTTAGAGCATAGATACTTACCCTGGGAATGCCATAATTTCCTTGACTGCTTTCTGCTGCAATACTTGTTGAAGCTTGATCTCTATTCACAAACGCCATCCCAACCAAGTTCATCAGGTTCGTCAGTTCACCCATTTGAGCCATCTAGTCTGGCTCAATAGATTCACCAGATTGGGTGATTAATTCCTTTGTCTTTGAGCTTTCTTGACCAATTCTTGGAACCCCTTGACCCAATGAGTATCTTGACTAACTATCGTTTTACCAGCATCATTACTTTACCCACTTTACAATCAGATACATCAACAATCTTCACATCTCCAGCAGGTTGTCTTGGGTTAGTGCATTCTCTTGCAAAGTGCCCCATTTCGTAACAGTTGTAACAACAGAGCTTATCCTTGTTAAATCCAATGTTGTTGCTGTCGGAATCCTTGAAGTTGTTTTTCCCACACTTCTTCATGAAGGTAGTCGCCCGATGAATAGTCATGGCCATATGGTACTTAATATCCATCTTCTCAAGGTCTTGTGCGTTGATCTTTGGAAGATCTCTTTAATGGAAAGACGGAGGTAACAGTTTTCCTTGCAGCAATCCCTCATGGCTGGCCATAAAGACATGGAACAGTGAGATTTGAGAGTTATCAACTTGCATATTGGGTTGACTTGAGCTTGAGTTGCTAGAGTTGTTGCTTGAAGAGTTATTGATCTCATGAGCCTTCAGGGCCTGATTAACAACTTGATTTACCATATCTTTAATTGAGTTTAATGTTGACGATCCTGAAGCACCTGTAGATGACTTAAAAGCTTTTTTATCGGACTGAGCTGCATATTGAACAGCTTTTACCCCCATTGACTCGATGAACGGTAGGATGTAACTGACTGAGAAAAGCTGAGCCGAGTCTAGAAGCTGTAGAAACACTGGCATGATTCAGAGAACTGACATGATTTCTTATACGTAGTTTATCATCCGTCTCAAATGATTTGATGGTAGAGGTAAACTCTGTGAGTGTTTTTGTATTCAAATTGGTAGTTCGCTTGATAGTAGTCACACTGATGTTCCATGTGTATGGCAGTGAATTTAATAGCTTCTTGTTGATATCTGACATCTCTATGCTAATTCCAGCACTTCTCATCTTGGTATTTGGTGCTTCATATCTATTGATGAGAGAAGTAACCATTTTCCCCTTGAATATGATTGAACATGTTGAATTCTTCATTTGGAATTTCTCTTCGGCTTTCCTTATGTCCATATTTCCTTCGAACTTTTCAACCAAAGCATCCCAAATATCTTTTTCCATAGTGCACTCTCTTAAGGTTTGAGAGATATCAGTGGACAAACACACACTGATTACCTCGTATGCCTTTCCATCATCAAGCATCAATTTCTTATCATTATCAATCAAACTTTCAAGAGGAACATCGACTGGTCCATCGGTTTTCATTGTGGTAGGCTTGTGAGGTTCATTTTCAATAGATCTTAATAGTACAAAGTCATTTATTCTAACAAAGTTCTTGAACGTCAACTTCCACTCGTCTAAATTACTTTCAAAGTTTTACAGTTTGGGTGGTTTGTTTGTAGTTCCAGCCTCATTTTCAAACATCATGTAGTTCTTCAACATTACTGGATAGTAAGAAATTTTTGTAAATAGATCAGAAAACCTTAAATCAAAGTAGTCCCTGAAAAACAGCAAATTTTGTGAAAAATTCTAAGTCATGGGAATCGCAATCGCAATCGCACTGTGAACATTTATGCGATGCGATTGGGCCAAATGCGATTGGATTATGAGCAATGCGAGTGCGACTGGAATCTTTATGCGAGTGCAAATGGAATTTCTATGCGAGTGTGACTGGAATTTCTATGTGAGTGCGACTGGAATTTCGGATGCGAGTGCGATTGAAAATCCAATGCGATTGCGATTCATTTCTTGATGTGAATGCAATTTGTTTCCCAAGTGCGATTGTGACTGTGATTTAAATGCGATTGAGACTGAAAATTCAATGTGATTGCGATTGGCTTCTCAGATGCGATTGCGATTCAACCACAATGCGATTGCGATTGAGAATATGGTGAAAAGTAATCACACCAGACACTGTTTATAACGAATCTTCAATCGAACACACTTTTTGCCAATTTTGAAGCTTCAAACGCCTTAAACAACATGAAGAACACTTAAAAGCCTTTCAAACACAAAATACAAGACCATAATCGAAGGTCGTGACCCAAGAACCTCAACTAGTATAGGCGAAAGCTCTGATACCAATTGTAGGTCCTCAAATCGGGATCAAACACCATGTTTTTAAATCAATCTCACTTATATGCTAACAAAAATCACATATAAGGAACCGAGATCTCGGATCTTGTTTATGTTTGAATTATTCACTAAAACTGGTAAGGAAAGAGTTGGTAAAAGGATAAGGTTAGAGAGAGAAAGAAGGATTTTGCAAAAAGTTTGTTGTGCATGTGCATGCTTCACCTTTTATAGGTGAAGCGAAGCCATGCTTCCATTCTATTATAACAGGCCCAATAGGCTATTTTAAAAGTCCTTGGGCCCAAACATACAAGCAAGACAAATGAATGCTAATATAATACAATGTGAAATAAACAAACAAACACAAAGACTTACATAAACACAATGGGCTCTACATTATGGGTTCTCTATCTAGCGATAGAGTACATATGCCAACAACATAGGTCTATGGCTATCCAAAACAAGCGAATAACCTCAAATGCTTAGACTCTAAGCGTATGAGTCAATTACATATACATAAATTACATAAATGGTCCTTATACACTCATTCTATGACCAATGTAGTATAATGTACAAGACAGAACATAAAACACTGTATCAACAAACCCCCTTATCTTGTGCTTTGTATTTAGCATTGTTTACTTCCATTTGGTCTGGCAGCATAAACGATTCTAGGGCATGAATTGCGAAGATGACTTGGATCACCATAATTGCAGCAAACTTAAATAGTAGGGAGTGCGGGAGCAAAGATTTAAACATATGGCGTGGTGCGGGTTGAGTGAATTACGGAAAAACGAGTTGATTCATAGGTTGAGTTAGAATAAGAGCACCACATTTAATACGGAGATGTCCAAACGTGTCACAAAACGTGTCACAAAAGATTTAAACAAAGTTCTACGTTTCTTGGGGTTAGGATTGTTGAAGTTGTTGTGGTGATTAGGTCATGAGGTTTGGACCATTTTGCAAGTTTTGGGTAGTGATGGTATGTTTTTGGGTTAAGAGATTAGGTATATCGACGACCATTACTTTTGTTACTTGTGAGGCTATGTGGCGGCTTGAAGGACCAGCGAAACGAAGGTTCAAACAACGAGAAGAAGACATGACCATAATGAAAAATAAATATGAGTAATATGAAATATTTTGTGGAATCTTGAGTGGGTAGCTTGTAACACTAATGAAATTGTAGTATTTAATGAAATTGTGAATATGAGATGAGTTTTAACACATAAGATGAAATTAAATTGCATAAATAATTGAAGTATTTAAATAAATTAAAATGAATAATTGAAACATTAGTGAAATGTGGAAATTGGAAATTTAAAATAAGTTGAAAGGAGATTAAATTTGGATGTGGATATTCACGAGTCACCGAGATATTCCTATCCCAAATAAATCTCAAAAGAAGTAAGTAAATATGAAATGAATCGTTGAAATATCCACCAATCACCATGGATTTTCCTATTTCAACAAAATCATGAAAGTTCCATAAATAAAACAAAATGGGTAATTGAGTTATCCACGTATCATTATGGAATTTAATTAAATAATAAAAATGGGTTATTGAGATATCTCGGAATCACTGTGGATTTTCATATCTCAACAAAATCGTGAAAACAAATTTGAAAATGTTTAAATAGCTAGTTGGAATATCCAATCACACTTCTTTTGAAAATAAGGAAAAAGAAATTATATGGAAGGAAATCAAATTTATTAATGCATCACCATAGATTCGATTTTTTTTTAAATAGGAAGGTAATCGTTTAAAACAACTACATTGACCAGTTGAGGCTTTTTGATTTGTATAACGCTTGTTGTGGTATGCTTTGGCCTAATAGGTTTCATCACCTTCACCAAACCCTCCTGGAAAGCAACCAGATCCTACAGTTGATTAATTTATATGCATTGCATATCATTAGGCTTGCCAACCTTGGTGTCAAAGGTTCAAACCGCAAGTGTGTCCCCCTCCAGTTACTTCATAAACCGCCACACATATCAACCTCAAGGAGAGGGGAGTAAAAATCGAAAACTTGGGAATTTTTAAGTAATTTACTAAAATAAATATCGCCTAGACTTTTTGAAAAAAATGAAAACTTTAAGACATAGCCATAGAATAACATGCGTTGTGTATATGTGATGAAATAAATAATAACATGATGTTAGGCCCTATTTTTTATATGTAGTCTTTTGTATTATCTTGTTTATTTACGATCTATTGTAATTGTCTTTTGTGTATCTTTGTACGTTTGGGCCTTAGGCTATTGTAAACAAAGCCCATTGGGCCAAAATAATATATGAAGTGTGCATAGAAGTTGCACTATAAATAGTGCAAGTCTTCATGCATAACTTTTACCATATTACTTATCTTATCTGCCACTACCTCTCTTACTCTCTACAACCGGTCAATAGAAAACACCAACAAGATCCGAGATCTTGGTTTACTTAAGAGTAATTTGCGCTAGCTCTTAAGGATATTAATGCAAGAACATTGTTGTTTGATCCCGCTTCTTGGACCTACAATTGGTATCAGAGTATTCGGATTTACTAGTTGAGGTTCTAGGTTCATAACCTTGGATTTTGGTCTTGTTTGTGTGTTTGAAAAGTGTGTTCTTACAAAACTAAGTGTGTTCACGGGTTTAAAGATATTTTCGGGTTTGACATAGTATACTTGAAGGCTTAGAAAATGTTTCAGTGGTGTGTTTGTGGTTGTTGAAGTGTTCTTTGGGTTTGATAGTGAAAACGGGTTTTAAAATCATACTCAACAGATTCCTAGGCAATTTGGCTTTCTTCAAAAATTAAATCACGTCGCATTCAGTTTAAATCGCATTGCATTTGGTCTTCTAATCGTATCGGATTTGGTATTCAAATCGCATCGCATTTGGATTTTAAAACGCATCGCATTAAGATTTTAAATCACATCGCATTTGAAATCTTAATCGCATCGAATCTTAAAATCTAATTGCATGGCATTTTAAAACCAATCCCATCGCATTTTTAAACCAATCATATCGCTTCAGTTGTGCGATTCGTTTGTGATAGAAAACCAATCGCATCGCATAATCATTCCAATCACATAGCCTTTGTGATGCATCTCGATTTAGTAATTTTAACAAAATTTGAGACCGTTTGACTGTTTGAATTTGTAGACAGAATGGCTCGAGATCCTGAGGTTAAAATTTATATCATGTTTGAGAACAAAAACGGCACAACTAACAAACCACCCAAGCTTCTGAACTGGGATAGTATATTTGAGGAGTTTAAGTGAAGATTTAAAAATTACATAAGAATCAATGACTTTGTTCTCCTACAATCCTTTGAAGAGGGTCCATATAGACCTACTGTTTCTTCTCCTACTAGACCCGTTCCTATTCCTTTTGCAGCTCTTACTTATGATGACAAAAAGTTGTTGCTTGATAACGAGAAGGCCTATGGTGTCTTGAGTGTATGTTTATCTATCGACATTGCTCAAACACTTAGAGAATGCACCACTACTAAAGCTCTTTGGGATGGTTTGGTTGAGAAATTTGAGGGGAACTTAGATATGAGGGAAAGTAAGAAGGACATGTTGAAGGGTGATTTCAACATGTTCAAACACATTCAGGGAGAATCTATTACATCCTTTATTCATCGGTTTGAGACCCTCCACACCAAGATGAGAAGTGCCGGCATTAAACTTGAGTACTCGGAAGTGAACAAGAGGTTGTTGAATTCATTGCCTTACAAGTTGAATAGTAGTGTCACTACTATCAAGAGAACCACGAATTCTAATACAACAACCTTGAGGGACTTGACGTCCGCTATAAAGTCATTTGAGATGGATGATAAGTTGTGTTAGGGCTCGGATTTTCAGTATCCTTAGCAAACATTATTCTCAGAACAACTCCAGGATGCGGTATCCTTCAAGGTAACAAGGTATCCTAAATACATTATACTACTAACAATTCTCTTGCAGCCTTTCCTTGTTTACTAGGTTAAAGAACGTTGCATAGATTCCCCAAAGATTTGCACTTTCAGTTAATAGAGCGTGTCAAGAAAGGAAACGTGCTGATTAAAGGGGTTAACGGCTAATTGGACTCATTCCTTAGTTTCCTAAATTATAGGCCTTATTGTTAGCTTATTTTATTATAAATTGAGCTAGACCCGGATCATATCACACACAGTTTTTAGCACTCGAGACTTAGAGTACCTGTTCATTGTAATCACGATCCGATTAAGCTCCACCACTTGTAACCACTTTATTATTAATAAATCGGTGGTGATAGTTTTCACCACCCGGGGTTTTTTTCTTGTTATCATAAGGATAACAGGGTTTTTTCTCGTAACAAATCTCTATGTTCAAGCTATATTTACAAGCACCTAGTCCCATTTTACTAATTTGGTTGTAAAATCACACCTGTCAATTTTTGATAAAAAAAATTTGGTTCTCCAGGATCACCCATCCTTCAGAATCCCGGATCCTTGGGGACACAATCAAGAAAGACTCCGTCTCAGTAGCAATCAGGATACAGAGGAACTTATCTTCCGGTATCCTCGGAATTACCTAGACCAACAAGGCCAGGATTCATCAACATGCAGCCTCGTTCAACCATGCCGCCGGCATATTCTCGTCAGGATCTCCCATGGTGTCCTCTGAAGTGCATGTTGGAGATGACATCCCAATGCAGGCGTCGCCTGATCCTGAGGATACCCTCAATGGAGGGACTAGCCGTCAAGGCTCGGGATACCATAGACCTAACCATGACCTCGGTAATAGTTTATTTAACGCTAATTTATACACTAACCATGGACATATGCAGGATAAGGGAATATCCCCCGAGATAGCCAGGGAACTGCAGAAAATGAAGATATGATTTCCAATATCCCAGGGATAATAAGTCCCATAGCTGAAGTGCCTGCAGGTAGCCACAATTTATCTAGGTTTACTTGGCCTATATGCGATGTAGAAATCCCCAAGAAGTTCCAAACTCCCAGCATGAAGCTCTACGACTGCACTACGGATCCGGAGGATCATGTAGCTCAGTACAGAGAAAGGATGGAGATCAACCCCATCCCCATTGACATCAAAGAAGCATGCCTATGCAAGGGATTCGGTTCAACATTAACAGGGCCAGCCCTCAAATGGTTATTAAGTATTCTTCCAACACTATTACATCATTTTCTCATTTGATTAATTTGTTTAATAACCAATTTTCTTGTAGTAGATCTTTTGAGAAGATGACAGCTGACTTATATAGAATTGTTCAGCGTAATAATGAATCCTTAAGGGATTACATAACCAGATTTAGCAGGAAAGCTTTGGAGATCCCCAACCTTAACATGGCAGCTGCTGTCAAATCCTTCAAGATGGGACTAAGGAAGGATTCTCCTTTCTATGATGACCTTGTCATGACTCCGTGCAGGAACCTTGATGAAGTTATAAACAGGGCGTTAAGATATATTCGGCTAGAGGATGACAAGAAAGCTGGAAGCTCGGTTATCCTGAAGTATGAATCTACCAATAGAAAGTCAGACACTCCACAGAAGTACACTAGGCCCAAGCCTTATTCCAAGCATGATAATCCCAGGATAAATGCTGTGGAAGATGATGAAGACGATGAAGAGTATCCTAAAATCTCTGAGTATTGTTTTAACATTGATATTAGTGGTGTGATTTGTGCCATGCAGGATCTAGGTGATAAGGCCAGATGGCCTAAGAAAAACGAAAAGCCCGGATCCATTAAAGACAAGTCCAAATGGTGTGCATTCCATGAAGACTTTGGTCATCGCACTGAAGATTGCATAGCACTTCAGAAAGAAATAGGATATCTTCTCAGCAAAGGATACCTAAAAAGAACTATTTAGAAGGAACAAGGATAAGAGTCAGGATCCTGTCAAGATACCTGAAAGTGCACCTTCTCCTCCACCCGGAGCTAAGGTTGTATCCTTTATCTCGGGAGGATCCGACATATGTGAAACCTCATATTCAGCAGCCAAGAAGCATTCAAAAGAAACAAAGATGGACAACAGAGAAAGACCTCTCCGCACTTCCACTCTGACAACTCAAAGGACCATATCCTTCGACGAGGAGGACCGATGTGATCTTGTGGATCCCAACCATAATGGTTTAGTAATCACTTTATGTATAGCTAACTGTTTTGTGCGCATCATACTTGTTGATGGAGGAAGCTCTGTGAACATTATCCAAATGGATGCCTTAAAGAAGATGGATATCCCGAAAACGAAGATTATCCCAAAATCCTCAGTTCTAGTAGGATTCAGTGGCAAGACCAAGAACACTTTGGGAGAAATCAAACTTCCAATATATATTGAAGGAACTAACTCTCTACAAAAATTTTGTGTTTTTGACTCATTATCTTGTTGTAATGTGATATTAGGCAGACCCTAGATCCACAGTATGAAGGCAGTACCCTCAACTTATCATCAATGTGTGAAACTACCAAGTCCTTGGTGAGTCATCAAAATTGAAAGTGATCAGCAAGATGCCAAGGAATGTTATGCTTCATTAATGAAGTGGACTACAAAGCCTACTCAAGCATAGCAATTACAGAAACAACCGGGGAAGGTCCTACAAGCAAGAGAGCAGGGTGTAAAAGAAGTATCTTTGGATCCTTAGGATACTGAGATCAAGGTATTATTAGGAACAAGTATTCCTGAGGATATTGAGGTGGAGTTAATATCCTTCCTAAAGAAAAAAGCTTCTACCTTCGTCTAGAAACATGAATATATGACATGTATCTCTAAATCTATAATTACTCATAAACTTGGCATAGATAAATCTTTCAGGCCGGTACATCAAAAGCGAAGGAAGTTTGCTCCTGAGAGAAACATTATCATAAAAGAGGAAGTGCAGAAGCTACTCAAGACCAAGATGATAAGAGAGGTCCAATATCCTAGATGGTTGGCCAATCTAGTTGTTGTCCAGAAGAAAAATGGAAAGTGGAGAGTGTGTGTGGACTTCACAGACCTGAATAAGGCCTGTCCAAAAGATCCATTTCCACTCCCACACATTGACTCAATGGTGGATGCTACTGCTGGCCATGAGCTGCTAACCTTCATGGATGCATCCTCAGGATTCCAACATATTCAAATGGAGCCTTCAGATCAAGAAGATACAGCCTTCATGACTCCCACAGGTATATACTGTTATACTGCAATGCCTTTTGGACTTAAAAAATGCAGATGCAACATACCAGAGGCTAGTCAACATGATGTTCAAAGAACAACTGGGGGACACGATGGAAGTCTACATAGACGACATGGTGGTAAAGTTAAGAAAGGCTGAAAATCATCTCAAAGACTTGGCAATAGCATTTGACATCCTAGATGAGTATAACATGAAGCTGAACCCAGCCAAGTGTCATTTTGGTGTCAAAGCAGGAAGTTTCTTGGATATATGGTTACCAAGAAAGGAATAAAAGCAAGCCCTGAGCAGATCAAAGCTATCCTGGATATTAAATCACCGAGAAATGTCAAAGATGTCCAAAGGTTAACAGGTAGAATAGAAGCTCTCAACAGATTCATCTCAAGATCTTCAGAGAAGTGTAAAGACTTCTATGATATCCTGAGGAAGAACCAAAAATTTGAATGGGGAGAGAAGCAAGAAAGGGCATTGGTATCCTTGAAGGAATACTTATCCTCGGCACCACTCCTGATGAAGCCGGTTGATGGTGAATCATTATCCTTGTACTTAGCTGTTTCTGGAAGTGCAATAAGTGCTGACTTAGTCAAAGATCACGAAGGTCAACAGCATCCAATATATTATGTAAGTAAAAGTCTACTAGATGCTGAATCCAGGTATTCTTATCTTGAAAAGTTGATTTTAGCACTTATAATCGCTTCTACTAAATTAAGACATTATTTTGAAACTCATGTTATTCATGTAAAAACTAACTATCCTATTAAAGTTGTTTTGAGAAAACCAGAAATGTCAGGTAGGATGGCAAAATGGGCTGTGAAGCTTAGTACATACGATATCTTGTATGAACCGAGGACAGCCATAAAATCTCAAGCACTTGCCGACTTTGTGGCTGATTTTAGCCAGGATATACTTGAGGAAGTAGAAACAGAAGTTCAACACCTGGAGATCAAGGAGAGTTGGACTTTGCATACCAATGGTGCTTCCAACATAAGAGGAACAGGTCTAGGTATCCTACTAAAATCGCCACAGGGGGACATAATTCCTTTATCTATATCTTGTGAATTTCAGAGTACTAATAAGAGGATGAATATGAAGCCTTAATAGCTGGTTTGAAATTAGCTAAGGGTATGAAGATCAGGTATCTTCAAGTTTATGTTGATTCTTTGTTATTAGCTAACCATTTTAATGGTTCTTATGTAGTGAATGCAGAAAACTTAGTAAAATATTTAGAAATAGTTAAGAAATTAGCTTTGTGTTTCGAAACATTTGATATAGTACAGGTACCAAGGGAAGAGAACACTGAAGCAGATGCCTTAGCAAATTTGGCATCAGCTCTCAAGATACCAGATGATGTCAAGATACCTATCGTGCATACCTTGGCTCCAGCAACGAAGGAGAACCAAGAAGTCCTGGAGACTTCGAATCCTGAAGATAATCCAATATCCTGGACCCATCCCATAATGCGGTATCTTCAGGATAACGAGATTCCAGAAGGAGAAAATCCAAGAGCTTTCCGAATGAAGGTAACCCAGTATATTATCCTAAATAATACTTTGTATAGAAAATCACTTGCAGGTCCATACTTGAGATGCTTGGAATATCAAGAAGCACAAGAAGTTCTTAAGGATATACATGAAGGTGATTGTGGAAACCACACTGGGGGTAAAGCCTTAGTATCCAAGATACTGAGGACAGGTTACTTCTGGCCAACAATGAAGAAGGACGCAATGAACTTCTCCATAAAATGTGATGCGTGTCAAAGACACAGCAACATCTTGCATCAACCAGCTGAACCATTATATTCTATCATATACCCGTGGCCATTTATGAAATGGGGGATGGACATTGTAGGAAAGCTGCCCAAGGCTCCCGGTGGAAAGGTCTTTATCTGGCTATGACAGATTACTTCTCCAAGTGGATCGAAGCAGAAGCATTTGTCCAAGTTAAAGAAAAGGATGTGATCTCATTCATCAAACGTAATATCCTGACAAGATTTGGTATCCCGGCAGAGATTGTCTGTGACAATGGATCATAGTTCATCCGTAGTAGAACAACCAACTTTTGTGAAAGTTGGGGAATCAAGATGGTGACTTCAACTCCAGTACATCCTTAAGCCAATGGTAAAGCAGAGTCAAGTAACAAGATCATCATCAACAATTTAAAGAAGAAATTGGGATCCAAGAAGGGAAAATGGGCTGAAGAACTACCATTTGTTCTTTGAGCTGATAGAACCACTTCAAAAAATGCAACAGGACAAACACCTTTCTCTTTGGTGTTTGGGGCCGAAACTGTTATCCCTACAGAGATGGTGATCCCCGCAGTAAGAACCAACATCCAAGATACTGAGTCCAACAACTAAAGCCTTACTGAAGACCTAGATACCATTGATGAACTCAGAGTTCTCGCCATGATCAGAATGGCAGCATACCAACAAAGGATAGCCAAGTCCTACAACAAGAATATTCGGATTCGAAGATTCCAAGTAGGAGATATCTTGGTAAGAAAGGCATTTCAGTATACCACTAACCCAACACACGGAAAGCTGGCTCCAAAGTGGGAAGGTCCTTACTTGATTGATTCATAATCCGTTTGTTGTTGGCTATATACCGAATCCTTAAGATAAGTGGCGGATGTGTCACACATACGGTTTATAACATTTTGAAGGTTCCCAGCCGGATCTACACGGAATATCCCGTTCTACGTAGGTGCGGAATCCCTACGTAAGACGTTTCGAGCGTAGAAGACGATACGAGTTAACACAATCGAACACACGTTACAATAAACAAAGACTCGTTATATTGCAACCGGAAACACGTGATATCAATCACTGATTACAGAACTCGTAAACACGTAAACTAAACTTGTTTGTTGTTGATTAAGCCGTAACCTAATCAATATATAACACGACAACTTCGCCTGGCATGTTCAGGCGAAGTTGTCACTAACTTCGCTTAGCTAACAAGTTCGCCTAACTTCGCCTATGGCGAAGTTGTTCTAACTTCGTTTTTCGTTTCTGCTGATCAGAATTGCATAGCGACGGTCACAAAATGCACCAACAGACTCCCCTTTGACCGTTGCTCTCAATTCTAACAAACACAAAAGATCATCTGTTACAAAACATGCACCAACACATTTTCATGTTATCTAAGCAGGTTTATAACATTTTCATGTTATCTCAAGTTTTGGCATTTACATGCCCGTACGTTTGGGACTTTCCCTAGTATTATCTTAAGCTTAGACATTTTCATGTCTCTCAAGTAAAGGCCTAGTCGCCAGTACAAAGGCTTTATCGCCAGGATTATCTAACTTTGTTTTGACAGATCGAAGATCGGACAATCACTAAATGGAGAGATGTTAAAAAGTTGTTTTTGACTTAGCAAAATTCCAGAAACATGATACTTCAAAATGCTCAACAGTTGGGGACATCATATGTATGCTAACTAGATTTATAAATGATCTCCTTGAAGGTACTCCTTACACTTAGTTCTATCACTCAATTTATATTTTAGTGTATGATATTTTGGTTTGATTGTGATAACCCACACAAGGCATAAGGATATATTATCCTTAAGATATTTTATATCAATTCCTAATAAGTCTTTTGATTATGTTTTCTAAAAACATAAAAGTATTTTATGTTCAGGATTCCTCAGGATATTTTAATACAAAGTCTTAAAAGATCGCCACATCCACTGCCTCCCCCACAACCTTCTCCATGCCACTAGGACCAGCATCCTCCACATCCTCGCCATTAAGCTCAGCCAAAACTTTCTCCCAAGCAGCCACATCCCAGAAGAAAGTATCAACACCAGCATCTTTGGCCTCTTTAGCCATCTTGAGCCGAGACTGGAAGATGGAAATAGCAGCAGACCTCTTCGCCCCCTCAGTAACCTCTTGGATCTGCACCAGACGATCCGCCTCTTGGTGAACGAGCTCCTTCTTGGCCATTGAGAGTTCCTGCTTCAAGTACTCGATCTCCTTTGTCTTCTTGTCAAGAAGGCCAGTTTTGGCTTTCGCAATCTTCAGCATCTCGGCTATGCGGGTGTTGGCATCAAGAAGTTCATAATGAAGGTCATTAAAGCTGGAGGATAACTGTTCCAGTCCCTGTCCGAAATAAACTTTCCTCAGCATATGTTATCTTCAAAATACGAGGATACTATCGGAAGGCATACCTTGTTAAACTCAAGGTTACAGGTTGGAGAAGAGTCGGAAACTTCCTAGGTCTTCCTATTTTTGGAACCTTTGGCACGACTGCTCTCAGGTTTTGGTACGGAGGCAGGAGCGGCGTCTTTTTTCTAGGTGCTACGAGTAGAAACCATGCTATTGATGTCATCCAAAGCAAAGACTGAGGCAGATTTACCTACGATTATACAGGTCAGTATCCGTAATCCTTATAATGTTTACACTAACATTTCAGATATTCCTTACCAGACATAGCAGAACCTGCTGATGGCGATGATTCTTGGGGGCTTGGTTGAAGATAAAATGTCCTCTCTTCCTCGTCAATGAGAAAGAAAGAGCTAAGCTTGGTCTCAGTTTCCCTGGTGGGAGGGGCAATCTCGAAGAACTTCAAAGCTGCGAAAAACAGAAAACATATCAGTCATAAAAATTATCGGCATATATCTTCAAGATAATGTATCATACTTTTGGCAACCCAAAAATACGGTAGATCCTCAGGATGAGGAAGACTGTCTTTCCTAACAAAGAAGAACTGTCTCTTCCACGGATCGTTATATTGGGTATTTTTAGAAACAAGTGGGGTACGGCCGGATCTAGTCTTGAGAAGGTATCTGAAGGAACCATGACTGTGGAGGTCATACACAGAAGCAAGCTCAGAAAGGGTGAAATCAAGAGCATGGTCGGCGATTAATCTCTCCAAAACAAACAAGGTCCTCAAACCATGGGCATTGTTTGGGTATAACTAAGATCAGTTTTGGAAAAGAACTCGGTGATAAAGGCAGGAAATGGGTAAGAAAAACCGATTTTAAACGGCAAAAACGAGAAGCATATCCAGGTTTTTGAAACATGATCAAAAGAAAGTGCGGCATCAAAAGAGCTACAAATAGTTCCAGAAGGAAAACAACCCCGAGATTGAAGATTCGCAATATCGGTGTTACCAAAAACACATATCTCTTTCGCAGGACTTGCGAGGAGATTCTGAGACACAAAATCCTCAATACTGGAAAGACGAGGTTTCGGACTCATGATTTGAGAAGATGAAAAGTAAGAGAGATCAGGAAGATTACCTATGAAGACGGATGAATGAGATAAGAAATATTTATCTTGGATAAATATAAACATTCAGGGGTAACGGACGACTGACACGTGTAACAAGAATCCGCTGCACATGCAGGGATTTAAAATTCAAATTTCAAAAATTTTACAGTTGTAAATCGTGTCTACAGCTGTTAAATTTGGGGGCAATTGTTAGGGCTAGGATTTTCAGTATCCTCAGCAAACATTATACTCAGAACAACTCCAGGATGCAGTATCTTCCAAGGTAACAGGTATCCTAAATACATTATACTACTAACAATTCGCTTGCAGCCTTTCCTTGTTTACCAGGTCAAAGAACGTTGCATAGATTCCCCCAAGACTCGCACTTTCAGTTAATAGAGCGTGGCAAGAAAGGAAACGTGCTGATTAAAGGGGTTAACGGCTAATTGGACTCATTCCTTAGTTTCCTAAATTACAGGCCTTGTTGTTAGCTTATTTTATTATAAATAGAGCTAGACCCGGATCATATCACACACACTTTTTAGCACTCAAGACTTAGAGTACTCGTTCATTGTAATCACGATCCGATTAAGCTCCACCACTTATAACCACTTTATTATTAATAAATCAGTGGTGATAGTTTTCACCACCCGGGGTTTTTTTCTTGTTATCCTAAGGATAACAGGGTTTTTCCTGGCAACAAATCTCTGTGTTCAAGCTATATTTACAAGCACCTAGTCCCATTTTACTAATTTGGTTGTAAAATCGCACTTGTCAATTTTTGACCAAAACAAGTTGCGATTGAACAATCATGTCAACTCATTCAATCATGCGGGTGTCTCTACTGGTTCGGATGTTAGCACGGCCTTTCTTAGCCAGTCTCATCCAACAGTTCATACTATTGATGGAGTGAGAGGTTATGATGCTCAATCTGAGAAGGAAAATGCCTTCAAGACTTCTTCAAACCAACCAACATATTCAACAAACTCTTTCCAAGATGCATTGAACAAGGCTATTGAACAAGCACTTAAATCTCATGGGATCAGCAAGCCAGCCAGCAACAACTGAAAGGGTTCAGTTATTCGTTCACCCAGATTGAAGACTCACGCATTGCCCTTTTTCATGCTTTCATACCAGTCATGAAGATCTGATGCAAGGAAACCTCTTGCCACCATCTATTTAACAAGGATATTCTAGAAATCAAGAGAAGGATTTGCAAAATATGGATATGAGATACCATATGGGAATAACAGTTCACCGTGCCACAAACTTCATGAAGAAATACAACATGACAGCTTCATGGATAACAACAGCAAGAGTATAGGGTTTAATAAAGACAAGCTCCGATGCTATAATTGCAACGAAAAGGTCTTTTTGCATGGGAGTGCAGAAACCCAACTCAACATACTGAAGATGTGAAGATTACTTAGGTGGCTGATGGAGAAAGCAATGGAAAAAGGAGTGATAAGCGGTCGGTGGGTCCGAACAGCTCGTCAGGACAAAGATGTCCACAAATTAGCCAGGGAGGATCAAACAAAGGGAACTCTAACCCTAGGGCCCTTATTACACAGTTTGCTGAAAGTTCTGAGCAAGACTGGGAAGGCCAATTCAAGGAGCTAATGAACCCGCTGAATTTTTCCGGCATGGCTTTTGTGAATGGAGATGAAGCATCTTCAAGTTCCACTTCAGGAGACAACCAAGACACTCCTGACATTCCCGAGGTACGTACACACTTATGCACTCAAGCATGCCTAGGTAACGTAGAACTTTAAAAAACTCATAATGTTTTCTTACTTAAGAAATTTTAGGCAACAAATATCTAATTGATGAGTACAAGAAAGCTGACAAGGTGTATACCACTAGAATTAAAACTCATCATGATGAAATGACAAATTTAAATTTGAAATTGTATCAGTCTACTTTATTAGTTGATTTTCATGAAAAACGTATAATAGGTTAAATGCTAAAATTGAGACTCTAGAATTAGATCTTGCACAAAGAAAAATTACTATTGATAAATTTGAAATGTCGTCTGATAAGTTGAATGGTATAATTGGAGCACATATGGGTGTTAAACAAAAAATGGGTTTGGGACATGAACATGCCGCAATTCCACCTCCATTTAATCATAATTATGCATTTACTTCAGTTACAACACCAAACCCGAAGACGAAATGGTCTACGGTATTAGACATGTTCCAAAACCCAAGATCTTCGTTCCTGAGGTTCCCAACACTATTGATCCAATTGATGTGCCCATTAGTTCTAATGATGATTTATTTTGTTTAGCATGTCATGTAGAAGAATGTGATTTTATGGAAAGTGACATGGATTGTGAAAACAAATGAGAGTCAAATTCAACTTTTATTTCTGAGGTGAATTTGAAATCATTTAACAATTATGTATGTAATAATAATAACAATTCTAATTCCAAACACATTGGCCTCATCTTCGCATGATGATGTGGATTGTGAGAGTGTTGATGTTGGCACCTCTCATGTTATTTTGAATGAAAATGTTGATATTATTTAAGAGAGAGATTGTGAAACTCTGTATGATGAAACATGTGCTGAATATTGTAAAAATTTAAATGGGTAAATTGATGTGAACAAAAGCTAGTTGTTCATCATCAAATTGTAAGACTAAGGATAATTCAAGAAAAGGATAAGGTTTTGAAAATTTACAAGCTAGTACGTCATGTAAATGTATTCCATGTTGCAAAAGATCATTTTCATAAGCACATAAAAATGTAAATCATCCTCAGTCATACAATTTTTATGATAATAACTACTATGGTCATCATCAACAGAATTATTTTGACTCACATCATACCAACGTTTTCAATAATCAAGGTCACAAATCTTATAACATGCATAATTCTGTTCCTTTCCAAAGATCACCATTCCCACCAAGACAATCATATTATAGTTCTAACGATTATTCTGATGTTTGTCATAGAAAGTGTTGCTATATGTGTGGTAACTGGTCTCACCTTGCAAGACATTGCAAGACCTGGAAACGACAACAAAAAGATTTGAGAATCCAGTTTTGTAAGGCCCCGAACCCCGGGAACCCCACAGTTGGTAATCATTCAAAACACTCGTAAAAATTATTAAACTTAAAAACAATTCTTTTCATTAAAATAAGCATCACAAAGTATAATTCGGCGGAAAACGTAAATAATATAATAAGTTCCCAAAACAAGGGAATTTTGCCCAAAACCAACTAAATTATCTTTAATAAAAATTTTTAAAAGGAAATGTTTAATAATAAAGTCTTCAAATCCCGTATGCCCTTCACCTTCCAAGTAGCTTCGTGCACGTCCAAGCGATAAGGCATCCTATTCTTAACCTTAAACTCACACTAACATGCACACAAAGTCAGCTTAAGCTGAGTGAGTTCAAGTTTTAAATAAGTAACAAAAGTCTTAATAATCATTCCAACGGTTTTAAAACTGTAAACGGAATTACATCAGTTAGGTCATCACATTTAATAAATAATCATCCTTACGTATGAACATCTCTATACGTACATTCCTATATATATATATATATAACATTCAATAATAACATTCAGGGTTGAGCAAACGTACAACCCAAACACGTTTCAGCGCATGCAAACACAAAGTAGGCATACGCAACATTCAGTAGTCAAGACGACCACAACATTCGCTAAATATTGGCCATTCTATAATATATATATACATACACACATTCTTTAACATTCCAAGGCCTACCAATACTAGCAAGCCTATGTAAAATCGTTTAAAACATTTCATCAAGCAAAATCGCTTAGGTGTGCATGCTAGCCCAAAACTTAAAAAGAGTTAAACGTGGCATCAAGAACTCACCTGAAATCAACCGAACACCTGCAACGGGCTAGGAAGTCCCTAAGTGCACACTCACAAGTAAGGTCCTGTAAATTGTACACAACGCATCACTAAACTAGACTGTAAGAGCACATTTGCCTAATGGGCCGTTCAAGCCCAACACTTTGGCCTGAGGCCCAACAACTTGGCCCGAGGCCCAACCCATACCCAATTACTTTACCTCACCCCCTAAAACCTTTCAATTAACGGAACCCACCCTACTATCACGATCGGGGTTGACCATGATGTACAATTTACCCGCTTGCAAGCCAATCGAGTCGAATACGCGCGAAATAAGTTCTTAAATCATTTGTCAAGAAAATCAGCCCCAAATGGACCGAATCCCCATCATAACCTGATCATTTATCATAAACATGCCACACGAGTTGATATGGGTGGCGGTTCCTTTTTACAACACTCACTTTAACGTTTAAACGACAATTTGCGCACAACCGACTCGATTAGCTAATCACCAACCTAAACAGCCCCGAGTACCAAAAATTTAATTTTCTCACAGCCCTTAAACCCCCCTAGGGCTATACAAACTGATTCGGTTGGTAATTCGATCGATTAACGCATCAAACTCAACAATTGCCAATTCTACACTCGGTAAACCCTAGTTTTCGAACTAAAATCGATTGACCGACCTAAACACCTTCAATGAATACGGTTTTTAAGTATGATGTACCACACATACCTAGGAGGATTTTGGTGTAAAAACCTCACTCAAAACAGCCCCGGAAACGCTCAACTGGACAGCCACCCGGCTAGCCTACAACAAGCCATAAATCGATCAATACGCGCGTTATAACGATCAATTATGGTGTAAAAGACTTGGGGAATCATAGTACATACCTTGAATTGAAGTTCTAGGGCTTAGACTTGGCTGCAAAAAGAAAAATTCGTGGGTCTTGGGTCCTTGCTTCCTGCCGATCGCAAAAGGGGGGGGGGGGGGGGCTAGGGTTAGTTTATGTTATAACATAATATATTACACTCTAGTCCATCCAGATTGAAGTGTAAGGCAAAATGGAAGGAAAAGCTAGGTTCTTTAACGTACAGGGATGACGTAAAGGCTCCCGAGAAACGTCGGATAAATCCCGAGAATTATACATACTCTACAAGCTTTAATTCTTGAAACAGGAATTAACGGGCGTTACAAGTCTACCCCCCTTACAATGGGATTCGTCCTCGAATCCCGATGCGACAGGAACAACTGCGGATAGAGTTTCATCATCTCGTCTTCGGACTCCCAAGTAGCCTCGGAACCCCTACGGTGCCTCCACTGCACCTTCACCTGTCTAACCACCTTATTCCTCAAACGCCTCTCCTGACGGTCAAGAATAGCAATATGTTGTTCAACGTAGTTCAGCTTACTATCGAGTTCAATATCGTCAAGAGGCACACGGGCCTCTTCATCCGCTGAGCATTTCTTCAGATGGGACACGTGAAAAGTAGGATGAATCCCCGCGAGCTCCTCGGGCAATTCCAGCCTATATGCTACCTCACTAACTCGGTCCAAAATACGGAACGGGCTAATTAACCTCGGACTGAGCTTCCCCCTCTTACGAAAACGAATAATGCCCTTCCAGGGAGAAACTTTTAACATAACCCGATCGCCAGCCTCAAACACAATAGGCCTTCACCTTTTATCTACATAAGACTTCTGACGATCCTGCGTGGCCTTCATAAAAGCCTTAATCTTCTCGAGCTTCTCAGTCATAGCCTCAACTACCTCCAAACTACCCAACTGTTTCTGTCCAATGGAACCCCAACAGACTGGGGTCCTACACCTCCTACCATACAGCATCTCAAACGGTGGCATCCCAATCGTGGCGTGATAACTATTATTATACGAGAACTCTACCAACGGTAAGTAACGATCCCAACTACCACCAAAATCGATTACACAGGCCCGCAGCATATCCTTAAGAGTCTGAATGGTCCTCTCAGATTGACCATCCGTCTGCGGGTGATAGGCAGTACTGATAAGGAGTTTGGTACCCATCTCCTCGTGAAACTTTTTCCAAAACCTGAAGGTAAAACGCGTATCCATATCTGAAACAATAGATACTGGCACCCCGTGCCTAGAAAGGATCTCACGAATAAACACATCGGCCAACTTCTCGGAATTAAAAATCACTCGGATCGGCAAGAAATGAGCGCTCTTGGTCAATCTATCAACAATTACCCAAATGGTGTCATAACTACCCCTAGGAGTACGAGGCAATTTAGTCACAAAATCCATAGTAAGATGCTCCCACTTCCACTCAGGTATTTCTAAAGGTTGAAGCTTCCCGAACGGCTTTTGATGCTCGACCTTAACTTGTAGACACGTCAAACACTTACTCACATACTGAGCCACCTAAAACTTCATCGCAGGCCACCAATAATTCTTCTTCAAGTCTTGATACATCTTGGTCGCGCCCGAGTGAATAGAATAGCGCGATTTGTGTGCCTCATCCAAAATTTTATCTCTTAATCCCCCATACTTCAGTACCCATAAACGACCATCCTTATACTTCACCCCATCACCGACGTCTTCCAACGATTTCTCCTGACCCCAAACACGTTCTGACATAATCCATTCCACCTGTAAAGCCTCATTCTGAACGTTGGCTATTCGCTTCAAAATATTGGGTTTAAGGATAAGCTGGTAAGATTTTACACGAATCGGCTTCGGTCTCTCCATCCGGCTCAACGTGTCGACCACCACGTTAGCCTTACCTGGATGGTACATGATCTCCAAATCATAATCCTTAATCAACTCCAGCCATCGACGCTGGCGCATATTCAGTTCCTTTTGTTCGAAGAAATACTTGAAACTATTATGATCGGTATAGATAACGCAAGGAACACCGTACAAATAATGCCGCCACAACTTAAGCGCAAACAAAACGACCGAAAGCTCCAAATCATGAGTAGGATAATTCGCCTCGTGAGGCTTCAACTGCCGTGAGGCATAAGCGATGACTCGACCTCGCTGCATCAAAACACACCCAAGCCCCTGATAAGAGGCATCGGGATACACTACCAAATCATCGGTGCCATCAGGTAAAGCTAAAATAGGTGCATGCGTCAACCTGTTCTTCAACTCAAGAAAAGCCTCCTCCTGCTCAGTACCCCAAATGAACTTAACACTCTTCTTAGTCAACCTTGTCAGTGAAGAAGCAATTTTCGAGAAATCGGGAATAAAGCGGCGGTAATACCCCGCCAAACCCAGAAAGCTACGGATTTCAAATGGAGACTTAGGAGACTCCCATTCATTCACGGCTTCCACCTTTGCAGGGTCAACCGGAATACCACTTGGGTTAATAACATGACCCAAGAATTGAACCTCGCGCAACCAGAAGGAACACTTAGAAAATTTCGCATACAATTTGCTCTTCCGCAGAGCCTCCAACACTTCCATGAGATGACCGGCGTGATCGGATTCACTTTTAGAGTACACAAGAATGTCGTCGATGAACATAATAACCGAACGATCGAGCGTCGGCCTACACACCCGGTTCATAAGATCCATGAACGCAGCCGGTGCGTTGGTCAAACCGAAAGACATCACAAGAAATTCATAATGTCCATAACGAGTGCGGAAGGAGTTCGGGCAACGGGTTTGGCGCCCGGTATAAGGTTTATCTGGAACTCGACCTCGTGATCCGGCGGCACATCTGACAAATCATCTGGAAATACATCCGGGAAATCCCGAACAATAGGAACATCACCGACGGTAGCCACCTCGGTATTTACGTTTATGGCATACGCCAGATACGCCCCGCACCCCCGCTGCATCAACTTTCCCGCCTTAAGCATGGATATAATATGTGGCGTCGCAACATTCCGATCACAAAAGACCGTAATTTGAGTCCCATTCGGGGCCCTTAGACGAACGAGTTTCTGACCACAAATGATCTAAGCATCAACATTGGCGAACCAATCCATCCCGAGCACCACATCGAAAAAACCAAGCGGCATCAAATACAATCGCTCCGAAAATCTATACCCAGACAACTAGATGGAACAACCCTGAATAGCCCTAGACACGGACACGGATTTTCCTACAGCGACCTCAACCTTAAACACATCGACTACGCGCTCGGGTGATTTATTCAACGAGGAACAGAAAGCGGTAGACACAAAACTTCTACGGGCGCCCGAATCAAATAAAACTGACGCCTGTAATTCATCAAGTAGAAAAGTATCTGGGACGATATTATACTACTACTGCTTAACTACACGGTCATCACATATGATTTCAAGGAACAAGAAATTATAACGGTGGAATGAAAACTAAATAAGGAAAAGTACCTGAAACGACATCCGCATCCTCTTTTTCTTCCTTCTTAGAGATGTTGAAAGCCCTCGCCTTGGCCTTCGGCTTCTCATCCATCTTCCCCCTCGAGGAAGTCCCCTGACCGGATCCCCCCACCTTACTGGTAGGACAGTTTGATGAAAAGTGACCGGAACCCTTACAGCGGAAACAAGTCAGAGTCGGACACTCGAAATGGGGTTGCCCAACCTTATCGCAACGAAAACAGGTGCCGGACCCACTCTAACACTCCCCTTGTGTAGTTTGCCGCACTTCTTGCAATTACTGAATGTCGCATCCCTCCTAAACTCAGAAGTCTCAGTCTTCACCTTTTTCCCAGACGAGCTAAAATTTCTTCCCCCCGGCCGCTTACCATACAAATTAGTGTTCCAAGTCTTCCTAGCCTCAGTCGGCGGTAACTTCTCCCTCTGATCATACAATGTACCTGCCAAGGTAACCACCGAGTGAAAGGAGTTCAGGTCGGTGGTCACCACACCCCTACGAATATCCACCGGAAGGCCCTTCACATACTTCTTAATCCTTTTTGCCTCAGGGGTAACTAGATCGGGACATAAGAGAGCCATCTTGTTGAACTTGGTGGTGTATTCCCGATGTGTCATACTGCCCTCTTCCAAGGTCAAGAATTCCTATTCAATTTTATCCAATTCGTGCAGAGGACAGAATTGATCGAGAACCAACTTCTTCAATCCATCCCATGTCATCCTCCTAATCGATCGATCACCCATAGCCTGCACCAGATTATCCCACCAACATTACGCCTCGGAACGAAACAAGGCGGTAGCATAAGTGACCATGTCGTCTCCCTTGCACATACTAACCCTCAGGACGGCCTCCATCTCTCTGACCCACTGTTGAGCTGCCAAAGCATCTTTAGTACCATTGAAAGAATGAGGGTCACACTTTTTGAAGTCCCCATACGCACAACCCCGAGTAGATACACTAATAGTCCGAACCTCGTCCTCATCTCCACTCGGTACATACACCTCCTCCTCTTCCTCGACCAGTGACTCCTTACCCTTCTTCCCTTTATCCGAAACTTTGCCAACCAATGACTCTTCCACGACCCTAACGGCCTCAGCAACGATCTCAAGAATGGTGCTATGGAGCACCTGGTAAACCTTGTCGGCGATAGCCGCGCACATAGCAGGATCTAAGGCGGGGTTATCCCCCTCCTCATGAATCGGGGTCTCCTCCCGCTGGGGAGTAGGAATCTCTCTCTCGGCTTCGGCACATGGCTTACGACCACGGCCGCGAACACTAGGACCACCTCTCTTAGCAGCTCGAGTATTAACCATGACTTATCCCTACAAAGACAGAATTTTAACACGGTCAAGTACAAGTGGTAATTAGAACATGTAAGGTAAGGGTAAACTGCTAATGACGTTGATCAAGTGTAATTAGTCGTTTACTTTACCCGCCCGTCCTAACCACCCCCTGCCCCCTAACCACGTTAACCTTCTATTTAACACTTAAACAGTTAATCACATACCGAGAACTTTTAAATTTAAAGGAATGACTAAATAATTAAAAGTTACCTCTTGGTGTGCAGCTACTCGCGGTGGGCATACTGGTCTCTTTTCTTACAGTTCGAGTCCAAGCATTCGGGATGCTCGGATCCCTCGAACCATGGCTCTGATACCAACTTGTAAGGCCCCGAGCCCCGGGAACCCCACAATTGGTAATCATTCAAAACACTCATAAAAATCATTAAACTTAAAAACAATTCTTTTCATTAAAATAAGCATCACAGAGTATAATTCGGCGAAAAACATAAATAATATAATAAGTTCCCAAAACCCGTGAATTTTGCCCAAAACCAACTAAATTATCTTTAATAAAAATTTTTAAAAGGAAATGTTTAATAATAAAATCTTCAAATCCCGTATGCCCTTCCCATCCAAGTAGCTTCGTGCACGTCCAAGTGATAAGTCATCCTCTTCTTAACCTGAAACTCACATTAACATGCACACAAAGTCAGCTTAAGCTGAGGAGTTCAAGTTTTAAATAAGTAACAAAAAGTCTTAATAATCATTCCAACGGTTTTAAAACTGTAAACGGAATTACATCAGTTAGGTCATCACATTTAATAAATAATCATCCTTACGTATAAAAATATCTGTACGTACATTCCTATATATATATATAGGAATGTACATTCCTTTAAATTTAAAATCTCTATACGTTTAACACTTAAAAAGAGTTAAACGTGGCATCAAGAACTCACCTGAAATCAACCGAACACCTGCAACGGGCTAGGAAGTCCCTAAGTGCACACTCATAAGTAAGGGCCTGTAAATTGTACACAACGCGTCACTAAACTAGACCGTAAGAACACACTTGCCTAGTGGGACGTTCAAGCCCAACACTTTGGTCCGAGGCCCAACAACTTGGCCCGAGGCCCAAATCATACCCAATTACTTTACCTCATCCCCTAAAACCTTTCAATTAACCGAACCCACCCTACTATCATGATCGGGGTTAACCATGATGTACAATTTACCCGCTTGCAAGCCAATCGAGTCGAATACGCGCGAAATAAGTTCTTAAATCATTTGTCAATCAAATCAGCCCCAAATGGACTGAATCCCCATCATAACCTACTCATTTATCATAAACATGCCTCACGAGTCGATATGGGTGGCGGTTCCTTTTTACAACACTCACTTTAACGTTTAAACGACAATTTGCGCACAACCGACTTGATTTGCTAATCACCAACCTAAACAGCCCCGAGTACCAAAAATTTAATTTTCCCACAGCCCTTAAACCCCCCTAGGGCTGTACAAACTGATTTGGTTGGTCATTCGATCGATTAACGCATCAAACTCAACAATTGCCAATTCTACACCCGGTAAACCCTAGTTTTTGAACTAAAATTGATTGACTGACCTAAACACCTTCAATGAATACGGTTTTTAAGTATGATGTACCACACATACCTAGGAGGATTTTGGTGCAAAAACCTCACTCAAAACAGCCCCGGAAACGCTCAACTGGACAGCCACCCGGCTAGCCTACAACAAGCCATAAATCGATCAATACGCGCGTCATAATGATCAATTATGGTGTAAAAGACTTGGGGAATCGTAGTACATACCTTGAATTGAAGTTCTAAGGCTTAGACTTGGCTGCAAAGAGAAAAATTCGTGGGTCTTGGGTCCTTGCTTCCTGCCGATCGCAACAAGGGGGGGGGGCTAGGGTTAGTTTATGTTATAACATAATATATTACACTATAGTCCCTCCAGATTGAAGTGTAAGGCAAAATGGAAGGAAAAGTTAGGTTCTTTAATGTACCAGGATGACGTAAAGGCTCCCGAGAAACGTCGGATAAATCCCGAGAATTATACATACTCTACAAGCTTTAATTCTTGAAACCGGAATTAACGGGCGTTACAAGTTTAATCAGTCCTGGTCTGCCGGTGCTGGTTGCTTAAGATCAAGGGCTGATCACACTAAAGGTGAAGCCAGTGAGATGGATGCGAGATCCAAAAACCTAAAAATAAAGAAGCCTTTTTGGATAACCAAAAAGGAAAACGCCAAAAAGGGTTTGAATAATGAATAGTCTAAGAACCCACCAAAAACAAATATGAAAAGAGATCCTAAGATTGAAATACCCGAGGATTTTGTTTTGAAAATAAAGAGAAGACATACATAAATTATTCTAAAAACAGGAAACATGCTTCAGCATTGACTTCTAGGGACTGTTCTTCTAACTCTGACTTGTCACATCACTTCATAATTTCCGAAAATAAAATAAAATTTGGTGATTTTCTCATCAACCTTCCCGAGACAATTGAGTCTTGGGAAACCATGTCTAACTAGTTGTTCATTTGTGTAGGATCAGTCAAGAAGGCCTGTCAACAGTATTTAGTACTTAGACACTGGCTATTCTGACACATGATGGGAGATGAGTCCTTATTGTTTGACATTCAACCAATCAATGGTGAACAAGTTTCCTTTGCTGGAGATATGGGAGGAAATATTACCAACCGAGGGAAAGTTTTAAATGGCACCTTAACCTTTGATGATGCCAATCTGGTGGATCAACTGAATCACAGGTTGCTCAGTGTATCTTAGATTCGTGACAAGAAATTCTCCACTTTGTTCACGGAAAATGAATGCTTGATTTTGAAGCCACATTGCAAAGTTTCTAAAGAATGGGTATTGATGCGTACTCCGAGGCATAATAGTGCATATATTTTATATATGAGAAGTTCGTATTCTCATAGAACTGCTTCATGTCTAATATCAAAAGCCTCGAAGAACGATTCATATATTTGGCATCGATGTCTGAGTCATATCAACTTTAAGAATTTAAATAAATTGGTAAAGGGTGAGCATGTGAGGGGCTTTCCTGTTAAATCTTTCTCTTGCATTGAAAAATGTATTTTCTGCTCTAAATGCAAGCAACACAAGCTCTCTCACATGCCCAAAACTATATATTCTGTTGATTCCATTCTTCAGCTGCTATGCATGGATTTATTTGTTCCCATTCAACCTCAAGCATTAAGCCAAAAAGCCTACTGTCTTGTTGTTGCTGATGACTTTTCAAGTTTCAGCTGGACTTTCCTTCTAGGGAAAAATAATGAAACCGCACAATTCTTGATCATATTCATAATGCTTGTTGAGAATCAAACCAGCGAGCGAGTTAAGTGTATCCGAAGTGACAACGGAACCAAATTTTGTAACAAGGCTATTGATGACTTTTGTCACTCAAAGGGGATTGATCATCAGTTCAGTGCTCTATACACTCCACAGGAAAACGGAGTTGCTGAACAACGCATCCGAACGCTGATTGAAGCTACTAGAACAATGGTCTCACACACAAAGCTTCCGTTGTTTTTATGGGGTGAAGCAATTAATGCAGCCTGCTTCATTCAGATACATTTCCTGCTGAACAAACGGTTAAACATGACTACTTATTAAGCCTATTACAGGACCAAGCCTCAAGTGAACTATTTCAAGACGTTTGGATGTCCATGCACTTTGCTTCATGCAAATGCCAACTCAACTTCAAAGTTTGCCGAGAAGGCTAGATGAGTGATACTTTGTCGGATATGCGGCCAACAAGAGTGCTTATCGAGCTTATTATAAGAAAGCAAAGGTGATTGTGGAATCATTAAATGTTGATTGGCAAGAGCTTAACCCGACAGACGCAGACACGGGACCCAACTGGCTGTTTGATCATGATGGTTTGTTCAATCAGTTTTGGTGTATGTCTACCCTTCCTGTTGCAACTGCTCCTCCATGATCCAGTGTCTCAGTCTGTGTTAATGCACTCCGTATTAAACAGTTTGGATGATGTCCATCTTTCTGCTGATCCCTCTAATAGGAATATGTTATCTGGAGCACCTCAACCGATTATAGTTGATCCATTACTTCAACCAACAGATACGACTGATATGGTAAATGTTGAAGATGCTTCTGATTCAGACTTAGATGGTTCATTCAATTCAGCAGAAAACGTTAATCTAAATCAAATTGAGCCAATGATGAATCCTCTAGAAGATCCTAGTGTGGTCAAGTCTAGTCCCACAGCTCCCTCATCAGATTATATCCAGGTTGCTGCTAAGGAGACTGCTGCAAATGAAGTTCCTACTTGTGCTTTTGACAACACTGACTCTACCTCGGTCCCAGCAGTTGTTGTTCCGCTCATGGAGAATCAATGGGATGGCCCATCGCTCCCAACATATTCCATCCCATAAAGAGCATAAAAGTGGAAATACAGGCAGCAGAAATTGAGCAAGTTGATCCAACTCCTCAACTATCGATTCACCGATCTCACCCCATTGAAAACATCATTGGAACTCCCTCAGTCGGCATCCAAACAAGAAGCTAATTTGGTACTATTAACAGATGTCTTTTTGCATGTTTTATACCGTTGGTCGAACCAAAGGATTACAAGATGGCTCTTAAAGAGAATTCCTGGGTTGAAGCTACGCAAGACGAGTTGTTGTAGTTCAAGAAGCTAAAAGTTTGGAAACAGGTCAAAAAGCCAGAAAATAAGAAACCGATCTGGAGATGATGGGTGTTCCGAAATAAGAAGGATGACAAAGGGGTGATCACAAGAAGTAAGGCTAAATTGGTGGTAGAAGGCTTCTCGCAACACGAAGGTCTTGATTACGATACAATTTATGCTCCCGTTGCTAGACTTTAGGCCATTCGTCTCTTTTTGGCCTATGCATCGCACATGAACGTCAAAGTGTATCAGATGGATTTTAAGATTGCTTTCTTGTACGGAAAAGTTACAGAAAACATTTATGTCAAGCAGCCACCAGGTTTTGAGGATCCTGATCGTTCCAACTATGTATACCGCCTTGATAAAGCTCTTTATGGCCATCACCAAGCACCTCGTTCTTGGCATGCTACTCTGGCTGAACATCTTTTGGAACACGGCTATAGAATAGGTGTTATTAATCAAACACTCTTTGCCAAGAAAGTTGGACACGATCTGATCCTAGTCCAAGTGTACGTTGATGATATTATCTTTGGGTCTATGATAAATTGTGTAGAGAGTTCTCAGAGGTCATGCAACGTCGGTCGAGATGAGTTCTTTAGGAGAAATGACATTTTTCTGGGCTTATAAGTTAAACAAAATACGAACGGGATTTTGATTCATCAAGAGAACTACCTCCATGAAATTTTTCAAAGATTTGGGTTTAAGGATGCATCTCCTATTATCCCTTCGATTGCTACAGGACCAGTGTTAGCTCCAGATCCATCCGGAAAGCCAGTCGATCAACACATGTATATAGGTTAATGATTGGCTCCTTGATGTATCTCACTATAAGCAGGCCGGACATCATGTTTCATGTTCATCAGTGTGCCAGATATCAATCCAATCCAAAAGAATCCCACCTAGTGTCAAGCGTATATTTTGGTATCTCAAAGGAAAACCTTGTTTGGGTCTTTGGTATCCCAAGGACTCTCCTTTGTAGCTGCATGCCTACACCGACAGTGATTATGGGGGATTCAATTTAGACAAAAAACCAACTACCGGTGGATGGCAGTTCCTGGGTGTCACACCCCCAAATTTTTACTAACGGAGTTTTACCGCGAGACATGTGACAAACCAGGATCTAGCTCATTCGTTATACCAAACAACCAAATTAAAATATTCAAGACATTTATTTAAGTCTCACTCAAACATGAGAACACAAAATCCAATCCAAACAATTTAAAGTTTTGCGGAAGTGTGAAAGTAAATGGTTTAAAAACAATGAATCATGTGTTCAAACATGCACAACCCATCAAATATAAATAATGTGCAATAAAAAGTTCATGCCACAAGTGTGACTCCAGACATATGCAATGCAATCCCCTCCTTAGCACATCTAACAACCTGGGCAAGTATAAATACTCAAGGGTCAACAAGAGGTTGGTGAGTTCATAAGTTGTAGTAAAAAAATAATATATATAGTCTAGATAGTATACGTAGCATAAGTAGTGTATGTAGATTTAGCACTTTTCAAATATACCAGGGTAGCTAACCCATTTAAAAGCTACTAGACGTTTGAACCGAAGCTGACTATCTGTATGCCTTCTTACCAGGTCTATCACAAAACACTGGCGATGTATGTTAGGACAATTTACACCCGTCCGACCTCCAGTCAAGTTATAGCAGGTGGAGTCTGTCAAACCCAGTAGTACTACTTAAATTTCCCCGAGATCCCATCCTAACGGTTCAAGGTATGTAAGGACTTTAAGTGATATGAGGGCATCTAGTATACACTTGTGATATATAAGAAACTACATAAATCCAAAGTAAGTCGTTGCGTTTTCATCCAGAAAACCAGTATGTAAGTATGTCCATGTTTTTAATCCAAAAAACAAGTATACGAAAATAGTTTTGTTGTTTTCGATCTAGAAAACAAGTATACGAAAATAGTTTTGTTGTTTTCAATCCAGAAAACAACTAGGAAAAAGCATGAACTCACCTGGTGACGTGTGTAATAGACTTTTCTCAAACCTATGTATGCACTTGACTCGTTAACTGTTACCTAGTACAAGTGTTTATGTTATGAGAGTGTGTTTAACAACCAAGACAATAAGACTCATGTATGGGCACACACACAAACACAAACTTGACCCGAAGACTCGTTGGTGAAATTAAGTAATGTCAACTATAATAAAAGTCCTACCATGTATCCACACGTCATTTCATGGCAAAGCAGCCATATATTCATCATACAGCCTAACTTATGATCATTCATTTACTGAGGCAGATTCTAGCACGTACAAACTGATTCTATTTACTATGCAAAAATCAAAGATAAATTCGAAAAAATTTATCACAATAGAATATATGGAACAGGTTTCTCAAAAAATTTTCATTATATTTTTATCATATAGGAAAAGCTCACAATTATTCAATCATTGCAGATAGGTACAAACAGTTCAGCAGATTGCGCAACAAAAAGTATTTTCATGGTTCTCTCAACTCATTTATCTAAATTATGAAAGGCCAATTGGGTTGTCTCCTAAATTGATAATACTAAGTTCCAGAAATGGAACCAACCCATTTGGCTTTATAAATCTCAAGTTATGATGTCGGGAAGTTAGACAAGAAAACATCTTCCCGAATCAGATTAGACACGCAATCTTGTAAAATCATAAAACCTATCTTATTTATATCCAAAAATTACAAATCATAACTTTCTGAAAACTAGACTCGATGAACTATATCCTAGAATCAAGAATTTAAAATTATCGTTTATCATCAAGTTACAGTAGAAACAATAAGCGAGTACAAATCTGTCCAGAATCCAATTTATCATGAACCTTAACTAATTCATGTTTACACTAACAACAACATTCTAAATTATCAATTATCAATCACACATGTCTTATAATGGTTATATCACTGAGATTCTCATGCTAAGCACCTCTTAACATCAAAATAACACTTAACAAATCTATAAAACAACGGTTAAGATATGGATACTTACAACTAACGATTGTTACTATGTAAACACAACCCCTAGCACTTCCAATGCACCCCTAAGCTTCCCAAGTGACCAAAAATCTCTAGGGTTTTGTCCAAAAACGGCAGAGGTCGATAATATGAGCTTTAGGGTTTTGAAAATCATTTTAAACAACTTTTCACGATCTGGCGATCCCCCGCGCAGGGCGAGGGATTTTGCCAAATCCTACGCGCGACTCAGGGCGCCTTAGGTTTTTTTTTTAATTTAATTTTATTATATTTATATATAATAATAATAATAATAATAATAATAATAATAATAATAATCAAAGCATAAACACGCAAAGCAAGTAATCATATAGCACGTACATGTATTCGTTTACGGGATTGACATTTATCACCAACGCGACCGACGCTTGTGTGTGACTCATTACTGACTCATGTAAATGTTATGCATGATGTGTAATATAACGGAGTTGAGTTGACGGTGTTAACATGGAAGAGCGATAACATGGAAGAGCGAGGTGTCACACTGGGTGATCGGTTAATGTCTTGGTAGTGCAAAAAGCAAGTCAATGTGTCCACCTCCACAGTTGAAGCAAAGTGCATCGCCGTATCTAGCTGCTATTCACAAGTGATATTGATCTAGCATCAGCTGCTGGATTATGGTTTGAATTTCTTTAACAACCCTATCAAGTTTGACAATGAAGCAACAGTTTGTATTGTGAAAAACCTAGTTCAACACTCTAAGACAAAGCATATTGACATACGAATACATTTCATTCGTGATTCTTTTGATCAAAAACTTGTCAGTATTGGAAGGGTCCATTCTGATCACAACGTTGCAGATCTTTTCACAAAAGTTTTCAATCGTGCCCGATATCTATATCTTGTAGAATCACTTGGCATGATCTGTTTTGATTAAACTATCCTTCTGTTTTAAAATTGTAAATATTATTTAAATATGTCACAATTTTAGAGGGAGAAAATGAGTTAAGTTTAACTCACCAAAAATATTTTCAGTTTGTTTTAAGAAAAAAGTGAGTCACTTGACTTATCGAAAAGATTTTATAATCCTTATAAGAAAATCGAAAACTGTTTCAAAAGATATTTTCCTGCTAAGAGTGAGTCGAATAATTTAAAATTTAAAATTTATAAAACTTTGAGAAACTGATCTGACCTTTTGAATATGATAATAAATTGTCTTTAATGATCCTAGCACATGAAAATAGTAGATCAAAAGCCAACAAGATCTTCGATTGATGTGTAAATAGACTTGAGAAATGAGTAAGTGTCAGAGTGATATAAATTAAACGATCCACCTATGATAATGATGGTTTTACTTGTATGAAGCAGTTACATGACGGCAAGCAAAGTCATATTAATGAAGGCGGGAATATAAATAACATGTCATACCTTAACATCTCTTTACCTGATCACAGTTGTCTTATGTTGTCGTGTGTCTGTTTTGTTTTGTGTCAAGGAAAGTGTTAGAAAAGAAAAGAAAATTGTCAAGAAAAGACAAAAAAATAGTCAGAAAAGAAAAAAAACAATGAAAAGATGTCTGTCTTATGATTTTTAACTTCTAATTTATTTCTTTCTTTATTTTGAATCAAGCCTTGGACTTTCTATATTTGTATTCATACAACATCTGAATCTTCTGCTTTGTTTTGCTTTCTTTCTTTTGTTCAAGCCTAGGACTTTCTCTGCATGATAATATGGTATTTTCCAACCTAACTATAAAGGCCCGAAACTTCTGCTTTATTTTTATATTTCTAGATAAACCATGTACAATAGTGTCAATAAGCGTACTGTGATCAGATTAGAAATGTTTAAATCAAGTTGAGGTGATATGTAAACATAACCTATGCCCGAGGTATGATGAAGTGAGTTTCATGTTGGATTGAATGGGGACCACATAAGTATTGTGCTTAATATATACCTTAATATATCACATGGACATCAAATACTTGCCAAGTTTAAAGTGGACAAAGTATATCTAAAATCGACTTTGGGTTTTTGGCATAATAACGTTGAAATAGAAGTGCGATCTAGGACGTTATAAGTCAATATGATTCCATGTCTTGATCTTTCTCGCAAAAATATTATTATAACTAGACAATCTAGTAAATAGTTTTAATATAATATTAATTTCATATTTACTCCTATTTGTTTAAATTTTTCATTTTAATTTTAATTTTTTTTTAACTTGAAAAACTTTGTTTTAAGTTATTTTATTTTGTTTTATTTTATTTATTTTATTTTAACTTTTGTTCTATTTTTATTTTATTTTATTTTTTTATAACTTTAATTTATTTTTGTTGTTTTACTTCACTTTTATTTTAATTGCTTTATGAGGGGATCCATTATGCAAATATTGTCAAAGTGTGGACCGACAAAAATATATCTTGTATATATTTAAGTGTTTAGACTCGGAATATAAATATTTTTCAAGTTTGAATCTGTAAATATTTTAAAAGTTCGGGGGTTGAGACTGTGAAAACGTTTAAACTCAAGATTTTGTACGCCATCAGATTTAAACGATTTTAAATAAAATCTATAAATATAAGCAGCCATGGGAGTGCTCGTTGTCGAAACTACCCTTATCATGACGACTCACTGTTTTGTATGCCAAGTTTCATGCTGAGAGCAAGTCATGGGCTATCAGAAGGGTAAACGACGACCTCACCTACATGCATCACACTAAGATGCATACTCTGTCTAAACTGGATATGAATTACTTTAGAAGTGCTGTAGGTGACGGAGCGGGAGAAAAGAGGATGGATGGTTGGTTCAAGCGACACATGGATAGAGAATCAAGAGCCACTACTCCAACTTTCAGCTAAATAAGGGATGAAATTTCAAACATCCCACTGAGATCGACCCAGCAACATGCACACAAAGAAAGACTCGGAGATTCAGGATGCCTAAGGAAGGTCGGGAAGTCTATCATTGAGAACCATTCGAGCCTAATCAACTCCATGACTTCCTATGCTAGGAGTTCGACAATAACACGGGCGAAACCGTGATTCAGTGCCGAACCATGCATCCTGTGTGTGTGTTTGATGTGCATGAACTAATGGGTCTCAGCAAAGAAAACATTTTGAAGCTATATCAATCTATAATACGAACCTGTCTTAAGCTGAAGGGTCAAGGAAGATAAATGGGTGAGGATTTTGAAGGTTTAAGTAACTGCAGCAATTATTAATACAATTTTGTTTATTTATAGGTTCTTGTTATAGTTTCTAGGGTATGAACGTTTATGTTTATCAAATTTAAGGTTTTTACACCTCTTCTAATTGGAAATCTAATCCTTCTTGATTAGGATTAACTGGAGACTAGCCCCTCTCGAATCGGGCAAACTATCCTTGTTCTTGTTGAAATCTATCAATTTACTACTTTATTTTCGGGGTTCTATCATTTGGTTCCATTGCCGGGAAATAGCATACCGACTATTGGTGCATTTTGTGACCGTCGCTATGCAATTCTGACCAGCGGAACGCCACAGGCGAAGTTAGCACAACTTCGCCTTAGGCGAAGTTAGAACAACTTCGCCATAGGCGAAGTTAGCACAACTTCGCCTACTGAAGCCCAGGCCCGAGAATGTTTTATATATATATACGTGTGTCTTGTTTAGGTTTAGTAATCCAGAAATTAGTGTGTGTTTTGAGCAGTTTGTTTGTTTAGAGAGAGTAAGAGACAAGGAGAGTCGTGTGAGACGACCCGAGGTAGAGCTCACCTCGGGTCAGTCGTGTTTTCTGTTTGGTTACGGTATGTAACGTGTTTTGATTATTATATAAGAATCTGCAGATTTGATTATCCCGTTCTTGTATTTGTTCGTGTATTTGTTCGTGTACGTGTTTGTGTTCTTCATCTTTACACCAATAAACGAGTCTAGGAGGATTCCGCACTCCTAGACCTCGTGCGGATCTCGTATCGATCGGCGACGCCCCGGGGGGACCTACATGTGGTATCAGAGCCTTAGGCTCTAATGTTATGGTTCGAGATCGGCGTTTTGGTGTTTCTGGCACGAATCTGATGCGTTCTTGGCTGAACAGCGTCGCAGGCGAAGTTATGAGATTCAGGTGAAGTTGCCGTCACTGTTCGTAGGGTTTCGGCGATGTTACTGGCCAGGCGAAGTTAGCAGCCAAGCGAAGTTATGGCCAGGCGAAGTTATTGAGGGGCGAAGTTGACTTTTAGGCGAAGTTAACGAAAAATAAAAAAAAAATAGAGTATTTTGGTGTTTTCGTCTGTATGGCCCGGTGTACACGATTATTGTGAGACCGAAGATGTTGTTCCGTCAACGAGTGAAACTTGTTATCTCTGGGTCTTACGTGTGAACAAATACGTGTCAACTCTGAATATGGAGTTGAGTTTGTGAATGGGATATTGATTGAAACTGGATATTGACACATATTTGGGTGTTTGTGGGCAATGAAATTGTTGTTGTTCGAGGTTGACCAACTGAAGAAAGTCAAATTGAACTGAAGGTTTTTGTCATTACTGGATTGCGGTCAGAGCATATTATTTATGTTATTTTCAAGGCGTTCGAGAATTGGATCCTGAAACATGATGCTTATTTATTAGAGTGAAAATTCTGGAACAAGTTGGATTTAATCGGGAACTAAAGTGTTTATGTTCTTGATCGTTATCCCTTGTGATTGAAGATGCTTCGGATTAATTAATGGTCATGTGTTAGATTCTGTCAAGGTGGTTTTGTGATGAAATTGATCACTTGATGTTGAGTAGTTGAAGATTAAACCTTATCGTATGCCGACGAGTTGGTGAAGTTGTGGAGGAAGCCCAACTTCACGTGTTGGTGAAGTCAGATGGACTCATGTGATTGGTTGAGATGATCTATTGGCACGAGGATGCATGAATTTCAAAGACCTCAATCGTTATAGTTGGAGAAGCTTACACTGAAGGGAAGATCTGATATGGAAGACGCTGGATGATTGGTAGATTTGTGAAGCTACATGACAGATTCAGACACGGCTGGTTGACTGCAAACAGAAGATCATCAGGGGACTGTTGGTGCATGTCGTGTAACAGATGATCTTTTGTATTTGTTAGAATTGAGAGCAACGGTCAAAGGGGTGACTGTTGGTGCATTTTGTGACCGTCGTTATGCAATTCTGACCAGCGGAACGCCACAGGCGAAGTTAGCACAACTTCGCCTACTGAAGCCCAGGCCCGAGAATGTTTTATATATATATATATATACGTGTGTCTTGTTTAGGTTTAGTAATCCAGAAATTAGTGTGTGTTTTGAGCAGTTTGTTTGTTTAGAGAGAGTAAGAGACAAGGAGAGTCATGTGAGACGACCCGAGGTAGAGCTCACCTCGGGTCAGTCGTGTTTTCTGTTTGGTTACGGTATGTAACGTGTTTTGATTATTATATAAGAATCTGCAGATTTGATTATCCCGTTCTTGTATTTGTTCTTGTATTTGTTCGTGTATTTGTTCGTGTACGTGTTTGTGTTCTTCATCTTTACACCAATAAACGAGTCTAGGAGGATTCCGCACTCCTAGACCTCGTGCGGATCTCGTATCGATCGACGACGCCCCGGGGGGACCTACACCGACCACAACTCAAAATCTAGCAGATCAGTTGGCAGTGATTGCAGCCCGATTATACTCGCTAATGGCTATAAATGAGAACATCGTAGAGATCATGGCTTTTGTGTAATGTTAAGGAATCTGATGGACCGCTACTGGATCTAGATAAACAGGATGTTCCAGAATACATCCCTAGCGATGACGAAAATAAGCTAAAGCATGTTTTGGGTGTTGAAGTAGAGATCTAAGATGGGGCTCAACATGGGGCTCAATAGAATATTAGAGATGATGTTCAATTGAAGATGGGAGATGTTGATAAATTAACTATCGGAGATGGTGGTCAATTTAAGATAGGAGATTTTGTAGGTTCCCAGCCGGATCTACACGGAATATCTCGTTCTACGTAGGTGCGGAATCCCTACGTAAGACGATACGAGCGTAGAAGATGATACACGTTAACACGATCAAACACACGTTACAATAAACAAAGACACGTTGTATTGCAACTGGAAACACGTGATTCACTGATCACCGATTACACAAACTGAATAACTCATTAACTAAAACTCTAACTCGTCTCTTGATCTAGCCGTAACCTAGCAGTTTATATAACACGACAACTTCGCCTAGCATGTTTAGGCGAAGTTGTCCCTAACTTCGCTTGTTCCACAAGTTCGCCTATATCAGCGAACTTGTGAGAACTTCGCTTACATCCAAATACAAATCCAACTAACTCGATTACAGACACTAGACACTGAACTACTGACATCATGTACCAACAGACTCCCCCTTGGTAGTAGCTTCATATCTCTATCTTCAAGCACGTGTCTTGTAATCTTCAACAATCTTGTATCTTTCATCTTCAAGCATGAACTCCTTCTCGTACACAAACCGAAACAACTCTTTGATATTTCTTCGCTTCTTCTTTCCAAGCAGGAATATAAAATATTTTCTTCTCATTTAGCACCTGCATATCAGCTTGAGACAAATTCACCAAGTGCATTGGATCATACACTCTCAGCAACTCTTGTTCATCTTCATTCTCCATTACTGCTTCAGCTGTTTCACAATCAACATACCACCACTTCAAATCTTTGAGCACATCCTTGGGAATTTGTTTCATCGGCACTTCTTTTAAACACCGGATCGGTTTATACTTCATGATCATCCAAGGCTTGCCATCTGCTCTCATCGCTTCCCATATCTTGTCCCATATCTGCCTTATCAACTTCCGGAATCTCGTGCTCAACGTTCTCCTCCACAATCTCTCCTTCTTCAATCTCACTATCAATGACAATCTCAGCCCCTATCTTCTCTATCTCATCCATCGGTAACACATCCTCATCACCTATAACATCATCATCCATCATCTCAGCATCCACGACCACCACCTCATCACCCGAACAGCCAACTGCACTCGTTGACTCCCCTTGAGATGTGGAAGTCCCAAGAGCTTGTTCAGTTCTTGGCAACTCTCCACCTGCACCTTTCGATGCATTGGGATCATCGTCTCGATCATTACGCTTTTTCATCCTCAGCTCATCACCCTTACAGCTCGTCTCCCCCTGAGATGCCAAGAACTGTTTCAAAGCATCAATTATTTTTCCATGTTCGATCAGCAGGGACGACTGTATCTGATTCTCTGCAACGAGGCGCTGAATAGCATGGGTCTGGATAAGATTTACCCTTGATTGTTCTGCCACGACCCTTTCAAGCGCTGCTATTCGTTCCGAGTCGGATAAGGTTTCATCGAAATCAAACCTCATATTTTATATATCTTGAGTGTACTGAGGAGGGATTTCCAATGTAACCGGGACCTCAGAAGTAGGCGTAAACGTAACCGCAGGTGGTATCGTAACTGACAACCCTGCAGTAGCTACAACTGTCGACTCAATAAATCTTGCCACAACCTTCGTTGGAGTAAGAGTTGGAGGTGGCAAAGATACAATCTCCGGAGTCGAGAGTTGGAATGTAGTGGGTGGTAGGCCGAATGAGGTTGAGGTAGCCACCACGGGAACATCCGTGGCGCTTGGCCTTGTAACTGGTAATGAAGTCGGAACCATGGTCATACCGGACAGTGCGGGTAGAGTGAAACGTACCACCCTTGAGCTCTCACCAGCTCCCGAACCTGCACCTGTCCGTTCCCTTCTCGATCTACGAACCAACTTATGTAAATCTTCTTCAAAATCTGAATCACTGTCATCATCGTCTCTCTTTCTCTTCCCTTGAACCCTTTCTTGTGTTACTAAAATCCGTCTCGCTTTAACCACATCATCATCTGACGAATCAGAATCAGCCACCGTCGGAGCTGCCCTAGCCACATTCACACTAGAAACCCGGGCTACCGAGACCTGTACATTTTCCTCAGGGTCAACACGATCCATATCAAAAAATCCTTGACCGCCAAACGCTTCATCAAGGTCTACATTTTCCTCCGGTGACACAACAGGAGCAGCAGGTATAGCTTGTTGTACCTTAGGTGGTTGAGGTGCTCCAGCATGTTGTGGTTGAGGATCCCGAAACTCGTCCCCTCAAGCTGGAACATACTGTGGGTTGATTAAGTACCCGAATAATGGAGTATGTCGAGGACGGAGCTCAGGCTTGCTTCTTGCACTCGATGATCTACACTGAGCGAAGATCCTCTTGCTTACACTTTCCACATATCTAATTGGGCGGCGCTGAGGTAACGTGGGAGCGACGTGATTCAAGATCATTTGTAGGAATCTTGGATACATCAGAAATCTCTCACGTGTCACCGCTCGTCTTTGACGATCTATCTCGTAAAATACCATCTGACTAAAGCTGTAACGCTTATTGTAAGTCAGTGCAGTCATCGCCGACTGCATGGTCGCGCCCATTCCATCTGTACCAGCCTTTCTCCCCGACATACACACGATCATCACGTGCATGAGAAAGCGCCACTGTTCTAGCAAGAACCCCTTGCGTCTCTGAGTATCCCCCAAAGGACCAGAATATCCCATCCTCAGAAACGCACCATCTCTGAATGGAGCCACAAAGTCGGTAGGATCGTCTCTTGTTTCATCCCCAAACTGTAACGCCACCCTGATCTGTTCAGACGAGAACTGTACTATCTGATTATTGACCGTTGCACGCATAACCGGGGGCTCGACTCGACAGTCATATTCCACTGTCTGCCAGAAATCTTCAATGTTTGGCAAAGATATAGGCAGTGTTATGGTAATAGCGTGGAATATACGCAGCGAAGTAGAAATCTGATGATCTCGCGGAAATCATCAACACCACTCGCATCCGGGTCCAATGTGATGTACATGTTATGCCACGGGAAAAACTGTCGGTTGTTGTCTCCACCTTCATCACCACCTGCACCACCTGCTCCAGCTACAGCAGCCATTTCTGCAACCAAAACAGTCTAAGTTAGAGAATCGTCAAGGCAAATCACAAGTTCTCCTGTTACCATGAGCGAAGTTATGATTTATTCTGTATAGGCGAAGTTAGAGGGGGGGCGAAGTTGGGAACAACTTCGCCTCAACTTGAACTTCGCGTAATAAATGTTAAATAAAAAGGGCAAGGCGAAGTTAATGATAACTTCGCCTAACCACAACTTCGCCTCATATACTGTTACATAATTAATTATCAGGCGAAGTTAAACCTCAGGCGAAGTTAAGAATAACTTCGCCTAAACTGTAAGTTCGCCTGAATATGAATCGGCAACAGTTAGACTTTCGAACGAGGTGAATTGGGTCAATTTGGAGATTGCGGACTCCATAAAACATGATTTTATGACGATTTAGACGATTAAGTTGATTACGACCACGTAATAACAAGTTTGAAAATCGGGTGGTGAGGTTTCGAAAGACCGAGGTCATGAAACGGGTCGAAACGACCTTTGATTTACATCAATGACAGTGAATATACTTTATATCGACACTACACACCTTGAAATCGGATTAGTATTGAGAAGAATAACACAGATTGGATTCGACGCTATAAGTTCGCTTAGGGTTAACAGTGAGTAAGTTCGCCGGTTTTGAAAACAATAAAGAGTCTGACCTAAAATTTCCTTTATATAGGGTCAAAGTTATTACAGGCGAAGTTATGGATAACTTCGCCTATTGCAGGCGAAGTTATGGATAAGTTCGCCGGTATTAAACTTTACAAAACAAACCCCTATAATTTGAACAATTTGCAATTAAGTTTTAAAACATCCTTTAAAACGTTAAATGATATGAACAAGACCAAGTAACCAGGTATTAAATCATACAACTACATAAGTAGAAAAAATTTTAAAAATAAAGTACACGGGATCAAATTTCAGTCTCGACAGGGACTACCATGTTTTAGAAAAGATCCGAACAGGAATCATACTAATTACGTGACTGTCACATAGATCCATGTTCAGCTGTATTATGACATAAAGAGACAGGTTGTAAGCACGTAAATAACTTAAAATGGTTTTCATCGCTTCTGTGATACAGGTTAGGTTCAATTAAGCTCAAAACTTAAATGGGCAACAACTCAGAGATTATGATGCCTCCTATCTATTCTCAAAGCGTATTTGGCTTTCCCCAAGTCACCCCGAGTTGACCTCGACCCGTAGTGTCTGATTAAATAGTAAGTACTCTTCGATCTTTAGACTCCTCTTCCCGTTCTCTTTCTTACATCTTGATTGAGAAGTATTAACATTATGAACTCTAGAATGTCTCAATAACACACATTTTTTATTATTATTATTATTATTATTATTATTATTATTTTTTTTTTTTTTTTTTTTTTTTTTTTTTTTTTTTTAAGTATTTACACAACTTCAGAGTAGTAAACAACTGCAAGTCCCGAATCTGGATCACTGCAGTTTCTTGACACGCTATCTTCACGGGAATCAGAACACTCACGGGCTCGTGTATGACTGGGTAATCGCTTTTCTGTCTATCATTCGGAAAGATATATATGGAGACATGCACAACTCTTAAGGAGTTTCCACGTAAAATCGAGTAGATTTACTTAGTATCACTTCTACTTTTACGCACCATAAAAAGCTACCATGACATACAATGACTGTTCTAAAGCCTTTTAGGCCTAATAACTTCACTAGTTAAGCACACAGAATCAGTATATCTATCACTTTCCAAGGTTGGATCAATTTTCTGTTAAACATAGTAAAGGAACTTCTTACGAAGTAGTAGACTTGAAAAATAATTTCATCTCCCAAAAACAATTTTAACTTCTATCGCCCCGATCAAGTCGAAGTCTTCAGGTAAACGGCAATCCTGAAGATCCAATGGATCAACTAGACCGACCACATACGAGTATGTGTCCTTCTAACTAAGTATGAACGACTAATTTTCAGCGAAAGAATAAAAACACATCATAAACCGCCCCGGTCCCTTTCAGTCATCTGGTTAATGGCTATCCTCATATTCCACAAGTAGAAATAAGGACCAAACATATCCGAAGATATGTCCTTCAAACTGAGGCAACCGACATAATTCTAAGCGATAGTGAGGTTTTTTTTTTTTTTTTTTTAACAAAGACGAAAAGCACGGTTACTCAGGATTGATCATCCCATTTAGCTCAACAAGGTTTTGAAAACGAGTTTTGTCAAACGCTTTAGTAAACAAATCAGCGAAATTATCTAACGTATCAACCTTTTCGAGCACAATCAATTTCTTCTCAGCACAATCCCGTATAAAATGATGACGGATGTCAGTGTGTTTAGTTTTGCTATGCTTGACGGGATTGTTAGTTACTGAGATAGCAGCAGTGTTATCTATGCAAATAGGAGTATGAGTGAAATTCAGACCATAATCGCGCAATTGTTGTTGTATCTCAGTCGACCTCATGTCCATAACATACGTATTCTTTTCCCTTGGAGCCTTCATTACTATCCAATCCTCTGGTATCTTGAAACCAGGATACAGTACGATCGCTTCATTCTTGGTAAAGTGCACAGTGTAATCTTTGTCACAGATCTGCGATACACTCAGCAGATTATGCTTCAGTTCTTCAACGAAATTCACTTTCTCTAACGTCATTTTACCATTAGTCATTGTCCCAATTCCAGTAATCTTTCCACCATTCTCTCCAGCAAAACTCACTCTTCCTCCCTGAACAGGTTTCCATTCGTGTAACAAATTCTTGTTACCCGTCATGTGCCGGGAACAGCCGCTATCCACAACCAATAGATTGTTTGCAGCCCTGTTCAACTGTTCCTGCACGATTAAAGCAGAGGATTAAAATCTGGGGACCCAAGACCTATTGGTCTTGGGTCGATACATCCCGTACTTTGGCTGTCCAAAGTTAGTATTAGTATGATTTCTGTAAGTCCTAAAAGGATACCTTCTTGTAGATTGACTATGAGGCCATCCAAACCTTTGTGAATTAAATGAATTATTACTAATGGTTTGGTTGTTAACTGAGATCGATTTCTTTGAAAACCTGGATTAGTCCAATATCTGAACTTTGATGAATTTTCATTTTTACAATTATAGTAATTACCGTTAGTTCTATTCTCAGTTTTTGAAGGCCTCATACCTCTGAATCTCTGCTTCAGAGGGCAATCAGCAATCAGGTGTCCTAATTGATTGCATCTGAAACAACTCATGTGTTCAACTTTCGTATCAATAGTTGTTTTAGATGTTGAGGCTGCATTACTGCCCGTTTGTCTAACAAATGGTGGGACATACGGGTTTAGTGGAGAATTCTTTTCAGTTGTTTTATTTTCCTCTCCACGTTTTGGTAACACTGCCTCTCGTTTTGTCTCACTAGACTCGGATGCCTTGTCCGAATTTGATGAGACAGGACTAGGAATAGACATCTTAACATTAGAAACAGGCTTACTCGTTTCGCCTTTACTAACTTCTGGATCTTTAATTGTAACCTTAACAGGAACTGACTGACCAATTTCAACATCAACAGATTTCTGATTACTAGGATCATAAGTATAGTTATGATTATAAGGTGGTGGAACTTCATGATATCCAATTCCTCCCCTTTTAACTGGGGAACTTTGATCACTTACGAGGTGATCAAGTATAGCAGAGGAATTTCTAAATTGCTCAAGCTTTCTGTTTAGTTCCACCACTTTCACCTGGTGATCAGCTATCTGTTTATCCCTTTCAGCTATTAGTTTGGTTTTCTCTTCTAACACTTCATAGCTAAGATCAATTACTTGTATTTTTTCAGCTAGACTGGCTTTAAGACTTCTAATATCTTTCTCACTAGCTTTTATTTTTACCTTGTAACTGTTTTCTCTAGCTTTAGTGTAATGATGATCTTCTTTTAATGTTTTAATTGAGCATCCAAACTAACAAACTGATCAGTTATTGTTGTCAGTTGTTCAGACAGATTTTCACATTTCGTACAAGGGAGTTTAGTACTTACCTCGGAGAGCTGATCTGTCACTTCTGCCATGTAAGCTTGATTTTCTCTAGTCACTTTCTCACTTCCTGCAGTTTCGATGTTCGCCAAATTGGCCTGTTCGAACACTTCCTCAACATGCAGATTCCAATTGTATTCCCCGTTCTGTCTGGATATCATCGCCCTATTCTCACTACTTCCACCACTCTGTTGTGTAGACCTGTTCTGACTACGTTCAACTCTGTCATTTGTGCATTCTTTAGCAAAGTGGCCATTCTGTTGACAGTTGTAACACCGAACCTTTGACTTGTCAAAACCTGGTCTTTCACCAACAAACTTTCTACCAGTCTTCTTCATAAACCTTTTAACCCTTCTCACAATCATCGCCATCTGCCACTGCAGATCCATCTCTTCCAGATCATCAGCATCGATCTGATCATAGTCTTCGTCTAAAGTTGCAGGGTCAACAATCTTACCTTTAATGTAGTTTTCGTACGAAGCAATGAAAGATGCATAGAGAGCAAACTGTTGTTCAGCAGATTTAACACTCATGGGCATCTTACAGTAGTTGTTGTTCGGAACACTTGAAGAGAAACTACCCTTGGTTGCTTAATGTTTAGAAGCAATTGTACCACCAGCTACAAAACACACATCACCATCCATGTTGAGAGTTACATGACCTTCATGTGTTGAGTTAGCGCCCGAGTCTCCCTTTGAGTAGTAAGCAGATGATTCAGACTTCGAATTTGAACTTGAGTTAACTTTTGCACCATACATTCCCGGATCCTGAACCTGATCAGTTGGTGTCTCTTTTCGAACCATGTTAAGTTCAAAAGTTCGTAGTTTGTTGACTGCTGTTTCCAAGTCATAGTCGGCAAACTCTTTGTCTTCTCTCATCAAGACAGTGTACATCTCCCATTTCGGTGGGAGAGCATCCCGGAGTTTTTCCACGATCTCCTCTTCTTTGTAAGCAATGGAATAATTGCTGAGTTCGGTCATCAGGTGATAATATCTTGTGATGATATCATCAAGTGATTCATTCTTCAAATACTTGAACACCGAGAATTGGGTTTTGAGTAGTTTAATCTTGGATGCACGAATCCCCACATTACCTTCAAAACGGTTTTCAAGTGCTTCCCATAGCTCTCTAGCGGTTTTATACTTCCTGAAGGTGTGAAGAATCTCTTGTGGAAGAGCCATTATAATCGCAGCATGAGCTTTGCTTTCAGCCTCATACATCTTCTTTTCTTCCTCTTCCATCTTGTTGTATTTCTTAATCTGTTCACGACCCTCATACAAAGCAGTTGGTGGAATGTATCCGTCTTGAATGCACACCCACATCTTAGCATCTTGATATTTAACGTACTGCTCAAACCGATCTTTCCACGCCACAAAATCGGTACCCTTAAGCATTTTCGGTGCCTTAGTAGCTGAACCCGCTTCCACTTCCATCTTTACCAGTTCTGTAATATTTATTGAAGTCATCTTTTACGAAACGAAAACACAAAGAAACCCGAAAAATAAAAATTTTATCCTTAACAGTACTGTAGGTGAAGTTGTGGATAACTTCGCTTGAATTCTTAACTTCGCTCTCCTTTTTAAATTCGCCTGATTGGGCGAAGTTGTGAGGTAGGCGAAGTTGTGGATAACTTCGCTTGAGATAAGCGAACTTGTGAGGTAGGCGAAGTTGTGGATAACTTCGCTTAACCTTATATCTTCGCCTAAACCCTACAAACAGTAGCGACAACTTCGCCTGATGAACACGATGATTTTGCAGGTTTGATTTTGACGTTTTGCGAGGTATGCGAAGGTGTAATGGGTTGTTTTTGATGGTGGGAGGTGAGTAGGACACAAAAACTCGGTAAACTCGTCCCGCGAATAGTCGAACGGAACGATTTCTACACCCGCGTGATAATCCCGAACCACACAATCACGAGCAAAAGCTCTGATACCAATTGAAGGTTCCCAGCCGGATCTACACGGAATATCTCGTTCTACGTAGGTGCGGAATCCCTACGTAAGACGATACGAGCGTAGAAGATGATACACGTTAACACGATCAAACACACGTTACAATAAACAAAGACACGTTGTATTGCAACTGGAAACACGTGATTCACTGATCACCGATTACACAAACTGAATAACTCGTTAACTAAAACTCTAACTCGTCTCTTGATCTAGCCGTAACCTAGCAGTTTATATAACACGACAACTTCGCCTAGCATGTTTAGGCGAAGTTGTCCCTAACTTCGCTTGTTCCACAAGTTCGCCTATATCAGCGAACTTGTGAGAACTTCGCTTACATCCAAATACAAATCCAACTAACTCGATTACAGACACTAGACACTGAACTACTGACATCATGTACCAACAGATTTGGATCCACTTAACCGATCAAGGGAAACCCCACTAATGACCTGTGATAAGATGTTGAAGTTGATGTGTACCAATTTGCAGCAAAAACTAACATATGCCTATTCCGGATTCTAAATTCCAACTTCTACTGGATCGGATTATTTCAAGTCTGCACTGGAATTCAGGTTTGAGAATGGAAAGGTTGCAGGTCAATTCCCCCATATTTTAGCCAATCAATGGATCTATGGCACGGGTCAACCTATAATTGAATGGATGATCACCTGGCACTATGACTATTGGATCGACTTGAGGTCAAGTCATTTTTCCGGCCAGGAAGTATTGATACAAAACCGTCTTAAGCTGAAGGTCAAGGAAGATAAATGGGTGAGGATGTTGTAGGTCCCGACAATGAACGGTTATGTTCTTGATAAGTGCTCGAGACGGGTGCGATATAAATAAACGATCGAACATATAATGTAAAGATAATTTAAAGGGTAAATAATCTCGTAACCGGTACAAAAGATTAACATATTAAAACGGACCGATCCCACCCAAGGTGAGTTCCCCTTCGGTGGTTGTTTACACCATCAAAACACACACAAATACAGAACACACATTCCGTATTTATAGCCTAACATATTCTTTCCAGAAGTTTTCTCCCCATTGAAGTTAAGCGCGTGCACCGAAGCTCTCGCCTTGTATCCGAATTTCCTGCTCACTTTAATTATTAACTTGATCATAAATATGATACGAGTTTCGCCATATTAATATCGCAAGTCACAAATTATTGGCCTTACAATCACCCCCTTTGACTTGTGATATCACTTTGTCATGCCGTGTCTCGCATCTTCACAAATCACCCGATAAACTGAAGCCACTCCGTTTCAATTCACCCCCTCAAGGTATAACCCACCAAATTCATTCATGAAGAAATTCTCGCTTCTTTATCCATCTCGGATATTAAGCAATATAGGTTCAGAAGAGCTTGATGAAATATCAGGGACAACGATCAAATGACAAAGCTAATTATTTCCATGAATGAAATTATTTAAGTAACCCATCCCTAATAAATAAGTATCCCAGATACTCGTATTCCACATTTATAGGTTGAGAGCTTAAACAATTTAATTCTCTATTAAATCCAACTTGTTTATAAATTATCACCTTAATAAATAAGCATCTCGGATGCTTGTAGCCCACGCTTTCAGGATCCAATTCTCAAACGCCTTGAAAATAACATATAAATAATATGCTTTGAACACGGTCCAATAATGACGAAAACCCGATCAATTTTGACTTTTTTCAGTTTGGTCAATCCAAATAACAATCATTTTCTGCCTAAAATAACATTCCTTGTAACTAGTAGAATATCAATCTCTAGAATATGTGTTGTCCAAAGTTAATCAGGAGAAAAATATCATCTAAGCCTAACAAAGTTAACAGCCCGAAACTCATGGCCCATTACCCCATATCTAGATCATTTTTAATTGGCCCAAAACAGATCTCACAAGGCCCAGCTTGTGGCCCAACATATAATAACCAAAAATATAAACCTAGCAGATTGAGAAGCCGCCAACAAAGAAAACTTACCGGCGATTTCGCCGGAAAACCTGCGGGACTCCATCATTTCAAATCATGTCAACCCCTAGCTGACAGTTCCCTCTCGTCATAAACACCTCAAGTCACTCCGCCAGAAAACCGCTCACCGGAAAAAAAGCTCTGATGGCATCACCATCGACACCTGCCAGCACCCGCCGATGACATTGAGGTACCATCCGCTTGAGGCTTCTTAGATATGAAATTAACGTCTCAAAGCTGGAATATCTTGCTTGCCATGTTTTCCGACAACCACCGGCCAGAAAATCATATTCCGTCGTCGCTGGAAAATCATATTCCGACTATCACTTTCTTGAAAACCGTGAAACTTCCAAATCAACAAAGATGAACTTCAAGCACGTTTATTTCTTGAAATTTTCAAACTTTTATTTTCAAGCATCAAACTTTATTTTGAAATCTTCAATGGATATTAAACATCAAGAGATTAACATCTCGGTTCGGGTAATTGCGGAAATAGAACCCGAATATCAAGAACAAAGTTGAATCAGTTGATTCAAACCTGCTCTAATACCAATTGTAGGTCTCGACACCGGCGGATTTGACAACGAACAGTTTTGTTCTTGATAACTGCTCGAGACAGGTGCAATATAAACAAAACTTAAACATATAATGTAAAGATAATATAAAGGGTAAACGATCTCGTAACCGGTACAAAAGATTAACATATTAAAACCAACCGATCCCACCCAAGGTGAGCTCCCCTTGGGTGGTTGTTTACACCATCAAAACACCCATAAATAAAGAACACATATTCCGTATTTATAGCCTAACATATTCTTTCTAGAAGTTTTCTCCCCATTGAAGTTAAGCGCGTGCACCAAATATCTCGTCTCGTATCCGAATTTCCAGCTCACTTTAATTATTAACTTGACCATAAATATGATACGAGTTTCGCCATATTAATATCGCAAGTCACAAGTTATTGGCCTTACATATGTTGAAGGGTTTAAGTAACCGCAACAATTATTAATACAATTGTGTCTATTTGTAGGTTCTAGTTATAGTTTCTAGGGTATGAATGCTTATGTTTATCAACTTTAAGGTTTTTATACATCTTCTAATCGGAGATCTAATCCTTCTCGAATCGGATTAACCGGAGAATAGCCCCTCTCGAATCGGGCCAACTATCCTCGTTCTTGTTTAAGTCTATCAATTTACTATTTTATTTTCAGGGTTCTGTCAATCTCCTTTTCCTACACTTGAAGATCATGGGAAACAAAATACAGATAATATAGTTGAAAAGTTCAACAACTTTGTTTGACGACTTGTTGAGGATCACCTACAAGATGACAGATGCTTAGTGTACGATACCGATTGAAGATAAAGACGAAAGACAATACTAAAGACTAGAAGGTGATTGATATTACATATTTTGTATATGTAGTCTTTTGTATTATCTTGTTTATTTACGATGTATGTAATTGTCTTTTGTCTATCTTTGTATGTTTGGGTATTAGGCCATTGTAAACAAAGCCCATTGAGCCAAAATAATATGTGAAGTGTGCATGGAACATGCACTATAAATAGTGCAAGTCTCCATGCATAACTTAACCTTTTGCCATTTTACTTATCTTATCTTCTCACCAACTTTCCCACTACCTTTCATACTCATTACAACCAGTCAATAACAAACACCAACAAGATCCGAGATCTCGGTTTACTTAAGAGTGATTTCTGCTAGCTCTTAAGGAGATTGATCCAAGAACATTGTTGTTTGATCCCGTATCTTGGACCTACACATGAATATAATATGAGTTTTAGAGTAATTAAACACATAAGTCCCACATATAACACAAAATAGATTATGCAAAGGGACCCAGAAAATTAAACTACAACTAGGTGTTACGTCTAGCTCCATAATTCCCTTTATCATTCTGTTGTATGGTGTTCATTTTCGTCATTGTGTCTTTTTCTCGGCATTGTGTCTTTTTTTTAACTTTTTTTTGGAGCGGTAATGACGGGAAATATTTTGGTTTTTTAATTTTTTCCGTTTTTATATATATTTTAAGTTATGATTTTTTTATTATATTTTTTAAAAATTTTTGTTACCTCACAAATCCTTATCACACTTTTTTATTTTGTCTCTATTTTTATTTTAACTTTTTCCTTACAAAGAAATACAATTGTTTTAACTTAACTGACACTCACATATGTTTCTATATTGCAATACAAATTGCCACTTATATCAAGAGATAAAGTCGGCTAACATAAATCACTTATTTTATTACACAGGGACCTATGTATCCTTGTGTGGGACCTGCATATATTTAACTCAAGTTCTAGCCAAAAGGGTCATGTTTATGTTGCATGCTTTAAAGGATACCTTATATGGTTCCACCAACCTCATGAGAGTTTAATTATAGAGTTATAGACCTAGGGACATATGTTTCTATGTCACCAATTTATACTTTCGGTGTTGATCGAGTTTGTACTTCTGTTCTTTTCCAAATTCCAAATACGTACAACTTGAGATTTGATCGTAAAAACGATTTACAAGAGAATATATTTATCAAAACATATGTTTATATGATAATAAATAACATTGTTTACACCGTAACTAATAGATATATTTGAACTTCCAGTTACATTGGTTTATAGCCTCAATGTTCTTGATTATAATCCATAACAAACCCTCTGATTCACGAATAAGACAATATAATATAGTGATCATTATATATTTGTTTATTCTTGTATGCATGTAATATGCTCAGTACCAATCTCCAAATACTATCAGTTTGTACAACCCCTAATGCAAGAAAGTACAGATTATGCATGCAAAAGTGAGTAGTACACAATGGTTTGAAAGTAAATATAGATTGAAGAAAAGGGTATAACAGTAAATTGAAAAGTAAGCTTGAAATTTCAGTTTAGGGCAAATTTCAGCCCATGCAACTTTTCTGCAAACTCAACATCTTGAGTATCAAATGTGGTAAACGTCGTAGTCTTGGCCAGCTACCTATACAACATGATGAGACTAGGGTTTTAATTTAAGACCATCATACCTTCAGTTGGAGAGAGATCATCTAAGAGCGGCCGGTGATCATTTTCTTGAAAGAGGGTATAGTTTCTAATCCAAAGGTAGTACTGTTCTTGGTCTGGTTATATATATATTTACATAAAGATTCTATATATACTTCCATAAAATTACAACAGCATGGATCGATCGAGGAGCTTATTTATAATATTCAACATGTGATCAGATTGTCCATGCTACAACAGATCTAGAGAGAGAAAGAGAGTTTTGTGTGTGTTCTTGCTTTTCTTTCTCGTGTCTTTAAAAAATGTTTTTGTTTTTAAATGAAAAGTTTAATCTTCATAAATACTGGTGTTTTGAATTCTTTGATCTAATTGTTGACTAGATGTTGTGTGTGTGTGTGTTTCTTTTTTTTGTTTAAATCGTATGTGTTTTGTTCTTTATTTTAAGACAATCAAAAGTTTCTTTTTTTTATTAATCTTGATATATACGTGTTCAGATCAAATTAGATATTTTGAGATGCATATATAAATCTACATGGTTGGCCGGCCATACGGTAATAGATCTAGAGAGAGCTGAGAGAGAGAGAGAAAGAGGGGTTGTGTATGTGTGTCTTTGCTTTTCTAATTTCTTGTGTCTTAACAAATTGTTTTTTTTTTTTCGTTTTTAAATGAAGGAAAAACCCTATGTTTGAAATTTATAATCTTTATACAGATCGGCATTTTTCTTTAATTGATTTTTGTGTATTACAATCATATATATATGTATATGTGTGGTTTGTTCTTGAGAATAAGATAATTAAAAGCTTTTTTTGTTTTTGTTAATCTTGATTTATATTTGTCTAGAGATCAACTTAAATTTGTGAGTTGTATATTCTAAATCTACATGGTTTTGTATATTAGGTTTTTCTGGTTAGCTTAATTAATAATTCCATGTTACAAATGCATTATATTGTTGAAGAGAATCTAGAATTTCAAAAATACTGAAAATATTTCTTTGCTTTCTCATGTTCTAACAAAATGCTTTTGTTACTAAATGAAAAAGAAACTCTGAATGTACGTATTAAGTTTGCAATTTGTAATCTTTATAAAGAATGGTGTTTTCATTTAATCTAATTGATCACTAGATGCTTTTGGTATTTACTATCATATGTTTTGTTCTTGAGAATTTTAAGATAATCAATCCAAAAGTTTTATTTGTTTAATCTTGATTTATATATCTTTAGATCATCTTAATTAGAGAGCTGTTATCCGATTATATTCTTAATGTACATGGTTTTGTAGATTATTTCCCTAATAGCTTAATTAATATGTCTTAGGTATTCTCTATATATTGTTAATATTGTGTGTTAACAGGAAAATTGAAGCATGGGTAGAGGAAAGATCCAGATCAAAAGGATTGAAAATGACACGGCTCGACAAGTGACCTTCTGCAAGAGGAGGGGTGGGCTTCTCAAGAAAGCTTGTGAGCTTTCGATACTCTGTGATGCTGAAATTGCTTTGATCATCTTCTCCACGCGAGGACGCCTCTATGATTACGCCAACAACAAGTAATGTTATTAGTTATTTTATTTTATAAAATGTAGACACAACACCATATTACATCAAATGAGCTTTTAAGTTTTAAATATTTTTATCTGGTTAGTTTACAAATAATGTACAAGCATTAATGCCAAAACCATTAAAAAAACATATAAACTTGTATTGTTTTATGTTATTCGAACATACAAACATAATTATATTAGAAAAAAAGAAAAAGTAAAGTTATGTGGTATTTTGGAACTACAAGTACTCTTGCTGAGTGTTTGAATTTGTAGAAGTTTAAATCCTTGTTGGTACAGGGCACTATCAGTGCCACAATGATATTGAAAGGGCTTTTGCTTTAGCAGAAACTTGCATGATAATAGAATTTGGGTTGGAAACATAAACTGGAAACCATCTGAGTTCTCCTTAAAACACAATGGTCTTCTGCCTTTCCATTTTTAGACACTACAGACACAAACAAGGGTAAACAAGAACCTAGGTTGCGTGTACGGGTATGTGTGTATGCTTGTAAATGTATGTGTGAACTGACGTGTGTGTTTGATCCAACAGCATGAACTCAACCATAGAAAGGTACAAGAAAGCAATAGCAGCTGAAACAAATAATTTAACACCTCAAGAAATGAATGTTGATGTAAGATCTCTTTAATATATTATATGTGTTTTTTAATTGTAACAAATATTAGTAATAATATTATTTATATGCTTGCAACAAAGTATAGTTAGAAATCCTTCGACTGTGTATTTGTTTGCATAAACTTCCATGCATGACTTTCATTTTGACAGAGATTAATTCGTGTTTTGGTGCATATAGTTTTACCAGCATGAGGCCAAGAAGCTTCGGAAGCAGATATGAGCACGCCAGATCTCTAACAGGTAATCATACACTGTAAATTTTCCACATGAGATGAAAGAACTTATGAACACATTTAGCTAAGCATGTCTTGTTCATGCCACCCAATTAGTTCATGACTTGCCCACATAACCCATGCATCTTATTATGTTTTGAATTTGTTTTATCATATGTATTTTATGCCAAAATTTAGACCTTAGAAGAGAAAGTGAGGAAATGTTTATGTAGTTCCCGAAACCGGATCCGACAACGAACATCTTTGTTCTTGATAAACGCTCGAGACGGATGCGGTGAAATCAAACGACCGAACAAAATGATATAACGACAATATAAATGAACGATCTCGTTATTGGTTGAAATATTTAATATATTAAATAAACGAACCGACCCCACCCAAGGTGAGCTCCCCTTGGGTGGGTGATTTCACCTTACAAAACACACATATAAAAGACAACATATGTCCCTATTTATAGCTAAACAAAAAAACATTCTAGAAGCATTCTCCCGTTGAAGTTAAACGCGTGCACCGAATCTCTCATCTCGTGTCCGGACTTCTCGCTGACATTAATTATTATCTTGACCGTGAATAATGGGTTTCGTAATTTGATATCGCAAGTCACAAATATTGGCCTTACAGTTTAATTATAGTTAAATAGTAAATGTTTGGAAGTAAAATGGAAATTTTAGTGTTTTGTGTCAATCCATAAACATTCATATTCGTAATGTGGTTTGGGTTCATATATGACACGATTTTCTACTTGGTGTCAAATCTTCGGTTTCATGTTGGGTTGTCGGGACCATGGGCACGACCCCTTTATCATTAAATATAAGGTTATTTCAATGTTGGCAGTTATGTTTTAGTACAAAGATTTAAAAGGTCGTTACTTTCCCAAATATTTTCATATTATTTTATTTAATTTCAGGCACCTTATTGGTGAAGGATTGGATAGTTTGGACCTTAAGGGACTACACCAGCTGGAGACCAGACTTGAGAAAGCAATCTCAAAGATCAGGTCAAAGAAGGTAACAAACTAAACCAACCATATTGTAACATTCATTTACTTAACCTTAATTTTTGCTCATTCTGTCATCTGGTTTGATCTACAGGATGACATGATACGTGCAGAAACCGAATCCTGGGAGAAAAGGGTAAGTCACTAAATATTGTAAACTAGTTTAGTTAATATTCCTTTCGGACTAGATCTATCGTACTTTCTTTTCAACCATGGTTTAATTATACTTTTCTTATTATTGAATGCGCAAGTTAAATAATGTGTTTCTGAATAATTGTAGATTGCTGAGAATGAGAGGATGGAAAATCAGCAGGGGTATCGCTTAATAGAAGATTACCTTGCTAGGAGCGCCCTACAGCTTAATATTGAGGCGCCGATGGAGGCTACTCCCACCTTCACCTATCTTTAATGCTAACACCCTTAACACAAGGTATTAGTAATTACACACTTGTTTTATGTTATGATTATCATCCTGTGTATATAGAGAGATATTTCACACTTTTAAGTTTGTATATATGTTTTTCAGGTGAACTGTTGCCACACATAACGGCTGGTTGGGAAACAAAGTACTAGAATAAAGTTTACTTCGGTCTATGTTGTTTGTTAATTTAAGGACTTCATGAAGTTTGGTTTTGGGCATTTATGTTAACCCAAATTTAGTATGAAAACTTTGAGGTATTTGTATTGTGAATGATTATCATGAACTTGTGGAACCCATTTTCACTCAAATTGACAAATTGACCAATTACTTTGATATGAAGTTTAAGTTGATAAGGGGGGTCCTTTTCAATCTTCCAATACGTTAAAAGTATCAATCGATAAAATAAACATGTTAATTTCTCACAAAATTCATGTTTGTTTGCTTGATGTTCACGTCATTAATGTGTCTTATTCTGAGCTAAATAAAGTAGACAAAAGGTTTGTACGGCCACGCTTTTTTATGTAGTCTTGTGTATAAAGTTAGACAAGATCGGACAATGCATTTATCAAATTCAAAGTGGATTCGGCCGCGGAAACGCTCGGATGTGATCAATTTTTCGTAGGAGTATTGAATAGTTACAGGTAAACGTTTCGCGTGCACAACTTTCATGAAGGCTTTCATTGAAGAATCGAAGGCCTTTTTCGAATAAGCCAATTCATTTGGGACCCTGCAGATCCACTCTTTTTCTTATTCAAAGCCCAGCCCTTTGTCTCTGTGTTTTCACATCGAGAATTATTTGCGGATAAAGAGATGTCAAAGGGGCTTCTTACTCCCCAAAAAAATCCTCATACATCTCTATATAAACGCTGGTTTATCAAGAAGACGCAAGAAAAGCACTTCGAATTGTTGATTAATCGCTAGATATGGCTTAAAACCAATCGTTCTTTATCTAATAGATCTTGCCGTTCTAATATTCTATCCGAGAGTTATCAGTATTTATCAAATCTGTTCCTATCTAACGGAACACTATTGGATCAATGACAAAGGCATTGTTAAGAAAAAGATGGCTTTTCCCGGATGAAATGCAAATTGGATTCATGGAACAGGAGAAGGATTTCCCATTCCTTAGCCAGAAAGATGTGTGGCCATGAAAGGCAAAGGAAGGCTGGAATGCCAACATGCGTTTATTATTGAATTCACCCGACACGACAGTACCCGTTTGGGTAAGTCGTCAATCCCTAAAACGGACTATTGGGTTACGGGTGGTCATTTTACTAGTGGTTTATAATCTACCCTTATGTGATTCCTGTTGAAGCATATACTCGAGGGGTAGGTGCAGGGCGGACAATTTGAAATTTGAAAGCAGACTTCCCATTCATTAGATAGAGAAGATGACCAAGATTTCGTGATCCGCTGTCGAACTTATTCCAAGAGAGCTCGGATCAAATCGGTTATCCGAGCTCTCTTATTGAATTGCTCATTGAATTTGCATTCTCAATATTATTATGATTTGGACCACTACAAGAAAAGTGAGTAATAGTGGCGACACCTGTCGCCGCTAAAGGGGTCAAAAGTCATCGCTAATACTTTTAGCGACGACATAGGTCGCCGCTGAATGCTCATCGCTAAAGGGTAATGCGTTGCCGCTAATGTGCAAGTGTCGCCGCTAATACGTCACCGGATATTACGCCGGAATGTTTGCCGGAGAAGAAGTTGCAAGTGGCCAGGGCACATTTTAACACCACAAAACATGATTATTAATCAAATTCAACACGAAAATGAAACAAAACATGTGTATTTTCTCTTTAAAAATGGTTAAATTACAATATTTCTACAAAAATTTACATAAAACTACAAGAGTGGTCAGTGGTCGGAATGAAAAAAAAACCGTGGCTGAAGTTGCACGTTGCCAGATTTGGACGCCTTGGCGATAGCAGGAGCTTAAAAACACGGTGGCGGAACTTAACAATAGCCGGAGCTTGAAAACATAGTGGCGGATCTCGAGCTTGATGATGGCGGAGCTTGACGATGGAATGTGTAGTGTTGAAGAAGATGGGGTGATGGTTGACGGTGGCTCCGGTTAGTGGTGGTGGAGGTTGACGGTCAACTTTTCTTTGAGTCTCCAGATATGGCTTCAAATGTGATGTCAAAGAAGATGGGGGTGTGGTTGAGTGAATGAGTGGTTGTGGTTGTGGTTGTGGTTGGATTATATGTATTGGTGGGAATAAGATTGGTATTATTGAGAAGGATATTATTGGGTTTGTTTAGGCCATTGGATCAAAGTTTAATCAACGATCAGGAGTGCTATTTGAAGAGTTCACGCAGATCAAGCTCATGTCACCGCTAATAGTGGGCGTCGCCACTATTGCTCACTTTTCTATTGTGATTATTTCCTACTATACACGATGTATTTTACGTAGATTCCGTTTTGTTGTAATAACGTTTAGACCTGAGGCCATGTATTGTGAGCCAATGGGCCGATTTTAATAGAAGAATGCATGGTATGCTCTCACCTATATAAGGTGGAGCATACTCATGCACAAACAACCCTTTGGCATATCTTATCCAAACTTTCTTACCAACTCTCTCTTTCTTTACCAAAACTGAAAATGAACCAAACATAACCAGATCTGAGATCACGGATACTTGTAAGTGATTTCCGCTAGCTTACAAGGAGATTGATCCAAGAACACGTTGTTTGATCCCGTATCTAGGACCTACAATTGGTATCAAAGCTTTCGGCTCTGCTTTCAAGTGTTGTGAGTGGGTTTCAGGTTTACTAGATTGTGTTTGCAAGCTCAAGAATCCGCTAAAATTTGTGTTTAAGAGTGTTAAAGTGTTCATCGAGTTTCTTGTGGTATTTGAAGCTGAAAAAGTGGACAAAAGTGTACATGGAAAAGGTTCCGTACAATATTGAAAATTGTAATTTCTAGAAATTTGATTCGACTCGAGTTTCATTCAAATTGAATCGAGTTTCTGCCATTTTAATCGAATCGAGTTATGAAATTAATCGAATCGAGTTTCTATATTCAATTCGATTCATTTTTATTCAATTCGATTCGTTCTTATTCGTTTCGATTCATTTGTATTCGATTCGAGTTTCTATATTCAATTCGATTCATTTTTATTCAATTCGATTCGTTCTTATTTGATTCGATTCGATTCGATTCAAATTTGTTTTGGTTGAATTCCTTTGTGTTCGGCTCGATTCTTTTAGACTTGTGATTCTCGATCTGTTATTGTTCAAGATTTTTTGTTTTTGTGATCTAATAAAGAAGATGTCACACGATCCTGAGTTATTGAAAAGTTACTTTATGCTTGAAAATGAAGCTAGAACCACAACCAAACCTCCGAAGCTTATGACGTTTGAAAGAAATTTTGATGAATTCAAATGGAGGTTTAAGAATTATGTGAGAATGATTGACTTCGCTCTCCTGAGAATGGACCTTGTAAGGCCAATAATTTGTGACTTGCGATATCAAGATACGAAACCCATTAAATATAGTATGGTCAAGTTAATAATTAAAGTCGGCTAGAAATCCGGATACGAGACGAGAGCTTCGGTGCACGAGTTTAGCTTCAACGGGGAGAGGAGATCTTCTAGATTGTTTGTTTTAGTTATAAATAGGAAATGTGTATTTCATTTTAGTGTGTGTTTGTATGGTGTTTTCACCCACCCAAGTGGATCTCACCTTGGGTGGGGTCGGTACGTTTATCAAATATTTAATCTTTCTAAACTGATAACGAGATCGTTCATTTATATTATCTATATTTGTTTTCGTTCGATCGTTTGATTTCACACACCCGTCTCACACATTTATCAAGAACAAAACAGTTCGTTGTCGGATCCGGTTTTGGGAACTACAATTGGTATTAGAGCGGGTTTGAATCAACTGATTCAACTTTGTTTTTGATATTCGGCTTCTATTTCCACGATTACCCGAACCGAGACATTAATTTCTTGAAGACTTTTGTTGAATTTTTGAAAATAAAGTTTGAAGATCTTGGAAATAAAGTTAGATATAAAAGTGCCTTTAGTTCGTCTCGGGTTCGTGAATCCAAATTCATGAATTTCTATTGCCTACAAATCATCAGATCTGCTTTTTTAATGTTGTATGTTGAAAAATTAAAGGCTTTTATGGTGGTGTTATGGTGAAAGATTGTCACAACGTGATGAGATGATGAACATTTTGTGTTATATATTCCGGTGAGAGGTATGCGATTAAATCCGCCATGAGATTCGCGCGGCGCTGGGTGGAGGAGGAGTCAAGGCGGCGGTGGTCCATGGGATCCGACGACAATGGGGATATGCAGAGGAGCCGTATAACCAAAGCACTGTGGACTGCGGAAGAGCAAGAAACAACTTGGTGCTGAATGAAGGATGTGGCCGGCGGCGGTGATGTAGCTGGTCACCGTAATTGGTTTTTGTTTGTTTGGCAGCCGGTCACTGATGAACGGTTTTCCAGCAGTGGTTCACAGTTGAGACCGTGGATATGGTGATGATGGTTATGGAGGATGTATGCTCCGGTGTATATGGCCGGCGGCGGTAAAGATGCCGGAATTCGGTTTTAAGGTGGGTGACCTCAGATGTGAATGGCGGCTACTGTGTAGGTCACATTCTTCACTTCTCCTTGCTGGGCTGTTTATCTGAATGGGCCAAAGACCAGGTCAACTTTTTATTATCTTTTTGGGCTTGCAGTTATAGATGGGCTGCCATATTCTATTTGGGCTTGTTTTCTATATGATGGGTTGTTAGGCTAAACATTTTTTTTCATTTGGGACTGGTTTGTTTTTGAAATTTTAATTATTTATGGGCTGATTATTTGGAATGGTTTTTGGGCCGAGAAATAATTACATGTTCTGATTGACCAAACTGAAGAAAGTCAAAAGTGATCGGGTTTTCGTCATCGGTTGACTGTGCTCAAAGCTTGTTATTTCTAAGGCGTTCGAGAAGTTGGATCCGAAAGGTGAACTTCGAACGAATTAATAAGCTTTGTCATTTGACCGTTGAATTTGGTAATTCGAAATCGAATTGCGGATATACGAGCTCTTTTCAACCTATATTGCTTAAGATCCAAGAGAATGGATAAAGAAATGAGAATTTCTTCATGAATGAATTAGGTGGGTCATTCCTTGAGGGGGTGAATTGTAACGAAGAGGCTTCGGTTTGTCGGGTGATATGTGAAGATGCGAGACACGGTTTGACAATATTGATATCAAAAGTCAAGGGGGGTGATTGTAAAGCCAATAATTTTTGACTTGCGATATCAAGATACGAAACCCGTTAAATATATTATGGTCAAGTTAATAATTAAAGTCGGCTAGAAATCCGGATACGAGACGAGAGCTTTGGTGCACGAATTTAGCTTCAACGAGGAGAGGAGATATATAGAATGTTTGTTTTAGTTATAAACAGGAAATGTGTATTTCATTTTAGTGTGTGTTTGTATGGTGTTTTCACCCACCCAAGGGGAGGTCACTTTGGGTTGGGTCGGTTCGTTTATCAAATATTTATTCTTTCTAAACCGATAACGAGATCGTTCATTTATATTATCTATATGTGTTTTTGTTCGATCGTTTGATTTCACACACCCATCTCACACGTTTATCAAGAACAAAACCATTCGTTGTCGGATCCGGTTTTGGGACCTACAAACCTCACAAGCTTATGACTTAAACTCTTGATGGACCTGTAGATGTACCGGTTTAATGTTATCTTGATACTGACAAAAAATTACTCCTTGGTGATGAATAGGGCTTTGGTGTACTTAGTGTGTGTCTATCAGCTGACATAGCTCAAACCTTGATAGAATACACAACTGTTAAAGGGCTTTGGGATGACATGGTTGAGAAGTTTGAAGGAAATCTGGAGATGAGAAACAGTCGGAAGGAAATGTTGAAGAGAGAATTCAAAATGTTTAATCACATCCAGGGAGAATCACTTGGAACTCTCTTTAGCATATTTGAGAAGTTGATCAACAAAATGAGAAGCTCTGGAATCAACTATGCATGTCAGAAATCAACAAGTTGCTGAATTCATTGCCTCATACATGGAACTGTAGTGTCACCACCATCAAAAGAACAACAAATCTGAACACTACAACTTTGTCTGACTTAACAACCACCATCAAGTAATATGAAATGGATGATAAGCTCAGACTAAACATCCATGTTAGCTCTCTGAATCAAGCTGGAGTTTCTACTGGTACTGTAATCAGCTCAGCCTTCCTTAGTCAGTCACACCCAACAGTTTATTTAGTCGATGGTGTGAAATTCTATACTGCTCAATCAGAAAACAGTAATGCGTTCAAGACATCAGTGAGTCAGCTAGTTTCACCAGGTTCAATCTCATTTCAATATGCAGTTAACAAAGCCGTTGAACAAGATCTCAAGGCCTAGGGGATAACCAAGTCTGCAAACACCAGTCTTAGCAGCTCAAGTCAGTCCATACAAGTTGATGACTCCCACATTGCATTCTTTTATGCCCTTATGGCCAGCCATGCAGAACTGAAGCAAGGGAATCTGCTACCTCCATCCTTCCAGCAAGGAGAGATCCTTGATATCAATGAAAAGGACCTTGAGAAGATGGACATCAAGTATCATATGGCCATGATAGTGCACAAGGCAACCAACTTCATGAAAAAATATGGCAAGAACAGTTTCAGGGACTCCAACAGCAAGAGTATTGGGTTTGAAAAGGATCAACTCCGTTGCTACAACTACAACAAAAAGGGGCACTTTGCCAGAGAATGAACCAACCCAGCTCCGCCTGCCAACAATGTTAAGATCACTGAAGTCTCTAACAGTGAAGGTGGGAAGAAAAATGACAATAGACCTATGGGTCACGGTGGCTCTTCGGGTCAACGAGTTCAACGAATCAGTCAGGGAAATTCTACTAAGGAGAACTCAAGTTCAAACTCTAGGGCTCTGATCACACAGTCTGATGAAGCATCTGAGGAAGACTGAGAGGGTCAATTTGGTGAACTCATGAACCCATTGAACTTTGCTGGAATAGCATTCGTAAATGAAGATCAAGCTTCTTCAAGCTCTACCTCTAGAGGAAACCAAAGCAATCCTTGACACCCCAAGGTACACAAGCATCTTTGTTATCAAGCTTTCATAGACAAAGTAGAAAGCTATAGAACTCATAATGCTGCATTAATTTGAGAAAACCTATGCCTTAGAAATCAGAATAATGAATACAAGAAAGCTGACAAAATATACACTACTATAATTAAAATGACAGCATGACAAACTTGCATATAAAATTTTTTAAATCAAATAAACTAGTTAAGTTTCATGAAAAACGAATAGCTTAATTAAATGCTAAAATTGAGAAAATAGAACTAGATCTTTCACATAGAAAGATAATCGTTGACAAGTTTGAATTGACATCTGATAAGTTAAACGGTATAATTGGAGAACATATGGGAGTAAAACAAAATACTGGTTTGGGACATGAATATTCAGCGATTCTTCCTCCTTTCAACGATAATTATACATCACTACCCGACTTTAGTTGCAACACCCCACCTGAAGATGAAATGGTCTACGGTATTGGTAATGTTCCAAAACCTAAGATATTCGTTCCTGAGGTTCCAAAAAGTGTTGATCCAATTCCTGTGCCTATTAGCTCTAATAGTGATTCATCTTGTTAGGCAGGTTTTGTAGAGGAAAATGAGTCGGTAGAAAGTGACATGGGTTGTGACAACAAAAGAATGTCAAATTCACCTTTTATTTCTAATGTGAATTTGAAATCATCATTCACAAAATAATACAAAAGACTTTATCAGATAATCAGGCCCTACATATACAGACAAACACACACAATTTTCTTATAAACAATCACATCATAAAATCGAACATTTAATTTATGTGTGGTAGAAGGGTTGTGCATGAGCTGTTTATGACCAAAAACCAATAATTCGGTTCTAGGGATTTCAAAAACCGTTGGCAAATATATATGAACTAAATTTTCTAACAAAAAGTTGATTTTCTCAAGACTCTGAACCAATTATATATTTATTCGCTGATAATTAGCTTTTAAATATGTTAATTTGGAAAATGTTTAAATTTTAAATATGTTTAAATTGGACTCAAAATTTTGGATTCGTCTAGTTTTATTACGTAACCGTCCTGACCCGCTCGAAAAGAAAAACTAATACCTAGCAACACACAATCGATTCTTGAAATTTTCTAATCTACTTAATAAACAAAACCTATGTATATATTATGGTGGGACTAACGTGTATTAAACTTTAGTTCTGTTTTTTTTAATGACTAAATTTTTTGCACTTTATATAGTTTGAACTAATGACCTCCTATTTCACACCTTAATCACTTTACCACTCCATCAAAGTAGAAATGGCATATTAAACTTTAGTTCTGTCCCAAAGAGTGTTTATGTTTAGATGATAGCATACATGGTTCCACCAAATTCAATAGGCTTCGCAATAGGCTCAAACCTATCGATATATGTAGGTTTCTATGTGTAGGTCCTTGTTTTGTAATATAGTCTTTTGTATTATTTCATACCATTCACATGTAATTTACTTAGCTTTCGTGTTCTTGTAAATAACGTTTGGGCCCGAGCCCATGTATTGTGAGCCCATTGGGTCGGTTCTAACGATAGAGTGCATGGTATGCTCACACCTATATAAGGTGGAGCATACCCATGAACAACTAACCTTTTGCCATATCTTATCCATACTTTCTCACCAACTCTCTCTTTTCTCTCTTTCTTTACTAAAACCGGAAATAAACCAAACACCAATTAGATCCGAGATCGCGGATACGTGTAAGGGGATTTCCGCTAGCTTACAAGGAGATTGATCCAAAAACATTGTTCTTTGATCTCGTCTTAAGGACCTACAATTGGTATCAGAGCTTTCGGCTCTACTAATTGAAGTTCTTGGGTCACAACCTTGGATTTTGGTCTTGTTTGAGTGTTCGTGAGGTGTGTTCTTGCAACACAAAGTTTGTTCAAGTGTTACAAGTAGCTTTCGTCTTAGAAAGTGTGTTTACAAGCTTGAAAATTGGTTATCAACGGTGTTTGAGTTTGTTAGAGTGTTCTTCGAGTTTCAAGTGGTGTTCGAAGGTTTAAAAGTGGTAAAAGGGGTGTTTGTTTTCAGATTCGTACGTAAGAGGTGGAATTAGAGTTTCTGGACATTTTAATCGAATCAAGTTTCCTTTCTAATCGAATCGACTTTTCCTTTTAATCGAATCGAGTTTATATTTTAATAGAATTGAGTTTTGAAATTAATCAAATAAAATTTCAATATTCGATTTGATTCATTTTTATTCGATTCGATAATTTTGCATTCGATTCGATTCATTTATATTCGATTCGATTCAAACTAATTCAATTCGATTCGATTCCTTCTATTCGATTCGATTCCTTTTCAAGATTCGATTCGTTTATACTTTGGTTTTTCAACAGAAGTGACTACTTTTCAATACCATTCCGTTTGAGTCTACTGATTGCCAAAATGGCACAAGATCCTGAAGTGAAGACCTACATAATGTTTGAGAATGAAGTCGGTACCACGAACAAACCACCTAAGCTTCTTAATTGGGATAGTAATTTTGAGGAATTTAAATGGATATTTAAGAACTATATAAGGATAATTGACTTTGCTCTTTTACGATGATGAGGATAAAAATTTTATCCTTGATGATGAGAAGGCCTACGGTGTCTTAACTGTGTGTTTATCAATTGACATTGCTCAAACACTTAGAGAATACACCACTACAAAAGATCTTTGGGATGCATTGGTTGAGAAGTTTGAGGGTAATTTGAACATGAGGGAAAGCAGAAAGCATATGTTGAAAGGTGAGTTCAACATGTTTAATCACATTCAAAGAGAATCCGTTACATCCCTCATTCATAGATTTGAGACCCTTATCACCAAAATGAGAAGTGATTGTATTAATCTTGAATACTCCAAAGCAAACAAGAATTTCTTGAATGCATTACCTTACACGTGGAACAGTAGTGTGACGACTACTAAAAGGACCACGAATCTGAATACAAAAAAATTGAGCGACCTCACCTCAACCATAAAGTCATTTGAAATGGATGATAAGCTGCGATTGAACAATCATGTCAGCTCTCTAAATCATGTCGGGGTTTCTACTAGTTCTGGTGTAAGCTCAGCTTTCCTTAGCCAATCACACCCAACTGTTCATACTGTTGATAGTGTAAGAGGGTATGGTGCTCAATCTGATAAAAACAATGCTCTCAAGACTTCAGCAAACCAGCCGGGATCATCCTCAAACTCATTTCAAGATGCAGTCAACAAAGTCGTTGAACAAGCTTTCAAGTCTCGAGGAATCAACAAGTCTGGAAGAAGCAGCTCAAATAGTTCAAGCTACTCGCCCACTCATTTTGACAACTCACACATCGCACTCTTCCATGCTCTTATGGCTAGCCATGGGGAACTGATGCAAGGAAACCTCTTGCCCCCGTCTTTCCAGCAAGGTAATATTCCTGAGATTAATGAAATGGATCTTGAAAGAATGGATATCACATATCACATGGCTATGACAGTCCACCGTGCCACCAAATTCATGAAGAAATATGGTAAAAACAGCTTCAGAGATTCCAACAGCAAAAGTATTGGGTTCAACAAAGACAAGCTCCGTTGTTATTATTGCAATGAAATTGGACACTTTGCAAGAGAATGCACAAACCCGACACAACCTGCTGATGGCGTAAAGATCACTAAAGTGCTAGATGGAAAAGGCATTGGAAAGAAAAATGGCAAGAGGCCGCTGGGTCAGAACAATTCATCGAGTCAAAGGGGTCCACGAATTGGTCAAGGTGGCTCAAGCAAAGGGAACCTAAACACTAGGGCCCTGATTATTCAGTCTGCCGAAGCACCTTACCAAGACTAAGAAGGTCAATTCAAGGAGCTGATCAACCCATTGAATTTTGCCGGGATGGCATTTGTGGATGGACACCAAGCCTCTTCAAGCACTGCATCAGGAGACAACCAAGACACTCCTGACACTCCCAAGGTACACACACATATTTTCTCTCAAGCATGCATTGATAAAGTAGAAAGTTAAAGAACTTATAATGCCTCTCAAATTGAAGAAAACTTAGGCATTAAATATGAAATTGGTGAATACAAGAAAGCTGACAAGATGTATACGACTAGAATTAAAACTCATCATGACAACATGGCAAAATTGAATCTGAAATTGTTTCAATCTAATCTTCTAGTTGAGTTAAATGAAAAACGAATAGTTGAATTGAATGCTAAAATTGAGACTCTAGAATTAGACCCTTCACAAAGAAAAACAATTGTTGGCAAGTTTGAAATGGCGTCTGACAAGTTAAACGGTATAATTGGAGCATAGATGGGTGTAAAACAAAAGACGGGTTTGGAATACGAACATGCAGCGATTCCATCTCCTTTCAACGATAATTATACATTCCTACCCCACTTTAGTTACAGCACCCCACCTGAAGACGAAATAGTCTATGGGTTTGGTCATGTTCCAAAACCTAAGATCTTCGTTCCTAAGGTTCCAAAAACTGTTGATCCAGTTTTTGTGCATGTTAGTTCTAATAGCGATTCATCTTGTTTAGCAGGTTGTGTAGAAGAAAGTGGGTTAATGGAAAGTGGCATGGGTTGTGACAAAAAAAAGTGTCAAATTCACCCTTTGTGTCTAATATCAATTTGAAATCATCATTTGCCAATTATGTTTGTAATAATAACAATTCTATTTCCAAACAACATATATTGTCTTCATCTTCGGCTGATGATGTAGATTGCGAGAGTGTTGATGTCGTCACTTCTTATATTATGTTGAATGAAAATGTTGATGTTATTTCAGATAGCGATTGTGAAACTCTTTATGATGAAACATTTGCTGAAAATTATATGAGCGTAAAAAGAGTCGGTTGACGTGAACAAAGCCAGTTGTTCAGGTTGTAAGGCTGGGGTTAGTTCAAGTAAAAGTGGAGTTTTTGAAAATGAAAAAGCTAGTGCTTCGTGTAAATATATTCAACCAAGCAAAGATCATTTTCCCAAACAACCAAACATTTAAAGCATCCTCAGTCATACAACTTCTGTGATAACAACTACTATGCTCATAATCAAAAAATCATTTTAATTCACATTATACCATTGCCTTTGATGATTAAAGTCACAAACCAAACAGTTTTAACGGTCATGTTCCTTTCCAAGGATCACCCTTCTCATTACAACAACCATATTATAGTTCTGTTAATTATTTTGATGTTTATCAAAGAAATTGTTGCTATGTGTGTGGTAACCCGTCTCACCTTGCAAGACATTGCAAGAACTGGCAAAGACAACAAAAGGATATGAAAAGACAGTTTAATCAGTCCTGGTCTCATGTTACCAGCAGCTCGGGATTAGGGACTAATCAACCTGTCAATGATGCCAGCAAAATGAATGTGAGATCAAGCAACACCCAGAAAATAAAGAAACCTTTTTGGATAACCAAAAAGGAAACAACTACAAGGGTTTAAAGAATGAAAATTCCAAAAACCCACCATAAACAAGTGAGAAAAGGAATCCTAAGGTCGAAATACCTGAGAATTTTATTTTGAAAACAAAGAGAAGACGATCCAGAAAATCTTCTAAAGCCAAGAAACATGATTCTGTGTGGATTTCTAAGGACTGTTCTTCTTGTTCGGATTCATCACATTACTTCATATTTGCAGAAAATAAAATAAAACTTGGTGATTTTTTTGTTAACCTTCCCAAGAAAACAAAGTCTTGGGAAACCATGTCTAATTAGCTGTTCATTTGTGTAGGGTCAGTTAAGAAGGCCAGTCAACAGTATCTAGTACTTAGACAGTGGGTGTACCCGACACATGACAGGAGACGAGTCCTTGCTATTTGGCGTTCAACCGTTCGATGGTGGGCATGTTTCCTTTTTTAGAGATGTGGGAGAAAATATAACGAAAAGAGCGAAGGTTTCCAATGGCACATTAACCTTCGATGATGTAAACCTTGTGGAGCAACTGAATCACAACTTGCTCAGTGTGTCTCAGATTTGTGACAAGAAATTCTCCACTCTGTTCATGGAAAATGAATGTTTGATCTTGAAACCATGTTTCAAAGTCCCTGAAGAATGGATGTTGATGCATACTCCGAGGCTTAATGATATGCATATATTAGATATGAGAAGCTCATACTCACAAAGAAGTACTTCATGTCTAATATCAAAAGCCTCGGAAAATGATTCATCACATTGGCATCAACGTCTGGGTAGGTCACGTCAACTTCAAGCATTTAAACAAATTGGTAAAAGGTGAGAATGTGAGGGGCTTGCCTGTTAAAACTTTCTCTTGCATAAAAAATATCTTTCATGCTCAAAATGCAAGCAGCACGAGCTCCCTCACAGGCCCAAAACTGTCAATTCTTTTGATTCCATTATTCAGTTGTTACACATGGATTTGGTTGGTCTAGTTCAACCTATGGCAATAGACCAAAAAGCCTACTGTCTTGTTATTAATGACTTTTCCCGTTTCAACTGGACTTCCCTTTTAGGTCACAAGGATGAAACCACGCAGTTCCTTATCAGATTCATGATGCTTGTTGAGAACCAAACTGATAAACGAGTCATGTGTATTCAAAGTGACAATGGAATCGAATTTTGCAACAAAGCTATAGATGACTTCTGTTATTTAAAGGGGATTGATCGTCAGTTTAGTGCTCCATACACTCCACAACATAATGGAGTTGCTGAACGATGCAACCGAACACTGATAGAGGCTTCTAGAACAATGCTTTCATACTCAAAGCTTTCATTGTTTTTCCGGCTGAAGCAATTAATGCAGCTTGCTTTATTTAGAACTGTGTGCTGCTGAAAAAACGTCTGAACAAGACTCCTTATGAAGTCTATTACAAGAATAAGCTGTAGGTCAACTACTTCAAGAGGTTAATTTGGATGTCCATGCAATTTGCTTCACACAAATGCCTTAACACAACTCCAAAGTTTGCCAAGAAGGACGAATTATACAACAAGAAAGCAAAAGTTTTTGTGGAATCATTTAAAATTGACTGGAAAGAGCTTAACCCTACACACGCACACGCGAGACCAAACTGGTTATTTGATCATGATGGTTTGTTCAATCAGTTTTGGTGTATCTCTACCCCTCCTACTGGACAGCTGTTCCAGTCCCTGATTCAGTATCACAGTTAACATTAATGCAGTCTGTGTTAAATAATCTGGATGATGTTCATCTATCTGCTAGCCCATTAAATTGGAATATGTTACATGCAGTACCTCAACCTGTTTCAGTTAATCCCTTGCCTAAACTAATAAATACAACCGATGTGGTAACCATTGAAGATGCTTCTGATTCAGATTCAGATGGTTTATTCATGTCGGCCGACAACGTTGATCCAAATCAGACTGAGCTTGCGGTGAACCTTCAGGCAAAACCTAGTGTGATAGAGTCTATTCCTACACCTCCCTCATCAAATGATATGCAGGTTGTTACCGAAAAAACTGGTGCAAATGAAGTTCCGGCTGGTGTTTCAAACAGCACTGATTCTACTTCGGTCCTACAATCATTGTTCCATTTATGGAGAATCTATAGGATGGTCCCACTTCCCCATAACATGTGGTTGATTAGTCGGACACTGTTCAATGGGCCACTGGTGTTCTGATCAATGCTTCTAGCATATTCCATCCCATAGAGAGCCTAACTTTGGAAATTCAGGCAGATCAAAGTGAACAAGTAGATCCAACTCCTCAGTTGACGATTCACCAATCTCACCCAATAGAAAGCATCATTTGATCTCCTTCTGTTGGCATCCAAACAAGAAGCCAATCTAGTACAACTACTAAATGTCCTTTTGCACGTTTAATCTCATAGGTTGAACCAAAGGATTACAAAATGGCTCTCAAAGAAAATTCTTGGGTTGAAGCCATGCAAGAGGAATTGTTAGATTTCAAGAAGCTAAATGTTTGGAAACTGGTCAAGAAGCCGGAGAACAAGAAACTGATCGGTACCAAATGGGTGTTCAGGAATAAGAAAGATGATAAAGGCGTGATCACAGGAAATAAAGCTAGACTTGTGGTGCAAGGCTTCTCTCAACGTGAAGGTCTTGATTATGATGAAGTTTATTCTCCCGTTGCTAGACTTGAGGCCATTCGTCTCTTTTTGGCCTATGCATCGTATATTAACTTCAAAGTCTATCAAATGGGCGTTAAGACTGCCTTCTTGTATGGTAAAGTTAAAGAAGAAATCTATGTTAAGAAACCGGCAGGTTTTGAGTATCCCGGTCATCCCAATTATGTCCGTCTTGACAAAGCACTATATGGCCTTCATCAAGTACCGCGTGCTTGGTATGCAACTTTAGCGTAACATCTTTTAGAGAATGGCAACCGAAGAGGTGTTATTGATCAAGCACTCTTTGTCAAGAAAGTTGGGCACGATCTGATTCTAGTCTAAGTGTACGTTGATGATATTATCTTTAGGTCAACGAATGAAAAGCTATGTAGAGGGTTTTTGGAGGTTATGCAGCGTCGGTTTGAGATGAGTTCTCTGGGAGAAATGACATTCTTTCTGGGTTTATAGGTTGAACAAAAGACGAATGGGATTTTAATTCACCAGGAGAAATACGTTCGTGAAATTGTTCAGAAATTCGGGTTTAAGGATGCATCTCCCTTTGTCACTCTGATTGCTACAAGACCGGTGTTAGCTCCAGATCCATCAGGAAAGCCAGTTGATCAAGTAGGTCCCGAAGGGTGGATCTAACAACAATACTTGGATAACCAAACTCGGTGCTAGGTCCTGAAGGGTGGATCTAACAACAAATCTTGGATCAACCAAACTCGGTGCTAGCGGAATATCACACCAAGTCACCTTTGGTTTCGGATCTTGTGGGTTTGTGTTCGGCTTTTAGTGAGAGAGAGAGAAAAAGAGGATAAGAATGACCAAAATCTTTTGTTCTCATGGCATGCTTCCCTATTTATAGGAATCATGCATGAGAAGTTGTTTCCATTCATTAGGCCCAATGGGCTTCTCACAATGGCCTTGGGCTCAAACGTACATAGAAGTAAAATACATATACAAGACCAATACTAGTTCCAATACAAATGACTTAATACAAACAAAACGGGACCTAACAATCTCCCTCTAGTCTTTAGTATTGGAAGCCGTCTGTGTTATACTCAAGAATGCCTTCCTCAGATAATGGAATCTCAACAAGTCTCTTGACAAACTTGTTGAAAGCATCAACTATCCGGTCTGTGTTTTGACGGCCAATGTCTTCAACCGTGGGCAGGAGTGAGTTGTAGAGCTTCAAAATGTCTTCCTTGCTAAGCCCCATCAGCTCGTGCTCGTCAAATACACGAAGTTCGTGCATATTCTTGCAGTGTATGACGGCCTCACCTGTTGTGTTGTCGAGTTCCCAACCAACGAATTCTCGGAGAAGATTTGGAGTATAGGGTTCACCATGATAGATGATGTGACTGTCTTTGGGAGCCCTATACCTCCGCATCACTCTTGGTTCTCCGATTGATCTCCCTTGGGTTCTTGAACTTCCGACCCTTATTTACTTCAAAATCCTTATACCCCACCTTTGACTGATGCTTCAGATAATGGGTCACCCAGCCTTCCAGGTTCTCATCATATTCTCCGTCGCTCAATGCCTTTCTCATGTAATTTATGTCAAGCTCTAGTTGAGAATGCAGCTCTTTGTGGGTGAGGTAGATGAAATCTCCGCTATACCTTCGAATGGCCCAACAGCTATTTTCTCTATCGTATCTAGCGTATACGATCAGAGAATCATCATGGTATGGATAGTTGAGAGAGCATGTACATGCACGACTTGTCACAATATAAGTCTTTCTTTTCTTCTTCTTTGGTGCCTGTGACAAGTCTGCAGCTGGATCAATGATGAGATCAACTGTATGTGCTTCGGAAGTTTGAGCTTGAGCAGGTGGCGTGTCTGGATTTGGTGACTAATTGATGTAGTCGTCATCTTCGGCCTCCTCCGCATGATGTGTTATAACAGGTTCAAGTGTTTTTCCAGCTTCAATGAACTCATCAATGACACCTGCAAGATTACCTGCAGGAAACAACTCGTTATATAACTTTTCAATTCCTACCTCATCTTCTCTCACCTTCTTCGCAACCTTGTATGCGGCAGGGTCTTGATATGTTTCTTGAGTATGTGAAGGTGATTGAGTGTGACCTCCACCTCCACTTCCTCCTGCCACACCGGCTCCGCTATCACCACCATCTCCACCATCATTATCATCATCGTCATCAAAACTATCGTGGACGTTGTCATCCACATCATCATCTTGTACGTCATCCTCATCATCACTCACCCTCCCCACTTTCATCATCACCACCAGCTTGAGGTTGTGGTTGTTCAACATGAGACATCCCCAAGCTGGTTCCCACAACACTTCCTGTCTGGCTAATATGTGGTATAACCTGACCCATAGTTGCCTCTTCTTCTGATCCAACAACCTGTTCAACTCACTGGGCCACGCTTGGTCCTGTAGTAGGTTGTGGTCCACCTAACCTTGAAGTCTGACCAGCTTTTCTCCATGCTCCAAAAACTGAGTCAAGACGAGCCTCGACCACGTCAACATCATCATCATGCATCCAATAAGCTCGAAGGCCACCTTGTACTTCTCATTCATCTCTTCATTTGTCTTTAATTGTAGCTCGTTGAGATATTCTTGCTCTGTAATCTTAGCTTGGATAGCCTCAATCTCGGTTCTGAATTGTGAGTTTTCTGCAATGAGTGTACCGAGAGAGGAGGACGATGCTAACTGTACCTCGAGCATCGATACCCTGGAGTTAGTTTCCTCATTCTCAATGTCCCATTTGATTGTGGCATCCTCAATCTTCTTAAACAAACGAGCCTCAAGAACAGTGGCGTCTGGCAAGTTTCTTTCAAGGGTTTCAACTCGATCTGCTAAACTTGAGTGTGCGGCCCTCAAATTTGCATTTGCTAGAGTCTCGTGGTTCAGAAGTACCTATTGATGATTGATATTTGTCTGGAGGGTGTTGATCCACGATCTTTGACTGTCAATTAGTGCTTTGTGCATGCCTCCCGATTCCTCTAGGATCACAATACGATTGACTAAGGCAGCTTTCTCTTTGGCATCCTCATTCTCCTTTCTCTTCTGAGCTTTAATGTATTCAAGGAGCACAAGTTCTCGTTCAGCCCTTGTTGCATTTGATTCCTCCAGTGCGATGATCCTATCGAGGATAGGATCAGCGTATACTGGAGGTGTCATGACTTCCCTTTGGTTATGGGTTTTGGTGAAAGGATTGTGGTAGGTGGGGTGTCGGAGAGGATGGGTGGTGCTTTTGTTTGGAATGGTAGTATGATGGATTGGGTAGGCAATGGTGAGGTTGTGATGGTTGGTGGTGTTGAGAATTGTGGTGTGGTGGTTTTGGGTTAGGCAGTTGATGATGTTGGTTGTGTGGGTGATGATGTAGTGAAAGTTTGGGTCCAAAGGCTGGTGGATTTTATAGGTGAACTAAAAATGGGTGAGGTGAATGGTGAAGTAGGTAAGAGTTCGGTTGGCTTTGATTGTTTGGGTGGTGTAGTGGTTTGAGGTTGTTGTTGAGGTGGAGAGGGTGTTAGTTGTCCTAGGAAAGTAGAAACGGGTTGGTCTTGTGGTTAGGGTTCAAGTGATTCATCGGGTGAGTCGTGTAGCATGGTCTTGGTTGGTTTGGGTTTGGCTTTGATTCTGGTTTTTGGTTTCTTGTCTACAGGGATCTTAATTTTGGCTACGTTTAGTTACTTTAAAGTTTTGGCTAAGGTTTTTGGTGAAGCAATGTGTGGGTCAGGGGTAGAGGAAGGCTTGCCTTTGCCGGGAAGCTTGACTATGAGCTTTGAAGACTTCTGGGTGTCTGCAAGCTTCTTCAAACGCTTCAAGGGCGGTTGCTCCTCCTCCTTCTCTTTCTCTTCTTCCTCCTTAGCCTTACTAGAAGGACCACCAACAGAAGGTTTGCCAGCAGCCTTTCGCTTCAAATCATGCTTCGCCTTTGTTCTATCCTCAGGCGCTTCATCGGATGAGTCATCATGTTCAGCTTCTGCTTCAGTCTCAGGTGGCACAATCTCTCCACTTTCTTCACCAGACTCATCCCCGGCAGTCTCAGTCTCCTCAAATAGACCAAACTTGGGTCCCGGCATCTCTCCTTGATATATATGACCCTTTCCTTCCGGGCTCAACATGAGACCAAACACTGCTAGCCTGATCATATTTACATGGTATGGTTCTGGCAGAGTCTACTTGCCTTTATTTTCTTTGGCAGGCTTGTATGGTGGCCTGGTTACCTTGGGAATCATATGATCTAGTAACAGTGGAACAAATCATGGATACATTAGCCAAGTTGCATCTGTAGTCGTGTTTGCTAACATGCATAAGAACAACATCCGAGAATAATTGAACTCTTCCCGGTACGTTAGAGTATACATAATCCACACCCAATCTGCCCTCAAACTGTCAAAACCACCACGTAGATCAGATAGGCTATGGATGATCACATGAAATAAAAATCTCCAGTAGAGCGGGAGATGCTTCTTTTCCAAACTCTTCCACTCAGTATCGTATCCCATGTCAGCTAAAAATCCCATGAGCTTTGCCTTATCTCCCTTTTCAAACAAATAATGTGGTTCATCCTTTATCTTTAACGCACGTCTAATGCCATTCTCCCCGATAGTCAGCTTTTGTCCAGCCACCTTGGTGATAATGGATAATGATTCATCTGTTGCCCTTGCATTTTCCCAAAATTTTGTAACCCATTTGGTGTAGATGGCGGGGTTGGCAGAGATAGCAAACTCCAAAGGTGATTGCCTCATACCCTTGATCATTGAAGTAAACACCTTTTCCTTTTTCTTTGTTGGTTCCACGAGATGACAGGGTAGATTATGTGACTGAAATCAAACAACAAGATCATGAAAATCTTCAATAATAACTTAGTTAAACACAACATTGGTTATATACATATGCTTAAGTATGTACAAGTGTTTTAAGAAGGAATATATACATATTCTTGATCAATATGTTAACACGTCAAATTATAACTTATATTAGTTAAGAAGTCCATAAGTTATTATATTATTATGTCCATATCGGTCTTAAAGTCAAACAGTCCTTGAGAGTCAAAACAGTCCAGTGACAGTCTAGTCTCCACATTCTAAAAATGTTCCAAGTGTAGAAAATTCGCATAGGAGAAATTCGCATGGTTGTGCGAAGCGAATAAGATTTCCCATTCGCTTCGCATGTTGGAGCGAAGCGAATAAGTTTTCCTATTCACTTCGCATGAACCAAGCGAAGCAAACTAGAAATATAATTCGCATCTATTATGCGAAGCGAATAGGAAATGTAATTCGCATCGCATGGTTGTGCGAAGCGAATTAGATTTCCCATTCGCTTCGCATGAACCATACTAAGCGAATACTCTCTCTTTGCGAAGTGTTCCCTCTTGCGAAAAATATCCACTTAAACCCTTTTTGATTCTTTTTGCTTTCTAAGTGGTCACATAGACCCGAATTGAAGATATGGAGATTGTGAGACCAAAACCCTTTAGTTTACACAGTCAATCTAACTTAAAGAAATTTGAAAGACTCTAGATCTACAAACTATACAAACCACAACCTAAAACTAAGATCTACTGATGATTATCATGTTATGAAGTCCAAATTACAGTTGCAAGACATTATGATTTCAACAATCAACAAGATCTACCACTTAGATCTAGCTGACGGTTCATATGAATCGTCGCCAGATGTGAAAGAACCCAGAAATGAAAAAGACGAAGATGGATGATTATGATGATATACCGCAGGTGTGGGTTCCATGGTTGTGATCAAAGTATGATTATGAGACTAGATCTGTGAGTATTATATGAAGAAAACTTAAGGTTTAAGAGAAAAAATAGAGAGAGAAAGTGAGAGTGTTTTGGTAAAGTGTTTATGTGAATAGTGAAAGATATTTTGAAGTGCCCTTTATATAGGGTCAGCCTATCTTGCAATAGGGTCAAAACATCACGAGTATTCACTGAAAATACTATCTCAGTCCTCGGTCTTTAAAATTATATAACATGTTGTTTGTTCATAGCGTAAGAATCATGAGGAACCTCGTGTGGATCTAGATCGTTGATTACCACGTGATGTTCATAGTGTCGTACGATTAATCCGAAGCTTATACGGTTAGTTGTGTGTTTGTGTATGTAATCAGAGAGAATTTTGGCAGAGTAGCGAGACACAAACTAAATAATGAAAGCTTCTGTTACTTTACTGATAATATTACAACTATATGTAGGGGATGACACATTCGTTACCGAAAAATATTTACCCACCGAATCCAAAGACTTGTTTGTTTTTCTGATTTTTCTTTTGTCGGTACATGATTGTCAACATTTGCGTAAATGATCTCTTTAACAAAACAAAATAAAATGAGATAAAATAAAGTAATAAGACTAAAAGTGAAAATAAAAAATAAAAATTAAAATAAAATTAAAATTAAAATTAAAATTAAAATGAAAATAAAATTAAAATATTAATATAGATAATATTTTACAACATAAAATAAAATAAAACAAAAATACAACATAAGCCAAAGTAATTTTAGTATTAAATTAATTTACGTAAGTCTTTTCATTGATTTGATTAATCAATTTATAAGAAAAATTGCAATATGGAATCATATTAATTTGCAAAGTCCCAGATCGTGTTTCCATTTAGATGTTATTGTGACACAAGTTCATCATCGATTGTAGATATTGTCCGCTTGTTTAACTTGACAAGTGTTTTGATGTCAGTGTGATACATTTGAGGTTCAATTAGGCACGGTGCTTGTGTGGCCCCCATTTAATCAGACATGTTACAGACTCCATCATACCTCAGGCTTAATTTGCTTTCACATGTCACCTCAACTTGACTTAAACCTTTCTTATTTGATCACACTACACTTATTAACACACTTGACACTTTAATTTTTGTACATTTGACTCGATCTAGAAAGTTTAAAATAAAGCAGAAGTTCAGGGCCTTAACAATCAGGCGAATAATACCATATTATCACGCAGAGAAAGTCCAAGGCTTGAACAAAAGAAAGAAAATAAAATAAAACAAAACAAAACAGAAGATTCAGGACCTTAACAATCAGATCTTGTATGATTACAAATGTAAAAAGTCCAAGGCTTGAATAAAAATAAGTGAAGAAATAAAGCAGAAGCCAAAATTCCTAGGACTGACTTTCCTTGACTCTTTTTCTTGATTTTTCTTTTCTGACTCTTTTTGTTTTTCTTCTCTTTTCTTTTCTTGACACTTTTCTTGACTCAATAAAAATTAAAAATTGACACTGATTTTCATAAGACAACTGTGATTAGGTAAAGAGGGCTTGGGTATGACATGTTTAATTACATTTCAGCCTTCATGGATATGACTTTAACGGAATCATGCAACCACATCATAAGTGTATAGCCACTAGCACCGGCAAGAATTTAGGTTTATATCACCCAACACTTACTTGTTTGTCAAGCCTATCTACACTTCTATGAGTGACCTTGTAGCCTTTTGATCTACTCTTTTCATGCGCTAGGATCATTACATATCAATGTACTATCACTTTCCACATGGTTGAATCAAATTCTTAACTTGAAAATTTTAAATACCCGACTCCCTCTAAGTATGAGCTCCCTCTAAGCGGGATAATTCCTTTTGGATTTTCTTGAAATAGGAGTAAAGATGAAATTAATATTATATATAAAGATAAAATCTTTTTGATAAGTCAAATTACTTGTTTTTGTTTTTCTTAAATTAAATTTCAAAAAATCTTTTTGGTGAGTTAATGATAACTCAATTTTCTCCCTCTAAAATTGTGGCATATTTTAAAAATATTTACAATTTTAAAACAAAAAATTTACTCAAAAGAAATCATGCCCAAAGATTCAACAAGAAATAAAAATTGGGCACGACTGAAAGCTTTTGTAAAGAGATCTGCAAAGTTAAAGTCAGAATGGACTCTTTTGATGTTGACAAGCTTACGATCAAAAAACAATCACGAATGAAGTGTATTCGGATGTCGATGTGTTTTGTCATAGAGTGCTGGACCGAGTTTTTAACAATCGCAACGGCAGCCTCATTATCACATTTGATCGTTGTATCAAAGAAATTAAAACCATAATCCAGCAGCTGATGTTGGATCCAAATGACTTGGGAACAGCAACTGGATGCAGCGATGTACTCGGCTTCAGCAGTTGAGGTGGACACAGTGGCTTGCTTCTTGCATTGCCATGAAATCAACCTGTCACCTAGAAATTGGCATCCTCCTGATGTTGACTTTCGGTCTAGATTGCATCCCCCATAATCAGTGTCAGTGAAAGCATGAAGGTCCAAGGGGGAATCTTTTGGATACCAGAGTCCCAATCGAGGTCTTCCCTTGAGGTATCTGTAAATACGTTTGACAACGGTCATGTGAGATTCTCTTGGATCAGATTGATATCTGGCACACTGACAAACAAGGAACATGATGTCCGGTCTGCTTGTCGTGAGATACATCAGTGAGCCAATCATTGACCCATACAGATGCTGATCAACTGGCTTTCCTGATGGATCAGGAGTGAGAATTGGTCGAGTAGCGATTGGTGTCATAAACACAGATGAATCCTTGAACCCCGAACTTTTGAATAATGTCATAGACGTACTTCTCCTGATGAATCAAAGTTCCATCCGTCTTTTGTTCAACTTGTAAACCCAGGAAGAAAGTCATTTCTCCCAAAGAACTCATCTCGAATTGCTTTTGCATGAACTCAGAAAACTCCTTGCACAAATTCTCATTCGTAGACCTGAAGATGATGTCGTCAACATACACCTGGACCAGAATCAGATCACTTTTAACCTTCTTGACAAAGAGTGTTTGATCAACAACACCTCTTTTATATCCGTTCTTCACTAAATGATCAACCAGAGTGGCATACCAGGCACGGGGTGCGTGGTAAAGACCATAAAGTGGCTTGTCAAGACGATACACGTAATCAGGATTATCCGGATCTTCAAAACCTGGAGGTTGCTTGATGTAAATTTCTTCTTTAACTTTTCCATACAAAAAGGTTGTCTTCACGTCCATTTCATAAACTTTGAAATTCATGTACGAAGCATAGGCTAGAATGATACGTATTGCTTCCAATCTGGCTATGGGTGCATAAACTTCATCGTAATCAAGACCCTCAAGCTGCCAAAAGCCTTGCACAACAAGCCGGGCTTTGTTTCTAATGATAACTCCCTTGTCATACTTCTTATTCCGGAACACCCACTTTGTTCCTATCAGTTTCTTATTTTCTGGTTTCTTGATGAGCCTCCAAATATGTAGCTTCTTGAACTGTAACAGTCCTTTTTGCATGGCTTCAACCCAAGAATTTTCTCTCAATGCAACTCTGTAGTCTTTAGGTTCAACCTGTCAAATAAAACAAGAAAAAAGACACCTGTTAATGTTACCAGAGGTGCTACGTATTTGAATGCCGGCTGATGGATCTCTGATGATATTCTCAGTCGGATGTCATTGGTGGATCGGCAATTGAGGAATTTGCTCGACATGCTCGACTGGTGTTGCCTCTAGCTCATTGGATAAGCTCTCTATGGGATGAAAAACGATTGACACATTGAGGGGAACACTTGGTTGAGGGTCATTGGCATCTTCTGATTGATCAACCAAATGTTCTTGAGCAGTGGGACCATCCCATAGGTTCTCGTAAAATGGCACAACAATGGCTGGAACATGAGTGGAGTTAGTGTTGTTAGAAGCTTCATTCTGAGTAGGTTCATTCTGCGCATTTGCTGCATCTGTCTCCTTAGCAGGACCTTGATTTTCTTTGTCAGAGGGAGGTGTGGGAATAGACTCAACCACACTAGGTTCAGCTGGAGGATTCGCTGCATGATCAGTCTGGTCATTCTCCACATTGTCGGCTGACATGTATGAATCATTATCTGAATCGGAGGTGTCTTCGACTGTGAGCATCTCAATAGTGTCTGCAGGTGTTAGCACATCGTTGACCGTGGCTGGTTGATTAACCACGGGAGGAACATTTTGCACTGGTGCAGGGGCATTTATTTCAATACCTTCTAGACCTCTTAATACAGCATGCATTAAAAAAGACTGATCATCAACAATGTGGACAGGTGCAGAAACGATGGGTGGGGCTGGGGAAACAACTGGTGTTACATACATTCCCCAAAACTGCTTGAATAGTCCTTCATAATCAAACATCCAATTGGGGCCCGTGTGTGCATCTGTGGGGTTTAGCTCTTGCCAATCAATGTTGTAGGATTCGATGATCACCCTTGCTCTTTTGTTGTATACCCGGTACGCATTTTTGTCCGCAACATACCCAACAAAGTCACACTCATCCTTCTTTTCATCAAACTTTGAAGTTATGGAGGAGTTGTTATGGAGCAAGGTGCAAGGACATCCAAATGCTCTGAAGAAGTTTACCCTTGGCTTTGTCCTATAAAAGACTTTATATGGAGTCTTGTTTATTTTCTTATTAAGCAACACATGGTTTTGGGTACAACAAGCAGCATCTACAGCTTCACCCCAGAAAAACAAAGAAGGCTTGGAGTAGGACAGCATGGTTCTTGCAGCTTCAACGAGTGTTCGATTTCGTCTTTCAGCCACCCCATTTTGTTCAGGAGTGTAAGGGGCACTGAATTGAAGAAGAATCCCCTTGTTGTGACAGAAATCATTCACCACTTTGTTGCAAAATTCAGTTCCATTGTCACTTCTGATACACTTGACCCGCTTGTCAGTTTGATTTTCCACCAAAACAATGAACCTGATGAGAAATTGAGCAGTTTCATCCTTGTGACCTAGAAGAAAAGTCCAAGTGAAACGAGAGTAATCGTCAGTAATAACCAAACAATAGGATTTTCGTCCTATTGCCATAGGTTGAATTGGACCAAAGAGATCCATATGTAACAGTTGAAGAATGGAATCTATGGTATTGACAGTTTTGGGTCTGTGAGGGAGTTTGAGCTGTTTGCATTTTGAGCAAGAAAAACATTTTTCAGCACAATGAAAAGATTTTACAGGCAAACCCCTCACATGGTCACCTTTACCTAACTTATTTAAGTTCTTAAAGTTAACGTGACCCAAACGTCTATGCCATAAAGATGAATCGTTCTCCAAGGCCTTGGACAGCAAACATGAAGCAGAATGCATTGAATAATTGCTTCTCATGTCCAGAATGTATGCATCATTATGCCTCGGAGTATGCATCAAGATTCATTCTTCAGGGACCTCAGAGTACGCATCAAGATCCATCCTTCCCTTGTTTTGTTATTTCTCCTCCAACATCACCAGCAAAAGAGACGTATCCGCCGTCAAATGGTTTAATATCAAACAGCAGAGACTCATCTCCTGTCATGTGTCGGGTACAACCACTGTCCAAGTACTAAATACTGTTGACAGGCCTTCTTGACTGTCCCTACACTCATGAGCAGCTAGTTAGCAGTGGGGCCCCGAGACGAGGTTGTCTGGGGAAAGTTAAACAGAAAATCACCAAGTTTGATTTTATGATTTTTGAAAATATAGTCCTTTGGTGAATCATAATCTGAAGAACAATCCCTCGAGGAACATGAATTATGATTTCCTCAGTTTTGAAAAGGTTTTCTGGATTGTCTTCGCTTTTGTCTAGGTTTAACTACAAAGTCCTCTGAATTTCCCTTTGTGAAATCCTTTGTCGGGTTCTTAGACTTTTCAGCTTCTGAACCCTTAGCCATCCGTTTTCTTTCCCTCTGAGTTAGCCAAAAAGGTTTCTTGGCCTTCTGTTCCCTTTTTCCCTTTAAATCCGTCTCACTGGCAGAGAAGTGAGCTTGGCTAGTCATTTTCTTAGGTTTATGGGCAACCTTAGAAAATGACTGACCGAACTTACTTTTTAAATCTTTCTGCTGTCTATACCAGTTCTTGCAATGTCTTGCAAGATAAGAAGGATTCCCATATACAAAACAACATTTTCTTTGGTTGTTATTATAGAAATTTTCTGAACTTGAGTATGAGTGAAATGACCAAGAGGTTGATGCAGGTGGGTTAACACACTTGAAATTTCTGTTTGGCCTAGATTCGCAACTTGTATGAAAATTATTTGAATATCTAGATTGATTATTAGAGTAATAGTAGTCACTATCAAACTAATTATATGCTTGAGGATCTTTATGACAATTTGTATTTTGTAAAAATGATGTTTTCATTTGTGGCACATATTTACCGGAAGTACTTGGTTTTTCATTTTTATTTTTAAAACATGATTTATGATTCTTGTTATCCTCATTTATATGATCATTTGAAGAGCAACTCGGCATACTCTGGTCATCAATCTTGTTATCGATTGTTTCATCAAAAATTGTTTCACATTCTGAATCAGAAGATGAACATTCACTTTCATTAAAATCAACATTACAACTTTCAATTTTCTGACTTTGACAAAATACAAGATTAGGGCCAAACACCAGACTTTCCAACAAAGATTTACAAATATTATTACAAACTGGGTTGTTAATAGATTTGTTTAGTTCCACGACGGACTCAAAACGTGGTTCTAACACCTCTTTCCTCTCACAACCCATGTTAACAGTCCCATATCCACTTTTGGTTACATCACCTACCTCACAACAAACATTGACATTAGTTTCATCAGACGTAACAACTGGAGCAGGAGTTTGAGAAACCGGAGAAACAAATTTCACAGGTTTTGGTATTCTACCAACCACGTATGACATTTCTTCTTCAGGAGAAGTATTATAACTAAAATGAGGCAGGCTGGTATAATTATCATTCAACGGAGGTGGTACAGCAGTATAATCATACCCCAGCCCAGACTTTAGTTTAGTACTTCTTTGAGCTTCTTATAATTTCATCTAACTAACATGATGCTTATTCAAATCTTTTGATGGCTTTCTCATGTTTTTCAATATTAGATTTATTTACAGACATTTCTTTTCTTAAATTTTCATTTTCATCTTGTAATTTTGAAACAATGTCTTTGTAATATTGAATTTCATGTTGATTTGCTAAAATTTTCCGTCTAAGACTTGCAAGATCATCATAGTGAGTTTTGATCTTATTAACATATATCTTATCAGCTTTTACATATTCATCATTTAGTCTTTTAAGTTCAGAAATTTCTTTTAAGTGGAACTGATGAGCTTTGCTTTTGATTTCATGCCTCTTTTCAGCTTCTTTGCTATTCTCATCATCAGAAACTTCAGTGACTCGGATATCATTTGCTGGCTTAGGAGGATTGGTGCACTCCCTTGCAATGTAAGACCCCGAATCCCGGGAATCCTATAGTTGGTGATCACATCCACAAATTCACAAAAATTTAAAAACAAACGATTCATTTTATTTAAAACAAGTTCAGAGTAAATAACAGCGGAAAAGTGTAAGTATTTGAAAATCCCAAATACGGGTACATGTGTCCATAATCAAATGTAAATAAAATATTGTTTTATTTGAAATTCTCGACTATAAGTGCCTTCAACCTCCCGAGTAGCATCCAGCACGTCCAAGCGGTAGCATCCACTTCTTAACCTGATAATCAATCTAATATACACACAAAGTCAGCTTGAGCTGAGTGAGTTCAAGTTTTCGTAAACGACATTCATTAAAAATTTAAATTCCATAAGTATAAAATGTAGTGGAAAATCATGAGACCATAAAATCATAAATAGCTTTTCTTAACCAAATCATAAGTGAATAAAACATTAAACATCTTTTCTCGCAGCACGGGCTCCTCACCCCGGGTCTTCCCCGAGTAATATATTTGACCCAGCCGCGGTTTAACAAAACCGTTAAAATCATGCAACACGAGCTTCCTCACCCCGGGTCATCCCCAAGTAATATATTTGACTCGGTCACAGTTTAATAAAACAAAATCACGCAACACGAGCCTCCTCACCCCGGGTCATCCCCAAGTAATATATTTGACTCGGTCGCGGTTTAACATCCAAACACGTGGTACGGGCCTCCTCACCCCGGGTCTTCCCCAAGTAATATATTTGACCCGACCATGGTTCATAGAATGGCGGGCCTCCTCACCCCGGGTCTTCCCCAAATAATATATTTGACCCAGCCGCGTCATAAACATGAAACACGGGCCTCTTCACCTCGAGTCCTCCCCGAGTAATATATTTGACCCGGTCACAGTTTACCATCACATACACATTCACATACAAGTTCACATACACACATACAACCATCTAATTCAAACATTCAACCAAACAACATCATCACATTCAATCCATAAATAATGGATAATATAGGAATTAATACTAGGCCTAATAAGAACCTCGAACCTAGACCACAAGTAATATGTATAACCTTAAGGAATATACGACCACAACGAGTCTAAAATATCCTAAGGCTTAGGATATAATTCAAACATAAATGCATAAATGCACAATCACGAATAAAGACATGTAATACCATCCAAATAGTTTAGAATGATTAAAATCGGGTAAAATTTGTAATAGGGTGTGTATGCTAGCCCAAAACCTAAAAGGATTAAAAAAAGGGCATCACGAACTCACTTGAAATCAATAAAATACCTGCAATGAGCTAGGAAATCCCTAAGTGCACAATCACAAGCAAGGGCCTGTAAATTATACACAATGCGTTACTAAGCTAGACCGCAAGAACACACTTGCCTAATGGGCCGCTCAAGCCCAACACTTTGGCCCAAGGCCCAACACTTGGCCCAAGGCCCAACAACTTGGCCCAAGGCCCAATACTTTGGCCCAAGGCCCACACCTTTCAACTAACTAAATCCACCCTACGAATATGGCCGGGGCTAACCATGATGCACAACTCACCCGCCGGTAACCAAATCGAGTCGAATACGCGCGTAATAAATCTTAAAACAAATTGTCAAACGAATCAGCCCCAAATGGACCAAATTCCCATCTTAACCTTTTCTTACATCAAAATCATGTCACCCGAGTTGATAGGGTTGACGGTTCCTTTTTACAACTTTCAAATTAACATTTAAACGAAAATTCGCGCACCGCCGACTCGATTGACCAATCACCAACCAAAACAGCCCCGAGTATCCAAATTTTAATTTTCCCACAGCCCTTAGACCCTCCCCGGGCTGTACAAACTGATTCGGCCGGTCATCCGGTCGTTTAACACATCAAACTCAACAAATGCCAATCCTACATCCGATAAACCCTAGTTTTCGAACTAAAATCGATTGACCGACCAAAACACCTCCATTGGCCATGAAATTTTAGTATGATGTAAGTGACATACCTAGTAAGATTGTGGTGCAAAAACCCTAATCATAACAGCCCCTGAATTCCTCAATTGGACAGCCACCATGCAAGTCTACAACAAGTCGTTTAACGATCAATACGCGATGTATAAGGATGGTTTAAGGTGTAGAAGACTAGAGGGGACATGGGACTAACCTGGAATTGGAGTTTTATGGCCTAATCACAGCTGCAAAAAAGAAAAATCGGGGTTGCAAGGCTGTAGCCTTCTGCCGATCGGACCTTCTAGGAGGGAGCTAGGATTTTTATTTTGATTATAATATAAAATGTTACATTCTGGCCCTTCCACTTTATTAAGAGTTGAACTTGCACGAAAAGTTAAGCAAGATACGTTTACGGGGTGGAAAGGAGCTCTCGGAAGAATGTCGGGTCAAGCCCGAAGGTGTACGCAATCACTACAAAGCTAAATCTTTTATCGGAATTTACGGACGTTACATGCAAAATGACCTACTTCACCGCAGTTGTAGCAACGAAGCTTCTCCCTATCAAACCCAATTCTCTTACTGTCAGCATCCTTGAAGCTATCATTTCCGTATTTCTTCATGATATTTGTTGCCTTGTGAACGGTCATTGCCATCTGATACTTGATGTCCATCTTCTTAAGATCTTTCTTGTTGATGTCGTTTAGATCACCTTGCTCAAATGATGGAGGCAAGAGATTTCCTTGGAGCAATTCTTCATGACTTGACAAAAAAGCATGAACTAGAGCAATATTTGAATCATTGAGTCTTGAAAGAACATCAGCATGACTTGCACTTAAGTTTGCTTGAACCTTTGATAATGAGCTCACTCCATAAGTCTTCAAAGCATGCTCCACAGCTTTGTTCACAGTATCTTGGATGGAACCAGGGTTAGAAGATGCAGATGAACTTCCAGATGAGAAGAATGCAGCTGAATGTGAGGGAACAGATGAGGCATACTTGGGAGTAGTAACAGGATACATGTTCTGCTGGGACTTGCTGATAAAGCATTAGATGTTGCAGCGTTGGTATTCATTCCAGCTTGATTCAAAGAACTCATGTGATTGTTGATTCTCATTTGTTCATCCAACTCGAATAATTTGATTGTAGAGATTAAGTCTGTGGTTGAGATAGCATTTAGGTTGGTGGTTCTTTTGATTGTGACAGTGTTGGTACTCCATGAGTAAGGCAATGAGTTCATTAACTTGTGATTCACTTCTGAGTTCAAGATGTTTACTTCAACAGCTCTTACTCTATGCAACAACTTTTCAAACCTTTTGATCAAGTCCCCCATACTTTCACCTTGTATATGGTTGAACATATTGAACTCCTTTTTTAAGATTACCCTTTTACTATCCCTTATCTCTGCACTTTCTTCAATCTTCTCAACCAGTCCTTCCCATAGAGCCTTAGCAGTGGTGTGCACATAGAGAGTTTCAATAATTTCGTTGGACAAGCACACAGTGAGTGTGAGAAAGGCTCTCTTGTCTTGTTCTATCAATGTTTTTACAGCTTCACTATAGTCAGCAACAGGTGTTCGTCGTGGACCATTTGGAGTGTCAGTAATTGGAACATGTGGCCCTTCTACAAAACATCTCATCGATGGGGAATCAGTCAGTGAAATGAAATTCATGAACCTCCATTTAAAATCATCAAAGTTATCTTCTAATGTCATAAGTTTAGGAGGTTTGGTGTTGGTTCCCACTTGATTCTCAAGAAACATGTAACTCTTCAACAGTTCTGAGTCAGAAGACATGATTACAAACAAGTTTCAAACACTAAAAAGGCTTTAAACAGTTGGAATTTTTCACAAACAGAAAAAATAGTTCGCACAGGATGCGAATAGAAACCAAACTCAAACAATTTGCATGAATTGCGAATTCTTTGAATGCGAAGCGAATGGAAGTATTCGCTTTCGTATGCGAATGCAAAAGGTTTCTAAGCGAATCAAATATTATGCGATGCGAACTTTTGTGCGATTGCGATTGCGAATGCGAAGTCTCAATCGATGCGAAGTCTCATGCGATGTGAAGTTTTCAAGAGATGCGAAGTTTTCAAGAGATGCGAATTCTTTATCATGCGAATGCGAATTTTTCAGAATCTTCTAGAAGCAATCTTTTTGGGGATCTGTTCTACCAAATTTGTCAGACTTTGACTAAGTTTAGTACATCAACTTTATGGTACATGCGAATGCGAACACTAACACATACATTTTGAACAATTTTAAAACCCGAATACTTGAAATTTTAACACCTTTTGTGCTTATGATTTTAACTAAGAACACCTTTAAACCATTTTGTTGAACTTCACACCCGAATATTTTTGTGTTTTGGTAGTTTTTTTTTGACAAAAACCCGTAAGAACAACCAAGTTCAAACAACACTTGCTTTTTAGGTACTTTCACAAGATCAAAACCTAAGGTTGTGATCCAAAACCTCAACTAGTTGAGCTGAAGCTCTGATACCAATTGTAGGTCCCAAAGGGTGGATCTAACAACAAATCTTGGATCAACCAAACTCGGTGCTAGCGGAATATCACACCAAGTCACCTTTGGTCTCGGATCTTGTGGGTTTATGTTCAACTTTTAGTGAGAGAGAGAAAAAGAGGATAAGAATGACCAAAAGCTTTTGTTCTCATGGCATGCTTCCCTATTTATAGGAAGCATGCATGAGAAGTTGTTTCCATTCATTAGGCCCAATGGGCTTCTTTACAATGGCCTTGGGCCCAAACATACATAAAAGTAAAATACATATACAAACCCAATACAAGTTCCAATACAAAAGACTTAATACAAACAAAACGGGACCTAACAGATCAACACCTGTACATGTCCATGATTGGCTCCTTAATGTATCTCACTGCAAGCAAGTCGGACATCATGTTCCATGTTTGTCAGTGTACCAGATATCAGTCCAATCCTAATAATCTCACTTAGTTGCTGCCAAGCGTATCTTTCGGTATCTCAAAGGAAAACTGCGTTTAGGTCTTTAATATCCAAAAGACTCTCCTTTAGAGCTGCATGCTTACACCGACAGTGATTATGGGGGATGTAATTTAGACAGAAAATCAACTATCAGCGGATGTCAGTTCCTGGGTGACCGGTTAATATCTTGGCAGCACAAGAAGTAAGTCACTGTGTCCACCTCCACAACAATTATTGGCTGATCAGTCTCTGCTACTTGCTCGGCAGCATGATCAAGGTTTCAGGGTAGAATCAAGGGTCTCCTATCTCGAGAGAGAATTTCCACCGTCCTCTCATCTTGAAGCAAAGTTGAAAGAGGATCTAGAAAAGGAGACTGACCGAGTATTGCAAGAAACTGAACGATTGAAAGCGAGAATTAGTTTTCTTAAGGGTGATCAAGGATCCTCAAGGAACGCTGGAACTCTCATTGCTGAAAATGCCGAACTCTAGTCCGAGGTGGATAGTTTGAAGGAAAGATTGGCAAAGCAAATCATCTAAATAAGGGTCAGCTGAAAGTAAATGAAGAAATCGCCAACAAGTACCTTGAAACCTCTGATGTCATGAGTATGACTGATCAAGACGTGGTTGATCTAAAAAACCGGCTGAAATCATTCTTCGGAGGTTGGGTGAACTCCGACGATGAATAATGAAATGGAGGAAAGAGAGGACAGTCTGTCAGGGCTGATCCTGATGGTGGTGCAAGTGGTAGTGGTGTTGATGTGATGATGACTGGTGTTGTTGAGACTATGGTTGCCACAACAGTGCATGCTAAACTGTTGGTGCAGAAGTTGATGTAGCTCCGGACATTGGAGTTGATGAGGAAGAAAGTGATGACGAAACGGATGATGACGAGGAGTATGATTCTAATAAGGATGACGATGATCCTCATGATAAGTTTGATGAAGATCCGAGCGATGATGGTGGCTCGGATGACAATAATGATGGTGATGGAGATGTCAGAGTTAGTGGTGGCAGTGGAGCTGGAAAACAAATGGCTTCACATGATGACGTGCCACGACACGATCCTTCGTCCACCGATCCCATGAAGAAAATAAGAGACATGGACGATGCAGTGGAGAAAGACTTCTTATTCATTTTTAACGTTGATCAATGTGCAGTTACCATGTATCCAAGGCAAGAAGTTGTTGATGATGGAATAAATTACTCCCCGAATCCAGACACTCTGGTCCGTGCTGTTGAAGATCAGGTTCAAGAGCCGTTTACTATGGTAGCTCTTGTAGCAACTGGTGTTGTAGCATCTCAATTACTGAAGCAACGAAAGAGAAAGTGGTACACCATTAGCAGAACTGCAAGCCCTAGATGCCGAAACAATCAGCACCATGAGGATTCCCATATCCTTTACTGCAAGTGGCACAACGATAGCAGAAGATGGGAAATCAGACGTGCAAATGGGGATCTTACATACTTGAACTATTCGGATATGCATTCATTGTCTCAATTTGAAAAGAATTATTTTCGAAAAATTGTGGGCAAGGGTGCTTATGATAAAAAATTGGAAGGATGGTTCGAACGCTTCTTGAGTAGAGAATGGAAGGAGGACTACTATAACTTCACACTCAACAAGGGTATATCATAATTGCATCCTATAGAAGTTGATGCAGGCACCAGCAAGAGAAGAAAGGCATGGAGGTACAAGATGCCCAAAAATATGGAGAGCCTATCTACCATGGTGAAACGTTCACTCCCAACATGCTTTATGACTTTGTTGCATGGGAGTACGACAACAGGACAGGGGAGGTGGTCATTCACTGTGAGACCATGCACACGCTCTGTTTCTTTGACGAGCGTGAACTTACAGGTCTCGACAAGGAGGATATGTTGAAGCTTTACAACTCTCCTTTGTCCACAGTGGAAGATGTACGGAGGGACCCAACAAAGTTCAACAAGTTTGTTCATTATCTTGTTAACAATCAACTATTTGATTATGAGTCTCCCTTCAAATACGAGACCGATTGAAGACAAAAGCTGAAGGTAATACAAAAAGACTAGAGGGAGATTGTAGTGTTTTGATTATTTCATACTATTCACGATCTAATTTACTTAGCTTTCGTTTTGTTGTAATAACGTTGGGCCCGAGGCCATGTATTGTGAGCAGGGGCAGATTTACAGCTTATCCAGGGGTTACCCAGGTTACAACTTTCACGGTGAGGTGCAAAATTAGTGCAATTTTTTTGTTTTGTTTTGTTTTATATGTATTAGGTTACCCCTAACTAAATATTAGAATACCCCTGAGTAAACTTTGTATAAAGAGATAAAGTGAGGAAGGTTTCACCGGATTTTTTTTCCGACATGTTTAGTTGCACAACAAAGAAGATGATAAGATAGAAAGAGGTTTTGTGTTGTAGTTATCTAAGGTCTAGGGTCTTTATAATTCTAGGGGGTAAAGTAAAAAAGCAGTAAAGTGTTTCCTTTGTCCCTTAGTGCCTTTCATTTAACTCTCAATTAAATTAAAACAAAATAGTTGATATTCATTGTTACTGACGACACACATTTACCATTGATAACAAAGAAAATTGAAAGTTCATGAATCTATAATTTGGAATTCTAAATATTATTTATCTATGTATTTATTGGTAGTCTATTTAGTTGAACTTATTTCGTTAAATTTTTTACTTTATTGTTTAATTTTTGCATTCTTAATCCAGTAACCAATAAAAGGTATATATATAAATATACTGTTGTTAAAAGTTTTTGTTTCAGCCGCAATTTAACATATTTATTTTTTGTTATTCTCTTATAACTTTAAAATATAGTGTTTTCTATACTCCAACTTATGTAGTTACGGCGTGCTTATTTTTTATTTACGTTTTAATATAAATTTTATTAAAAACAGTCAATTATACACTTCGACATAAATTTTATTGAAAACAAAATAAGGACAATATGATGTTAAAAACAACTACAGTTATTAGACATAAAACCCAATTAAAATTAAAAAGTTAGGGGCCTACTTTTCTGCTTGTAATAGCTCTTGAATTATCAAAGACGGTCTTGCATCAACGTACGACAAAAAAAAATTGGGTTACCCCTCAAATTTTCTTCTAAATTCGCCACTAATTGTGAGTCCATTGGGCCGATTCTAATGATAGAGTGCATGAAATGCTCACACCTATATAAGGTGGAGCATACCCATGCACAACTAACCTTTTGCCATATCTTATTCATACTTTCTCACCAACTCTCTCTTTTCTCTCTTTCTTTACTAAAACCGGAAATAAACCGAGCACCAACTAGATTGGAGATCTCGATTACTTGTACGTAATTTCCTCTAGCTTACAAGGAGATTTATCCAAGAACATCGTTGTTTAATCCCGTCTTAAAGACCTACACTATGTTACCAGTTATACTTTTGGTTGTGATCGAGTTTTAACTTTTGTTCTTTTCCAAATACATACTAATTATACTAAGAATTGACTTTGAAAATGAGTCACAAACTATGACAATATATTTCACAAAATATTTCTTTATCACTAAGAAAACATCAAAACTTACAAGATAGCTAAACTTTTTCTAAAAGCGCTAATTCACACACCCACGAAATTTAATCCTAAATTTATACATTTTGTCTATTGTTGACTGGACTCCTCAAATCCCATTGGAAGAAACATCCTTGCATCACACTTTGGTACAAAGACTATAAGCTTAAGCTACGATAACTAATTTGTATATATTTGAACTTTAAGTCCCATTGTCTAATTATATATACACTCTAATTGGCTTTATATATATATACAAGTTTTAGAGCCCATGTATATACAGGATGATCTAAATTATAAAATTACAAGTAAAATAAATAATTACATAACATATATGAAAAAATGTATTACATTTATGCTTATATTTATACTATGTGTACATAAAAAAATTTTATTTATATCATAAAATGATTTTTTTTTAAATGAGCTTAATAAAAATAACTTCACGTGCAGAAACGTACCCGAGAACGTTCTTTCTATTGAAAATTTTATTCTCGGTGTCATATATGTATAATTGAAAGAATTTTGGTTATCAATTGTCACGACGAATGTTCTTCAAGAACTATGTTTTTTTAAGCTACACCATGAAAAAGATTTTGATAAGTTTAAGGGAGCTTCTCGACTTTGTCATTATGACAACATAAAAAATAATATGTTAACTCATTTAATTTTGTGAATATTTTGCTTCATTTGAGTATAGTTTTGTATAACATGTTTTCCATACAATGTTTTGATCACCATTAAAGGAAAAGTTAATGTTTACACAAATATTTCAAATTTGATAAAAGTTAGAATCATTGATAGGTCTAGGGTGGCATGTTGAAAGTGCTCGCAATCTTTTCTTAAATTTTAACAGTCGAGGGAAAAAGAAAAATAGTCAATTTGCCAAACCCCGAACCTTTTGATTATTTTCAAAAATGCCCTTGAAAATAATTTTGAACCCGAATCATGTTTAAAATTCTAACTTTTATCCGTTTGACATTTTCAAGTTAACATTTTGAACCCGTAACAAATTTGATGAGAAATCTATTTGCATTCTCAAACTTTTAAAAATACTCAAATTTCTCATTTTTGACCCATAACAAATTTTGATCTAAATGTAGTTTACTTGTACCAAACAATCTATTTACCAACTTTTGACCCATAAAAATCAAATTTAAGTTCCACAAAAAACCCAAACAATCCTTGATAAAAAAAACTAAGAAATTAAATATGATAAACTTTGTTTTGTCTTAAAGTGATTGGTATATACTATCCTTACATTTTAACATATATATATATTACTAAATTAACCGCAAAATAAATGAATACATTTAAAACATAGATTTATAATTTATAAATTTATATGACAATCTACAATAGTGATAATAATAATAATAGATAAATTGATGATTTTAAAAAAATGGATCGACTTTTAAGCGTATATTTGTAATTTAATGATTAAAAAAATTACTCTGTAAAATGAAAGCATATTCGAGTTTTGTTTTTCTTTACAATCTTTTATAATATGCATAGTACAATATGGTGATAAAAACTTTTGAAATTATATTGTTTTCAATTTTTGACAAACATGGTTTGTTATTGATTTTTGATTTTTCACCAAATATTTTGGAATATACAGTAAAATAATATGTTAATATTATTTTTATATAAATGTATAGATATAATATAAATAAAGTATAAAAGGAAAGTGAATAATTGTTTATCTATTACATATATTATGGTCAATTAAGATCTTAGTTTTGGAAGGAAAAAAATTATAAGAATTAACCAAAAGATGACAATTGCTACAATTATTTTGCTTTATTAGAATAGGTTGATATATGCTGGTTTCATTTGTATTTCCTTATACTCAATGATATGATCAAATACTTAGAATTTATACACAATTATGAAAAGGAAATCATGTATTATAGCGATCATATTATTTGTTTAATATTTTATGCAGTATTGAGTGGTAAGTAAATAGAGATTTAAGAGAAGGGTATAACAGTAAATTGAAAAGGTAATATTGAATTTCAGTTTAGGGCAAGTATCAAGCCATGTTACTTTTCTGCAAAACTAACATCATGAATATTAAACATGGTAAACGTCTTAGTCTTGGCCAGCTAGCTAACTACACAACATGATGAGAGTAGTGATGCTTTTTTAGGGTTTTAACTTATAAAGACCACCATACCTTCCTTTCATTTGAGAGAGAAATAGAAGAGTCTAGGGTGTTGTTTCTTCTTCAAAGGTGCTGTTTCTTGTCTGATTATATATGTATATATATCTTCTATTTTCTTGTAATTAATTCATGCTACCTAATTATGTAAAGAAAAAGAGTAATAGGTTAGGTTATTTGATCATGCATTTTATGGAATATGTACTTGTATAGTTCCATAAACAACGGCATGTAGGATCAGTTTATTTCTGAACTTCTTCATCTGTTCAGATTGTTCATACTACAACAGATCTAGAAAGAGAGTTGTGTGTGTGTGTGTGTGTGTGTCTGCTTTTCTTTCTCATTTCTTAACAAAATGTTATTGTTTTTAAATTATAAAAAAGAATTGAAACCCTAAGTTTGAAATATATTTCTAATCTTCATAAAACTTGGTATGTTTCTTTGATCTAACTGATCACTAGATATTGTTGTGTATCTAAAATCATTAGTGTTTTGTTCCTTTGAATTTTAAGAAAATATCCAAAAGTTTTGTTGTTTATAAATATTCTTGATATACATCGATCAACTTAGATCTGTGAGATGTATGTTCTAAATCTACATGGTTTTGTCGATTTTTTTTTCCTTATTAACTTAATTTTGTCGATCGCTGAGAATCTTGAATTTAAAAAGAAATGAGAATATTTCTGTTCTCTCTTAGTTCTAACAAAATATCTTGTTTTCAAATAAAAAGGAAAACACCAAGTTTAAGTTTGCAGTTTCTTATCTTTATAGAGATTGGTATGTTTCTTTAATCTAATTGATTACTTGGTGTTGTTATGTATAAAATGACATGTGTTTCATTTGTTCTAGAGGATTTTAAGATAATAAAAGCTCTTTATGTTTGTTAAAACATGATATGTGTTTAGATCAGCTTAGATTTCTGGTGTATATTCTAAGCTTGGTTTTGTAGATTGTCAATACTCTCATGATGTATATTTTTTATGAGAACATTTTTTCAGGAAAAAGAAAAAAAAAGTTGAGAGTATTAATTTCTATTATATTGTGTGAAAAAATAACAGGAAAACTGAAAGATGGGTAGAGGAAAGATAAAGATCAGAAGGATCGAAAACAACACGGCTCGACAGGTCACATTCTGCAAGAGGAGGGGTGGGCTTCTCAAGAAAGCTTTTGAGCTTTCGATTCTCTGTGATGCTGAAATTGCTTTGATCATGTTCTCTGCGCGCGGACGCCTCTATGAATATGCAAGTAACAAGTAATGTTCTTAATTATTTTATTTATAAAATGTAAACATAATACCATATATGCACCAGATGAGCTTCTTTAGAATGTTTTTCAATAAACAGTTTACAAATAATCTACAAGCATAACAGCAATATCTATGTGTGTGTGTGTGTGTGTGCTTGTATTGTTTTATTGGTATTCAAACATACAAACATAATTATATTAGAAAAGAAAGAAAAAAAAAGTAAAACTATTTAGAATTTTGGAACTACAAGTTTTTGGTAAGTGTTTGAATTTGTAATAGTTTCCTTGTTGGTACAAGGCCACTATCAGTGCCACATGGATTCTCAAAGGCCTTTTGCTTTTGCAAAACCTTGCATGTTAATAGAATTTTGTGTGTTGGAAACATAAATGGGAATTATTATTTCTGATCATTTCTTCTCCTTAAAACAAAATGGTTTTCTGTCTCAGTTTTTAGTCAACTATAGGGTACAAAGAAACATAGATTGTGTGTATGCATGTAAAGTTGTAAAGATGCGTATATGTTTGTATTTATGTATGTATAAATTAACTTGTGTGTATTTGATCTAAAAGCATGTCATCAACCATAGAGAGGTACAGGAAGACAATGTCAGCTGAATTAAACATTTTAACACCTCAAGAGGATAAGGAGGAAGTAAGAACTTCAATATATAATGAGCTTTAATTGTGACAAATATTATTAATATTATTATTTATATATATATGTAGAACTATTAAAATCCCACAACTGTGTATATGTTTGTTCTATAAGGGACCATGAAAGTTTTTCATTCTAACAGAGATTTTTTTTTAATAGACGTGTTATAATATAATAACAGAGATTAGTTCATGTTTTGTGCATGCAGTTTTATGAGAAGGAGGTCAAGAAGCTTCGTAAGCAGATACGAGTGTGCCAGAATTCTAACAGGTAAACATTCTAACACGAAATTCACAGGTTATCTGTGAATATGTTTAGTTAAACATGTTGTGCGTGTTCATGTCACTCAGCGGGCTCATAGATGGCAGACCCACGAATATTTTCAAGGTCGTCTGAAATTTTATAGGGTTGATTGTATATCGCTAAATATTAAGTTTTCGGTTTGGATTGGATAGGATCACATAATAAAAAGATAAACCTTATTTACATGTTCAACTTTTATTTGAAAATTTTTTCTATTTCAGTTCATAAAAGTTATGCCTTTTTATATTCATATTTAATTATGAGTGGTTTTTTTTGGTTCGCTTTGAGCCCAAAACCAACCCTTACACACTCCTAAACTGGAGACAGTGGCATTAGGCGTCTTGGCAGAACCTTCTATTGAGTTTTTAGTTTAAAAAATCAACTTGTGACAATTTGGGTAAACGTTGGGGTTGTTTCATGACAATATCTGTGTTGAATTGGACCCGCAAACACGACCCGTTAACTTGTAGCATTAAACAAAGAAACATGACTACTCTGAAGTTTGTAGTAAAAGAATATGAGCTCTAAGTAGGAAACCGGGTTCTATATTAATTGCTTTCAGGAACCTGAAGGGTGAAGGATTGGATAGTTTGGGCCTTACAGAACTGGACCAGCTGGAGATTGGACTTGAGAAAGCAATCTCAAAGATCAGGTCAAAGATGGTAATTATTAACCAGCTAGCCAACCATATTATAAAACTCACTAACATAACCTTAGTTTTTACTCATGTTGTCATCTTGTTTGACCAACACAGGTTGACAAGATACTTGCTGAAATCAAATCCACAGAGGACAGGGTAAGTCATTAATTACTCTTAACCAGTTTATATATATTTCATTTTGGTAAGGTTGTTGTCGTACACGACATGGAGGTCATGGGTTCAAATAGCGAGAACAAGCCTCTTGTAGAAATGCACCAGGCCTATGATGGTCTGGCATGCATGAGCCGCGTGCACCCATCGGCGAACCTGGTTATTTGAATTATTAGTTGATTATTTGCTTGAATGTTTGAAAGTAGTCTAAATGTTACCATGTGTGTTATCTTGTAAACCAGTACTTGTGGATAGATTAATTATTAGATCATTGAAATTTGTTTTATTTGTGGCCTATCCTAACCCAACCCGAACCGGACTGATTTTTTTTCAAATGTTAGCGATAGAAAATGTCCGGCCTCAAAAAATAGGCCCTTCGTTCCTTTTTGTATTAGATCTGCCTAACTTTCTCTTCGATTGTAGCAGAATATTAAGCATGAGTGTGACAACAAAGTCCTTCTCTCCAAGGTAAAATGTGTTTTGGTTATACTTTTCTTATCAAAAGTACACGGAAAACACCACACTACTACAAGGTGTAATTTCCATTGCAAATAATTTGTAGATTCATGAGATTGAGAAGGTGATAGCGGATAAGGGATATCGTGCAATAGAAGAATACCTTGCTAGGAACGGCCTTCAGCTTAATATAGGGGTGCCACTAGAGGGCGCCCCTACCTTCACTCCTAACACTACCTTCATTTCCAACAAGTCGCTTCAATTCACATCTGGTAAATATTGTGTACTGTAATGATTGTTACCCTATATATGGATTTTAAACTTACAACTTTATACTTTTTTATAGGTGAAACTGTGCCATGCATCCATGATGGCTGATTGACAAAAGGCTTACTAGAATAAAGTTTAGTTTGTTATTCTGGGGTCATTTTATAAGCCTTAAGTGCTAAGTTAGGTTTTGGGAATTTATAACCCTTATTTACAACGAAACTTTTTGTGTGTAAAAATATTAACTACGAATTTATGACCCTCTAAATTTGACTATTTTTGTAGCACAATTGTTTAGTCTTTGAACTCATATGTGACAAACAAATGAAACCCGTTTTCATCTCAAATCGAGCAACTTGTGATATGAAGTTCAAGTCGGCATAGTTTTTTTATATGAATTCAATCTTGTGATATGTGGTATATGTTTACATATCAATTCATGAGGTACAATTTTCTTTTGTTTGATACTTATGTTTGTTTGATATTTCATGGCATACGTATCTTAATTTGAAATAGATAGAGATAAATAAACATGAAGGATGAAATGAGATGAAATAATGTGGGCTCAAGTACGTAGGGGGTGTAGATATGCATTACAACTTGTCTAACCTCAAGCGTGACTTGATTAAGAAAAAGCTTATAAAAAGTTATTTTTTTAGGCGTTAGTGTATTAACAACCCAAATTTTTGACCGATTTTCTTATGGATAAAACAAACGGTAAAGTTATAATACAAAAAATGATACAAAAATGAGAAATGTAAGAAGGATTTTGTAGGTCCCGAGACGGGATCTAACAACTATTATTGGATCAACCGAACTTAGAGCTAGCGGAAATCACACTAAGTCACCTAAGATGTCTCGGATCTTGAGAGTTATTTTTGGGTAAGGAAGAGTGAGGAAGAGTGAGTGAGAGAGAGGAGAGAACAAGAGAAAGTAGGATTATGAGAGTTGGAGTTTTTGTAAAAGGTTGTTTTTCTTCATGGCATGCTCTCTATTTATAGAAGAGTATGCATGAGAAACATGTCATTATCAAATGCCCAATGGGCTTGTTTACATATTTCTGTTGGGCCATATCATACAAAAAGAACAACATAAAAGCCCAATACATACATATCCAATACAAAAACGTGACCTAACAATCTCCCTCTAGTCTTTAGTATTGGAACCCGTCGGTGTCGTAGACCAGACAGTCGTCCTCGGTCAGTGGAAGTTCAACAAGTCTTCTGACGAACTTGTTGAAGGCTTCAACTATCCGGTGGGTATTTTGACAACCAAGATTCTCGACGGTCCCCAGTGGTGAGTTGTAGAGCTTCTTCACATCCTCCATGTGTAGTCCCATTAGCTCATGCTCGTCAAACACTCGTATCTCGCGCATGTCACGGCAGTGGATGACGGCATCACCGGTCTTGTTGTCAAATTCCCAACCAATGAAATCTCGGAGAGTGTTGGGAATGAAGGGCTCGCCATGATAATTTTCGTGACAGTCTTTTGGCGCCCTGTATCTCCACAAGATTTGTGGCTCTCCGGTAGTTAGGTCTATTTCTCTTGGGTTCTTGTATTGTAGTCCACCTTTGATTGATAATGTAGATGTGTGGTGACCCAACCTTCCAATGAATCATCATATTCTCCTCGGCCCAGAGCTTTGCGAAGATAATTGATGTCAAGCTCTGGCAACGATTTCAGCTCGTGATGAGAGAGATATATGAGATCTCCGATGTATCTTCGAATGGCCCAACAACTGTTCTCCTTATTGTACTTCGCATAGACGATCAGCGAATCATCATGATAAGGGTAGTTGAGCATGCGGGCACAGGCACGACTTGACACGATATGAGTTTTTCGTTTCTTCTTCGGTGTTGCTTGTGTCACATCGGCAGCTGGATTGGAAACGGGATCTGTTGCAGGAGCCTCTGAAGCTTGAGCTTGTGGTGTATCTGGATTTGGCGAGTAGTTGATGTAGTCTTCACCTACTGCCTCCTCCGTATTGTGTACAATCACGTGCTCCAGGCTTTTCCCTGCTTCAATGAAATCATCCATAATACCTGCAAAATCATCTTCAGGAAACAATTCTTTATACATATCATCAATTTTTGAGTCTGCTTCCCTGACTTTGCTAGCAGAGTCGTGTGCAACAAGGTCTTGAGGAGTTTCTTGAGTATGTGGAAGTGATTGAGTGCTAACTCCACCTCCACCTCCTGCTGCACCGGCTCCTCCGTCTCCGCCGTCACCTCCATTATTATTGTCATCATCATCATCCTCATCAAAACTATCGTGGACGTTGTCGTCTTCGTCCTCGTCTTCATGATTTTCACTATCCTCATCATCACCATCATTACCTTTATCTTCACCACCAGCTTGAGCCTGAGGGGGTACCTATTGTTCAGGACCCAAGCTGGTACTAACCCCACTTCTGGCTTGACCAATCTGTTGTACAACCCGACCAACAGTTGCCTTGCCCTCCGATCCCACAACCTGAACTCCTCGCAAGGCCTCACTTGGTCCCGCGGTAGGTTGTTATCCCCCAATCCTAGAGGTCTCACCAGACCTTCTCCAACTTTTGAACACAGCGTCAAGCCTGTCTTCCAGCCCATGAAAGTCATTATCATGTATACCCATCATATCAGAGGCGGCTTGATGCTTGCTCATGAACTCCTTGTTAAGTTTTGACTGGCGTTCATTGATACGTTCTTGCTCAGCCAGTTTTGTTTGAAGGGCCTCAATCTCGGCTCGAAATTTTGTGTTTTCAGCAATAAGTGTATCGAGAGAGTCAGATGAGGCCAATTGACCCTCAAGAACAGATACCCTAGATTTGGTCGCCTCCTTCTCAACATCCCACTTGATCATTGAGTCATCAATCTTCTTGAACAATCTTTCTTCAAGTATGGTGGAAGAGGGTAGGTTCCTTTCAAGTGTTGCCACTCTATTACCAAGCTTCGAGTGGTCTGCCCTCAGGTTAGCATTTTCAGAAGCTTCATGGTTCATCAGTAAATGTTGATTCTGGATTCGGGTGTGGAGTGTGTTGATCAGCATTCTTTGACTTTCAATAAGAGCATCGTTCAGCTCCTTTTGTTCCTCCAAGACTTGAACCCTTGACACCAGCTTTGCATTAATAACCGCATCCTCACGTTCCTTCTTCTTTTGAGTCTTTATATACTCAAGCAACACAATCTCTCGCTCAGCCCTCTTGGCGTTTGATTCCTCCAGTTCCACGATCCTATCGAGGATAGGATCGGCGTACACCGGAGGTGTCAAAGACTTCCATTTGTGATGGGTTTGGGTGAAAGGATAGTGGATGGAGGAGTAACGGACATGATGGGTGGTGAGGTTGCTTGTAAGGGTAGGTTAATGGATTGGGTTGGTATAGGTGAGGTTGTGTGTTGAGATGAGTGGAATTGAGAGCAGAGGTGTGTATGGTATGGGTTCTAAGTTTAAGGGTGTTGGTTGTTTTGGTGTTGGTGAGGTAATGACGGTTTGGCTCCATAGGCTTGTGGTTTGGATTGGTGAGCTAAAAATAGAAGATGTGAATATTGAGGTAGGTATTGTTTCAGATGTAGGTTGTGTGGGTGGTGTTGTGGTTTGGGATGGTTGTTCTGGTCGAGTAGTTGGTTGTGGTTGAGATTATGGTGGGGATTCAGGTAAATGTGGTAGTAAGGTTGATATTGGTTGGTCCATTTGTGAGGGTTCGGGTGAGGAGTCGGGTGAGTCATGGAGCATGGTTTTGGTTTGCTTGGCTTTGGTTTTCTTTCTAGCTTTGGGTTTTTTATAGACGGGAATTTGAATCTTGGCCACGTATAGGTCTTTAAGTACTTGGGCCAAGGCTTTAGGTGATACTAGGAGGGTCAGAGGTAGAGGAAGGTTTACCTTTGGAAGAAAGCCTGACGACGAGCTTGGAGGACTTCTGGGAATCTCCAAGCTTCCTCAGACGCTTTAAGGGCTGAACGTCCTCTTCTTCTTCGGCCTCCTTTTCTTTACCAGAAGAACCACCAACAGAAGGCTTGTCGGTAGCCTTCCGCTTCAAGTCATGCTTGGCTTTAGTCCTGTCTTCAGCTGGTTCATCTGATGAATCTTGTTCAGTTTCAACCTCAACTTCAACTTCAGCCTCATCCCCAGCAGGCTCAGTCTCCCAAACAACCCAAACTTGGGACCCGGTCTTGGTCCTTCATACTGATGACCTTTGCCCTTTGTGCTCAATAACACATCAAAAATCGACAACTTGATCTTGTTCACATTGTAAGGCTCTGGCAGTGATTTCTTGTCTTTAGATTTCTTGTGAGGTGGCCTGGGTACCTCGGGTTCATATCGTCAAGTAGCAACTGTACAAATCTCGGGTACATGAGCCAGGTGGACTCATTCTTCACATTCGCCATCATGCACAAAAATATCCTCCGAGAATAGTTGAACTTCTCCCGAGTGGTCAAAGCAAACATAATCCGCTCCCAGTCAACCCTCATGCTGTCAAAACCTCCCCTCAAGTCAGAAAGGCAATGATTTACAATGTGAAATAGGAATCTCCAGAAGGGTGGGAGGTGCTTCTTCTCTAGACTTTCCATTCAGTGTCATACCCCATCTGAGTCACAAAGTCAAAGCTTAGCTCTATCTCCCTTCTCATACGTATAGTCTGGCACGTCTGTGATCTTCAATACCCGTCTAATATCTCCTTCTGTAATCGTCAATTCCTTCCCAGCTACTTTGGTAGTAAATGAAAGGGCATCATCATCAACTTTAGCAAAAGCCCAGAAATCCAAGACCCATTTGGAGTAAATTGTTGGGTTGGCAGTAATAGCATGCTTAAGGGGTGACTGTCTTAGCCCCGTGACCATAGATGTGAACACCTTATCAGCTTTGGCTTTGGGAAGCTCGAGAGCACAAAATTGATTATGACCCTGAAATCATTCATTTAGATCGTGAGAATCATCATGAAACAAAGCTAATCAATATAAGATAAGATATATACAAGAGACTTAAGTATTTACACACTATTTAATTTAGTTAATTACTTATAGTTGATTAATTATGTACATTTTAGTTTTAATAAGTTGATAAGTTAATTTTAGTATATTTACAAGTCAAATAGTCCATAATATACACGTTTTAATAGTCCATAACAGTCCAAGGTTAGAACAGTCCAATAATGTCCAAACAGTCCAGTAGCATCAGTCCAGATTTTCTTAAATATTTTCCGAGTCCAAAATTTTTGCATGGACTCTATTTCTCTTCGCATGGGAAGCGAAGCGAAACAGACAGATGTTACGCATCGCATGGTCATGCGAAGCGAAACAGTAAGATGTTTCGCATCGCATGGTCATGCGATGCCAAACCCTTTGCATGCGAAAAAATCAAACTTGTCTATTTTTCATTCATTTTCCTTCCTTGGGTGTCGCCTAGACACGAATTAGGTTTCTGGAAAGTTTGGGTCAAAACCCCTCTGGTTTACTTGGTCAATCAGACCCCAAACTGTATGCACAAACCCTAGATCTACAAACTATACAAATTAAGCCTAACAACTAACAATCAATGATGATAATCATGAACTAAAGCCTAATCGATGGTCGATACACATGATAACAACAACATACTGAAGATCTAACCATAGATCTAGCTGACGGTTCATCTGAACCGTCGTCTAGATCCACGAGAACCCAGAAAACAGAGAGATGAACAATGATTCAAGGTGTTGTGATGTTATACCAAGGGTGTGGGTTCTGGATTCATCATCAAAGATGATAAAGAGGGCCGGATCTTGAGGATTTTGAAGGAAAAGTTTAGGGTTTGAAGGTAAAAGGAAGAGAGAGAAGAGAGAGAATAAGATGAAAAGTTTTTGTGAATAGTGAAAGAGATTTTAGGTTGCCCTTATATACAGGGTCAGCCTATCTCGCGATAAGGTCAAAACATCGCGAATATTCACCGAAAATTACACTCTCGGTCCTCGGTCTTTAAAAACATTTGTATTGAAACCCGAAAAACATTTACCCACCGAATCCAAGCACTTATTAATTTTTCTGATTTTTCTTTTGTCAGTCTGTAACTGTTAATGTTTGCAAGACGATCTCTTTAGCAAAACAAAAATAAAGTAAAATTTGATTAAGATTAAAACAAAAAGATAAAATAAAAATAAAATTAAAAAAATAAAAATAAAAATTAAAAATAAAAATAAAATCTAAAATGTTAAAATATAAATATAAATAATATTTTAGAAAATAAAAACAAAACAAAATTAAAATAAAATAAAATTTATAATAAATATAAATGTAAAGTTAATAATTGAATTAATTTACATGATATCGTTAAGAACGATCACAACGTGGAATCATATTAATTTGCAAAGCCCTAGATCGCGTTTCCATTTTGATATTATTTTGACACAAGTTCATCATCGATTATAGATATTGTCCATCTGTTTAACTTGACAAGTGTTTTGATGTTAACATGATACATTTAAGATTCAATTAGGCATTATATTTATGTGGTCCCCACTTAATCAGACATGTTACTGATTCCATCATATCTCGGGCCTAGTTTGTGTTGACATATTACCTCAACTTGACTTAAAACCTGTCTTAGTTGATCACAAGACTCTTATTAACATACTTGACACTTTGTACTTTGTACACTCGACACTATGTGCTTTGCACACTTGACTCGATCTAGAAAGATTAAATTAAAGTAGAAGTTCAAGCAATAACAATTAGGTCGCATAATACCATATTATCGCACAGAGAAAGTCCAATGCTTGAACAAAAGAAAGAAAATAAAACAAAGCAGAATACTCAGGGCCTTAACAATCAGGTCGGATAATACCATATTAACGCGCAGGAGAAAGTTCAAGGCTTGAATCATAAAATAAATGAAGAAATAAAGCAGAAGTTAAAATTCCTATAACTGATTCTTTTTCTTTTTCTGACTCTTTTATTTTCCTTTTTCTTGCTTTTCTTGACGCTTTTCTTGACTCAATCAAAATTTAAAATTGACACTGACTTTCATATGACAACTGTGATCAGGTAAAGGAGAGGCTTGGGTATAACATGTGTAATTACATTTCTTCCTTCATTGATATGACTTTAACAGAATCATGCAACCGCTTCATAAACGTATAACCACTAGCATCAGCAGTAGTTTAAGTTTATATCACCCAACACTTACTTGTTTGTCAAGCCTATCTACACATCGATGAATGAACCTGTAGCCTTTTGATCTAATCTTTTAACACGCTAGAATCATTACATACCAATGTACTATCACTTTCCACATAGTCGGATCAAATTCTTAGCTGAAAATTTTTAAATATCCGACTCCCTCTAAACAGGAGCTCCCTCTAAACGGGATAAATTATTTAGAGTTTTCTTAAAATTTTCTTAAATAGGAGTAAAGATGAAATTAATATTATATATAAAAACAAAATCTTTTTGTTAAGTTAAGTGACTTGATTTTGGTTTTTCTTGAAGTAAATTGAAAATATTTTTGGTGAGTTAAAGTTAACTCATTTTCTCCCTCTAAAATTGTGACATATTTGAAAAATATTTACAATTTTAAAACAAAATATAAAATTTACTCAAAAGAAATCATGCCCAAAGATTCAACGAGAAACAAAAATCGTGCACGACTAAAAGCTTTGGTAAAGAGATCTGCAAAGTTATAATCAGTATGGACCCTTTTATGTTGACAAGCTTACGATCAAAACAATCATGAATAAAGTGTATTCGGATGTTGATGTGCTTAGTCTTTGAGTGCTGGACCGGGTTTTTAACAATAGCAACGACAGCCTCATTATCACATTTGATCGTTGTATCATAGAAATTCAAACCGTAATCCAGCAGCTGATGCTGGTTCCATATCACTTGAGAGCAGCAGCTTGATGCGGCAATGTACTCGGCTTCTGCTTTGGAGGTGGACACAGTGACTTGCTTTTTGCACTGCCAAGGAATCAACCGATCTCCCAGGAATTGACATCCACCCGATGTTGATTTTATGTCCAAATTGCATCCCCCATAATCACTGTCGGTGTAAGCATGAAGTTCGAAGGAGGAATCTTTTGGATACCAAAGTCCCAAACGTGGTCTTCCCTTCAAAAATCTGAAAATACGCTTGACAGCCGTCATGTGGGATTCTCTCGGGTCTGATTGATATCTGGCACACTGACAAACAGGGAACATGATATCTGGTATGCTTGCCGTGAGATACATCAGGGAACCAATCATTGACCTATATAGGTGTTGATCGACTGGTTTTCCTGAAGGATCTGGAGCTAGAACAAGTAGCGTGGCGATTGGTGTCATGAAAGCCATTGAGTCCTTGAATCCAAATTTCTGAACAATGTCATGAATGTACTTTTCCTGATGAATTAAAGTCTCGTCCTTCTTTTGTTCAACTTGTAAGCCTAGGAAGAATGTCATCTCCCCTAAGGAACTCATCTCAAATCGCTGTTGCATAAACTCCAAAAACTCCTTGCATAGATCCTCATTCGTGGACCCGAAGATAATATCATCAATATACACTTGGACGAGAATCAAATCACCCTTAACCTTCTTGACAAAGAGAGTCTGATCGACAAAACCTCTCTTGTATCCGTTCTTCAATAAATGATCAGCCAGTGTGGCATACCATGCACGAGTTGCTTGGTGAAGACCATAAAGTGCTTTGTCGAGTCGATAAACGTGATCAGAATAACTTGGGTCTTCAAAACCTGGAGATTTAGACTGACGTAGATTTCTTCTTTTACTTTCCCGTACAAGAAAGCAGTCTTCACATCCATTTGATACACTTTGAAGTTCATGTACGAGGCATATTCCGGGAAGATACGAATTGCTTCTAATCTGGCTACCGGTGCACAGACTTCATCGTAATCAAGTCCTTCACATTGCCAAAAACCTTGCACAACAAGCCTTGCTTTATTTCTAATGATAACCCCCTTGTCGTCTTTCTTATTCCTGAACACCCATTTCGTTCCGATCGGCTTCTTATGTTCTGGTTTCTTCACTAGCCTCCAAACATTCAACTTCTTGAACTGTAACAGCTCTTCTTGCATTGCTTCAACCCAGGAATTCTCTTTCAATGCAACTTTGTAGTCCTTGGGCTCTACCTGTGAAATAAAACAAGCAAAAAGACATCTGTTAATAGTACCAGAGGTGTTGCATGTTTGAATGCCAGCAGAAGGATCTCCAATGATGTTCTCAGTCGGATGTCGACGATGGATCATAACTGTGGAATTTGTTCGACATGCTCGACTGGTGTTGCCTCAAGCTGAATGGTCAGGCTCTCTATGGGATGAAAAACTATAGTCACATTGACAGGAGCATTTGGTTGAGGATCACTTGCACCTTCTTCTTGATCAACCAAGTGTTCTTGCGCAATGGGACCTTCCCATAGGTTATCATAAAATGGCACAACGACGGCTGGAACAGAAGTTGATTCGGTGTTACCAGAAGCTTCATTCGGAACCAGATCAATCTGTCCATGTGATGTACCAGCCTCCACAGCAGGACCTTGATTATCTTCTTCTGAGGGAGGTTTGGGAACGGATTCCACTACACTGGGTTCTGCTGGAGGCGGCTCTGCATGTTCGGCCTAAATGTCTTCAACATTGTCTGCTGACACATATGAATCAGTATCTGAATCAGTGGTGTCTTCAACAACGGGCATCTCTGTAGAGTCTGCAGACTGCTGCACATTATTGACCGGGGCTGGTTGATTAGCCACGGGTGGTACATTAAGTACTGGTGCATGAGCAGCTACAATAACATCTTCAAGACCTTTCAATACAGCTTGCATCAAGATAGATTGATCATCAGCAGATTGAACGGGTGCAGAAACAATAGGAACTGGTGGTACAACCGGTGTCAAATACATCCCACGAAACTGATTGAACAAACTTTCATAATCAAACATCCAGTCAGGACTGTTATGTGCATCAGTAGGGTTCAATTCTTGCCAATCAATGTTGAAAGACTCCAAGATTACTCTAGTTTTCTTGTTGTAGACGCGATAAGCACTTTTGTCAGCAGAGTAACCAACAAAATAGCACTCATCCGCCTTCTCAGCAAACTTGAAAGTTTGTACCAGCATTGGTTTGGAGTATGGTACAGGGACATCCAAACGTTCTGAAGAAATTAACCCTTGGCTTTGTTCCATAAAAGACTTCATACGGAGTCTTGTTCAATCTTTTGTTAAGAAGCATACGGTTCTAGGTAAAGCAGGCAGCGTTGATGGCTTCACTCCAGAAAATTAATGGAAGTTTGGAGTATGTCAGCATTGTTCTAGTGGCTTCAACCAGTGTATAGTTTCGTCGTTCAGTCACCCCATTTTGTTCGGGATTCCCTTGTTGTTGTAGAACTCATTCACCACTTTATTGCAGAATTTTGTTCCGTTGCCACTTCTGATACACTTCACTCTTTTGTCTGTTTGGTTCTCAACCAAAACTATGAATCTGAGCAGAAACTGAAATGTCTCATCCTTGTGCCCTAGCAGAAAGGTCCAACTGAAACGCGAGTAATCATCAGTAATAACAAGAAAATAGGCTTTTCGACCTATTGCCAATGGTTGGATTGGACCGAAAAGATCCATATGCAACAATTGAAGAGTAGAATTTATGGAATTAACAGTCTTGGGTCTGTGAGGGAGTTTGTGTTGTTTGCATTTAGAGAAAGATAAACATTTTTCAGCACAATGAAAGGATTTTACAGGCAAACCCCTCACATGGTCACCTTTAACTAATTTATTCAAGTTCTTATTGTTGACGTGACCCAATCATCGATGCCATAAGGTTGAATCATTCTCCGAGGCATTGGACATCGAACAAGAAGTAGTACGCATTGTATAATTACTTCTCCAAGCATCATTATGCCTCGGAGTACGCAACATGATCCACTCTTCAGGAACCTTCAAACCTGGTTTTAGAATAAGACATTTGTTTTCTGTAAAAAGAGTAGAGAATTTCTTATCACAAATTTGGGAGACACTGAGCAGATTGTGGTTGAGCTGTTCCACAAGATTTACTTCATCAAAAGTCAATGTACCGTTGGAGACCTTGCCTTGTTTTGTGATTTCTCCTCCTATGTCACCGGCAAAAGAGACATGTCCACCGTCGAATGGTTTGATGTCAAAAAACATGGACTCATCTCTTGTCATATGTCGGGTGCAGCCACTGTCCAAGTACCAAATACTATTGACAGGCCTTCCAGGCTGACCCTACACACATGAACAGCTAGTTAGTGGAGGGTTTCTCGAGACGTACTTGTCTCAGGAAAATTAAACAGAAAATCACCCAGTTTAATTTTATAATTCTTAAAAATATAATCTTTTGGAGAACCAGAATCTGAAGAACAATCTTTCGAGGAACTTGAATTATGATTTCCTCGGTTTTGGAAAGGTTTTTTGGATTGCCTTCGCTTTGGTTTGGACTTAACAGTGAAGTCCTCGGTGTGTTTCTTGTTGAAAACATTTGAAGGGCCATTTGGCTTTTCAGCTTCCGAACCCTTTGCTAACCTTTTTCTTTCCCTTTGGGTTAGCCAAAATGGTTTCTTTATTTTCTTAACATTTTTGGTCTTGAAATCCGACTCACTGGCAGTGGAGCGAGTTTGGTTAGACATTTTCTTAGCATTGAGTTTAACCTTAAGAAATGCCTGACCAACCGTACTGTTTAAGTCCTTTTGTTGCTTGTGCCAGTTCTTGCAGTGTCTCGCAAGACGAGGAGGATTTCCACAAACGAAGCAACACTTTCTTTGGTTGCATCTATAGACATCTTGCTCACTGAGATATGTGGGATATGGTGATGTAGTTGGGTTAACATGTTGGTAACCTCTATCTGACTGATAATTGTGAACATTTGAATGGTAAGTTGCAAAATAATTTGATTTCCTAGGTTTCTGTCGAGAGTAGTAATAGGCACTATCAAATTGATCATAATATTGAGAACTATTGTTATGATTTGTATTTTGAGAAAATGAGGTTTTCTTATGTGGCACATATTTACAGGAAGTGCTTGGTTTTTCATTTTCAAAGTTTGATTCTTGTTTTCTCACATTCTCAATATGATGATCAGTTGATGAGCAACTAGGACTAGTCTGTTCGTCAACCTTAGCTTTGTTTGTTTCGTCAAAAACTGTTTCACACTCTGAATCAGATGAAGAACATTCAGTTTCATTACAATCATTGTTACAACTTTCATCACTAGAAGTTTCACAAAATACAGCTTTTGGTCCTAACATAAGACTTTCCAACATAGATTCACAACTTTATTACAGACTGGATTGTTAATTGTTTTGGTTAGATCCACACAAGTCTCAAAATGTGGTTCTAACACTCCTTTTGGCTTACAACCCAGGTTAACCTTCCCACAATCACCATTGATTATATCACCTGCTCGAAAAGACACATTGACGTTAGACTTATCAAATGATTGAATTGGAGCAGCAGTTTTTGATGTTGCAGGAACTGGTTTTGGTATTCTACCAATCCCATATGCCATTTCTTCCTCGGGAGAAGTATTATAGCTAAACTGGGGCAGACAGGTGTAGTTGTCATTCAAAGGTGGAGGTACATTAGTATAATCATACCCCAGCCCTTCTTTAACTTTAGTACTTCTCTGGGCTCCAATAAGATCATTCAATTTCTCATATGATGTTTCAAATCTTTCGACTATCTTTTCGTGTTTCCTTTTATCAGAAGCATCAAGTTTTAACTTCTCAATTTCATCTTTCAATTCAGAAGTTATGTTTTTATAATAAATTACTTCTTGATCTTTTTGAAAAACTTTAACTCTAAGATTTGCCACATCATCATGATGAGTTTTAATCTTTTCAACATAAATCTTGTCAGCCTTTACATACTCAGTATTTAATTCTCCAAGTTTTGCATTTTCTTTCAAAACTTCATTTTGATGGTGTCTATAATATGTAACCTTGTTTATACATGCTTGTGAACACAGATTATGATTTAACTCATCAATTGGTGATGCATCTGAACTTGCAGTTGAAGATGAAGACGCTTCGTTGTTGGAAGTGAAAGCCATTCCTGCCATGTTGAGAGGATTATCAGCTCCTGAACTCCTGAAATTGATCATCCTAGTCCACAGTCTGGACCTCTGTTTGAGATACAAGGGTTCTTGAGTTTGATCCTTGATTTCCCTTGTGTGGATGACCTCCTATTCTTGGAGTGGAGCTGCTTGGCTTGTGCACTTCAGGCCTCTTCCCAGCTACCTTGTTGTTTTCTTCATCGGTCACCTCAGTCACACGAATGTCGTTTGCTGGTTAGGAAGGGTTTGTACATTCCCTTGCAAAGTGACCCGTTTCACCACAGTTGTAGCACCGAAGCTTGTCCTTATCAAAACCAATTCTCTTCCGATCAGAATCCTTGAAACTATCTTTCCCATATGTCTTCATGAAGTTGGTGGTTTTATGCACAGCCATAGCCATCTGGTACTTGATGTCCATTTTCTTGAGATCCTTATGGTTAATGTCTTTTAGATCTCCAATTTCAAATTGAGGCGGCAACAAATTCCCTTGCATCAATTCTTCATGACTTGACAGGAATGCATGAACCAGTGTTACACTTGAATCGTTCAGCATTGGAAGGGCTTCACAGTAGCTTAAACTTTTGCTTGGCTGATTTTTTGACGAAGATGAAATTCCTTGGGCCTTCAAAGCTGGTTCAACCGCACTGTCAACTGCTTTCGGAAACGAGCTAGAATCAGATGACCCGGATTGACTTCCCGTTGAGATAAATGCGGTAGTTTGTGATGGCACACTTAAGGAGTACTTTGGAGTGGTCACAGGGTACACATTCTGCTGGGTTTTGCTTATAAAAGCAGTTGGCATTGTTGATGCGGTACTCATCCCAGCTTGATTAAGAGAACTCAGATGATTGTTCATTCTCATTTGCTCATCAATTTCAAATGACATGATAGTTGAAATCAAATCAGTGTTTGTCATAGCATTCAAATTGGTAGTTCTCTTGATCGTGATTGTGTTAGTACTCCAACTATACGGCAAAGAATTCATCAATTTGTGATTGACTTCAGAGTTCGTGATGTTGACACTTGCAGCTCTGATTCTTACCATCAACTTTTCAAACCTCTTTACCGGATCCAACACAGCTTCTCCTTGACAATGGTTGAACATGTTGAACTCTTCTTTCAACAATGCCTTCTTGTTTTTCCTAATTTCAGTATTTCCCTCGACTTTCTCTACAAGTGCTTCCCACAAACCTTTTGCACTTCTGTGTTCTCGTAGGGTCTCAGTGATTTCATTGGAAAGACAAATGGTTAAAGTGAGATACGCCTTCTTATCTTGCTCAATTAATGTTTTGTCATTTTGATCATAGTCTTCAATGGGTTTTGCTCGTTCCCCATTTGCAGTGACTATCATGGGAACATGACGACCTACTTCAAATAATCTCATCAACTCAAAGTCAGTTAACGATATAAAGTTCATAAACCTCCATTTAAAATCTGCAAAGTTATCATCTAGGGTCATATACTTTGGAGGCTTTGTAGGTGTTCCCACATGGTTCTCAAGCAACAAATACCCTTTCAACAACTCAGAATCAGTACTCGCCATGGTTACAACAGTCTCAAACACTAACAATCCCTTAAACAGTTCAAATTTTAACACAGACAAGAATTTCGAGCGAAACAGTCTCCAAGTGAAGCAAAACAGTTTAAGCCAAGCGAAGCGAAAAATGTTTAAGCCAAGCGAAGTGAAAACATTTTGATGAACAGTGATGCGAAGCGAAAAGATCCTATGCGAAGTGAAATCAATCTTGTGTGAAGCGAAAAACGTATGCGATGCGAAAAAAATCGTATGCGAAGCGAAATGTCTAAGCGAAGCGAAAAAGTCTTTATGCGACGCGAAATTTTTAAAGCTTCCAGAAACAATCTTTCTTGGGATCAGTTCTCCTAATCTGTCAGTTCTGGTCAAAAGTAGGTACACTGATTTTCAAGCTACGCGAAGCGAATTTTTAACTTGTCAATTCTTAACAATTTTAAAACCCGAAACCTTGATTTTAAGCACTAAAAAAATATGGTCCACCGATTCAGGCGCCGAGCCACAAAACCCACACCGGGTCGGTTGAATTAGAACATTTCTCCTAATTAACGCATCATGAGTATGTATTCTGTTCAATTCAGCCCTCCACACATGCATGAATTTGACACTTAGACATAACCCATTTACACCATTTCATAACAGAAGGATGCTCACGTCCCGACTTGAGGTCATTAATTTCTTAACCGCTTTTACCAAAAACTCGCCTGACTTATCCCAACCGTTTCCGAGAATCAGTGCCAGAATTCCATACCGCCGTAACTAACCGTTTCAAATAGTTTTCCCATTCTTTTCTCTCAACATTGGATATCGGTATATGAGACCAATCTCATTGCCAGACAATTTGGTTGCCATACCACCAAAATCGCCTTAACTTTGCAAGACTTGTTCTTTTTCATCCATAAATTTTAGGAAATTCAACTTGAAATTTGGAATTACCACACTAAATGTCCGAACAAAAATATATAGCCTTTCCATACCCAAGTTCTCCTCTAACAAAGTAACAAACTTTCAGCCCAGCCAAAGACAATTTATTCACCACACCAACAATGTTCTTCCAAGTCCCGATAATGCTTTTATTGACCGGAACCGATTCCCATTCTGATCTTTGTTTATGAAAACCTTATAGCTCTTCTCCACAACGTTTTTTTTTTTGTTTTATACTCCAAACCCACTTAGTAAAAGCGAGTAATTAACCGTTTTTAATCTAACATGGCCAATACCTCCATTTTCTTTAGGAAGAGCCATTCTATCCCAAGTCACCCGGTGTACCTTATGCGTGTTATTAGTTCCACCCTATAGAAATCTTTTCATGACACTTTCCAATGTCTCCAACACTTTAACTGGAGCTTTAAAAAGCGATAAAAAATAATCTGGCAAATTTTCAAGCATCGATTTTATCAAGGTCACCCCCCGCCCCCTAGTCGATAAAGAATGAGATTTCCATAAAGATAATCGCTTTTCGAATAGATCAACCACCCAGTGTCAATTTTTAATATTATTCATATTCGCTCTGACCACTATGCCCAAATAGTTAAATGGAATGGTACCCTAATTACATCCAACACCCCCCCCCCCCCCCCGGCCATATTAACCACTTCAGTCATCTCCATTTTTGCACTCCCAAAAAGATTTGACTTTAATAGATTAATTTTGAGTTTGAACACAAACTGAAACACCTCAGAATTCTGAGCACTGTTTTAAAATATTCTAGAGACCATTCTCCAATTATCATGGTGTCGTCCACATATAGAATGTGGGAAATTAAAGCCCCCCCCCCCCCCCCCCCCCCCCCCCCCCGCCAATTAGGAAATTGGACAACACTAAGAATGCCCACTTCACATGCCTTATTAAGCATGCAAGAAAAGGCTTCCATCGCCACAATAAAAATAAAATGAGACAATGGGTCTCCCTGCCTCATTCCTTTAAAACATTGAAATTGAAAAGTAGGAGACCCATTAACCAAAACTGAAGAGTTCGCTGAAGATAGAACTCCATGTACCCACTTACACCACCCATCGAAGGGAACCCCTATTGCTACATAATAGACCCCAAAAATTCCCAATTCACATTGTCATAAGCTTTTTCAAAATCGATTTTTATAAGAAAAGTTTTGATCTTTTTCTTATTTACCCACGCCAAAATTTCGTTAACAATCACAGGCCCATCGAGAATAAAACCGCCTTTAAGGAAAGCCGATTGGTTTTCTGATATAACTGAACTTAGCACCTGTTGAAGCCGGTTTGCTAGAACCTTCGATATCACCTTACTAATTACTCCTACCAAATTAATTGGTCGGTACTCGTTAAGATTTGTTGGATCCTTATTCTTAGGGATTAGAGTTATAAAGGAGGTGCTACACCCTCTACTCTACTAATAACCTCGCTTGCATGAAACTAATCCATGATATGCAAAAAAATCCCCTTTGAACAGGTCCCAAAAGTGTTTTATGAACTTAAAGTTAAATTCATTTAAATCTGATGTGCTAAAAGTAGTTATCAATTTATTAACTAAATAAACGCTAATCTAGACATTAAGTAATAATTCTAGACTCTTAACTTAACTAAAACTACTAACCGACAAGTGGACCGGTCGACTCTAGTACAGCTAAGTAAGTCTGGATATCGAACCCACGAGATTCTTTTAATTACGTAAACTAGCTAAATTAGACTCAACTACATACACGACTATTTATTTCTTATTATTAGGGGGGTTTTACTAAAAACTAAGATTAAACTAATATTAAAACTAATTAATAAAACTAAAGACGACTTAACTTAGGACTTGGATTTAGCTCAGGTAATGATAAACAACCACCTAAGCTAGAATCCCTAATGTATCAATTATCAAATAGTTGGAAATGCTATGTTATGGAACCGGTATCATAAAATAGTCACTTAAAGAAAACCCGAACAGGACCCCTGACCCTTCTCAAGAAGACACCTATGGATCTCTATTAAGTTCTTAAAAACACCAGTTTAATTAGATTCGCTTACGGTCGCTAATTATTTTATGACAAGTACCTATATAAGAAATCCTACCTTACAACGCAAAAATCAAAGGTAATTTAAAGAATTCGCTCGACTAGATAGACAAGGCAAATAAACCAAACCTAGACGGACTCATTACTGAGAACTAAATCTAGCAATTTATCAACCAAGACCTATCACATAATCTATCACCTTACAGTTATTTAGATTAGCAGCACACTTAAGTCTATTTGATTAATAGTTCGTTTACTTGTTTTAGTTCCTTGTCTTTTAAAACTCCAAATAAATATAATATGAGCCACTTGAGTAATATTCAATAAAAGCCTAGCTCAAAGTATTTAAAAGTGTAGCAATTATTTATATAATAATATATATATTTCAAACCACATCAGAATCCGGTGCCCGATCACCACCGCAACCAAACACCGTCTTTTTGATTTCTTCTTTGGAAAAAACTAGCACCAATGACTTAGCATCCTCCTCCTTTAACTATTTTAAATTATTGCAATTCAATCTCGGGTTATACTTATTTCTGAAAAAAACCAAAGATCTCTTTTTTTATAATTCTTGGTTTTTCACATCACTCACCACCTATTACTAGAGTATCTCTTTTTGATCGGTTGCATATTTTAAAGACTCAATTGCTATGTTGTCCAACTTAAATGAACTCATATGTATGTTTTTTCAGTAAACCGTAAATATCACGCACTCTCTAAATTGAACAAAATATTAAATAAACTAAAAAAAGACAAATTTGTCCCTCATTTAACATTAAAATGCTGGTGGAGTTATCGATTTTGGCAACTTACCATTAAAATGCTGGTGGAGTCCCTGTGGCTTTTTTTTTTTTTTTTTAGATTCATTTAACCATCTCAAATTAGTTAAAGGTCAATCTTAGTCTACTCAAACTATAGTCAATGTCATAATAGTCAACTATAATGCAATTTGTTACCTTAGTTGGTGAGCCAAGTATCATTGTTAACTTAAAACCGGGACACACAGCCACCATGATCTGCACCATCGTCACTGCCACCGCCTAATTAAAACCATACTCATTTTCTTGGTATCAAATACCATTAAATAATTTCTAACTATATAGACTAGCTCATAGATAAAATTTTAAGTTATAGGGGAGAGTTAAAATAAAAAGGATCAAAATCCTATGGGTGGGCACCGGGCAGGCCTGAGAGCACCACCAGAACCGCCACTGGAACAATTGCTGCCACTGTTGAAACCACCGTCAGCAGCTGCCATCAAGACTGCAGCCATGACCACAACTGCGACCTCCACCACTGTTGGCACTACCTCCTACGCAAGGATCTCCACCGCCAATAGCATCACCCCTGGCTGTCTTAAATATAAATATCGCGAATGAACAAGCTTTGATACTTTTTTATAAAGCAACTCATTTCAACCCAAGCTAATTTTAGTCAAAGCTCATTTGACCCGACACCCAACCCGCATGTTTATCGGTGCATAGTTATAATACCAAAATAAAACATTAAAACACTACGAAAACAAATGACTTATTATCACACATATATGCAAAATATATTTGATATAATAATAAAACAGAAATCCAAGTGTAACCAAACAATCGAAACAAGGTTAACGTTATCCAGCAGTTGAAGAGAAATATAATACATATTTTTCAGTAGAAACAAGCCCCAACCTTAAATTTTCACAATATAGCACACTTGCCACTTTCAGCTCTCTTTCTAAGCTCCTCAGTCTCCTTTTGTGCTCTTTCTAAATTCTCTCTGAGCTTCCGAATTTCAGAATTCGATTTCGTTTGAGCAGCGTGAGCCATTTCTTCAGCCTTTAACCGAGCCACTTGTTCTTCCGCCAATTGTTGTTCAAGTCTTGCAGTCGTTTCCCTCAACCTGGACTCCACCTTTATATCATCAAATAAACCAAAATTATTATGTTTAAATCTCAAATAAGCAGGGATAACTAAATTACAAATAAGTAAGAATACCAGTTCAGTAATCCGTTTAAGTTGCTCTTCATAGGATTTATGCATTTGTTCTGTCAGTTCAGATATTTCTTGTTTTGTATATCCTTGTAAAGATTGAACTTGTTCTGTTTGTTCATGAAGCTTCAGAGTCCCTCTCTGTCAAGCATATATAAACGTGTAAACAAACCGAACAAAAGTAACTGAGACGCGTGTGTTCGTTCATTTAACTTTAACCGAAAAAATGATCGAACACGAACAATTATACGAAAGAGGTTCTCTTGTTCGTGTTCGTGTACGTTTATGTTCGCTTGTAAAGGGTATAAATGAATGGTTCACGAACGTAAACGAACAAACATAGATGAACCAACATAACCAGGTGAACATCAACTAAAAGTAAACATGAGCATCAATCAGTCGGGCCTTAAAATTAATAAAACTAGACCAAGTTGCATTGGGTCTAAAAAATATAAATGAACATATAAACGATCGAACCTAAACAAACATAAACTTACGAACATAAATGAGTGTAAATGAAGTAACATGTTCAAGCGTAGCGTTCATGAACATATATAAACGATCGAGACATGTGTTCATGTTCGTTCATTTAGCTGAACGAACAAAAAGAAACTGTTCATGATCGTTCTTTTATTAAATAAAAGAACATAAACAACCTTCCCGTTAAACGGCTCATTAAATGTTCGGTTCGTTCAAGACCTAAGTATATGCATACTTTGTGACTGTGTAACATTAATGAATGGTCAAAAACAAATAATGTGTTCACCTGTAATTCACTAAAAATTTCATCGGTATACGGTTTCCCGTTATTCTTGGTCAACACCATGTTGACCAAAGTTAAAAGTTCTTGTCCTTGTAGCATTCTCTTTCTTTGATCTTTTGTCCGGTTATCAAAAACAACACATCTATCCCCACACTGGCTAAGAGTGTCCTGAACCGATATCAAATATTAATAACTTTCAACTGTTAAAATTTAAATAGCCATCAAGTTCCAATCTATCTAACCTTTAACGACTCAGGACAACCTTCTAAAAACTCTTTCAGAGTGTTCATTCTCCTCAAGTTCATCCCCGCCAGTAAACACAACAATCATATAATCATTAATTTTGCTCCCAAACAAAGTCCTCAAACTACTTATCGCAGCTTCTTCTTCTTTTGAAAACCGGGTTCTAACCGAGAGGACCACAAGAACCGCATGAATACCATCTCTCGCTATATTAATACATTTGACAATCTCCTTCCCAATAAACTCAGTATCAACAGAAGAATCAAACAGTCCTGTCATTATACTAGGCATTAGCAGTCTAAATCAAACATCAGATTAGTAACTATTCGAGTTTTTAAGAAAGGCTGCAATAATCAGACACTAGGACCCACTATCCAGACACCACCTGACTTGACTTCTGTACGAGTCGTGAAGCCGTTACTCTATACTACTCGTATAGGCATATAAAACTCATATAGGCCTATTACTTGTATAATTATATTAGACCTATAAAGTTTTGAAAAAAAAAATTATTAAACTTTTTATAATTATATTTGAAATCAAACAACAGCTTTCTTTTGATAAAATGAGATTTGATTTTGAACCTATTTGAATTTTGGTGAGATATAAGAATTTTGTTACTTGCCACTCGCATTCATTTGGTTGTTTGGTTTTATTACAAAAGATAAATATATAAAATGATCAAATTTGAGACTAAATTCTTCTTAATTCATATGAATTGAATAGGCTTATACTACTGGTATAGGCCTATACTACTCGTACACGCGCTTGTCTTGGAGAGGTGGTGGCATCAGATTATCACATCCCTTGAGAAATTGTAAAAATAGCAGGAGTATCTATGACATTAAGCATCTGTCCATCATTCAACAAGGCAGTTCTGAGCTCAGAAGTAGTGGTTACACCAGCAGAGCTTGCCTTGGATACAAACTCTTTCTTTCCAAGTATGCTATTACCCGTTGCCTGTTCTTCCTACCAAAACTAGGGTTATGTGAACTCCCAATCATCGTCAATCGAACTTCCACCCATGACTTGACAATAATCTCTAGATCAAAAGTTAAAAATCGATTAACAATATAGAATATGATTGTTAATATATGCATATAAAGGAAGGAGTAGAATTTGAGAAGAAGAAAGTACCTGAGAGAAGAGAAGAGAATGATTTTGGGTTTATGATAGCGAGTATTGTTGTAATTATTTCCTACTCTAATAACACGGCAAGTATCGCGTGGTGAGACAAACACTAACTACACGCAATTTATAAATTATCCTTGGCCAATGCAATAAATCTTTATTATTTAAAACTCGTTAACATAATAAGGTATGTTTGACAAAAAGTTTTTAAGAGATTCAAGATTGAAGCTTTTAAGAAAAAGCTTATACTTTTTCGCACCTTAATATTTTTTTTTAAACAAATTACATCATAAAAAAGAGCATTTTATTCTCTCTATTATTTAAAACTCGTTAACATACTAAGGATTGTGTCCTTGCGATGCGATTGGATTGTGTTCATGCGATTGGTTTCATATGTGATCCAATTGGGTTGTGTAACTCAACTCGACCCCAGCCAGGGGCTCTGTCTCTTGGACCCTGCTAGGGGCTGCCGCCCCTAGAATCCCGCTACCAGGGGCGCTATCCTCGGACCCCGGTTCGTTAAGGACTTCACTACCTTAGAATTATAATATAATTAGGAGTAGTTACATGATGCATGTAATTTGTACACAGTTAGCCGTTACCAGCTGAAGAAAGGCATCACAATCAATTCCGAAAGAAATAGGATTCAGGTGAGTTTCTAGCCCCTTTCCTGGTTATGTTTTTTCGAGGCTGTGTGCATACTCCTATATGATTAGTTAACACGCTTACCTTAAGTGGTAAGCGTGTGCCACATGTATGTGTTATAAATGATATTATAGAAAAAGTTAAAAGAGTATGTACATGAAGGTTTGTGAAGGAATATAATTAAAAGTATGGAATGGATGTATAGTTCAATGATAGAGACCAGGCACTCATAATATCTGTGATGATAGGGACCAGACCCTCGTAATATCTGTGATGATAGGGACCATACCCTTATAATATCTGTGATGATAGGGACCAGAACCTCATAATATCTATAATGGTAGGGACCAGACCCTTATAATATATGTGAGATATAGGGCGAAAGGCTCTTAAAATGTAGGGATAGTTATATACGTAATACGAAGTAAAAAACGAGAAGGTATGAAAGAATGCGAGTATGAACATATAAAAGTATAATTGAAAGTATGTATGAACGAAATAAATAAGCAGGTTAAGTATATAATATGTAATTTCAGATGCGTATGTGTATGTAATGTATGTTGCCTGATTAACTAGAATTCACTCAGCGTAGCTGACTTTTAGTATGCACGCAGACAAATAGGTTGAAGTAGTTGGATTGAGGGGAGACACATGGTATGAACCGAAGAGGCTGGCATCTATGAAGAAGTGTCATGATAGTTTTGTTAATGTTTATGATAAGACAATTTGAATGTTTAAGACAATAATTAATGTTTTGTAACGTAGCCTTCGAAGTTTTAATTATTCCGCGAAAGTTTTATTAACTCTGGTAATTAGAATTGTGTTCATGAGTAAATCTAACACCCAATGTAGGGCACTGGGATCGGCATTACAATCGTTCTGATAAGCGGCTTCAAGAGTGAACCAAACTTGGCATGCGGTATAGAGGCAGAGAACTTCGGCCATAGCCTCTTTCGTAAGAGATGATTGAATAAGGAGCAATACTCTTTGATAGACTTCTTTCGAAGAAGTGTAGGTGGGATTAGGGGATCCTTGGTCTTGAACAATGAGTGTTCATATGGTGCAGATAAGGAACCATCCACATGTGAGAGAATATGTTGATAGGAGAGGAGAGGGGTGATTTGATTTCTCCATAAAAGATAATTTGTGGATGAAAGCTTAATGGGTAACATATGAAGAAGAGTGTGAAGAGGAAGTGAGGAAACATCATCGACGGTAGCCATGAGCAGAGGAAGGGGAGGCAAGATTAAGGTTTGAAAAGGAGAATTAGTAGACTATTTGATACCATGTAAAGATGGTATTTCTCATTAATTTTTTTTGTAGAATAACCAATTACATAATATATACACCAAAATCTCCTAACAAAGTGGAGAAGTCAAAAGACTAAAATAAGTTTGTTACAACGATACAATCTAATCCATAATTGAAATCTTATCGTTTATGATGACTTTGTTGGGAGCAGAGTTAGAGATTATGTGATTGTCGTTTTTACAGGTGGAGATGATCAGATGAACTTGAAGGCAGTGAACAGACTTTGAATGAGTTTTTGGAAACCTGCCCAAAGTCTTTGAAGGTATGTTATTTGGTATTTGCATTAGATTCTTCGCAAGTTTGAAAATTAATAATTGACTGCTTTTTCAGGAAAACCTGAGCATGTGCGGGCATCAGTATGTTCTCTTTGATAACAAGACAAAGATCAAATGAAGAGAATAGAAGAAGTAGAACAACTTATCTGGTCAACGCAGTGTTGAATAAGAATAATGGCAAAGCTTACACTGATGATAATCTCACACATACTGAGATGGTATTCTTACTGTGCTTTTGTTATTATTATTAACCATAATACCAAAAAAGAAGTCCGTATTTAACTTCATAATATCATATTTCAAGGTCTTCAAAGGAATTAAACGACAATCAATAAACACACAAACGTTAAAGAGATTTCACTTTGTTATTAGGGAAACATAGCTCAAAAATCCTATTACAAACTATCTCTTGTTTTCTTGTTCTTAAACCCTAACTTGGTTAAGATACATTTATATGAAATACTAACAAACCATAACACCTATAACCCTAGCCCATCCAACTAAGACATCTCGGGCCGGCCCACTTGGCCCAACTCGGTAATTAGCCTTCATTCACCCCCCTAATTTCCGAGTTGGATTTCGGGAGGTCTTCAACATGTAGTAACTCGCGCATCCTTTGAAACTTGAATCTTGCGAGTGCCTTTGTCAAAATGTCCGCTTTTTGCTCCTTTCCACTTACATGCTCAACTTCAACTTCGTTTGCTTCAACACATTCTCGAATGAAGTGATATCGAGATTTGATGTGTTTCGTCCGACCATGAAACACGGGATTCTTCACGAGGGCAATCGCGAAGGTGTTGTCAATCTTCAAATTAATCTTTTGTAGCGGGTCACCGGTTATTTCACCCAATAATTCTCGGAGCCAAACTGCCTGACACGCGGCTACAGAAGCTGCCATATATTCAACTTCACACGAAGAAAGTGCCACGGTTGCTTGTTTTTGTGAACACCACGTGACGGGAGTCGAGCCGAAGTAGAAAACATGCCCATTGTACTCCTTCCGTCATTCTCATCCACATTGTGACTACTATCACTATAACCAACCAATTTCTTTGACCCGTTTCGTTCAAACTTTAACCCAAAACTTAAAGTTTTCTTCAAGTACCTCAAAATGTGATTAATCGCCAAACCATGTGACTCTCTCGGACTTTGCATGTAGCGACTAACAACCCCGACTGAATATGACAAGTCAGGTCGCGTATGCAATAGGTATCTCAAACACCCAACAATCTTCTGGTATCCTGTCGCATCAATCTCCACCTCGTTTTCGGCTTTACATAACCGTAAGCCATGATCCATAGGTACGTGATACGGGTAACATGCTTCCATTCCTGAATCCTTTAGAATTTTACGTGCGTACCCTTCTTCCGGTATCCCGTTGCATCAATCTCCACCTTGTTTTCGGCTTTACATAACCGTAAGCCATGATCCATAGGTACGTGAGACGGGTAACATGTTTCCATTCCCGAATCCTTTAGAATTTTACGTGCGTACCCTTCTTGATTAATTTGTATCTCGTTATTGCTTTGTGAGACTTCAATACCGAGATAATACGTTAACTTCCCGAGATCCGACATCTCAAACTTGGTCGACATACCTTGTTTGAAGTCGGTTATAATACAATCAGATTATGCTTTCCCTCAACCTTTCGGTACACCGATTGTTCTTTCACGCACCAAACAAACTTCATATTTTTCAAAATCTGATCGAGTTTACAGTTCCAAGCCCGTGGGGCTTGCCTTAAACCGTACAAAGCTTTTGACAGTTTATATACCTTGTGTTCTTCCCCCTTCTTCTCAAATCCCTCCGGTTAAGCTATATAAAGGGTTCCTTTAACTCACCGTGTAAAAACGCTGTTTTTACATCAAGATGATGAATCTCCCACCCATTCGATGCGGCCAATGCAATTAATAATCGAATAGTCTTGATTCGTGCGATTGGAGCAAAAACTTCTTCAAAGTCGATCCCGGCTTGTTGCACATACCCCTTTGCAACTAACCGTGCTTTGTATTTATTAATAGTTCCATCGGCATTCTTCTTCACCTTGAAAACCCATTTTAAACCTATGGGTTTTATCCCATTCAGTTTCTCGATTAAGTTCCAAGTATTATTTTTGTGGATGGAATCTATCTCGGCCTTCATCGCTTTAACCCATTCTTTTGAAACTTTAGCCTCTTGATAACAATTTGGTTCCTCGTTGATTGCTAAAAGTAACTCTTCACAATCAATATCAGCCTGCAAAACATAGTCATCAAGATATTGTGGTTGAACCGAAACACGCGCTGATCTTCTCGGTTCTGGTATGGCTGATTCGACTTGTTGGGTTGGTAAAACAGGCCCGTTTTGGCCTGCTAAACGTGTTGAAGCATTGCTGCCAGAAACAACACTATTTGGGCTATTTGGGCCTGCACTATTTGGGCTGTTTGGGCCCATTTGTGTGCCATCGTGCGGGCCTGATTCGGAGTCACTGTGGCTGCTGTTGGGCGACTCGTTTAAGTCAAAATTGGAGCTATCGGTCAGCATGGGGCTGATCGTAACAGGCCTGGTTCCAACATCTATCGAACTACCCCAAATAAACTTAAACATACCTGGTTCGCCATCTTCATCTCCTCTCGGTTCTTCCCAATTCCACCCAACCTTTTCATTAAACACTACGTCTCGGCTAACGACAATTCATCGGGTTTTCGGTTTATAAAGCCGATACGCCTTAGAACCCGGTTCTGTTCCAAGATTCACAAGAGGTCTCGATCGGTCATCAAGCTTCTTCAAGTGAGGTTTTTCAACCTTAGCATATGCAAGACAACCGAACACTCTTAAATGTTCAACAGTCGGCTTCTTCCCCTTGAACATTTCATACGGTGTGCGGTTCCTTAATGATCTTGTTGACACTTGATTAATTAAGTATGTGGAGTGTCGAACCTCTTCTTCCCACAAATAATTTGGTACCTTCATGGCCTTCAAGATACTCCTTGTCATCTCCAAAAGAGTACGGTTTCGGCGTTCTACAACGCCGTTTTGTTGAGGCGTATACGGGGCCGTTAAGTTTCGCGAAATTCCATTTTCTTTACAAAACCCATTAAATTCACTTGATGTGAATTCTCCTCCCCGAATGGTTCAGAGTGTTTTAATGGTTGCTTCAGTTTCTTTCTCAACCAAGGCTTTAAACTTCTTGAGTTTCTCGAGTGCCTCGCTTTTTTCTTTCAACAAAATAGACCACATATACCGTGAAAAATCATCAATTAATACAAAAATGTATTTATTACCTGATATGGTGGAGGGGGTAATCAAACCACACAAGTCCCCATGAACAAGCTCGAGAACTCGTTTAGCCCAAAACATCATGGTCAACGGAAAAGACTTCCGTGTGTGTTTGCCCACCAAACACGACTCACACATCTCATTCTCGTGCTCGACCCGTGGTAAACCATGAACCATATCCTTTTTAGCCATCAATTTCATCATATCGAAACTAATATGCCCAAGCCTTGCATGCCAACGCCAAGCATCATCACCAATCTTGGCTAGTAAACAAACCGGTGTACCCACGTTTAAACGTATCTTATATTACTGATTCGGTGATCTCGTTACCTTCATTAGCAACCTTCCACCCCCATCATGCGTAGTCAAGAATTCATCTTTCATTCTCACATCACAACCGGAGTCGGTAGCTTGACCTAGGTTCATAATATTGGTTTTAAGCCCATGTACATAGTACGTTTCCGTTAGCAAATTTTGCTCACTGGATTTTCCTTGAAAAATAATCGAGCCTCGACCCTTGATTTTCACGCACGACCCATCGCCAAATCTTACGTTTCCGGTTATGCTTTCATACAGTTCTGAAAAGAATGACCGGTTTCCCGTCATATGGTTGCTTGCCCCGTTATCCAAATACCACACATTATTCTCTACCTGATCAGTTTCGAATTTCTTGGGCATTAGATTCTGTTCATTCAAAAATACTACCTCGTGTACATAGGCGGCATCGGCCTCCACCGTTTCTGCCTTCCTGTAATTTCTATACACGATCCGGGCATTTCGATGCGAAGTGCCCCATTTGATCACATCGATAGCAAACCACCTTGGAATGGTCTTTCTTTACCTTTTCCTTCCCTTTTGACTCGGAACAAAACTCGGTTCGGTTCAGCCCGTTGCCACGACCTCTTCCCCTGCCTCAGTTATTTTGTCCTCGGCCTCAACCACTTGACCCGTTTTCTCCCTGTCTTGAATAAGAGCTTTCACCATTTGAGAATAATAGGTCACCTTGTGTTTCCATAACTTCTTCCCTGATTCGTTCTTCATAGGCTTTCAACCTTCCTACGACATCTTCAAACCCGGTTTTGTTCAAATCCAAAACTTGTTCTAACGAAGCAACAATTTGAATGTACTTAGAACGAGGAAGTGCCTTTAGAAACTTCTTTACCATCTTTGTCTCTTCAATCTCTTCTCCAAGGGCTGTAGATTTTGAGGCCAAACTTGATAACTTCCCGGCGAAGTCATCAATCGATTCTGAATCACGCATTTTCAGATTATCGAATTCTGTGGTTAGGGTTTGGAGACGAGCTTCTCTAACCCGATCAGCCCCCAAATGACGGCTTTTGATTGCACCCCACGGATCTTTTGTAGTTTCCTGATTGCCTACTTGCATAATCAGATTTTCAGGTATTGACTGGAACAAAAGTGCTATTGCCAAGTCATTCTTCTCATCATCGGCTGAATTCGACCCAATCGTATCCCACACCTTGTGAACCCTCAAAACAATTTTCATTCTCATGGCCCATACGGTGTAATTTGTAGCAGTTAACATGGGACAGTGCACGGACGTAGATCCGGATTCTTTCCCCTTCGGTACAGAATCCCCCATATCTTTCTTATGACGGCTGTACGTAGAAAGTGGTGTAGTGGGATCCAGTACTTAGATGTAGTACCACTCGATTAAACACAGCTCGTATAATCGAAACAGACAGAAGTTTTAGATCTGAAATAACTCTATCAAACCTGACTCGTTTAATCGTGAATTCAGCAGCAACAGCTCGGTTTCTGGTTGAACGCGTGACGGCAGCAGCAGTGCACAGCACCGACGGTGCACAGCTGTGATCAATGGTGGCGGCTGTGAAACCCTAGGCGGCGGCTGGTGATTATCGTTCAGATTCATTGGATCGGCTCTGATACCAATTCTTCAAATGAATTAAACAACAATCAATAAACACACAAACGTTAAAGAGATTTCACTTTGTTATTAGGGAAATATAGCTCAAAAACCCTATTACAAACTATCTCTTGTTTTCTTGTTCTTAAACCCTAACTCAGTTAAGATACATTTTTGTGAAAGACTAACAAACCATAACACCCATAACCCTAGCCCATCCAGCTAAGACATCTCGGGCCAGCCCACTTGGCCCAACTCGGTAATTAGCCTTCAATATTTACTCATTACCAAAAAACGAATTCCAAATATAGTCATTCAAGGTACTTATTTACTCATTACACTAAATACAATCTGTAATAAGACAATTATATTCTTCTCTTTCTCTTTACACCCTAAACTCGTATCCTAATACAAGTTTTAAGGGAAGGGCATACCGGTCTTTAATTTGAAAATAAGTATGTGTGCCATGTGGTTTTTTAATTGATGATGTACAGGTTGAATTGAGGCTAAAGGAAACAACTGCGAACTTGAACAACAATTAGTGGATCAACAGTCCAGGTTGAAGGAAACAATTGCAAAACATAAACAACAATTGGCTGAAGAACAAGCAGCCCGGTTGGAGATTCAACGAAGTCCAATGAGAAAATACAGAAGCTCAAAGAGGATTTAGCGAGAGCTCTAAAGGAGACAGAGGATCTCGGAAAGAGAGCTGAATGTGGCAACTGCGTTGTCGCATAGGTTAGTGCTTTATTTCTACTAAAAAAACATGTATTCAGTACTGTTGTTTTCGATAACAACAACCGAACAAGAATCTGCTTGAGTCTGATACAATATGTCAAGATATGATAGTTGCTTTTATCATATATAGATCTGAGAATTATGGTGTGTGTACATGGTTTGTTTATCTTCACCTATCATTACATAATCAGTTCTTGAAAATATATAACACAATAATATATTATGTTTATAAGATAACTAGTGTTTTACCGGCATGTTGCGCCGGGCAAAATCGGACGGTGGTAAAACTCAAGTGTTGTCAATCCTGGGCGTAGAATTTGTAAGTCGACGTGAATTCAGGCAATTACGGTTACGTGCGTTATGGGCGTAGCGTCGGTCAGTAAAACTCAGTCTTTGTAAAACCCGGGCATTGAGGCGGCGAGTCTAAACAAATTTGGTCGGTTTCTGTCATCTTCGTTATGTTACCATAACTAAAACAAAAAAATTAAAAAAAAAAAAAGGTACACACATGACCCACCAAATTGAACTTAGCAAAAAAAAAAAAGCTAATAAACAATAACAACCATTTCCCATTGCAAAGATTTGAACGTGGGTAGCAAACCACATTGGACATAAGAACATCCCCACACAACCAACATGTTAGAAGTTAAGTTGTTTTTCTAAGTAGAAACTATCTATTATATACTAAAACAAAAGTTTATTAAAATAAAAACTTTGTAGCACCAACCTTCTCTTTTATACTATATATATATATATATATATATATATATATATATATATTGAGCTTTATAGGTTAATAATGTATCATGTAATGCTTAATACTTAGGAATTCATTGTTGACCGGAGTCAATAAATTGATCAATATAGCGCTCTTAGTATGATATTGTATGTAACTGCACTATTGACTTGTGCTTGATGCTACAATGCTCCTAGTAGATAAATTAAATACATGATATAATTTAAGTTATCTTCTCAGCATATTCCTTGTAACAACTGATGTACGGTTATCACGTGCTCGTTTTGTTGGTTGGAATGGAATGTAATTTGGATGTAATTGGAATTGATTTCCATTCCTTAAAGTATTCGTTTCATTAGAATTGGAATCTTAATTCCATTTTGGTGTGTTCGGTTGCCAGTGAATTTGAATTGGAATTGGAATTGGACCCGAACGCGATACGAAACATAGACCCGAACGCGATACGAAACGTAGACCTGGACCGTAGACTCGATTGGTCGACTAGAATGCGACCGGAATGTTCACCCGAACGCAACCTGGGTTCTTGACCTGAACGTGGTGGATTGGCTGGAGATGCGGTGGTATTCATGTTGATAGATTCCAATTCGTTTATCCAATGAAATACATTAAGAACGGAATCGGATTCCAAATCCCATGCCATTTCTAATTCCAATTCCATTCCATTTTATGAAAAGAACACCACTTAAAGGTATTAAATTTTCATGCCAAAAGTATTTTTGAAAACTAATTTAGCGAATTGAGAAATGTAATTGTAAAAGTGCGTATCAGTCGAATATATAGTAAAAATTCTGCAACCAACGTACCTTGATAGTTGATACTACTCATCAAATTAGCCTGAGTAATATGCAAAGTTGGATTTCCCACGATGAACATTTTACTTGAACTTAAATGTTAATACTTCTAAAGAAAGGTTAAGATTAGTTATAGCTTTTAACACACACAGATATATAGTTTTCTAATTAAGTTATGCGTGAACTTGTATCACAAGATTATGATTTGAAAATATTTAAGTTGACAAAACATGTTTTATGTATGTGACAAATACTTGAATGGTTAAATACACTTCTTTGAAATTAAACAAATACTTAGTACTTATGAACTTCAAACGTCATACAAGTATTCAGGTTAAGTAATTTGTTTCGGTTATATTGTGTGAACATAACTCGAACTTAATCAGCAATTTGTATAAATAACGATTATGTGTTGAAACACTTGTGCATTAATGATGTATCTAGCTGATTCAGCTTCAGTGATGTATCTAGCTGATTCGGTTTCAATAGACTATGTGATAGCATTCAACTTAATTAGCCTAATCTCATTGGTAAACCTTTCAATAGGTTGGTTGCTAGAATATTATTAGAAAAAAATAATAAAATAAAAAACCATTTTTTCAACGCAACCTGGTCGCGAGAGAAACCCATGTTGCAACCTTCGTCATGCCACATGTCTCAAAACTAGTGGCTTGCATTTCAAATTTGTATTTTCTTTCCATGACAATTACTTTCACCACTAATTTAGTTTTACTTTAATAATTTTCAGTGTGTAACTTTTTATGAAAAAAACAGAGTCTCGTTTAGTTTTTCTTTTTTGTATGAATATCCCGATATAAATTTTGTCTAAAATGGAGTTGTTTTGAAAAACGTCCTTTTTTATATAATACAAATTCGCTTATCTACTTTTATTATGGTTGATGAATGTATAAAGATGTTTATAATATTCATTTTTATACTTCAAATAAATAATATTTTATTTGTTTTGATGGGAATTTAATCACATTTAATAAATAACAATAATTATAAATTATATTATGACCCAATTACAAATTTTGTCCTTTAAAAAAAGTCAATTTACGGTTCGTGTCCTTTGTTAAGTTTCTTTGCAGGCGGTGTACTTTAAACATTTTTTTCCTACACGTTATGTCCTTTACGCTAACTGGGTTAGAAAAACTCAGTTAAATACCCTCACGTGAAACGCATGTGAGGGCATATTGGTCTTTTCGTCTACCCTGCAACTTCATCATCATCATCTTCTTCTTCTTCTTCTTCTTCTTCATTTTGCATATCTCAATCAAAACCCTAAAATCATCTTTAATATGTCAAAATCAAATGTAATTTAAATATTTCAAGATATAACCCACTGTCTCCAACCTCCCGTCATCGTCTTCCCCACTCAACTGCCGCCACCGTCTCCCAGCTCCAACGACGCCACCGTATCTCACCTCTACTGCAGCTAAAAACCCATTAAAACTCTATATATCTCTCTAAAAAAACCCTTTACAACCACTGCATCTACCGTCTACGACATCCACCGACGGCCACAACGAACACAAATCGTCAAACTCTCGCCCTAGTTCCTAAATTAGCCCTAATTAGGGGTAAGCTTGATTCATGGATCGATCGATATTAAAACCATTGAAGCCAAAAATCGAACCCTAGGCATAATTCTAACCTCAACGTGGTGGTGGAGGTTGCGCGTGGGTCGCCATGGTAATGGGGGCCGGAAAATCAATTGTGACGTCGATGGTGAGGACCGGACGGTTAAACTCTGACCTCAATAAATTTCATATATGCGAAAAGCATCGTGCAAGGTTTCCGATGACAGCTGGACGGTGGTAGAGGAGTAGCGGTATTCCGGTGGATGGTAATGGCAGCCGGACTATGGTTGTCTTCAATTAGATCTGGCGGACTGTAGCAGCCGGAGCTTATCGAGTTTGATTTTCGGTCGAATTGCATCGAGAAGAAGCCAGAATTTGATATTTGAAGAACAAAGTGGAATGCCGAGATGGTGATAATGAATTAATGATAATAATCTAGTTATTGTAAGTATGCGTTGATTAATTCAAAGGGATTTTGGATTTTTGTTCTAAGATTAAAATTAATTATGTTATTTGTGCAATTTGTTTAATTGCTATTATTATTAATATGATTATATGAATTTGTTTTGAAAAGACCAATATGCCCTCACATGCGCCTCACGTGAGGGTATTTAACTGCGTTTTTCTAACCCAGTTAGCGTAAAGGACATAACGTGTAGGAAAAAAATGTTTAAAGTACACCGCCTGCAAAGAAACTTAACAAAGGACACGAACCGTAAATTGACTTTTTTTAAAGGACAAAATTTGTAATTGGGTCTTATATTATTTAATAAATAAATGAAGCTTAGGGTACTAATGAGTGTGAAAACTTGAGTTAGATTGGGTTAGATAAATGAAAGAGAGGAAATTAGTTTTATAATAAAAATTGAGTTGGGAGCAGTGACGGATCTAGCCGATAAATCTAGGGGTAGCACAATCTTTTTAACCGTGCATTAAAAAAACGCCATAATGCATAAAGTTAAACATGTGTCTAATAGAGTCCTACTCTCCGGCATTTGAAAGCTTAAAACCAAGCTGTTACATCATCTTCAATTATGTTCTCGAATACTTCTCTTTCAAATGATGATTTCTTTGGTTGTTGTGTTATGTCTTTTTTTTTTCCTAATTCAGTTTGATTATTACATTCGCATTTAAATAGATTTTTAACAATCGATACACTATAACGCAAGAACGATTTTTTGTTACTTTTAGTACTCGTTTGAAATCCGATAAAATTGAAACGATATAGAAAATACTAGCATCACTCATACGCAAAGCTGATTAAAATGTAAATAAATTAGATAAATTATAATTTAAATAAATTAAAACTATTTCAAAATTAATAATCAAATAAAAAAGTTAATCGAAGCATTAAAAAAATCTATAATCTTCTTTATGTTATATACAATAAATTGATAAAGAAAATTGTAAAACTATAATATTATAATAGTTGATATGACTAATTCTTTGAAACTTTCTTTCATTAGAAAAAACAAATATGTATATATATTGGTGGACCCAATACTATTAATAATTCATCTTTTTCGTTGTCTCTGATAAATCCATCAGTCTTCCATATTTGCTCTGTTAATAAAGAAAGAAGAAAAATCCAATTTCTTGAAGTTCTTTTCATCTAAACTATTCCCTTGGTTCCATCGATGTTTGAGGGGTAGCTGATGCTAGACTATCGCTATCTAGTCAAAAACTATTAAATCAGTGTTCCTAATCACCTTAAGCTAGTCAGGGTAAATAGGGTGTCGAACCACTAGTATGTGGTCAGTGAAAATGATTCCTAACATTATGAAGTAATTCAATTAACAAAGTGCTGATCACACTATCAAACAGTTTGGTTTTATAAAAAACTAGCAATTACTTAAGTATTCAATCAATTAACAAAGCAAATCACACCCGGGAATTCAAGTAAGCAAACTAACAGCAAACTCATGCACATAACAAATAAACTATCCTGTGTCAACTACAGGCTAACTAACCGATTAAACCTTAGGCATCCACGCTCGCTAACACACGACACTGGTTATCAAACGGTCACTGCCAGTGTGACTCAACTAAGGACAAAGGTATGCTTTCTCACAATTAACAGGTCAAAACAATCCTATAAGCAATTATCATAGCAACTGGCACACTAATCGTTCTGATTGAAATAAACCTAAACTGACGTTATGCACAATAATACTAGACATCAATACTCATAGATTAACATCAAGATAATTACAATCAATCGTTCTAGCACATGAGAAAATAACTGAAAGATTACAAACTATACATCCCGGATATGACTCGAAGGGTCTAGCCGCATCTCGGCATCTCTCGGTCTTCGATTATGATGATATGGATCATATCTATGGACTCTAGATGAATGGAAATGTTAATCAGCTGCTATTCTCCTTGGAAACTGCTCTAGAAACTCGATGATGGCGTATAGGGTCGTCAAAATGTAATATAACATAAAACCCTAACTTTCCCATCTGTGCGGACCATCGCGTAGCGCGATGGACCAAAAGTCAACGCATCAACAAATGAAGGGCATCACGTAGCACGATGCACTGTCTTCCACACCCATCGCGCTATGCGATGGGTGGCTTCACTCAGCAAATCCATATAACTGCCTCGGTTTGCGTGCTGGACATCCCGCGCCTTTATTCCATGCTCGTACAGGTCCAAATTAAGCGCGCTAAGTACCTGTGACCTGAAACACAATAAACACGTATGACGTACCAAAGTTCCTAAACTAAACGAATAAAACGACTAAGTTAACACACTAATATATGTACAAATAAACCGAATATCACATCCCCACACTAATCTTTTGCTTGCCCTCAAGCAAAACTCTAAAGTAAACATTAACCGCCATCATAGGTCAACCAATTATCACCATTAATACTAGTAAGGTTTAAGGTCATACCCAGTTTCCCAGACTGACACTTTCTAGATTGACAACCCACAAATAAAGTTAATGCTACAATAAAACCCTAGAATCGCCCAGACAAGTGTACTTTGTTTCTGGTTAGGGCATACATGTTCATACCCTCACACTATCAACACTCCACTCGGTTTAATATCTGGACTAGCAAAAGATGTACTAGTATATGTCTCTGCAATCAAAATACCTAATATGAGTTACAACTTAATATGCTTGCAGGTCAGTCTTATCTCCACCCATTACCCACCGGTTGCATAAAGACTCGGACTAAGGGTTTTGCTGAGGCTTAGGTTCGGGTGCGGATTAGGCATATTAGTGACTAAGGTGGATGAAACCCAGCTATACAACCCAATAAACAGACAAACTTAAATACATACAAACTACTTAGCACTATAGACTGCTATTTACAACTGAATACAATACTAATAACTTTTTTTTAAACACAAAACATCAAACATTGATAATTACAATTCTAAAATTCACAACTTTACAACTCGTCTGACTAAATACAACTCGATATATATACGACCCAATAACAAACTAGATTTCATCATACGGGTTAAAATAAAATAAAGGCCAAGGCTGCAATGGTGTGTAATGTTCAGTTCAGCAAATGAAAAAGGATAAGGTCCAAACGAGCTCCTAAGGGATAATGTCGGGTAAGAAATTTATTTAGTGAGGAAATATTTATGGAATGGGTTTTCTAAAGTCCTAATCTCCATACAGGTGGTGGTATTAAGATCTCGAAAAGCATGTGACAAGCAAGTTCTAATTCTCTAAAACATACCGGTTTCCCTCAACAAATGACAAGACATGTTTTATATTTACTATATAATATGTGTATTAAGTATAGGGGCTAATCTCACAATATGTCTGGAAATAAAGGCTGCCGATATGAAACATGTATACTTGTCCCCTTGACTCGTTATCCCCGCCTAAACGATTCTATTTTCAACTTCTCATTTTAAAAACATTTGTCGGGAAAACTATCGAGAAGCTGAAAAACCAACCATGACCAAAAACCTCTTACTTAGCATTAATAGCAATAAGTAACAGTTAATAACTTAGGTTTCTGAATACTGTTCGAGGTACTATGGGGCTAAAATTTTCAATTTTCCCCCATCCCCACACTTGAGGTTGACATTGTTGTCACACCCCGATTTAGGGCCTGGGTGCAACACCTGTTAGTTGGTATCTTGTTTTGAAAATATATCAGAGTTGCGGGTTTGTTTAGCGGAAGTCTTAAAATATAATATTCACTATAAAAATGTCGGGTCAGAATACCCATTGAATATTGTATAATAAAATATCAGCGGAAGTCTTTTCAGAAAAATATTATTATTATATTGAAAACTCAGAAGTTGTATACCTGTTTGATAATCTTAAATACCTGTCATTTTAGAATGTTATTCTTTATAATATAAAATATCTGAGCCATCATATCACCTCTAATAACTATGTCTCCAATCTTCTATTAGTCTTGCCAAACGGTTCAATTCTTTACAGTTCCCTGGAATGTGGAGAAAAATACGTCAGCACACAGCCGGTGAATGATGCTGACTCAATAATACTAGTGTGTAAACAATAACAATACCTTTGTGACAATACTCATTAGGCACCCAACTTAATTGGGTTAAAATTACCCTAAGTATATGTACAATTAATTATATACACAATATCATTTCTCTGATCAGTCCCGTAGACTACCAGAGGCATGTTTGATAATATGCATGGCCTCGGGGAACTCCGATTCACCATGTATGTATGGATCCAGACACATGTATACTCTTAATCTGAGTATGCCCGTTTCTTATTATTGTAACACAAAGTTTTAAGGATTCGTAAATCCTATGTAAACAGTTCGGACTCTAAAAAAGTTATAAAAGTTTGGGGCGTATTCACATTTTATGATTGTAATCAGTTTCTGACACTGATTCCTGCATATTGATCAGTTTCGGTTACTGACCCCTGTCTGTAAATCAGTTTCTGTTAGTGATTCCTGTTTCTGTTTTCAGCTTTCAGATTGATTGATTGGCTGTTATCTCGGACCTATAGTACGAGTATAACAATTGTATAAATATCTAGATCAACGATCTAGCTTCAGACCCCGTAGTCTGTTTTGTATAGCTGTAACCTTGACAATTCGTTTGTTTGTACAAAACATGTGGACCTTTAGTCCCTTTGTTTATTTATTAATTATATATCAGGTTTCTTCTTCAGGAGGAACATTTATACCAGGTTTCTTCTTCAAGAAGAAACATTACTTTGTCTATAACCCGTGAATGAATAGTATATTTCTTAATTATTAATAAATACTATTTTTTAACTATACCCTTTGTATATAAATGTTTACGTTTCTTAATCATGAAGAAACTATAATTAGATTATAACCTGTGCTTATGAAAATCTATATTATACTTAATAGTGATCAAGGTTCGGGCTATACCTCCGACTATGGTCTAAGCTATTATAATAATAAAATAATAACTTAATCAGAACCCCTACCTCGTACGGGTATTTGGAGTTAAATGCTTGTGATTGATCGAGCGGCACTTCTACTCTATATCGTGTATTATCGCTTAAACCGTCAGAGCTTCGGAGCTTGGCACGCTTCACGATGTCGCTACGCCTTTCGAGATTGGCACTCTTTTCGAGGACGACACACAAAACGATGCAAAACATGTGAAAAGTGAAGTGGTTGGTGTGAGTTGGAATGCGCCGAACACCCTTCTATTTATAGCTGAAATGTTGCAACTTCGCGTATCGCGAAGATGCACTAGCTATGCTGAGTCACCGCGTAGGCTTGCCACGTGTCACTACGGCCTGCCACGTGTCTCCACGTGTCACGCATGCAGACATGCAACTTCGTGTATCGCGAAGATGCTTCGAGGTCAGTTCAAGTCTTTTGTCTTTCGTGTATCGCGAAGATGCCTGATCTGCAACTTCGCATATCGCGAAGATGCAAGTTTCATATTTTCATTTTTAATCCTTTTACTATCCAAAAATACTAAAGCGGCCCTTATGCGAGCGTGCGAAGTGCAAAGTGCGCCATCAAAACGCCCATCGCCCGTGTCCGAGTCTGAGTCCGTGCGCGTGCTCGTGCGCGTCGGATGCTTCACACGCTCCGCTAGGACTATGGAGAGTGACTAGTCACATTAAAACATTTCTATGGAAACTTGTTTCCTTATAAAGAGCTTCCATTTCTTTGTTTGTTTCCATATGGGATGAAGCTTTTCTTCCTTATTTATACTCATGGGGAATGATTCCCTTTTCTTCCATCTTTCCATGTGGGATGAATTTTTCTTATTTCCTTAACATAAGAATGCTTTTTTTTCTTATCTCATTCTTCCCATTACTTGCCTTTGAATTTTTTTAATCCTTCAAATTTCAAAGTTGGCAACTTGAGCCCAAAATAAGTATTGGTTTTTCCTATATGTTACATCCTCCCCACCTTGAAATGAATCTCGTCCTCGAGATTCGCTTGTCTTTGGTTTGGATGTTCTTACTTTGTAAATTCAAGATTAGATTCTATCTAATCTGATTCTTGAGTTCAATCTGTCATTTGCATAATAATTAAATTCCAGAGCTGTGCTAACTTTACATCTTATATGACGTAATCAGTCAATAGTTCAGAATATCATAAGTAATTGTAAATTGCTAAACATAGTGGCCAATTGTGTTTAGTTATTTACCTTACTTTTCTGTATTCTAAATATTTACCAATGTTAGCTTTATTGTTTCTTGGATTCGATCTGTCGAATCAATTCCATATCTTGATTCTTATCATTTGTTTTCCTTACGTCATAACAGTACCTTTGTGCCTTTGAGCATTTATATCTGATATGCTATACAATCATGTCTCTTAAACATTCTTGAGTTCTTCTGACTTTTTGATCAATCTTTGATCATTCTATTAACAGTATTTCTCAGAGATTTCTTTGCAATGATATGCTATCTTTGCATATTTTAATATCTCGTAACATCAGTGATATTCAGAATCCTTTCCCTTAGTACGCTATTATCCTATATTTGTAGTAGGCTCGCATAAGTATCTAGATGGTTTTTCTTGATTAAGCAGTAGACTTTAAGTCTATTTCAGTTCTGCAAACTCGTGGCAGCAGACTCATGGTCTGATCAGTAAACTTTTAAGTTTGTTTTAGTTCAGCAGACTCTTGGTCTGATCAGTAGACTTTTAGTCTGTTTCAGTTCAACAGACTCTTAGGTTTGAACTAACCTTAATAGGGTTTTATAGTCATTTTATATTTACAGATGATGTTTGACATGGCATGTGTTGGTCTAATAAAGATAGTTCATCCAACTAGATGAATCTATCAGATGATAAACTAATTTAGCATGTTATTCAGTTTTGAATGTCAGCTTTGATTTCAGTCACTTGATTGTCTTCTCCTTTAGAGATACTGAATATGAGCATGCTTGTATATTGACAAGATCTGTATGCTAATATTTTATTTAGATCAGAGGGAATTAAATACCCTTTCTCAGTTTACAAAATTTCTCGTTTCATAAACGAGTTACAACTAATGTACAGAAATTAACTATTCTATCTGACATTCCCTTGATATTTGTTTGCTCTTGTCTTTGATTGTTGTTAGATATTTCTGATTTCTTCTGACATTAGTGTCATTCTTACTTAGCTTTCCTTTTCAGGCAATTTGTTTTGAAGTGGCCTGTTTCTCCACATATGAAACATACTCCTTGTTTCTTCCTTCATTCTTGCATTATTTGTCCTTCTCAAATGCAGTATGCATACTTATCTGTGCCTTCTCGTCGACATTTTCCAGAATGTTTTCTTCCACAAGTTTTACAAGTGGATTTTGAAGTATTTCCTTCTTTCTCTATCTTCTCGTCATCTTTCGGTTTCTTGATTTCTTTTTCTTCTTTCTTTTCTTCCTCTTGATTTCTTATCATGCTATTAATCAAGTATCCGGCTACTTCCATGGCCGACTCAATTGTTTGCGGCATATTAGCTCTTACCAAGTCTCTTATCTCTTTTGGCAACCCATATATATAACGAGTTATCTTATTATATTATGGGGTAACCAGATGTGGGACTAGTCGGCAATATTCAAGGAATTTAGTATTGTATTCCCTGAGATTTGTTCCAACAACCTTGTGATTCCACAAGTGATTTTGAATTCGATCCATCTCATGAAGTGGACAATATTTCTTTATAACAAGATCTTTGAATTCTTCCCAGCTTAGATTGTACATTGTTTCTCTTCCCTTATTCCAGATTAGGGTATTCCACTATTCAAGAGCTTCTCCCTTGAACATTTGAGAAGAATACTAAATAGCTTCTTCGTTTGTACATTTATTAATGTAGAATTGCTTCTTGTTCCTCAAGCCATCTTAAAGCGGCTATAGCATCCTTATCTCCATAAAATTCCTTAGGTTTATAAGCTTGGAAATTCTTAAAGTTGCATCCTGTTTGATGCTTCAACTTCTTTCGGGGTTTGTCCCTTAAGTTATTGTTAGATGCAGAACTATCATAAACTTCTTCCTTTCTTGAATGAAGAGATTTACTTTTACTTTCCTTATCAGATTTTAGTTGACTTTGATTGATAGAATTATCTTTGATAGCTTCTTGTATCATTTTCTGGATTTCATCTTTATACTGGGTGGGAAGTTCCTTGTTTTCATCATTCTCTCTACTTCCAACTTTATTGGAAGGTTTATTCTGTGAGTTTGCACTTCCTTCTCTTGACATACTACAATAAAATTTAAAGATAAGTTCAACATTCGAGGAATTTAAAACATATCCTTTATTTATTGTAGTTTACAGAAGTGCACAACATTATTATTAGTTATACTTGTTACAACTACTACAATTCTTATTATCTATTTCTTCCAGCGGACAATAAATTTCTTGATTTTGCTATCTTTTTTGGTATTCTTAGTTGTTTCCTTTTCTTTTCCTTTTTCCTCTTCTTCTATCTCTATATTGTTGAGCATTGCTTCAGCTATTTTTGTAACATCAACTTCATAACATGTTGAGTCATCTCTGATGTAATTCCTTCATAATCTGTGTTCCGACGCTCAATTTGGGGATGAGCAAAGTAAGGATCTTGGTTCGTCGGATAATTGAAATATTCCTGTCCCTAAGGATTTTCTTCTTGATCAGTCATTATCCCTTTTCCCTTTGACTTTATTGATTTCTGGGATCCACTTGATCCACTTGATCTTGTTCCCTGCACATTTTGTCTTCGCATGATATGGGCTAGTGGGATGTTGGAATCGAATGAATCTGAATTTTCCTCCATTGAGGTCTGATGTGAGTCTTCACTACTAGATATAGGGATTGGAAGTAAAGTTGTCCCTATGCACCCTTTTCCTTTACCTGACCTAGGTTGATATGATCCTTGGCTGGATTGACGATCAGACATCTGTATGATGTTAGATGGGGAATAGGATCGCGTTCCTATCTTAGCCGTAACAGTTTTATTTATTCAGTGATTGTATTTTAGATACTTTTAGTTAAGTACCTATTTTATTTGAATTAGTACCCGTGTAGGATTAATTCCTATCCGTATCATAATTAATCATTCAGTGATTATATCAGTTGGTATTAAAATTTGAAAATATTTAATTATTGTGCATTTCTCACTAAAATCAAAACGATTACAATAAAGTGGCAGGCAAACGGGCAACAAGCTGCGCCGCAACCCCCTTTTGAATAGAAAAACCAATTCTAATAAAAACAAAGCATTGGGTCGTAGGAGATGAAAAAGTACTATGAACGACACGCTGAACCCTGTTTAGAAAATTTACAGCCTCCGGGGCCAGAAACCCAAATGTATCAAACATAAATTGGAGAAACACATGTTGATTTTCTAAATAGGCTTTCTCGTGTTTGGCAACTTTGCCCGATTCGGCCTTCAACGTAGCCTGACCCACAACAAATCCTTGGTCCCTGAGCCCGACAAGAGGAGACACCCCTGTAAGGTCCATACAAGCGTGTTTCCCCCCTGCCCACCCAAACACAAGAATATCAGCTGGTCGTAACGTGGACCTCCTTTCGAGCGGTTCTGTAAGAAAGTTAACAGGGGCCTTTTTTTAAGCAGAGATCCCTACTCGTTTAAGAACATCACACAGAACATCCCTAACGAAATCATGTCTGTATTTAAAACCAGGTAATTCTTTGCAATGCACCGCATGGTCACCAAAGGAATCCAAACAGACTTTGCGGCAAACTAGGCAAGGCTCATCAATCGGAAACATAGGGATCATTAGCCGGTACTTAAGGATAGCCCGTTACTCCAACCTCGACATGTGTTGGCCTAATCCTTCAATAGGGATAACCGTTAGAAAATCCTGAGCCCGAGGAGCTCGAAGGCATTCAATCACCGCCTTTTTGGCGAGGTGATAGATCAAACTTCGCTTCTAAACTCTGGACGATTCCACTAAATAAGGCACTGCATGTTGCGCTTTTGGGGGGCGGTGTCCTTATTAGAGAACCCGCTAAGATCAAAATCGGGAAGTGAAGTACGTAAACGATCCATCGCATACCCATAATCAGTGTTAAACCCATCAATACCACATCCCCGAAGAATGTGGTCCTGCAAACTCCATGAATGTGCTCTCGAAGCCACAAAAGCATATGTAGATACATCCCTGGCCGAACATAAACCCAACCCCCTAAAACGGGTCGGAAGTGATGCAAACCTCCATTGGAGATCCCCCCGAAGAACGGCCCCCGACAAACCACGATGTCCTTAATCGCCCCTCGAACGCCATTATCAAAAATAGAAACAGCTTCCTCCACATACATAGGTGGCATGTTCTTAGGCCAAACAACAGCTTTGCGACCCCATACATGATCGAAGCAAAAGAAGCTCGCATTGAGGGTCCCGAAGCCTTGGGAGACAACTCATCAGTTCCACAGCACTAGATGCCCTTTTCACCACCAAACTACTGATAAACCCCGCATCCCGACTTACAGCGCCACCAAGGAGTTTCACACCAAACACTGGCCTTCCAATCCCGCAAGGGAACAACCCATTCTGTACCTTTTCCCCATTGCACGTTGGTATTGAATACCAATGTTTTCAGCAATTTCATTATTTCTAATCAAAGCCTCGGTAATAAGTATACCAAATTCGTAAAGACCGATGGCTCTGATACCAACCTGTCACATCCCGACTCAGAGCCTGGGTGCGACGCCCGTTGGTTAGTATCCTGTTTTGAAAATATATCAGAGTTGCGGGTTTGTTTAGCGGAAGTCTTAAAATATAATATTCACTATAAAAATGTCGGGTTAGAATACCCATTGAATATTGTATAATAAAATATCAGCGGAAGTCTTTTCAAAAAAATATTATTATTATATTGAAAACTCAGAAGTTGTATACCTGTTTAATAATCTTAAATACCTGTCATTTTAGAATGTTATTCTTTATAATATGAAATATCTGAGCCATCAGATCACCTCTAATGACTATGTCTCCAATCTTCTATCAGTCTTGCCAATCAGTTCTATCCTTTATAGTTCCCTGAAATGTGGGAAAAAATACGTCAGCACACAGCCGGTGAATGATGCTGACTCAACAATACTAGTGTGTAAACAATAAAAATACCTTTGTGACAATACTCATTAGGCACTCAACTCAATTGGGTTAAAATTACCCTAAGTACATGTACAATTAATCATATACACAATATCATTTCTCTAATCAGTTCCGTAGACTACCAGAGGCATGTTTGATAATATGCAAGGCCTCGGGGAACTCCGAGTCACCATGTATGTATGGATCCGGACACACGTATACTCTTAATCTGAGTTGGAATGTGCCGAACACCCTTCTATTTATAGCTGAAATGTTGCAACTTCGTGTATCGCGAAGATGCACTAGCTATGCTAAGTCACCGCGTAGGCCTGCCACGTGTCACTACGGCCTGCCACATGTCTCCACGTGTCACGCATACAGACATGCAACTTCGCGTATTGCGAAGATGCCTGATCTGCACCTTCGCGTATGGCGAAGATGCAAGTTTCAGATTTTCATTTTTAATCCTTGCACTATCCAAAAATACTAAAGCATCCCTTATGCGGCTCGCGGAGATGCATGCATGGAAAGTGCGCCATCAAAATGCCACATTACGCCCGTGCCCGTGCCCGTGCCTGTGTCCGAGTCCGTGCGCGTGCGCGACTATGGAGAGTGACTAGTCACATTAAAACATTTCTATGGAAACTTGCTTCCTTTTAACGAGCTTCCATTTTTTTGTTTGTTTACATGTGGGATGAAGCTTTTCTTACTTATTTATACTCCTGGGGAATGCTTCCCTTTTCTTTCATCTTTTCATGTGGGATGGATTTTTCTTATTTTCTTAACATAAGAATGCTTTGTTTTTCTTATCTCATTCTTCCCATTACTTGCCTTTGAAATTTTTTTTAATCCTTCAACTTTCAAAGTTGGCAACTTTAGCCCAAAATAAGTATGGGTTTTTCCTAAATGTTACAATTGTCCTCAATGTTAAAATAATTAACAATTAATAAACATTCGTGGAACGGAGTTGAACTTACAGTTTGACTACTTAAAACTCGGGGAACAAATGTGATTAGCTTAAGCAAATTATACAATTACATTTGTAAAAACTAACATACAAATAACAAAATAGTTTATGAAACCGAAATCACCTGATAATAATGATAATGCAATGCAAACTCGGCCCACAACTCTCAACATACTCGTTACACACGTCTCCACTACTGACCAACACCGACTCACCACATCTGCACAAATCTCGAGACATGTACAAGCAACCACTCACAAGTATAACACTTAGGTCTTTCGAGAGTTAATATTATTATATTATAAAAATCATTACCGAGCTGAGTTAGTCAGTTTCATAAAAATTTTGTTAACCAATTAAAAATAATAAAACACCTAACTCACTTTCGTAGGAATCACGGTTGCATTTAGCATATGCAACAAGCCCTTTAAATCCCCCCGGTAGCCCCGGTGGACGAGTGAGGTCTCGTGAGGGTTTATAATGAACACACCCACAAAGTTCCAAAAGCAACACAAATATATATACAAATATATACAAATATACAGATCAAATATAGCAGACAAACATCACAAGATATATATACAAATGTTACCCAACCGGTTACCTATACATGTTTTCCCAAATATAATATAATATAATACAGACCATATGAATAAAAACAAAATAAACAAAAAAACAACCAAAAACGGTAACCGGCGTCTGCTGCCATCTACTCGCATCCCGCGAGGTCAGGCTGATCAGCTACCTGACCCGAGCCAGATGCCTCCGCCTGATCTCCAGTGCTCTGATGTGTCTGTAAGGATGCTGGGATCGGTACCTGCAAATGAGTAAACAAAATAAGAAAATACTCATCCTAGCGGGCCATGTGGGCCTGCATCTCCATCTACTGTTGATGTATGCTCTCGAGTGTGACTGGCTGTTGCGGCTGATGTGGCTGGCGGAGAGGGTGCTGCTGTTGTGGTCTCATGATGCGGGGGACGTAGACGGGCTGTCGGTGTGTAGGAATGCCCATCTGGAGAGCAACAGCCACGTCAGTCCCTGGAGGTGGTGGTGCCTGAGGACCCTGTCGAACCGGGACGAGCGTAGGTGGTTCATGAAGCTCACAGAACCCGGCCTTCCGGGCATCATCCAAATCATACGGGGTCGAAGCAGAACCTGGGGTAAAATAGTCACGGAGATAGCGATCAAACACCCCGAGGTGCTCTACGATACGAGTGATATACGGACTCATAGACAACTGGGCTGAAAGGCCCTGCAACCCATGGCTCCGGGAGAACAACGCGGGAAGCAGCATCGCTAAATTAGCCTCCCGGCCGGTGATCATCGATTGCAAACAAAAAAGATCAATGTTGCTGCATTTATCGTGGCCCGAATGACGGCCAACGATAGAGCAGGCAACAATGCGATGAAGGTATCGGTGGACGGGGTCCCGAATGGACGACTCGAAAATGAAGCTCGAGCGGGCCCCGTCCGCTATCGTGGCCCAAAACTGGCCCAACTGGGCCTCTGTCAGCCAAAACTCTCGATCGGTCTGCGATCGGAGAGTATAACCTCGGACGCTCGTAAGGAACGCCGGGGTCAGCACCTCCTCAGCGGTGTAATAGCCGATGGTCTCGGCGAACTAAAGCACGGACATCTCGTATGTCCGTCGACCAAGGGCAAATGACACCACATAGGGCTCGGAGAACTCGGTGGGCACATTTTTGAATGTGGAAAAGAACTCACATGAGCTCGACGTACTGTGCCGAGTCAACCGTGAGGACCTGAACCCACCGAGCTGTCAGCATAGCTCGGATTTCCACCTCCTGGCCACTGCACGGACCAGGGTCCAGTCGATCGTCCTATATCGGAAGAGCTGCATCGCCATGAAACGGCGATACGAAGCCTGCTCCTCTGACAAAGGAGCAAATCGATGAACCGTAGTGGGCACACCACGGGCTGTGGTCGTCCCCCATAATCGACTCTTGAACCGTAACAGGAATGATCGGGATCTCATCCCCATCGTACCCGATGAACCGTAGTGGGTGAACCACGGGCTGTGGGGGATTTGGAACTCCTCTCGGTTGGGCAACGAGAACACATCGTCCCGCGCCAGCTGGCCTCTATCTCTTGCGCCTGGCGGCGCCTGCTGACGAACCCTGACCCTCAGACATACTGCAATATCATGATAGAATATCAATATAAGGCACGAAAAACGAGAAACCTCGAGAATATCCTATATACATCCAAACTAAACCCAGGTATCTCCGCCTGAATATAGATTGAGTACGAGCGGATAACCTAAATACGATTAACGCTTAAAAATCCCGAAACACGACACGACATAAACTGACTCGAACGGACTCAACTAACGCAAAAACAGACGCGACTGACTATTGTCTCGAAAAACGTGCACACTACGAACTCAACTCGGGACTCACAGAATCGAGCGGATCGGGCCTCAAAATTCATTTATATTATTATAATATTATTAACTTATAGTTTTATGTTATACGAAAATATTATAAATTTATAGATTAATTAATATTATATGTATATATTAAATTAGTATGTTTTAAGTAAAGATATTTTTAATAATATTATTATTAGTAATTAAAATTTGTTAAAATTTTATTATATTAAATTATGTATTATTATTATAATATTAAATTATATTAAAATATTAGAAAATATTATTAATATTATTATTAGCATTAAATAAAATATTAAATATTATTATCATATGATATTATATATATGAGACATTAAAATTAAGTTTTATAATTTTTATATTAAAATAATATTATAATATTAAAATATATTAAAATAATATTAAAATTTTGAAAATTTTATTTTTCTTTATTTATTTTACTTGTATTATTATTATTATCAGTATTTTAGAAATACGAACCCGAACCATATCCGGACATTTAAAATCGAACCGACAAACTTCCAACCCCGCCAAAAATCAACCCGTCAAAACCCCGCAACTACTTCCAAATTATAACTCCCTAGACCCATGTCCAATTCCACTACCCCGACACCCGACACTAATCAATAAGCTCGAGTCAAACCATAATCAACTATTCAACGAACCACAATATCCCGATAAAGAAATTTGATAAAACAACGTTACCTTGATAATCGGGAAACCTAAGAAGTCAAATGAAATTGGTGGTGGTGCTCGACGACAATGACGGTGGCGATACCGTGGCGGTGGTTGCTGGTGAGATGATGGTGGCAGAAGACGATGGAGGATGGAGCTGATGACGGCCAGGTGATGGTAGTCGCCGGTGGTGAAGCGACGGTAAATGGATGATAGATGGTGGTGAGATGATGACGGTGGTAGGTGGGAAGCTGGAGCGACGGCGATGGATGGATGGAGAGAATGGTTGTCGCCGGTGGTGAGGCGATGGTGAATGGTGGTCGGCGGTGAGAACGGAGTGAGAGAGAGAGATGGGGAGGTGAAGTGAAGAAGGTGGGAAGGCGGTGGTGGGTGATGTATATTTATATATAAATAATATTAATATATTATTATCATTGTTTATTATTATTTATTTTTGTATTTTTTTTCCGGATGATCCATGACCCATCGCGTAGCGCGATGGGTCAGATAAGCAGTGATCGCGATACGCGACCTAATTGTGGCCAATTTAGGGTTTTTCCACCATCGCGTAGCGCGATGGTGGCTGGTCTGGCGGCATCGCACTGCGCGATGACGTTAGACGTCTGAGATGCCAAGGTAACCATCGCGTTGTGGATGGTCCCCAGTGAACAGAAAATTTTGCCAATTTTTGGGTCGGGCATTTTTCGACACGGTCACTTTTCGGCATCCCGACAACACCCTGAACACGTTTCCGAAATCGAAATCTGCAATACGTACCTGGAACGCCGTGAAATTTACCAAAAGTTTACCGAACCTCCATGATGCACACTTCACCAAAAGCTTCCCCACACTTGGGATTTGCTGCACATAACTCGAGACAAAAGTCGAACAACGACTCAATCAACAGAAAATAAAATGGAACACACTTACAAACCCGGGTTACCTCCCGGTCAGCGTTGAATTGCGTGTCTATAGCTCGACAATGCCTCGAATGCTTTAAGTAGTTTCAATAACCGATGAAGTCACCATGGAACTCATCGATTCCTTTTCTCTCCATCCCTTCCTTGCTGTCGGTTTCTCACCATCTTTCATCTTAGTGACTGTCATATCCCATCCTTTTCTCTTCATGCTACTTTTCAGCTCATTCCTGTCAGTTACAAAACATCCCTCTCTTGTATGATTTGTGCATGATGGTACACACTTGTCAACAAGAGGGTTAGTAGCATTTTCAAACAATAATAACCGTTTAACACAGTTCCCACACTTAATGCCCAAAAATCCCTCAGCACAATCAATTACCGCATGTGCTGTTGCAAGAATGGCTGTCACATCCTGTTGAGCGATTTGCGGAAGCGTAAAACGGAAATGTAACAGACACCTCTGGTATCAACCACATTGTTTATAAAGAACAATACAAACTAGTTTACAATATTTTACATCGATCTAACTTTGTTTACAACTAGGAGATACAAACTAAATCCAGCCCGTTAAGCTGCTTTACTCCTTACTAGTACACTTACATCAATTCACCCAGCATTGATTGCAAGTCAAACACGTAGCACATTGACTTTCTAGTCCAAATCTAGTATACCTGAAAAACATGTTAAAACGGGTCAACTACAAATAGCTGGTGAGTTTCACGAGTTTCAAGAAATCAGTTGTGCGTACAACAGTCACAGTTGTAAATACGCAAGTATGTATGTATGTACGTTCACAAGTACATTTGCCTGTATGTTTATGATGTAATTATGCTAAGCTACAGTGAAGCCTTGACTGTCTGTGCTGCGTATGGTTATGTGCAAACGGCGCTATGTGACACGGCAACCAGGCCGATTCCGTTTGGGTTTGTCAAACCAATACTACTATTCACAAGCCACCGGCTCGAAGTTAATCATTGTGTTTGTGGGGACTTTCGTGTGTTAGCACTTATATAATTCCTGTCATCAAACAGTTCAGAGTATATATATATATGTATCAACATGTTTTTCACCCCAAAAATTCATAAAAGCAGTTTAAAAGTGGGGTCATGAAAGTCACTGTTTTGTAGGCACTCAGTGCGAGGTCAGCTCGGGGTTCGTTTTCCTTGCTATCACTTAGTCCCTATAATTAATATTATAATAATATTAATATTTTAATATTATTATAATCTCAATACTAAATCGGGCTGTATAGCTAGTCTGGATATAGCTATTACATCCAGAAAGTGTCAGTAGGCTTAGATTGTGATGTTGTTCAATGTCTAATACTTAAAACGGAACTTAGCTCAGTTTCCCTGTTTTTCCAGCTAGGCCAAGTTGTTCGTTTATGCGTTCAGAAAACAGTTATGGAGAAGTAAGCTTGGGTAAATGTGTTGGTCAATAAAATAATTAACTTATAAAGAGAGATCACACATTGGGGTTCCGGATTCGCTACGGGACCCGTTTCCGTTTATTCTGTTTGTTTTGAGGAGAAACGCGCACAATCTATCCAAATTGTCCGAGTATCTCATAAAAAGGTCGTTTTTACTTAATTAATCTAAAAATATGATTTTTGATCACTCTTGGTGTTCTGATTTTCCCGCAGATTCGTTAATCACGAACTTGCTGGTTTTTATCAGAATTAAGTTTGTTTAATTTTCAAATTAGCATAATTAATTAACCGTTAATCATTAAATTATGAAAATTTAGTCACTTATCAAATAAAATATGTAGTTTTTTATAAAAATATTTCTGGAATTAATTACTGATTTATTAATTTATAAAAATTCATTGTATCAGCTATATTTAGCCTAAAATCATCTGTTTATCCTAAATGATTTCCAAAAAGTCCAAAAAACTCCCGGATACTCAAATTACATCCCAAAACCATCTGTGATAATTACAAAATGTAACAAGCTTGTTCAATATTCTTTTCGGCCCAAATTCGGCTATAAAAATTCATACGAATGCATATGCACAAAACACACATAGACTTTTTCAAATGTTTCCAAATTTCATGTGTGATCAAAATATAACAAATCTGAGTTTTCCACAAAATTTCATAATTTTTCAAGCATTTTAGTTATTTTTCCTAAATAAACGCCCCAATTCGGTAATAAATTCGCCAAATATTCTCGAATCGTCTAAAAATTTCCAAATTTGAACAGGGACTCAATGATATGGTCCCTGATGTCCTTGCAAATATTTATGTCCTAACAACATGCACATCAAAATCGAATCTTAAACAGCCCGTAAACGAGTGATTCGGCAATACCTTAGCGGTTTTGGTTCGTGTTCGCCCTTTTATTCAATTTTTCGGGTTCTTTTGTTTCTATTCAAGCTAGATATAGGTCCTATATCACAAACCAAGCAAGTTTCATCAACTAAACATCCCCTTAACTTAGGGTTTCAGTTAGGGTATAAAACCGAACTTTTGAACCGTAAAAACGCCGTTTAAACCCTCTAATCCGTGTATATGGCCAAAAAAGAGTATGATTCTGATTCCTAACCATGTGGTTGATCAAAACATGTTTTTGGACCATTTTTAGAATTTTTGCATGGTTAGGAATGATTTTTGGTAATCAAACTATGTTTATATGAAATTAATCAAGTTTAAACATGCTTAAAATGGATCAAAGTTGCTAAAATACCTTGAGTTTTGCTATGGGGTTCAAAGGACAGCAGCTTATGGTGGTTAGGTTCTAGAAGACTTTGTAAAAATATCTACTTTTGCTTAGTAATTAGGAAAGCAAAGTTATATTAATAAGATGGGGGTGGCGGCCGCAAGTTCTATGGGCCACCCCCTCAGCCCATTGTCTTGTTTTGCGTGCCCAGACATGAAATGTCGAGTTCAAATTTGTTTCGGGTTTGGTTTTTGGTGCGAAAAACATATCGGGTGTGTCAAACAGTACGAAAACGAAAGTTTTTCGGCTAATTTGGTGTAAATTTATTATAACATATTATACATTTGTAAAATTCAAAAATATTTTCACGGATCACTTAAAACATTTCAATTAAGTGCTTGGTAAATCTTTTTCGGCTTAATGAATGATACAATGCTTGGTTTGTAACTATCTTTCGCGTTTAAATCTATAGCGGGTAGTTAAACTAGCATGTTTTCGTCTAACTTGTTTGCTATCGAACTAAGGTAATGAAACTAATATATTAGCTTATATTAATCGTATATCACTTATAGATGCCCCCGAGATATCTGGGTCATAAACAGACCCGTTTGGTTATCCGTTTGTTCGTCGCACAATAAGCGATTAAACGCTTATTCGATTTGTGAATACTAAGGTGTATCCAGTTTTGTCTCAAATGTCACAATGGCCTACCCAGCATGACTTCAAATTGTTTAATATTCCCTTTAGCATAATCAAGTACAAGGAAGTCAACTGGGTAGATAAATTCATCCACTTGAACCATTACATTAGTAACCATGCCCCGGGGGTGTGTATGAGTTTAATTCGCCAACACCTTGGTGGTGTTTACACTTTCTAACGGGCCAAACTCATACTGATCATATAAACTGCCGGGCATGACACTAACACACGCTCCAAGATCTAGAAGTGCCCGATCAATTTTAAACTCCCCAATTTGAATTGATAAAAATGGCACTCCCGGGTCTTGGAGTTTACTTGAGGTGGTATTATCCTCCACCTTCTCATCTCCCGTGTTGGTCAATTTGGCATTTAAACATTTTTCACAAGTGCAATTTTCACAAAAAGTTGATTCATCTGTGTTTAATATCAATTTATTTTGGAAAACCATTTCATTTTGACCAACACATTCGTTCTCATCACTAACATCATTCACCACCGCCTCAACAAACTGCGGTGGTGAATCAATTTCAACACAGGTAATTTCAAAATGAGGTACAAGACTTACCGCATTGATATGCACACTATTACCTTTCTTAGAGCTTGAACTGGCATATTGCGGGTTTACTGTAGTATCGCTCGAAAACTGACCCGCATTCTTCTGAAATCTTGCTACATCTGCTGCCAGCTGACCAATCTGCTTTGACATCACCTCCGAAGACTTATCTCTCAACTCGAACTGCTTCAACAACGCATCGAGTTTTGAATGAATTGACTCATCAATGTTACCCTTCTGCTGGTCCTGATTCTGATTCCCTGACGAATTGTTACCCCGGTAACAATTGTCACACCCCAACCTAAGGCGGAAATGCCGGGGCGTGATCCGATTGCTCACAGCTCGAAGATATTATCATAAATAAAATGTGATAATATCTAATTAATTATTTTAATTCAAACGTACACACAATAGTCAAATACAACAAAACAATTCAATTAAATAAATACAATCAATTAAATTTAAGTTTGTCTTTAATATAACCTATGGTCTTAACTACATATCCATATTTCAATCTAAGCAACCTGCATATGCGTAGAAAATGGAGTTTGTCAACAACACATGTTGAGTAAGATGATCACCAATTTTGAAACATTAAATAATAGCATATATATATATATATATATATATATATATATATATATATATATATAGTTGATAAATGATAAATGCGCAAACCAACCATGTGATAATAATCAATAGAATCATAACAAACATGCATATAACCAAATCGTGTGTGCCAATGAAATCATTGCCAAGCGAATTGGGCATTGATTACAATGACTAAGGTTGTCGTTTTACTTTTGCCAAGCGAATCGGGCTCCAGTTACTAAGACGAGCGTATGATCATACTGAGAACCCTCTACATGGGGATATGTTAGACCTCTCTGAAACGTTATCAAGTAAACAATTAAACATGTAGCAACTAGCAAATAACATTCAACTGATATTCACACAATAATTATATTTGTGATTTTGTGTATATATATAGATAGAAAATATGAATAAGTACGCATATGTCCCCAAAATGTTTGAAAATAGTAGATAAAAAGGGGAATGATCAAAACTCACCTTAGATTAAAGGTAAGTGAGTATAATTAAGAATAAACGAGTCAACGGATAAGCGAGTCCTCCAATACGTGTCAAACAAGATAAATGATCAGAACTTGAAACTTTGTGATATGAAACTATAAATAAAAACGAACTTAATGCCGCTGGAATCAATCCAAACGGATGAGTAGAACTCTAGTTACTTTGAATTAAATGTTTAAGCGAGCTGGTACTGACCAGAATCCGAACAGCGAGTCTTCTGAACTGAACGTTGAATCCGACCAGAAGTATGAGAAAACAGATAGTCAAACTTGTTGAATATTTTGCTCTTTAACGAGTTTTAAATGAATTGACCAGTCAATACCCTTCAAACACCGAAATTGATTGAAGGTTATTGACTAGGGAATATATATGAACGATTCCTATGTTTGAAACTTACCCAAAAAGTGAAAGGATCAAGAGAAACGATAAGTCAAAGATCCTAAAGCAAGCGAAGTCAACCGTCTAAACTTGTATCTTCAACAATAATGCGAAAACCGAAGAGAAACCAAAGGTATATGATAGGTGACGGCTAAGGGAGGAATATTTAGGGTTTAGGGAAGTTTATGGAAGGGGAAATAATGATATGTTTATATAGGATTCACTAAATCGAACTAAATATGGTAACTTACTTGTTTTAGAACTAAATGGGCCTTTAATGACCAAATCAACATTATAACCAGTAAATTTTGTTTCTGATCAAGGGTTAATGAGTATGGACATGTATCTAAGATATATTACTCTTCTTGGGTCTTAAAACACTCGATTATGTCGTAAAATAAGCGATTTCAGGCCAAAAAAGAAATAGGAAGCAATAAAAAACGAAACGAGCTGTGCAGGTAGCCCATAGCGCCGCATGGTGGGCCTACGCCACCTCACCACGTGGTGTTTCGGCCAAAAGGAGGAAAATATCATCATTTGTCAACTTTAGTCCCTATAGTTTAAATTTAGGTCATTTAACGAACTTTTTATGCATAGTTTCAGATTTGAACAACATATAAAGTATAAGGGGCCTAAAGTGAACATTATAAACTTAATTATTTATAAACACTTGATTTTTAATAATAATAAAGGTCTAAATTTGTTTCGTTCCTAAACGAATACGGGTTTGGAAAATCCGAAATGTTACAACAATCTCTGTTATAACCGCGACTGTTACTTTGATTGTTCAAACCACCCGGACGGTAGTTGTTCTGCTGTCGGTTCTGACTGGACCCCTGAAATTTCGATTCGACTGAGTCGACGCGTTCCCGTATCTGAAATTCGGGTGATTCCTTAGGCTGATTTAACTAATCTGGTGACCCCAACTTTTTGTCTTCGTTCAGCAGCTGCTTCTGACTTGGAATCCTCACACATAAACTCAAGAAAATCCCAATCATCCTCTTCGGGTTGGTTCAATAACATACCATTACATGACGATTTCAAATATTTTATATCCTCGTAAGTCAACCCGTCTACGAAACACTTCACTAATTCCCACAACTCAATCTGATGGTACGGGCACTTCCTGATCATCTCCTTATAACGAATAAATGCCTCATGAAACAACTCACCCGGTAACTGTGAAAAATGTCGAATTTCCATCCGGGCTTCGTTAGTCTTCGACTGCGAGTAGTACTCGTTAAGGAAAACCTGCTGCCTCTCATCCCAGCTCTCAATAATGTGCATCGGTAGTGAGTTGAACAAGTGTTTTGCTTTGTCTTTTAGTGAGAACTGGAACAACCGCAACCGAACTTCATCCTGATCATAAGTACCATCACCGATAGACCCGCAAATAGCTGAAAAATCTGACAAGTGTGAGTACGGGTCTTCCGATCCCAGTCCGTGAAAATATGGAACTATGTTGATGTAGGACGGATAGGATTTAAATGTCGACTGTCCCGGCTTGTGAACCTGTGAGACAATAGGTTAGGCACCATCTGAAATAGCCGGTCTGAACCGACTGTTAACACCTTGAACCGGAGGCCCATAATTCCTTCGTCTGGCCCTCAGTTCCTCAAAACCTTCCCGGTTAACCTGAATCGTCTGTCTTCGTTCCTCCCGATATATTTCAATACCTCCTCTATTTTGATCTCTCCTCCACCTATTACCTCTCACCCCAACCGGTTCCTCAACCTCCACAACCTCTTTAACACACAAACCCGCATCTTCATTTCTCAGTTCAAACCCGTCATTCCTTTTAATTCTCCAATCATCCCCATTACCTCCTTCATTCCTCGGTTCCCGTTCCTCCTCATCTCCCTGTTCTTCGTCTTTAGTATGAACACTGACATGGTCAAAATCTTGAATAATCGGCTGTCGGTGACGAGGGGTATTGTTCAGGGCTGATGGTCCGGGTCTGTCAAGGTTTCGGTTTCGGTTTCTGGATTGTCGGGCTAAATTTTGGGGTTGCTGATTTGTGTTTATTGGTGGCAACTAGTCATTATTGGGTGGATTTTGGTTATTCGGTGGGTTTGGTTCGAGTTGGAAAACATTTATCTCGGGTGGTGGGTTTTGGTTTTGATTTTGGTTCTGGTTCTGACCTTCCATGTCTGGCTGTTTGTATGATCTGAGCTCGGTTCTGCTGAGCTAAACGTTCAATCTCTAGCTCGTAAATCAATGGAGAACCTATTCTTGAATTGCGGGTGTGCATAAACCTGTTACCTGCACAACTAACACACCCCGCGTAAAATAGGAAAATAAAACTAAACTAAAATTAAAAATAACAACTAAATTAAACTAAACTAAACTAAACAAAGAAATTAATTAATACAAAAACACTAAGCGCACTAACTCCCAGGCAACGGCGCCATTTTGATGCTAGACTGTCGCTATCTAGTCCAAAACTATTAAATCAGTGTTCCTAATCACCTTAAGCTAGTCAGGGTAAGTAGGGTGTCGAACCATGAGGAGTATGTGGTCAGTGTGCAGTTAAAATGATTCCTAACATTATGAAGGGATTCAATTAACAAAGTGCTGATCACATTATCAAACAGTTTGGTTTTATAAAAAAACTAGCAATTACTTAAGTATTCAATCAATTAACAAAGCAAATCACACCCCAAGAATTCAAGTAAGCAAGCTAACAGCAAACTCATGCACATAACAGATAAACTATCCTGTGTCAACTACAGACTGACTAACCGGTTAAACCTTAGGCATCCACTCTCACTAACACACGGCGCTGGTTATCAAACGGTCCCTTCCAGTGTGACTCAACTAAGGGCAAGCGTATGCTTTCTCACAATTAACATGTCAAAACAATCCTATAAGCAATTATCATAGCAACTGGCACACTAATCGTTCTGATCGAAATAAACCTAAACTGACATTGTGCACATTAATACTAGACATCAATACTCATAGATTAACATCAAGATAATTACAATCAATCGTTCAAGTATATGAGAAAATAACTGAAAGATTGCAAACTATACATCCCGGGTATGACTCGAAGGGTCTAGCCGCGTCTCGGCATCTCTCGGTCTTCGATTATGATGATATGGATCATATCTATGGACTCTAGATGAATGGAAATGATGATCAGCTGCTATTCTCCTTGGAAACTGCTTAGGAAACTCGATGATGGCGTCTAGGGTTGTCAAAACGTAATATAACATAAAACCCTAACTTTCCCGTCTGTGTGGATCATCGCGTAGCGCAATGGTCCCCTCCTCTGGTTCATCGCGCTACGCGATGGACCAAAATTCAACGCATCAATAAATGAAGGGCATCGCGTAGTGCGATGCCCTGTCTTCCACACCCATCGCGCTACGCGATGGGTGTCTTCACTCAGCAAATCCATCTAACTGCCTCGGTTTGCGTGCTGGACATCCCGGGTCTTCATTCTATGCTCGTACAGGTCCAAATTAAGCGCGTTAAGTACATGTGACCTAAAACACAATAAACACGTATGAAGTACCAAAGTTCCTAAACTAAACGAATAAAACGATTAAGTTAACACACTAATATATGTACAAATAAACCGAACATCAGTAGCATAATATAATTTCAGGGGTAACGCACTATATAAAAACGTATAACGATAACAAAATTTCCACTTTGTCGGAAAAGTTGAGGGGTAGCGGGTGCTACCCCTGCCATTAAGTTAAGTCCGCCCCTTGCAATATGTGCATCTTGAGTTTATATTTTAAATGTATTATCTGCAAGAACAAAATTATTAAAGATGATATATGCATTGCTTGTTGTAATTGTTGGATCTCATAATGATAAAAGTATTTGAGAAGACATTTAAAGTCTTAACACAAAGAAGGCCATAAATATTTCAAAACTAATGGAGGTTCGAAGTTGACCTTATTACTCGAAATATTTGTTTTAACAACTCATTAATTACAAATAATAGCTTCTTCAATAACAATATTCTGTTCAACTCTGCTTGCTATTGTTGAAATGCTTCCAACGTGTTGGGGATTCGAGAGTTATGACTTATGGCGTTTGGATGATCTGAGAGTCGTAAACACTTTCAGATCGAAATTATTTAGTGGTTCTTCTAAACTTTCAATCAGATAAATCTCAGACTTCTTATGACAAGAACGAGCTAGTATATGTGTTTTGTGAATTGCGTGAACCAAAGTGCTTAGCCGCGAGCAATGAGCATCAAGAGTCGACCAAAATGATCTCTATATTTAGGGGTTGGATAGTGGTGGTTAAATAACCACCGTAACAACCATTAGTTATGATGTAATGAGTGATGTAACCCACTAGTAGTTATATAACCCTATAACCTGTAAGTGGCGTTGTACGTCCCATACCCCGTTGTTCTGGTCTTGATCAAATGTGCACTCCGAACCTCATAACATGTATCAATGTATGTTTTAATTCCCATTTGGTTTTAAGTGAATCCTAATTAACCAAAATGGTCCGATGACAATAAAATTATCAACAAAACCTGTTTTTATCAAACTTAAAATGTAATTTGGATACTTAACCGCCTCCTAAGTATTGAGATATGATCAAATCGGTTGATAGTAGCTTGCATCTTCATGGTTTATGATAAGTCTATCAAGATTGCTTTATTCTATTAGCTTCAACTAGTTTTAGACCCCATGTCATACACGGAATAATTCAAATTATAAAATTACAAGTAAAATAAATAATTACATAGTGTATATGAAAAAAATGTACTACATCTATGATTGTATCTATACTATTTGTACATAAATTGATTTTATTTATATCAAAAAATGATTTTTTTAAATAAACTTAATCAAAAAATGTTCGTGCAAAAACGTACGTGAGAATGCTTTTTTCTATTGAAAAATTCATTCTCGGTGCCATGTATAACTGAAAGAATTTTGGTTATGAACCAATTTTGGAAATAAGGCTTCTCATACGATAGTAGTTCTAACCATACAGCTTAAATACAAAGGAGGCGTTGCCTATTGATATATTTCTCAATTTACCACCCATCAAAGGAAATTATAACATTAAATTGTAACGATGAATGTTCTTCAAGAATTATGTTTTTCGGGGCTATACCATGAAAAAGATTACGATAAGTTTCAGAGAGCTTCTCGACTTTGCATAATGGCAACATAAAAAATAACATGCTAACCCGTTCAATTTTGTGAATATTTTGTTTCATTTGAGCATAGTTTTTCATGACATGCTTCCCATCCAACGTTCTGATCATCATTGAATGAAAAATTAATATTGACATAAATATTTCAAATTTGATAAAAGTTAAAAGCACTGATAGACAATATTTTCTTATATTCTAACAGTTGAAGGAAAAATAGTCAATTTGTCAAATCTCGAACCTTTTGACTATTTCAAAAAATGTCCTTAAAAATAAATTTGAAACCCGAATCATGTATAAAATTCTAACTTTCATACTTTTAACATTTTCAAGTCACCACTTTAAACCTATAACAAATTTGACAATAAATCTATTTTGCATTCTCAAACTTTTAAAAATACTCAAAATTTTCATTTTAGACTCGTAACAAATTTTGACCTAAATGTAGTTAACTTGTATCAAATAATCTATTTACCAACTTTTGACCCATAAAATCAAATTTAAGTTTCACAACAAATCCGAAACAATTTTCATTTGAGAAACATGATTTGTTATTGATTTTTGGAATTCACCAAGTATTTTGAAATGTATAGTAAAATAATATATTAATATTTATATTTATAAAAATATATAAATATTATATTAATATAGTATAAAAGGAAGGGGAATAATTATTGATCTATTACATATATATTATGATATATTAGTTTTAAAGGGAAAAAAATTAAGAGAATTAACCAAAATATGACAAGTGTCTACATTTATTTAATTTATTAGAATAGATAGATTACATACTTTTATACAAAATTTGTTTTCTAGGTAATCTTTTCAAATGTACATTTGTTAAATTCGAAACCTAATGGTAATATACTAATATTATATCATATAGGTAGAATTACATACTTCTATACAAAATTTATTTTCTAGGTATAGTCTTTTCAAATGTACATTTGTTAAATTCGAAGCTGAAGAAACACTAACCGGACCCCGGGCAGATTACTGGTAACCTGGAGGTTGGATAGCTGTTTCCCACGAGGGGTTAGACCCTTGGAAGATGGTTCTTCTGATAACCTGCAAAACAGACACCGTGAGCTCGTCACCGAGAAGGGGGGGTTCCTCCTTGTGACCACCCTCCGGCGTGAGAATCAGACTAGATTGCTCTTTAAATATAAAAGTATATTAAGAGATTGCTAGAGCAGATATCAGGTATATTATGATGATAATATGATAAGATATGATGATAATAGATGAGATCAGATGGTCATACCATTTGTGGTATTTATAGCCGAATGTAGGTTTCCAAGGAGGTATGGCCGGCTGCAACAGTGTTCCTCTTCCACCAACAGTAGTCTACGCACGTGCCCTGCTGGTAGTTGGTGGGTAGATAGCGGCTGATAGCGACCAGGCCTGCTGTATACTATTCCTTTTCCACCAACTGCCGGCTACGCACGTGGTATGACAGGAGTTGGTGAGTAGGCAGCGGCTAATAGTGACATACAGTGTAGGAGCATGCTGCTCGCCATACTGTTGTCCATAAGCTGTCGTATCTTTAGTCAGATCTTTTTCCCATACCTCGTCAGGTACAGTACAGAAGATCTTCCCGTATCGTACGGACTGGCTTATTTGGGCGGGAGTATTCCCCCTCCCGCCCTTGTGCGGGATTGTTCCCGGCTTTGCTCATTCCTTACTGAATGAGAGCTAAGTGCCTTGTGCGTGTAGCCATGCTGCGCGGGTGGCCTTCCCTAATGGCTTGTATCCGAGGCTGCGGGGACAGGCGGAGTCCTTCACCATTGGGATGCATTTCCTGCGGGACCAGCTTGCGTACTGCGCGTAAGGACGTCACGTCTCTGAGCATGGTTGGTCCTGCGGATCCAGTTGGTTTCTGCGCAGACGTCCCTGTTTAAGGTGAGTCTTGCGGGTCCGACTGGGCTCTGCTGGGATCTACCTCTTCAGAAGCCTAATGGTAATATACTAATATTATATCATACAATTGAATTAAACATGTCCCAAGAAAATCGTTCTACCAATTTGTATGTATACATACATCATTTAAAGCAAACTAGTATGTTCTTCCACGCGCCGCGCGAAACTCGGCGACGGCTCGAGTATTAAAACACGAATATACAAGCACATTGTAACCATTATCATTTCTACACAACAAATAAAAGTTTATCTAAATATTAGAAGAACTTGGCAAATATCGGTTCGGCTCATTACGGTATTGATGTTGTACCGTACCAACACTTGGTATATAACTTACGATACAACAAAAAATATACTCTATTGCGAATAGGACTCCATTTTAACGACGTTACATAGATAAAAATAAGTTTGCTGTAACGACAATACTCAATATTTCAAAAATATCATATGTCAAAAGTTATAAAAGAATCAATTAGTTAAAAATATATAACAACATCAAAAAAACTATGTGAAAAGAAAAATATGATGTTAGTGCACAAACTAAAATCACAAAAACTTTGGAGGCAAAGTGTAAAGTAACTACTTCGGGGTTAAAGTGCAAAGTAAACAAAGTTTTGCTAAAATAATGTTTGGCTTTAAATTAAAACAATGTAATACTTTGAAGGGCTGAACTGAAACAATTTAAAACAAAAAGGACTAAAACTATAAAGGATAATAATATGCTATAGCAAATGGTTTTACTTTCATATATAGTATAATCATTTATATGCTGATCGACTATTGTCTAAGCATGCTTTTCTGTCTTTGTAAAGTTGGGTCAACTTAATTACTTATTCTGATATCTTTTTCAAATTTAACCCAATTTGGACCGGCACTATAAATGACAATGGCCATCTCCACTTTGGTGGGATGGTAAAGGCTTAGGCCTTTGGGTGAGAGGTCCAGGATTCGATCCCTGGCAATAGCGGTTTATTGTAAATAGTAGGAGGCAAGCTTAAACATTCAAAAATAAATAAAATAAATGACAATGAGTTTAAGAGGGTGTTTGGGATTGAGTTTGGAAATAACTTATTTACTTATTTGTTTTTTTTTAAATCCAATAAATTATAAAAGTGTTTGGCACTAATAAGTTTTTTTTTTCTTTTTTTTTTTGAAAATACTCGAAAAGTTGTTTTATAAAAGTTAAAAAAATGCCTTTAAAAATTGTTTTTGACTTTCTCAGCATAAAATTAAAACTCCACTTTTACCAAAAGCCAAGAAAACCTTCTTTTTGATCTAAGAGAGACATTTTTTAACAAGCAATTGATTGACTTGCTAGTTTTCCAAAACAAAATTAGTTCAAGCACTTTATAAAAAACCCCATTTAAAAAAATGTCATAAGACAATAAACACTTTTGTTAAAAAAATAAAACAAACTATTAGAGTTAGGTGAAGTTATTCTACAAAAGGGGACAAAAATAAAAAAGATTTATAGCCATAAACAAAACCCCTAAAAAATATCTTAGCTCAAATTTTATTACAAAAACAAAAAATGTTGTTTCCACGTCTTCCTCGTTCTAAAAAAAAGAAAGAAAGAAAAAGTCTTGAAAAAGACACAATGCTGAGTGAAAAAAGATCATTGTGTCTTTTTGTTTATCATTATGTTTTGTGTTTGTTTTCGTAATTGATTGTGTCTTTTTCTTTCTTGACATTTTGTTATATTACTCGACATTGCGTCATATTTTGTTTGACACTGTGTTATATTTTGCAATTTATTGTGTCTTTTTTTATCATTTTGTTGTTTATTCATTTTCGGCATTGTGTATTTTCGCCGTTTTTTGAGAATGGGAATGACGGGGAAACATTTAGCTTTTTAAATGCACCATGGAAGATTATTGAAGAGATGCATTTTTATATGGATTTTGTAAAGGAACCGCAACAACCTATTTCATCATACTTTTAGGATCAGTGCATTGAACAAGAGTATTTTCGAAAGCAAACATTTTTAGATGGTTCACTATGGGGCGGTAAAGGGGCTGCATAAGGGGCTCGTAAGGGGAAACACAGCTGAGGAGCGGTGTTGGCTGGGTGGCGGCCTCGGGCAGTGGCGGAGCCACATTAGTCCCACCGGGTTCGGCCGAACCCGGTATTTTTTCGGTTTTATATATAACCTATAGTGTCGAATTAACGAGCGAACCCATTCTTTTTCGGCAAGCGAACCCAGTATCGTTATAAAAAATGTATTTGAACCCGTTGTTTGTGAAAACTTTAGTTATATTCTTTCAGTAATGAATATTCTTTTTAAAAAATACAAAAAACTTATAAAAAAACTATAAATTTTATTAACAAACATCATATGTGGATCAATAATAATCCATATATAGATTATTAAAACGTCCAAAATTACTCATAGAATGAGTCAATAAGCCCACCCAATTAATATTTTCAAACATAATACCTAAATAATAAATAAACAATCAAACAAAAACATCCGCCATCACCTCAGCAACCAATCAGCTTCTTAATGTCAACCAAACGACCATTGCCTCATTGCCTTTGCCGGTTCACCTCAAAGTTTCAACGATCGCCAACAACAAATATTCGTTGGTCTATCGTTTGTGAAATGATTTTTTTTTCAATGAAGCATGTGAAGAGGGATTTGCGTAATTATTTGGATGACAATTATTTAAATGATGTTTGTATTTGTTATATTAAAAATGAATTCTTTTTTAAAGTCACGATTGAAGATATCGTTTTTCAAAACATAAAAACGCATAAAGAACAATTATGATATGTAGTATCTTTTTATTTAATATGACTTTGTATTTTATTGATTGTTAACGATATATTTTGTTATGATAATTATATTGTATTTTATTTATCGGACCCAATGATCGACCCGAACTGACCCATTCGGGTCCGAAAACTTTGACGCTGGAAAAAAAATCAAGCATCAAAAAATTGTCGAACCCATAAGATAAAATTCATGGCTCCGCCACTGGCCCGGTGGGGTTGTTAGGACGATGGCAAAGGGGTATCGTGTGAGCCCTCCTTCATTGTGTTGGTTTTTTTGGTTTTTGAAAAAAAAAATTAAGCTCAAAAATTACCCAAAATGAATAGAGTGGCAAACTAGAAACCTCTGATTTTTCACTTGGCAAATTTAAAAAGCTAAAGTTATGGAGGGTTATATAGATTATCAGGAGATAATGTAACATGATAGTGAGACTAGATCAAGACTCCCAGTTCGGCCTAAAAGTGGGTGGAAATTAGCCATATGATGGGTATTTAACGAAAAAGGCATCGTTTCAAGTTTTGGTCTACTCCAAAAGTGTACATATTATTTACTTTGATATACGGTGACGTGAGAGAGAAAAAAATCCAATCTTCAAATGAGTTAGCTACATGTGGTATGTTCAGTGGCGGATCTAGATGATAAAAGTGTGGCGAGGACCAATGCGACCCTTATCGCGTACACTTTCCACGTCAGCTACGGGAGGGTAGTTAATCCTTGTGTTGCGGAGGTCTTGTTCGTGTTAGTTTGGTTCGTTTACGAATTAAGAGTTGAACAGAGACATAGTACTGAGAAATTGGCCTGATTACATACTAAAAAAAGTTCCACCTTTTGTTTCCTACAAAACTTGGCTTTTCATCCATCACTTTCTTCTCCGGTGACTTCGGCACCCGCTTGATTTCCTTAGAATCAGATTTTGCCAAACGACATCGTTGTCCTTTAGTGCTAGGTTTAGGGTTGCTGGGACCATGAAGAAACACTAATCGACCCCGGGCAGATTACGGATAATCTGGGGGTTAAATAGATGTTTCCCACGAGGGGTTAGATCCTGCAAAGATGGTTCTTCTGATAACCTGCAAAACAGACACCGTGAGCTCGTCACTAAGAAGGGGGGGGTACCTCCTTGTGACCACCCTCCGGCGTGGGAATCAGACTAGATTGCTCTTGAATATAAGTGTATATTAAGAGAATGACTAGAGCAGATATCAGGTATAAGATATGAGATCAGATGATATACCATTCCAATGTGTTGGAGTATTTATAGCCGAAGGTAAGTTTCCAAGAAGGTACAGCCGGCTGAATAGTGTTCCTGTTCTACCAACTGTGGGCTATGCACATGCCATGCTGGTAGTTGGTGGGTAGGCAGCGGCTGATAGTGACCAGGCCGGCTGTGTACTGTTCCTGTTCCACCAACTGCAGCTATGCACGTCCTCCGACAGGTTGGTGAGTAGGCAGCGGCTAATAGTGACATACAGTACAAGAGCGTGCTGCTCGTCATACCGTTGTCAGTGAGCTGTCGTATCCTTGGTCAGATCTTTTGTCCATACCTCGTCAGGTACAGTACAAAAGATCCTACAGTATCGTACGGACTGGCTCATTTGGGCGGGAGTTCTCTCGGCTTTGTGCGGGAGAGTTCCCGGCTTTGCTCATTCCTTCTTCAGGTAACATTACTGAATTATTATGAGTTAAGTGCCTTGTGCGTGTAGCTTTGCTGCGCAGGTATCCTTCATTGATGGCTTGTATCCGCAGCTGCGGGAACATGCAGAGTACTTCACCATTGGGAGGCTTTTCCTGCAGGAACAGCTTGCGTACTGCGCGTGAGGACGTCACGTCTCTGAGCATGGTGGGTCCTGCGGATCCAGTTGGTCTTGGCGCCGACGTCCCTTTAAGTTAAGTCTTGCGGGTTCAACCGCGCAGATGTCCGTTAAGGAGTCTTGCGGGTTCAACTGCGCAGACGTCCCTTTTCAAGGTGAGTCTTGCGGGTCCAACTGGGCTCTGCTGGGACCTACCTCTTCAGACCAGATGGGAGATGGGTAAGGGAAAAGTCTAGATGGGAGATGGGTAAAGGAAAAAGTGATCTTTTTCGCCGGCTCGTTTAGGGTGGCGGTAATGTTGTCGTCATGTTGTCGGTTGGTGGTGATGGGTTGCCGGAACAATTAGTGGTACTGATAGTTGATTAGTGGTGGTCTCATGGTGGTGAAAGGTTTATGGAGGAAGAAGAAGTGTGCAGGGTGGGGCTGCACTTTTCTAAATTAAAATGAAATATTAAACAAAATGGAAAGACTATTTTACTCTTGGCTTAACGATGAAATTAAACGAAGTTAACAGTTTGGATGTAATTAGCAATAAGTGGGAAACCTTTATGGCCCAGTTGCAAAAATGTAACTTTTTGGAAGAAAGTTGCATAATTTACTAAACCTCAAAGACGATTTTGGCACTTTACTCTTTGTGAAATGATCACATGTATGAAACTCTTTATAAAAAAATTTTGATTTGACTCCTAAATAAATAGTAGATCATGATCACTGTTACATTATCCAAATACCTATTATGATTATGATTTCGAATTGCAATAGTCAGATAATCATTTTTAGCACATCTTAAGAAGGTCGGTTCGTATCCCGTTTGCCGTTGTAACGCTTGGCTTTTACCAGGGTTTCAACGTTGTTGTTTTACGAGCTGTCCGACGCAACCGACGAGTAAAACACATGTTACATAGATAATCCTTACACTATTACTAACATTATTATTGGTCTAATATACTTTTATTTTCTTGAAAGTGCCTTTTCAAAATAATCTGATACAGTAATATATAGAATTAAGTATCATTAGAAACATAATACTCATTCCACACAAAACAAACATATATTATAATAAGCTTATAATAACAGCCTAAAACATAATACTCATTCCACACAAAACAAACATATATTATAATAAGCTTATAGTAACAGCCTAAAACATAATACTCATTCCACATAAAACAAACATATATTATAATAAGCTTATAATAGCAACCTAACACAAAATGACAAGTATTCTTTTATTTTAAACCTTTTTAAACGAAAAAATATCCTACATTTAACAATAACAATAATAAAGGAATTAAAGTGGATGGTGTGGATTCTTTCCACTACCTTAGAATCAAAAGTAAAACCTCCGAGTGAGTTTTTCAAGTAAATAAATCTGAAAAGGTATGTTTCAGCATTGCTTGCAAGCTTCAAGGCACGCAATTTGTTTCAGCATTTTTTCATTGCCTAAAAAGTTTGTTGTGTGAGTTGTACCCAGATTTATTTACCTGGAAAGCTGAGTATACAGCTGGTCGTCACTTGGATTTGCAGTTTGATTTGCAGTGCAAATCCAACTGATAACCAGCTATACTTAGCTTTCCAGGTAAATAAATCTGGGTACAACTCACATGGCAAACTTTTTAGGCAATGAAAAAATGCTGAAACAACTTGCATGCCTTGAAGCTTGCAAGCAACTGCATAAAAATGCTGAAACATACCTTTATAGTACCATCGCGGTAATCACCCGCTGAACGAAGATTATGCATCGCATATCTTTGATATCCCTACAAAAAAAATCCAACTTGTTTTTTGAAATAGCTTTAAAATAAAAATAAGAAATCACAAATACACAATTTAGCACAAACCTGTATTCGGCAAGTGATTCAATTAAGCACACGACTTTTGTTGTGAAGAGACCGAGTTTCATACTTGCTTTATTTATGTATATTACAGACCAACCTACACATTTTGTATATTGGAAGTTGAAATATAATTTGAATGCAATAAAATTCACCAAGTAACAAACTTTTTACTTACATGGAGGTATGTAAGAAGAGACAGTGTTTTGGGCATCTATGCAAAATTTTCTTGCAATCGCCTCACCACGAACATCAGGTGTCCCCAATTGTAAATATCGATTGCTTCACATGAATGAACTTCAGCTGCCGGTTAAATTATTTTTTGAAAGGTGAAATTGATAAATATATATGTTGTTAATTACCATATGAATTTTTAAAGAAGATTTTATGAAGCACTCAACATGTTATTTGAGAAATTTATGAGCTTTTGAATACATTTTAGCCCCCTTTGACGCCCACGACACATTCAACCTATTATAATTTTAACCTTTTATTTTACCTGGAAAGTATATCGAGATTGATAAAATAGGCATGTAAACAAATCCAAAGAATACGATTACGAATAGAGCATGTTTGTATTTATTGATTTAATATGTTTAACCGATTAAGCGAACAAGCATGAACTAAACAAACAGAGTTTTCTTGTCCGTGATCGTTTGTTAAGAAAATAAGTTTGTGTGGTCATGTTTGTTCTTCTGTCACACCCCGACTAGCACAATGCGGAAGCGTAAAACGGGAATGTAACAGACACCTCTGGTATCAACAACATGTTTATAAAGAAACATTACACACTAATGTACATTATATTACATTGATCTATCTTTGTTTACAAACTAGGTGTTACAACAAAATATGTTCGTTAAACTATTGTATTCGTACTAATAATCTTGCGTCTATTCACATAGCATCAAGCACGTTCCGCAATAGATAGCACGAAATCACTTTACTCCAACTTTGGTAATCCTGAAAAGCAGTTTAAAAATGGGTCAACTACTGGAGTTGGTGAGTTTCACGAGTTTCAAGAAAGCAGTTATGAATATTCACAAGTTAACACTTGTAATTATGATATAAATATGTATGTATGTAAATGATGTAATTATGCTAAGCTACAGTGAAGCCTTGACTGTATGTGCTGCGTGCATCCATTTCCCACGTTCAATCAACCACTATGGCTCCCCTTCCGACCACAACATGCCCCGGTAGCTATGTCTAACACTAATTAGCCTGTTTGTACAAATATGGTCATGTGCAAACGGCGCTATATGACACGGAAACCAGGCCGATTCCGTTTGGGTTTGTCAAACCAATAGTACTATTCACAAGCCACCGGCTCGAAGTTAATCACTGTGTTAGTGGGGACTTTCGTGTGTTAGCACTTAGAAAATTCACATCATTACAAGTTTCAGATATGTACACGTAATCAAACATGTTTTTCACCCCAAAAGTTCGTAAAACTGTTTAAAAAGAGGGGTCATGAAATTCACTTTTTAGTAGATAATCGGCACTGTGTCAGCTCGCGGTTTGTTCGATTCGCTATCACTAGTTCCTATAGTCAATATTATAATAATATGAGTAAACTGCAGTTTTCATCCCTGTAGTTTGTCTAAATTTGCAGTTTTAGTCCAATAGTTTCAAATTTGCATTTTTTTCGCTGTGGTTTCATTTCACTTGCAATTATACCCGATCACACTAACCTCGTTAAGTCTGACCGTTCACGTGAGGGGAAATTTTGATCTTTTTCTCCCCAAATAAACCCCAATTCTAATTCGCAAATCCCCTCACATGAGACTTAAGAGGGACGAAAATCGCAAATTTGAAATGAAACAGCAGTTTGAAACTATTGGACTAAAACCGCAGACTTAAGAGGGTTAGTGGGATCGGGTTTAATTGCAAGTGAAATGAAACAACAGGGACGAAAATCGCAAATTTGAAACTATTGGACTAAAACCGTAGATTTGGACAGACCACAGGGACGAAAACCGCAGTTTACTCTAATAATATTAATATTTTAATATTATTATAATCTCAATACTAAACTGGGCTGTATAACTAATCTGGGTGTAAGGCCCCGAACCCCGGGAACCCCACAGTTGGTAATCGTACAAAACACTTATAAAATATTTAAACTAAAAAAAATCAATCGTTCCATTAAGCAACCAATTTCAGAGTAAAATTCAACAGAAAACGTAATAAAATAAGTTCCCAAAACCCGAGAATTTTGCCCAAAACCAACTTAATTATCTTTAATAAAAATTTTTAAAAGGAAATGTTTGATAATAAAATCTTCAAATCCTGTATGCCCTTCACCGTCCAAGTAGCTTCGTGCACGTCCAAGCGATAAGGCATCCTCTTCCTAACCTGAAACTCACACTAACATGCACACAAAGTCAGCTTAAGCTGAGTGAGTTCAAGTTTTAAATAAGTAACAAAAGTCTTAATAATCTTTCCAACGATTTTAAAACTGTAAACGGAAATACATCAGTTAGGTCATCACATTTAATAAATAATCATCCTTACGTATGAGCATCTCTATACGTGCATTCCTATATATATAAATATATATATATATATATATATATATATATAACATTCAATAATAACATTCAGGGCCGAGAAAACGTACAACCCCAACACGTAACATTCCATTCAACGCATGCAAACACGAAGTAGGTATACGTAACATTTCGTAGTCGATAACGACTACAGCATTCGCCAAATATTGGCCATACAATAGTATATATACATACACACATTCTATAATATTCCAAGGCCTACCAATACTAGCACGCCTATGCAAAATAGTTTAAAACATTTCATCAATCAAAATCGCTTAGGTGTGCATGCTAGCCCAAAACTTAAAAAGAGTTAAACGGGGCATCAAGAACTCACCTAAGGTCAACCAAACACCAGCAACGAGCTAAGGACTCCCTAAGTGCACACTCACAAGTAAAAGCCTGTAAATTGTACACAACGTGTTACCAAACTAGCCCATACTAATGCACTCGTCTACCGGACCATCCAAGCCCAATTGTTTTGGCCCAAGGCCTAGCCCATACTAATTTACTTTACCTACTATCATGATCGGGGTTAACCATGATGTACAATTTACCCGCTTGCAAGCCAATCGAGTCGAATACGCGCGAAATAAGTTCTTAAATTAATTGTCAAGCAAATCAGCCCCAAATGGACCAAATTCCCATCATAAGCTGCTCATTTATCATAAACATACCACACGAGTCGATATGGGTGGCGGTTCCTTTTTACAACACTCACTTTAACGTTTAAACAACAATTCGTGCACAACCAACTCGATTGACAAATCACCAACCAATTCAGCCCCGAGTATTAAAAAATAATTTTCCCACAGCCCTTATACCCCCCTAGGGCTGTGAAAACTGATTCGGTTGGTCACTCAATCGAACGCATCAAACTCAACAATTGGCGATTCTACACCCGATAAACCCTAGTTTTCGAACTAAAATCAATTGACCGACCTAAACACCTCCAATGAACACGAAATTTTAATATGATGTAAGTGCCATACCTGGGAATCTTTTTACACCAAAAACTATAATTTTTATCTACGGAAAGCGGGTCAATTGAACTTAACCCGAAATTTGCCATACGAAACAAATGGACAAAATTAAGCATCGAAACGACTAGGATTGGACAAAAGGAGTGTTGGGGATTGCAGTACATACCTTGAAACACTTCTAGATGCCTTGGAATGACACAAAAATCGAAGCAAAGAAGGGGGTGTTCTTGGCTGCGCCGATCGGGACTGCAAAGGGGGGGGGGTTAGGGTTTTGTTAATTATTATAATATAAAAATTTTATATCCAGGCCCCTCCCAATTGAGGTGGTAGGCAAAATGGAAGGAAAAGTTAAGTTCTTTAACGTACCGGGATGACGTAAAGGCTTCCGAGAAACGTCGGGTTAAGTCCCGAGAGTTATACATACTTTACACACGCTAAATCATTAAACCGGAAGTTGACGGGTGTTACAAGTCCACCCCTTACAATGGGAGTCCGCGAATCCCGATGCGACAGGAACAACTGCGGATACATTTTCATCATCTCATCTTCGGATTCGCAAGTAGCCTCGGAACCCCTGAAAGTGTCAATAGGCTTAGGTTGTGATGTTGGAACGCCCAGAAAGTGTCAATAGGCTTAGGTTGTGATGTTGTTCAATGTCTAATGCTTAAAACCGAACTTGGCGTAGTTTCCCCGTTTTCCCAGCTATGCCAAGTTGTTCGTTTATGCATTCAGAAAACAATTATGGGGAAGTAAGCTTGGGTAAGTGTGTTGGTCGATAAAATAATTAAGTTATAAAGAAAGATCACACATTAAGGTTCTGGATTCGCTACGGGGCCCGTTTCCGTTTATTCAGTTTGATTTGAGGAGAAACGCGCACAAACTATCCGGATTATCTAAGTTTCTCATAAAAGGTTCGTGTTTACATAATTAATCCAAAAACATGATTTTTGATCACTCTTCGTGTTCTGATATCCCCGCAGGTTCGTTAATCACGAACTTGTCGGTTTTTATTAGAATTGAATTTTGTTTAATTTTCAAATTAGAAAAATTATTTAACCGTTAATCATTAAATTATGAAAATTTAGCCACTTATCAAATAAAATATGTAGATTTTTATAAAAATATTTCTGGAATTATTTACTGGTTTATTTATTTATAAAATTCATTTTATCAACTATATTTAGCCTGAAAATCGGCCGTTTATCCGAAACAATTTCCAAAAATTCCACAAAAATTCCTGGATGTTCAAGTTATATCCCAAAACCATCTGTATCAATTCCAGAATGTAACAAGCTTTTTCAATATTCTTTTCTGGCCAAATTCGACTGTAAAATCTCATATGAACGCAAACACACAAAACATACCTAAACTTTTCCAAATACTCCCAAATTGGATATGTGATTTTAATATACCAAATCTGAGTTCCCCAAAAATTTTAATAATTTATCAAGCATTTTAACTATTTTTCCCAAATAAACATCCCAATTCGGTAATAAATTCGCCAAATATTCTCGGATGGTCAAAAGATTACCAACTTTGAACAGGGACTCAATGATATGGTCCCTGATGTCCCTAAAAAATTTCAAGACCTAAAAATATGCACATCATAACCTTAACCTAAACACTCCGTAAACGAGTAATTCGGCATTACCTTAGCGGGTTTGGTTCGTTTCCGCCTTTCTAATCAAGTTTTCAAGCTCTTGTGCTTCTACGCAGGCTAGATACAAGTCCTGTAACACAAACCAAGCAAATTTTCATCAACATAACAGCCCTTGACTTAGGGTTTTGGCTAGGGTGTAAAAACGAACTTTTACCGTAAAAATGCCGTTTCAACCCTCTAATCCGTGTTTATGGCCAAAAAAACTATCAAACTAAGTTCCTTACCATGTGTATGATCAAAACATGTTTATGGATCATCTTTAGGATTTTTACATGGTTAGAAATGATTTTTGGCAATTAAATCATATGTATATGATATTAAACATAATTAAAGAGTTAAAATTGAAAAAAAAACTAATTAAAATACATAATTTTTTCCTTGAGTTTGCTGGAGAATAAGGATTCCAGAAGTAGCTTCACAAACTTTTAGGTTCAAAATATATCATTTGGGTAAATATAAAAAAACAAAGTTACTTAGAAAGGGGGATCCCCTTTGCGACCGGGAGGTTTATGGGCCCATTTTGGCCAATCTTTCTGGATCCACAAGCCCAATTAAGAAAACCCAATTCCAAATTTATTTCGGGTACGGTTTTTGACGCGAAAAATTTATCGGGTATGACAAACAGCGTGAAAACGAATGTTTTTCGGCCATTTTTGTATAAATTTATAAAAACATTGTATACGTTAGTAAAAATTGAAAATATTTTCACAGATCGCTTAACACATTTCAAATAAGTGTTTGGTAAGTCTTTTTCTGCTTAACGGATGATACAATGCTTGATTTGTAACTATCTTTTGCGGTTAAATCTATAGCGAGTAGTTAAACGAGCATGTTTTCGTTTAACTTGTTTGCTATGGAACTAAGGCCATAAAACTAATATTCTAGATTATATTAAACGTATATCACTTATTCCAATTACCAAACTCGTACACCAAGAACGCATTCCAATGGATCCTCGTTAAAGGATTTAGATTGTACTCATTCCAATTACCAAACTCGTACACCAAGAACGCACCGTAAAGAATGCTTTAAAAAAACCAAAGGCATTTACCTTTCTGTTCACACCTTCACTATGGTTATCCAGAGTCTGAATCAACAACTTCCAACTGCAAACGTTTCCATTTTAAGCTAAAAATTAAAAAATAATAAAATAATAACATTAAATGTAAGTTAATAATTAAGAAATGATGGTTTAGATGTATTTATTAGGATTATTCTTGATCATTAAAGTTGTCGTATCGTCTTCCAATGGCAAACTCTCCAGATACCCTCTGCAAAACCTAGAGGATGTTAGTGGTGTGAGTGGTGGTGGCAGATGGTGGTGATGCGCGTGGTGGTGATACGCACAACTAGAGGCACTAGAGTGGGAAAAATTTTACGAAGACCGCTTAAACGAGTATACGAACATATGCCAAACTTGGCAAACCCCGCTGGCTACGTTGATTTAGGTTGACATATTTCTGTATTAAAAGTTGTTATATTGTTTGTACCAATGTAATAATATCATTTGTAAAAATGTTCGCGTTTTTATATAGTAGTAATAATTAAAATAATAACAATAATTAATAGTTAAATAATAATAATAATAATTAATAATAATAACAACAATAATAATAATAACAATAGTAGCAGCCCTTTTTAACAAAACGGGGGAGTTAAAAGGGACTATATACCTCCTTTTAACCCCTCGTTTCCCCATCCCACACAAACACGATCAACCTCTGAAGCTTCCGACACAAACAAGAGGTATGTTTCATTGAATATTGTTGAAGTTTAGGGTTATAGGGGTTAGGGTTTTGATGTTTGATTGAATATTGTTAGAGTTATAGGTCTTATTTTGATGTTTGAAAGGGAAGACAATACGCGATGTTCTATGATGTACGCCACGTCTTACTATATATATATATATAGATTAATTATTTATGTTAAGTATTATCATTATTGTTATTTAATTATTATTGTTATTTAATTTTATTAAATATGAAAGGCTTGTGCTGAGAAACATCCTTTATTCGAATACATTATTCCTATTACTATTGTTATTATTATTAATTAATTAATTAATAACTAGAATGTGAGGTGACCAAATAAGCAACTCTTAGAATTCTAACCAAACACAACAGAGTAATATTAACATAACAAAATTAGTGGAAACTTTGTGTGTACCTGTAAAATTTCTAATTTCCAAGACCACCTATTCGAACAAGCCCTCCAACAACGACGTGTCAATGTTTTCCACAAAGTACTACGCCCAAAATAATTGTAACACATAGAGGTCGCCATTTTCCTCACAAATAGTAATCACAATGCCTAAACCTGTCATGTACAAAATCATATGATCAAACCCCAAACTTCCATAAAAGTTTTAAAATAAGACAAGGCACCGGACCACCACCATTGTAGTTTTAATGTTGGTTTATTGGATTTTAATAATCCCTATTGACTGGTATTGGCCGATAATAATCCCTATTCATTTTATCACCACTGGCGGTCCCAAATTTAAAAAAGTTGGCCCCCAATGGTTCGCCGTTAAAAATGACTTAACGGCTTCGAATTTCAAACAACTGTTTTAGGGCTTTTGATCGGAATGAGAATACGAATCGATTGGTGTAAAACTTCGTTCGAAACGATGCTCCAAAACGACGAAACAATGCTTCAATTTGGGTATTTGAACTCACAATTAACAAAAATCAAGTCGTCTGAACCACCGTTTCGAGCTAAGTTTTATATCAATCGACTCGTATCCTTCTTCCGATCAAAATCCCTAAAACATTAGTTTGAAATTCGGAAAAAAGTTTAACGCCGTTAAGTCATTATTAATGGCGGACCATTGGGGGGCAACTTTTTTAAATTTGGGACCACCAGTGGTGATAAAATGAATAGGGAATATTATCGGCCAATCCAGTCAATAGGGATTATTAAAATCCAATAAACCTTTAATGTTTTAGTAACTGTAGTTTTAATGTTTTACTAGGTTAGTTATCTTTGTTGAATTATGTTAAACGAACACAAGTGTTCAATTTTAAATAAATGAACAAAAATTAAATATTTGTTCGATTAAGCATTTGTTTCCGTTTAAAGTTAAATGAACGAACACTAACATACCTTTGTTCATGTCCGTTCGAATTGTATTATTCAAGTTGATGAATATATTGGTCTCAATTTCTAGGCTTTGCCGATTTTATTTGTGTTCATTTGTGTTCGAGAACCGTTCGTGAACACATTCATTTCCCTAATAAACGAACACGAACATAAATCTCGTTCGGTAAGTATTCGTGAACCGTTCATGAAAAAATTAATTCATTATCGAACGAACATGAACAAGGTCTTGTTCGTGTTAGTTCAGTTCATTTACGAATTACGGCGCTAGTGCTGTTTACTCAAGAGTTGAACAAAGACATGGTACTGAGAAATTGGCTTGATTACATACTGAAAAAGGTTCCACCTCTTGTTTCCTACAAACCTTGGCTTTTCATCCATCACTTTCTTCGCCGGTGACTTCGGCACCCGCTTGATTTCCTTAGCATTAGATTTTGCCAAACGACATCGTTGTCCTTTAGTGCTAGTATTAGGGTTTCTGGGACCAGATGGGAGATGGGTAAGGGAAAAAGTCCAGATGGGAGATGGGTAAAGGAAAAAGTGATCTTTTTCGCCAGCGGTGGAGTCGGTGGCTGCAGTCGGCGGTGGAGATGGGTATATACAATACGGTGGTGGGATGTTGTACAGAAAGATGTGGGGTTTGAGGGTAAGGAAGTGCGTTTGGGTTCAAGGGTTTGAATGGCGGTGCGTTTGGTTGAAACTGGTTTTATGGGAGAGAGCGAGTGGGAGAAAGCCTGTATGGGGGTAGATGTGATGATTAATGAGAAATAAATGGATGAATGACGTTTGACAGTGAGTGTCTCTTTGCTTGCTTCATGTCAGATTAGAAAAAGCTCCATAAAGATCTCCTTCTAGATATGATATCTTAGACCATATTTTATTTTTAAAGTAGCAGGTTTATTAAAAAAAAGTGGTTTCTAGGTAACCGACAATAGACCAAATGGATATTAGGTATCCAGTCATCTGAGATGGTCAATCACAACTGAACTATTTGCCAGCATATTTGACATTTTTATACTTAGCAGATGAAACGCCACAAAAGAAAGATGAGGCTGGGAGTGTCACTCCCATTAATGATGTGGAAGGTAATATTCATGCAAATACTTATTTATAATCGGTCAATCACATCTGAAATATTTGCCAGAATATTTGACATTTTTATACTTAGCAGATGAAACGCCACAAACGAAAGATGAAGCTGGGAGTGTCACTCCCATCAATGATGATGAAGGTATACAGAATCCGAAGAAGAGGCAAGACCCCTCTATGCGAAGTGAACGCTTGATAACAAACAAGTTATCAAGGAGTCGTCAAAAATAATGCCAAAAGATATTTAGTCCGTCATTGTTAAAAAAGGAAGCGGTAGCAAACTTGAGGTAATGAAAATTGCACCTTTATTGTCAATGTAATGTGAGTATATTTTCCAACACAAAATTGATTGAGAAACATACGTTTTCATGGAACAGATAAGCAAGATGGTCTTGCATGCAATGGAACAATCTCTTACTGATATTGCGGCACTAACGATCAAAAATCAATGGTCTTTTTACGACATGTTTGATTATCCTTGTTCTAGACACTTTGTTTATTATTTATCAACTTAATGTCTCTACATATGGTATTACACCACAAACTAGAAGTACTCGTAAGCTCAGGCACTTTGTTTATTTTGTTTGGTGGTTGCTCATGTCCATGATTTTAAATTTGACCATTTATAATCTGACTTTATTATTATTCTTTTTTTCAAATATATATATGTATATAGCCATTAATGCTATAGCAAAGGTCAAATTTTTTTAAGTAGTAACCTGCCTGGGCCAATTTACCGGGAAAAGTGGCGCAGTATTATTACCTGGATTAATCGACTATTAACTAACTTGATAGCCTGCTATTGACGAGCTTTGTAAGGTTTATAATAGCAAGTTGTTAAGGTTATATGATCAAATTTGGTTTTAACGGTTATAGATATCTTGATAAATATATGTTATCTAAGTATTCTATTTAAATGGTTTAAAAATCGTAAAAATATGTTTGTTTTGACCATTTACTTAACTCGTTTTAGTGTGAGTCATTACTTTTTTAATGGCCAAATGGAACAATATATTGCAAAAAAGAAAGCCTAGTCCAGCAAGAAGCTGAAAGAGACCAAGGTAAAACAAGTTACCAAAAATGAGAGAGGCTAAATAAACAAACGTTACACAATAATACCATCTAGACTGAATTTTTACCATCTATCGCAATAAACGTTGCGATATTTTGCTCTATAACACAATATAGGAAAGAAATCCCTTTTATATCATCGACAGTCTTGGATCAATAAGTGAAGGGGCCTTTGAAAACCTTATTGTTATGACTCACTCAAATCCTTCAGCAAGTCAACATGAGAATAGCTAAGATGATCGCTTTCTTCCTCTTCTTTGTAACATGCAAACCGTAACAACCTGATTTTTACATAAAATAAAAATAATCAGATCTGATTCATTGGTAACTAAATTAAGCGTAACAACCTAAAATGAATTTTGTTTTAATAGCATAACAATGCTTGATTTTATAATGATTTAAAACTATAAGGCCCACATGTGACAACTTTGAAACTTGATAAAGGAAGTGTTAAGATTTAAGGAAGAACGTGTATGTTCAGATGGTGTATGAGAGAGAGAGAGAAATGAAAAATTGTGTTGAATTGGAAGAGATTAGAAGCTCTAAAAAAATCGGTACATGATTCCACCTAGGGCTGTTCAAAAAGCTCGAGGCTCGAAGTTCGGGCTCGTAGCTCGTTCGAAAAAAGCTCAAATAAAACTAGCTTTAATAAGTTGATTTGTAACATCCTGAGCTTATTTAGAACATTTTTGTAGCCTAGCCAAAATCGACCTTAGCTCAGCTCGAGTCATGGCTCGGCTCGTTGGCTCGATCTTAAGCTCGGTTAACTTCAAAATCAAGCTAGAGCCTAACTAAGTTGCCCCGTTTAATTTCGAGCCTGAGCTCGAAACCACCCTGGCTCGACTCGGGCTCGGCTTATGAATAGCCCTAATTCCACCATAGATCAAAAAAAGTAATCAAGTGGTAAGTGTTTTTTTTTTCTCTTTGGAACCTAGAATTCTTGAATAAGAGAAAGTGGTTAGATTTGTATAGCAACCTGAAACTATGCATGAGGTATAACATTTACTCTTGATACATGATTTTGAGTGTGTTGTTCAAATAGAAAAGTTATAACAATAAAGGATGAAATTTGATGGTAAACGAACTAAATTTAGAAGTCTAAAATGGTATACAAGTTAAATGCTGGTAAGGTTGTACAACAACAACGAAGGTTCCACTTACAATGCGAGTAAGTCTGAGATTTTAAATTTGAAAATTCAATTGCTTATTAGATGATCCGCAACACAAGGATTAACTACCCTCCCGTAGCTGACGTGGATAGTGCACGCGATAAGGGTCGCATTGGTCCTCGTCACACTTTTATCATCTAGATCCGCCACTAGACATACCACATGCAACTAACTCATTTGAAGATTGGATTTTTTTCCCTCTCACGTCACCATATATCAAATTAAATAGCAAGTACACTTTTGGAGTAGCCCAAAACTTGAAACGATGCCTTTTTCGTTAAATACCCATCAAATGGCTAATTTCTGCCCAATTTTAGGCCGAACTTGGAGTCTTGATCTAGTTTCACTATCATGTTACATTATCTCCTGATAATCTATAACCCTCCATAACTTTAGCTTTCTAAATTTCCCAAATGAAAAATAAGAGGTTTCTAGTTTGCCACTCTATTCATTTCGGGTAATTTTTTGGCTTAATTTTTTTTTTCAAAACCCAACACAATGAAGGAGGGCCCACACGATACCCCTTTACCGTCGTCCTAACAACCCCCCCCCCCCCCCCCCCGCCCCCCAGCCAATGCCGCCCCTCAGCTAAGTTTCCCCTTACGAGCCCCCTACGCAGTTGTAACACCCCGGCTAAAGCGGAAACGCCTGAGTGTGACGTACAGATTTCTCAAACACACGTGACACTATTAGGTGACCATAATAACATTATTTCATTTAAATCTTCATGTAACACAAGTTTATCAAATAATACAAGTTGTAACAAATAAATAAACAAAATGATAAGTTTTCTTTGAATATCCTATAAGCATGCTATGTGTCTTCTAACTTTCATCCTCGTATCTAACTCTATACCTGTAACATATGTATAAAATAAAGTTTGCTACAAACATAGCTGGTGAGATTCCGACAGTTTGATATAATACGTAAAAATCATACAATTCATGGACAAGTGATAAACGAGCAAGTAAAGTCCTTTCCAGTTGGTATCAACCAACGTACTCGGGTAATCGCGCAAGTAAGGTCTTTCCAGTTGGTAACAACCAACGTACTCGGATAATGAGGCCCTTTCCACTCGATACAATGGACTTGAGTGCAAAGGGAAGCGTATGATCATACTTATTAAGGCTACCACGTGCAAGTAAATTTCGAGCAAGTAATCAAATAACACACAAGTCCATATAGCGAATTATAGTTTGTAATCGAAATCATAATACTTGAATTTGTAATAGATACATATGCTACCCCAAAACATGAAAACGTTTAAAAAGGGGTGGTGAGAAAACTCACCTTGAAATAGAAGATAAATCTTGCAATATAAACCGAATGCACGATAACGAAACCGAAGCAACCAAAAATGCGTTAAAGGATCCAAAAAACTATTGAACTTCTCGAACTATAAGTAAAATAAATACGAATATTTAAAGATCAAACTAACGGGATTATTAAAGTTAAACAATTTGATTTTAGGAATTAAGCATCACGTTAATGTGTGTTATTAGCATTGTATGCCCTTCATATTAATAATGTATTTAAGTTTAATAAAATTTTAACGATATTTAGTATTTAATATTATAACATAATACTAATATAAGAGTTACGATAATTACAAGGCACGGGTTTTAAATGGGAAATTTATCTCATACAATTATTTTAGCGTTTATAATTATTTAATGAAAGGGATAAAAAGTATGATGAAATAAGCTAACTATTTATAAACTAATTTTAACGGGTTAAAAATATTTTAATACTATTATTAATTTATGAGAATACTAACGTTTATGGAGTATCGGTTTTAACGTAGTTTTATATCGACGAATATAACTAAATTATTAAAGTTAACGAACGGGTTAAAATCTAATGACTTTAAAGTTAACAAGTGAAAATTGGTGGTTTAACGAGTTTGGAAAATCGGTTTTGCATGGAAAGATGGTGAGAAATAATTTATATATAATTAATAAAAATTTTATTTGATTTAAAAATGATTTTATTTGATTAAAATAATTGGTAAGCTGTTAAGAAAATTACTAGAAACAGGCCTGACCCGGGTTTCGAATCCGGGTCCTTCTGTCCACACTTACGAACACTAACCAATGAACCAGCTAAAGATTTTGTTTAAATACTGAAACAGAATATATTTAACTATTTTATTATGTTCATCTTCTAGTTTATGAACCCTAGCAATCTAAATTGGTTAATCCGATCCTTGTTCGTTGAAATTAAGTTGGGGATTTTAATTCTCATTGAAAAATGGTTCGTAAACATATAACACTTACTTGGAAACGTTACAGATTGAGAGGTGAACGGAGGTGGCCGGAAAATGAATCTTGGGGATTGCTTATGAATTACAGAGAGATTACTAGTGTAGATTATTGTTATGAGCGAGTTTGGTTGTTGATTTGGATGGTATTTATAGGATTAATTGAAACGATAAGTCGTTAATTGGTGTTAAAGGTTTTGGCTGATTTTCCGACGGTGTTTGCGCCTAAAACGACGGTTTGGGGCCATTTCTAGTGTAATTAATATATTGATTATTGTTTTTTTGCAAGGTCCAAACACGTTACAAGAAATTAATTGGTCAAAGGACGATGATTGATTAAGGGTCGTTTAGGCTCGCCGACGCCGAACTCCGGTGGCCGGAAAGGGTTGACGGAAAACCGGTTCTTGGGTGGTCTGGGCATTGGGTTTTTATTATTATTTTATATTAATTTGAATAGTTTACACTTCTGGCCCTCCAAGTTTCTAATATCTTAAAGATCCAGATTAAATATTAATTACAAATAAAACCTTTAACATTGAGATTGTTTTAAGATCAAAAAGGTTAAAGTAGTTTACGATTGTATCTGAAATTCGAAATATCTTATAAATGTAATAAAGGTTTATAGTTCGCAAGTTGGTTAAATAGAAACGTTAACTCTCAAAGTTTTAATAATTGATCGAAAATAAAAAGAAAGCTCGAGCGATAAACTTCAATCGTTAGGGCTATTTATTAATGATAAGTAATAAATAAAATACATTGAAACGAACTTGAGATATATATTTATAAACAAAAACCGAAAATTCAAAATGGGTAGAATTTTCAGGTTTGAAAAGTAACGAATGTTACAGCAGCCCCTTTACCGCCCCATAGTGAACCGTCTAAAAATGGTTGCTTTCAAAAATACTCTTGTTCAATGCACTGATCCCAAAAGTATGATGATATAGGTTGTTGCGATTCCTTTACAAAATCCGTATAAAAATGCATCTCTTCAATAATCTTCCATGGTGCATTTAAAAAGCTAAATATTTCCCCGTCATTCCCATTCCAAAAAAACGGCGAAAAGACACAATGCCGAAAATGAATAAACAACAAAATGATAAACAAAAAAAGGAAACAATAAATCGCAAAATATAACGCAAAGTTAAACAAAATATGACGCAATGCCGAGTAATATCACACAAGGTGTTGTTCATGTTAGTTCGGTTCGTTTACGAATTACGGCCCTAGTACTGTTCACTCAAGATTTGAACAGAGACATAGTACTGAGAAATTGGCCTGATTACATACTGAAAAAGGTTCCACCTCTTGTTTCCTACAAACCATGGCTTTACATCCATCACTTTCTTCTCCGGTGACTTCGGCACCCGCTTGATTTCCTTAGCATCAGATTTTGCCAAACGACGTCGTTGTCCTTTAGTGCTAGGTTTAGGGTCTCTGGGACCAGATGGGTAAGGGAAAAAGTCCAGATGGGAGATGGGTAAAGGAAAACGTGATCTTTTTCGCCGGCGGTGGAGTCCGTGGCTGCAATCGGCGGTGGAGATGGGTATGTACAATACGGTGGTGGGATGTTGTACGGAAAGATGTGGGGTTTGAGGGTAAGGAAGTGCGTTTGGGTTCAAGGGTTTGTATGGCGGTGCGTTTGGTTGAAGCTGGTTTTATGGGAGGAGGGAGTGGGGAGAAAGCGTGTATGGGGGTAGATGTGATGATTAATGAGAAATAAATAGATGAATGACGTTTGACAGGGAGTGTCTCTTTGCTTGCTTCATGTCAGATTACAAAAAGCTCCATGAAGATCTCCCTCTAGATATGATATCTTAGACCAGATTTTATTTTTAAAGTTGTAGGTTTATTAAGAAAAAAGTGGTTTCTAGGTAACTGACAATAGACCAAATATATTTTAGGTATCCAGTCATCTGAGATGGTCAATAACATCTGAAATATTTGTTAGCATATTTGACATTTTTATACTTAGTAGATGAAACGCCACAAAAGAAAAATGAAGCTGGGAGTGTCACTGCCATCAATGACGCGAAAGGTAATATTCATGCAAATACTTATTTATAATCGGTCAATCACATCTGAAATATTTGCCAGCATATTTGACATTTTTATACTTAGCAGATGAAACGCCACAAAAGAAAGATGAAGCTGGGAATGTCACTCCCATCAATGTTGATGAAGGTATACAGAATCCGAAGAAGAGGCAAGACCCCTCTTTGCGAGGTGGATGCTTGATAACAAACAAGTTATCAAGGAGTCGTCGAAAAATAATACCAAAAAAGATATTTAGTCCGTCATTGATAAAAAAAGGAAGCGGTAGCAAATTTGAGGTAATGAAAATTGCACCTTTATTGTCAATGTTATGTGATTATATTTTCCAACAAAAAATTGATTGAGAAACATACGTTTTCATGGAACAGATAAACAAGATAGTCTTGCATGCGATGGAACAATCTCTTACTGATATTACGGCACTAACGATCAAAAATCGATGGTCTTTTTACAAGATGTTTGATTATCCTTGTTTTAGACAATTTGTTTATTATTTATCAACTTAATGTCTCTACATATGGTTTTACACCACAAACTAGAAGTACTCATAAAATTAGGCACTTTGTTTATTTTGTTTGGTGGTTGCTCATGTCCATGATTTTAAATTTGACCATTTATAATATGACTTTTCTATGGTCAAACAGCAGTACAAATCGTTTCTATAATTCAATAAATACTTTGCAATTATCATCCTTTCGTCCATTAAAATTTCAACTTTTCCTTTCCTCTTGTTTGCCATTAAATTCCCTTTCTTTTAAATGGTATAAATATTTTGCAATTATCATCCTTTCGTCTACATGGACCAACTGCAAAGACACGCTAATACGCTAGGGTATTACCCTAAACTGAACTTGAACAAGACTAATACAAGGGGTATTACCCTAAACTGAACATGTCCCAGACTAATAGTAGTCTAATACCGAGGTATTAGCCTGTCTTTGCAGTTGACAAAAGGATGATAACTGCAAAATAGAAAGGGAATTTAATGGCAAACAAGGAGAAAGTAAAAGTTGAAATTTGAATGGAATTGGTTTGTTTTCCTACAACAATACAAACATGTCCTAGACTAATACCTTAGACTAATACCAAGCTGTCTTTGCAGTTGGTCTATGTAGACGAAAGGATGATAGTTGTAAAATATTTATACGAATTAGAAAAGAAAATGACAAACAAGAAGAAAGAAAAAGTTGAAATTTTAATGGAATTGATAATAAAATCATTGTTTCAAACAATCGAGCTACCATTTAAAGTTTTTTAATATTAAAATAATTAATGTTAGAACAAAAAGAAAAATATCTTTATTGATAATAAAAATATCTTTATTTAAGATAAAAATCTAGCAAAGTAACTATTTAATAAATAGGGCACAAACAACAAAACCAGACTTCTTCCTTTACCCTGTCTTTCCCGACAAAACCAAAACCTCTTGCCGCTTGCTTGCAGTCAGTCAGTCAGTCTACTACACGCCTCCGACTACCTCTCTCGCACCGGTTCGATCTCTCTCTCTAAATCAGAATTCATTAGTTGTGTTTAATCCTGCATTCGCCGATCAAACGTATCGTTTATCTTCTTCAGTTTTCTAATTCTGTTGGAATTGCTCTATGATTATCAATATCATATGCTTCGATGTCTGAATTCTATTGTTTGCCATAGGGTTTTAGCTTCAATTTTGCTTATTTCTTGAGAATTCGGTTATTTTGTTGATTTTTGGGGAATTGATGATTTCAGATGAATGCTGTGGACTGCGATTGGTGTACAGAAAGTAATGCTTGTGATTTGGTTTGAATTTAAGTTGCAATTGGTTAATTGCAGGTTTAGTTATGCGTATGTAGTCGAAATTTATATGAAAATAAGACATCTAAGGGTCAGGAAATGATCAGATTACTTTTCTAGGGTTTTTGAGAGTTGATGTTTATACAAAATGATTGATTTGTTGATGTTTTTTTACAGGTTATAAATCTGTCTTTTATCTGTTAGATGCTTAAAAATAGTGTCTAAATTAGATTTTTTTTTTTGATGATTGTTGTATCTGTGTATCCGCTCCACATGTGTATTTATAATGTTAACAAAAATGTATATGTTTTGAATCTGTTACGACATGCTAATACCTCGCCACTTTCCGTATTAGCGTTGTTTCTATACTTCAAGACAGCATCTTTTGTTTCTTGAAGTGATTGATGCTGCTTGTTTAAGTGAGACTATGTAATTATGTGTTTAAGAAAGAGCTTAGCATATACTTTTGCTTCAAACTTCTATATTTACAGTTTGCAGAATGTTCTAGAATGTGTAAAGACACACTTTTTACATAATTGTTGAAGTTAAAGCTGTTGATTCAGACATTTGTAAGTGAGTATGATCATTAAGTTATAGTTTTCACCGACGCTACAAAGTTATAATTTTGGCATTAGGGATTGTTTTTAACTCTACTTTGATTTCCTTTGTCCTGTATGACATTTAATACTCTATTTCATTTTCCTACCATTAACGTGCTATTATAATGCGCTGTCAGATATTCTCTATTTCTTCAATGGCCAATAATTCTCAGTATCCTGGCATACAACCGCCAGCTCGAGCTCGACCGCCTGTTGCCGCCATGGGACCACCTCCAAATAGTTATCCACCAGTGGCAATGCAAGTAAGTTTCTATTTTTCAAACTTTTTTCTGTAATTCTAATCATTTTGAATCTGAAGCAACTGTTCTAATATTGGAAATTATTTAGTTCCGTCCCGCTGGACCAATACGGCCGCCAACACCATATATGCCTATTGTATCTCAACAGTTTCTAGCTGTCGGGAGGCCAAATATGATGTCTCAGCCAATGCAACACTTGCCTCCTAGACCTGGACTACCAGGACCACCACTGACACATGGCATGGTGTCACCACCTCCACCGCCGCCGCCTGCCGCCCAAGCTTTTTCAGTGCCTGATGTTCAACCACAGGCCCAGCAAGCGGTTCCAGTACCTAATAAATATGGGCCTGGTCTATCTTTAACGTACAATGTAAGATACTAAGTGGCTTTAAACTGTGTGTAATTTAATCAATTGCATTTTTTGTTTATGCTAAATTTGCTTTAGCAGTTACCAACAACAGCAGCCGCACAAGTACATGTGAATGCAGAAGCAACCAGTCAATATCAACCAATATCATCAATTAATTTGCCCGGTTTTCCTCAAGGTGGACCTGCCATGTTGCAGCCTACTGAACAGACATTAGTTGCATCTTCTGGTCAAGTAAGGATCAATGATTCTTTTGTTATTTGTTGGGCTGCACATTTGTTGCAAGTTTTACAGTTGGTTAATAATTTACCACATATAAAGTGGTATATATGACATCACACGTGACATTGGATTATTAGGTAACAACTGACCTACCAAAAGCTGTGGAAAAGGCTGCATTGGATTGGATTGAGCATACTTCTCACAAAGGAAAAAGGCATGTTCTTTACCTTACTCATGTATCTTCTATTATTGAGTTCTGATGTGTATGCTCTGTATATATTTGTCAAGGATATATGTGTGCACTTTATGTTACACATGTATTCTTACATACATATGTTATGCACATACATGTATATTTGTCTCTGTGTGCATATAGACATGTATGTATGTATTTCTTTGTTTACATAGACATATATGCATGCATGCAATGTGTTTGTTTATGTATGTGTACATACCTCACTTTTGTTATCTGTTATTTATTTTCTCTTACCATGTGATGTATCATGTAAGTTTCTAGTACAAATTATATTAAGATTTTATGCTTTAAAAATTTATATGTAGCAATTTTCTCAATTAACATACAAAGCATGTGCACTGTCATTCTTTATTATTTGTTCTAAATGTCATACCAAAAAACAACAAATTATGCAAGTGGAAACTGGAATGAAGTAAACATGTGTTAATTGGGACCTATTGTAACTAGTTTGAAGTAAAGACCTGGTAATGTAATACCTATGTTTACCACGATATAATTAAGTTAGTCGTAGCAAGGGCATCAGTATGCTATAAGCCCCACAACATGTAAAATAAGAATGTTCAAGTGATGATTATATTTTTTACAAAATTGAGGACGAAGAAGATGAATAGAAGTTTTTGTGTTCTTTGTTTTCTGTTTATACTTATTTTGATTCTAACTTTATATCTATCATTTTATTTAATTCGCTTTAGAGCATGCTCTACGTATCAACTGGTGAATAAATGCTATTGATTTTGGTGAAATTAACCATTTGATTTATCATATCATTTTATTTAATGTCAATCTAGAGTTCATGTCTGTTATTAGGCATCTAAAACACCAAATTATTAATTGATATCATAATATCATAATTCCTTCTGTTGTGCTTTGCGTTTATTAAACGGTACTCTATCATTGTTTCAGGTACTATTACAACAAAAAGACAAAAATATCCAGCTGGGAGAAGCCTCTTGAGTTGATGAGCTTAACTGAGGTGTGTATTTAAAAGTTAATTACTGTTATTAAGTTCAGTGTTTTAAGTTTTTAAATCAGTGTCCATTAAACAGAGGGCTGATGCATCTACAAACTGGAAGGAATGCCCTGCTCCTGATGGAAGAAAGTGTGTATTCTAAAACATTCTATGCTATCTTATGTTTAACTTTAACAAATGCATAATAAGTATTAACTTCTGTATTAACAGGTATTACTATAACAAGGTTACTAAGCAATCAAAGTGGAAAATACCCGATGAACTCAAGGTCTTTTTTTAACATCAGTCTGTTAATCCTACATTTACTTTAATTGTAAATTTTAAACTAATTCAATCTATGAACAAATATATGTAGTTGGCTCGTGAACAATGGATAACCAAATGCAACATCAATGAGCAGCAATCATCAAAGGATCCTGATAATGAAATCGTGGTTCCATCAGTGACTCCTGGTTCAGATAGCCCGTCTTCTCAGCCTCATGAACCAGGCTCGAGCCCTGCTACAGTGACTAACCTTATTCCACCTTTGTTGTCTGGATCTGTGTTGACTTCTGAGTCAAAAGCTTCCATTGAGTGTTCTAAAGTCACAACGAATGCTGCTGAAAATACACCAATGCCTGAAACATTGGAGAATGTTTCAGCAATAAATGCCATACTTTCAGAAAATGGTAACATCGAGGTAACCCCCACCCCACCCTCTCTTTTTTCACAATTGTTGCAGTTAAGCTGTAAGCATATTTTACTTAATCTAATTACCCGGATTATAGGAATCCAATAGAGGCACTGTAACTAATGATAACACCAATGCTGCTGCTTCAGAAGAAAAAACGGTTGATCATGAAACCGTAGTTTATGAGAATAAACAGGTATTTATCAAATCTTATATGTCAATACTATTTTACATTTATTCATTTACTTTAATCTTCTAATTATATATTTATTTTTCCATATGATTCAGGAGGCTAAAAATGCGTTTAAGGCTCTTTTAGAAAGTGTAAATGTTGCTTCTGATTGGACTTGGGATCAGGTAGTGTTATCATGCAATGAGAGTAATTATTTGCAGACTGTTATTTTATAAGTTGATTTAGCGTGTAGATATCTTGACATCTGTAATTTTCTTAATCAGACAATGCAATTAATTATTAATGACCGAATATATGGTGCTCTCAGAACAATGGCAGAGCGGAAGCAAGCTTTCAATGAGGTCATTATTAACTGAATGCTTAACACTTTATGATTTATGTGTGACCATTTATAACATGCATACATATATACTAAACTGTATATTTGTATTCTTATGTCTTAGTTTCTAGTACAAAAGAAAAAACAGGAAGCCGAACAGAGGCGTGCTAAACTAAAAAAGGCACGAGAAGAGTTCAAGAAAATGCTGGAGGTAAGTTCTAATTTTTATTTTCTTCACACCTAATTTGATGCAACTGCTTCTTTTATCGTATTTGACTTTCTTCACAGGAGTCAAAGGAGCTCACAGTGTCCACTAAATGGAGGTCTGTCTATAATTTGGAAAGTTATTATTTTATTGTATATATTTGTTTACTTAACTGTTAATAATAAGTATATTCGTTTAATATTATTGTATATAGCAAAGCGGTTGCTATATTTGAAGATGATGATCGTTTCAAAGCTGTTGAACGAGCTAAAGACCGTGAGGATATTTATGACGATTATATAACAGAACGTGAGAAAAAGGTCAATCCCTTAAAGATATATTTATTATTGGTTATATAAATGCTCATTGTTTCCCCGAGATTTTTTGAAAGTTATATGTAACATTATTATTTGGTGAATTTGTTATCAGGAGAGGTCCAAGTATTTAGAGGAGCAAAAGAAAAACAAAAAGGAGTACATTGAATTTTTAAAATCGTGCGACTTTCTTACGGTACCTATCTCTGGCACTTTTAAGGAAAAATAGTTAATTTGTTTCACTTATTGTATTATTTTCAATTTCAGTTTATTTCCATTTATTTGACAAATTAACATCTATATTCAGGCAAGCAGTCAATGGCGGAAAGTGCAAGATCGCTTAGAAGCTGATGAACGTTGCCTTCGCCTTGAAAAAATTGATCGCTTAGAAATTTTCCAAGTACTTTCATTCAAGTTCTTTTTGGATTTTAATTATGTTATATAGGATCATGATCGTTTTGGAACTTAAATATATTTTAAGAACTCTGAACAACCGAACTTTGTATCTGTATAATATAGTTTGAGGGTAGTTTTTGTCAATTCATTAAATGTAAAATGGTTATTACACATATATGTAGTCTGGTTATTGCACAAATGTAAACTTTGATAAACATAAATGTGATCACAAAGTTACACATAATAAATGACAAAAATACCCTCATAGTATTAAATATATAAGATAAATAAACAAAATGATTGGTTGTTAGGAGTTCTTGAATTTTTAAATATCATGGAGTTCAGAAGAGATCCAAACCCTGTTACATGTTTGTGTTGTATACTTGCATATTAAATTTGCATTTAATTTCTAATTTTATTTGTCAACTAAATAACATTTTGTCTCAGGAATACATACGTGATTTAGAGAAGGATGAGGAAGAGCAGAGGAAACTATGGACGGTACCTTAAATATATAAATAAAATTGATAGTTGTAATTTACTTTTACTCTGATAACCTTATTTATTCATTTATACAGGAAGAATTAAGAAAAACAGAGCGTAAAAATCGGGACGAATTCCGCAAATTAATGGAAGGACATATTGCTTCCGGGATGCTCACTTCAAAAAGTCACTGGCGCGACTATTGCATTAAAGTAAGCAAATATAGTTTTCATCTTGTAATTACCCAATTCTCATATTAGAACATGAAAACACAACTTGTATATATATTGTTTTGCCTTATAGGTTAAAGATTTACCTGCATATTTAGCCGTCTCATCAAACAGTTCTGGCGCCACCCCAAAAGATTTGTTTGAAGATGTAATTGAGGAGCTGGAGAAGCAGGTAAACCTTGCCCGATCTTATATAGTTTTTTTATTTATTACAATTTTAATCTGTATTATGTTGTATATCACAGTATACTGAAGACAGGGATCATGTAAAAGAAATAGTGAAGATGAAAAAGGTTTCCATTTTATCTGCATGGACCCTTGAAGACTTCAAAAATGCAGTTGCTGAAGATCTGAAGTCACACCCTGTTTCAGATGTTAATTTAAAGGCAAGCATTGACATATATATATATATTAATTTTCAGACTATATTCTTTCTATAGAAAAATATAAAACTTGCTTTACTATTTTGCAGCTTGTATTTGATGAGTTATTAGAGAGAGTTCGAGAGAGGGAGGAGAAAGAAGCCAAAAAGCGTAAACGTGTTGCGGATGACTTTTATACATCTTTGACGACTTCTAAGGTTTGACTACATCTTTGACTTTATATAAAATGTGTTTTTGTTTTTTTATTTAGTCAAGTATTGCCTTGTTGCAGGAGATAACTTCATCTTCCCGGTGGGAGGACGTTAAGCCTCTCTTTGAAAACAGGCTGGAAAACTGGTAATTTTCTTTATTACATTTCTATACATTAAATAATATTTTGTTGGTATATATTCTATAGCTTATCATTGGTTGTTATATAGGTTTTGTGTGGATGAAAGCTTCTTTAAGGATATGTTTGACAAACACATAACAGAACTAAAGAAAGCAAGAGATGAACGGAAGCACAGGGAAGATAAGGTAAAAAAATAAGTATAATATCAAATATTTGTTGTATTGTTAATATAATTGTTATTATTATTATTTTTCTTAATGTGAATAATATACAGGCTAAAGATAGAGATAGGAGGACAGAAAAATCAAGAAGGGACAAAGATGGTAAAGGTAAAAGTGATAAGCGACGAAGGGACGAGGGTAGGGATTCTCACAGACATAGTAGCGAACACAAAAAGACAAAACAGGTAATGTAATTTTTTTTTTTTGGGTTAATTTTGTGGTTTTTAGTTTGTTTAACATAATGAAGTTTGTTTGTTGTGTTATAGGGTGAGCAACAGTCCTCTGCCTCGGGTGAATATGAGAGCCGACATAAGAGACACAAACGAGATCATAGGCGTGATGATCAGAGGGTAGCTGAAGATGGTGAAGTTTGGTAGTTATGTAACTGTTTTTTGTTTTGTAGATAGATTTAGATTCTTACAGTTGCCTTTTGTACATGCTCATACACAAGTTGCTTTATGTGGCAAGTGTTTAAAAAGGTTAAGTTAGTCATACACAACTGCAGTTGGGCATGGGCAGAAAATCGGACCGGTTTAGACTTGGTGGGGCCCGGTTTGTTTGAACCGGTTGTTGAACTTAGTGTTCCGGTGATTAAACTAATACCGGGTTTTTTTATTGTTGGAAAAGATTATGGATTTGTTATGACATTTTTATCAGTGCTTTTAAACATCATATTTGTTTCTTTTGAGTAGTTCGTGGGTTTCTTTTTTTTGGCCTTTTCACTTGGCTCCTTCTGGAGGTAAAAAAAAAAACATTTTTTCCGGTACAGGTTCTAAGGGGATGTTTGGATTCCTTATTTTTACCTCCTTATGACTTTCATAAGTCTAATGTCACAACCTTGTGACTTATGGAACTTTTCCACTTACACGTGAGTAATCCTAACACCTTTTTAACTTTTCAATAAATTATAAGGAGGCAAAATAAGGAATCCTAAACACCCCTAACTCAAACCGTTTTGACTTTTGGTAATTCAAATCAAAACTGATTCCAAACGGAACTGAATCGGTTTGGCAAAAACAAGGGGGGGGGGGGGGTTGTACTCCTAGGGCGTGTTCGTTTCACAGAATTCGTGGGAATTCAAAGGAATTGAAATTAAAATCCCATGACATGGCGTGTTCGTTTCGTTGGAATTGGAATCTTAATTCGTGGGAATCTAAAATGGTGTGTTCGGTTGTCAAGAATTGAAATTGGAATTCAATTCCTTCAAATTCATTTAGATAAAGGGGTTCTAAATCCTTCCAAAATGTAGAGGATTTCAGTGAATTCAATGAAATCCTTTCTCGAGTTTTTTTTTTTAAGCGAGAACAACGAATAAAACATTTTAGTTTTTTTACTTTTTTTTGTTTTCGATTTATATTTTGAGTTATGAATCTTTTATTATTATTTTTGAATATTTTTTTGAGGGGTTTTAAAAACCTCTTAAAAAAATATTCAAAAATAATAATAAAAAATTCATAACTCAAAATATAAATAAAAAACAAAAAAAGTAAAAAAAACTAAAATGTTTACGCCGTTAACCTCGTAAAAAAAAAAAGGATTCCAGTTCATTTGTCAAACTAACATATCAAGAATGAAGCGGGATTTCAATTCCTTCAAATCCCAATTCCTATTGGAATGTTTAGATGCCAAATCTAATTCCTTCTAATTCCAAATCCTATGCAAATTCCAATTCCAATTCCAATTCCAATTCCAATTCCAATTCCAATTCCAATTCCATTCTATTCCGTGAAACGAGAACGACCTTATATCCACTAAACAAGCTTATATTTAGGATGGCATTTAGAAATTTTTAACGGGTATGACAGTGGACGGGCATAAATGAATACTCTTGATACAGTTAATATGACATTGGACGGGCAATCAGCATTTTGTGCCAAAGTGGATACCGGGCAGAGTAATAAGATATAAAACCCGAATTACCAAAACCCATCTCATAAGTGACTCATTGCCATCTTAATTATAAGTTGATACATACAGTAATACTTGATATAAGCCCGAAGAAAGATGTGCAAAACGAGAACAATATTTTTCGAACATATAAGCGAAGAGAAAAGTTATGACAGATGAAGTTGCAGCACGTAAGGATATTATTACTCTTACAATTCATATTCAGTTGCAAAATTAAAAGACAAAATCTTGAACATTAACTTTTTGTTTTTTTATCATCACTCTCCACAGTCTGATTACCAAATGATTACTCTGTCGAAAGTCAGATTCTGGTTGCAGCGAGCATCATCAATCCTGGTTAAAAAAAGTGGAAGCATTAGTATAACTACAACTAGCGGTGGCAATTCCTGACTTGTCCCAAAACATTTAACAACAATAACTAGGTCTTGATTTGTCATTTCATTTCTAACCCGTTTGATAAACAGATCATGTTTGGCTTGACCTGTTTAACCCATTTTTATAAAATTATATAAAATAACATAAATCATCTACCTTAGAAGCATGTGTCTCTGCAGCATTAAACTTCTGAGAGCACTCCGAGTATGCAGACCCAATACAGACTCCTGCACCAAAAGCAACCGATGCCCAGCGTGTCACAGGCGAACCTGCCAAAAATAGACGCCAAATCAATTTCTTTTATTTGACATTTTTATTCCTAACTCAAAAGTATTTAAAGCCTTGAAACGTAAAAAAAAGAGTTGAACCCCAAAAATAAGGCCAAATGCTTAAAGAACATATAAAATAAAAATAAAAGAAACTAGTATGCACGCATTACACAAGGTTGGATCGAATAAGAAATGAGGTTTATAGGGAACAACTAGGAATTGCTAGTATATGTGAAAAAATAAAGGAGGGGAGATTGAGATGGTAAGGACATGTGAAGAGAAGACAACATCATCAGTTAGAGCAGTGGAAACCCTTAATGTAGAAGGAAGGAGGAGTAGAGGCAGACCCAAATTGACTTGGGAGGAGCGGATTAGGCAGGATTTGCTAGAGTTACACCTCTCTGAGGACATGGTTCATGATAGGTATTCATGGAGACGCAGGATTAAGGTTAAGGACTTTTAGAGAATGTCGTTTTTGTATCTTAGTTTAGTGTTAGGCTCTTCTACATTTTAGGCAGATTTTGCTTGTATTTGTTCTTTTGTTGGTATGTCTATTTGGATTCTATGATTTTATATGTGCTGGTATTTGATTGTGACACTTTATCACTATAAGTTTTGCTATTGGTATGTGCGTGTTTATATATTACATGCTTTGGAGCCGAGGGTCTCTTTGGAAGCAGCCTCTCTATCCTCATGGATAGAGGTAAGGTCTGCCTACATCACACCCTCCCCAGACACCCTACCAATCGCTTTTGCTATTTGTGGGATTTACTGGGTACGTTTGTCGTTGTTGTTGTTGTTGAAGTATGCACGCATTCTACAACTACACCATACAAATGCAATCTTCTGTAAAATTTATACTTATACATGAACCCAATTACCCAAATGCAATCCTTAGTTTTAGGGGTGTGCATGAAACCGAAAAAGCTGACGATTTGGTTATATGCATACCTAAAACCCGAAATTTGGTTCAGGTTCTGTTTTGCAAGTAATTAAAACCGAAAAGAACTAAACCGAAGTTATAAGTTTTCATGTTATTTAAAATTTTTAAGTAATTTATAATAATTTAATATATAACATAACCCAAATATTAATCAGGTAGTTATTGACTAACAAAAAAATTTAGGCCCAAAATCATTAGTTTTGGCCAATCTTCTTTTCAACCCAAAATTTTCAAGGACAAATGGATAAAACCGAAACCAAACCAAACCAAATCCAAACTAAAAACAAAAGAAACCGAAGAAACTGAAACCGAACGGTTTTCAAAAGCGAGCAACCCGATCAATACTTAGTTAATTTTGCTATTTGTAGGGCACATGATTGGATGCTAGAACAATGTTTCTTGATTCTGTCTCATTTCCCTTGAATATGCCTAATTAATAATAGTAAAACAAATGTCTAGCAATAAAAACCCTAATCTTGAAATTGAAAGGAATAGTAACCCAGCTATATATAATTAGGGTTTGAGAACTGACGGAAGAAGAGGAGGCCAGCAAGAACACCGGTGGCGGAGGAGTAGACGAATCGGCGAACACCCAGATCAAGATACGCATCCCACTTGGCGTTCAGATCGTAATCAGCAGGAATCTCTTTGGTTTCAGCCATTCTTGTTTGTAAACCTAGTTTCAATTTCAAATGTCAAAAGGATTTTTATTGGCTTGGAAAATAACTTCAGAAGTTAATTTCTTTTTTCTTTTTTTAACGACCACAATCTTTAAATTGGTCGGTTTGCGGCCGATCCCAGTTTGAAACCCTTAGAGAGTTTCTCCCGAATGACATAACCTCTAGTGTCCAAGTCCTCCCCCATCCTCGGAGAAACCTTTCTGATGCCACCTGGCAAGTTGCACCACCACAAAAGTTGAAACCCTCTTATGTAATATGGCCTAGCACGATTTGCTAACCATTAAGGATGATAGAGGTAAGCTTTTGATGAAGGTGACAAGGACCAAGAATTGATTGTACAAGATTGTCCTTAAGATAGCAAACCCCGATAAACGAGTTACCAATCAAGAGAATGATAACAAGCATGAAGTTAGAGGCCCGCCTATTTCGAGTAGGAAATTAAGGGGTGAGTCGGGTGAGTTGGGTACAAAAATCGGGGGGATGATTATTGGCTCCATTGTTGTTTGGCCAGATAGTACGGCCCAACCCAAGAATTAAATGGGGTTGCTTAATAACCAAGTTAAGGTTATTAGGTTTTTCTTGTTGGCTAAGTCAAAGTTAACAATATAAATAGGGGCAACAAAGTTAAGGATTGTCAAGTTGATGCAACCAAGTTAGGATTCATCAAGAGTCAACCCAACTTAGGTTTTAAGAGTTTGTAATTAGTTTTTTGAGTTATATTTTCTTATTAATATAAATGAGAGTTAGTCGTTTAGTTCGTGTTTGTTTGTTGATTGAGACTTGAATTGGTATCAGAGCCAAGTTCAAGAAATCGATAATCAGTCGGCGATACTGATAAGTTGGAGCAGCAACGTGGTACCGTTACAGCGGTGCAGAGAGTAGATTCATGCGGCACCAACTCGGAAACAACCGGTTACCGATGGGGGTATTGCGTCGTGGGCTAAAGAGTGTTCCACGACGACAATTTGATTTGCGAAAGGATTTTTTATCGAAAGTTGGTTTCGTGGTTGTAGGACTTTGTGATAAAAGAATGGGTAAAAGTATCACAAAAGTCAAAAAGGAACATAAAATGTGGTTGTGTAAAGACTATTCTTGAATACAAAGGAAAAAGGCAGGATATTTTAAAGTATTTTAATTTGAAGCACAATTAATGCAATTCAAGAAGAAGAAAAGAATCAGTTGAGTTTTTTCTGTTTACAAGGAATTCAAGAAACAATAAAACAAGTTGGTGTTCACACGATTTGACTTCTTGAGAGACACCGTAACCGGGTTTCGCGAATAAAAGGGTTCGGTTATGAAAAGTCACTGGGGATTGATTTGTTCGTATTTGTTCCAACGGAGTGGAACAAGGGGGTTCAACACTGTTAATGGCGAGTGACGAAGAAAAACCGATAAACCCATGGAAAGCGACTAGGGGGATATCGCTGTAGGTTCCAAAGCTAAACAGAACAAATTACATCACATGGGCGATTGTGGTGGAATCAATCTTGGATAATCAAGGGCTATGGGAACTTGTTCAACCAGATGCAGGTGCGGTTATTGATCGAAGAATAATAAAACGACAAGATCGTTTTTGTTTCATGTGGTGGAAGGTGATATTCTTCTTCAGATTGCTCATTACAAGAAGGCACGAGTAATATGGGCGGATTTGAAAGCATGAAATGTTGGGGTCGAGCGAGTTCAAAAGGCTTGGCTGCTAACTCTGAAAAGTGAATTTAAGAAACTCAAGATGAAGGAAGGCGAGACTGTTGACCAGTTTGCAGGAAAAATAACAGGTGTGGTTTCAAAGTCAACGAGTTTTGGTCACGTATTCGAGCAAGATGTCCTGGTGAAAAAGTTACTAGATGCAGTTCTAGATAAATACTTCCAACTCGTAGCTCCATCGAGAAAAGTGTTGATCTTGATAGTCTGATTTCTAAAGATGATGTTGGAAGACTTAAGGCGTTTGAGGAACTCTTACGAGGGAGAGAATGCAGTTTTGATTCACAACATCAGTTATTTTTCAGTCGATAAGTAGTTACAAAGGCAAGTCGTATGATGTGACATTCGTCAATTTCGGGTCTTGTTTGTATTCGTTTTTGTATTTGTTTATTATGTAAACTGACCCGATTTGTAAACCGAAGCTTATGTTATAATCAAAATGATGGATTTATGTTACAATATTGTTTCACATTTGTTGGGTCTTGAAAACATCCTATTTTTATTTTTATTTATTTATTTATTTTTGTTGTTTTGTGTTTTTGTCTTGATCTATTTTGCATGAAAACTCTTGTGTCTCACACCCATATTTGACCACCAACATTACTCTATATATACACCATCTTTCCTCTTCATTTTCCCTTGCTACAACTCCAAAAAAAAAAAGAAAAACTTTCTCAAACATCAAAGATTCAAGGTTATCTTCTTAAGTATTCTTGAAGGTTTTTAGTCTTTCATCTTAATTACTTTATGTAGCCTTATTAATACTTGTTTATGGTTGTGCAACATATATATAATATACACCCCTTGTTTACCTTTGGTAGTTACTTCTCCGATTCCGGTCGGTGAGGTTTCAGACCTCATAAGACAAGGCTTCATGGAGGACTTCGTGTCCTTGATATATATACATCTATATAACTTGTTCATACATATTAATCTTGCTTATTTTAGTTTGTTGGTCATGTTTACAAGTTCCATGGTTATGGGTTTTTAAGAGTCTATGCTTCGGTTTAACCGTAAATAGCTCTAAACCGTAAACCGAACTTTGTTACTAGTTTTGTTAAATAATTGTTTAAACATACTTATTGTTAGATCTAAGTTTTTAAAATCATTTTTACAAATTCTATGGTTATGGGTTTGTAGAATCTTACCTCGGTCTTAACCCGAAAATGATCCGAACCGAAAACCGAACTTTTATTTAAAGACTTTATTGTTAACTTTTGGTTGTAAAACTTAAAGTAGTTTATTTGTACATTATATACAAGTTTTTTAGTGTTTGGACATGTGAAAACCATCTATGAACTTTTTGTGAGATGGAAACCGAACTAACCGATTCTTACTCGCTTAAGACACACATGTGTGTTTTTTTTAGCCATCAAGACTTGTATATTTCTTTAAAAATAGTTACAAATTGATTTTTAAATATTTTCTTAAGTACTTGGAAATGTTGGATCCAACTTGATCTCATAACAAAGTTTGGACCGACAAAACCGAACACTCGCTTAACGTGCGTTGTTAGTTCTAAAACAATGGAACTACATACTTGGTTAAGTCTTATTAAATTTTATTGAGTTATCTCATAACATTCAATATTTTGGAAAGTTGACTTTGGGTTTGACCAATTATCAAGACCCGGACCGACAACCCGAACACTCGATAAAAAAAAACCGTTTTAGTATCTTTATTCCAAAGGGATTTGCATTCTTGCATTTTACCCACCTTATTACTTAACATAGATTGAGTAAATATTAAGGTTAGATACTTTAACCCGGTTTCGAGCAAACTTACATTTTTAAAGGGTTATTATTATAAATTCTTAAATAGTTACATTTTAAAACCTTAAACTTTAATTATTTACATTTCTCAACATTTATTTTGTTTAAAGACCTTCAAGACAACCTTTCTAAATTCAAGACTTCTTTTATTTTTAGGCATTGTGTGTTAAACTCGTCGTTCTGATAAATTTCCAAATTATCATCTTTCAAGTTTACTACTTGAAGGTGAGTACTTCATACCCCATTTTTCATCTTTTATTTTGGGGGTGACATTTCATACTTATTCAACAAAATGATTTATATTTGAATCTTAAACCACAAACGTAGTTGTATACTTTACCTAAATAATTGCTCGATTTGGTGTTCTATGCTTATATGCCTACGTGTTTATTGCTTTTGGTTGTTGGAACTATAAAATCCTAGACTATTTGGCATCCCCTTATAGCAAGGTGTCGTTAACGTAATGCAATTAATGATAACTATAAAATCCTAGACTATTTGGCATCCCCTTATAGCTAGGTGTCGCTAATGTGTTTAGCGATATCTATTTATCCAAATTACCACTTTTATTTATCGTTTCGTATGCAAGTTTTGTGGCTATCTTTATTATATACTAATATGATTAAAATTATGAATTGCTCACCAACCTTTGTGTTGACAAACTTTATTTTATGAAATGTTGCAGGTTTGCATCTTGGTTGATTTATGATTGTGAAGAAAACGACATCAAAGACCTTAGGATATTAGTAAAAAATGAACAATATCAAATTTTCCATATTTTGTGATATCTTGTTTATGGTTATTTTATGAATAATTGTTATGTGACATTTTCGATGTTGTGAAATGAAATGACTTTATTAAATACTGTCACTTTAATTAGTGTCATGTGCTTATGGACAATCGTTACACCTCGGCATGTTCCGCCGCCTTTGGTCGGGGTGTGACATATGATCAGTCCGGTACCCGAGGTAGAGGTTGGTCAAGTTCACTGGTACGTGGAAGAGGCCGTGACACTGGAGATTAAGACCGAGAGGATGAGGATTAAGATGGTTGACAAGACCCGAGCCCCGGTGCGGAAGCGTGAATAATTGTCGTTATTAACGGTGGAGCTCGGATCTGAGCTAGGATCGAATCGTATTCACTCTTGAAAGGTGTTTTGGACGAATGAGTGGTGTTTGGGAGAGAGCCTGAATCGATTACAATGAACAATAGACTGGATGAACAAATATATGTAATCGAAACACAAATAAAGAAGTGGTGGTATGATTTCATTAGTCAAAAGATTGTCATACAAAGCACTCATACATACACACATACATACAATAAAGATCAGCCACCTCTAGGAGAGCTCATCCTGGAGGCGGCGGCTCTCTCTAAGAGATAAAGCCCTAGATCTCACACAATACGCAATACACTCATGCTAGAAAAATTAACAAATACATCTATTTATACTAGTCTATCATGTCTTGATCTTCAAGCCATCCACCCTTGGTTGAGACCAAAAATATTAATTATTTTTCACCCATAATAATAATAATTAGATGCGTCGGTCTAAAATATAAGTCCCAACAATCTCCCCCTTAGACCGATGCCATCGAATTTCTTCCATGATCACCTCAAAAACTCGTTGTCATTCGTTGAAATTCTCCCCATCACGTTAAGCTTCTCCCGTTGTTCATTTTAAATCATTTCTCCTATATCACATTCGGATACATTTGTATGGGCATATGGACGAGGCTTTGAACTTAGAAGATCAACTTCAAGTAACAAGGTCATCACAAAAAGAAACAAACTCAATGTGATCATCAAATAATCTTCCATTCTTCAAATCTGTTTCTTCCATTGTAAATCATCTTCAAACCATTCCCTGAATCAAAATAGCATTCAAGTCAACCACAACCCGTTCTTGATTGTCAAGTGATTGTTTTCATAGGAGGTTAAACTCTATTGATCATCCGTTCACCATGTTACTAGTGATTACTCTATCTTCTCAACCGTACTAGGAAATCTGAAGACTCACAAACAATGAAACATCTCTAAAGAATCTTGGATTATTGATCTTGATCAACTTTTCCTTAACTTGAGTCTTTTCACTTGATTTGAAACAAGCAATTTGCAATGAAATTCAAGAATTTTTACTCCCCCAATTTCGTTGCAATTGTCTTTGAAAATTGTGTCTTCAAATCAAGTATGGGTGAAACAACCTTGACCATCCATATCAAGATTGTTGATTCTGTAATAAACAAAGATAAACAAAACATTATGTTGGTTGACACTCATAAGGGATAAAATGTGTAAGCTTGGTCAACACTTGTTCTTGTAAAGCTCTTTGATGAAGTTTGTGAAAAATTGATAAGGCTTTGATTTCCTTTTGCTTGTTGATGATTGGATAAAATTTACCAAAATACCCCTGGTATATATCTTCCGTAAAGATCAGCTTGGTCAAATGGTCAACGGAACCAAATATTTCAAAAGTTTCTTCAAAACTTGTAATTCATTCACGAGCATGGATTATCGGTTCACGATCACACATAAGTTCTTTAAATCCCTTCACGAGCATACTCAATTTTTTTTACTCGAGCATGCTCGAGAGCTTGCTCGAAAATACTCTCTTTGTCTTTCATCGAGCATGTTCGAGACCATGCTCGAGACCTTGCTCGAAAATACTTGTGTTTTCTCTTTACTCGAGCATGCATTAGGGCATGCTCGAGGGCATGCTCGAGAGCTTGCTCGAAAATACTTATGTTTTTCTGTCTTTACTCGAGCATGCTCTAGGGCATGCTCGAGAGCTTGCTCGAGGGCTTGCTCGAAAACACTTGTGTTTTTTCTTTTCTTTTTCTGAGCATGCTCAAAAGCAAAAGTGTGCTCGAAAACACTTGTGTTTTTCTTTTCTTTTCATGAGCATGCTTAGGAGCAAAAGTGTGCTCGAAGAAGGGTTTGCTTGAGTAAAACAAAGTGTGCTCGAGACCAAAAGATAGATTATTTTGAGATAAACAAGGATGTGCTCGGGGTTCATGTGCCCGATTCCAAACTTGATGTGCTCGAGATAAGATATGCTCGAGATAAGCTGTGCTCGAGAAAAACACATTTTGTGCTCGAAGCAACACTTACTCAATTTTCATACTCGAGACCATTCTTATCATGCTCGAGACATCCAGACTTCTTTTCTGCATCATCAATCAATGAATATTCCCTTTGCATCTTCCATCTGCTGCTACAAACAATGATTAGATTGCTCCTAGTACCTGTTCATTCTTGACTTCTACATATCAGATTGTACCAGCAGCAATGTTCTTCAATATTCCCTTTACTATTCAAGCAGCACACTAATATCAGAAACAATTACAAGCATATAAAACCCTAATTTTCAGATCAAGAACCAAGCTTCTTCATCTGAAATTAATCGTTGTAGCAATATCCCAGTCATCTCGATATCAACCATCTATCTTCAATCTATCAACAGCCGTTACAGATCTGAAAATCATCTTCAATAACAGTTTTGCCCCAAAACGAGCTAAAAACACTGTTACATCAGATCTGGACCGATATGACCAGATAAACATGAAATTGATGTTGAATCTCCGAACGAGTCATCAACCCAAATCATCAAATAATTTCAAAAACCTAAAAATTTTTCAACAAACCTCATCGGCTTAACGTCCATGGTGGATTCAAGAGCGAGGTGAATCAGATTCAGCGGTTAGTCTGAACGATTCGGCGACCTGCTCTGATACCAATTGTAAAAACCGAGCCTCGGTGCGGAAGCGTGAATAAAGGTCGTTATTAACGGTGGGGCTCGCATCTGAGCAAGGATCGAATCGTATTCGCTCTTGAAAGGGGGTTTTGGACGGATGAGTGGTGTTCGGGAGAGAGCCTGAATCAATTACAATGAACAATAGACTTGATGAACAAACATATGCAATCGAATCACAAAGATAAAGAGGTGGCAGTATGATTTTATTAACCAAAAGATTGTCATTACAAATCACTCATACATACACACATACATACAATAAAGATCATCCACCTCCAGGAGAGCTCATCCTGGAGGCGGCGGCTCTCTCAAAGAGATAAACCCTAGATCTCACACAATACACAATACACAATACACTCATGCTAGAACAATTAACAAATACATCTATTTATACTAGTCTAGCATGTCTTGGTCTTTAAGCCATCCACCGTTGGTTGAGACCAAAATTATTAATTAATTTCACCCATAATAATAATAATTCGATGCGTCGGTCTAAAATATAAGTCCCAACACACACATACATATAATAAAGATCAGCCACCTTCAGGAGATCTCATCCTGGAGGCGGCGGCTCTCTCTAAGAGATAAAACCCTAGATCTCACACAATACACAATACACTCATGCTAGAAAAATTAACAAATACATCTATTTATACTAGTCTAGCATGTCTTGGTCTTTAAGCCATCCACCCTTGGTTGATACCAAAAATATTAATTATTTTTCACCCATAATAATAATAATTAAATGCGTCGGTTTAAAATATAAGTCCCAACAATGGTTGTGACAACCGAGATGGTCAACATCGTCGGTCAAGGCATACAGGTCAAAGAAGAACGAATGACGTCAAAAGGGTATAAAGGATATATCACAGGTTCAGTGTTACAGTTGTGGTAATTTCGATCACATTGTGTCTATGTGCCTGGAGCGTATGAAGAATGAAAGGAAAAAGGAATAAGCGAATTTGAACAAAACCGATAATTTGGATCCTACTTTATTTATGATAAAAGGTCGTCAAAATATGGTTTTTCTGAATGAAGACGGTGTGATTCCAAAACGTTTCGAAGCCGAGCGGATGGAGGAAAGCGTGTGTATCTCTACAACGGAGCATTGAATCGCATGACGAGTAATAAATCGTAGTTTTATGAATTGATTGAACAAGTTATGGGAAAGGTGAAGTTTGGAGACGAATCTTGTATTGGTATTCGGGGAAAAGAGCCGGGCTTAAGTAAAGGGAAAACAGGGGAGCAGTGCCTGTTGACCTATGTCTACTACATCCCAAGCCTACAATGCAATATCATAAGTCTTGGTCAAGCAACCGAAGGTGGATGCAACATTTACATGAAACACGATTTGCTAACCATTAAAGATGATAGAGGTAAGATTTTGATGAAGGTGACAAGGACCAAGAATTGATTGTACAAGAATTAGCCTCAAGATAGCAAGTCCCAATAAACGAGTTACCATTGGAATGAAGAATTTTGTAGGTTGGGATCTTCAAATAATTGGACTAATAGAAGACAAGCCGAGGTCGAGTCGAATTCCAATTAAAGATCCAAGTTTCAAAATTAAAAGTCTAAAGAAGAGTGTTAATAAAACTAAACGCGCGACAAAGAAAGAGATTCAAGCCCAAGGGAAGATGTGAAATGATCATACGAAGCAAGTGTTTCTTCGAGCTATGTGGAGCCCAAAGAACATTACAAGAGATCAAGAAAAGCCTCAGGAGAATCAAGAGAATGATGACAAGCGTTAAGTTAAAGAAAAGAATGATGACCTGTCTATTTCGAGTAGGAAATTAAGGGGTCAGCTAGGTACAACAATCGGAGGGGTGATTGTTGGCTCAATTGTTGTTTGACCCGATAATATGGCTCAACCTAAGAATTAAAAGGGGTTATTAATGGGTTGCTTAATATTTAAGTTATGATTATTAGGTTTTTTGCTAGCTAAGTTAGAGTTAACAATATAAATAGTGGAAACCAAGTTATAGATTGTCTAGATGATGCAACCAAGTTAGGGTTCATCAAGAGTCAAACCAAGTTAGGGTTTGAAAGTTTGTAATAAGTTTTTTGAGTTATATTTTCTTATTAATATAAACGAGAGTTAGTCATTTAGTTCGTGTATGTTTAACAATCGAGACTTGAACAACCTTGTCGCATTTTCGGCTCTCATGGAAGATGATGTAAATTTTTTTAAGAAGTCGAATTTGTGTAGAACTGTCCTATTTGATCTAACGTTCTTTCAGAATGGATATATGGAATCAAACACCTTTGAGTTAAAAGAAGAATAAGCAATCAAGATTATATAATTGATAATATTACAGTTCTTCTAAAAGAAAGAAAAAAAAAAACTCAACTCTTGAAGGTTGGCCCAACCTCAAAACTAAGTGGAAGAAACCTAGTGTTGATAAGCAAAGAAAGATTTTCAAGAACAATTAATCTTGCAACTCAAACTACTTCAATTAATAGAACTACAAGTGAAAGAAAGAACCTCAAAAATTAATATATTAATTTGATAAGATTATGATTATATTACTTGCAAAACCTCGTTTTTTTTAAGAAATCTAGACTCGTACTTGTTACAAACAAGCTTTACAACTTCAATCAAAATAAATATAAACTTAAAATCTTTCAGTCAAGCTAGTTAAGATAAAGTCCATTAGACTTTAGGATTTTGTAAGTTAAAAGTCTTTTCTTTTTCCCCTGAATAATTCAACTATTTATTTTGTTCTGTGATATTTGAAGTTGGGCTTGCAGTATAATCCATCATTTAGTCCGGTTGCTATTTTTTCCAATTAGGCATGCTATGGACTTCCCTTATTTATGTCAATCTTCCTTAATAAATCTCCTAAATCTTCTTATCTAAAACTTCTAATAAAAGAAAATTCAAATGTTTACGTGTCAATCTCCTATTCATCCATTCTTTTAATCTTTGCTGAGAGCAATTCTTGAAGAATAATTATTTTTAATCCTTTTTTTTTCTTTTTTCTTTTTTACAGAACTACGCGGCTTCACACTCAGGCTATCCTAAACCCTAGTCGATCTAAATCTCTCCATTGATTTGATTCTATTATCATCTTCAATTAAACGTATGCTTAGATAAGTAATCGAACTTCTATCTATATCCACATCTTAGTTAATGTTGGTTATTAGGGTTTATTTCTGTTTCAATTTGGTTCATTCTAATATTTGATTAGGGTTTTTTTAGTTTTTAATTTTTCTATCGGTTATTCTATTGCCGCATCTCTGTTATTTTTTTGCAATTCAGAATTACGGAATTTAGTTTTCAATTCGGTTATTTTTTTTTTTTCAATTTAGATGCAGGGCCGCATCTCTGTTTATATTATATAATATGCAAGTTTGTATTGAGTATGATTTCAAAATATAATATTTTCACTAATGACTGTGTGTTGTATGGCAGTTGGGAAATTTCATACATTACATGGCAACATTTGTTTCTAGATTTGTGGTGGGATTCACAGCAGTGTGGCACTGGTAACATTAGCAGTGGTGCCACTTATGGCACTAATAGGAGGTATTCACACAACCACATTAGTTAAACTCTCTGCTAAGAGTCAAGATGCTCTTTCACAAGCTGGAAACATTGCTGAGCAGGTGAGCCACCATCAAATTACTATGTTTTTCATTCTTTTACTTTATAAAAATTTATTCTTTTTTCCTTCTTTAAACTACTCTTTAGAAACAAGTAGCATAATTTTCACTGTTCATCATATGAATATTGCTTAATATTAAAGCATACCTTTCTAGCTTTCTCATTATCTGGATAGATGACATAACTTTCCTATTTTGTTTAATGACAAGAAAGTAACAAGTTTTCCTGATCAAGAAACCAATCTAACATCTAATCTAACAATACTAATAAAAGAAAATAGTGAAGATGATGTGACAATCTCATATTCATTCTTGGTCTAATCTCTCTTCTCATTCACTCTATATATACATGGGTTATGGGGCAAAACCATTTTGACAAATGGGTTATAATTTCCTTTCTAATCTTTCATCCCATTCATCCTATCTCTCCATGGGTTATGGGTCAAAATAATTTTGGCAAATGGGTTATAGTTTTCTTTATAATTCTCTAATTTCTCATCTTATTTATCCTACATATCCATGGGTCATGGGTCAAAACAACTTTAACAAATAAGTTATAATTTCTTTTCTAATTCTCTAACTCTCATCTCATTCATCATAACTATCCATGGGTGATAGGTCAAAATAATTTTAGCAAATGTTGTATATAAGATATTTTTTCTAATTTGTAAATTTAAGATTATAGACTTCTTATTATTTGTACAATATATTTTATTTTATTTTTATCTTTAATTTTGTTTATTTGTTTCAAATAACGGATGTTATTTATTTTTATAATTTGACAAATCCGGTGTAATACACGAGTTCAAAAGCTAGTTTCTTGAATAAATCAATAACTCGTATGTAAATTGTATACATTTGTCGCAAAGAATACCTATTAGTTTTTCTATGTTAGAATGAAAAACTCACTATCTAAACTTACTTCTAAATCTATAATGATATATGACGGGAATAAAACCTTTAACCACTTATATCTATCTATACTATCAATAAAGGCAATTGTTCAACCAAATAATTCTATCACTTTTCTGATTTCAACTTTGGTCACAACATATTTTTTGACGATATAGTAAGGAACCGATCCGATACTGACCTAGTTTTCGATACAGCGCGCTAGCTTAAAGTAGCTACAAAGAGAGTGCTTGGATCATTTCGGTTTTCTGGTGAAGTAACCGGCAGAAACGTTAGAGTTCCTTTCGAGAATCAAGTACGAGCGGCGGCAACGCGTTGGATCAAGTTCGAGCGACGCAAGTGGGATCACAAATAGTATATGATAAATATCTCGATTTTTTTTCTTTTTGTTACTTTGTAATATGTTACATTCATATAATTAAAATATAGGTACTTGTAAAATATTAACATTTTTTTTATTATTTTAATAACTGAAAACTGTATATCATCGTTAATCGTTTGGTCAGATCCTCACCCGAATCGCTGATTCGTCGTCTCATAGCATCTCTAAACAAATCCCAAGCTCCTACTTGCGTGTAAACAATATTAAATTAATGTGTTCTTGTAATTATTAATATCCAAAATATAATTGAAAGTACAACTGCAGTTATTAAGTATTATTAGTTTAATAACAAAAAAGTGCCTTTTCGACTAAAATGTGTGTGTATTACTAGCTGCATAAAATAGTTATAAATGTGTTTAATATATATATGAAGATTTATGAAAATTCAAGAAAGACTGAAATTCATACATATATGTTTACAATTTTTTAGTTTATCAAATATGATAAAATAGAGAAAAAATAGAGAAAACAGACAAAATGTGAGTTAATTTGACTCGGTCAGTCACTACCTGAATTGAGTGAGGCACGTGGAATGGTGAGCAATGGCATTTGAGTTTTGGCAACGAATTATGACGTATACAAATCCAACAATGGTTGGGAGCATGAAGCCAACATCGTTCACAATGTTAGGAATCGGTGTAGACGCGTGATCCATATATACGTTCATGCTCCCGTACCATTGAGCAAATGCTATACTTTATACGTCAAAAATGTTATAAACTACAATATACTTAATTTGGTGCTTATTATTTGTTGGACGTAATTTCCAATTTAATAAGCTCGTCTTGTGTAGGTGACCAGGTTGGATCTATTGGGCCCGTGAAATTCATTTCTATGTACTGGGTTTATGGGGTTGCAATTAGGGTTTTATTATATTTGGTAATGTTTTGGCTAGCAAATTAGGTTAGTCTAGGGGTGTGCAATGGGTATGACCCGGACCGGAACCGGAACCGTTAGACAAGAATATCAAACCCGGAACAGGACCATTTATATATGGGCCGGTTCGGGTTTAAAGCGGGTTCTGAAACCGGTTTTAAATGGGTTTCCTGTGAACCCGGTTTGCATGAAAATTTTGACTTTTTAAAGATCAAACTGGTTACAAGGTAAGTTGTGTATCTTTTCAACCAAGACATCAAATAAAAACTTATTCATTAAGTATTATATTGGCTTATTTTCATATTATTCTACGCATCTTTGTTTTAGATATTAGTTTTTTTGCTAATTTGAATGCAACCCATTTAGTGCAACAGCCCTCTACAAGGAAAGCTGAATGTTAGGCATATATAATTTTGGAAGAATTCAGTAAATTTCAATGTTTCATACTCCAATCCATCGTATAATTATAAAATGAATACCGATTTATGAACAACTATTTATAACAATGAAATCATGGAGGTATAACTATGCAAGGTACTTTAAAAGTGGGCTGGTTGTTATTACTTCACAAGTTTCACCTTTTCTAACAGGTTCAGAACCGGACCGGACCGGAACCCGTTTAGCCATAAAATACAGAACCGGAACCTGGACATGGTTTTTAATCAGGGTCTGTTAAACGGGTTTGGTGGGTCGGGTACATGGGTTTGACGGGTATAACTCATGAAATGCTCACCCCTAGGTTAGTCTATATAAACCGAGTTACGGTTAGATATTAGAAAAACACACGAGATGCAACCTGTTAGAGTTCATCTAGAGAAACACGAGTTATGTGTAATAGGGGTTTTTCAATTATATTTTCTTTATATAATATTGAGAGTTATTCAATATTAATCATTGTGTATTTACGTTTTAGTGATCAATTCGTCCTTGAGTTATTTCTATAGTTATTACTATTATTTTAAACTCTTTTTTAATAGGTATAAGTAGTCAGAATGATAAGTTAATTTTTGTAGCCACTATCATGTGATTAATAACTTTTTATGCCCATAATTTATTTCAAAACCCATTGGAAAAAAAAACAATTTTAGCTATTAAAAAGATGGGAAAACTTTTGATTATCAAAATAAAACACAACAAAAAAGTTATTACTATTCGTTTGATTTTTCTTATATATAATTTTCAAATACACACTTGTTTTTTTAAGTGATTGTACTAATATTAATTTTAAACTTTGCTATAATATTCAACTATATGTTGTTTAAACAGAAAGTCTAAAGTTGAAAAAATAAAGTTGTAAGGAGGATGTGACAGAGAATATGCACTCATAGTTAATCATAACCTTAAAAGTAAAAGATTCCCCAACCCCCTTAAACTTCGCTGGAATCAGCATTCCATTCGCTGGAGAAAATGATTAGTACTGAAAGTTTATAATATTGTAGGGTTTAAGGTTTATACATATGTGAGGGTATTGGTAAAAAAGGATTTGGCCTGAGGAAGAGGATGTGAAACAATGAGAAGGCACAAGTGTATGAGAGTGAGTTAACGGTGATGATATTTGCGTATATTTATGTAATTGGGTTATGAAACGTAATAGCACGTGTAATATGCTATAAATGCACATTGTTAAAGCATAACCGAAACTATTTACAGACCTTGACGACCATGTAAATTGGTTAGATACACATCTATGCTGTCTAAAAAGTGAGAACTCGACTTTGCAAATGGTATAATTATTGTACTCGTAACAAAATTCTTGATCTTAAGATATAACTTTTTATAAAAAACGAATATATGAAATTATTTAGTTTAAAAGAAGTGATAAAAGTTAAGGTCTGTTTGGTATGAGGTAATGAAATGAACAAGGAAATGAAATGAACAAAAGAATTGAATGGACAGATGAATGAAATAAATCATTATCATTATATACTCTTGTTTGGTTACCAAGTAGGAATGAAATGAATAATCATTTTTTTTACTAAATAGTAAACTATACATGCATATATTTTTTGTCGGTTAATGGAACAATAATAACATAATACGATACAATAATAAAAATATAATAATAATTATAATTTAATAATAGTTATACTACAACAAAATAATGACTTTGCAAATGGTATAATTATTGTACTCGTAACAAAATTCTTGATCTTAAGATATAACTTTTTATAAAAAACGAATATATGAAATTATTTAGTTTAAAAGAAGTGATAAAAGTTAAGGTCTGTTTGGTATGAGGTAATGAAATGAACAAGGAAATGAAATGAACAAAAGAATTGAATGGACAGATGAATGAAATAAATCATTATCATTATATACTCTTGTTTGGTTACCAAGTAGGAATGAAATGAATAATCATTTTTTTTTACTAAATAGTAAACTATACACGCATATATTTTTTGTCGGTTAATGGAACAATAATAACATAATACGATACAATAATAAAAATATAATAATAATTATAATTTAATAATAGTTATACTACAACAAAATAATAATAATTAATAATTATTGATAATTTTTCATTTCATTTCATGAAAAATAAAAGAAAAAACACATTTTATCAAGGAATGAAAAATGCTATATATGGAAGGAATTTCATTCCTTTGAAATGATCCATTCCATTGATTAATGTAAACGAAACATGTTTTATTTAAATTAATGCAATGGTAAATCCCCCCCCCCCTCCCTTTTTTTACTTCTCAAGTAAATTAATAACTTATAATTAATGCAAGTTAAATAACTTTTAATTACTCTAAGTTAATGATACATATTGCTTTCAACCTCTTAGCCTAAAAAAGTTTTGTATTTGATCCACTCATCCACATATATAAATGTAAACTTTTTGTTATAAAAAGTCACTTTAGATGAGAGAGACTTTTTGTTATTTGTGCGTGGTTGCCTAACTCAGAGGGAGAGTTCACATATTTTTTTGTATAGCGTGTGTATAGTGTATGCATCATTTTTATGCTTGTCAATATAAAAATTACACATCTTTAATCTTTTATACACTGATCTAATATCTTTTGAAATTTTTTTGCATAGACGCATTCCACTAGTAAATTTACCCAATTTATGCATTGATTATCGTCATTGAAAAAATAACGAAACACAATGAAAGGTTTGGGAATCATTAAACTCACCTTCTGAGTTTCTTCTTTTTCTTACCAAACATGTCCTTCCGTTCAAAAAGTTTGTGTATCAATTTTTTCACAATAAATATTCTTTACCAAAAAAACTCTATAATGCGTCATATACGTATATACTAGGTAATTCATTTAAAGCACTACTATATACAATTCACATAAAATTATTATAAGTATGTGTATACTTTGTGTAAATGTGTATGATGACACATGCATGCTGTGTCATACTGATATGTCGTTTTTGCATGCGGACAAAGAAGTCTTTCGTAAGTCTTTGTTACAACTCACTTGTTTCACATATGCCATGTCACATTTAGGGCCTGCTCAATTTAGTCGGAGGCTTAAAGCTATCTATAATCTTGAGGCCTTTTTTTATACTTGTAGCATTAGAGAGTATCCAAAATTTACAGATGGATAATATACAAGGACATCACCTCTTAACTTATAGTCTATCACTTACTTACTAATTCTAAAAAAAGAACTTCTTTCAAAATCCCAAACACACCATCGGAGTAACTCGACTCGTTTGGGACAAGGGAAGTGACCCTTTTATATTATTGTTATATTAATTGTTGTAGTTCATATTTTAGCAAAAAATTTGTCATTTTCAATATTATTATGTACAAAAATCGTGATTACTTGCTCAACTTTATGTTGACAACCTACATATTTTCACACATAGCGCATGCAGCTATATGGGATGAAGCAAGTGATGAAGTTTAGAATGGACCTTAGGTTGCATGTCGAATAAAGATTTATTTTTGTTTTTGAAGATTTAATTGTAATGTTTTTCCCTTTGAGACAATGTTAAGTTTTTGTGTAGGTGTCCGTTTTATGAAATAAATAATTTAGATATTGACACGTGTAATTTACTTAGTGTCTTTTGAGCTATGTTATAAATTATGTCGCGCCCCAGCATGTTCCGTTGTAGGTTGAGGTGTGACAAGATAGATGGTTAGACGTAACGACCTAGTAGCATGCTTAGTGCACCCTACTTGTTTAAATTTTTATACATAACTTAACATATTTAAATTGTTTATCGTATACAATTGTACAAGCAAGCAAACACTCATTTTGAGGCTATGCCTCAATCTCAAAATATATTTAATTGATTCAATAGGCAATACTAAATAATCAAACTTAGATGCACTCCTTATCAAGAACTAAATTTAGCAAGATTAATTAACAAATACCTATCAATAACCTAGCACCTAACAGTTATTTAGGTTAGCAACACACTTAAGTTTATTTGATAATGTTATTCTTATGATCTTATTGCAAATCAAGCACAAAATAATCAAGAACACAAAGTAACTTGACCTAATAGCGACCTATCATATGACAAACAATAATCAAGGCAACTATGGAATAAAATTCATCAAACAATCCTAAGTATCCATATGCATCAATTTAATATGATAAATCTTTTACTAATTTAATATGATTAAATCTTTGACCTGTTAATTGCTTAGTTGAGTCACACTGGCAGGGACCGTTTGATAATCAGTTCCGTGTGTTAGCGAGCGTGGATGCCTAAGTAACCGGTTAGTCAGTCTGTAGTTGACACATGATAGTTTATCTGTTATGTGCATGAGTTTGATGTTAGTTGGCATACTTGGATTCCTGGGTGTGATTTGTCCTTGTTAACTGATTGAATCTTTGATTACTTGTTTGTTTATTATAAACCCCAATTTGTTTGCTAGTGTGATCAGTACTTTACTTGAACTACTTCATAATGTTAGGAATTGATTTCACTTCATACTGACCACATACTTCTCGTGTTCGACACCCTACTTACCCTAGCTTGCTTAGGTGATTAGGACACTGAATTAATTACTTTTGACTATATAGCGACAGTTTAGCATCAAAATGGCGCCATTGCCGGGGAGTTTGTGCGCTTAGTGTTTTTTTGTTAATTGATTTCTTTGTTTAATTTAGTTGTTATTTTTATTTTTAGCTAAGTTTACTTTATTTTCCCATTTTACGTGGGGTGTGTTCGTTGTGCAGGTAACAGGTTTATGCACACCCGCTATACAGGAAGAAATTCTCCATTGATTTACGAGCCAGAGATTGAACGTTTAGCTCGGCAGAACCGAGCTCAGATCAGACAGTCAGATATGGAAGGTCAGCACCAGAATCAAAACCAAAAACCACCACCAAAAGTTTTCCAACCCGAACCTAACCCACCAAATAATCAAAATCCACCAATTAATGACCTACCACCACCAATAAACACCAATCAACAACCCTAAAATTTAGAAACCGAAACCAAAACCGAAACCTTGACAGACCCGGGCCATCAGTCCCGAACAACACCCCTCGTCATCGACAGCCGATTATACAAGATTTTGACCATGTTAGTATTCACACTGAAGACGAAGAAGAGGGGGATGAGGAAGAACGGGGACCAATGAATGACGGGTTTGAGCCGAGAAATGCAGATGAGGGTATACAGGTTGAAGACGTTGATGAGGTCAAGGAACTGGTTAGGGTGAGAGGTAACAGGTGGAGGAACAGAAATCCGGATCGGGGTGGTATAGGAAGATATCGGGAGGAATGAAGACAGCCGATTCAGGTGAACCGAGGATGTTTTGAGGAACCAAGGGCTAGACGAAGGAATTATGGGCTCCCGGCTCAAGGTGTTAACAGTCGGTTCAGACCAGCTATTTCAGATGGTGCCTCACCGATTGTCCCACAGTTACACGTACAGGGACAACCGACATTTAAATCTCGTCTGTCCTACATCAACATAGTTCCCCATTTTCACGGACTGGGATCTGAAGACTCGTATTCACATCTGTAAGAGTTTTCAGCTATTTGAGGGTCTATTGGTGACGGTACGTATGATCAGGATGAGGTTCGGTTGCGGTTGTTTCAGTTCTCACTTAAAGAGAAAGCCAAACACTGGTTCAACTCGCTAACGGTGCACAGTATTGAGAACTGGGGTGAGATGCGGCAAGTGTTCCTTAACGAGTATTATTCACAGTCGAAGACCATCGAGGTCCGCATGGAGATTAGACACTTTTCACAGTTACTGGGTGAGTTGTTTCATGAGGCCTTTACGCGTTACAAGGAAATGATAAGAAGTGCCCGCACTATTTGATTGAGTTGTGGGAGTTGGTTAAGTGTTTCATTGATGGGTTGACGTATGAAGACAGAAAGCATTTGAAAGCTTCGTGTAATAGTCAGTTGTTGAATCAACCCGAGGAAGATGATTGGGAATTTTTGGAATTTATGTGTGAAGATTCCAAGGCAGAGGCAGTTGCAGACCGAAGGCGAAAACACGGGGTCACCCGAACGGTTAAATCAGCCTCGAGCGAGTCAGACAGAATTGCAGAGTTGGAACGGGAACTCGCGGGTTATCGAAAAGAGAAGAAGAAAGAGGTTGGTAAAGTCGGGGTGAAATTCCCGGTTTGTGCAGATTGTGGAGAGTTGGGGCATAAAGTTGAAGATTGCCCCGGGTTTGATGATGATGACGAGTACCCCGACGAGGAGGAAGTCAGTTACGCGTACGGGGATTCTAAGGGCCAAGGGTTCAATTCAAATACATATCACCCGGGCCTAAGGAATCACCCGAATTTCATATACGGGAACGCGTTGAGTCAGTCGAATTCGAATTTTCAGGGTCCAGTCAGAACCGACAGCAGAACAGCTACCGTCCGGGTGGTTCGAACAGTCAGAGTAATAGTCGGGGTTATAACAGAGATGGTTACCGGGGTAATAGTTCGTCAGGTAATCAGAATCAGGACCAGCAGAAGGGTAGTTCGGGAAACTCAGACGAGTCAATTCATTCAAAGTTAGATGCGTTGTTGAAAGTCGTGACTGATAATCAGAAGGAAACGCAGAGACAGTTCGAGTTGAGAGATAATTCAGCAGAAGCAATGTCAAAGCATATTGGTCAGCTTGCAGCAGACATGGCAAAGTTGCAGAAAACCGCGGGTCAGTTACCGAGTGATACCACAGTGAACCTGCAGCACTTCAGTTCGAGTTCGAAGAAGCACATCAATCAGGTAAGCATTTTAAGAAATGGGAAAAAGTATGATAATAAGGTTGGGGGACCACCATCTCGGGTTGATGGGGTGGTGGAAGATATTTATGAAACAGTCGTCAACGATGACGAACTAGAACCGGTTTTAATTGAAAATAATAAAAGTGAAATTAAAATAAACGAACCGGTTCTGAAGGATGGTAACAACAATGCTAAGGACAAGGGGAAGGTTAAAACTGTCCCCTATCCCGATGCCTTGTTGTCACCACCAAAGGCGAAGATGGCATCTAAACAGGGCCCATAACAGGAAGAAATGTGGGAAACGTTTAGACAGGTTAAAACTAACATTCCACTTTTAGATGCCATAAAACAAGTTCCCACCTATGCGAAGTACTTGAAAGATTTGTGCACAAAGAAATGGAACCGAAAGATCCCTAAACAGATTAATTTAACAGATAATGTAAGTACAATTCTTTCGGGTGCTCTTCCACCCAAGTTACAAGATCCAGGAACGCCTATTATATCCATTCAGGTGGGTGATTTTAAAATGACACGGGCACTCTTAGATCTTAGAGCTAGCATTAGCATCCTCCCGGGAAGTCTGTACGATCAGTACGACTTCGGTCCGCTTCGGGCAGTCGCGACTACAGTTGTTCTCGCAAACCAGACACCAAAACTTCCCCGGGGAATGTTACATGATGTAATCGTCAAGGTGGAAGATATTTACTTTCCAGTTGACTTTTTGGTTCTCGATTACGTTTCGGGTGAGAGAACCAAACAGCCCACGGTTATCCTCTGTAGGCCATTTATGGCCACCACAAATGCCAAAATCGATTGTCGAACCGGTATTGTAGACTTAGCATTTGGTAACCACAAGCTTAGACTTAATGTTTTCACACACGTAAATAATTCTCCAGTTGCTGATGAATGCTTTATGGCGGACATTATTGACGAGTGCATTCCGCTATACGACTCAGTCGTGGACACGGATGGCACAGCGGAGACGTGTTTTATGTTTGACAGATTACAGGTGGAAACTGATAATCAGCTGGAAGAGGAGGAGAAGAAGCTGGAGGTTGCAGCTTTACGGGGAGATCGACCCCCGTGGTCGGTTCAGGTGGAACCGCTTCCCGAGAAGATCGATACCGGGTTGAAACCATCTTTACAGGAAGCACCGAAAGTCGAGCTAAAGGAGCTACCGAGGCATCTGAAATACGCGTTTTTAGGTAAGAATGATACATTGCCTATTATTATAGCTTCTAACTTGTCTTTGGAACAGGAATCTGCTTTGCTGAAGGTGTTGGTTGCGAATAAGGAGGCGATCGGGGGGACCATCGCGGATCTGAAAGGGATTAGTCCCTCGATAGTTATGCACAAAATTTTGACACATTCGGATGTGAAACCCGCACATGATGCACAGAGACGGTTGAACCCGAACATGTGGGAAGTTGTGAAGAAGGAGGTGCTGAAGTGGCTCGATGCTGGAATTATTTTTTCCATTTCAGACAGCACATGGGTGAGCCCGACTCAAACAGTCCCAAAGAAGGTGGGCATCCAAGTCGTCAAGGACGACTGAGGTAACGAGGTTGCCACCCGATCGGTAAGCGGGTGGCGTATTTGCATTGATCATCGAAAACTAAACGCAGCAACATCGAAAGATCACTTTCCGCTTCTGTTTATCAATCAGATTGTGGAAAAGCTATCAGGTCAAAAATTCTATTTGTTTTTAGATGGTTATTCGGGTTATAACTAGATAACTATTCATCCTGAAGATCAGGAAAAAACTATGTTCGCATGCCCGTATGGTACTTTCGCATTTAGGAGAATGCCATTCGGACTATGTAACGCCCCCACCACCTTTCAAAGGTGCATGATGAGTATTTTTTCTGATATGGTGGGGGAGTCCTTAGAAATCTTTATGGATGATTTCTCAATTTTTAGCACATCTTTTGAATCTTGTTTACATCAGCTCGAAAGAGTTTTAGAAAGATGTGTTGAAACAAATTTGGTTCTTAGTTGGGAGAAGAGCCATTTTATGGTCCAGGAAGGGATTGTATTGGGCCATGTTGTGTCGAGTCGTGGGATCGAGGTGGATCGAGCCAAGGTTCAAGTTATTTCCACTCTACCTCATCCCAAAAATGTTAAAGGCATTAGATCTTTCCTCGGTCACGCTGGGTTTTATAGAAGGTTTATTAAGGGTTTTAGTGACATCACCAAACCCTTATGTAACCTATTGTTAAAGGATGCCGTACTTGATTTTAATGAGGAATGTGCTAAGGCCTTCGACATTCTGAAACAGAAGTTAGTGGAAGCCCCGATCTTGCAATCACCCGACTAGAAATTTCCTTTTAAAATTATGTGTGACGCGAGTGATTATGTAGTCGGGGCTGTTTTGGGTCAACGGGTTGAGACGAAACCCATTATCATATACTATGCAAGCAAAACCCTCTCGGATGCTCAGTTGAATTATACCACAACCGAGAAGGAGTTGCTCGCAGTAGTGTATGCTTTGGATAGATTCCGTTCTTACATATGGGGTAGCAAGGTAATTGTTTATTCAGATCATTCTGCAGTGAGGTATCTCATGGACAAGAAAGACGCAAAACCTCGGTTAATAAGATGGGTTTTGTTATTGCAGGAATTTGATTTGGAAATCCGGGATAAAAAGGGAACATAAAATGTCATTGCAGATCATTTGTCCAGGATTGTGTTAAAGGATGGAGACCGGGACGGACCCATAAACGAGTCTTTCCCCGACGAACAGATTTTGGCGGTTTCTCAAAACCCTTGGTTTTCTCATATTGTCAATTTTAAAGTCGCAGGTGATTTACCCGAGCATTGGCCAAGGAGGAAGAAGAAACAGTTGGTGTCACATGCGAAGCAGTATATTTGGGATGACCCAGATCTGTTCAAGATTGGAGCTGATCAGATGATTAGGTGATGCATACCTGAGGAGGATGTTAGATTAGTGTTGGAGCACGCACATTCATCTGCGTGTGGTGGTCATTTTAGCGGACAGAAAACCGTGAGAAAAGTGTTAACTAGTGGCTTTTATTGGCCAACACTGTTTCGAGATGCTCATGAGTTCGCGACACGTTGTTTAAAGTGTCAACAACTCGGGAGTATTTCCAAGAAAAATGGGATGCCCTTGAAACCGATCCTAGTAATTGATATCTTTGATGTTTGGGGGATCAATTTCATGGATCCATTCCCGAACTCGTACGGTAATTTATACATCCTCGCCGTCGATTATGTGTCCAAATGGGTCGAGGCGATAGCCACTAGGACCAATAATCACCTTGTAGTGTGTAATTTTGTTCAAAGCAACATATTTTCAAGGTTTGGAATTCCCCGAACTATTATTAGTGATGGGGGCTCTCATTTTAAAATTTTTAAATTTGGAAAGTTTCTTAAAAGATATGGGGTGGATCATAGAATTGCAGCACCTTACCATCCACAAACGAGTGGACAAGTTGAAGTTTCAAATCGGCAGATTAAACAGATTTTACAGAAAACTGTTCGGACGGACTGAAAGGATTGGTCAACGAAGTTGACCGACGCCCTATGGGTCTACCGAACCGCTTTTAAAACGCCGATTGGAACCACACCATATAGACTTGTGTATGGGAAGGATTGCCATTTACTGGTTGAGATTGCACAACGTGCTTATTGGGCTACTAAGGAAGTTAATACTAGCTATGATGATGCATGTAAAGCTAGGAAATTAGAATTGTGCGAGATCGAGGAGTTGTGGGATGAAGCGTATGAGTGTGCATCGGCTTACAAGGCAAAAATGAAGAAAGTTCATGACGCGAAGATCCGGTTGAAAAGCTTTAAGATTGGTCAAAAGGTATGGTTATACAACACTAGGATGAAGCTTTTCCCGGGTAAGTTGAAGAGTAAGTGGACGGGCCCGTTTGTGATTGTTGGAGTTGGTAATCACGAGCAGTTTGAGATGGAAGACTTAGATGACCACATTCGACAGGTGGTAAATGGCTATAGGTTGAAGCCATATTTAGAGATGGATGATATTCACAAGATGGACAAAGAATCGGTAAGATTCATTGTGACCTCACCGGTTTATGAAGACAATTGAAATATTCGGGGCATTGTCGAGCTGTAGACACGCAATTCAGCGCTGACCGGGAGGTAAACCGGGGTTTGTAAGTGTGTTCTATTTTACTATTTGTTTGTCGAGTCGTTGTTTGACTTTTGTCTCGAGTTATGTGAAGCAAATCCCAAGTGTGGGAAGGCTATTGGTGAAGTGTGCATCATGGAGCTTCGGTAAGCTTTTGGTCAATTTCACGGTGTTCCAGGTACATATTGCAAATTCCGACTTCCAAAACGTGTTCAGGGTGATGTCGGGATGTTGAAAAGTAACTGGGTCGGAAAATGCCCGACCCCAAGTCGGCAAAAACTTTCTGTTCAGCGGGACCATCGCGTAGGGCGATGGCCCTGGATAGCCCACCATCGCGGTACGCGATGGTAGCTGAGGCAATCCTGACGTCTGACGTCTTCGCGTAGCGCGATGACGCCAAACCAGACACCATCGCGCTACGCGAAAGTGTTTGAACCCTAATTTGACTGATTTTGGGTCGCGTAGCGCGACGCCATTATCCATGACCCATCATGCTACGCGATGGGTCGTGGATCATCCGAATATATATATATATATATATATATATATATATATATATATATATATATATATACACTACCACCGTCCTTCCCTTTCCCTCTTCCCTCTTCTCTCTCGTCTCTCTCTTCTCCCTTTCCCAACGCCATTGTTATCCACTGACCACCGTCCGTCACCGTCTGTTTGCCGGCCACCATCATTCACCACATCACCTCTCTCTCCCTCTCTTCCTTCCTCTTCCATCACTCCACAACCACCATCTACCACCACTGTACACCATCGCCGGTCACAGCCCACCACCATCGCCCCTCTGTTCACCAACATCATCCATCTTCACCATCCTTCGTCATCACCTCTGACCACTACCGTCTCTCCGCCTACTCGCCACCATAGTTGGTCACTGCTCCTCTTTTATATTTGGGATTCCAGCTTTCGAGGTAACTGTTTAATCTATTCGTAGCATAAGTTAAGGTCGGATTTAGTTGTCATGGTTAGTATGTAAGTCGATTCTTGAGTCATGGTTGAGTTTGGTGTTCGTATTAACTGCGGTTAGGATTAGTGTGTAGTTAGTTGCGGATGTCAGGACACTTGGATTGAAAAGGTTATGGGGGTTGAAATTAAATTTTGGTTGTCGGGTTTTTGTGGGTTGATTTTTAGCGGAATTGGTATTTGTCGGGTCGATTTTAAATGTTCGGATATGGGTCGAGTTTCGTATTTTTAATAATAATAATAATAACAATAATAATAATAATACAAGTAAAATAAATAATGAATAATAAATTTCTTAAAATTTTGAAATTATAATACTATTTTAATATAAGAATTATAAAAGACTTAATTTAATATATAATATATATAATATCATATAATAATATTTTAATATTTTATTTAATACTAATAATAATATTAATAATATTTTTCTAATATATTAATATAATTTAATATTATAATAATATATAATCTAATATAATATTTTTTTAAAATTTTACCTACTAATAATAATACTAATAATATATATTAAATTAACTTAATATTTTAATAATAATATATATAATTTGAATTAATCTATAATTTTAATATAACATAATAATTTAATTTAATAATATTATAATAAAATAAATGGATTTCGAGACCCGATCTGCCCGATTCTGTGAGTCCCAAGTCGAGTTCGTTGCATTGCACGTTTTTTGAGACTATTGTCAATTGTTTCTGATCGTTCGAGTCAGTTTTGTTCGAGTCGAGTTGTTGGTAGTGTCGTGTCTCGGGATTTTGAGCGTTAATCGTCGTTCGGTTATCCGCCCGTACTCAATCTCTATTTGGGCGGAGATACCTGGATTCATTTTAGATGTAAATAGGATATCCCGAATTTTTCTCGTTTTTCGCGTCTTATATTGATATTCTATCTCTGTCGTGCAGTATGTTAGAGGGTCAAGGTTCTTCAGCAGGCACCGTCGGGCGCAAGAGACAGAGACCAGCAGGCGCGGGATAACGTGGTCCTGTTACGCGCCCGAGAGGAGCTCCGGATCCCCCACAGTTCGTGGTGCGCCCACCACGGGTCATCAGGTACGATGGGGACGAGATCTCGATCACTCCTGATACGGTTCGGGAGTCGATCATGGGGGACGACCGCCTGATCCCTCATATCATTCTCTGATTCGCTCATTTGTCGGAGGAGCAGACTTCGTATCGCCACTTTATAGCGATGCAGCTGCTCCGACATCGGACGATTGACTGGGTACTGCTCCGTTCTATAGACCAGGAGGGGGTTGTCTGGGCGATGTTGAGCGATCGGTGGGTCCAGGTCCTCACGTGTGACTCAGTACAGTACGTCGAGCTCACACATGAGTTCTTTTCTACTTTCCGAAACGTTCCCATCGATTTCTCCAAGCCCCACGCGGTGTCGTTTGCCCTTGGCCGGCAGACATTTGAGATGTCCGTACCTCATTTTGCCGTATCTACCAGCTTCTACACCACGAAGGAGGTGCTGACCCCGACATTCCTTACGAGTGTCCGGGGTTATACTCTTCGGGCACAGACTGACCGAGAGTTTTGGCTGACTGAGGCCCAGTTGGGCCAGTTTTGGGCCACGATAGCGAACGGGGCCCACTCGAGCACCGTTGTCGAGTCGTCCATTCGGGACCCCGTCCACCAATACCTTCACCGCATTGTTGCCTGCTCTATCATGGGCCATCATTCGGGCCACGAGAAGTGCAGCAATATTGATCTTTTTTCATTGCTATCGATGATCACGGGCCGGGAGGCCAATATAGCGACATTGCTTCTTGCGTCGTTCTCCCGAAGCCGTGGTTGGCAGGGCCAGTCAGCCCAGTTAGCTATGGGGCCGTACATCACTCGTATTGCAGAGCACATCGGGGTATTTGATCGTTACCCGCTAGAGTATTTTACCCGAGGGCCTGCTACGACCCCGTACGCATTGGAGGACGCCCGGAAGGCTGGGATATGCGAGCTACACGATCCACCTACGCTCGTCCTGGTCCGACAGGGTCCTCAGGCACCACCACCTCGTGGGACAGACGTGGCTGTCGCGCTTCAGATGGGTATTCCGACTCATCGACAACCCATATCTGTCCCGCACATCATGAGACCACAGCAACAGCATCCTCTCAGCCAGCCACAGCAGCCGCAGAGCCAGTCACACTCGAGAGCATACATCAGCAGCAGATGGAGATGCGGGCCCACATGGCCCGCTAGGAGGAGTATATTCGTATTTTGTTTACTCATCTGCAATTACCGATCCCATCATCCTTACAGCCACATCAGAGCGCTGGAGATCAGGCGGAGGCATCTGGCTCGGGTCAGGCAGCTGATCAGCCTGACCCCGTGGGAGGCGAGTAGATGGCAGCAGACGCCGGTTACCGTTTTTGGTTGTTTTTCCATTTATTTTGTTTTTATTCATATGGTCTGTATTATATTATATTATATTATATTATATTATATTATATTATATTATATTATATTATATTATATTATATCATATCATATCATATCATATCATATCATATCATATCATATCATATCATATCATATCATATATTATATTATATTATATTATATTATATTATATTATATTATATTATATTTGGGAAAAGATGCATGGGTAACCGGTTGGGTAACACTTGTATATATATCTTGTGATGGTTGTCTGCTGTATTTGATCTGTATATTTGTATATATTTGTATTTCGTTTGTGTTGCTTTTGGAAAATTGTGGTTGTGTTCACTATAAACCCTCACGAGATCTCACTTATCCACCCGGGCTACCGGGGGGTTTAAAGGGCTTGTTGCGTACGCTAAATGCAATCGTGATTTCTATGAAAGTGAGTTAGGATTTTTTTTTATTTTGAATTGGTTAACAAAATTTTTTATGAAACCGAATAACTCGACTCGGTAATGTTTTTATAATATAATAATTTAACTCTCAAAAAACCTAAGTCTTATACTTGTGAGTGGTTGCTTATACATGTCTCGAGATTTGTGCATATTTGGTTTGTCGGTATTGGTCAGAGATGGAGACGTATGTCACGAGTGTGTTGAGAGTTATGGGCCGAGTTTAGCATTGCATTGTCGTGATTATCAGGTGATTTTGGTTTCATAAACAATTTTGTTGTTTTTATTTTAGTTGTTAAAACTGTAATTATATAATTTGCTTAAACCCATCACATTTGTTCCCCGAGTTTTTGAGTAGTAAACTACCAGTTCAACCCTGTCCCTCAAATGATTATTAATTGTTTTATTATTTTAACATTGAGGACAATGTCAACCTCAAGTGTGGAGATGGGGGAAAATTGAAATTTTTAGCCCAATAGTACCTCGAAGAGTATTCAGTAACATAAGTTATTAACTGTCACTTATTGCTATTAATGTCAAGTTAGAGGTTTTTGGTCATGGTTGGTTTTTCAGCTTCTCGATAGTTTTCCCGAAATTTTTTTTTAAATGAAAAGTTGAAAATGGAATCGTTTCGGCGGGGATAACGAGTCAAGAGGACGGGTATACATGTTTCATATCAGCAGCCTTTATTTCCAGACATATTGTGAGATTAGCCCCTATACTTAATACACATATTATATAATAGATATAAAACATGTCTTGTCATTTATTGAGGGAAACCGGTATGTTTTACAGAAGTAGAACTTGCTTGTCACATGCATTTCGAGATCTTAATACCACCACCTGTATGGATATTAGGACTTTAGAAAACCCATTCCGTACATATTTCCTCACTAAATAAATTCCTTACCCGACATTATCCCCTAGGAGCCGTTTGGATCATATTCCTTTTTCATTTGCTAAACTGAACATTACATACCATTTCAGCCTTGGCGTTTGTTTTATTTTTACCCGTGTGATGAAATCCAATTCGTTATCGAGTTGTATATATTTCGAGTTGTACTTAGTCAGACGAGTTGTAAAGTTCTGAATTGTAAATATCAGTTATTGATGCAAAAAAAAAATATAGCAAAAGGATAAAAAGAAGTTATCAGTTTAGTATTTCAGTTGTTTTTAGCAGTTGAGTATGTAAACAGCAGTTGATTGTGTAATTTGTTCATTTGTATTCTTGAGTCTGTATATTGGTTTGTTTAACTGGGTTTCATCCACCCGAGTCACTAAATAAGCCTAATCCGCACCCAAACCTAAGCCTCAGCAAAACCTTAGTCCGAGTCTTTATGCAACCGATGGTTAATGGGTGGAGATAGACTGACCTTCAAGCGTATTAAGTTGTAACTCATATTAGGTATTTTGATGGCAGAGACATATACTAACACATCTTTTGCTAGTCCAGATATTAAACCGAGAGGAGTATTGATAGTGTGAGGGGTGTGAACATGTATGCCCTAACCGGAAACAAAGTACACTTTTCTGGGCGATTCTAGGGTTTTATTGTAGCATTAACTTTATTTGTGGGTTGTCAATCTAGAAAGTGTCAGTCTGGAAAACTAGGTATGACCTTAAACCTTACTAGTATTAATGGTGATAATTGATTGACCTATTATGGCGGTTAATGTCTACTTTAGAGTTTTGCTTGAGGGCAAGCAAAAGATAAGTGTGGGGATGTGATGTTCGGTTTAATTGTACATATATTAACGTGTTAACATACTCGTTTTAATTGTTTAGTTTAGGAACTTTAGTACTTCATACGTGTTTATTGTATTTCAGGTCACAGGTACTTAACGCGCTTAATTTGGACCTGTACGAGCACGGAATGAAGACCCGGGATGTCCAGCACGTGAATCGAGACATTAATATGGACTTGCTGAGTGAAGTGACCAATCGTGTAGCGCGATGGGTGTTGAAGGTGGGGCATCGCGCTACGCGATGCCCTATAATTATTAACTGGCATTGACTTTTGGTCCATCGCGTTGCGCGATGGACCAGGACAGGAGACCATCGTGCTACGCGATGGTCCCCAGAATCGTGAAAGTTATGGTTTTGATTTCATATTTTGTTTTAACGACCCTAGACGCCATTATGCACTATCCAGACGATTTTTAGAGTAGCAAGGAGGAGAACGATTGATCCCAATCATCTCAAGGCCCAGTACATGATCCTATCCATCATAACCAAAGCCCGAGAGATGCTGAGATGCGGCTAAATCCTTCGAGTCATACCCGGGATGTATAGTTTGTAATCTTTCAGTTATTTTCTCATGTACTAGAACAATTGATTGTAATTATGTTGATGTTAATCTATGAGTATTGATGTCTAGTATTATTGTGCACAACGTCAGTTTAGGTTTATTTTGATCAACACGATTAGTGTGCCATTTGCTATGATAATTGCTTATAGAGTTATAGGATTGTTTGACCTGTTAATTGTGAGAAAGCATACGTTTGCCCTTAGTTGAGTCACACTGGCAGGGACCGTTTAATAACCAAGTGCTGTGTGTTAGCGAGCGTGGATGCCTAAGGTTTAACCGGTTAGCAAGTCTGTAGTTGACACAGGATAGTTTATCTGTTATGTGCATGAGTTTGCTGTTAATTGGCTTACTTGGATTCCCGAGTGTGATTTGTCTTTGTTAACTGATTGAATCTTTGATTACTTGTTTGTTTATTATAAACCCTAATTTGTTTGCTAGTGTGATAAGCACTTTACTTGAACTACTTCATAATGTTAGGAATTGATTTCACTTCACACTGACCATATACTCCTCGTGTTCGCCACCCTACTTACCCTAGCTTGCTTAGGTCATTAGGACACTGAATTAATTGTTTTTGACTAGATAGCGACAGTCTAGGATCAGAGGGGGGAGCTGGTCTGGTCCGGTCCCGTTCAATCTGATGCGGTCCGGTTTGTTTCCTGATCCTCAGGTTCTCCGCTTTGGATTGTTTTCGCTTTTTTTTCGTCCTCTTTTCGACATGATTGAAACCCGGAATCTAAAATATAAAAATGTGTTAGTAGTATACAAATTTTACATATAACCGAGCAAAAGTAATAAAATATTAAATAAAATGTACACGGGATTTATATATATTTAACGTTACATCATAACCAATGGCCACGTAGCCTTCGAATGTATAGGCTAAACAGTTATGTTTGGATCCATACACATGCGCAATCGGTATGAGTTGCTTTTTATTCTCTAATTTGTATTATAACGTTTTAGAGATCAAGTAATCTCATGTAAACGTTTGACTGAGTCTCTAAGACAAACAACCTGTTTATCTTATAGAGTATAAATCTATTTTAACTGTTTGTAAAGGTTTAACGTATTCACCTGAACCGTCGATGTGTTGTTGATAAACCTTCTTGATTTGATTGTGAATGATGTTAACCTACAAATAAATAGGTTTGTATGATTACCTTGATGGTATTTCTTGATTAGGCTGCAGACCTTAAGTTTGGTTTTAACCTTGATATGGTTTGTGAACGTTATTTTTATAATAATATCTGTATTTGTTTGACGTTTGATATAGCATGCTTTGGCCTAATAGGTTCTAACATGTTGGTGAGTTTCTCTAGGTAAGTATACGGGTCACACGATTGATTGAGATGTACGAATTACTTTCCTTAGGCAAGAAACCCACTACTAGTATGTCCCCATTCCAGTTACTAGATGCCCGTCAAAATATAATTTTGTTTAACATTACTTCCTCAAGAAGTAACGTTTTACTGAAAATCTTTGTGAATGCTTTAAAAATCTTTTCAAGGTTAAGTGGCGATAGCCTTGACTGAGTCTAAGCTATTTATAACATACTTGAAATAACTTAAACGTATATCCTACCTTAGTGGACACTCAAGAATGCTAATACTAAGAAAAGAGTGACAACTTAATTGATAGGGTCTCAATACTATCTTGCTTAAATGATCAATAGAGTGTCAGAACTTTGATACTTGCATGAATCTCGAGAAAACAGGGTATCAGCCTTTTGTAGCCAAAATTTGGCTTCTTTGCGTAGCGCAAAGGACGAAGCATTTGGCCATTTGCGTCCCGTGAAGCAACACTCTGCCACCTGCTGACACATGGCCTGTACAATCGTGCCACATGGTTGGACACGTGTACCAGGTTACTTAACGAGGTTTCACGTAGCTTGAAGGATTACTTCGCGTAGCGCGAACTAGCATTATCTCGATTTCCGTGATGATTACTTCGCGTAGCGCTAAGTAATTTCTTATTGATAATTCTTGTAGCGCGAAGGGATAAAAATAGGGGTGCAAACGAGCCGAGCTGCTCGTTAGTTACTCAAGATCGGCTCGTTAAAAAGCTCGATCGAGCCAAGCTGAATCAAGCCCGAGCCCGAGCCTAAAAGTAAGCTCATTTAATAACCGAGCCCGGGCCCGAGCTTCATGTATCGAGCTCGAGCCGGCTCGCAAGCCTAAACGAGCCTGCCATTTATATAATTTTTTAAAATAAATGTTTAATACTTATTAATTAATATATATATAATGTTATGTAAAAATAAATAAAAGTAACTAAATAATATATATATATATATATATATATATACATAAAATAATAATATAAAAAATACATAAAAATAATTATAATTATAATTATATAAAAAATAATTGCTAAATAGTAAACGAGCCGAGCTCTAGCTTTGAAAATAGAGCTCGAAATGAGCCGAGCTCGAGCTCGAGCTCTGTGTAAGTTAAACGAGCCGAGCTCGAGCCTAGTCGAGCTCGGGCTCGGCTTGGCTCGTTTGCACCCCTAGATAAAAAATCAGAAATTTTTATTTGAAGTCCCTGAATTTTGAATATTGGCATTTTTGGCAAAATCTTATATTGAAATTTTCGAGGTGTTACAGCGTAGGTGTTACATTCACTCCCTTATTGACTCATCATTATTGATGAGGTTTCCCCCATCATCCCAATCATAAATGAGAGATTTGTATAAGGAATCCCTCTGAATGGTCTCAGGCATGCGTCATCCTACATGAGATATGCCCCACAATGTTCTAACCTAGTGTGAAATAAAACAAATCCGACATGGTCATGGACGGACCTTATCGGAGGCGGGGAGGGGTTGTGGCCCCCCGGGTTTTCAGTTCAGAAGTAGGATATATAGCCCATGTCTTTATAAATATGCTATGTTTTATATCTTTTACCCAACTTGTCCAAAAGCTCATATTTATTTATTTGCAAGAACATTGGAATTTATGGTCTTTATATGATGAAAAAATTTTGGTTGCTTTATATGTATGAACTTATGACTAGTTTAAATTTTTTGGCCCTTCCAATGTAACTGCTTAAGTTCCGTCACTGGAGATGGTTTAAAAATATTCTTTGTCCATATCAACCAATACCAAGGTGGCAGACTTTTACATACGCTTGTTAGACTATGTACTATGGGGCGCGGAAGAGGGGGAACACCGCCGGGGGGCGCGGAAGGGGGATCTGTCGTCTGGACGACGGGCGCGGAAGGGAGGGTGGTGGGCCCTCTCTTTCTTCATCTCTCTCTCTCTCACACACACACACACACACATATATATATATTGGGGGTGCCCAAGGGGCATTAACCATAGCGGGACAGGCTTCGATGCCCCGTTTTTTATGAGGCGATGACGTAGCGTTGACGTGACACCGTGGAGGGGCTTTGATGCCCTTCACCATAGCATACAGCCTTAAAGTCGGTTGATCCATCCAATGCTTGAAAGGATCTATCATCAAAGGGAGGAGAGATTATCCATTAAGGCACTAAACTTGATCAGCTTCAATATTTACAAAGAAATAACTTCTATAAACCTTTGGGTTGGAAAGAAAATTTCAAAATTTATTTTGGAAAATGTATTTCAAAGTTCTCATTAGAGAATTTCTCTCTCATATACTCCTTTGCTGAATATATACAACTTAAAAGACGCTATCTTGCAAGTATGCAACTTTATTAAAATTTTTTATTTATTTGTTTCTTGAGGCCTACCATAGTTAATTCATGTGGCGTAACTCGTTGTTTGTTTACGACACTATTTTTTAAAGGGGCATTTACATATTTTCCTTTTCTTAATTTTGAAATTACATATTTCTTCAAATTATACTTAAAGAGTATTGTACATTTTGTATTAAAAGCTTGTATTTTAAAGAAATATGTAATTTATATAGTTTAGGAAGGGAAAATATGTAAAAACCCGTTTTTTTAATATTAGATTGAAACATTGTTATTGGCTTTTTTATTGTCGGTTGTCCCAACCTAACATTTTCCTCCATTTTATTTAGATGTTTGATTTTCTGACATTTGTTGATGCTTTAAAATGTAGAATATGATTACCTAAGTAGTTATATTTTATATTGTATCCTTTATTATTGTTTAAATAAAAAGTTATAACATGTAACTTTGTGACACGTTTCTTAAAATATTTAATTAGTCAGTAATGAGATGTAATGATAATACTAGGAGAAAACGTGAAAGTTAAAACAAATAATCATACAAAAGTGCCACCAATAAGTGAAAACCCAAGGTCCATGAAGAAATTATGAAACCCTAGGAAAAAAAAAAAGATAACACGATAATTTTTTTACCATGCTTTTTTTTTAATACAAAAAAAGGCATTAGAAATTAAGTAGCTCAAAGCCGATTCAACACACAAAAACAATCTCAACTAGAACTCAAAGAAAGTTGAATTACATGATATATTCATTTACAGTGTAAGGTTATTAGCACCCATCACTTTTATGTCTTGGCACCTATCCTTTCATATCTTCATTAACCTTGTGCAAAGATATCTTTTTGTTTAACTTTTTATTTTTCATTGATTCGAGCTCTTCAAATGCATAAACACATAATCTAAACGATCTCCTGAATTATATTCTTTTTGCCTAGTAAAATGGAGATGAGCTTATGATAGTTCAAGATATCTCTAATAGAAAAAACAAAGATTAACGGTAATTTCTACCATTGACTATTTAAGTACCAAATCGAGTTAGCCAACCAACAAGAAACAAAAACTGATACGTTGTTTCCATGTAATCCCTGCAGACCGTGCATAGTCTTTAGCTTATCTTAATATTCCTCCTATGTAAGGCTTCGAGCTAGGGTTGGAATTCTTTCATTTCTCGCTCTCTAATTGAAAATGTTTCTTTTAGTTGGAATCTAATTGTTCCAAGAGTAGCTTCCGTAGGGTTGTCATATATATGACACATACACTCTTTGTTTTAGCTAAAAATAAATAAAAACACTATTTTTGGGTAAAATAAACAAATAATATGAGGAATCGAACCCAGGTGCATGAACGAGATTAAGTATTGTTGAATACTCTACTAACTAATCAACCAACCAAACTGTATTTATGTTAGCATGCTATATATTTAAAAAAAAATGTGTAAAATGCACATGAAAGATGGTTATTATTATTATTATTTGTGACGTTATTCAGGTCAAACACTGATCCATCCTTTTGAGTTGGTCCGACCTTTGACCCGGTAAGACTCCCGGGTCAACATCCGGGCTAGGTCTGGAAATATTGTGGGTGAGTACAATAGCAATAAATGTGAAAAAAATCTAACTTTTTTAGCCTTCATGAATGTGTGATGAGAGCTTCGGAGTGAAAATGGAGAAGACATTGAGCCGGAGAATATGAACTTTTAAATCCTCGCGGTTTTCATCTAAAACCGCTTCTAAATTCAAGAGGCAAGATATTAGGAGCAAATGAGCAGTTAGTCTTTTTTATTATTATTTTCAAGTTGATTGATACTTTAATTGTAATAAGTAAGGTAGTGATTACGTCAAAATAGAAGACAGACGGACATCAAAATAGAAGACAGACGGATAACAAGCTACGCCGTTATCCCTTTCTGAGAAAAACTGTTTTTAACTAAAAACCCAAACCTTTGCTAAACTTCCTTTTTGTACTAATGACAGCTTAAAATTTAAAATTTTAATTTGCTAATAAAGGTAAATTATACAACTAGAATTGACCAAGAATTTAATGTGGTTTTAAGTAAAAGTAAACTCACAGTACACATAAATCGTTGTGCCTTAAATATTAATTAAATAGAATAAATAACGGGTTTACAATTGTTGGTAAAAAAGGGAAAATGTGAAATGAATGCGTTACAAAGCTGCCGGCGCACGGCTGACCAACGGTCGGAATAGGTGGTGTGGGGTCCATTACATATGATCACTGCCCCCATCACACCAACATTGAGCTGTGAATCAACCGCTACTTGGACCCCACCATTTCACATTCTCTTTCTTTCAATCCCTTCAAATATATACCACCTTCCGGTGCAATCTTATATTCCTCACTGCTCTCTGATTCCATTCTTCCAGTTCTTCTAACTATTTTCAATCCATCAATGGCGGAAGAAGCCGTTAAAACAGTTGCCGATGTTCCGGTGGTGGACGAGAAGGTTGAGACGTGCATGAAAGAAACCGCATCTACGGTTCCGGAGCCGGAACCGAAGAAGGTGGCGGCTTGTACTTCGTTTAAGGAAGAAACCAATGTTGTTGGTGAGCTTCCTGATCCAGAAAAGAAGGCTTTAGATGAACTAAAGCAACTGGTTGAAGAAGCTCTCAACAAACATGAGTTTTCTACTTTGCTGCCTCCCAAACCAGAGCCAGCAAAGCAGGAAACGCCGGTTCTGGTTCCGGCTCTGGAAGTGGAGGCTGAATGCAAACAAGATGCATCAGCCCCCGTTCTAGAGCCAGAACCAGAACCAACGGAAAAAGAAGTAACAGAGGTGATCGTGAAAACCGAATCTATAGACGAAGACGGAGCGAAAAAGATCGAAGCGATCCAAGAAACAATAGTCAAATCCGAGCAGACAACTCCGGAAACTCCAGTCTCGCCGGAAAAAGTGTCAATATGGGGGATTCCGTTACTTGCTGACGAACGTAGTGACGTCATCCTTTTAAAGTTCCTCCGTGCAAGAGACTTTAAAGTGAAAGAAGCCTTGACCATGCTCAAAAACGTGGTGGCGTGGAGGAAAGAATTTGATATTGAATCACTACTCGAAGAAGTATTAGGAGTCGATCAAGGGAAAGTGGTGTACATGCACGGCGTAGATAAAGAAGGCCATCCGGTATGCTACAACGCGTTCGGAGAGTACCATAACAAAGATTTGTATCAAGAACCATTCTCCGATGAAGAAAAACGGAAGAAGTTTATCCGGTGGAGGATCCAGTTTCTTGAGAAGAGTATCAGGAAGCTTGATTTTAGTCCGGACGGAATCTCCACCATTGTTCAAGTTAATGATCTGAGATATTCTCCGGCGCCGTTGAGGAAAGAACTCCGCCAAGTCTTCCAGTTGCTCCAAGATAATTACCCCGAATTCGTCGCCAAACAGGTACGGGTGTTAAACAAACATGTCATGTTCGTGGGTTGATGGGTCCAACCTGATACAAACCCAAATATCATGAAAGACACGTGAACCTGAACACGGTCCACATGTTCACGGGTAGATCCCCATTTGGCACGAAATTTTTTTTATTTCACATATTATTACTTAAAATTTACATTTTAAATAATACAAACTTACTATATAAAATATTATGTTATTTTATTATTATATTTTTTAATTTTAAGATACCCAACCAAAATGTTGATTTTATTCTATAGGGGCATGACATATTCTGATATTTGTCATTCTGACATGAGTTAACGGCCGACCAAACTACCACATGGTTCGGTTCGGTACTTCAGTTCTTAACATTTTGTTGTCTGTTGTTTTGTTGAAGGTGTTTGTCAATGTTCCATGGTGGTATCTGGCTTTCTACAAGATGATTAATCCATTCTTCACCCAAAGGACCAAAAGCAAGTTTGTTTTTGCTGGTCCTTCAAAGACTACTGAAACACTGTTCAAGTAAAGATTAATTATAGATTAGTATAATTTATAACCGTTAAGTTTTTACATGAAATTATTAACCTTTTGTTTTCTAATAAAATTTTAGATACATATCACCCGAGCTAGTTCCGGTTCAATACGGTGGGCTTAGCAGGGAAGGTGAACAAGAATTCACCTCAAGTGACCTTGCCACAGAGGACATCATCAAGCCGTCTTGTGAGCACGTGATCGAGCTCGCGGTTTCAGAGGTAGTTAAGTTAAATTTAGACATGTTTTGATTTAGTTGTTGCTTTTTAATGGTGTTTATGAATGACTTTGGTAAATGAGTTTAGGCATGTACATTGGTATGGGAAGCAAGAGTGGTGGGAATGGGATGTGACGTTTCTTATGGGGCAGAATTTGTGCCAGGTGCGGAAGACGGGTACACGGTTATTGTTCAGAAGTCGAGGAAGGTTACCGGAGACGAGTCGGTGATTTGTGGGAGGTTTAAGTGTGGTGAAACAGGGAAAGTGGTGCTTACTTTCTTTAATCAGAGCTCTAAGAAGAAGAAAGTGTTTTACAGGTTCAAGAAGGTGGCATCTGAGTGAAAGCTGATTAATATTGCATCTATACATTATTCTGCAACTTAATATTGATGTTGGTCATTAATTTGTTTGTTTGGTTGGTTTGTGTTAATCATAGTTGGAATTTGATGTGTTTGGAGTTTGACATATAGAAATGGATTGCGCGCATGACCTTTATTTGATTCTATCGACTACATCGATCACTCAATTGAAAACATTGATGAAATCTCGTATGTTTGATTCTTACCAGTTGTATTGGTTGGCTCGGTCGAAAGTCCAATTTAAAAGTGGCGTTTGAATGTACTCTTGACACTAGAGATAGATGAAACCAGTGACATATTCAAAAATTTTCTTTAGGCTGGTAGATTATGGGTCGGATGCTTGGTTCTAAAAAGTGTGGATGCTTAGGTCATGATAGATGAGGCATGGGCTTCAAATACACAAGACGTTTCGTACTTAAAAAGCAGTTATGTATGGGAGTTGACAGGTGGCCGGCGGTTTTAAACGTCAACTTGGATAGAAGAAGTAGAGCTGGATTACTACTGTGAAAAAACAAGAGGAAAGGCACATGTAATTCAACATGGCTACTAACCAACTTACGCTTCAATTAAAAATAATAAAAGTTATCTACAGTAGATGCTTGTGAGATAACTGAAACTTGACATTTAAAGTTATATAATTAACTTTAGTTAGACAATTTTTTTATATTTAATTCCTAAACATAAAAGATATAAACCTAAATAAATGTGATTAATATTAGTCTCTAATATATATTGTATAAACTAGAACTTCTGTGCAAGAATTGTCACACCCCTCATCGGTGCTTGCCACATAGCATGCTTTGGACCCTTGTTTATATGTCGTGGATAATCTCTTCTCGACTGAAGAGAGATTCGATCAGACTCTTTGATCTTATCCTTTCCCTTAATGAGTCTCCACATGCTCAAATAGGGTTGATTTAGGTTAGGTTAGGTATGCTTGTCCTATATGCAAGTGCTATATCGGCCTCTAATGGTGCATGGCATGTTTGTTTCATACCAGAGGTCCATATCTGCCTCCGATAGTGCACATTTGGGATTACGCCCGTCATCAAAAAAGAATATGCATTATAGAATATTTATCTGTGTGAATTTTAAGCTTACATTGTGTTTTCATAAATAAATATAGTAAAAAAGGATCTTGACAACTAAGAAGTTAGAAGCGACAACTAATGTCATGAGTTGGTAACAACTTGACAACCTATAGTTTCATGACTTGTTAACAACTTAATTGCTCATTAGTTGGAATTCAAAAAACATATTGAAAATTATCCAAGTTTAATCACAGTTTTTCATGTCTTTCACTCTCTCACTGGCCTAATATGAGTACAAATATTACTCCAATCAAGACAAAACTACAAAAAATACAGAAAATTAAATCACTAAACATCCATATATTATCATTTAGAACATCTCCCTATACCATAATGAACTACATAGTTTTAAATACAAAAAAAAAAGTAAAAAAAATAAAACCCTGCAGCATAAGTGATACAAAACTTTAATATATGTAATCATGACAACTATTATACATGATCTTCAAACAGTGCTTGCTCGATTATATATGTACGACTTTGCAACATAGAAGTAGACCAAAAACGCGACTGCACTCATACCAGCTAAAAGCCAGTAGAAATAATCAAGATGCCCCTGGTTCAGATTATCAGAAATCCACCCGTCTTCACCATCTCCACCAGTCGTTTTCTCAACGACAGAGATAAGAAAACTGCTCAAAAAACTACCAACGCCAAATATACTCAGATACAATGCTAAACCTATGCTTCTCAACTCACTCGGTACTTGATCATAGAAAAACTCTTGTAAACCAACCATTGTAAAAACATCAGCAGCACCAGTTAGCAGATATTGAGGTAACAACCACCATACTTTCATCGGAATTATTGCAGTTGGATCATCTACCAACCCATATTTGCTTGCGGTTTGAAGCCGTTTGATTTCAACGAGCGCTGCAACCACCATTGAAATGATGGAAATGAATATTCCAGTTCCAATTCTTTGAAGCATTGTGATTCCGGATGGTTTTCCAGTGACTGATCTGGCAATTGGAAGCATGATTTGGTCATAGATGGGGATGAGGATGACAACTGTCAAGCTGATGAAAGATTGTAACGTGGCAGCTGGGACTTCAAAGTTTGACCCGATTGACCGGTCCATTGTGACTCCTTGTTTGGTGAATAATGTTGAATATTGAGCAAAAACGATCGCGAATGGTAAACAACTTACCCATATTGGAAATAATCTAAGTACTGCTTTCGCTTCTTCAACCTCGTTAATGTTACAAACCTTGCCTTCTTCTTTTGACCCATCTGGTGAAATTAACGCTTTATTGAGAAACCTGTTAAAATAGAAATAATTTATTGCAACAAACATAGGGAAAACGGAATTATTAAAAAAAAGAATTTTAAAATAAGTAGTCGAAGTTGCCTTCTGTGTGGGAATTTTGTACATGTATATCTACAATCTGACATATCAAAACACGTAAAAAAGCCGTTTACGATACCATAAAATACTTTAATCTGAATACAACTACGTTCTCAATAAAATTTGTATCGGAATGCTGAGAAAAAAAATTCAACATCATTGAGTTGGCCAACACGATGAGGTGGGAATTTGTACATGTGTACAATATGGCCTATCAAAGCACGTGCAAAAGTCGTTTACGGTACCAAAAATTTTTTTATCGTGTATACAACTCAATTTTCAATAAAGCTTATATTGGAATGTTAATAAAAAGAAGTAAACATAGTTGTGTATTCGGAATTTTTTTTAATAAATGAATAAATTAAATATTATGAAAAGTTACGAGTTAAAGATGCATATTATTAATAGCATAAAAAATGAAATTGAAACTTCAAGAAAAAAATGGGAAATTATGATTAATAAAGTTACTATTCATGGTTTGCAAATTGCCATATATAATTACCTAAATTGTTGAGAACCTTGATGAGGCAAGGTTCCAGAAGCTTCTTCTTCTATGGAAATTGATGAGCTTGTAGTTTTCCGGTTCTGGAATGCTCTAACAAACACCTGACCGATTCTTATAAACGTGTTTTTTTCGTTTAATTTTTCTTCAAACCGGTACGTGACGGTTCCCGCCAAAAATACAAGGAGTGCAAGGCCCATAACAATGCAAGGAATGCCAAATCCAAGACTCCAACTGTAGTTATCTTGAATGTAGTTAAGAACACCTAGAGCCATAAGTGGGCCACCACATAATCCAAGATACCACCAGTTGAAAAACGAGCTTTTGGCTTTGCATTCTTCTGGGTCCCCTGAGTCAAACTGGTCATCACCAAATGCTTGAACACAAGGCTTGTGTCCTCCTTGTGCAAATGCTAAAAGATATAGTGATGTGAAGAATAATATTATTTGGTACTGAGGAGGAGAACATGATGTGGTGGTTTCACAGTTGAAATATGGAAGTAAAGTTGAAACAGTCAGCAACCCGAGTGCCTGTTAATTATCACAATCAAAGTTAAAAACTTTATCACTATCAGATCCAGTATTTCTATTTAGTAAGTTCTCAATCCAAGTTCCATGCTTGGAAAGAAGAATTGTAAAGTGCATCTAAATCAAATTCAAAAACCGATGCATGCCACTTATATTGCATATGTAAGATTATAAAAGATAGGCTCAAAGCTTGATCTCCATTCTCATTCATCATCATCATCATCATCGTCATCGTACTCAGTAAATCCCACCAATAGCAAAGCTATGGTAGGGTCTGAGGAGGGTAAGATGTAGACAGCCTTACCTCTACCCCATAGGAATAGAGAAGCTGCTTCCGGTTGATCTCCATTCTCATTGATTAGCCTATATATAATACAAGTATACCTAACTAATTTAAGGATAGGTACAACATTTTGAATTACAAGATAATATATGTCTCTAATAGTAATAATAAAAAACAATACTCTATACTGTAGAGATTATGCAGTTTAAAGGAAGAAGTGGTGGGCTTGACAATTTAGAAGGTATGCCATATGTGATTTCAATATGATGTTCACATTTGTTAGGATAGATTAGAAGACATAATACACTATTTAGAGCATTAACAAAAGTTGTTTTTGACCAAATGAATATCTTATATATAACTTTCTGTTTGTTCCACAAAGGTAATTCTTACTTAAGATATGTAAATAAGCCTGCCTATTGATGATCATATTTTCTTGCTTAGTGATTTTGTAAAGTGTGCTTGCCCCAATGTGTTCGCACATCTGGCGCACCACTATCGAGAGTTGTGGCCACACTCTTGATGAATCCATGGCGGGACGAAACCAATGACCCTTTGTCATAAGAGCATCCACAACAAGCTCCTTTTCTCTAGGTTTGGATCTACATGGCAATGGGCAAACTTGAAGGGCACAAACCTCCTTCTTGTAGAGTGAAGGTTTTCAGTGTAAAGTCCTTTCCAGCAAGCTTGTAAAGAACCAATGATGTGGCACCCCCTCTCACACACACACACATATATATATACATACATACATACATATATATATATAATATACATATGCACATTTAATATTGTTTTAATTGGGATTGTGGAGGTTTGTTGTTGTGGAAGAAATTGATGTTTTTAAGAAAAGTTTGGAATATGATGTGACGATGATATGACGGTTTGTATGAGTTTGTTGTTGTAGATGCTCCAAGCGGGACGAAATGGTTTGCCCTTGGGCAACCAAGTATGACACACGGGGCCTAGAAAGACGACCTGTGACAATATGGTATCTTTCCTTTAATAACCATCAGAACCCGACACTAAAAAAGTCGGTAATACCCAGCTAAACGATGTGATCGTGTAAACCGCAACTTACATTGGGTAGACGGCCTTCATGTGTTAAAGGCATAAACCATGAAGGCCACCTGCTCAACATAATTTGCAGTTCTTGAAAGCAATATCTTCCATCTAAAAGAAGATATTGACTCCTTATCTGCCCCACCCTTTGTGGTGTGGTGGTAAAGGTGTTAGTGTTGCCTAGCAAAGACTAGGGTTCAAGTCTCAGAAGAGGTAAAAAAAGGTGGATAATAAAAATTGGCTGTTAAAAAAATCAAATGACTCCTTATCTAGTTTAAATTGTGGTCCATAATATTCAGAGCAAATGAAACATTTAAGGTCAACCTATAAATAACTACATCATTAAAATGCTAACTACCACCACCAAAAGCTTCAAATCTACAAATGCATTCACTATTTCACTCCACTATGCTGATTTTCAGTTGACCTAATCAGATGCATTTCAGATTTAACTTTGACCACTAATTACAAATCAAGCTGACTTTCAGTTGACCTTACTGTCTACCTTAATAAGATGCACTTCAAATTCAACTTAAGCCACCAATCACAAATTCAAACCAGCAATAACTTAAAAGTCCATACGACTAATCAGTATATAGACCGAAGAAGCAATAACAATAGTCCGGTATCGACCGAGAAACGCATCGGCAACAAAAGCACCAAAAAGCGGGAGAAGCGACACCGCTCCAGCCCAGGCATTAATATTTTCAGCCGCCGTGGCCGTGGACTGGCCCAACGGTCCGGTCAAATATGTAATCAAGTTCGAACTGACTTCGTAATACGCAAACCTCTCAGCAACTTCAACGCCTGAATTGAAAATATGGTAATATATAATCTAACAATGAAGTATAGAAACAAATTTGGTCAACTGACTGACCGATTATGAAATAGGCGGATCTGGATCTGAGAACCGGGCGGCTTTTGTAGTCAACGAAGCCGTCAACGACGGCGTTGTGGAGCAACGGTGTTTCGGTGGCTGTTGGTTCCATGTCACGTCAGTTGACTCACTCCACCAACCACAAAAAAGTGAAGGCGGGAGGGGAGGATAATGCACGCCTCACGTGTTAGTTTATATGATTGAATAGATGATATCTAATAATGTCACGTTAAGTTTATTCCCTTAACTAGGTTAGAACCCGTGTTTTGATAATATAATAAAATTTACAAAAAATATCTTATCTTACAATACTAATAAAAAAAAGTGTTGAACCTGGTGTCAAGCGTACATTTCTTCTAATTTCTAATATCTCATCTCATTCATTTTAGCTATCTATGGGTCATGGGTCAAAATCATTTTATCAAGCGGATTATAATATAGTGTGGATTTTATAAAATAGTGTCATTTTCATACCTGAAGTTTGATCAACTACGCAATTTTAGCACATTTTTTAAATTTTTTACAAATCCACACCTGACGTTTTCAAAACAATGCCATTTTAGTAATTTTCATTAACCCGTTTGTTTTTCCTTTAAGTCTACATTAAATTAATTCATAAGTATTTTGAGAATCATAATTGAAATAATGGACCTTATTTATTTTTATCATTTGATAAATCCCGTATAATACACGGGTTCAAAAGCTAGTAACCTAATAATATAAATAATTACACATGGTGAAACATGAAAAAAAAATACGATTTAGAGTCATTTAAAAGTGTTTCCTTCTTTTTTGTTACAATGGAATTTTCGAATATATTTTGACCATTGGTTTAACCATATAAACTGAGGTAAAGACTATTTTATCCACATAATATTAAACATAAATAGAATATAGTGGACACCTTGGTTTCGCGGCTTGTATCCAAAATTGGTCGTTAAATGCCAATCCAGGCCGATAAAACATCGAGTTATTTCATACTTTTTTATATATTTACAACTGAACTATAAATTTAACAAGAATCTAACAAGAACCTAAAATAAAAGTTTTAGACCGCAATGGAATTAGGGAACTGAAGTGACAATTAAATTAACATAAACTACCGATCATTGTCAAAATGATAAATTGAAAACTAACACCTTACAACACCAAAATCAACCATCTTTAACCAAAAAACACTAATCAAACTACGTTAAACATACCCTATTGCATCTCAGGACTTGCATGAACTTTGCTAGCTGACCTTGAACTCATTTCTTGACCTGTGTTTTTAAACCTCTGATTTGTCTTATGAACCAGATGTCATCATTTTCTTATCATTCAATGTATCCTGCAAATTAGATAGCTTATAGAAAGGTAATAAATTTTAGATATTTATGCAAGATTTTCAATCCTTACATCGAAATATGAAGAAATCGAAGTGCATGGTATTTTGCTTATAATCCGCAAATCAAGAAACAAATTCAAACAATTTATATTAATAACCCTAAACCCTAACTAAATAATTTTGAGCATAAGTGCGTAACATGCTTTGTTCTCCATACAGTAAAAAAAAGCCTGTTAACCCATACAAAGTGCAGCACCACAAGCCTTCACTATTTTGAGCAAAAAAAAGGTTAAAACTTTAAAAAATGAATAACAATCCATTTATAAGTAACTGTGCTGACATTGCAAATAGATTTAACTTACCATTCTAATTATGACCTTTCGTTCATTGATAATTCTTTTTTCTCTTTTTCTTATATATGATTAGTTTTGCATCTAATTACATGCAAAGGAAAGGAAACAAAAATTAAATCTAATTTTCATAAAAAATTGTAAACTATTTATAAGAACCTAAGAAAGACTTACCCTCAGAACTATTAGTCTGCAATAACCCTCATGATAACGGTCCAACACTTTGAGTCACTTTCCTTCTCATAATAACAATGACAAAACATAAAAAAGATTATGCTAACTAAGTAACTGATCTAGTGTAAATAGGTTTCAAAATTCAAACAACCAAAAAATTTAACTATTAAAAACTAAGAAAAGGCAAATTCAATGTTACCTTAGCCATAATATGTCTTTTCCTGTTCAAAATTTTGTACGATATATCCCCATAATTCCATCAACACTGAAACTTGGATATTTATACATAACAACCTACATGACAGTGATCAAGATTTAAAAAAAAAATTATATTAATGGTTCTAGAAAATATACCACATTAACAAAGATGACTTACAGTAGCTGATCCTTCTAAGAAAGCTATTGCTCTTGAAGAAAAATGAAAAAAGACATTGCCAAAAGAACCACCTCTTTGAAACACATCTTGAGCATGAATCCCATTCATCATCATGGTAAACAACAAACACCTAGTCTGTCAGTCAGAATATATAAATTGATTGACTTCAACCCTAGATCATAATTTAAAAACAGTAATTAATCATGGCATAACTACGGAAATTAATTTACAAATTTGAACGAACTTGACCTAGAAAGTTGAAGGTGGATAGAGTGACTTGGCGACACAGAAGCTCCACCTTAATCGGAGATAAAGTCGTCAAGACAACGACCAATAATCAACATAAACTATAAACAGGGAAAAATTGAAACCCCAGGTACAATCAATTGAAAACCTGAAACAAATCGAATGTGTAAGATAGTTGAATCAATAAGAGAAGTCGGCAAGTCGCGACATAGATTAGAGAAAAACGATGAAGGAACTTGATGAATGCTGATTTCTTGTATGCGGCTGAGTGAATTTGGGTTACAAAGAAGAATTGTTCGTGAAAACTGAGAATGAGGAGATACCATGTTTAATAAAGGATCCATTTAATTGATGATAACGTCGGGTTATAAAAAAAGACCCGCGACTTATTTATCAAAATTTTTTAAAAAAATGAAAATATTAGTAAAATGCCATGTGGCATATTAAGAGCTATTTGATGAAAATCATATTCTTTTATTAGATAGGAAGATATAAATAATTACAAACAATTCAACTTTTAATTTTGAGAAAACTAAAAGTACCCATCAAAGATCAGACGATTGGTGAACGAAATTGAAAGGTGGCAGGGTATAGAGTTACGAATCGTTGATTAGGGTTGGAGTGATGGTAGGTATTCTTATTTGAGAATTGAGATTGAAGAAACATGAAATGAATCTGACCTGATCCAAGACGATGTTCCTCGGTGTTCGAGATAAACGAACCACAACTTCATCTTCTTCTCCGGTAGCTTGAGATCTGCAATGGCTTTTTGGGGGTGTGGAGGTGACTGCTAAGAAATCTAGAGGATCTCTTGTTTACAGACACAAAAATGGTTATGGTGGTGGCTCTTATTGAGAACAACAACCCTGTTTAATAAGGAGGTGGAGACCTCCTTATATAGGGAGCCTCATGGCCACCATCATGGTACCCTAATGGGCCTAGCCCAGTTAGGGTTACCTCCACAAAACCCCCTCAGCCCAATAATATTGTATTAGTCCATATAATAAAATAAGCCAAACATAATAAATTAAGGTCGTAAGCCGGGTTTAGTACCATACCCCTACAAGCCCCCCAAGTCCAGTGTTGCTCCTAGGCGTGCAAGCGTTTAGGTGGAGTGCTGGACTTCATAAGGTGTGTTAGGATATGAGGCGGTTTTTTCCTTTTTCTTCGGCCTTGTCTTTATTGTCTTTGAGTTTTGAGAGGTTTTCTCCATGATGGTGACATGTTGTGATCCTTATGATAATAATGGTGCACTGGCATGAATAAGATATAGCACGCATCATAACAATAGTGGCGCGGGGCCAGATAAAAGATAGAGTGCGCATCTCGATAATAATGTAATGCAACTTGCCCGCAAGGCAGCTTACGAGCTATAAAAATAATGAAGCTTGCGCGCGAGGCGACTTACGAGCTATAAAATAATGAAGCATGCGCAAGTTGCGGCTTATGAGCTATAATATGATGATAATGACTGGCCCACAAGGGCCTCTTCTACGCAGGATGACTATCCCGGCTTGTCTTCAAAATAATAATGGAGTCACAAACGGCCAGATAATAATAACAATGTCATAGGTGCTTGTGCGACTCGTAGCCGAACCTGCAAAAACATATCAACTAAAAGTGGATGTATTACAAGGTTCCCAGCCTCGGGCCAATTACGAGGTGTGCCCAACCTACGTTGGCGCGTGGCCGTTTGGGATATTATTAGGCTTCCGACCTTTATGTTTGGCGCGTGGCCATGTGGGATATTATTAGGCTCACGTCCTTTATGTTTGGCGCGTGGCCATATGGGTTTATAAGGATTCCCAACCTTTAAGTGTGTCGCATAGCCGTTTGGGATATTATTAGGCTCCCGACCTTTATGTTTGGTGCGTGGCCGCAGATGCTGGAGCTTTCATGAGGTTGCAGAGGCGACTTACGTTGTTTTGATCCACTGACTTGCATTAGTGACCTGCGAATGTTCATAGGTGACCCGCGGCGTTCATAATGATCCGCGGTGATCGGTGTTCGTCTAACGGAGTGTTGATCTGAGGTGCGCGCATGCATAGCGGCTGAAAGTTGAGCGCGCACATGCATAGCGAAGAGTTGAGCGCGCATGCATGGCGGCGAGTTGAGCGCGCATACATGGCGAAGGGTTGTGTGCGCATGCATGGCGTTGGAATCTTTCATAGGTGGTGGAATGTGATACGCGACTGCGCTCAAGCATCATGGCGGTGCGCATATAGAGTGGCGGAGAGGTTGATCTGCGACTGCGGTGGCAGAATGTTGATCCGCGGTGTTGATACGTGGGGGGGCTTGCATTTCACCCTGCTATAGTGGCGCTGTTGCGTTACAGTGGCGCTGTTGGTATGCTAGTGTGTATGTGATCCGCGGTGGCGGGTGTTAATCCGCTGTGCCTGTTTTTGTCCGCCTACGCGCATGAGAAAGCGGTTGGCACGCCGTGAACGGAATACAAATAACAAACATGGTGGTCTTCGTGATGGCGGCTTTCATGTCTTCCCGCTTGAACAGTGATGCGGATGAAAGAAACCAAATTTTTGGAGGCGCCCATCCATATTGACGCGGTGTTGTTCCGCGACGGCGCCCACGCATGTGGCGCAGTGTTCTTTTGCGACGTGATTGCGTAGTGGTGATCCGCAAGTATGATGGCGGTGTGTTGTTTAGCTATGCGCATGCACGGTGGCGAGGTGTTGGATCGCGGTGGTGCGGTGCTCGGCGCCAGCGCGCATGCGTGATGGCGCGCTGCTGCTTCATAGCGGTGGAACTCATGCATGGTGGCATGCACCATGGCGGCCAGATGGTTATCCGCGGTGGCGTGTACGCGTGGTGGCGCAATGACATTACCCGGTGGCGAGGTTCACTTGTCGTGGTGCGCATGAATGTTAGCATTGTATTGAACCACGGCGAGCGCATGCGCGGTGGCGGAGAGTTGTGCCACGGTGATCATCACAACTTGCGACTTGCTTGCCGGAGCAGGAGGCGGCGTGGACTCTAATTGCCCGCCATGTTTTTGTTTTTTCCGGTGATAGGTTTTTCAATGAAATTCTTGGATGATGATAAGAAAATTGGAAACTGAACCCACCGGGTATTTAGGATCCTACCTCCACTAGTCCCCCTAGTCCAGTGCTGCTCCTGGGCGTGCAAGCGGTTAGTTGGAGTTCTGGACTTATTAGGAGTGCTTGTACGGTTTTTTGGACCCGGTGCTTCCCAAATGTACCTTTTTGCATATGTATACTTTGCTTCGGGTTATAAGAGGTTTAATCATGATGGCGTGTTGAGCGAAGCGGAGCCGCGTTCGGTCTTGTATTCGGCGCGAAGCCGTATTGGTTTATGAGGATTCGCAACCTTTAAGTTTGGCGCGCGGCCGATGGCCGTATGGGTTTATGAGGATTCCCAACCTTTAAATTTGGCGCGTGGCCTTATGGGTTTAAGAGGATTCCCAACCTTTAAGTTTGGCACGTGGCCTTATGGGTTTATGAGGATTCCCAACCTTTAAGTTTGGCGCGTGGCCTTATGGGTTTATGAGGATTCCCAACCTTTAAGTTTGGCGCGTGGCCTTATGGGTTTATGAGGATTCCCAACCTTTAATTTTGGCGCGTGGCCTTATGGGTTTATGAGGATTCCCAACATTTAAGTTTGGCGCGTGGTCTTATGGGTTTATGAGGATTCCCAACCTTTAAGTTTGGCGCGTGGCCTTATGGGTTTATGAGGATTCCCAACCTTTAAGTTTGGCGCGTGGCCTTATGGGTTTATGAGGATTCCCAACCTTTAAGTTTGGCGCGTATTGAGGATTCGCGGATGCGCATACATGGCAGCAGAATGTTGATTCACGGCGCGCAAGCATGGCAGCGTAGTGAGGATTCGCGGGTGCGCATGCATGGCAGCGTATTGAGGACCCGCGGATGCGCATACATGGCAGCGTATTGAGGACCCGCGGATGCGCATACATGGCAGCGTATTGAGGATTCGCGGGTGCGCATGCAATTCGCGGATGCGCATACATGGCAGCAGAATGCTGATTCGCGGCGCGCATGCATGGCGGCATACTAAGGATTCGCGGGTGCGCATGCATGGCAGCGTATTGAGGATTCGCGGGTGCGCATGCATGGCGGTGAAGTCTTCTGCGCAAACCAACGGCACGACCGACATGGTGGTTACCGCGGGCGCTCATGCATGGCGGCAGAGTCTTCTACATAAAACCAAAGGCATGGAGTCGTCTTTCGAACTCACATGGTGGTTTCCGCGGGCGTGCATGCATGGCTGCAGAGTGAGGATCCGCGGGCGCGCGTGCATGGCGGCGGAATGGTGACCCGCTGGCGAGCATGCATGGTGGCAGTCTTGATCCCGGCGGTGCGTACGTATGGTGGCGGAATGGCAGAATGTTGAGCGCGCATGCATGTCGGGAGTTGAGCGAGCATGTGCTTTGCCTTAGTTGTGCTTAGGTATTTTTATGGTTCAGCTGCGCAATACGTAAGATGGATGCTATGAGTAATTTGAGCTAAGGCTCATATTATTGAGCTAAGGCCCTAACGTTTTAGAGTTAAAACTCGTTAACGCGTCTGAGCTTGAAGCTCACGCATGTATGTTTTACTTCGTTTTATTTTTAGTTTGATGTCAATACAATGTTGTCATATTGCTCAAAATTAATAAAGGGAAGTGTGAAACATGTATGCAAAAGGTAATAGAATGCATGTTAAGAAAAAATAGAGCGTATCATTATTCATAATGGCTTAAAAAGCCTTGATTACGAACTTGACAACTTTTACATGAAACATTTTCTAAGTTGTGCTGCGTTCCATGTGCGCGGGATCTTCCATAGGTGGTGGAATGTTGATCCTCGGCTATGCGCATGCATAGCGACGGAGTGGTGACTCGCGGGCGCGCATGCATCGCGGCGAAGTCTTGATCCTCGGCAGTGCGCATACATGGAAGCAGAGACTTGATCTCTGGTGGTGTGCATGCATGGCAATAGTCTTAACCCTCGGCACTGCGCATGCATGGCGGCGGAGAGAGGACCCGCCGGCGCGCATGCATGGTGGCACGCAAGTGTTGACCCGCGGTAAGTGACCCTCGGCACTGCGCTTGCATGGCGTCGGGGTGTTCCTCCGATGCGGCGCATGCATGGCCGGGAGAGTTTGTCCGCAACGCACTTGTATGGCGTCGGAGTGTTGATCTGCGGCGCGCGCATGCATGGAGGCGGAGTGGTGATCCAAGGTCGCGTATGCATGGCGGCGGAAGCTTGATCCTTGGTAGTGCGCATGCATGGTGGCGGAGTGGTGACTCGTGGGCGCACATGCATGGCGGCGAAGTCTTCCACAGGTGGTGGAGTGTAGATCCGCGGCTGCACGCATGCATGGTGGCAAAGTCTTCATCTTCGTCACTGCGCATGCATGGAAGTGGAGACTTGATCTCCGGTGGCGCGCATGCGTGGTAGCAGAATCTTGATCCTCCGCAGTGCCCTTGCATGGCGGCGAAGTGGTGATTCGCGGGCGCGCATGCATGCCGGCGAAGTCTTCTGCGCAAAACCAAAGGCACGACCCACATGGTGGGTTTTTGCGGACGCGCATGCATGGCGGTGGAGTCTTCTGCGCCAAACCAAAGGCACGAAGTCTTTCAACCCACATGTTGGTTTCCGTGGGAGCGCATGCATGGCGGCGGAGTGGTGACTCGCGGGCATGCATGCATGGCGGCGAAGTGATGACTCGCGGGCGCGCATGCACGGCGTCGGGAGTGTTGTTCGCTGGAGCGCACGTGATGACGTAGTACTGATCTGCGATGGCGCACGTGCGGCCGTCACATTTTTCCGCGATGGCGATGGCGCAGTATATGATGTCTCTTCCATTTTGAGGATGAGAGAAAGTTAGATCTGTGATTTTAAACCTAAAATCCAGATCTATAACCTAGATCTAGATCTTTTTCAGCTTCATTTTTGCACAGATCTGGAATCATCTTTTAGATCTATGGATCTTTTTGAGCTTTAATAGAACAAATCTTGAAGCATCTTTCTGTAAACTTCCAGATCTGGATTTTTCTTGAGAGAAAGAAAATCACAGATCTAGAATAATGGATGAACAGATCTGAGAACCGAGACAAAAATCGAAGGGTAGCTCATTGCCGGTCCCACGGATGGCGCCAATGAAGAAACATGAAATGAATCTGACTTGATCCAAGACGATGTTCCTCGGTGTTCGAGATAAACGAACCACAACTTCATCTTCTTCTCCGGTAGCTTGAGATCTGCAATGGCTTTTTTGGTGGTGTGGAGGTGACTGCTAAGAAATCTCGAGGATCTCTTGTTTAAAGACACAAAAATGGTTATGGTGGTGGCTCTTATTGAGAACAACAACCCTGTTTAATAAGGAGGTGGAGACCTCCTTATATAGGGAGCCTCATGGCCACCATCATGGTACCCTAATGGTCCTAGCCTAGTTAGGGTTACCTTCACAAAACCCCCTCAGCCCAATAATATTGTATTAGTCCATATAATAAAATAAGCCAAACATAATAAATTAAGGTCGTAAGCCGGGTTTAGTACCATACCCCTACAGAGATGTTATGATCCATGTAAGGGTTAAATGGGTCTAAACCAGGTGGGTAAATCAATGAGATCTTGGCATTTAGAAATCAAACAATCTGGTGATTTCATGGGAGGCAGGGAGAGATCAGAGCGTAAGACGTAGAATTTTTTGGTAGGTAGTTATATAGATATTTAGATTAGATTATACAAGCAAAAATGTATAATTTGGAATCAATAAGATAATACATCTAATCTAACTTGTACAATAATAATAATAAAACACATACAAACAAAAAATAGCATTATGAACATAACATTATAATATGTATCGAGCAATTACACATTATAATATGTATCGAGCAATTACGTACCTCAGAGAACTTTTCACAAAACTTCACTGTAACATAGAATTCACGAAGAGGCAGCTGGTAACTCATAGGTGCAACTCTCAATATCAGTTTAGCAAATAGATCAGTAACCTGAATTGAAAACAAAAAGTCAAAAGCATCAAACTAACGGCGTGCTTAGCAAGTCAAATAGTCAAACCTGAATAGGCAAATTTGATGCATTTTTTTCTCGATATAAGTGCAATACACATAAAGCATATGACCAGCCTTCGATGATATATCTCCGTATAAACGGTACCTGAAAAAAAACAGATTGTATTAACTATCAATATTTGATAATTATATAATAGACAATATAAATGCATAAAATTATATAAACCTCTATGGGAATTTACATGGGTTGAGCATTACATTTAATTTCCAACCTAGTTGAAGAAAAACCCAAGACTTCAAAATGGCTAATAAGATTCGGGTTAGCATCAGGACGAAATTCTGAAACCTAAATTATAATGTTTATTGAAGAAACGTGGATCGGCTCACTGGTAGACGATCAACTTTCCTCAGGTATGGGTATGCTATATCACCGATGGTACTCCGGAGTATGAATTCTTCCACCTACAAAACGAGCAGCACCGTGAACTTACCCCTCAGAAAGGGACAGAGGGGTCCTCTTTGGGGTAACCTCCGGTGTGAGAATAAGAGATTGTAGGAGAAGATAATAATAATCTGAGAGTGAGTAAGGATTTAGAGTGTATTTTCTTGCTTCCCTCCCCTTGTGGAGGTGGTGTGGTATTTATAGTGTTAGGGTTTCCAATGATTGGGCTCAGATCCCATTAGGGCCTTTTTGGCCTCCTCCTATTGCTTCGCGCCACGTGTCCTTAGGACATCTGGTGCTTTTTCATTGATTATTCTCTGACCAAGGTATTTCACCTGACCCATGTGCAATCACGTGGTAGCACATGGGTTTTGCTGAGTTGTCCACCTCTCATTGGCAGCTGTCAACATCAGCATATTCTTTATTCCTTAAAGGATACCTTCTGGAAGGTTGCCTGATGAGCACAATCAGGGTTGTCCTTATCCTGATTTGGATAAGGACGAGGTTGATTATGTGCATGTGTGATATGCGCCTATCCTGAGGATGCGCGAGGTCTTCTCTTTATTCTCACGCGCAGATGTTTCATGCGCAGATGTTTCATGCGTGAGCATATGTGATATGCGCCACGCGCAGATGCGCCACGCGCAGATGTGATATGCGTGAGCATATATGATGCGTGAGCATATGCGCAGATGCGCCATGCGCAGATGCGCCACGCGCAGATGTGATATGCATGAGCATATATGGTGCGTGAGCATGTGATACGCGTGAGCATATGTGATGCGTGAGCATATGTGATGCGTGAGCATATGTGATATGCGCCATGCGCATAGGTTTTGGCTTTGTGCCTTCATGACATCTTGATTTCAAGCCTCTTGTCTATATCTTGTGGGTTGACCCGCCCTGCTCGATGTTAAGGCGGGTGCATACCTCTTCAAGCCCCCCCAGTCTAATGTGTGTCTTGTCTCGCGCGAGCGAGGTAAGATAGATATTAGACTTAATAGTTTGCTCTTTTAATAGGGTTTGTCTTTTCTTTTTTATTTCTCATCGTTGCGCGAAATTCTATCCTTTTGGTTGAAATGAATCGTCCATGTACGTGGTTGGTTGGTGCTGACATGCGTCAGAGATGGAGACATGTGTCAGACTTTTCGTGTGCTCGAGGTGCTACAGTTGCCTTTCATGTCTCCTCACACAGTGTCAGGAACACGTGTCGCGCTCGTGTTGGCCTGCACCTGCGAGTGGGGGCGCGTGAACTCTGATCAGTACCTGTTTCTTTCTCTCTCCCGGGCCTATAAAAGCAAGCCTTTTGAGTTGCTATTCTTCATCTTCATTGTTATTTCAGAGCTTTTTCTTTCCTTCCATTTTCATTCCGATTAAGAGCCTGTCTTTTGCTTCCAGATTTCCGTTCTTGAAGTAACCGCTGTTTGATTCACAGTTGAATGTCTGATAACCCAGACACCACAATCTCCCCCAGCAAACGCCGTGTAAAATCATTAGTCATGTCCACTTTGAAGAAGACCGGCAAGGGAAAACGGGCTGCCGAGGCCTCGTCGGAGGAGGTGGGGAAGGGCAAAACAGTGAAGAGATGGGATGAGATTCCCTGCAAACTGAAACAGTCTGATTTCGACAGTCTCATCGCCTCTCAGGGTTTTCTCCCTTAGTACGGCTGTCTGCTCCCGGCGGCCGGGCAAACGGCGGCAGATCCGCCCACCGGCTATATCTCCTTATACTGTCACTTTTTCACTCACTGTAACCTTCGTCTCCCGATGACAAGGTTCATGGGTGCGCCGCTTCAGTTTTTTGGGATTCACATATCCCAAGTCCATCCTTGTGGACTAGTGCGCATGACTCATTTTGAGTTCATGTGCAAAGCTCAGCGCGAGGAGCCCACCCCTCGGCGCTTTCAATATTTTTACAAGCCGAAAATCCAAGATTTTTGGTTCTCATTCATACCTCGCAGTCAGAAGGTTAAGTGCTGCACTGTTTCCTTCAAAAGCCTTCATGACTGGTCTTAGAATTTTTTTTATATTAAGGCTGGTGTGATTCCCATCCGTATGACAATGCGCGCGATCACTTCTGCGCCTGCGGATAAGAATGTTCTTAAGAACCCCAGGGGCACGTGGGTTAACAAGTTAATTGCTGAACCATCCCCCGCCAAGAATATTTGCGAGGAGGCGCTGGTGGGGGTTAGTATGAGCAAGAGGTGGACCGACAGCGCGACTGAGCCTGTCATTCAAGTTGATGGCTTAGGTGAGTTATTAGCTCATTGCATTATTTCTGCGCGAATATAATTCGTTTTGCTGATATCATTTGTCTTGTATTATGCAGTAAGCAAGGAATACGTCCACGCCGCCTATGATGAGCATATGGAGGGTGTCTCTGTCACGCTGGGCGCTGGGGAAGTTGCCTTCCCCGATCGCTTCGATGATATGTTCATCCCTGTTGATTTGGGATTTTGCTTTGACAGCGATGCGCCTGGTAAGCCTTTGTACTTATGCTTATGCCTTTAGAATACCAAATTTGGTTAACATTTCTGTTGCACGTATTGTAGATGCGCTCGAGAACTATGAGCTGGAGCTCGCGGAAGAAGAGGTGGAGGAAGAAGCTGAGGCGCCACAACTCAAGCGCAAAGCTTAAGGCAAAACTGGCGCAGGGGCCAGTAAAAAACAGAAGAAAAATGATGCCCATGTTGCTCAGGATCCTCCTACTCAAGCGAAGGGACTTGAGAAAACCAAGGGGTTTACCTCCAAGTTTTCCTCGTCTTCTTTACCTCGAGGTGTGGGCAGTCCTCCTGTCCACACGAGGTATGGTGCCGCCACCTCATCTCTTCGCGCGGCGGACAAGGGAAGCGGCGCTGCGCCTGCTGTTTCCTCTTCTCCAACAGGTATACTTTGTTTATATTTTGTGGTTTTATGAGCGTGATTCCGATAGAGTTATTAATGAATCTTTGCTCGCTCAAATGTTTGTAGAGCCGGCGACTTTGGTGGCTCAACCTCAGGCGCAGCAAGGTACCGAGGCTGCGCCGAAGGTTGCTTTGAAGTCCCCTGTTTTACCCTCGAAGAGGGGGAAAATGGACTTCATGGCGATGCTCAATTCGCGGACGGCGGTGCGCCAAGGTATTCATTGCGCTTTGATTTTCTGATTTTTTCCTTTGGATCAAGTCATGAATCATTTCTCCTTGTTGGTTTTTTCATAGGAATTATAGCTGGCACGCAAGCTGCTGGTGGCACTGCTGGCGCCGGCGCCGGCGCCGTTAGTTCTGCTCCTGCTCCGACAAGCACTGAATCTCCTCTCATTGGGATTACTAAGGAGCAGGAGACTATTTTACGCGCTGATCTAGCGGCGTCGAGACCTCCCTCACCTCCTCCTGCGCACATCCCTCCTCGCGAGACTGGTTTTGATTTTTCCAAGTCGCAGGAGAAAAGACATGTTACAGAGGATGATGAGGAGGTCAATTTTGAAGACTCCGATGGCGGCCGCGCAAGCCCTGTAGCGCCACGAGATTTCGTGGCGCAGCCTTCTCGTGGGGCTGGCGCTGACTTTTCTGCTTGCTCTCCGCAGGTATAAGTTCGTTTTGCTCTGCTGTGCGGACTTCCATATTAGTGTTTAGATGACTAGAACGTTGCTTTGTGTTTGCAGGAAGCCGATCACATATACCGCCCGAGATGGAATATTACTGAGGATAGCTCATTTCAGTCCATGGGTGTGTGTGAAGACTTCTGGGCTCACTCTGTGCCTCCAGCTGAAAGGAGGTTTCAGGAGGACCGCGCCCGCGTGGACTTGCTCAACGACCATCTTTTTGCTGGGTCTGCGTTCTTTGCTGCCTCCCAACAGCATCGCAATGATTATATAAAAGTGCGTGATGCTCTTGTGGAGGCCAAGCAAGAGGCTAAGGTTTCTGCTTGGAATCTTTCTGACGCTCGAGAGAGAGCTGAGAAACTCCAAGCAGAACTTAGCGAGAACCGAGAAAGTGCCAACGCTGCCTTTGTGAAGCGCGGGCATGAGCTGCAGGCTGCGCGGGAGAAGCTGCAGGCGGCAGAGGCGGATGCGGCCAGGTACGCCCGGCGAGCGCGTGATTTGGAGTTAGAGGCAGAGGCGCGTGATCAAACTCTTGTGCAGGCTATCACTGACAAATCTTTATTAGAGTGTGAGGTTGCGAGCCTGAAGAAAGAGCTCGAAGCTGCGCGGGCAGAAAAGGATGAAGCCCTGGCGGCAGCAGCGTCTAACAGCGAAGAGCTCGATGCTGCGCGAGCGGAAAGGAATGAGGCCTTGGCGGCAGCAGCGTCCGACAGAAAAGAGATAAAACAGACCAAGGAAACTGTTGAGTTGTTAAACTCTCAGATTCCTGCTCTTGAGACGTCTGTTTCTTCCCTCGCGCAGGATCGCCAATGGCTAGTTTCACAGGGTGTGACTCGTTGCGCTTACGCGATGAAATACTCAGACGAGTTTCAGACCCTTGTGATGGATTGCAACGCTGCGTCGCGCTTGGTGGGTCGAGCTGAAGGGTTTAAGGATGGCTATGAATATAGCATGCTGAAGAAGAACCCATCCGACTACCCTTATCAGCTCGACGTTGTCTGCGCTGACATGGCCGAGGTGGGGGAGAAGTATTTGAATACTCCGATTCCCATCCTTGAGCAGGTATTTTAACCTTAATGAGTTTACCTTGACTTACTTTCCTAGTCTTTTGTACTCATACTTTTCCTTTTGACTTGCAGATAGCCGCGCTTGCTGACCAGCCTGATCTCGGCGCGCTAAAGAAATTACTTAACGAGTGTGAAGGGCCTGGTGGCAGCGATGATGGCGCGGGCAATGCTGCCTCTGCTAGCGGCTCTGGCGTGGCCAAAGGACCTACTCCTGACACTATCGTGATAGAAGACGACTCCATTCAAGACGAACAGCTTGATTATGGTAAGTTTGGAGATGACGAGGAGCGGGCTGCGCCAGATGCTGAGGGAGGGGGTAATGATGAGAACGGTGAAGAGGCTGATGTTGATATAGAGACCTGAGAAGCCCTTCATGTTTTTTTTTTTTTTTTTTTGTAGTTTTTATCTCATCATTTTGTAAATTTGTAAACTTCTGTGTTTTGGAATGAAATTTTGTTTTCCCCTTATTCACATCTTGCGCACTCCCAATTCATCTCTTTATATTGCGTGTGTTTGCTTGTTGAATATAAGATATGCTTGCACATTGAAACTTGAACAAGGTTGTAAGGAAATTATTTTACTCAGTCCTTGTCATATTTCAAGTTATTTTGCAATATTCCGAATATGTTGACACGTGCTTTGGCATTTCATTATTCCTCTTTTGCGCGACGTTATCGCGCATTTATTATCGGGAATTATGAGTTTTTTAGCCTTTACGTGTCAGTATGTGTTACTGTGATATCCATTACAATCTCATGCGCGACCTCGACCTGAGACCTTAATAACTATGTTTTGGCAAGCTCTTTGCCTTAGCTGTGCTTAGGTATTTCTATGGTCTAGCTGTGCAGCATGTAGGATGAATGTTGTGAGTAATTTGAGCTAAGGCTCATATTATTGGGCTAAGGCCCTGAGCTAAGGCTCATATTATTGGGCTAAGGCCTTGACGTTTTAGAGTTAAAACTCGTTAACGCGTTTGAGCTTGGAGCTCGCGCATGTATGTTTTACTTCGTTTTATTTTTAGTTTTGATGTCAATACAATGTTGTCATATTGCTCAAAATTAATAAAGGGAAGTGTGAAACATGTATGCAAAAGGTAATAGAACACACATTAAGAGAAAATAGCGCGTATCATTATTCATAATGGCTTAAAAAACCTTGATTACAAACTTGACAATTTTTACATGAAACATTTTCTAAGCTGTCTGCGTTCCATGCGCGCGGGATCTTCTTTCCATTCAAATCTTTTAAAGCGTATGCGCCTTTTCCCAATTCTTCCGAGGCTTGATAAGGTCCCTCCCAGTTGGGGGACATCTTTCCCGGGTGTATCGCGCGACTAGCTTCGTTGTTCCGAAGGACAAAATCATTCTTCTTGAAGTGGCATTCTTTCACGCGCTGATTGTAATATTTTTCTAGTTTTTTCTTGTATTTGGCTTCACTGATGATAGCCGCCTCTCTGCGCCCTTCAAGTAAGTTGAGATCCAACCTCCTTTCGCGCTCGTTATCCATCTTACTCATCATGAGCACTCTATGGGATGGGCATCCAATTTCTGCTGGGATCATTGCCTCCATTCCATAGGTTAGGCTGAACGGGGATTCGCCATTGCTGGTTTTGCTTAATGTCCTGTGCGCCCACAGGACATTAGGTAGCTCCTCGACCCATGAATGGGATTCTCCCTCCAACATTTTCTTCAGCCCATTCAGCAAGCTTTGGTTCGCGCGCTCCACTTGGCCATTCCCTTGAGGGTGGTATACTGAAGTGAAGACTTGGTTGATGCGCAATTCCTTGAGCCAACTGGATATCTTCCTGTCAGTGAATTGTTTGCCATTGTCACTCACAATTTCCATTGGCAGGCCAAAACGGCATATGATGTGGCTCCAAATGAACTGCTTCATTGCCTCGGCTGTGATTTTTGCTAGTGGCTTGGCTTAAACCCATTTTGTGAAATAGTCTACTGCCACTACCAAAAACTTTACTCGCCCTTGCGCTTGTGGTAAGGGACCCACAATATCGATTGCCCATTTGTGGAAAGGCCATGCGGAGGTCACCGGAATCAAGTTGTTCTTTGGCCGCATGGTGTTTGGCGCATAGCTCTGACACGCTTTGCATTTTTGGATCTCTTTTAACGCGTCCAAGTACATGCCTGGCCAATAGTAACCTGCATTCATTGCTTTGGCAACCACCATGCGCGGGCCAGCATGTATTCCACAGATTCCTTCGTGTATCTCTCTGATCACATAGCTTGCTTCCTCGGCATCCAGGCATTTCTTGAGCGGTCCAAGATAAGAGCGTCGATATAACGTACCATCAAGCAGTTCGTAGTTCTGCGACTTGTGTCTTATCTTCCTCGCCTGTGCGCGATCGTCCGGTACCTTTCCCTCCTTCAAGAATTCCATTAATGGAGTTATCCATGATGAAGGTGTCGTATGAATTACAAGGACAGACTTCGCTCCCACCGACGGGTTGCTCATTACTTCCACCCTGACATCTTTGCCAAAGTGATCGAAGCTGGTTGATGCCATCTTGCTCAGCGCGTCGGAGGACTTGTTTTCACTGCGCGGAATATGTATGATTCTGAAGAAGTCAAATTGCTCGGTGAGCTTCTTTGCCTGCTCTAAATACAGAGGCATAGTGTTCTCCTTGGCATCATAAAGGCCATTGACCTGTGCTGCTACCAAGTATGAATCGACATGAGCCTCTAGCTTTTTAACTCCGAAATTGTGCGCGATGCGCAGACCAGCCAGCAGGGCTTCATACTCAGCTTCATTGTTGGTGCTCTTGAAATCCAACCTGATTGCGTAAGTATACTCATGACTTTCTGGATCCACCAGTTTGAGGCCTGCGCCGGATCCTTCATTGTTTGAAGCTCCATCAATGAATAATCTCCAAACATTTTCTTCATTATTGGCTTGCCGAGGGTCTACCTCGCGCTGAGCCTCTTCAATTTTTCCTTCAGGGATTTCTGCGATGAAATCAGCTAAGACTTGTCCCTTTATTGCTGGACGGGGCTTATAGGCGATCGTGTGCTCTCCTAATTCCAGCGCCCATTTTGTCAGCCTTCCTGAGAGCACGGGACGTGTAACACCCCGTAACCGCAGCGGAAACGTACACGGGATGCAACAGACACATCTGATATCAACAGCATTGTTTATAAAGAAAACACCACTACATTAATTTAAACGTATTACATTGTTCTGAGTTTCATAACCATCTAAGCGTTATCACATAAGTGTTACCGATAGTACATTAACATATTTAATGCAAAATATAGATCTCTAGACTTCCACAAAATAGCACACAGCATCGAACACATATCACTCATTCCAATTTGAGTGTACCTAGAAAGCATGTAAAGAAAACGGGTCAACTACGAATAGTTGGTGAGTTTCACTAATTTAAATAAACCATAACAAATCATTATAATAATCATAAATAAGCGATGTAATTATGCTGAGCCCACAAGTGAGAACTCTGTTAATCCCAAAACATATCAATTAACCTCCGGGAACTCTGTTACCCCAGAATACTTCCAATAACCTCTGGGAACTCTGTTACCCCAGAAACACATTTAATAACCTCTGGGAATTCTGCTACCCCAGAAACACATTTAATAACCTCTGGGAACTCGGTTACCCCAGAACACATTTAATAACCTCTGGGAACTCGGTTACCCCAGAACACATTTAATAACCTCTGGGAACTCGGTTACCCCAGAACACTGTTTCGGGCCTTACACTGTTAGCAACTCAGACAATTACCATCTTAATTCATTACCGTACGATTCCCGTACAATAAACATTATATAAATACGTTCATTTCCATGCGATCAGCATGTACTTAAACACTTTGATAAAAACATGCTTTCCGCCCCGGGAAAATATTTAAAACAGTTCAGTAAAAGGGGCTCGTGAAAACTCACCTTCTTGTGAGCAAAGATGTACTACGGTGCACGGCTACTGGTACAGATCTGTAATACGATCCCCAAATCGTTACTACACAATTTCTATCAATATAACTTAAATTCGTGTTAACCGGTACGTCTGGGGACACTGCTAACCCAGTACCGTACACGATCCGGGGACAATGTTAACCAAGAAATACGTTTCAGGACTTAGATTGTGATATCACTTAGAGTTCTTTAGTCAAAACTACCGTTAATTTGTTTTCTCGTTTTACGTGCCTAGCACGGTTATCCGTCTTTATGTTTTAAAAAAAATGAGTTTGACCACATACGACCCGAAAATAGTTATTATTGATATTTTCATTAAAGTGGTGAAATTAGAGCTCGGTTAGACACCCCGTTTGGCCGCGGGGCCCGTTTCCGCCTTTAATACACCGGAAACGGTTAAGTCGGGTAAAATTACCCAAATCATCCGAATTATTTTCGGATGATTTATTTTTACTTGATTAACTTAGTTTCATAAAAATCATCCATTTTTAAGGTTTTCAAACACCAGTCAGTTCGCTTAGGCGAACTTCGCCGGTTTACTCGTTTTAAGCTTTAAAAGTTTGTTTTTAAGTTCCATTTAGCCCAAATAAATATCCGTTTAGTCTCGGACCTTGAAATTTTGTACAAACCATATTTTGACAGTAAGGAATTTTATAAAATTATTCCAAAATTAATTTTTATATCTAAAATTTATTTAACCATTTTTAAACGTCATTTAAACACCAAATATGTCGAAAATACCAAACGACCTTCGAAAAATACCAAACTTTGGGGGACGACCCCTGTCACCCAAATAGTTCTCTATAATTTTTCCATAACCAAAAACTCATTTTTCATGCCATTTTTACCAAAACCGAGCTAGAAATCCCTAGAACTCGTTTTACCGAAAAGCCTACTTAGACTTCTCCAATGAACGTGAAATTTTGTGTGTGACTTTTATATGTTATAAAAAGCTTATCTTAAATTTTACAGAATTTTTCATGATGTTTAGCTATTTTTCACCATTTTTTAGCCAAAACCGAGCATTAAATTCACCAAATATTCATCCTTTATCCAAAAATTACCAAAATTTCACAGATCTCTTATTTTCATGTGTAGATCATCTCTGTGAAATTTCATGACTCAACTCTAAGTCTACCACAATCTGTTCAAATCTTACAAATCATACGAAAACCGAACTACCTTGTGTTTCTAGCCTTAGATCGCAAAGATCTTCATTTCTAGCCTTTGCTAGCAACTAGATACAACACCTACAAGCACAAAAACACCACACCAAGCAAGTTATACCCACAATCAAGCCATTTCTTTCATGGTTTCGGTTAAGACATCAAAACAAAGATTTTAACCGTAAAAATTCGTTTTTGACTCTTTTAACTCCTTTCTTGGACCAAGATCACTTGTATAACTTGTATACATCACTTGATCATGCAAGAATCGGTTTCATCTTGGGTTTTCACCCATTTTTCACTTGAAACCTCATTTTCTTGTAAATGACTAGAGAAAAAGACGATGAACACGACTATAATCCGATCTTTACCTCGGTTTCTTGGTATAAATCAAAGGGGATTGGATGAATGTGTAAAGGGTTGAGAGGATTTAGAGAGTTGGGATGTAGAAAAAAGAAAAATGAAATGTGTGTGTGTGTGCATAGGACCGATCGGTCCAATGTAAGGTGGGGGGGGCCCACATCTCAAACCATGGCCACACATTTGGATTGTGTAATCCAGATAATGTTGTGGATAATCTGGTTCAGTTCGTTTTTCGGTTAAACACTTAATTCGGCTTAAAACGAGGCTAAAACGGTCGTTTTTCGGCTTAAAAATAAAATTTATATAAAACCGATTTAAAATCTTTAAAAACTTAAACCATGACATTTATTGACTCAACACATCATATTGTCGGTCATTGTGCATCTTTTTCGGCTTGATCGATCGTCTCTTGCTTGGTTTGATGTTAAAGGTTTCGTTTAACGTACCGACGTACTAATAAATCGAAATCCTTTTTCTGTGCTATAATTCACTCATCCCGAAGCCTTAATACTTCGTAAACCTTACTAAACATCATATATTTCATCTATGACGTAATCCCCGATTCGTTCGGGTTTCAATAACCGTTCATCGGTTAATCGTAATTCCAATACGACTAACTGTACATTCGAGTATAATTCGTACTGGGAATCTTATATACTCGTACAGACACATTATAATTCATATATTTAGTATTAAATAACACATAAATGGTATATTCCGGCTAGGGTATACCTTAATTTGCCGGAATCGTTACATTCTCCCCCCGTTATAAAAATTTCGTCCTCGAAATTTTACGCATCAACTACTTCCTTTTGCGGAAATAGGTGGGGGTATTTCTTCCGAAATTCGTCCTTTCGTTCCCAAGTATATTCTGGGCCTCGTTGCGAGTTCCATCTAACTTTGACCAACGTGATCTTATTGTGTCTAAGTTGCTTGATCTTCCCGTCTACTATTTCTATGGGCTCCTTTACAATGTTGAGCTTATCATTTATTTGGACACCCTCTAAAGGTAACACCGATGTCTCATCCGACAGACACCTTTTCAAGTTCGACACGTGAAACACGTTGTGAACTGCACTCAGTTCATCAGGCAGTTCTAATCGGTATGCTACAGGACCGATTTTTGCAATAATGTCGAACGGTCCAATGTATCTAGGGGCTAACTTCCCCGCCTTTCCAAATCTGACTACTCCTTTCCAAGGTGATACTTTCAAATACACTCTATCACCTTTCTCAAATGATAACGGTTTTCTACGGGTATCGGCATAACTCTTCTGCCGATCCCGTGCGGCCTTCAGATTGTTCTTAATTTCAAGAATTTTGCTGGTAGTTTCCTGGACCAGATCTGATCTAATAACCTGTGTGTCGCCCACTTCAGTCCAGCAGAGTGGTGATCGGCACTTCCGTCCATACAATGCTTCGTAAGGTGCTGCCTTTATACTGCTATGGTAACTGTTATTATAGGAAAATTCAACGAATGGGAGATGTTGATCCCAATTTCCCTTAAAATCCAGTACGCACGCACGAAGCAAATCCTCCAGGGTTTGGATGGTCCTCTCAGACTGACCATCAGTCTGAGGGTGGTAAGCTGTGCTTAGATTAATACGCGTTCCCAGCGCTTCTTGTACAGCTTGCCAAAGATTGGAGGTGAAATGGCTATCTCGGTCGGAGATGATTGAGATGGGTATCCCATGACGAGACACAATTTCATTTATATAAATCAGCGCAAGTCTCTCTGTGTTATAGTTATTTCTAATCGGAATAAAATGTGCCGATTTGGTTAATCGAACAACGACTACCCAAATTGCATCATGTCCTCGGGACGTCTTGGGGAGATGTGTCATAAAATCCATCGTGATCTGCTCCCACTTCCATTCAGGAATTTCCGGTTGTTGTAACATTCCCGAGGGTTTCTGGTGCTCCGCCTTAACCCTCGCACACGTCTTACACTTGCCGACGTATGTGGCTATATCCTTTTTCATACCCGGCCACCAGTAGAATTCCTTCACATCCTTGTACATCTTATCCGATCCCGGATGTATGGAATATTTTGATTTATTCGCTTCGTCCATGATTAATTCACGAAGGTCATGGAGGGTCGGGATCCAAATCCGATTTTTGAAATAGAGAATTTCGTCCACGCGCTGTTCGAAATTCTTCTCGTTACCATAAAGTCCCTCTTTTACCAATTGTTCCTCTTTCAACGCCTCGCGTTGAGCGACTCAAATCTGGTCTGAAAGGTTCGACTGGACTATCATTTCTAGTGCTCGCACTCGCAATGGCTTAACCCGATCCTTCCTACTCAGGGCATCGGCTACGACGTTAGCCTTGCCGGGGTGATAACGGATGTCACAGTCATAGTCGCTTAACAACTCGACCCATCTTCGTTGTCTCATATTCAGTTCTTTCTGATCGAATATGTGTTGCAAACTTTTATGATCGGTGAAGATGGTGCACTTTGTACCATAGAGATAATGTCTCCAGATTTTAAGTGCGAAGATAACTGCTCCCAGTTCTAAGTCATGAGTAGTTAATTTTTCTCGTGTATTTTTAACTGTCGAGAAGCATAGGCTATGACCTTATTATTTTGCATCAACACGCATCCTAACCCTCTCCGGGATGCGTCACAATACACGACAAAACCATCGTCTCCTTCGGGGAGACTTAAGATCGGCGCTTGGCACAATCTTTGTTTTAGCGTTTGAAACGCCGTTTCCTGCTCTTCACCCCATTCATACTTTCGATCTTTTTGGGTCAGAAGGGTTAAAGGTTGGGCGATGCTGGAAAAGTTCTCTATAAATCGACGATAAGATCCAGCTAAGCCTAAGAATTGGCGGATTTCCTTTGGCGATTTAGGCGCTTGCCAATTCTTAACTGCTTCAACCTTACTTGGATCAACGTGTATTCCTTGATGGTTTATAACGTGACCAAGGAATTGCACTTCTTGTAACCAGAAGTTACACTTGGAGAATTTTGCATACAACTTCTCCTGATTTAGAAGCTCTAAAATTAATCTTAAGTGTTGTTCGTGCTCTTCTTTACTCTTCGAGTATATCAAAATATCGTCAATAAACATAATGACGAATTTATCGAGGTAGGGTTTACAGACTCGATTCATGAGATCCATGAACACTGCTGGCGCATTTGTTAGCCCAAAAGGCATAACTAAGAACTCGTAATGACCGTAGCGAGTCCGGAATGCGGTTTTTGGGATATCCTCCTCCTGAATTCTAACCTGATGGTATCCCGATCTAAGATCAATTTTTGAGAAATAGCTCGCACCTTGCAGTTGGTCGAACAGGTCATCAATTCGGGGAAGAGGATACCTATTTTTGATTGTCAACTTGTTCAGCTCCCTGTAATCAATGCACATTCTAAGGCTTCCGTCCTTCTTTTTCACGAATAGTACCGGTGCACCCCACGGGGAATAACTAGGACGTATAAATCCTTTATCCAACAATTCTTGCAACTGGTTGGATAATTCTTGCATCTCGGATGGTGCAAGTCGGTAGGGCGCCTTAGCAACAGGGCCAGCTTGAGGTAATAAGTCGATTCTGAATTCGACCTGTCGGGTTGGCGGTAATCCAGGAAGTTCCTCTGGGAAAACTTGTGGAAATTCGCGTACCACTGGAATATCGTCCACCCGTTTTTTCTCAGGATCCGTGGCCGTCAAGCTCGCTAGATACGCCACGCATCCCTGGCGTATATATTTTAACACCTTGAGGTGGGATATAAATGGTATTATATTACCCGACTTCTCACCCTGCACTAATACCTCTTCGTCATCCGACACCCGGATCTTGACGATTTTCTTTTCACAGTTTATTTCTGCCTTGTTACGTGCTAACCAATCCATTCCCACTATCACGTCGAAACTACCCAATTCTACTGGTAACAAGTCAATCAGAAAGGGTTGATCGTTCAGAATAAAAGGGCAATTCCGAAATATCTGATTAACTATCATGGTTTTACCGTTAGCTACTTCTACAGTATAAGGTTCTATGGTTTCACTAATCGGAAGGTTTGCTATTGATAGAAACTTGACAGAGACAAAACTTCTATCGGCGCCTGTATCAAATAATACAGAAGCGTAATGATCAGAGACGAGGAATGTACCTGTCACTACGCTGGGGTCCTGGCGTGCTTCGTTCGCTCCCAACACAAAAGCTCGGCCTCTCGCCGGATTGGACGACGATGCCTGACCCACTGCTTGTCTCCCATTTCCTCCCTGGTTCAGTTTCGGACAGTGTCTTTTGAAGTGATCCGTGCTGCCGCATTCATAGCAAGCACGGCTGGTGGTCACCATTTGGTTTCCTTGCGGGTTCTGCTGTCGGGCTGGTTGAGTCTTAAATGGCTGCGCACGGATAGGTTGCGGTTGTCGGTTCAGATTTTGTAGGGTTGTCCTACAACTCGGTGCGTAGTGCCCATTCCTGCCACACCGGTGGCACACTACCTCCTTGCACACGCCACCATGCTGGCAACCGCATTTCCCACATTTAGGGAACGTCCCTTTCTGCGATTCCTGCCTTCCGCCTGAACTAGTCATGGCGTAGTTCTGGGCAGCGGGCCTAGCACGTTTACTTTGCTGCTTCTCCCGGATCCTATTGTCATACGTACCTCGCTTTCCCCCAGCAGACTCTCCTGCCACCTTCAGTGACCCACTCCTCACGAAATCGTATGTGACGATACCAGCTAGCGTCACTACACTCTCAAACGTCTGGTGTCCCCCAGAGTTGACTATACTCCTTACTAGTGGAGTTAGTCCCCATATATAACGCTCAACCCTCTTTGACTCTGGGGTGACTAACCAAGGCACTAATCGCGACAATTCATTAAATCGGTTTGTATAACCTAAGTGGTCTGCCCCCTGCATCTCCAGGTTCCACAATTCGTTTTCTAACTTTTGCAATTCGTTTTTCGGGCAGAAATGTTCCAGTACGAGAGCCTTGAGCTCTGTCCAGGTCATGCGGTTTGTCGCCGCCTGTCCGCGAGTCTGCACTATGGTGTTCCACCATGTCAAGGCATGGTCCGTGAACGTGCAGGTAGCATACTTAACAACGTAATCCTCAGGGCAGTTGCTGATGTTCACAACAGCCTCTATTTTCTCAATCCACTTAACCAACCCATTGGGTCCCTCAGATCCGCTAAATTCTAGGGGTTTGCACAACATAAAGTCTTTGATTGAACATCCCCTGGATACAGGAATTGGTTCAGTACGGTTCGTCTCTACCGTAGGTATAGGGCCATTACTATCTGTAACGACCACCCTAGGCGGTGCGTCATTACTCGGAATCGTGTTATCATTCTGTGGAGGATTATCATTTTGTTCCCCGTCATTATTGGTGGTCGTTTGATTGCTCGGAGGGGCTGGATTGGTCGAATTGTTAATACTGGCGGCGATGCGCGATACTATATCCGGTATCGCCGCCTCTAACTGTTGAGCAATCAAACGGCTCACGTCTACTTCCGACAATTGAGCTAAACGTTTTGGTGCCATTCTACACAACATCAAGAAAATATATATAATTAATACAAGTTCCAATCATAAAACACAATAAACATTCCGTTCATTAATAACATTAGTACATTTTACATCCATATCAGTTCACATACGTTTCCTGTCATCATTACATAAGTTAAGTTTTCCTACTTAGGGCCTATGTCGGCATCATCTCGACATAACCCACAATGGGTCAGTGCTTGAATGATACCCAAAAGTATCTATAACGATATACCCCAAAAGAGACCCTCTAAGGGCCAGTGGTTGTATTATAACTACCCAAGATTCACTCTATGTTAGCATCACCACTAACTGCTTACACAGAGTATCAAAAAGCGGCCCCTGTCTACTCTCGTCCTAACACAACTAAACACGGTGGTATACCAACCACACCAGCACCGCCGCCATCCCCACAATCACTGCCATTAAACCCCGGATCCGTGTTTCCATCCGGTCAATCAACCCCAGGGAGTAGGCGTCCTCCCTCCTCAGCTGCACGATCGCATGCTGGCTGTCCAGTATGCAATCCACCAAGAGGTTCCTCCTCTGAATACCCACCGTCAAGGCGGTGGTGTGCTCATTCATCCGCTCGGTGAGCACCCGGAGCCACGCCGCCTCGGTGGAGGGACGCTCATCCCTCACTGGCCTGGGGGTACCCTACACAGGTGGCGGCACAGGCCCGGGCTGGGGGCGGGAGGACTCGCCTCTGTGGTAAGTGGATCTGGGTGGGGTAGAGGTAGGTGGGACATACGGGACACTGATCCGCGCCATGAGGCGGGGACCGGGTCTGGGAGGGGTGAGGGTGACCTGAGGTGCGGGTGGGGTGGGAGACCGGGTAACCCTAGCAGGGGAGGACAAGCTAGCACTCCTAAGGCTAGTCTCAGAAGGCTCGGTGCTGGAAGCTAAGCGTACACTCCTAGAGTCCCCGGAACTGGCCTCCTCCGGGTCCTCCTCTACAGATAAACTTCTTGATCTTGACATGCTTACCTGTACACAAGTTAGCAAACATATAGTCCTTTCCATAGTGTAAATCATAATCAAATTAATATACACTTACTTATACAACTTGACAACATAACAATATTATCACATATTTGCACGTATGTTGCCAATTTTACCTATTAAAGTCCCCCGTGACTTTCCCTGAATTCCCTCGTGCAGACAAGTCTGTTATTATGTTCCGGACCATAATAACCCACTTGTCCATCCAAGTTCATCCCGATCTCGTCACAATAAATTATTAGTTGATATTCAGATCCTATAATACTTGAGCTACTGGTTATATTTTAGGTATCTTTTAAAGACATCCTAATTCTTTATAACCAATGGTTCTGATACCAAGTTCTGTAACACCCCGTAACCGCAGCGGAAACGTACACGGGATGCAACAGACACATCTGATATCAACAGCATTGTTTATAAAGAAAACACCACTACATTAATTTAAACGTATTACATTGTTCTGAGTTTCATAACCATCTAAGCGTTATCACATAAGTGTTACCGATAGTACATTAACATATTTAATGCAAAATATAGATCTCTAGACTTCCACAAAATAGCACACAGCATCGAACACATATCACTCATTCCAATTTGAGTGTACCTAGAAAGCATGTAAAGAAAACGGGTCAACTACGAATAGTTGGTGAGTTTCACTAATTTAAATAAACCATAACAAATCATTATAATAATCATAAATAAGCGATGTAATTATGCTAAGTCCACAAGTGAGAACTCTGTTAATCCCAAAACATATCGATTAACCTCCGGGAACTCTGTTACCCCAGAATACTTCCAATAACCTCTGGGAACTCTGTTACCCCAGAAACACATTTAATAACCTCTGGGAACTCTGTTACCCCAGAAACACATTTAATAACCTCTGGGAACTCGGTTACCCCAGAACACATTTAATAACCTCTGGGAACTCGGTTACCCCAGAACACATTTAATAACCTCTGGGAACTCGGTTACCCCAGAACACTGTTTCGGGCCTTACACTGTTAGCAACTCAGACAATTACCATCTTAATTCATTACCGTACGATTCCCATACAATAAACATTATATAAATACGTTCATTTCCATGTGATCAGCATGTACTTAAACACTTTGATAAAAACATGCTTTCCGCCCCGGGAAAATATTTAAAACAGTTCAGTAAAAGGGGCTCGTGAAAACTCACCTTCTTGTGAGCAAAGATGTACTACGGTGCACGGCTACTGGTACAGATCTGTAATACGATCCCCAAATCGTTACTACACAATTTCTATCAATATAACTTAAATTCGTGTTAACCGGTACGTCTGGGGACACTGCTAACCCAGTACCGTACACGATCCGGGGACAATGTTAACCCCGAAATACGTTTCATGACTTAGATTGTGATATCACTTAGAGTTCTTTAGTCAAAACTACCGTTAATTTGTTTTCTCGTTTTACGTGCCTAGCACGGTTATCCGTCTTTATGTTTTCAAAAAAAAGAGTTTGACCACATACGACCCGAAAATAGTTATTATTGATATTTTCATTAAAGTGGTGAAATTAGAGCTCGGTTAGACACCCCGTTTGGCCGCGGGGCCCGTTTCCGCCTTTAATACACCGGAAACGGTTAAGTCGGGTAAAATTACCCAAATCATCCGAATTATTTTCGGATGATTTATTTTTACTTGATTAACTTAGTTTCATAAAAATCATCCATTTTTAAGGTTTTCAAACACCAGTCAGTTCGCTTAGGCGAACTTCGCCGGTTTACTCGTTTTAAGCTTTAAAAGTTTGTTTTTAAGTTCCATTTAGCCCAAATAAATATCCGTTTAGTCTCGGACCTTGAAATTTTGTACAAACCATATTTTGACAATAAGGAATTTTATAAAATTATTTCAGAATTAATTTTTATATCTAAAATTTATTTAACCATTTTTAAACGTCATTTAAACACCAAATATGTCGAAAATACCAAACGACCTTCGAAAAATCCCAAATTTTTCTGGGATGACCCCTGTCACCCAAATAGTTCCCTGTAATTTTTACAGAACCAAAAACTCATTTTTCATGCCATTTTTACCAAAACCGAGCTAGAAATCCCTATAACTCGTTTTACCGAAAAGCCTACTTAGACTTCTCCAATGAACGTGAAATTTTGTGTGTGACTTTTATATGTTATAAAAAGCTTATATTAAATTTTCCAGAATTTTTCATGATGTTTAGATATTTTTCACCTTTTTTTAGCCAAAACCGAGAATTAAATTCACCAAATATTCATCCTTTATCCAAAAATTACCAAAATTTCACAGATCTCATATTTTCATGTGTAGATCATCTCTGTGAAATTTCATGACTCAACTCTAAGTCTACCACAATCTGTCCAAATCTTACAAATCATACGAAAACCGAACTACCTTGTGTTTCTAGCCTTAGATCGCAAAGATCTTGATTTCTAGCCTTTGCTAACAACTAGATACAACACCTACACGCACAACAACACCACACCAAGCAAGTTATACCCACAATCAAGCCATTTCTTTCATGGTTTCGGTTAAGACATCAAAACAAAGATTTTAACCGTAAAAATTCGTTTTTGACTCTTTTAACTCCTTTCTTGGACCAAGATCCCTTGTATAACTTGTATACATCACTTGATCATGCAAGAATCGGTTTCATCTCGGGTTTTCACCCCTTTTTCACTTGAAACCTCATTTTCTTGTAAATGACTCGAGAAAAAGACGATGAACACGACTATAATCCGATCTTTACCTCGGTTTCTTGGTATAAATCAAAGGGGGTTGGATGAATGTGTAAAGGGTTGAGAGGATTTGGAGAGTTGGGATGCAGAAAAAAGAAAAATGAAATGTGTGTGTGTGTGCATAGGACCGATCGGTCCAATGTAAGGTGGGGGGGGGCTCACATCTCAAACCATGGCCACACATTTGGATTGTGTAATCCGGATAATGTTGTGGATAATCTGGTTCAGTTCGTTTTTCGGTTAAACACTTAATTCGGCTTAAAACGAGGCTAAAACGGTCGTTTTTTGGCTTAAAAATAAAATTTATATAAAACAGATTTAAAATCTTTAAAAACTTAAACCATGACATTTATTGACTCAACACATCATATTGTCGGTCATTGTGCATCTTTTTCGGCTTGATCGATCGTCTCTTGCTTGGTTTGATGTTAAAGGTTTCGTTTAACGTATCGACGTACTAATAAATCGAAATCCTTTTTCTGTGCTATAATTCACTCATCCCGAAGCATTAATACTTCGTAAACCTTACTAAACATCATATATTTCATCTATGACGTAATCCCCGATTCGTTCGGGTTTCAATAACTCATCGGTTAATCGTAATTCCAATACGACTAACTGTACATTCGAGTATAATTCGTACTGGGAATCTTATATACTCGTACAGACACATTATAATTCATATATTTAGTATTAAATAACACATAAATGGTATATTCCGGCTAGGGTATACCTGAATTTGCCGGAATCGTTACAGGACGCCGCAAGACTTGCTGGATGTTGTTACCAGTCAGGACTTCAATAGGATGACCATTGAAATATCTGTGAAGCTTGCGTGACGCGTGCGTTAGTGATAAAACTAACTTTTCCATGATGAAGTAGCGCGTCTCAGGATCTGTCAGCACCCGACTTACATAATAGATTGGTGTTTGGATTCTCTTGCGATCCACCAACAACACTGCGCCGATGGCGCGCTCTCCTGCTGACAGGTACAACGTTAGAGTTTCGCCAGGTAGTGGAGCTGTAAGCGCGGGCAGATTTATCAGACATTCTTTTATCTCATTGAAAGCTTGCTCGGCCTCAGGCATCCACTTGAATTGGCTTTTCTTTAAGCAATTTCTCAATGTGTTAACGAATGGGGTAGATTTGCTTGCATGGTTCGCTAGGAACCTGTTAATTGATACCAATCTACTATTCAACTTTTGAACTTCCTTCATGGTGGATGGTGAGGGCATGTCAAGGATAGCCTCCACCTTCTCTGGGTTCACCTTGAAACCATCCTTGGTGACCGTTACACCGAGAAATTTCCCTTCTTCTACGCCGAATGTGCATTTGCTCGGGTTGAGCTTCATGTTTACTTCCTTTAGGCGCCAAAGGGTTTCTTCGATGTCTTTGAGCATTTGTTTTTCCTCCCTGCTTTTAATCACCAAATCATCCACGTAGACTTCTAAGTTTCTTCCAATTTGCTCGTTGAAAACCGCATCCATGAGTCTTTGGTAAGTGGCTCCTGCATTCTTCAAACCAAAGAGCATTTTTGTGTAACAGAAAACACCCTTGTCAGTTCTGAAGGCAGTCTTGTCCTCATCTTGTGGTGCCATTTGAATTTGGTGATAGCCCTTATAGGCGTCCAGGAAACATTTGAGCTTAAATGGCGCCACAGAGTCCACCTTCGCGTCAATGTTTGGGAGGGGGTAACAATCTTTTGGACATGCTTTGTTGAGGTCCTTGAAATCAATGCACATCCTCCATGACCCGTTGCTCTTCTTTACCATCACAGGATTGGCTACCCATGTTTGGTATCGTGTTGGGCGGATGATATTTGCGCGCAGTAGATCTTCTACTTGCTCATTCATGGCCTTTGATTTCTCATCCCCCATGACTCTCTTCTTTTGAGCAATTGGCTCTACAGACTTGAACGTGTTGAGAGAATGTTGTGCCAGGTCTCGCGGAACCCCAGTCATATCAGAATGTTACCACGCGAAGACCGACATATACGTTGTGAGCAATCTTTTCATTCTCAACCTTGTGTCGTCTGATATCGTAGCTCCAATTGTGATTGTTTGCTCTGGGAATTTTGGGTTGAGAATCCATTCCTCCGGCGCGTTGTTTGCCATTGGAAGTCTCATTCTCCCTTCCCGCGGTATACTTGTCACTGCGCACAAATGATCTCGGTATACAAATGTTACACCTGTTGGTGTTGGGAACCCCAACGCGTCGTGCGCTGGTGACAGTATGGCGTTGAATTGGGCAATCGTTCCTCTACCCAAGATCATATTATGGCATGAAGTGGTGGGCAAGACCAAGAAGTTGACAATTTCAGCTCGCTTGTGTTTCACATCCCCCATAGTTAGTTCAAATTGTATCTGACCTAGGGGGTGAATAATTTCATTTGAGACACCCGAGATTAGTGCATTCACAATTTCGAGCCTTGCTTGGTCTGCTGGATCCAACTTCCTGAAACATTGCTCATACATGATGTCTGATTCACTGCCGGTGTCCACCAGGACTTTTGACACCTCATAATGAGCAATGTGTGTAGTGATGACTAGAGGACTGCTGATAGACGGGCCTCCTCTGATTCTTGGGAAGATTACTTGTTGCTCGCGCCAATCTCCTTGGACTTGCGAGCTTCTCTTTCTCGATCTTTGCCTTTGCCTTCCTCCCTCGGCTACACAGATTCTTTTGAATTTTTTACTGGCTGAGGCTCCATCTGGTTGTTCATTCTCTGGTCTTGGGTTTTTCACCATGTGAGCCAACTTGCCTGATTTCACATCTCTTTCAATCGCATCCTTCAAATGGTGGCATGCATCGGTGTTGTGCCCTGTGGACTTGTGAAACTCACAATACTTGCCACTGTTTGGTGGTCCCTTATGGAGTAATGGCTTGGGGCTTTTAAACTGGACATTCTCTGTGCTTAACACTTGTGAAGGCGTTTTAGTGAGGGGAGTCCATATTCTTGGTAGAGGTCTGTTAGGCTCTCTGCCGCCTTCCCTCTTGTCACTTTCTCCGCGATTACGAATGTCTTTTTGGGGCTGGGGTGAACTTGGTTGCGCCTGCTTTTCTGCGGGAGAAAAACTGGTTTGTTGCAACCTGGACCATACGGAGTTTTGTTTGCCCCTCCTTTCATTGTTGCGTGGTGCTTCTGTTTGATGCCCTCTATCTCTTGCTCTATCTTGGGCAATTTGTTTTTCATTTCGCGCGAAGACTCGCGATGCTTCCATTAGCTTAGCCCAAGTGGTTGGCATGCCATCTCTGCTCACGAGAGCTTTGCGGAGTTGATCACTGCGCGCACCTTGTATAAAGGCCATGCGCAAGAGTTGCTCAGTGATACCTCCAATTGCAAGAGATTCCTGATTAAAACGGGTTATGTAGTCTTCAATGGTTTCATCATTCCTGCGCACGCAGTGCATGATGTCATCGGGGTCGCGCGTGTGTCTGCGCTGCTGTACAAAGTGAGCCTGGAACTTCTCCAATAGCTCTTCGAACCCATCGATTTGTCCAGTCGGCAAGCTTTCGAACCAGACACGCGCTGCGCCCGTGAGGCAGCGAGCAAACATGTGACACCATGTTGGCATCGTCCAGCTTTCTAGGTTTCCAGTGTTGTAAAAACCTTGTAAGAAATCGTCTGGATCTGTTGTGCCATCGTACTTGCCCAAACCACTTGGCATCTTGGTTTTGTGTTGAATGGGAGCCTTCGCGATGCGCTCAGTGAATTTTGAATGCTTCACCAAGATGGCTGGCCTATATGGTGTGGTTACGTCCACTTGCCCTCTCGCTGGTGGGTTGTACGGTGTGTATAGATCCATATCGGCTTTGGCTCCAGGCACTATGTTCATGTGCGCGCGGAGCTGTGAGCCTCCTGCATGAGTATCTCGCGTCTTCCTCATGCTGTGCACTTCTTCATCACTAAAATCAGCATGTTCGATGTGAACAGAGTGACCATCTTCCGGCGCGCGCGCCCTTTTTGTTGTTCCCTGAATGGTTTGCTTATCAAATGCGAGCCTTTGTGTTAAGTCTGCTAACTTTTTGTGTTTGACCAGCTCATTGTATTTGTCCATTAAACGCCGTTGTTCGTTTATGAGCCATTCTTTAGGGTCATTGGTTTCAACTTCTGGACCCATTGGTCCTTTTTGTTTTGCACCAGTCAGATTTTGGAACGTGAGATCGTCTGGAGGAGTTTCAGTCTGGCTATGAGGTGTTGTGATGAAGGGATGGTTACTGGTGGTGCGCGCAGTATCACGCGGCGCCCTCAGAAACTGCTGTCCCTCATTAACATCCTCAAGCTCATTATCCTCCAGAACTTGATCGCTGTTTCGAACACCGGAAACCATGGTGAAGATTTTTAGAGAGAACTGATGAGATAGTGGTTTTGTTGCCGTTGTGAAGAAACGTGGATCGGCTCACTGGTAGACGATCAACTTTCCTCGGGTATGGGTATGCTATATCACCGATGGTTCTCCGGAGTATGAATTCTTCCACCTACAAAACGAGCAGCACCGTGAACTTACCCCTCAGAAAGGGACAGAGGGGTCCTCATTGGGGTAACCCTCCGGTGTGAGAATAAGAGATTGTAGGAGAAGATAATAATAATCTGAGAGTGAGTAAGGATTTAGAGTGTATTTTCTTGCTTCCCTCCCCTTGTGGAGGTGGTGTGGTATTTATAGTGTTAGGGTTTCCAATGATTGGGCTCAGATCCCATTAGAGCCTTTTTGGCCTCCTCCTATTGCTTCGCGCCACGTGTCCTTAGGACACCTGGTGCTTTTTCATTAATTATTCTCTGACCAAGGTATTTCACCTGACCCATATGCAATCACGTGGTAGCACATGGGTTTTGCTGAGTTGTCCACCTTTAATTGGCAGCTGTCAACATCAGCATATTCTTTATTCCTTAAAGGATACCTTCTGGAAGGTTGTCTGATGAGCACAATCAGGGTTGTCCTTATCCTGATTTGGATAAGGACGAGGTTGATTATGTGCATGTGTGATATGCGCCTATCCTGAGGATGCGCGAGGTCTTCTCTTTATTCTCACGCGCAGATGTTTCATGCGCAGATGTTTCATGCGCAAGCATATGTAATATGCGCCACGCGCAGATGTGATATGCGCCACGCGCAGATGTGATATGCGTGAGCATATATGATGCATGAGCATATGTGATATGCGCCATGCGCAGATGCGCCACGCGCAGATGTGATATGCGTGAGCATATATGGTGCGTGAGCATGTGATACGCGTGAGCATATGTGATATGCGTGAGCATATGTGATATGCGTCATGCGCATAGGTTTTGGCTTTGTGCCTTCATGACATCTTGATTTCAAGCCTCTTGTCTATATCTTGTGGGTTGACCCGCCCCGCTCGATGTTAAGGCGGGTGCATACCTCTTCATTTATCTTTGTTAACAATTATCCTCCATAATTCATTTGAATTTTGCTAAATACAACTCATGTGCCAGTTGGATTTGTTAAAAAATTACATCTGAAGCACCTGCATAAGATGTATATAAAATTAAAATTTTAATATTTGCTATATAAATAAAAGCAAAGATTGATAAGGATTCATATTATCAAAACTAATTATATTAATGAAAGAGTAATATTTGCAAAATCATTACACATTAATCACAAACCAATACCAAGCAGCATTGGAACTAAATACTTATGCCATATATCCTTCCAAATTTGTGTGACTTATAATATGCTAAATCATTCACACGATTATATCAAGATATAAATTCATACTATTTCAAGATATTCATCACATGTATATGTACCTAAGAGTAACAGAAACATGATACGGAGAGAAATTGGGATTGCCCACTCACCATCATCCTAGCTATTTTAATAAGAGATTAAATGGATACAAATTATTAATTATAAGAAGTCATATAAATCAATATTGTAAATTGCATATCTTTATGGCACCTCGATCAGATAACCATAAGAAAAAGTCAACTACAGAATCTTATTTACATTTTAGGAACAAAATCAGGACCAAAGGATATTGGCGAGAAAGATAGAACTGGATGAAAAGAAGTACAATCACTAAGAGACCAGATTGTAACCTGGAAGAACTTGGATGAGGAAGAGGAAGAGGAAGAGGAAGAGGAAGATTGAGTTGCAATTTGAATTTTGTTAGCGGCGGCAGGGGAGCATGTTGAACGTGGTTTTGAAATCCTCAGGATCAAACATATCCTCTTGAAGTTTTGATTAAATGACGAAGGAACTCGGATGGATAATCGTTGTAGATTTTAATAGGGTTAGGATTAAAAATGATTTTTAAACCATCCATTGTGTCGAAACATGAAACGAATCTGACCTGATCCATGACGATGTTTCCACGGATTTCAAGATGAACGAACCACGTCTTGATCTTCTTCTCCGGTTGCTTGAGACCTGCAATGGCTTTTCGGGGGTGTGGAGGTGACTGCTAAGAAATCCTAAGGATCTCTTGTTTACAGACACAAAAATATGGTGGTGGCTCTTATTGAGCATGACCCCTTAACAAGGAGGTGGAGACCTCCTTATATAGAGAGCCTCATGGCCACCATCATGGTACCCTAATGGGCCTAGCCCAGTTAGGGTTACCTCCACAAAACCCCCTCAGCCCAATAACATTGTATTAGTCCATATAATAAAATAAGCCAAACATAATGAATTTAGGGTCGTAAAACCGGGTTTAGTACCATACCCCTACAAGCCCCCCAAGTCCAGCGTTGCTCCTGGGCGCGCAAGCGTTTAGGTGGAGCGCTGGACTTTATGAGGTGTGTTAGGCCATGAGGCGGTTTTTTCCCTTTTCTTCGGCCTTGTCTTTATTATCTTTGAGTTTTGGGAGGTTTTTTTCATGATGGTGACATGTTGTGGTCCTTATGATAATGATGGTGCCCTGGCATGAATAAGATATAGCACGCATCATAACAATAGTGGCGCGAGGCCTGATAAAAGATAGAGCGCGCATCTTGATAATAATGTAACATAACTTGCGCGCGAGGCAGCTTACGAGCTATGAGAATAATAAAGCCTGCGCGCGAGGCGACTTACGGATCTATAAGAATAATAAAACCTGCGCGCGAGGTGACTTACGGATCTATAAGAATAATAAAACCTGCGCGCGAGAGGCGACTTACGAGCTATAAGAATAATAAAGCCTGCGCGCGAGGCGACTTACGAGCTATAAGAATAATAAAGCCTGCGCGTGAGGCGACTTACGAGCTATAAGAATAATAAAGCCTGCGCGCGAGGCGACTTACGGATCTGAGAATAATAAAGCCTGCGCGCGAGAGGCGACTTAGGAGCTATAAGAATAATAAAGCCTGCGCGCGAGGCGACTTACGAGATATAAGAATAATAAAGCCTGCGCGCGAGGCGACTTACGGATCTGAGAATAATAAAGCCTGCGCGCGAGAGGCGACTTACGAGCTATAAGAATAATAAAGCCTGCGCGCGAGGCGACTTACGAGCTATAAGAATAATAAAGCCTGCGCGAGTTGCGGCTTATGAGCTTTAATATGATGATAATGACTGGCCCACAAGGGCCTCTTCTACGCAGGATGACTATCCCGGCTTGTCTTCAAAATAATAATGGAGGCACAAACGGCCAGATAGTAATAATGTCATAGGTGCTTGTGCGACTCGTAGCCGAACATTGGCGCGTGGCCATTTGGGATATTGTTAGGCTCCCGCCCTAAGATTCGGATGTCTTCCATCGCGATAATGTAGTGGTGGTATACCACGATAGTCCCCTAGTTCATTGCTGCTAAATAAGGTTGTCCTTATCCTGATTTGGGATTAGACTATTCTCATTTGTTGTGTCGCTTGCGCATAGGCTTTGGCTTTGTGTCATGCGCCACGCGCAGATGTTGCATGCGCGTGCGCGTAGACTGTGTCATGCGTCATGCGCAGATGTTTCATGCGCTTGCGCATAGGCTTTGGCTTTGTCATGCGCAGATGTTTCATGCGCAGATGTGATATGCGCAAGCATATGTAATATGCACCCCGCGCAGATGCGCCACGCGCAGATGTGATATGCGTGAGCTATATGATGCGTGAGCATGTGATATGCGCCACGCGCAGATGCGCCACGCGCAGATGTGATATGCGTGAGCATATATGGTGCGTGAGCATGTGATACGCGTGGGCATGTGATGCATGAGCATGTGATGCGTAAGCATATGTGATGCGTGATTATATGTGGTGCATGAGCATGTGATATGCGACTGCGCTCAAGCATCATGGCGGTGCGCATGTGGAATGGCGGAATGGTTGATCCGCGGTGGCGCGCATGTAACGTGGCTTGTGTTAATAGGTTTAATTATGACGGCGTGTTGAATGGAGCGGAGCCGCGTTCGGTCTTGTATTCGGCGCGAAGCCGTATGGGTTTATGAGGATTCCCAACCTTTAAGTTTGGCGCATGGCCTTATGGGTTTATGAGGATTCCCAACCTTTAAGTTTGGCGCCTGGCCTTATGGGTTTATGAGGATTCCCAACCTTTAAGTTTGGCGCGTGGCCTTATGGGTTTATGAGGATTCCCAACCTTTAAGTTTGGCGCGTGGCCTTATGGGTTTATGAGGATTCCCAACCTTTAAGTTTGGCGCGTGGCCTTATGGGTTTATGAGGATTCCCAACCTTTAAGTTTGGCGCGTGGCCTTATGGGTTTATGAGGATTCCCAACCTTTAAGTTTGGCACTTGGCCTTATGGGTTTATGAGGATTCCCAACCTTTAAGTTTGGCACTTGGCCTTATGTGCGCATGCACGGCGACGGAGTGGTGACTCGCGGGCGCGCGTGCATGGCGGAGGTCTTTTGCGCAAAACCCACATGGTGGTTTCCGTGGTGGTTTCCACGGGCGCTCACGCTTGTCGGCGGAATGGTGATCCGCTGGTGAGCATGCGTGGTGGCAGTCTTCTGCGCAAAACCCACATGGTGGTTCCCGCGGCGGCACATGCATGGCTGCGGAGTGAGAATCCGCGGGCGCGCGTACATGGCGGCGGAAGTCTGGTAATTTTTGGATCTGCAATTTGAGAGTTAGATCTGCAATTTTAAACCTAAAATCCAGGTCTGTAATCTAGATCTAGATCTGTAAATCAGATCTAGATAGATCTGAAGCTCGGAGCGGATTTAAAACCATCACAGATCCGGAGGCTTGATCATCCGAATCAGGTAGTTTCTTCTTGCACAGATCTGGAAGCCTCTTTTAGATCTATGGATCTTTTTGAGCTTTAATAGAACAAGCCTTGAAGCTTTTTTCTGTAAACTTCCAGATCTGGGTTTTTCCTGGGAGAGATCTGACAGCCGAGACGAAAATCGAAGGGTAGTTCGTTGCCGTCCCACGGATGGCGCCAATGTCGAAACATGAAACGAATCTGACCTGATCCATGACGATGTTTCCACGGATTTCGAGATGAACGAACCACGTCTTGATCTTCTTCTCCGGTTGCTTGAGACCTGCAATGGCTTTTCGGGGGTGTGGAGGTGACTGCTAAGAAATTCTAAGGATCTCTTGTTTACAGACACAAAAATATGGTGGTGGCTCTTATTGAGCATGACCCCTTAACAAGGAGGTGGAGACCTCCTTATATAGAGAGCCTCATGGCCACCATCATGGTACCCTAATGGGCCTAGCCCAGTTAGGGTTACCTCCACAAAACCCCCTCAGCCCAATAACATTGTATTAGTCCATATAATAAAACAAGCCAAACATAATAAATTTAGGGTCGTAAAACCGGGTTTAGTACCATACCCCTACATTGAGAATGGATTTTTAACATCGGGTCTTCCTGGGTTAGCATAATGTATTTTTTCTAAAAACAAAAAATTAAAAAATGGGTATGCTTAGATGAGATGACATGTGGCAAAATGAAGCAATTTGGTGAATTCTTTGCTCAAATCCTATTCATTTATTCCATAGGGAGATTTATTACGTAAGGAGATTATCGTTTTACTCTTGTTTAATGACATGCTCCTTTTAATTAGGAGTATACTTTAACCCTAACCTAAATTAAATTAAGATGACATAACACTTTAATGATTGATTAAAAACGATTTTTTTACAAAAATGGGTGAGGGGGAAATTATTTACGAAAATTGATGATTTAAAAATTATTTAACCAATTATGTTTTTCTTTACAAAGTGATGTTTCCTCAATCCTAAATTTATTGTATAAAATAATTTATTGAAAGTGAATTTAAAATAATAAACTTTTAAGCACTTTAGTTACGAAACATGAAATTTCTATATAAACTTTTATTTCTTAATTTTATTTCGTTAACAAAAAAATTCAAAAAGAAAAAATTGTTTCTTTGCAACTGTTTTTTATATTCATATTTTTTTATTTATTTATCAAAACAGGTTTCAAACAAAATATATCTTTCAAATTTTTTTATTGTCTTTTTTTAACTGCCATATTACTATTCAAGTTGTTTTCTTGTATATGAATGTTAAAAATTTAAATTGGACCTAACATTGATATTGGTATAGATGTTGTTTAGGAGTGTTTACTTGAATGCCGAAGAAAAAAAATAAATAAAAAACACAACCATGCATTCTATTTTTTATTTTAAGTTAGTGAAACGTAATTATTTCTTCTCACGTATATCACTAATAGCAAAAAGATGAAAATGAAATTTTAAAAGAGAAAGAAAATACTGTATATTTTTCTAAAGCATGTTTTGATCATAAAACTCTAAGATATTTTTTTTTTCTATCTAAAATGATTGTATTATCATTCATATTAATATATGTCATACCCTTAATTAAAAAAAGTGAGAAAACAATAAAAGAAAGGCAATGAAAAACTCAAAAAATAATAAAAAAATAAAAACACACAAGACTTTTATTACTAATCAGTTTCGATACATTTAAGAAATAAAATATGAGTGTAGGAATGTACAGTTTCCAAAAACATTTTTTTGAATATTTTTGTTTTAAACAAAATAAAACATCATTTTTACTATTTTTAACTCATTTTTATCTATGTTTTTATATAGAAATTATTTTATTTATAAGAATGGGAGTGAGAAAAGATAAGCTTAAAAAGAAAACGTATTTTGATAAATACTTTTCAAATCACCTATTTTGATAAATAATTTTTTCACATCCCTCATTTTAGTAAAAAAAAAAAGAAAAGAAAAACTCGGATTAAACCACTCATCACTTGTGTTATATTTGTTAAAAAGGGGTTATGGATTATGCTTTTCACGGGTTAAAAGACAAAGAACAACATATTAAATTAACAGTTAATTAATATGAGTTAGATGGAGTTAAATGGATTAAACCACTTCCTTTGGGTGAGATGGAGTGAAAAAGAGAAAAATGAGTGATTTGTTGCTTACGTGGAGTTAAGAGAGGTTAGAGTATATCTCATGGCCTTAAGGATTAGAAATTTTAGACGGAACCGTAATGGTATTATCCCGGTACTGTATCAAACAGGTACCGTCCACAAATATATTGTATTGGTATTCGTTTTCATGTATTATGTTTTTGGTATTTCCAGTAGTACTGGCATGGTGTATCAACCAGTAGTCTAGTACTGAACCAATAAAACTAATACGGTTTATGAGGATTTATAATTTAGGGGCGGACATCATAATCAACGGTAGCTCAACTTTTCGTCGGTAGTGTAATTTTTTTCATTTTGGGTTGATTTTCGTATTTCGTTACTCCTGAAAAAAATATTACGTTACCCCTATTTGTTTAAAGTCAACCAATTTAAAATTTCAAATCAAATAAAGACCGCACAAAGTTTATAGCTCAAAGCAAATAAAAACCGTTAACCTTTTTTTCTTTCATTTGAACAAGAAACATTAAACAAACACAAACTCAAATAGATACATGCTCAACAGAATCATCGTTTTTTAAAAGTTCAAATCAAATAAAGCCCAAACAAAATGCCTAAAGCAAATAGAAACCATTAGCCATTTTTTCTTTAGTATGAACGAGAAACATCAGACATAAACAATGCTTAACAGATCATCATTTTGAGGTTGAAGTTTTTAATACGATTTTAGATATGCAAATTTAAGAGCTTGAAATAGATTCAATGAGGTCTTCACTAGTTTGTTAGAAAATATGCCTGGTTTAAATCTATGACATTATTTTTCCAGGTTTGACATATCTAAAATAGTGGCATTTTCGGAAATATATTTGAATGATTTTAATAATGAAGAAAAAGGGTGTATTTCTGATGATCGTACAACCTTTTATAACACTTTAAAGAAAGATAATAAATTTACACAATTTGGTGAAATGTGTGACCTTGCTCATGTAAGGGTGGAAACCGGAAAGCACACCACTTTTTCTTTGGTTTGTTGAATATTGAAGCTAGCGTTGGTTTTACCAACTGCAATCGCAACCGTTGAAATATGTTTTTGTTTCATTTACATTGTATGAAATACGGTAAAGAAATAATAATAAACGTTACCCCTAATATTTATGTCTAGATTCGCCACTGACATATACTTTCACTTTTTTGTGTACGGTATTTTTTGGAATGTTACTGATCCATCCCTACTATTACTACACGACAATTAATCTATTTATATATATAATTGCCTACATAAAAATCCTATGTGTCGTAATGCGGTTGCTCCAAACCCCCTCTCGGGTCACCCGATTGCTTCATTCCTGAATGTGGCTTCTTATGCATTTGACTGAATTCACGGGTATTGGTTTTACCAAACCCAGATAATCCTTAAAAGGGTTATAACATCTCATTATTTATAAAACCTTTCATCATCAAACAATATTTTCACGGGTCATTGGTCTCACCAAACCCGGATAATTCTTAAACGGGTTATAACATCTCAAATTATTTATGAAACCCCTTAATCATCAAACAATAATTTTTGCGGGTCATGAGTCTCACCAAACCCGGATGAACTTTTAACGGGTTATTAGATCTCATTTATTTGTGAAACCCTTTTAACATCAAACCTTAATATAATTTCTCTCATATACATATTCACTGTCTCCGGTCTATCCTCTCCATCATCGGTTTACTTATGATTACCACCAACCATTGTCAACCTCCCCTCTCATGGGTGGTGGTGGACAGTGGGTATTGGTAGGGTGTTATGTTTTAACCCTCTGTAAACCTTAGATGATCTCAGAAATTGATGGGCCAAGTCTGCACCAAAAAGAGCTTGCGCCGACGTTTTTTAATAAAACGTCTTCAAGAAAACAAACGATCTGCAGATTGCAATGTCTGCGCGTGGTATGCGCGACGCATATAAAAGAGCCTCGGAAAACCTTTTTCAAAAAACAAACGGCACCTAACTAAAGTAGAAAAAAATAAACATTATGTAAATTCAAAACATCGATACATTAGAAAAAAATAAACATTAACTATAACATAAAAAGTAAATAGAAAAAAGAACAACTTACATTCTCTAAGTAATGCTTAACTATGGATTGAGTCTAAGATCTGAAAATCTATAAAGCATATTAGTAAAAAAATGTGTAATATTAAATGTAAAATGAATTAAAAAAAAACCGATACCAAACTAATCTTCTTCATAATAAGTTTTCAAATATTACCTTATGTACAATGTTTGTTGTTCTGTATAAGATTTAATTCTTTATCGAGTATAACTAATTTAATGTCATCTCTACTCTTCATTCTTGATAAATCAACATAAAGTTGGTTATGTTAAAAAACTGGGTCTCTTAAGCATAGCCAACTATTGATAACGATTGTTCTTAACTTTTGTTGATGGTCATTGCAAAACAAAGTAAAATAGAACTATCTTTTCTTTAACTTAAAACAAAGTTTCTTATCTGATGGAGTAAGACTAATTCGACTAAGGTGCGATATACGATATTAGTACCAGAAATAACTTTAGCTTCAATTACACGTCGGCCTAATACTATGAGCCGTAAACATTACTTTTTTAATCCGACCAGTTCCAAATCCATCATATTTCAACATAGTATTTAGACTAACAATAGTTAATTTCTTATTGATTATAACATTACTCTTGCAAGTTAATCATTCCATTTTTATAAAATCATAAATGATCTCTGTTTAGTTTTTAGTCAACTTACAAATACATTTAACATTAATACTAATAAATATGCTAATTAGAAAACCATAATTTATATATTTATATACCCAAATGTTCTTCTTTTAAAGATATTGAATATACATAATTGTTACATATCCAAATGTCCTTCATCTAAAGATGAACGGGATGTGTTCTTGTCAATATTTGCATCTTGATTGCCAATAAAGTTTTGAACATTTTAGGCTGGAGTTGGGTCATTACCCATTCAGGATATCTATTTAAACAACATTAAACGTCAAGAATAATTTATAAAACATGAAGCTAAACTATACAAAGGACAAAATGTAAAAGTATTATAAACCTTTAGAATAGAAGAACTTATTGATTGGAAATCAGACATTGTAACCACAAGATTAAGAGAGTCGCTTTCAGAAGTCTACAAATAAAAACTTTTTTCTAAGAGTTGATGAAAAAATTAATTAATACAATGAAGTATAAAACTTAATATTTGAGCAACATTGATCCTTTTTTCAAGTTCTGAAGATGGTTTCATCATCAGTTAACTTGGATATTACATAAACATTAAACGAAAACCTCTTATCCAGCAAATAGTTCAGCAAAGCATGGGTTTCAACTAACTTAAAACCATTCAAAAATTCAAACTAATAAGACGAATATTAGAAGGCAAAAAAAACTCACCTGGCAACAAAGTTGTTGTGTTTCATTAATATTTATAGTTAGTTAAAAAAATATAAGTAATACATCATATGGATCATCAAACAATTCAGTTATTGTTTTGTTTATATGATGCGTTGCATCTCTGTCGAATGCAATTAGAGACACGACACCGGTTCCATCTTGATCTCTTATCTCAATCTTGTACCTAAACAATGAAATATATAATAGATTTTTAGGGGTGTCAATTCCTAACCCTACCCGAAACTCGACACGAAAAAATATTAGTTTTGGGTCGGCTGACAAGGCCCAACTATTTAAACAGGTCAGCCCGACACATTTAAAAAACAAATCACGCCGAGCGCAACCCGTTAAAGAATGAGTTGACATGTTAACCCGTTTAACAATTTTAAAGAAGTTAATATTTTGATTTTAGAGATAACTTGTTTTAAGAAAATATTTGTTTTGATTTGTTATCAAAGTATCAAATAATTAAATTATAAGTAAATGTGTTTTAAATTTTTGTATAACTTGAATAAAGTTAATAAAATAATGATTACTCCTTTTATTTACATTAGGAAAGCCAATGTGAGTTTTAAATTTTGTATAATTTGTTTTATGTATTTAATGAATTGTTACATATTTTAATGAATGTTAATTATATGAAAATTGTATTTAAGGGATTTGTCTACGTGGAATCTAATATGAACACCCTAAAACGATGTAATATGGAAAAGTTGTGTTGCTTTAATAGTATAGTTAGATATACGTTAAAGTCACTGTTTACTCTATCTGTCGTTAGTGGAAACATTTTTAATTGAGTATTTTTATTTAAAAGCATCTTTTTTAGTTAAGTTGCTAGTCTATCTTAGCATCTTTGCCAATATCGTATCATATCAGTCTCATAACTTGCTTTAAGTGAAAACTTATTAAAAATATTTATAAAAACTAGGATAGTACCCGTGTTACACACGGGTAGAAAATATTTGAAACATCATATATATAGGGATGAGTTTTAGTGAAAACTCCTCTTAAAAAGAAAACTTAAAAACTCCTAAAAACTTCTAAAAAACTATTTTTAACTTTTTACTAAATATTTTTTGAAGTTTCTTTTTTTTCCATTATTCTTATATGTTGTTATTGGTTCAAAAAAAAAAAAAAAAACTTGTCGGTAACCTCGTCGGTATAGTGCGCATGTGTAATAGTATGCAATGCATATATGCAAAAATGTTTGTATTGCATAGAATACAACACTATTGCACATATTTGATACACACTATTATATATATGCAATATAAGACTAATACACACATCAAATACACATTAGTACGTATGTATAATACAACATTAATGCACATGTGCACCACATCGACTTTTATTTTATTATTATTTTTTTCCATATAATACAACACTACTACACATATATACAATACACAAATATTGAATACATGCAATAAAACACTATTTAACTCAAAAATACATAGTAATACACATGTATAATACAACGGTATCACACAGTAATACGTATGTGCATTACAGCGGTTTTTTTTATTTATTTTTTTTACTTTTTTTTATATTTTTCAAGTGAAATATAAGAAAATATAAGAATAATGGCTAAAACAAAATTTTGAAAATACTTTTTTATTAATTAAAAATAATTCTTTAGGAGTTTTCAGGAGTTTTTTTAGTTTTCTCTTTAAAGGTGAGTTTTCTCTTGACCATTTCCCTATATATATATATATAGGGGAAGGATCAAGAGAAAACTCCTTATTAGAGAGAGAACTAGAGAAATCTTAAGTAGAGGGTTATGTTTGTAAATTTCCCCAATTGATAACAACTCGTGTCTTCTATATTCGACTCACATTCCCCTGTGCAGCAATCTCAATAGAAACCCTAGTTCAACAGAAATTAGCACCTGCAAACCACAAATCATGACAACTCGGCTATTCTAACCCCTAATCGACGATTAGTTCGATCGTTTAACATGTCAATCGATTAGGTGTTGCTTCGCCTGAGTGTTCTACAAGCAAAATTAACATTGTAATTCGAGAATTACACGAATCTAGGTTAAAATCAGTTGCTACTGGATGAAGGAATCTAATTTGTTTGATCGGAGTGTTCATCTAAGTTCATTTGCTGATATTGATCCATTATCTGGCTATTCTATTGCAATATGGTGATTTGATCAACAAGGTAACATTTTTTTTATATGCTACATATATGTAATATAGCATTAAGTAGTTAATACATATATGTAATACAATGTATTCAAGTAATACATATTAGTTGCAAACCTTTGGAAGCTATTATTGAACAAGGTTGTGATGAGAGGTCACTTTGTGCTTATATCGTGTCTTCGTTCGTTTGATATTTTGATTGTCAGTCGCAACTTGTTTCAGGTAAAGTGATTAATTTTCTATTTTTTTGTAGTTGTAGATGCATACATTTTAATGGTTTAGAGGTTGCGTCTTTTCTCTTGTGTATCGTTGTTTGCTGTCGTTGATGTTTTTTACGGATTGCATACCAGGTGTTCGAATAAATGTCTAGATGGTTTTTTGTTATTGAAACGTGAATTTTGGAGTTGTTTTAATTGTCGATACCTTTTTTTATAATTTTGCAAAAACATGTTGCAGATGTATGTATTTTATTGGATTAGAAGATGTGTTTTTTTCGTTTATATATCGTTGTTGTTTGTAATCGATGACGGTGGTTTATGAATTTCACACCAAGTAGGAGACTAAACGTCCGATTGTTGTTTTTTTTTTTTTTGTTATTGAAGCGGGTATTTTGGAGTTATTTTTTACTGCGCGTACCTTCTTTACTTACTTTGCAAATGCAAAGCATTTTATTGTATTACAACCTGCGTTTTATACATATAACATCATATATAATGAGTTAGTTTATGGATTGTATACAAGATGCTTGTTCAGTTGTTTTTTTGTTATTGAAGCGTGCGTTTTGGAGTGTTTTTTTACTAGCGATACCTTTTTTTATTATTCGCAAATGTATGTTGCAAAAGCATGTATAACATTGTAGATAGTGAGTTGTTCTTTGTTGCTATAGGCCCTTGCTTTTAGGATGCTTTTTTTTTTACATTTTCGCATATCAGGTGTTCGAGTAAATGTTTTTGTTTTGTTTGAATTATACCTGAGCTTTAAAGTAGTATAGGTGTTTGTTATTTGTTTTTGTGTTATTTGGTTTATTGCTTTGATGGGTCTCTATTTTCTCTTTGAACGCGACTATAGTTATTTGTCACTCTTTACCTTTGTGTTTAACTAAAAAAATTCCCGTTTTACTTGCAGGTCTTGGTTACGCAGCAATCAACATAGAAAACAAGAACCTGCGTAGCGAAGTGTGGGTAAAACCACTAGTTAATAATTATTACTCAAAGTGAAGACCATGTTCAATTTGATTGGAATGCCCAATCGAGCACCGATGTTGATGCTGCTTTAAGTTCCTAGCAATTTAATTTGTAATCTCTTGCACTTTTTTGTGGTTCAACAACAATGTAGCCTCTTATATATCTTGAAATTAGCTGGTGTTAAAGACAAGCCAACAAGCAAGTCATGTACTACACATGTGCAATACTGAGATTTTTTGTGCGTCCACTGCTGTCTAATTATTACACACATGTAATATAACTTTTATGTTTATTTTATAACTGTTGCATTTTGTTATATTAATTTTTTTAACCCAAATGAATTCATCTGTTTAAATTACAACGATAACTGACAATTCTAACGGTATTTTTGTTGCTAGTTGATGGCGTCAATCAACGATATAAATTCTTATTTTGTATACTACATATATGTAATACACCAGGACTATATAATTAATACATTAGTACTAAATATATGCAATACGATTATCCAATCATATTAAATTGTTTAAAAAAAATATGCATAACGGAAGTACTGCATACATGCAATCATAATATGACATACATGTAATGCAATCATAATTAATTTAAACCATATATTCAAAAGTAATATATTACATATATGCAGTATACCTAAACAAGCGTCACATTAATATTATCATCACAATAATTCACACCACCAAATGAAAGTACCATAATATTCATATTATCTTAACATGCTCGATTCCAAATCCTTACCATATAAAAACATCTAATCATTTATTTTACATCGCATTAACACTATCAAACAGTTGACATGGAGGTGAAATAGTTCCTGTTTCAAAGCGTGTGGCCTTTGGTTTTTTAAACTCTATTTTTTCCAGCATCGCGATTTCTTTTTATTGACATCTCCTTTGCTTATGCTCTCCATTACCTATTTATACATTAAAAGCTATAAGTTAACATTTATATGTGATACAATAGTAATACGCATATATAATAGATTAGTACAATAGGGTCGGCCCAAAAATAACCGAAGAATTTACTGCAAATAAGCACATAAGCCTTCACTATCACAACATTGTTTTGAGAAAAACGATGCATTTTAACAATGTGAAGCAAAATTAACATGACACCGTGTTATGATTCAAGAACCAACAACATGAGTTCATTTAGACATTTCATCAAACAGTTGGATGGCAAACCAAATCAGAAGATTACTTAAGCCTATAGTGCTCATTTAAGCACCAACACTGAACAATCATAATGCAATATAACTGAAATTTACGAGTTCATTTACAACAGACTATATATGTAGGTAACAGATTAATGTTGCATATACGTAATAGATAACTACTGCATATATGTAATAGATCAGACATGTGCTGCATATATGTAATATAACAGACCACATATACATTTAATAGACAAGCATTATATACATGTAATACATCAGACTGCATATGCGTATAATATACAAGTGTTGCATATATGTGATATAACTGACTGTATATGCAATTATTAGATAGGTGCTGCATCGGTTATGCAGGGGATAAGTAATACTTGGAAAATCAAGTAAATACAAAAATTAATTGATATCAATATGTTTATCATTCATAACTTAATCAGTATACAAGTTAATGTTTGTCGACACTCTAGTCTGCATATAACTCGCAATATGCAGTAAAATACATTATTTATGAACTACATATATATATATATTATATATATATATATATATATATATATATATAATATTCAACTAAACTTGTAAGACACCTAAACTAATATCAATATCTGATAATTCATATATGCTTGTTCATAACTTTCATAAAAAAACAGAGCATTCACACTATATGCATGTAATTCACCTAATTGACACTTATAACATGTGAATTGAACGACTATGAGCATATAACTTTTAGAATTATTCAATTTTCTGCTTAATTTTGCGATTGATTGGACAGATTAGACGATCGAAGATCGACACCTAATTGACACTGATAATATTTGAATTGAATGACAATCAAAACTATATATATGTAATGCATATATGTAGTACATCAGAATTACATGTATTCAATGCATCAACACTGCATATACATATAGTACATCAGTAATACATATACGCATTACTTGAAAAATCTTGTGCAAATATATGAACCAGTCAATATGTGCATCATTCTACAAATTAATGTTCAAATACACTATATCGTTATTCTATTAAACAAAAAAAAGTAAAAACAGAGCCATCAAACATAATAACCTCTTATTTGTGATTGATTGGTGTATAATACACCCAATCGACACTGAAATATGGGAAATCGATGGTTACGATCGTTTACCTGTTTGTTTTCTTCAGATTTTGCAGTCAATTTTGATGAACGAGGCGATAATAGAAGAAAATTGAAACCCTAGATGTGGAATAAGCAGGTCTACGTGATTGAAGGAGAAGAGGGAAGAAAGAACGCTCTTTTTTTTATCAATTCTAATATTACCCTCACTCTTTAAAAAAACCCAGCACCTTTTGTTTTTCCCCTTCCCATTTTTTTAGCCTTTGATATAATAAAATCAATGGTGTTAAGAGGAGTTTTCTAGTTCCCTCTTTAAGATGAGTTTTCTCTTGATCTCACCTCTATATATATATATATATATATAGGGAGAGGATCAAGAGAAAACTCACCTTTAAAAAGAAAACTAAAAAACTTCTAAAAACTCCTAAATAATTATTTTTAATTAAAAATAAAAAAAATATTTTCAAAATTCTGTTTTAGCCATTATTCTTATATTTTTTTATATTTCACTCGAAAAATATAAAAAAATAAATAAAAAAACGGCTGTAATGCGCATACGTATTACTGTGCGATACTGTTGTATTACACATGTGTATTACTATGTATTTTTAAGTTTAATAGTGTTTTATTGCATATGTTCAATATTTCTATATTGTATATGTATAATAGTGTTGTATTATATGGAAAAAAATAATAATAAAATAAAAGTCGATGTGGTGCACATGTGCATTAATTTGTATTACACATATGTACTAATGTGTATTCGATGTGTGTATTAGTCTTATATTGCATATATACAATAGTGTGTATCAAATATGTGCAATAGTGTTGTATTCTATGCAATACAAACACTTTTGCATATATGCAATGCACACTATTACATATGCGCAATATACCGACGAGGTTACCCACAAAAAATTTTTTTTGAACCAATAACAACATATAAGAATAATGGTAAAAAAAGAAACTTAAAATTTTTTTTTTTAAAGTTAAAAATAGTTTTTTAGAAGTTATTAGGAGTTTTTAAGTTTTCTCTTTAAAAGGAGTTTTTAAGTTTTCTCTTTAAAATAGTTTTTTAGAAGTTATTAGAAAACACATATTAATTAATACTTAATCATCTAACGAATTCAACATCCAAAATATCTTGTCTCATACGCGTTAATTGAAATAGAAAAAAATAAACATCATGTAAATTCAAAACATTGATACATTAGAAAAAAAATTAAACATTAAATATAACATAAAAAGTAAATAGTAAAAAGAAATACTTACGTTTTCTAAGTAATGCTTAACCATGGATTGAGCCGAAGATCTAAAAATTTGTAAAGCATATTAGTAAAAAAAAGTATAATATTAAATGCAAAATAAGTTAAAAAAACTCATATCAAACTAATCTTCTTCACAATAAGTTTTCAAATATTACCTTATATACAACATTTGTTGTTTCATTTGTATAAGCTTTGATTCTTTATTGAGTATGACTAATTTAATGTCGCCTCTTCTCTTCACTCTTGTTAAATCAACATAAAGTTGGTTATGTTAAAAATTGGGTCTCTTAAGCATAAGCCAACTATTGATAACAGTTATTCTTGACTTTTGTTGATGGTCATTGCAAAACAAAGTAAAATGGAAAACTATCTTCTCTTTAACTTAAAACAAAGTTTCTTATCTGATGGAGCAAGACTAACTTGACTAACTAAGGTGCGATATCCGATATTAGTACCAGAAACAATTTTAGCTTCAATTACACTTCGGCCTAATACTATGAGCCATAAACATTACTTTTTCAAATCCGACCAGTTTCAAATTTTATAATATTTCAGCATAGTATTTAGACTAGCAATAGTTAATTTCTTATTGATTATAACAAGTTAATCATTTCATTTTTATAAAATCATAAATGATTTCCGTGTAATATTTAGTCAACTAACAGATATATTTAACATTAATACTGATAAATATGTTAATTAGAAAACCATAATTTATATATTTATATACCCAAATGTCCTTCGTTTAAAGATAATGAATATACATAATTGTTAAATTTCCTTCATCGATCTAAAGATGAACTGGATCGATCTGTTCTTGGCAACAATTGCGTCTTGATCACCAATAAAGTTTTGAATATTTGAGGCTGGAGTTGGGTCATCACCAATTCAGGATATGTACGTAAACAACATTAAACGTCAAGAACACTTTAAAAATTATGAAGCAAAACTATACAAACGAAAAAATGTAAAAGAATTATAAACCTTTAGAATAGAAGAACTTATGATTGGAAATCAGACATCGTATCCACAAGATTAAGAGAGTCGCTTTTAGAAGACTGCAAATAAAAACATTTTTCTAAGAATTGATGAAAAAATTAATTAATACAATTAAGTATAAAACTTAATATTTGAGCAACATTGATCCTTTCTTCAAGTTCTGAAGATGGCTTCTCAGTTAACTTTGATATTACATAAACATTAAACGCAAACCTCTTATCCAGCAAATTGTTCAGCAAAGCAGGGGTTTCAACTAACCTAAAACCATTCAAAAATTCAAACTAATAAAAAGAATATTAGAGAAAAAAAAACTCACCTGACAATAAAATTGTTGTGATTCATTAGTATTTATAGTTAGTTAAAAAAATATAAGTAATACATCATACGGATCACCAAACAATTCAGTTATTGTTTTGTTTATAAGATGCATTGCATCTCTGTCGAATACAGTTAAGAGACACGACACCGGTTCTATCTTGGACTCTTATCTCAAGCTTGTACCTAAACAATGAAATATATAATAGATTTTTTTAGGGGTGTCAATTCCTGACCCTACCCGAAACCCGACACAAAAAAATATTAGTTTTGGGTTGGTTGACAAGGCCCAACTATTTAAACAGGTCAGCCCGACACGTTAAAAAACAGATCAACCCGAGCCCAACCCGTTAAAAAGTGGGTTATTAGCCCAACCCGTTAAAAAGTGGGTTGACATATTAACCCGTTTAACAATTTTAGAGAAGTTAATATTTTGATTTTAGAGATAACTTGTTTTAAGAAAATATTTGTTTTGATTGTTACCAAAGTATTAAATAATCTTCTTATATTATTAAAGTAATAAGATTTGCCCCTATCCTATTGGTCAATTACTCTAACTTCCAAAAATACTAATCACTCTCAAATTTTCTTATTAATATAATAATTCGATAAAAAAATAATTTTATATCCATGGAGTCACCCGTTTTGTTTTTATTTTAACCTAATTACCCGTTTATTATACAAACACTAAAACATTCCTTTCATTTAGCAAAACCCTATTTTCTATTATCAGAGAGCCGTGATTTTCTTCCCAATCCAAAAACCCTACCGTCGCCACTTCTCCATTTTCAATTCCTACTTCAGAAAATCATGTTTGTAAATTCTAATTCGTCATCTTTTTATATCCGATATTTCATTCCATTGTTTGATTTTTAGTTGATTTGATGTTTGTTTAATTCATATATTATTGTTATTGAACTAAATATTTAAATAGTTAGGTTCTGCAAATTGTGATTTTGTTACTTGCAGTATTGTTTACCAAAAAGTAAAGCACAAAATTTAGTTAGATTGTATTAACAAAATTTTCTTCTTTCTTAATGAATACATTCAATCCTGTGTTACATAATAAAAACTTTTCCCAATAACAAGTTACGTTTATTTAATTCATATATTATTGTTTATGAATTAAATATTCAAATAATTACTATCTGCAAATTGTAGTATCATTAGTTACGTAGCATGGGAACTATCTACCAAAAATTAAGCCACAAAATTTGGTTTGAAATATATTAACAAAATTTTTTCCCCTTTCTTAATAGGCATATTCAATCTTCTGCTATGTTTTATAAACTGTTTTCAATAATAACTTATGCTTGTTTAATTCATATCTTATTATAAATGAATTAAATATTCAAATAATTAGTAACCGTAAAACAGTGGTTTCGTTAGTTAATTGACTATTGTCTACCAAAATTTAAGGCACAAATTTGGTTGGAATGATATTAACAACATTTTCTCATTTGTTAAAAGATACATAGAACATTCCATTATAGCATTAACATTTGTTAATTTCCTTATATAATCCGATTACAAGAAACTAATATCACAGTTTCCTAACTTCATTATGGCAGGTTTATACTATTTAAGTTTACAGCTTTTATTCATTCATAAAAAGTATACATTATTGGTGGAAGAGTAATGATTTTCTAAGCTTCTTTGTTGTTAGAAGTATGTCGATAGTCTTCATATCCAGTAAACTAAGTTATGTTATTATTGTTTTCCATGTAATATTTCTAATCTTCATCTTTTTAAAATCCTTATGAACATTCAATTGAAATAACATACAGTTGTGACTAAACTTAATACTCTCTGTGTTTTCGGATTTTGTTATTGTTATGTCCTGTGTATTAACTTCCTACAATATGTCAACAACACAACTTTAATGTTGTATATGGTTGTTGTTTTTATATTTTTCCCTCATTTTCGTATGATAACCTAATTATATTCTATTACAGATGCCTTCACAATAAAAGAAGCCTAATTTTGTTCAATCAACATTTCCAATAAGAGGAGTGTTTCAAACGGTTAGTTATTTTGGTTTTTTTTATTTACCTTTTCAATGTTATATAATAATAACACATTTTGTTCTAAACATGCAGTTTCAACGCCAAGCGAACCACTAATTAGCATTTCAAACGGTAACGCTTTATTTATAAGGCGTTAATACTAAAACTATATGTTAACTATTTTTTATGTTATTTGCTTCAACTTAAACCTTACATCAAAACATAGAATATCATACTATAACAACGAAAATTAGTAAAAAAATAATTCAACTAACATAGTTGATTGTATACTTACAAAGCGGTACTCACCAGAAACATTTTAGTGGTTATTCTATATTAATGAACTTCTATCTCAAGTTTGATAACGACAAAAAGTTGTTTTTTTATATTCACGTAAACACTTATTTACGTATTTAGTAATACCGGTTAAACAACTTAACAATTTGCTATGGATGTTCAGTACATAATTTGCATCTGTAGATCAGTTCATGTTATGATGTGTTTTCATTCTTTTATTTTTTTACAGATAAGTATGCTGTTAATTATCCAATGTTAATCGATTACATGGTGGAAAAGAAAACAAAGGGCAAAGTAATATACAAGGTTCTGTCTCAACAACTTCAAGTAACATAGGTGAGTTGTCTGATTACATTTACTTTTTAGACGTACTACATGTAATCACAATTGATTTCCTTTAATATACCGGATTACTTTTGAAATCGATTTTTTTAATTCATTGGCTGTGACAATAAATACCAAACAAGCGATCATAGTTGATAATAAAAAACATAGAAGGATGGTTTTAGATCAAAGGCGAAATCAGAAAGTTAGAAAAACACCAACGTTCACTCAAACGATAATGTTTATGCTTTATTATATACATCAAGACTGTTTTTGGAGGAAACAAACTTGTTACAATGCATTTCGATTATAATAGTCTTATACATTTGTTAGTACATTTTTTGGAAATACGGATGTTTGTGATATTAAAACATCGTAATTGGATTCCACAATTGCCAAACTCACATTTTTGATAAACAATTATGCATAGCGATACTTAACAATTGCATTCATGAGTCATATAGTATAAAAGTTATTATATATTTCTAATTTTTTCCTCAACTAATACTTTTGTTTTGCAACTACTTATGTTAGGAAGATTAATACTAGCATTCCAACTAGATTGCAAGTAATTAATTTGGGTAGGTGTTTTATTGAAGTAAAAGTCAATGTCAGTCTTAAATTGCAAGAAACTTCAGTTTAAACTGAAAAGAAAGCAGTTTTCAGTTGGAGTTTATTTTACAATGACCATTAACAAAAGTCAAGGTCAGTCTCTAGCAGGAGCTGACATATACCTGAGATACCCGTTGTTTACACATGATTGAGTGAAGAGTAGAAACGGTGTGAAAATGATTTATGTTAGCTAGTCAATGAATGCAAAGTTACAAATAAAACAACCAATATGGTTTATAAGGTTATTAATTTATGAATTTTACGTTTTTAACTTTTAATTAAGTTTCAGACATTGTATTGAATGCCATTTGGGTCTTAAGTTTGTGTTTGACAATCATTTTTTCATACCAGTATTATTTATAACTAAATATCATGTTGTCGTCCCAAAAGACATATTACAACTTATGTTGTCTTTTTAAATTATATGTTTTTTAGACGATTTTATATAGTTCCACCCGTGTCGTACACGGGTCAATAACCTAGTTAAATTATAAGTCAATGTGTTTTAAATTTTTGTATAACTTGAATAAAGTTAATAAAATAATGATTACTCGTTTTATTTAATTAGGAAAGTCAATGTGAGTTTTAAATTTTGTATAACTTGTTTTATGCATTTAATGAAATGTTATGTATTTTAATGAATGTCAATTAAATGTTAATTATATGAAAATTGTATTTAAGGGAATTGTCTACGTGAAATCCAATATGAACACCCTAAAATGATGTAATATGGAAAAATTATGTTGCTTTAATAGTATAGTTAGATATACGTTAAAGTCACAGTTTACTCCATCCGTTGTTAGGGGAAACATTTTTAACTGAGTATTTTTATTTAAAAACTTTTTTTAGTTAAGTTGCCAGTCTATCTTAGCATCTTTGCCAATATCATATCAGTCTCATAGCTTGCTTTAAATGTGTCCTTATTAAAAATAGTTATAAAAACTAGGATATTACCTGTGTTACACACGGGTGAAAAATATTTGAAACGTCATATATATATATATATATATATATATATATATGGGAGGGAGAACCATAGTGAGTTTTAAGAACTTAATAACTCCATTCTATGCCACACATTTAATTAAATGAATTGGAATATATGGTTGAGATTAAATCTTGTAAAAAAGTCAAAGTAGGAGAGAGAATAAAGATGTAAGTGGTTACACTAACTTTTACGTCCGTTACAAATGTGTAAAAAGTCGACTCGGTGCGTAAAAAATTATGTATTTTTTTTACGTTTATGTAACATACATATATTACTCATGTGTAAAAAGAATTCGAAAAAAAAATCGTTACACTAAATTCTTTCGAGTTATTAAAACTCAAAGGGGTTCTCATTTGAAATCTCTCCTATATGTATATATATATATATATATATGTTTAAATTGAATCAAATGCAAATGGTATTTATAAAAAAAAAAGATAACTTTGCATGGATTATAAACATTACATTGTTAATTTAATTCAAATATAAAAATATACAAAGACTAATTGAGATACATGAAAAGTTAAAATATATTTATAACTATACCATTAGTACACAAAACATATTTTAATTAATACTTAATCATCTAACGAGCTCAACATCCAAAATATCTTGTCTCATACGCATTAATTGAAATAGAAAAAAATAAACATTATGTAAATTCAAAACATAGATACATTAGAAAAAAAAATTAAACATTAACTATAACATAAAAAGTAAATAGTAAAAAGAAATACTTACGTTTTCTAAGTAATGCTTAACCATAGATTGAGCCTAAGATCTAAAAATTTGTAAAGCATATTAGTAAAAAAAAGTATAATATTAAATGTAAAATAAGTTAAAAAAAACTCATACCAAACTAATCTTCTTCATAATAAGTTTTCAAATATTACCTTATATACAACGTTTGTTGTTTCGTTTGTATAAGCTTTGATTCTTTATCGAGTATGAGTAATTTAATGTCGTCTTTACTCTTCACGCTTGATAAATCAACATAAAGTTGGTTATGTTAAAAAACTGGGTCTCTTAAGCATAAGCCAACTATTGATAACAGTTGTTCTTGACTTTTGTTGATGGTCATTGCAAAACAAAGTAAAATGGAAAACTATCTTCTCTTTAACTTAAAACAAAGTTTTTTATCTGATGGAGTAACACTAATTTGACTAACTAAGGTGTGATATCCGATATTAGTACCAGAAACAATTTTAGCTTCAATTACACTTCGGCCTAATACTATGAGCCATAAACATTACTTTTTCAAATCCGACCAGTTCCAAATCCATAATATTTCAGCATAGTATTTAGACTAGCAATAGTTAATTTCTTATTGATTATAAACAATATGCTCTTGCAAGTTAATCATTCCATTTTTATAAAATTATAAATGATTTCCATGTAATTTTTAGTCAACTAACTAATATATTTAATATTAATACTGATAAATATGTTAATTAGAAAACCATAATTTATATATTTATATACCCAAACGTCCTTCGTTTAAAGATAATGAATATACATAATTGTTACATGTCCTTCATCTAAGCATGAACTGGATGTGTTCTTGGCAACAATTGCATCTTGATCACTATTAAAGTTTTGAATATTTGAGGCTGGAGTTGGGTCATCACCAATTCAGGATATGCATATAAACAAAATTAAACGTCAAGAACAATTTATAAATTATGAAGCTTAACTATACAAACGACGAAATGTAAAAGAATTGCAAACCTTTAGAATAGAAGAACTTATGATTGGAAATCAGACATTGTGACCACAAGATTAAGAGAGTCGCTTTTAGAAGACTGCAAATAAAAACATTTTTCTAAGAATTGATGAAAAAATAAATTAATACAATTAAGTATAAAACTTAATATTTGAGCAACATTGATCCTTTTTTCAAGTTCTGAAGATGGTTTCATCATCAGTTAACTTGGATATTACATAAACATTAAACGCAAACCTTTTATCCAGCAAATAGTTCAGCAAAGCAGGGGTTTCAACTAACTTAAAATCATTCAAAAATTCAAACTAATAAGAAGAATATTATAAAAAAAAAACAACTCACGTGGAAACAAAGTTGTTGTGATTCATTAGTATTTATAGTTAGTTAAAAATTTATAGGTAATACATCATACGGATCACCAAACACTTTAGTTCTTGCCGAAACCCTGGTTTCCTGTTCACATCCTATCCGTGTCCATTGCATGTAATTGAACAGGGTTAGGTCGGATTTACATGGCTGATCAAAGCCTTCTGAGAGAGCAATCGATCTTCAATTGGGATTTAATCAATTTAGGGTTTATATGGTTTGGGAGTTGTTTGGCTTTTTTTATTTATATTATTTGTTTCATGAAACTACCATGTGAGTCACAGGCTTGTATGACCAGTGCAAAGTTTGTTAAAGCTCTGACCATTTTGTTGACCCGGGTTCGAGCCCCTTAGCGGCGGATTTTTATTTTATTCTTTTTGCTACTCATTTTATTTTATTTCATTTTCTTTATATTCTTTTTATTATTATTATCTAAAATATACACATATAAAATAAAAAAAACTAATATTAGCAGTTTAACAAACCGAATAACCTCTCAAATAAATTTTTCATGTAAACTTTTGGTGTATACACACACTCACACACTCACACACACACTTATTTATTTAACCTTATATTTATAGTTATCTATATGTTTTTTTTAGCTTAATATAAACTAAAATGATTTTACCCGTATAAACGAACCGATCGACCCACTTAAACTGACAACTTGTTACCCGCCTTCTATATTTCAATTAAATGGACGTACACGCTCCTCTTAGCATCTAAAATCAAACCCCTAACCCAGTTTACACTAAATAATCATCCATAATTCAATTAAATGGACGTACACGCTCCTCTTATCGTTCACTTCCTATCCGTGTCCGTTTCAGGTAATTGAACAGGGGTTCAGGTCGGATTTATGTGCCTGATCAAAGCTCTCTAAGAGGGCAATCGATCTTCAATTGGGGATTTAATCAGTTGAGGGTTTATATGGTTTGGGAGTTGTTTGGCTTCTTGTATTTATATTATTTGTTTCATGAAACTACCAGGTGAGTCACTTGCTCGTATGGCTAGTGCAAAGTTTGTTAAAGCTCTGACCACTCATTGACCCGGGTTTGAGCCCTTTAGGTGGCAGATTTTTATTTTTTGCTTGTCATTTATTTTATTTCATTTTCTTTATATTCTTTTTATTATTATCTAAAATATATACATATAAAATAAAATAAAAAACTAATATTAGCAGTTTAACAAACCGAATAGCCTCTCAACAAACTTTTTCATGTAAACTTTCCGTGTGTATATATACACACACGCACACGCGTACACACAGTTATTTATTTAACCTTATATTTATAGTTATCTATATGTTTTTTTAGCTTAATATAAACTAAATTGATTTTACTCGTCTAAACGAATCGATCAACCCAATTAAAATGACAACTTGTTATCGCCTTCTATATTTCAATTAAATGGACGTAGCATCTAAAATTAAACCCCCTAACACAATTTATACTAAATAATCAGCCATAATTCAATTAAATGGACGTACACACTCCTCTTAGCATCTAAAATCAAACCCCTAACACAATTTACACTATAAAGCAACCTGTAGCCATCTTGGAATTTAAGTTCTTGCCGAAACCCTGGTTTACTACTCACCTCTTATCCGTGTCCGTTGCAGGTAATTGAACAGGGATTTCAGGTCGGATTTACGTGGATGATCGAAGCCCTCTAAAAGGGCAATCGATCTTCAATTGGGGATTTAATCATTTTAGGGTTTATATGGTTTGGGAGTTGTTTGGCTTCTTGTATTTATATTATTTGTTTCATGAAACTACCAGGTGAGTTACTGGCTCGTATGGCCGGTGCAAAATTTGATAAAGCTCTAACAATTCATTGACCCGGGTTCGAGCCCCTTAGGGGAGCGGATTCTTTTTTGCTACTCTTTTTATTTTATTTTATTTCCTTTTCTTTATATTCTTTTTACTATTATTATTATCTAAAATATATACATATAAAATATAAAAACTAATATTAGTAGTTAAACAAACCGAATAGCCTCTCAAATAATTTTTTCATGTAAACTTTCCGTGTATACACACACACTTATTTATTTAACCTTATATTATAGTTATCTACATGTTTTTTAGCTTAATATAAACTAAAATGATTTTACCCGTCTAAACAAACCGATTGACCCACTTAAACCGACAACTTGTTACCGCCTTCTATATTTCATGTGAGTTTATATACCCCTTTTCCATTTTTTTTATATTTTGTGGGTAGCAGGTTATTCACTTTTCTCAAGTTCTATTGCCTCATCTATTCAAAATACAATTCAATACATGTTTATGTGTATGTTTTATTTAATATATATAAATCCCGTGTACATTTTATTTAATATTCTATTAGTTTTGTTTGGTTTTTGTTTAAGATTTGTATACTACTAACATGATTCTATATTTTAGGTTCCGGGACTTGTTCGTGGTTAAATAGAGCGAAAAATAAGCAAAAATGAGCTAAACCGGCGAATCGCAGCATCAGGAAACGAACCGGACCAGATCAGGAGTGAACTGGACCAGGACCAAATTAAAATTGGCCACGCTGCGCGACCAAATGGGAAGTTTTGGCCACGTAGCGCTGCCAAATTGCTCACGTAGTGCGGCCAAGTAAGGGTATTTTGGTAGCGTGGCGCGACCAACCTAATTTCTAGAATATTCCGGGTTTTGGGTCTTAATCACTATATAAACACCCCTAAACATAACCCAAAGAAAAACCTGAAGTTGCCAGTCGAATTTGGAGAGTTCCCGAGCTAGGATTGCTACTTTTGGCGACTTTGGAGTTGAAGAATCATCCGGAGGTGCGCGTATTGGTTGAAGACGAAGAACACGGGTTTTATCTTCTGTTTTCTTCCGTTTTCTTTTATATCTGCCATGAATTCTTCGTTGTTTGTTTTGTTTAAACCTAAGATGTTAAGCTAAATTGCATGAACTACTTAGGCTTATGATGAACCTACTTTGATGTTTTGATTTGACTTGGGATTATTTATCGTTATGGTTTTTATGATTTAGTAAAAGATTCACTTGTATTAAATTGATGCATATGGATGCTTAGGATTGTTTGATGAGTTTTATTCCATATTTTCCTTGACTATTGTTTGTCATATGATAGGTTTCTATTAGGTCAATTACTTTGTGTTCTTGATTATTTTATGATTGATTTCGCGATAAGATCATAGGAATAATATTGTCAAATAAACCTAAGTGTGCTGCTAACCTAAAATCTATAAAGTGCTAGGTTATTGATAGATATTTATTATTTAATCATGCTAGATTTAGTTATTCGTAAGGAGTCCTTCTAGGATTGATTATTTATTATTGTCTATTGAATCAATTTTACATATTAAATTACCTTTGATTTCCACGCTGTAAGGTAGGATTTATGTATAAAGGAACTAAGTCATAATTAATTAGGTGACCGTAAGAAAACTTGATTTTTAATACTAGTGCGCGTTAAAACTTATTAGAAACCCATAGGTGTCTCTTGAGAAAGGTCAGGGGTCCTGTTTTCAGGTTTTCTTTTAAGTGTCTATTTTACGATCCCAGTCCATAACTAAATATTTTCCCCATTAATTAACAATTGAAATTTAGGGGATTCTAGCCTATGTAGTTTTATCATCATCATCTGATTTAATCAAACTTGTGTTTTCGTTTAAATTACTTGTTTTCTTAAATTAGTTTTTAATAATAGTTTTCAATTAGTATTTTAAACAAAAAACCCCTTTTTTACAAACAAATAGTCGTGTCACTATTAGTTGAGTCTAGTTAGCTAGTTTACGTAATTTAAATAGTCTCTTGGGTTCGATATCCGGACTTACTTAGTTGTACTAGAGTCGACCAGTTCACTTGCCGGTTAGTAGTTTAGTTAAGTTTAAGAATCTAGAATTTATTACTTAGTGTCTAGATTTGCATAATTTAATTAATAATTATTAGACTACTTTTAGCCAAAAAATGTGCTTTTAGGACAGACCCCCCCCCCCCCTTTAGATAAGTGATTCGGCTCGTTTGAATTTGGCTCAGAATTAGAAAAAGGGCATTTTCTGATGAAGTTTTTGGTAAAGGCTTATTAGTGAAAATAAATTTTTTCCAAGCTGACCTTGGACCCTGCTAGGGGCTGCCGCCCCTAGACTCCGCTACCAGGGGTGCTGTCCCTGGACCCCCGTACGTTGAGGGTTTTATCACATAGAAGCATGAGATAGTTAGAACTAGAAAATTAATACATGTAAATTGTTTAATAGTCAGCCGTGCCCAATTAAAGACAGGTATCACCATTAATTTCGAGAGGAACCGACTTCAAGTGAGTTCTAGCCCCTTTTCTTGTTATGTTTTCGGGGCCGTGTGCATATTCCTATGTGTTTAGTAAATACACTTACCTTAAACAGTAAGTGTATACTATGTGACAGTTTATGAATGATGTTTAATAAATACAAATATTGTTATGAGAAACTAAGTGTTTGCATATGTATCTATATATGTATTAAGGTAAGTAGAGTATGTATTATTGTAAGAAACGAGAAGTAAGGTACCAGACCATAATAATGTCTGAGGTATGAAGGGTACCGGACCCTAATAATATCTGAGGTATGAAGGGTGCCAGACCCTTATAATATCTTAGGTAAGTAGGGCGAAATGCTCTTTAAAACGTAGAGATAGTATGAAAGCATAAAGAAAGAAAGTATAAAATATGAAAGAATGAAAGTAATGTAAGTATGAAAGTATAAATATCAAAGAATGAAAGTTAAGTAAGTATTAAAGTGTAAAGAAAAGAAGTATGATATATATAAAAGAATGAATGAATGTATGTATGCAAGTTTTGTCACACCCCAACCTAAGGCAGAATATGACGGGGCGCAACATAATTGTATCATAGCTCAAAAGACACTAAGTAAACACACATGTCAATATCTAAATTATTTTTTTCATATAATCCAAATACGCAAAGCACAAATATTGTCTCAAAATAAATAAACATTACAACTAAAAATAATTGAAATAAAGTTCATCATTATTCATCATGCATCCTAAGGTCCAATCTACACTTTAATCTCTTGTTTCTTCATTCAATATAGCTACCTGCGCCATGCGTGAAAATATATAGTTTGTCAACATAAAGTTGAGCAAGTAATCACGGTTTTTGAATACATATAATATTGAAAATGACAATTCTTTGCGATAAACATGAACTACTACAACTAGCATAACAATAAATATAAAAATTGTCTTTTCACTCGAATCACACAGATAACGAACTATTCCGACGACGTATGATCATACTAATGAGGATGAGATACCAACCACCATAACTTAAAAGTAAACACATAGTCACATTCACACGTATAACCAATTGACCAATATCATATAAACGCAAATAATGGAATTGTAGTGTAAAATAAAATAATTGAGTTTGTGAGCGCATAATACCCCCAAAAATGTAAAACAGTAAAAAGGGGGGGGGTGTGATTTACTTACCTTATTGAATGGATTAATGAGGGTGAAACGATGATAAGGAGTTAATATAGGCTTTGTCACGCTTTTCGAGATACGTCACAAAAGGTCCTATTTGTTAACAATAATATTAATAAACAAACAAAACTTAATAATACATAATGATTTGAGCTTTGATGGGATATTATTAGTTTGATCATCATTATTGCGGTTGATAATCGGTTGGAAAGATTTGAAGTCGTTTTAGGGTTTAGATTATTTTATTTATTAATTATTTACTTAATAATATTATTACATTTACTATTTGTAAATAATATAACTAGAGAGTATAAAAAAATAAAAATAATGCAACACAATGTAACAGTTACTAATCGGTTTAAAAGGAATTTGGAGACTTTATGGATTTACGCTATTATTATTACATTTATTATTAGAATTAATATTATTTTTATTTTGCATTGATAAATAAACCATAAATGTTACTTATAAATATGATTTATGATAACTGGAAAATAATATAGACTTTATTATTCAAACGTTTACTAATTCGGTTTATTTTAAATATATATAGGAGAATATATATGCTATAAACATGTAGGTTTATTAACAGGATAAATTATTTGAACCTTGGTTTATCATCATCATCATCATCATATTTAAATAAATAAGATAAGAATTATATAAATCTATTAACGGGGATGTTAAACGAAAAAAATGAGTTTTGATCAATGAACAAAGTTCGGTTCATAAGACGAATATATATACAAGTTCATTGGAATTCCAATTATGTAATCTTACATAATATAAAGGTGTCGAAAAAGTTCAGAATCTAATAACTCGGGGTTCAGTTTGTTAAAAAATATTTATTTATTGTTATAAAAGCATAATATTGACAAAATATTATTTTAAAGGTACAAAGAAAAATAAAAAGGAAAACCGGGTCTGGAGGGACTCGATCCCGCGCCTCCAGGCCAGTTCGGAGCTTTAAGAAACAGAGGCTGGCCATCAGCCAGCGCTTGATTTGTTTAAACGCCTACAACAGATTAATTATATGCAAAACAAACAGAACTTGTTCTTCCCTAATTATAGCCCTAACATTTAAATCTGTAAAATTGGTTAGTGTTTGTTACAATTGATTTAGGGTTGTTGATTGCTGGGTAAAAACGAACTGCAAGCATATTACTAATACCTCGTATGTTAACGAATTGAGGAAGAACGGCTAATTAGGGTTGCGGCTCTTACTTGAGATCGAAACAGGTGGGGGACGGCTTTGTTAATCATAATTAGGTTAGGGCTTTGGATCAAGATGATGTCGGGATTGTGTGGATGAGTTTAATTGAGTTATACGGGGTATATATAGTGATTAAGAACATTTAGGCCGCGGCTCGAATTTTGGTAAGTTAATTATCAATTGTTAATTGTTTTCTATATTTAGAGTGTCGGTAGACGCGTTTTTCGGTTAACAGTTGATTTAGCAAGATCAATTTCGTTTATTATGCCCGAGAATTGAGGAACAAGCGAGAAAAGGAGGGTTCGGATGAGCTTGGTGGCGACGGAAGAGGGAAGGAGAAGAAAGAGGGATTTTTTTCTAATATAATTTGCAGTTTAGTCCCTGGTCTTTAGAGTTGGATGCACGATTGGATCAAAGTTAGTTGAAAGGGTTAATCTTCTATATTTTGGATAGTTTAACCATCAATAAATAAAAGAAATAATTAAACAAATGAAATTTTTATAGAATAACCGAAACTAATTTTAAATGGGTCCGGTTTAAAGTCCGAAATTTAACGAATGTTACAAGTATATATGAAAGAAAGATGAATAGGTAAAGTATTTGATACGTATCTTTGGATGCGTATTTGTAAGTAAATGAATGAATTGCGTATTGCCTAAGTAACTAGAACATACTCATCGTAGCTGACGTTTAGTATGCACGCAGGTGAATAGAATGGGCAGGTTGCTTGAGATGAGACAGATGGCATTCAAGGGAAGACTGGCATCGGAAGATAGAATCATGTGTCATTTATGTTTATTATTACGACTATTGGTATGTTCCTTTGAGACAAGTACCTTATGTTTTGTAAGAAGTGGTTGACTTCTAATATTTCGCAAAAGTTTTAATTAACTCTGATTTTTAGAACTGTGTTTATGAGTAAATCCAACACTGAACGTAGGGTTCCCGGGCTCGGGGCCTTACAAAGATCGAAGATAGTAGTTTTGCCTTAGGATATTTATTCAAAAATACAAAAGAATGATGTATTTGTTTTGTTTATTGAACTCGTGTACTTGTTAATGTTAATAAAATTAAATAATTATTGTCGCTTTTAATTAGTGTTTTTTGAGCTATTGTCCAATCAATACATTATGTCCCGGCATGTTCCGTCGCCTTTGGTCGGGGTGCGACAGATTGGTATCAGATCCGAATGCTATAAGATAGGTGGTAGATATAACGACCTAGTAGCATGCTTAGGGTCCCTATACGTGATATGCCTTTACGTGTTTGCACCCTAATTTCTATGATTGATTGATGTAGCTTAAATATTATTTAATGGTTTGATATTATTCTAGTACATAAAAGCACACATAATTCCGAGGCTACGCCTCACCCTCAAAATTATTTTCAAAACCCTAGTTGTTATTTTAAAATTGGGAAATTCCTTAAGTATTCCCACCATTTTTACTCCCCTCTCCTTGAGTATGATTCGTGTGACAGATATGTAGTAACTGGAAGGGGGACACTTATTCTCTGAACCCTTAACACCAAGGATTGTGAGCCTAAGGAAATGCAATGCGTATAAATCTCAATTAACCGTGAGACCCAGTTGCTTTCCTGGAGGGTTCGGCAAGGTTGTGAAACCTATTAGGCCAAAGTATATCACATCAAATATCTACGAATCTACTAACCTCATTACATAAAGTGTGGTCATGTGATGACTAAACCCTTAAATCATAACCGAATTCACGGTGATACGTGGCTAAACTCGGTTCTTCCTTATGATGTTTTAGTTGAAAGAATTGGTGGGAAAAGCCATGGTGATACATGGACACCCTAATCATTCACCTCAGCGCCCTCATCTCGATTTTAATCAATTTAAAATCTGTTGTTGGAAAATTAAGCCATGGTGATACATGGATATTTCAATGATGAGATTTTTGTTTTTATTTTGTTACGAATGATTATTCTCTAATTTTATTGGGACAATCTCATGGTGGTTCATGTATGTCTCGACCCTCGACTTAAGTTTTATTACTTTATTTAATTATTAAGTTCATCATTACTCCAAGTTACGGATAATAAAAATTTTTATTTTGTACCCTTATGAATTTTTACAAAACTCGAAATTTTGCATAGTTATATAAATTATCCCAAAACCTAATAAATTTTTGCATTTCGTCCTTGTAGCATGTCTTCCTCCGCCTCATCAATCGTGACCATCGCACCGGCGACTCTGGTCGCAGCTTGTCATCTCGGATTACGAAGGGGATCGTGAAAGCGCTCCCAATACTCATCTCTCAACTCCAAACCGCGAATACCGCTGCTAATGCTCCCGTGAACCCTAATGTTTTTTCTTTCAAGCAATTCATGAATGCTAACCTGATTGGTGGATTGTAAAGCCACCCTTAAGTGTAGTAATTCTAACAACAAACGTATGCTTTAAGATGTAATTTGAGAATTTAGATTACTACACTATGTTGTGTTATTGCAGGTAAAAATGAGGAGAAAAGGTTGCTCGAGTGTGTTCAGATGAAAAGGAACAAGAGAGTCAATGCGGGAAGTCAACAGCCAAGAATTGATAAAGAAAATGGAATTTTGAACTGGGTCTACCGTAGCTTACGATAGCCACCGTAAGCTACGCTAGGGGTCTGCCGTAAAAAGCCATCGTAGACAAACACTTTCCACCGTAGGAATTTTAGGGCTACCGTAGCTTACTCTAGCCTCAGCATTTTGATGTCAGTTACAACTCGAAAAATTAGTTTTAAAGGACTTTTGGATTCCATTCTTGAGGATTCCGACTTAGAAAATTGTGTAGGGTGATTTTGGTGCCTTGGAACAATATTTTAGGTAATTTAAGATTAACACTATAATATTTGATTGCTTTGGATTGAAGATTGAATCAATGATGCCAATCATGTGTGGCTAAACCCTTTGGTGTTTCTCTTGGATGTAAGGTTATTTACAAACACTTTATGTTTATTGTTCTTGCACTTGGATTGATTATCTAATTGTTTACGTTAGTATAATCATGATGTTTATTTGATTGTTTGTAACTTGTCCATATTGCTTAAACCTAGTTTCATTCTATACGTTCTTGGTGTCGTTGACAATTGAGATTTAGTAGAAGGAATTAGGGTTAAAAATATATTGATTGATTACCAAGTAACGACCTCGCGTTCTAAGAATCCGAGTACTTAGTTCTTGATTAATCACAAACAATTACATTTACACAAAATCGAGATATTACGGTTTATCCATTGAACTTTAAATAAGAGTGTTCCTCCATTGTGTATTTGTAAGGCCCCGTTACCGGTAGCCCTACTTTCGTGTTGGATTTACTCATAAACACAGTTCTAAATATCAGAGTTAATTAAAACATTTACGCGGAATATAAAACTTTCATTAAACATTTCATAATTCATAACTTGTCTCAAAACATCCATTGTCTTTCAACATTAAAGCATTAAAATTAAAACATCATAAGTCTTCAGATGCCAGACTCTTATTCATTGCCACGTGTCTCCTCAAGCGAGCTGCCTCATCCTACTCACCTGCGTGCATACTAAAAGTCAGCTACGCTGAGTGAGTTCTAGTTAATCATACACTATACAATACACATAAACTTATATTCTTTCATTCATACTTTCATACTTTCATACTTTCATTCTTTCTTTTGTATTAACTTACCTTCATATCTTACGTTATAAAGAGCATTACGCCCTACATTCCTCGAGTATTATTAGGGCTCGGTACCCTCCTTCCTCGAGTATTATTAGGGCTCGGTACCCTCCTTCCTCGAGTATTATTAGGGCTCGGTACCCTCTTTCCACGAGTATTATTAGGGCTCGGTTTCCCTCTTTCCACGAGTATTATTAGGGCTCGGTTTCCCTCTTTCCACGAGTATTATTAGGGCTCGGTTTCCCTCTTTCCTCGAATATTAGTAGGGTTCGGTTCCCTAGTTCTCGAATATTAATAGGGTTCGATTCCCTCTTCGTTACCATACAACCATACATCATACCTTGAGTATTATTAGGGCTCGGTACCCTTTTCGTAACCATACAACCATCCTTTCCTTCTTTTATTAACTTTATCACATTCATACACATGAGCATACATATCATACTTACCTTATACTTAGCGTTACAACTTGACAGTACGTGCAATATCCGAAGATCGTTCACGTACCATCAAGCAATCATTCATACATATCACATCATTCACATAAGGCATACACTTATCTCTTAGGATAAGCGTATTAACAAACATATCGAGTATGCACACAGCCCCGAAAACATAACACATAAATGGGGCTAGAAACTCACCTGAACACGGTTACGTTCACCGTTAATCGTAATCCCTTTCTTCAGTTGTGCACGGCTGACTGTATAACAAGTATACGTATCAATTAACTATCACTTCTCATAATGTATTTCTATCTTTATATGACCCACAACGAACGGGGGTCTGGGGGCAGCGCCCCTGGCAGCGGGGTCTAGGGGCGGCAGCCCCTAGCAGGGTCCAAGGGGCAGAGCCCCTGGCTGGGGTCGAGCTGCCAGGTCAGCTTGGAAAAATTTTATTTCCATTAACTGTCTTAACACATTTTTCATTAGATTTTTAATTTATTTTCTAATCGAACTTGACTTTAGGCGAAGTTAACCCTCGGGCGAACTTAGCTCTAGGCGAAGTTAACCTTAGGCGAACTTAGCTTTAGGCGAAGTTACCAGCTAGGCGAACTTAGCTTTATAGCGAAGTTGCCATCAGGCGAACTTGGCTTCAGGCAAAGTTGTCATCAGGCGAACTTGGCCTCAGGCGAAGTTACCAGTTAGGCGAACTTAACTTTACAGCGAAGTTACCATCAGGCGAACTTAGCTTGCAGGCGAAGTTCATCAGGCGAACTTAGCTTGCAGGTGAAGTTCATCGCTTTGAAGGCGAAGTTGCCCAGTTGCAGGCGAAGTTGTCCAGATCAGCCGCTGTTCGGTTTCTGACCAGCATTTCGAGCGATTTTAACACTCTTGCTATGGTTCAACATCACCCACTACACTTCCCGACCATTTTCGGTCGCTTATACACTAAAAAGCTTGGATCTTTAAACTTCAAAGATCAAGAATCATACCTTTTTGAGCTTGTTAGGATCTCGTTTAACTTGTTAACACACTAATCGCTCCCTCTCTCTCTCTCTCTCTCTCTCTCGGATCTGCCCGGTTCTTCCCTTAGTCCGGCCGGCGAAGTGTGGTGTGTGGTGTGTGTGTTTTCCTTTTTTTGGAGTATTAGAAAATGAAAGGAATGAAAGATATCTTGGGTTTAGGGGATATTTATATCCCTTAGATCCCATTCTCATTTAACCCATCCCAATTAATCTAAGTCCATGATCCGCTCCTTACCCGATATTAATTAATAACGCGAAATCACTAAACATAACTTTCTTTATTCATCATTAAAATTTTAGGATGTTACAGTATGCCCGGAAGACAAAAAGACCACATACGCATCAAGCGTTTTCAAATTGAGTGCCCTCACCTGGTGAAATGGTGAGAAATGTTCTCTTGGGGCTGAGGTTGCTATGGCTTTTCCATGGGATGACCTCAAGCAACTCATGCTAAAAAATTTCTGCTCGTAACATGGACTCCAAAAGTTGGAAGAAGAGTTCTGCAACTTGAAGCAAGAGGGTGGAGATAATACCGCTGATGTGAAAAACGCGATATATAAAAACCTAACCTAAATTAGACACTCTAGTTTTAAATTTATAAACCTAGACTCTCCTAATGCTAGACCACTAGACAGGCTAGTGTACCTATCGACTATAGTAAAGCCTAATGAAGTCCGGATGTCGAACCCACGGGACACTAGCGATAACAAAGACGACAAAAACTTTTACCAAAGCAAAACCAATCAATAAACAATCCAAAACCAAAAATAAAACGAGTCTAAAAAGTAGTCATCCAAACCCAAGCAGTATAACAGTCTAGCCACTCATAATATTTGATGAAACAAAGATAAAATATAAGTCACGGTTCATTGTAAAAGAAATAAATATAGTTGAGCTACTAGCCTGTGAGCTTAAATAATTGAGTTGTGTGCCTCGTAGCTTAATTAATTCACGTGTTAGCCTGCCTACTTCCAATTAACTTTGACCGTAGACTTTTGTTCAGGGGCGGAACTTAATAAGGGCGGGGAGTGGTGCTGGCCCCTCCTAATTATCTGCTTAGAAGCATGGCGGTCTTCCGGCATAATACCTTTTTCTGGCAGCCAGCTTACCAACTATGAAGAAGGGTTCAAAAATTAACTTCACAAGCTCATATCTAAGGCTGAGGGGTGTGGAGCGCTAGAAAGGGCGCGTGAGGCCAGCCGCTCGCGCCCCGGGGCGCGAGCACCACACCACCGAGGCGCGAGAAGGGCGCGAGAGGGGCGCGAGCACGAAAAACAACGCAGGCGCAAGAGGGGTAGCGGGAGGGAAGAGGCGTAAAGGGGGCTTGGGAATGCGTGAAGAGCCGTTGGGCTTGGGAATCCAGTTAAAATAATAGTTTAAGGAGGCTTGGGATGCATAATTAAATGGTGAAATGCATAAAAATAGAGCCGGAGTTGCAACTTGGTGGCAGTGGTGTTGGTGGTTTTCTGGTTTTGGTTGTCATCGGAGAAGACAAGTGGAACACAAATTGGTTTTAATTATTAAATTATTGGTAGTGGTGTTGGTGTTTTAATTTAATAGAATAATTTTTAATAATTGAAAGGTTTTGTTTTTAATTAAATGGTGAAATGACCAATTTACATAAATAATTTATGTGTTTTTTTAATTAATGTGTGTTTTTTTAAATAATTTATGAGTTTTTTTAATAATACGTTTTTTTAATACATTTATAAAAATATAAAAAAAAAACCGCTCGCGCCCCCTCTCGCGCCCCTCCACACCATGGCCCGGGGCGCGAGCACCACAACCAACACCCATCTTATCAAGTTTCTCTCTCTGTCACACGTCACGATATTATTGGCTGGCGCCCCCACTCGCGCCCCCCACACCCCTCAGCCTAACATGTTATATTTTATTATATTTGTATGCATTCTCTTTACTAGATAACAGGCTACATATAGCCCTATAAGTGGGCTAGTGGAGTGCACCAACCATAAAGGTGAAATCTTTTAATTACTTTTTAATTTTTTTAAAAGCAATTACTTATTAAATATAATGAATTTTATTTGCATATATAATGGTATAATCAATTAAGTTATTATATGTTTTATTAACTTATATATTGCTAGAATGCTAGATTAATTTACTTTAGAATTCGTTATGTATAATTGTATACAACTAGTTTTTTATCTTTGGTGCGCGAAAAACATAAATAATAATAATAATAATAAGCAGGGAGAGTAGTCGAATTAGCGAAAAATGAAATATTGGTGAACCAATTAATATAAATATTGAACTTATAAGTATGAATATAGTTCATTTACTTTAATAATTGTTTGTTTAAAAACTATAAATATAAGTTCTAATATTTTCGACCCCTAATTTAAATGTTCAAGTTTTTGCCCCCTGACTTGAATGTTCAAGTTCCGTCACTGTTTTTGTTACGTGCTTGGTTGCTTGCTTATTACCTCCGATGACTTTTTTGAGCCGCCAAGGAGGTTGCTTCTCAACTTTTTTCTTCCTTGTTGACTTTCTCCCCGCCAACACCAAGGGGGGCGCCCCTTGGTTTCTTTTCTTCTCAAAATCTCTAGGTTACGGCCACAGCTTCCCAAATTGATTTCCTTTTATTTTTTTTACCTAACCTCAAGTAGAGGTGTAGAAATCGGGTTTTTTAAATATCCGGGTTCGGGTATGGAGCCGGGTTCAGGTATGATCGGGTATTGGAAAATCGGGTATTGACAATACCCAGGTCAGGTTCGCGTCCGGGTATTCTTTATAAAAATCATACGCTATGCGTCGGGTTCGGGTCGGGTATCGAATCGGGTATTCTAAAACCGGGTATTTGAATACCCAATTTTTGGGTATTGAAAAGAACCCTTTTTTGGTTTTTTTTTGGGCTTTCTTCGGTTTTCGGGTATAGATTGGATGTTTTTAAGGGGTTACAATTTTTAGAGGTATTTTCAGGTATCTTTTAGGTATTTTTCGGGTAATTTCGGGTATAGATAGGGTAATTGAAAAACCCCGGTTTCGGGTATTAGAAAAACCCAGTTCCGGATATGGAACCGGTTCCGATTTTCAGGTATTACCGGGTATAAATCGGGTCCGGTTCCGGGTACGGATATTAAAAATCCGGGTATAAAAAAAGCCGGGTTCCGAGTATTTTTTTCAGGTTCGGTTTTTTTAGTGCACCTCTAACCTCAAGTAACCGAAAATTCTCCTTGGATTAGCGGCCCAAATATGCTTTTTATGTGGGTTGTCAATTGAAACAAGTAAACATGTAAGATAATAAATAAATCCATGTGTTTTGTATTAGTTGACTTATAATAATAAAAAATAACGCATTAAATGGGTAGTTAGTTTTCTACAACCCAACGTTGATGCCATTATTTTAATTTTATGAGTACATGGATTCAGTTTGTTGTCCACAGTTACCACAAATTCATCTTTCTTTTTATTTTAATAGACTATTAAGTTCGTCTTCACTAAAAAGAAATCATAAATTCACATATGAATCAATTTAAAGTAGTAATTAATAAAAACGAACCCAAAAATAATATTAAGTGTAGGAATATCTGTATGAAAACATGTTTAATTTAGAATGTATCAACCGCCTACAAGGACTGGTTTCACGAACTGAGTCTCCTCATTCCGCACATAGTCACTCCCTTGGAGCATGCCATTGACAAGTACATCACAGGTTTTTCGACACGAATCCAAGATTCCTCCCTAAGTCGTGACTCGAAAATCCTTTATGGTGCCATCACTTTAGCTGGTACCCTCACCGAGAACCACGTTAAGGCCGGGACCTTGACACGGAAGAATTCCAAGAAGCCCAACGATAGGTCCACACCCGAGCCCACCAAAGAATCCAAGACCTAATTCTCTAAGTCCGAATCCTCCAAACACAACAATAACAATCCACCCCATTACCGCAACAATAAAGAAAGTCAAATTCCTAAAACTACGTCTTGGCACAATCGCAAGCCCAACCCACCAAGAAGCCCTACACAAGACCCCACCCTTTATGTGATACGTGTAAATTCCATCCTTCGCTAACCTTAAGTGTCGTCAATGCACTCATTGCGGTCATTTTGGTCACCTCTTTACCACATGTCATAAGCTCAACCAACCCCTGATTCAATCATTTACCTCACCTCTTACCCAATCCCAAGCCTTACCTTATGCTCAACCGTTTACCCAAGCACCCTCAACTATTAGAGCTTGTTACAATTGTGGAGATCCTAGCCATTCCCACAATACATGCCCAAGACTCGTACACATGAACCGAAGTAAATCTTACCCAACCCAAGTTATGTGCTAAAAGTAGTTATTAATTTATTAACTAAATAAACGCTAATCTAGATACTATGTAATAATTCTAGACTCTTAACTTAACTAAAACTACTAACCGGCAAGTGAACCGGTCGACTCTAGTACAGCTAAGTAAGTCCGGATATCGAACCCACAAGACTCTTTTAGTTACATAAACTAGCTAAATTAGACTCAGCTACATACACGACTATTTATTTATATTATTGGGGGGTTTTACTAAAAACTAAAATTAAATTAATTAAAGACGACTTAAACCTAGACTTAATTCAAATGATGACAAACAACCACCTAGGCTAGAATCCCTAATGTATCAATTATCAAATAGTTGGAAAATGCTAAGTTATGGAGCCAGGATCTTAAATTATTCACTTAAAGAAAACCCAAACATGACCACTGACCCTTCTCAAGAAGACACATATGGATTTCTATTAAGTTCTTAAAAACACCAGTTTATTTAGACTCCCTTACGGTCGCTAATTTATTTTATGACAAGTACCTCTATAAGAAATTCTACCTTACAGCGCGGAAATCAAAGGTAGTTCAAAGTATTCACTCAACTATATAAATAAGGCTGAAAAATCAAACCTAGACGGACTCCTTACGAAGAACTAAATCTAGCAATCTTGAACAACCAAGACTTATCATATAATTTATCACCTCACAGCTATTTAGATTAGCAGCACACTTAGGTCTATTTGATTTATTAATATTGTTCCTATGGCTTTATTGCAAATCAACCATAAACTAGTAAAAAACACACAGTAGATGACCTAACAGAATCCTATCATATGACTGACAATCACCAAGGAAACTGTGAAACAATAAAACTCATCAAACAATCCTAAGTACACATATGCATCGAATGTCAACAAAACATTCATCATAAAGCCTAGGCAGTCTAAGAGTTTAGCTAACAACCATACTCAAGACCAAAAGATAATAAATAAGTTCAAACAATAAATTCATAACGAAAATAATAAATTTGAACCGAATAATAAAAATGCTTGAATGAGTAGGTGTTGAACCCGGACACAAAACTATTGTTAGCTGCTCCAACAACACTTTTCTTATTCTCCTTGTGGCGTCTTCTAACTCCTGCCACTTTTCTACCCTGCTTGGCTTCTGCTTCACAAATAGTATCCGTCCTCCCCCCAAAACAATATATATATCAATAAAATAAAATGGCGGAATATATATCAATAAAATAAAGTGGCGGCTCAATTATGTGTCTGACCAATCACCTCCACGAAAATATATATTCCCACCGCCAAGCTGTTCCAAGAATTAATAGAAATTGTGACCGGCGGCTACTTCTCAAGTAAACCCTAGTGGGCCCTCCTAATTTAATATGAAAAAAAATTAACAAAACCAATATAACTTTATTATTGTTACTATATTATTATTATTATTATTATTATTATTATTAAAAGATACGTTTCTTTCTTTCTCATTTTCTTTATTTTCTTTTTTTTTCTTTATAATATTATTATTATTGCTAATATTTTTAATACTACTATTATTAGATAAAGTATGTTAAACTTTTCAATCATCGGTCTCGTAGTAAAATTGCCGTATTTCAGCTCATTGTCTCTTGAAATCATTAAACTCACATATGAACCAAATATTAATAATATTTAATAAAAACTTGGCTCAAAAACACTTAAAAGTATAGGAAATATTTATATATAATATGTATATTTTAGACCACATCACCAAGCCACTCACTATCAAGCTTACCAAGCCCAAGTATATCCAACCCAAGTCACCCAAGCCTTATTCAACCAAGCCCAAGTGACTCAGCTTCAAGCAATCCAAGCTCAACCTATTCAAGCAATTTAAGCCCAACCTAATCAAACTGTCCAAGTCAACCAAAACCCAATAACCCAACCTCAAGTTAACCAAGTTATTCAAGGTACTCAAGGACATACATGTTACAACAAAGGTTCCCAAGTCTAGCCTCATCTTTCAAGAATACATGCTACACAAGAGACGTATATTTTAGCGAGTTCTATTAATTTTAAACCTAATGTAATAGCTTCATTTAAATATCAAGTTTTGTTATGAATGAGAATCATGGTTATTTATAATTGAATTCAATCTCTTATCTATTTCTATTATGTTGTTTATTGCACTATTTATTGTTACGCAATTTATTATCACAATTCAAGTAATCTATGACCGGTTATTTACCGGGACCACGTGCATGGTGATGTGCATGGTTATCGAATAGTATCGTATTTGTATCATGAACTACCTATGACTGATTTCCTACAAACGTTTTGTTTTAGAAATTGGAACTACAAACATGTGTTGTACATAGTTTTCTAATAGGAGTCATATGTACAAATTTTATTTTGATATTTTAATACATGGCTACCCAAATTCCTCAAAACTCACCTCATTCTCATGGTACTCTTTTCTCACCCGACTTTATAATCTTGACTTCAAGCCTCATCTATATTATATTTCTTTAATAATGTGATTTGTTTGTTCTATGAACCTATCTATGTGAATACTTATTGGTGAATTTTGTGGTCATCTCAAGTATTTCTATACATCGAATGTGTATATTACTTATTTATTTTAAAATTTTCCTCCATCTATCTATTTCATTTTGTGTTACTACTTTCGATTGTTAACTTTAACAATTTCGTCATACATATATATATATGTGTGTGTGTGTGTGTGTATTTCAAAGATTATTTACTAGTTATATATGGTGATCAAATTTCTTGTATTTATTTAGTTTCATTTATCTTGATAAAATAATTCCATTTAAATATTGATTTAAAAAGTTTTCTTTTACCTTATTTTCGAACCCACACAACGGGACAAACTATGTGCGTCATGCGATGATCTACATAATTATAAGTGCACACATAATTATCAAAATCCTCGCATGTGACTCATATCGGATACGGTTGTGTGTCATAACCCAGAACCTAGGGTGGTTAATACAAATATCGATGAGATAAGGGCATGGTGGATACGCCGCTGGTAAATCTTATATATAAGTGTCCTTATCATATTTTTCCGTTTGTAGTGTTATTCAGGTAACTCGAAAATCTGTGTTATTTTTTATTGTAACATCCTAAAATTTTTATAATGATAAATAAAAGAAAGCTATGTTTAGTGATTTCACGTTTTAGTTATTTAATGTCGAGTAAGGAACGGGTCATGGGCTTAGATTACGTAAGATGGGTTAAATGAGAATGGGCCTTGGGCCCGTGGGCTCGAGAGTTACTACCAAGTCCCTACCTCCAATTTGTCACTAACTCCCTTCCACTCCCACACCCAAACACTCTCAATTCTAGAGAGAGAAACTAGAGAGAGAAAGTTCTCGAGTCACAAATCCGAGTCCACAATCTTGTTCCTAATCGTTTTTGGTAAGTCCCTCTCGAAAATCATCCGTTTTCATAACCATTTTCGGCCTCAAATCGAGCAAAAACTCCCATTTTCGTAACTTGAGTTTTCGGGTCAAAAACCGTCTTGTTTTGGTGTCAAAATGCAACTTTTGATGTTTAAAATCACTGGGAATCGATAGCCCTTTCAATCCCGAACATTTCCATGTCAAAAACTTCGATTTTGGGTCAAAATCTGGAAAATCCGGAAAAACCCGTAGGTTTCTCCGTCGCCCAGCTTGAAGGCGTCGAATCAGTCCATTCGATCGAATGAGTCAATCGAATCAGTCCATTCGATCGAATGAGTCAATCGAACCAGTCCATTCGATCGAATAAGAAAGCAACCGAATGGTCTCCGCCTCATTCGACCGAATGAGATCCGTATTCGATCGAACGAGTATCTATCCGATCGAACGAGTGCCATGTTCGATCGAACGAGTTTTCCCAGCTGGTTCGATCGAGTGTGTGTCTAGTTCGATCGAGTGTGCCTCAGATTCGATCGAATATGTCCCTATTCGACCGAATCAAGCCAGAACCAAGTTGTTTCCAAGTTCGCCTAAGGTTTAACTTCGCCTGAAGTGAAGTTCGTTTATAAAATGAATTAAAAACCTAATGGAAAATGTGTTAAGGCAGTTATCGAAAACGAGTAGTAGTAGTTAATTGATATGTGTAAATATTATACAGTTAGCCGAGCCCAGTTAAAGAAAGGAATTACAATCAACGGAGAACGTAACCGTGTTCAGGTGAGTTTCTAGCCCCCTTATGTGTTATGTTTTCGGGGCTGTGTGCATACTCAATATGTTGTTAATACGCTTATCCTAAGAGATAAGTGTATGCCTTATGTGAATGATATGATATGTATGAATGATTGCTTGATGTTACGTGAACGATCTTCGGATATTGCACGTACTGTCAGGTTGTAACGCTATGTGTAAGGTAAGTATGATATGTATGTTTACGTGTATGAACGTGATAAAGATAATAAAAGAAAGAAATGATAATGTATGGTTGTATGGTAACGAAGAGGGAATCGAACCCTACTAATATTCGAGAACTAGGGAACCGAACCCTACTAATGTTCGAGGAAAGAGGGTACCGAGCCCTAATAATACTCGAGGAAAGAGGGTACCGAGCCCTAATAATACTCGAGGAAGGAGGGTACCGAGCCCTAATAATACTCGAGGAAGGAGGGTACCGAGCCCTAATAATACTCGAGGAAAGAGGGTACCGAGCCCTAATAATACTCGAGGAAGGAGGGTACCGAGCCCTAATAATACTCGAGGAATGTAGGGCGTAATGCTCTTCATAACATAAGATATGAAAGTAAGTTAATACAAAAGAAAGTAAGAAAGTATGAAAGTAAGAAAGTATGAATGTAAGAAAGTATGAAAGTAAGAAAGTATGAAAGTATAAAAGTATGAATGAAAGGATGAATATATTGTTATGTGAATGGTATGATTATGTGATTATCTAGAACTCACTCAGCGTAGCTGACTTTTAGTATGCACGCAGGTGAGTAGAATGAGGCAGCTCGCTTGAGGGGACACATGGCACTGAACGAGAGTCTGGCATCTGAAGACTTGTGATGTGTTAACTTTAATGCTTTAATGTGAAAGACAATGAATGTTTTGAGACCAATTATGAATTATGTAATGTTTTATGAAAGTTTTACATTCCGCGTAAATGTTTTAAATAACTCTGATATTTAGAACTGTGTTCATGAGTAAATCCAACACGAAAGTAGGGTTACCGGTAACGGGGCCTTACATTTATTTATTTATTTAATTGATTTATTATTTTTTTTAAATGTTTTCTTTGGCACTTATTTTCTTCTTTTATGTTATGGTTTTTCCTAAATTTTGGGACGAAATTTCCAAAAGTTAAGAATACTGTAACATCCGTTAATTTTTGCACCAAAAATCGACTCGTTTTAAATTTTCATTTCATATATTATTTATTGTATTATGTTTTTCGTTTGTTAATGAATTTTCATTTATAACTATCGAAATATGCATTTTAGCCTCCTCAACTCCAGTTTTGCCCTCATTGTACACAGCCCAAACTTTAGGGACCAAATTTGCAAAATGTTTAAAAATATATTTTTTTTCTTCTTTCTTTTTCCCTCCCTTCTCCCCATCGGTGTCGACAGCCCCCCCCCCCCCCACCATCTTTCACGGACTTGATTTGCCGGGATTCGTTTTAATTGACAGTTCGCCCTTCTATGCGTTAACAATCTATATGGAAACAATAGCTATTGACAGCAAGAAACGAATCAATTTGATCAGTTTCACATTAAAACTGTCGTAAACCAACCTTGGGATCGTTACCCTATAAATAATCAGCCATAATTCAATTAAATGGACGTACACGCTCCTCTTAGCATCTAAAATCAAACCCCTAACACAGTTACACTAAGAAATAGCTTGTAGCCATCTTGGAATTTAAGTTCTTGCTGAAACCCTGGTTTCCCGTTCACCTCTTATCCGTGTCCGTTGCAGGAAATTGAACAAGGGTGGGTTTTTGGTCACATTTACGTGCCAGATCAATTGGGGATTTAATCAATTTAGGGTTTATATGGTTTGGTGGTTGTCTAGCTTCTTGTATTTATATTATTTGTTTCATGAAACTACCAAGTGAGTTACTGGCTCGTATGGCCAGTGCAATGTTTGTTAAAGCTCTGACCATTCATTGACCTGGGTTCGAGCCCCTTAGGGGACCGGATTTTTTTTTTTTGTTACTCATTTTATTTTATTTCATTTTCTCTATATTCTTTATTATTATTATCTAAAATATATACATATAAGATAAAAAAACTAATATTAGCACTTTAACAAACTGAATAGCCTCTCAAATAAAATTTTCATGTCAACTTTCCGCATGTATACACACACACACTTATTTATTTAACCTTATACTTGTAGTTAACAATATGTTTTTTAGCTTAATATTATCACACCCCAACCTAAGGCGGAAATGCCGTGGTGCAAACCGTTGATTTACAGCTCATAAGGTACTATCATAATACATAAATATGACAATATCTATTAATTTATTTATTTCAAATTTCAATTCAAGTGCACAAGTTTCCAAACATGACAAATATAACCCTAAAGAAACAAATAATCCATAACAAAATAATAATGCAAATATTTCTTGATTTTATTGTCTAAGTTCTTTCTACGTGTTCTTCACCTTAGCTTCAAATCAACTAGTAACCCGCATATGCGTAGAAAATAAACAGAGATTTGTCAACAACACATGTTGATAGAGATGATCACCAGTTTCGACACTAATAATATATATATATATGTGTATATAATAAATGATAAATAATAAATGCGCAAACAAAATAATGTGAGTAATAATCAATCAAACCTTCAGCAAATAATGTGTCAATTGACCGTTGCCTTGCGAATTGGCATTGACTACTATGACTAGCATACAAATGTGATTGTCGGTTGACCATCGCCATTCGAATTGGGCTTTGGCTACTAAGATGGCGTATGATCATACTTTAATGTGAGATGGGCCTCTCCGAATGCGATAAAATAAACACTTAAACAAATAGCAATTAGCATTTCATTGAAATAAGCACAATATTTACGTTTGCGAGTTTGTGTATATATAACATAAAAATATGAATTAGATACGCATATGTCACCAAAATGTTTGAAAATGTAAAATAAAAAGGGGAATGACATCTCACCTTATTGCTTAGGCGAGTGTGCGAGAAATAAGAATAAAAACACGATTAAACGAACGAACCGTCATTTAACGTGTTGAATGAGATAAATCGAACAGACCTGAAACTTATAGATAATAAACTATGATTAAATCCAAGAACATATCAGCCGAAGTCGATCCAAACGGATGTCTAGAACTCCGGTTATGAGATATTTAACGTTTAAGTGAGCTGGTACTGACTAGAATCCAAACAGCGAGTCGGAATTCAGGTTTTGGTCAGTAGCCTTAAAATCTCGAAACAAAAATAAAAGTCTTCTGGACCGAAGTTCGGTTCCGACCAGATTTAATAGAAAATGATTGGTCAAAGTTGTTGACCAATATACCCTTAAATGGGTTTGGGTCAAATTGACCCATCAATACCCCTCAATCTCATAAATTGATTGATGGTTATTGACTAATGAATAATAATAAACCATTTACAGTAAACAACTTACCCGGAAAGTGTATGAATCGATAGAAAAACAAAGTCAAAGGTCGGTATTATGGCAAAGTCAAACACCAAGGCTTGTATCTTTGAGTAATAAAGCAAAAAAGGAGAATTTGATAGTGAAAGGCGGGTGACGGCTAGGAGAACAACTTTTAGGGTTTTGAGAAGAGTTTGGCAGAAAATTTATGCCTTGTTTATATAGAATAGGCAAGCATAAGTTAATTTTAGTTAATAAGCTCGATTAAGTAACTGAATATTGTTTTAATGACTAAATCAACTAGAAATCATCAAAATTTATTCTTGTTGAAGGGGTTATTGAATGTGGACATGTAGTTAGTCTTGATTAGTTTTTTTGGGGCTTAAATCATGTGATTTAGTCAACAAAAATAACCAATTTTGCACCAAAATACGAACTGGGAGTTAAAATAACAATAATGAGCTGTGCAGACCTGTGGCCGCTCCCCGTGGTCACCACACCTCTCTTGACCGTGCGGCGTGGCGTGACCAAGGGTTGGGAAACTTTGTTTTTTGGCAGATTTTAGTCCTTGTGCTTTAAACATGCTAATTTTTTGATATTTTAGTAGTTTTTAAGCAAGAAATGTCAAGTTTAAACAACATAAAGGGTAGGAATGAAAATACATCAATGAATACTTATAAATGTTTGATTTTATTAATAATAAAGATCCGAATAACGTTCCCAAATCGATTTAAACAAAAATGAATATAAATACAAAAAGTCCGAGATGTTACAAATATAAACTAAAATGATTTTACCCGTTTAAACGAACCGATCGAAACCGACAACTTGTTACCGCCTTCTATATTTCATGTGAGTTTACATACCCCTTTTTCCATATTTTTTTTATATTTTGGAGGTAGCAGGTATACCTTATTCACTTTTCTCATGTTTTATTACCTCATCTATTCAAAACGCAATTCAATATATGTTTATGTGTGTTTATTACATTTACCCAAATACATTGTATTTGTATCAATAAGAACGGGTCCACATCTATTTAATTGTTCACATTTTCATAAGATTTGTAATGCTCACATTTACGTATGAATTGTGATTTATCTATCTATATGTATAAAACTAAAACTTATGTATTCTCACTAAAATTCGTGTTGACAAACTTTATTTTTATACATGCTACAGGTACAAGTAATTGATATTGTTCAGGATCGAAGATAGTAGTTTTGCCTTAGGATATTTATTCAAAATACAAAAGTATGATGTATTTGTTTTGTTTATTGAACTTGTGTACTTGTTAATGTTAATGAAATTAAATAATTATTGTCGCTTTAATTATTTGAGATACTGTCGTTACGCCCCGATATGTTCCCCGTCTTTGGTCGGGGTATGACATCTACAAAATGAACATTAATATAATTAACTCTTTTACATATGAATGCTCATTATTATTAAGGGTGAAGTGTTTTCTTTGAACTATGCTTTAAAACCGGATTCTGCTCGTTAAGATACTCGTTCAAAGAGGTGTGGCAGTTCATTCTCAAAATGGTTTTCCTGTGGTTCGATTGAAGAGGATGTAGGTCATTTATTTTCCAGTTGTAATTTTTCTAGGGGAATTTAAATTGGTTCAGTTTACGGAAAGGGCTCTCTCTAACATGTTAGGTTCCTCTGCTTGGCCGTAATTTGTGCCCGAAACAACAAATAAAGTTTAGCTTCTTTCCTTTACATCTTATAATTAGTATCGACTTTGCTAGCATCTTTCTAGTTGTGTTTTCTGTATTTAAACGTCACGGTCATTTAACCTTCGGACTCTTTTGTAACAATGTCAACAAGCTAAGTATATCAGATATTCAGATTATTAACTGAAATTAAAATAAAATCATCCAGCAAAAAGGATGCCATAGAACCCAACTCTTACATAACAAAATTAAAAATATTATCATTTTCCTCAAGTCATATCATGTTAACAGGTTCAATTATATAAACTACCAGCTATATTAAAACCAAAATTCAGCATAAAGCAATCATTTCAAAAAACCTTATGAATAATGGCTTAAAAGATCTAGTATTCAACAACAAAGAGCCAAAAGAAGCCTAGACAGCTAAAAAGAACACAATCATCGCCGGCAGACAAAGACTTCAAGTGCGCACAGGAGCTGGTCCAGCAACTCCACCAGGTTGGGCCCCTTGACCATGTTTAGAACCATCATCCTACAACATTAAGAAAAATATGCACATTTCAATAACCACAAAACTGAAAATCATAATACTAAGTATAGTATAAATACCCTTGGGCGAGAGAATCGCTTTGGAGGCTCACGGTTCCTCCTATCGGTCCGTGAGCGGACACAAACTACTTTGGAGTGAATTGCACAGGAAACACAGTGTTGAATCTTCAAGTACAATTTGGGGAGGGTGTATTCTATAATAATAGATTAGATGATAAACATTAATTATTATATTCAAATTGACGTCTAACCAAAGATTCAGTGGCTATAGTGAATAACAACAAGACTTACGGTCAAAAGCACATGCTTCTTGAACATCCCTAACGGCAGCTTGTTCCACTATGTTCCTCACAAGGAATCTCTTGATAGCCTTGTCCTGATGTCAACAATAAAAAGGTTTGACTGTTAGTCAAACACCTTTGGGTAATGGTAAAAATAAATAAAGTTGTTTGCATAAATCAATCACACAAAATCTTCTAATGATAAAAACAGGCTCCGAACTTACGGTAAACAAAATTTAAACGCTTCTCCATTGACAAAAAAAATTAATTAGAATACTTGATAAAACTCTTTTCTAACAAGTGATATTAAATGTTTGCACAATTGTGGTGTTCAAATTCAGATATCCAAAAATTTTATATTGTTGATTTCAACATCCAAATTTAAAATTTCGAATATTTAAAACATATATCTGAATTCTGAATAAGAAAAGTACCAAAGTCCGTGCCTAAGCATGCAGACATTTGTTCAATTACCCTGTCTAAAAATTAAAAGAAAAGGAGGTGTTTACAATTAGAAGACAAGCGGATTAGCATTATTAAAGCCTAACACAGAAATATCGTTTTTAAAGCCTAACACGGTTATTACCAAATAGACAAATACCATGATAATGTAACCTAAAGCCAAGAACAATTATACACGATACTTAAAGCGAAGAACAATTACAAACAAAAGCGAATTAGGATGAAATAAAGAACGGCAAAAATGGCATTGACAGCGACAATTAAAAAAGGTTTGTGCCATCGCTTCACAATCAGAGTCTCACAAGAGAAGCAACAATTGCAAGAAGAGCGCCAATGGGGGGATTTGTCGGATTGGGTTTCACGACTCTCTGCCCCTCTCTTATGAGACCATAATCCCAAAAACCACCTCTCGCAATCTCCTCTTGTGAATCCCTACCACTATCATCTTGCAATTGTCGTCAACAAACCCTAATGCGACGATCTTCGCCGCTTGTACAGGTTCAATTCATCAATGTAAACTTCTGTTTATAAATAGTTCTTGCAAATAGCTAACTTTTAACTAAAGACAATACACAGAATCTAAAAGCACTTGCCCCTCAAAGTCTCAAAATAATATGAAACATTAAACAGAAACAGATCACCAAAAAAAGACTGATTAAGGCATAAAATAGAACAAAAATAAAACCTTGGGGCAACATTTGCCGCAATTGGAGCAGCGAACAAACTTCACGTGGCCACGACCATGCTTGTTGCGTCCACCGTTTCTTCTCTTAAAAGTCTATTGACAAAAGAATATATATGGGAGACGGTGATCAAAGTGAACAGTGAGGTCGGAAACTTACCATATCGCCGGAATCCTTCTAGGGTTACGACTACAGAGGCGGCCCGCCGTCAGCTTGTTACTTTTTATACTCTAGGTTTGAGTAAAGTGTCATTTTCGTCCTTATGGTTTGGTAAATAATGTGAATTTAGTCTAAAAAGTTTATTTTTTGTATATAGGCCCTTCACGTTTCTTAATTTTTTGCCAATTACATCCAAATCACTAACCTCCTTAAATTTAATCGTTAAGTCAGAGGTAGACATGTCTTTTCACTATTTCTTTATTATATGAGTAAAGTGCCAAAATCGTCCATGAGGTTTGGTCATATTTGCGAATTTCGTCCAAAAATATTTTTTTTTCGCAAGTAGACCCTCGCTTTTTTCCAACCGTGGCCAATTTCGTCCAAATTGTTAACTCGGTCTAAATTAAACGTTAACTTATGGGTGTTACTGTCCTTTTACATGTTTGTTTACATTATTATTATTATTATTATTATTATTATTATTATTATTATTATTATTATTATTATGTGTTTGTTTGATGACATATATAACATTTCACGATTCCTATGTTTGAATCCAATATATTATCCGTTTGTTTATTCTTCTTTATTTTTAGTCATATAAGGGGTTTACGTCAGCGTAATAATAATAACAATGCAAACAAATACGTAAAAGGACAGTAACACATCTGAGTTGGCGTTAAATTTAGACAGAGTTAACAAATTTGACGAAATTGACAACAATTGGGAAGCATCGAGGGTCTAATTGCAAAAAAAATATTTTTGGACGAAATTAGCAAATGTGACCAAACTTCAGGAATGATTTTGGCACTGTACTCATGTAATAAAGAAAAAGTGAAAAGACATGTCTACCCCTGAGTTAACGATTCAATTTAACGGAGTTAATGATTTGGACGTAATTGGCAAGAATTGGGAAACGTGAAGGGTCCATATGCAAAAAAATAAACTTTTTGGACTAAATTCGCATTATTTGCCAAACCACAAGGATGAAAATGGCACTTTACTCGCTAGGTTTTCACAGCTTTAGAGAGATTTTGTACACAATATTGACGGCCCCAACAGGTAATTCGGCCCCTAACGAATTGTCTATTCTACTCTTGCTCCAACAGTTCTAATGGGTTCGGGTCAAAACGGCATCAGTTCTTAGTGGGTTTTGGAACATCATGTCTAATAAAGATGCAAGGCTTTTATAAGAACTTAAGTGAGATTCTGAAGTAAAAATTGACGGGCCTAATAGGTAATTTGGGCCTATCAATATCTGTACGTGTTGTGTCTAGTGTATTGGCGTCGGAACAGGTTCGGGTTAGAATGGGTTTGGGCTGAAACGGGTTTCGAGTGGGGAACATTGTGTCTAATGAAGATGCGATGGTTTTATATGCTAGGTTTTTAAGAACTTTAGGGAGATTTTGAAGTATAAATTGACAAGCCCAACAGAAATTTGGGCCTCTCAATATCTTTATGCATTGTGTCTAATATATTCATGTTGGAACAGGTTTCGGATCGGAACGGGTTTCTTCTTGGGACTGGGTTTCTGGTCGGAATGCGTTTTGGGTGGAACAAGTAAGAACAAAATGAGTTTCTGTGGGTTTCGGATTTGAACGAGTTTCGGGTCTGCACAAGGTTTGTGTCGGAACATTATGTCTTATGAAGATGCGAGGCTTTTATATGCTTGGTTCATACGAACTTTAGGGAGATTTTAAAGTAAAAATTGACTGGCCCAATAGATAATACGGGCCTCTCAATATCTTTATGAATTGTGTCTAATGTATACACGTCGAAACATATTTTGGGTCGAAACGGGTAGGGTAAGAACTCGTTTCAGGTCGGAACAGGTTCGGGTCAAAATGGGTTCCGCTCTGACCCGGAACCTGTTCCAACCCAAAATCCGTCCCAAGCTGAGTTCCAACAATTTCTACATCTTGCTAATGTTAGAAACATTTTATAGTTTTTCTAAACATTCCTTGAACTTATGGAAGGATTGTGAATTCCATTGACGGACATTTGGTTGGAAATCAAGGGTCAAGTTAAAATAAGAAGTATGAGGGCATGTTTGGTTGGTAGGAATTCAAGGAATTTTGATGGAATTGGAATTTAAATTCTATTTCTTGGCATGTTTGGTTTGTTAATGGTTGGAGTTGGAATTTAATTAAAATCCCACCAAATCCTTTTAGATATGGGAATTCAGAATCCATTGATAAATGGAAGGAAAGTTTACAAATCTTGGAATGTTAGGTAAGTTACCAAATAACCCTTGCCCCAAATAAAAGGTTGTCTCCTTCATCCAACCTCCATTCTCATCCTCACCGGAAATATGATTCAACTTCTCAGCCGTTAAGCCGCACCAACCTTTCCTCTGTCTCTTCACCTCCACCACCACAAGCTCCTACGTCGGGTCCGCCATTATAAGCCGCCAATCGATTTTATCAAGTTCTTCGCGATTCGCTCCGGAGGTTTTCTTGGCTCTTGAATACCTCCACTGGTTTCGGATCGTGTACCGCAATTTGAAGTCGGAGAATATTTTGAATCTGGAAGCAAGAAACACCGGAGATGTTGCGGTTGTTCCGACGTTATGACTTGTGTTTCAGTTCCGGTGTCGCACCGTTACTTGATAAAATTCCGGTTACGAGAAGCAAGAAACACCGGAGATGTTGCGGTTGTTCCGACGTTATGACTTGTGTTTCAGTTCCGGTGTCGCACCGTTACTTGATAAAATTCCGGTTACGAGAAGCAAGAAACACCAGAGATGTTGCGGTTGTTCCGACATTATGCTAATCGGCGTATGCACACATAGGAGGAAATGGTTATTGAATTCGTGCTGATCCAAATGAGGAGGGGACAATTTGAGTTAGAATTCTTATTTATATTATTTAATTCTAAAGGGTAATTTTGTCATTTAATGTAAATTAGATTCCAATTCCATAAATTAATATAACTACCAAACACATCATGGGTTTTTAATGGAATCTTCCAACTCCAATTCAACATCCAATTCCAATTCTGACGAATTCCACGAACCAAACGCCCCCTGATATTTATATGAAGGATAGAAAGTAATCTACACCATTGATTTTGAGTTTGAAGGGTTGAGATTAGATTGAGAAAAAACTAAAGATAAAATAAAGGGAATGACATAAAAGGAATAACACATATTGTTGACTTTTTCTCCATATGCAAGGCAGTGAGACATATGTCAATTACCCCATCATTTTAAAACGTCCATAAGTTCTTTATACGATACCGTCTTTTGAAAAAAAAAATCACTATAATAACGAGCATTTTTTTATCTTGAAGATGAATATCATATTGCTATACAAAACTTTTTAAAAAAAATAGTGAGTTTTATACATTGTGTTTTTTTTTGTTTATTGTGTTTTACACATTGTGTTTTTATGAATATTGTGTTTTAGAAATTGTGTTTTTATGATCATTGTGTTTTTATATTTATTGTGTTTTTTCTTCATGGTGTGTTTTACCAAATTATATTTTAGCATAGTGTTTTTTTTCCATTGTGTTATTTTATAATGTTTTTTCATTGTGTAATATCATTGTGTTTTGTTATTTCATTCATTGTGTTTTTAACAAAGGAACTGAGCACCACCACAACCACCAGTCTCTTGCCGGAATCTCCTTGTCATCGTCGGAAAATCTTGACACATCAACTAGTATCTCACCGGAATCTCGTGTCATCATCGGAGATTAATTGATAAATGCAACTTGAAACCACCGCCACCATGCCGGAATCTTTGTGTCTTCCACTGCCACTAGCGATTTCATCCCGGATAAACAATTTTTAGCAGAAACCACTGACAATCACCGGACGAGTTCGCCGGAAGCAGCACCACATTTTTTTCCGGAAAGTGGTAAGTCACGATTTCCCGGCTAGGTGACAGATCTGGATGGTGTTCGTCAAAGATTAGGCCTTTTATCTGAATTTCATCTATGTTTTCGGTGTTAAATCGGAGTTTAATTGTAGCCTGAAATGGTTCAGATATGAAAACAATGGTGGCAGGTAAAGACAATGGTGCCATCAGGTTGCTGACTGGTGATATGCAGGTCTCCGTCGACGGTAAGACGTGGTGGTTGTGGTGGGCGGTAGAACGTTGGTGGTGGATGGTGGAATGATGGGTTTTTAAGATTAGGGTTTTGAGATGTAGGAGGTGAGTGGAGATGATGAATGTAAGTGGGTTTTTTGATTTATATGTGATTGACCAAATTACCCTTCTTCTTAGTTTTCATACGAAAACCAAACTTCTTATTTGAAGCTAGCCCTGAAAATCAAATGAAATTTCAATTCCTTCTCTTAACCAACCAAGCATCATAAACGAATGAATTTTAAATTCAAATCCCAAGCCCATGGATTCTTACCAACCAAACAACTATTAGGACTCACCACTCAACAACTAGCGTTGATCACTTCTATTTCAAAGACAATAAGCCAGGGGAAATACAAGAAGTGATACCTTAACATATTAAAAATTAAAGTAACTCACTTTTAGTAAAAATTTAAGTACACCGATCGAGCTTCAAGTAATAAAATGCTATAAAGGATGACATATTAGTTTGGCAGCACACTTAACAAGCCTTTAATAAGAAACAAAAAATAATACATTAAATGGGAGCTGGCGACAGACCCATAGGAGAACCACTGAAATGCGATGACCAACAAGGAAGGTACCGATACGTCTGCCTATACGAACAGTACCGCGGTTTTGCAAAGAATGCTGAACACTCCTCCACCGGTCTCTGATCTGGCTGCCCCATTATACAGTTGTTCCTGACATCAAGCACCCCTTTCTTAATCAAACCTCTGCATATCGGACCAACACTTACAAAATAGTTATTAGACAAAGACAAGTTAGCCAGATTGCCCATGGCACACACCACCTCAGGCACACCACCGTGTAACAAGTTCCCAGCAAAGTTAACCACTTCAGCCTTCTTTAAACACCCTAAGGAAAATGGTAATGGACCTGTTAAGAGGTTGTTCCCAGCGTCGAAAACCACTGTTTCGGTCAAGAAACCGAGCTCGTATGGGAGGCAGCCACTCAACATGTTGTTTAGTAGCAAAACCTCGGATATACCCGAAAAGTATTTAGCGATGGAATGAGGTATTGGTCCGGAGAATTTGTTGTTGGCTAAGGTAAGGTAAAAAAGATGGGAGTTTCCGAGGATTTCGGCTAGTTGTTGGATGAAGTTGTTGTTGTTTAGGAACAAGATGTCTAGGTCTTTTGTGAAGAGTTGGGGTGGGATGGAACCCGTAAAGAGGTTGAATCGGATATCGAGAAATGATAAAGTGTTCATTGCGAGTATCGCGCTGGGAAATGGTCCGGTAAATAAGTTGTTGCTTATGTCTAACTCGTAAAGGTATGGAAGTTTTGCGATATTTGGTGAAATGGTACCTGAGAAGAAGTTTGAGTTGGCGTGGAAGAGTGCGAGGTCGGGTAACTGGTCAATGAAGCCGTCAAGACTCGGAGCCGTGAGTTGGAATCCGTTGAAGTCAATGGAGGCAAGCGTTATTGCGGTTTTGTTTTCAGGAGGGTTGTCACAATAAAACCCTTTGTAACTACATATATCTGACCCCACCCAAGAACTAGTGATATTGAGGGGGTCAGATGTTATGCTATTCTTGAAAGTTTGTATCAACGGGTACACTACAGATAGTCGTTGGTCGATGAAAACTAGTCCTTCAAGAGGGTTTCCAACAGCAATAGATGATAGCTCACCAAGAGTTTTGCTAAGATGGAAACCGGTGAGGATAACTACGAGCTTGAAAACGAAAAGGTTGATCATTTGCATATTATCTTCGAGTTCTTTTGAGCTCAAATGCAAGAATGAGGAAATGTATATAGAACTTGATCAATGTAGCCACTAAATACTAGTGATTTGAAGAGACCGGCCACTTTCTCTTTGTTTTAAGGTTAATAGTCATCTAGTTTATGGAAAGATGATGGACAAAATATGATTGGTTCATTTGTTGGTGTTATTTGTCATCCACTTTGAAAAGGAGAGAAACAGAAGAAAAAGGTGATGGTTTAAAAGGGCTTATGATTTGTTGGTATTCTATTTGTATTTTTAATTGTCAATGGGGTTGATGAACTCCACCAATGGAAGTGAATGGAAATGGTGGAATTCAAATGACGCCAAGTTGATGTCATGACACACTTGAAAAAGCCTTATTGAGAGAGAGAGAGAGAGAGAGAGAGAGAGAGAGGAGGGGGGGGGGGGGGGATGGATTAGTATTTCTCTCCTGGTTATTATTAATTGACGTTGATGCAATCTTTACTATAACTAACTCTTATGTAAAACATGTGACAAAAGAAGATTTTATAATATATGTTGGGTTGTGCTACATTCAATACTAGCTTAATGACCTGTATAATACACATGCATGTAAATGTAATTAAATAATAATGTAAAAGTTAGATAAAGTATTAAAGTATTACATAAATAATAATACTATACAATTGGTGAAAGTGTTAATATAATTTTTTCATAAACGGGCTGTTATTGTGTAATAGTTAATATTCTTTACAAAACGTTTAATAAATTTTATGATTCAACTATATATATACACAAACTATTTTTATTTAGTAATAAAGATTTAGTTTGGATTTTTGCTCTTGTGATGTATTAAGGTTATATTAATAAGATTAATTTTTAACTCAATAAAAGAAATTAATAATTAGTCTACAACATAAGGTTGTGTGTTGTCGCTGAAGTCGGACTCTGAATTTATCCAATAATATTGTGTTATGCAGTGCTGACTAGACACTCGTTGAAACCATTGCTGAGGCCGCCTGAGCCTGTTGTGGTTCAAGCGAACGGTGACTTCAGCAAATTTTCTGATTTTTTTTTAATTTGAAACAAGAATATATATTAATTGATAATTTTTTATAACAAAGATAAAACTTATATACTAATTTTAAATTTGTCATTTTACCCATTTTATTATAAAACATTTTAATAATTAAACTTAACGAATATAAATACACATATACATATATCTAAATTTAAATACAATCTAATCTAATTTAACTAATATATTAAAACAACACAATTTTGTTCACGTGTCATTCACCTAAGTTGTCCACATAAGCTTCCATCTCATCAACCTTCCATAAATCTACTTTCTACATATTCATAATAAAATTTTAATCAATGATATTGACTTTTATATTTTTGTAACTTATTAATGTAATTATGATATTAATTATTCTAATTATTGTTAGAATTAAAAAACTTATTAAATTTACTAGGTTTAAATTGTTTATCGTTTCTTCTTTAAAAGGCACATGCTTCGTTCAAAAATCATAACGCTTCCCAACGTTTATAACCAGATTCTTCGCCTCATTTATAACCGAAATTTTTTGTTTCAAAAGGTTTTTGAACGAAAACTCTGCACGGGTGAAAATATAAGTTTAAACCTGGTATGTATTTGTAAGCTTAGTTTTCAAATAATATTACAAAATCTGTTACTAATGTGTTTTTTTATTTTTTTCAGGTATAATGGTTTATTTATGTTATATTATTCTTTATTTACTTAATTATTTATTTATAAGGTGTTTTTCTTTTTATGTTACAGGCATAGTTTAATATCTTTTGTAATATCCACTGGTAAAAAACTTATGTCAAATATTTGTGTTGATTGAATATGTTTTTTACATCTAACAAATATATTAAAGCAAAACAATTTTTTCCACATATCCTTCACCTAAGTTGTCCACATAGGTGTTTTCATCTCATCAACCTTCCATAAATCTATTTTACATATTCACAATAAAATTTAAATAAATGATATTGACTTTTATATTTTTGTAACTTATTAATGTGATTATGATATTAATTATTCTAATTATTGTTAGAATTAAAAAACTTATTAAATTTACTAGGTTTAAATTGTTTATCGTTTCTTCTTTAAAAGGCACATGCTTTGTTCAAAAATCATAAGGCTCCGCAACGTTTATAACTAGATTCTTCGCCTCATCTATAACCGAAATTTTTTGTTTCAAAAGGTTTTTGAACGAAAACTCTACACGGGTGAAAATATAAGTTTAAACCTGATATGTATTTGTAAGCTTAGTTTTCAAATAATATTACAAAATCTCTTAGTAATGTGTTTTTTTATTTTTTTCTGGTATAATGGTTTATTTATGTTATATTATTCTTTATTTACTGAATTATTTATTTATAAGGTGTTTTTCTTTTTATGTTATAGGTATAGTTTAACATTTTTTGTAATATCTACTGGTAAAAAACTTATGTCAAATATTTGTGTTGATTGAATATGTTTTTTACATATAACTAATAAATTAAAGCAACACAATTTTGTCCACATGTCCTTCACCTAAGTTGTCCACATAGGCTTCCATCTCATCAACCTTTCATAAATCTATTTTCTACATATTCACAATAAATTTTAATCAATGATATTATTTTTGTAACTTATTAATGTGATTATGATATTAATTATTCTAATTATTGTTAGAATTAAAAAACTTATTAAATTTACTATGTTTAAATTGTTCATCGTTTCTTCTTTAAAAGGCACATGCGTCATTCAAAAATCATAACGCTCCCTAACGTTTATAACCAGATTCTTCGCCTCATCTATAACCGAAATTTTTTGTTTCAAAAGGTTTTTGAACGAAAACTCTACATGGGTGAAAATATAAGTTTAAACCTGGTATGTATTTGTAAGCTTAGTTTTCAAATAATATTACAAAATCTGTTACTAATGTGTTTGTTTATTTTTTTCAGGTATAATTGTTTATTTATGTTATAGTATTCTTTATTTACTTAATTATTTATTTACAAGGTGTTTTTCTTTTTATGTTATAGGCATAGTTTAACATCTTTTGTAATATCTGCTGGTAAAAAACTTATGTCAAATATTTGTGTTGATTGAATACGTTTTTTATATTTTATATTTTTTCTTGATATGTTTTTCACTCGTGTGTAACACGGGTTATTATCCTAATATATATATATAGAAATAATAACTCTTTCTTTCTCTCTCTTCATCCACCATCACCACCTGTCACCAGAAAACCACCATCACAACACCTGCCATCGAAAAACCTCTCCCACCAGCCACCGCACTATCCGTCACCATGTGAGCTCTGTCACCTTGACACCACCTCCTTCTTCATAAAACTAACCTTTGTCTGAAGGGATTAAAAAGAAAAAGAAAAAAACAAGCAGTCAACTTCACCCACTGCGCCCATGCTCATGCCGGCTCACGAGACTCCGTTCGTGTCGCGGCTCAGGGGATGCGATTGTGGTGTGTACCATCTACGTGGCTCAACCTCTTTGCGCCGTGGTTCGCGGGACGACAACGCATAGCCTAAACAACTATGAAAAAACAAAAATGAATATTTCTTGAAATAACGTATTACATGCGTTTTAAAATTCAGATAATGGCAGGTCTCTTTAAAAAGTACCCAAAAAAAAATAATGATAATGGCACACTTTTAAAGGCCTAAACAGCTTTAAAATCTCTAAGAGGGTGTTTGGATGAGCTTTTAAAACTTGTTTATTTGTTATTTGTTTGTTGAAAAGCAAAAAATGTTTGTAAAAGCTCTCCAAAAAACTTCAAATTAAAGTCTTTTAAAAGTGTCTTTTGCTTTTTAAAAAACAAATCAACAAAAAAACAATTCTAAAAGCTCAAACAAACACCTATATACATCGCCAATATAGCATAATAGCGGTACTCACCATATGATCTATTTAACTTAATGAACATAAGTCAACTTTAACACAAATTAAAGAAAAAGAAAATTCAAATTGAATGGTTTCATCCCTTGCTAATAAATACGACAACTGACTTGTACCAAACTTTACCCATGATGTCTACGCAGTACACTGTAAAAAAATTGAATTTCAATTCAACAAAAGAGCATAAAACCTGCTTAAAACACATCAGGTTTCGTATCGTCAACAATTTCATCCTCAAAATTGAATGTAAAAAATTCCATAAAAATCAACTGCAAATAATAATTGATTAAAAGGATTTAGAATATTATTGTAATAATATTGTTTTTTAATAACTCTAACTATATATAAAAAGGTGTATAAAATGGTTAAAAATGAAAATTGTGAGTCAATCTGAACTGGTCCGATTGACCCTGTAAATCACAAAATTAGAGTTTTTTTTACCAAAATGGAGAGGGTAAAAAAGTATTTAATTTAAAAAGTATTTATTAAAATATGTTTTTCTTTATAAACTTATATTTTATCACTCTTAATCTTATTTAGTAAAATATTTCTTATTAAAAATTCTACATAAAAAGCATAGAAAAGAAAATGAAATAGAAATAATAAAACTTTTTACTTTTTGTTTTTCACTTCATTCAAAATAAAAATATTAAAAAAAATATGTTTTGAAACAGTTTCTTATATTCATTTGACAAAATTACAGAAATTGTCCTTTATCTTTCATCCAAATTTCACTTGTTGTCTCTGATCTTTAAAATTAATCTTTTTTGTCTTTTACGTTTCAAAATCCTTCATCGTTTGTCTTTTTTGTCTAATCCGGTTAGATTTTCTCGTTAAGTCAAATCATGTGCCTTGGATATGAGGGCAATTTGATCTTTACCTATTTATTATTATTTTTTAATATCTTTAAAATACCCACCTACCATCTTCTTCCCCCTCATCTCTCTCTCTCTTTCTCTCTCTCTCTCTAACACAATTAGGAACAACAGCAGATCATGAAACCACCATGGCACCACCACCGCCCTTTGATTTTTCCGGCGAGGAGAAGGGGAGTTAATATGAAAACATTTAGTTGAAACAACAGATCGGCACAAAATACATCTCCAGATATGAGATTTGTTTCGAAATGAACCGCCGCCTCACTCCGTTTCATCTTCTCCGGCGCCGTTTCTGGGTAAACACGAAACAAATCTACAGGCAATGGCGAGTTAAGTTACGACGGGCGTACCTTCCCCGAATAAAATGAAAAGGGGTGGTGGTGGTTTCACAGCGGTGGCGGATGGTTTCGATTGCTTCTTGTTTGGCCGGAAACCTGCAAGTCGTCGGGAGTGTAATCCGGTAATCGTTCAGATTTAACGTCTCGCCGTCGCCGCCGTCGGAACAACGACGACTGGCACCCTTTAATCCGGTAATCTTCCTACGTGGCGGCGGCGTAGATAGAGGATTCGAGCTATGTTACGAAGACGGAGCAGGCTCCAGTCTACAGCCGTTACCGGCGACGATGTCGGAGTTTCTAATGGGATATGGATTCGATAGGTTACTCCTAATACTTAATTACCCATTGTTCACGGTCTTCCGGCCACATCGTATTTCACGGCGATGGTTGTTTCAGGCGGCGGTGGGTTTGTTTGTGGCAGTGGTGGTGTGGGGTTGGGGGTGATGCAGATGAGAGAGAGAGAGAGAGAGAGAAAGAGAGAGATGTTTTTTTTTTACTTATTAAAACATTTTTAATTAAATAGGTAAAATGACTAAATTGCTCTCGTGTGCAAGGCATATGATCTGACTTAACGAGAAAATCTAACCAGGTTAGGCTGAAGGATTTTGAAACGTAAATGACAAAAAAGATCAATTTTGAAGATCAGAGACAACGAGTGAAACTTGGGTGAAATATAAAGAACAACTTCTATTCATTTTTTTATGTATCTTTTTTTTTTAAATCAAATCGAATGAAGACAAAGACTATTTTTTGGTTTTTAATCTCTTTGTTGTTTAAGTACTCTATTATTGCTATTTTTTAAAGTTATTTTCTTATACAACAATGTTTAAATATTGAGTTGGATTTAATATCGATATTGGTACTGATATTATTTAGTCGGACATAGTTTGGTTTGCCATCGGTATTGGTATGGTACTTGCACATGTAAATCTTACGATATACAAAAAATATATTTTGAATAAAACTTTGTTTCAACAAAGTTTATACCGAAATGTTGGAAAATATAATTATAAACAACATCAAAAACCATAAAAACAAATGTCGATACCTGTATTGGTATTGGTATTGATCTTCAATCAAAATTGATTCGGTTCGTGCAAGTAGCGATAAAAAACTGACACTCGTATAGCATTAAACATATGCATTCTGTCCTTTTCTTTTAAACATCTTTTTTGTTCACAAAATAACTCAAAAATTTGTATTCTTTTTCTAGCATAAAACAGTTAAATTATCATTTATAAACATGTTATACCCCTAATATATATAAAAAAATAACTTCGGAAAAAAACAATAAAATAAATAAAACAATAACAAAGCAATGACAAAATAGAATACGAGCACAATAGTTAAAAATCTCGAAGAAAACAATAAAAGAAATAAAACAATAACAAAGCAATGAAAAAAAACGAGCAGAAGAGTTTTATTTTAATCGATTTTAATAAATAAATAAACAAAAATATAAAGAATAATTTTGAATATTTTTGTTTTAAATGAAATAAAATATAAAAGAATAAAAGTTTTATTATTTTTATATAGAAATCTTTTAATATAAATCATTTCACTCAATAAGAATGGGAGTGAGAAAAGATAAATTTATGAAGGAAAACCTATTTTAGTAAATAGGTTTTAAAATCACCCATTTTAGTAAATACTTTTTCTTCCTCCCTTATTCTGATAAAAAAAAAAACTCAACAAAATTGATGCTATAACTTACTAATGAAAGAAGTCTAGAAAATAGAAAGCAAATGACAAAATATATTTAATCATAACCATAAAATCACAAAATTGATAGTTTGATACTATAACTTACTAATGAAAGAAGTCTTGAAAATTGAAAACAAATGACAAAATACATTTAATCATAACCATGAAAATATGAACAGATGATGAGATTGTCTCACATATCCGGATTTAGCCTCCGCATATCTGTTATTTGAATAATTAGTTTAAAATATCAAATAAGCAATGTAAGACTGCTTATCTTATCGATAACATTCTAATATTAGAAATAAAATCAACATGAATATTGATATTTTAAGAGTACCGATTTTTTAAACCCAATAAGATAAGCATTTAATGTGTATAATACATACCTTAAAATGAAATAAAGTAAAACAAAAATACAAACCACCAACAAAACATAACTTAATAGAATGGGATAGCGAATTCACTTTGATAAAAGAAGGAAAAAGCACAGCCAAATAGATTAACTTTAACATGTAATTATAGATATAGCCCTAATAATTGAACTTCTACACATCCAAGATTATGATATGCAAACATTCACTAAGATTCTTTTAGATTATTATTATTATATTGTTAACCGGAATATGAAATATTAATTAAGGATTGATACACGAAGATAGATTTATATGAGAATCAAATTTCTTAAGTTAGAACATACCTTTTTTAATCGAATAAAGAGAATGTTGAGTTGATTGAAGAATAGAAAGATTATCACAATACACAAAAGAAAAGATTGTAAAGCGGCGACTTAGAAAGAGGCGACGATGAGGATGAATCCGCAAATCAGAAAATGGAAGAATCCTCTATGAATCGGCTAAGATGATTTTAAACTTCTAGACAGCATTAGAAGGACCAAGGAGATGAGAATTGTGAATCGGCTAAAATGTTAGATTAGATGTGCTTCTTTTTTTTTTTTTTTTTTTAAATTACACAATGTGTATTCTATTCTCTCTGCGAAATTGCATGTTTTCCTCTCCTGAAGTAATACTGCAAGATACACAAATGTGCTTGTATTACAGTTCATATATAAACACACTAGTTTGAGACCCGTGTATTACACGGAGAATTAATGAAAATTACAATATTTAAACGTTAAACGAAATACAATCAATAACACTATTATCATATATTGTTAACACAATTACAACTTTCATTAAAATTACAGGAATTACAAAGCAAAACATTACGCAATGAGTCTACAAATAAAAAACAATTTCCTTGTACACTACATTTGTGGTTGTATTGGTCAGATTACCTTGTTTATTAAGAATCAGAATCTTGAGCCCAAACCTGCTTTTAAATCTTCACAAGGCGATGTATAGCTTTCCATGTGAGAACAAGGGTGATGGTCGGGTATAAATCATGTATATATTTGTATTATTTTATTAGTTTAAATTAGTTTTTAGTTAGATCAATGGTACTTTATACATGCTTATGTATTCAGGTCGTTGATTGTTAAAGTTACATATTGGAGGCACTTAGGAGCATGATTTGGAGTCACATGAAGATTAGGAAGGATAAACAAGTGTTCTATATTAACATATAAAAAGAAAATAAAATGTTGTCAAGCACGTCTCTAGTAACATGCGAGCCAATAAAAGAGATTATAAGGTTAAAGTGGCTGAAAATTATCACCGCTACAAGTGATACTCGAAGACGTACACAAGTATTTGAAAAGAAAACTCATGTTGCAAATGGAGGAAAGTTGTTCAGTTAATCAATTGATGTGCTCATATTGCAAGTGAAGCCTACGATGCAAAAGGTGGGAATTAATAAAATTGAAGTCATCATTAAATGAAGAATTGTTCCTTTGACTTAGAGGCATATTATTTATTCGGATGGAAACATAAAATAACTACATGGGCTGGAAACTTGGGTTTATAAAAAGGAAAATGTAATATAAATAATTAAGTGGTTACATGATGGGCTTGTTGACTTGGGACGGAACAAAAGAAGTATGAGGTTTGAAAAGGAGGATCCCAGAGATGTTCAAAACGGTTTGGGACTAGGAACCGGAACCGGTTCCTAACCGGTTCCTGTATTCAAAACCACCTTTTAAACCGGTTCTAGGCTCGAACCGGTTAGGGAACCGAACCGGTTCTCCCACCCTCGGACCCCTAACCTATCTAACCGGTTCTTACCGGTTCCTAACCCGGTTCCTGTACCGTAACCGGTCAAAAAACGGCTATTTTTGACCCCAACGGTCAAAAAACGGCCAAAAAACGGTTAGGAACCGGTTCCGGTTCCAGAACCGGTTCCGGTTCCAGAACCGGTTCCGGTTCGGTTCCGGTTCGGTTCCGGTTCCTACCCGCCCCCACTCAGAAATGCAAGAACCGGTCACGGATCATCGGGTTGAATCAGATAGGGTCCGGTTCCTACAAAAAACGAGTAGGAACCGGTTCGGTTCCGGTTCGGTTCCACCGGTTCGGTTCCAGGAACCGGTTTTTTTGATCATCTCTAGAGGATCCCATTCTTTTAAAGGGCCGGTTACAGCACAGGCAGTTACGAAAGAAAAAAATATTAAAGTTTGACTCCAAACAATTAAAAAGGGGGAGTTACGGACTGCAGGGGAAACGAGAATATTATTTTAAAAAGAGGTTTTTACACCATTAGGCAGGAACGATATTGGAGAGCCAACACCATTGGAGAACAACACTTGACATCCATGCTTGAAGTTTGAAAAAAGAAAATTGAAGATGGTCTCCACAACCATGAGCGGCTAATCCACCCTTAATCATTCCCGGGTGTAGGGTTTTGTAAGTTTTAGGGTTTTCCACATTCATAATTTGAGACAATATTTATGCAATTATTTGGTTTGAAAGACATGAATTAAGTAATCTTTTATTATTATGAACTTGCGTTGTTAAGATTTCCTTGCGTCATTGACTTCGTAAGATGATAATTGATATGATTCTTTATTTGTGTTCAAGGTTGTGAATGTTCTTAATCTATATTGCATATATTTGTCGAGTTTTCCTTGCACCATTTAGTTGTGATAGACGAATATTGATGCCTTTCGTTATGAATTATTTACTACCTAAATAACCATTGTGATTACTTGAGCTCATTTTTATAGTGTGTGTAACCCGAATTGCTTATAAAACTTGAAACCTGGGTTTGATTCGTTTTATAATCATTGTTTACAACTCAATTATATTTCTAGAAAATTGTTATTTGTTTTCATTAAAACTTAAAAAAAAAATTTCAAATCAAAATCATATTTGGTCTATACGACTACTAAAAAAAAACTTCATAATAATTAATTGATTAAATTTATAGCACCAACCACAAACTCTTCGTGGTTTGACACCCTTCTTACCCTAACTAGTTTAAGGCGATTAGGAACACATTCTTCTTTATCTTTGACTGGTTCGACGACGACCGATCAAATTTTGGCCCAGTTGCCGGGGAGATTGTGCGCTTAGTGTTTTTAAATTTAGTTAATTTTTTTAATTAGTGATTATCTGTTTATTAATTTTTTTATTTACTTTTAGTTATTTATTTATTTTTATCTTTTCCTCGTTTACACTAGGTTTGTTAAGTGTGCAGGTGACAGAAAGTGCATGCGTACCCGATCGACAACAAGAAATTCACCACTTACTTTTGAACCGGAAATCGAACGATTAGCAAGACAAAACCGAAACCGACAAAACTTGCAACCCATTTCACCCGAACCTACAAATATGAGCAACCACTCAATTGGCAATAACCGTAGATCACCCATTTCACCGATGCCCATTAATCCAAACCACAACTCTACTCAAAACCGAAATTCCAACCGAAACCAAAATCCAAATCTCAATAACAACCAAAGAAGCCCACAACATCAAACTCTTCCCCAACAAAACCTTTTTCCCCAACAATGGTGAAGAAAATGATGAAGAGGATAACGTTAGTATCCACACATTACACGCGGGAGACACGGGTTACAATGATGATGCTGACGAGTTTGGGTATGCGGATAATTATGGGAATGAAGATTTTAATGATGTCGAGGGGAATATAATCATGAAGATGGGTATGAGCAAAGCAACAATTATGGGGAGTGGAATGGTAATGAGTACGCGGACGATAGGTACGCGGGCGGAGACGGGTTTGATAATATTCCTCCAAACAATAATCGGAGAGGAAACTGAATCAACATCAACAACAATAATCTTTATGATCGGTTTCCTAATCCAAACGGAAGGGGTAGGACTCAATTTCAACATGGTATTCTAATTAACAATCAGTGGGGTGGCGGTTATAACAACCATCATCCACAGTTTCAAAGAAGACATCATGTGGTGCCGGTTCATGGAGTTAATGGTTGGTTTAGACCGGCTATTTCGGAAAATGCTTCACCAATTGCTCCACCAAGACCGGGTACAAAAGCATTTAAATCAAGAACCAATTACATAAATGTTCTTCCACATTTTCATGGTATGGCCATCGAGGAACCATACACACATTTGTCCGATTTCTCCGCAATTTGTGGCACAATTGGTGACCAAAACCTTGATCAAGATGAAGTGAAGTTGAGGTTGTTTCAAATTTCATTAAAAGACAAAACTAAGAGTTGGTTTGTCACTTTACCCGCCAATAGTATTCACTCATGGGATGAAATGCAACAAGTGTTTTTGGATGAATACTATTCTTTGGCGAAGACGGATGAAGCCCGAATGAAGATTCGAACATTCCAACAACAACCGGGCGAATTATTTCACGAGGCGTTTACCCGTTTCAAAGAGTTGTTGAGGAAATGTCCACATCATCAAATTGAGTTGTGGGAATTAGTTAAGTGCGTCGTTGATGGGTTAACCGAGGAAGAAATGAAATATTTGAAGTCTACAAGTAATGGTAATTTATTATCAAGACCCGAAGAAGAAGATTGAGAATTTTTTGAGAAGATGAGTCAAAGCTCCAAAGCCGAGGCATCAGCTAGTCGAAGAGCTAAGCATTCTATTTCAAAATCCAACCCGGATTATAAGACTAAGGAGAAATTGGCATCCTTAGAGCGGGAACTAGCTCTCTTGAAAAAGAAGGAGAAGAAAGATGTTGCATCGGTGAAATTTAATGTGTGTGAAAGGTGTGGTGACTTGGGGCATAAGAGTTAAAATTATCCATTTGATGAGGAGGCGTATGAAGAGGTGGATAATGTGTATGGAGAGAAAAAAATTATGACATGAATTCCAACACATATCACCCGGGTTTGAGAAACCATCCTAATTTTAGGTATGATAATGCATCAACTCAATCAAACCCAAATTTTCAAGGGTCAAGCCAAGGCGGAAGTTCTTATCAAAACCGCCAAAAAAACAATTACAACTCGGGAAGTTATCAAAGAAACTCATACAATAACCGAGAAAGTAATTCATCACGGAACTACACTCAAGGGAGAAGTCAAAATCAAGACCAAGGTAACCAACAAAGTTCTACTACTCTTGATGACATGATGGCCATGTTGACAACAATGGCACAAAAACAAGATGAAATGGATAAGAGGTGGGTCCAAAGAATGGAAATTCAAGAGAAATCTTAAGCAACATTAGAAAAACAAACGGGCCAAAGAGAAATCTTAAGCAACATTAGAAAAACAAACGGGCCAATTGGCCTAGGAGGTGGCTCAAAGCAAGAAGAGTGCGGGAAAGCTACCGAGTGACACCACAGTAAATCCGGGACATCAAAGTACAAGTTCAAAGTTTTCAAAGCATGCCGACGTCAACAAGGTAAGTGTTTTAAGAAATGGTAAGATTTATGATAAAAAGGTCAATAATCCACCACAATTCGTTGAAGGTGTGGTGGAAGATGTCGATGAGGAAAGTGATAATGAAACGGAACCAATTTTAAAAGAAAAGCAATCAAAATTGGTTAATGAAAACCCAAAAGGTAAATTTGTAACTAATGAAAAACCCATTGACATTTTGGAAAAGGATGTGGAGGTTAAAAACCCACCCTTTCCCGAAGCTTTGGTGGACCCGGTGTAAAAAGGTCACAAACTAATAAAAGGGGCCCACAACAAGATGAAATGTGGGAAGTTTTCAAACAAGTTAAAATTAACCTTCCTTTGATTGATGCAATAAAACAAGTTCCGTTATATGCCAAATACTTAAAAGATTTATGTACAAAGAAACGACATCATAAGTTACCTAAGAAAGTTGGTGTGAATGTCAATGTGAGTGCAGTTTTGTCGGGTGCACTTCCACTCAAACTTGAAGATTCGGGAGCACCCTTAATTTCAATTCAAGTAGGTTATTTCAAAATTGAAAGGACGCTCTTGGATCTCGGTGCAAGTATAAGTATTCTTCCGGGAAGTTTATATGATCAATACGATTTCGGCCCGTTACAAAAAGTTGATACAACAGTTGTATTGGCTGATTTGATATTAAAACTTCCAAGGGGAATCTTAACCGATGTTATAGTAAAAGTGGAAGACTTTTATTTTCCTGTTGATTTTTTGGTACTTGATTATGTTTCTAGTATACAGGGAAAACAACCAAATGTCATCTTGGGAAGACCATTTTTGGCAACATCCCATGCTCACATAGATTGTGCACATGGAACGGTGGATATGACATTCGGTAACCGTAAGCTTCGTTTAAATATGTTTTCTAGCAATACTAATTCTC